>NC_134405.1:136812208-138234708 GCF_038048845.1 Mixophyes fleayi | reverse complement strand
TCTACACTTCCCACAATACATCTAACATCAACCCTGCATCATATCCAGCCCCTTGCCGCTGCCTGTCACAGAACCCTAACACAATAGACACCTATATGAAAGGCTGACACTATATAAATACTGGATAATAATAAAAATACTGTAATCAAAAAATATGTAAACCAAACTGTGACGAAACGGGTTGCTACTGGACTGAGAACTTTGTACTCATCACCTGTTTTTCACGGTTTAATGTACTTTTTAATCCTTGGCCCAGTCTAAGTATATACACCAGAGCATCAGTGTATTATTATTTCATGTTATTAGGTACATTTTGCCCTTGCTATTACCTGCAATATTGTATGTAGTAGAAATATAAAGAATATTGCCAAATTGTGTGAAAATAACAGGGCAGCAGAAGTTATTTTGCTTGTTAGCTAAGGTAATTGCCATTTGTCTCAAATGTCCATTGTTATGAGGTGCAGCTTAGATTTGTTTAGTAATCAGAAAAATGTCTGAGTTAACTAGCTGGCAGCCCATGTTAATTAGCTAGGTCAACAGGTAATCTGAGAGGTAATTAGTTTAGAACTTCTAGATGATATGCAATGTGCCACCACAGTAATATACTGGTTAAAATAGCATTGGGAAATGTATCAATATGTATCAATATGTAACGCTCCGGTCCCACAGATAGTACCTGTCTCGTTACCTGCAGTCAATTAATCTGGAAACTGCCATGTCCCAGCATCAGACATTCTCCAGTTCATTCATTCAGCTATATTCAGATCTCTGCAGGTGCAAGCCCATTGCACTTCAGGACCTCCTCCCACTTTTTCATTGGCTAAGCACTTCTGGAGCACTATTTCAACCTCCTGGATTCACCTGTCTGATGCCTGTTTTTCAAGTTCATATCCTGCAGCCTGTGGTTCTGGTTCCTGTTCTCCTTGTGGTTTGCCTGTTTTCCAGTCTGCTCTCAGTTTGTGGTCTGTGCTAAACCAGCTCTGTGACAGCCCCGGTTCTCTCATCGCTACCACTCAGAGCCGCTACTAAATCTGTGACTCGTCAGCTGTTACCACGGGTTAGCTCCGCTACTCCAGCCTGCTCTCAGTCTCTGGCCGTGTTGAACTATCGCTGCTCCAGTACCTCATTTACCATCTCCAGTGTACATCATCGTGACCGCTTCAGTTCTCTCATCACTACCACTCAGAGCCGCTACTACATCTGTGACTCATCAGCTGTTACCACGGGTTACCTCCGCTACTCCAACCTGCTCTCAGTTTCTGGCCGTGTTGAACTATCGCTGCTCCAGTACCTCTATTACCATCTCCAGTGTACATCATCGTGACAGCTTCAGTTCTCTCATCGCTACCGCTCAGAGCCGCTACTCTCTCTGTGACTCATCAGCTGTTGCTATGAGTTACCTCTATAACTCCAGTTTGCTCTCAGCCTGCAGCCGTGTTGAACTATCGCTGTTCCAGTACCTCTATTACCATCTCTAGTGTACTCTATTGTGACAGCTCCAGTTCTCTCATCACTACCTTTCAGAGCTGCTATTTCATCTGGGACCCATCAGCTGTTACTACGAGTTACATCCACCACTCCAGTCAGCCTTCAGTCTCTGGCTGTGTTGAACTATTACTGCTCCAGTACTTCCATTACCATCTCCAGAGTACTTCATAGTGACAGCCTCTCTCCTGTCGTTGTATACCACAGAGCACCTATTCTCCTAGTGACTCATTGGCTGCTGACCATCAGCCTATATTTTTGTTGTGCCTGTATTTATACCACTCATCTGTGGACTCCATCGTCTCCATCCATTTCACCTGGCTCCCCCACATTGTTCTGCTGTACACTCACTCACGGGACCGCGATCTGCAGACTTGGTGCAGCTAAGACCATACCTCCTTGCGGGGGTTCCTGGTGAAAACCACCTGTCTGTTAGACTCCGCGCCCGTGGGTGGGTGTAGCCATGTTCGGCATAGCCTAGGGATCAATTTCCTGTAAGCCAACCGTGAAACAATATAAATGTTATTGTATCAAAATGTATTCCAGACTCAGATGGTGTAACATTGCCGATACAATGTGTCAAAAGTTTTGTTTCATGTAAGCATGCAGTGTCATTCCCTGATGTAATATTGTAACCCCATGTTTAGTGTATCCAGCCAAAATAGCTAATTGAGTCAAGCCAATCCATTGCATAATCAAGGTAACAGGGACAGTATGTCTAGCAGCTAAAGTGTCCACTGAGAGACCCCTGCTGTAAGGGGGAGGTTTGAGACATTAGACCCTACTTCCTGTGTATATAGCGAAGAATAGGGAGAGGAGAATGCCAAGGGAGCTATTCTAGCTTGGAGGATGCTGGTGTACAAGACATCAGTGAAAAGGACTCTGGGCCAGGCATTGTGGTGCCGCTGGAGGAAACCCTACCAGGACAGGGTCTGTGTGAGCCAGTAACTGTTTTGTTAATTGGTAGTGGTAATATTGCGGGAGGATAAGTCTCTGAAAGACAGCAGGAGGACACCTTTACAGGCACTTGAAACCTGTATGGGTGGATGGCAGAAAGGCCCAAAGAGTCAGGGACTGTGGGGCAGCCATCACCCTGGTACGGCCTGAATTGGTGGATTGCAGAAGGATTATCCCTAACAATACTTTAAAGTTAGGATGTAGGATGGATGATGAGCAGAGATTCCAACAGCCCAAGTCCAGTTGCATTGGGGCCATTATAACAACCTGGTGGAAGTTGGAGTTATGGCGGGAATGTCCAATGAGGTGATTTTTGGGCAATGATTTGGGGCAAGACATCAGGAATTATTTTGTTGGAAAAGATGCCCATAGAAAGGCGAGCCCCAGGCAGAGGAAGAACAACCACCCCTACACGCCAGTGACAACCTGGTTTCAGCAACCTCTCTTTTCCATCTCCGGGCGTCTGAGCGTGAGTAGCCAAGACCATCCTGGGGGGGGGGGGATAGTCCCGGGGTAGGAGGATAAATGTAAACTGCAAGAAACCCAGTTACTAGATCCAGATCTTGAAGGAATGCGGGCAGATAGGTCATATAAGATTGGTATGGTAGAGGAATGTGCTTGGTTGGACAGGTTACTGTATACGGTGTCCAGCCCAAATCATAAATACGGGTTTGTAGTACCACCCGAATATCGGGATCGGTTCATAGCTCAGGTCTTTGGGGAAGGAGTTACCGATCACCGAGGAAAAAGGAGAACACGAGCCAGGCTCAGACAGCAGTACATGTGGTTTGGTTTAGTGAGGAATGTAGACCGCTACATAGCCAACTGTGCAGACTGCAAGAATATGTTAGGACTGGGCTGCAACAGTAGCAGTCAGACACAGGAGTGAAGACAGCAGCATAGAAATCAGGGCATTGATGACTGTGTGCTGTTACTCTTAGTAGCCCCTGTTGGAGATAGTGTGCAGCAGGATTCCTGAAAGAAACCAGTCCATTAACGGACGCAGACTGGGGAAATGAGTAATCCCAGGGCAGAAGGGAACTGGGGAAGGTGGAGGTGTAGCCAGACAGGACCCCAGACCCCATGTTTAGTGTATCCAGCCAAAATAACTGCATCAAGCCATTCCATTGTATAATTAATGTAACAGGGACAGTATGTCTAGCAGCTGAAATGTCCACTGAGAGACCCCTGCTGTAAGGGGAAAGTTTGAGACATTTGACCCTACATCCTGTGTATACAGCAAAGAATATAGGGGGAGGAGAATACCAAGGGAGCGATTCTAGGTTGGAGGATCCTGGTGTACAAGACATCAGCGAAAAGGACTCTGGGCCAGGCATCGTGGTGCCGCTGTAGAAAACCCTACCAGGACAAGGTCTGTGTGAGCTAGTAACTGTTTTGCTAATCAGTAGTGGTAATATTGTGGGAGGATAAGACTCTGAAAGAGACTGAGATTATTACTTTGGACTGCTGACTGCAAGAGGCTGCTGGAGGATACATGCTACCATTTACCCTGTAACTTGTGAACGTCTTGTGGTGTTGTGCTCTCATAATAAAGCCTTATTTTGGATATATTCTGGTCTACCCGAGTGAGATGAATCCCACAGAGGGTAACTGCCATCCCAGCTAAGGGTGGTATCCTCACACAAATCGTAATATAGTAAAATGGAAATGAAAATACAAACTGTGTTCAATGTCCATGTCAAAAAGTGCTGCATATGTATTGTATATAATTGTGTACCACCTTATTTGAAATGTAAGGATATTACAAGTCCAAGAAGATCCATGACTTGTCCAAGAACACTTGGGACTGCAACCTCCTATTTTTCTATAGTTGCCAAATTCCTGGGTGACCTGTAATATCCTTGTTTTACAGTAGGGATTGCACTATTCCATATATCTCACATGCGCCTAATGTATGTTGATAACTCACCATTTCAAAAATATAAGTGCCTATGTCTAGGTAGAAATGTGCACCTTTTAGCTGGATTTTCTCCTTTCTACACTGTGGTTTCAAGAAGCGAAACTTTAATAATAATATTTTTAAAATAAAAATATCCACATACTTACCTTTTTATTCTAATGACTTCTGTTTTTTATTTCCCACCCAAAAAAGCAGACAATATTATGATAGAAAACAAAAATGAAAAGGTTGTGATTTCCATAAAAATGTCTTTTAGTAAAGAAGATTAACACATGATAATAGGTGTGAGGGCATCCAAGAATTACAGCAGCCGTCAAATTCTAAGAGAGTTCTGTCGTGATGTTCTGCTATCACAGCATCTTCTGCCTGTTATCAAAAATCTGGCCCCAAAAGGCTATTTTGTTTTTCAACAAGACAGTGCGCCAGCCCACAGAGTCAGGGAAACCATCAAAATGCTATCAAGAGATACATCAGACTTCATTCCTCCCACATTATGACCTCCGAACAGTCCAGATTTGAATCCTGTTGATTATAAAGTGTGCAGCCAGAGAGAGTCAGCAGACACTCATCCATGATGTAAATGATCTGAAGCAACATTTGTTGGAATTGTGGACAGGTCTGGATCAGAGGATTATCGACGATGCTGTTGCCCAATGGCACCAGTACCTCCAGGCTTGCGTGCAAGCAGAAGGAGGACATTTTGCACATCTATAACTAAATAATCAAACCCTACTACTGAGAGTTTCTTCACCAAAATATTAAAGACTATTTCCATGTAAAAATGACTTTGTTACAAAATCTAAAAAAAATATTGTTCGTAAATATTTAATTTTGGCAAATAAAAACTCATAACTTTTTATCCATTTAATAAATGTTTATGATATGTTGGAATCATATTGTTGGTTCAATTCTCTAAATATCAGGAAAGTTTTAGTATGATATGATCAGACATTAGAGATTTATGAAATAAACTGTTTGGCTTACATTTTATTGAACCACAGTGTGAATGAGGCCCAGTGTGTACAAGTAAGGACTAAACAGTCCCTATATTGACAAATGGAAGTTCAATTATGGAAGTTCAATTATTCGAATGGTTTAATTGCTTGAAATCATAATTTAAACTGGCTGATAACTGCTTATTTCAACATTAGACAAGTGGTAAGTGGGTTTCCTCGTGGGCCGTCATCATATGCCTATGTATGGACTGTAAAGTGAACATACACATCCAGCTCGTCAGAGGTTTGGCTACATCTGCAGACTTTCAATACTGTCGCCACATTCCGCATAACTTTTTTCACATATATAAAACATAGGGGCTGATTTCTAACACTGTAAGTGTACCCCATCATGTTTGATTCAAACTCGACTCCATCCATTCATTTTATGGAAAATATAGGCAAGGAAAATTATGCAAGTGCATTCAACAGAAAAAGCTGCACTGCTGTACAAAGTGACGCCTTTAGTATATCACTCCCACTGATTCTAATGCTGGATATAAACACTGCATTTACAGGTTAAAGATTTACTGCTTCATGTAGTCTGCAACTATAATATTTGTTCCTTAGCTAAGATTAACCAATAAATAAGTTGAAAGATGTTTCTATGTAGAAATTATACAGGACACTAAAAGGACGGCAAAATAACACATGAATCATGCATACATGTACATAATCATTATTGAATAGATAATGTTGCAGCAAATTATGTGGATTTATGACAAACATTTATTGACATTCTCAATAAGAGCTTTATGATTTGTTACAACACATTTGATATTACAACAAACAACTAATTATTATGAAGTATTGTATGTTGCTATGTCTCAGTAATAATATTAACAGTATAGCATTAGCATTGCTATTAAACCGCGTACATAGGGTTATCAAGATACAGGAAGTTTCAGGATGACCCACTTGTTCTGTGCAGTGCCCAGTTACATATAGAACAGTTTTAATAAATGTCCCCAAATGAGTGCATTTTAGTTTATTGTTCACAAATATATATTTAATGTGGCTATTGTAATGAAATTTACACCAAATGTCAGCAACAACCCTTGTAATCCACACATACAAAGAAATCGAACAATAGATGTCCATAATTTAAGTTTTGTGTAATAATGTGAAATGACAAGGGGGAAAAAGTATTGAACACATGAAGAAAGGGAAGTGCAAAAAGGCATGGAAAGCCGAGACACCAACTGAGATCTATCAGTAATTAGAAAGCAATCCCGCCAGCTTGTTCAGCCACAATTGATGGTCTGTAAAAAGGTGTCTTATTATGAAGGTGTCACACAAGAAACATCTCATGATTGGTAAAAGCAAAGAGCTCTCTCAAGACCTTCGCTACCTTATTGTTGCAAAACATGCTGATGGCATTGGTTACAAAAGGATCTCTAAACTGCTGAATGTTCCAGTGAGCACTGTTGGGACCATGATCCAGAAGTGGAAAGAACATTATTTCACCATAAACCGGCCATGACCAGGTGCACCTCGCAAGATTTCTGACAGAGGAGTGAATAAAATTATCAAAAGAGTTCTCCAAAACCAAGGATCACTTGTGGAGAGATTCAGAAACACCTGGAATTAGCAGGTAGCTATTGTTTCAAAGAAAATAATAAGTAATGCACTCACCACCATAGCCTGTATGTACACTCAACACGCAAGACTCCTTTGCTGAAGAAAAAAACATGTTGAAGCTCGTTTGAAGTTTGCTGCACATAATTTGGACAGGCCTGTGAAACACTGGGAGAATATTGTGTGGTCAGATGAGAGCAAAATTGAACTCTGGGTGCCATAATACTCACCATGTTTGGAGGAGAAATGACACTGTACATCACCCCAAAAACACTATACCAACAGTGAAGTTTGGAGGTGGGAACATCATGGTGTAGGGCTGTTTTTCTGCCCATGGTACTGGCATACTGCATATGATTGAAGAAAAGATTAATAGAAAAATGTACCAAGACATTCTTGATAAAAATCTGCTCACATCTACCAGAATGCTGAAGATGAAACGTGGGTGGACAATTATCCCAAACACACAGCCAAGGACACTCAATTGGTTTCAGAGAAAATAAAGCTGCTAGAATGGCCCAGCCAAACAACTGACTCGAATAATTGAAAATTTATGGAAAGAACTGAAGATCAGATTTCATAGAAGAAGCCCACGGAACCTTCAAGATTTGAAGACTATTTGCATTGAGGAATAGGGCAAAATCACTAGTTTCTCCATACAGGAGGCATTTTGAAGCTGTCATTACCAATAAAGTCTTTTGTACAAAGTATTAAATATAACACCGACAGTTACTACAACGAAGGGACCAAAACGAAAATGACTTCCCCGACTTAGAAGAAAGGAGGACTGACCTTAAGAATGACAGAACAAGTGCCTTGCAGTGTGGTAAGAAATCACGATCCCCAATAACAACAGCATGTTGTTAGTACGTCATTTTCAATTGCGACTTGTCTCTCACTATTTTTAAAGCGGCCGCTACTTATCCCACCTAACTATTACACTTAAGCCTAAGTCTTATAGGTGGGATGAGAATTCTTAAATTCAGTCCTCCTTTCTTCTAAGTCGGGGAAGTCATTTTCGTTTTGGTCCCTTCGTGGTAGTCACTGTCGATGACACCACCACCTAAATTTTGTATCCCACACAAATAAATTTCAGGAAGCATGTTCACTACTTTTTTCCCTGTGTCATTTCACATTATTATACAAAACTTAAATTATGAACATCTATGGTTTGATTTCTGTGCATGTGTGGATTGCAAGATTCCAGACCGTATCAGGTGTGTTTTGTCAAAGAGAAAAATCATGTTTAAACCTTGTCCAATACGTCTTGTCTTTTGTATGTATTTAGTAACCTGGCCCAACCCAATTGCGTCAGATGACTTATTTCAAAAGAATTCCATGACGAATTGCATGATATTAGTTGAACTCACACTTTAGACCACATATGAGATAACATTGTATAAATATTTTTTTTCTGCTTCTTATCTCTACCTCCCAATGGATGGAAAGCATATTTACCTTTATAGTAGACCTATGAGAGTTTGGATTCAACAATCTGTCATATATGTCTATGATATAGTGATATTATTTTGTTATTGAAGTATTACATGACCTGATCATCTCTGATTTGCTGTAAGATCATTTCCCACATGTCTATGGCATTAACACTATACAAAGTAAAATGACCCTTGGTAGTGTAGAAGGAAAAAGGAATATTTCAGAACAAAGCTTTCCATGTTTCAACACATGGGGGTATATTTACTAAACTGCAGGTTTCAAAAGGTGGAGATGTTGTCTATAGCAACCAATCAGATTCTAGCTGTCATTTTGTAGAATGCACTAAATAAATGACAGCTAGAATCTGATTTGTTGCTATAGGCAACATCTCCACTTTTTCAAACTCACAGTTTAGTAAATATACCCTATAGAGAGCTATTTACAACAGACAGACAGTGCAAAAGCTTGTGACATAATTGCAGCTGAGATGGCAGCTTTGCACGGAATTCAACAAGACTGGCTGGGTTATAGATGTTACCAGGTAAGTGAATTGATTGAAATTCACAAATGTATCTTCCTAAAAATTCTCTACACTGTTTTGTTATTACCACTGAAAAGTTTAAAATGTAGAATTTTGAAGTAAATTTTATTAAAATTAACACACAGCACATACTCATAATATGGTTGAAAGAATAAAATGTATTAATCGTGGATGTAAAGGAAGAATATTATTCATAAAACCATTTGTTAAAAATAACAGCAATTTGGTCACTCACTTTTAACTAGTTTATTTGTAAAGAGACTTTCATATTGCAAATATATTCTATACTGTTCTGAGAGTTTTCTACAGAAATGTAAAACATTAAAATGTGTGGTAGATCTGTTTGTGAATTCCATTCATAAAAGGTAATTTAGGAAAGTGCAAAATATTTCCATTTGTGTAAATACACATATTTCTCCACATACATACATACATATGTATAAACAGGTGTAAAAATCAAGTCCTTCTGCAATGATAACATTCTCTGGGGCCCCGTGCTATATGGGAATGTCCCCCTAAATACACCTTCTCAACCCTTTGAATCTCATTTATATACTCTCATCCTGAAAACCAAATCAAGTTTTAATGGAACATTGAATGCTAAATCCCCTCAACGCCTCCTTTCAGATAATACAAAATGTTGTACCCCGCAGATGCCACCATTTTCATTTTTACAATCTATGCAATTTCTCCAAAAAAGCAGGCATATATGGAAGCCAATAGTTCAAAATATTGTATGTAGAAGAAATTCTCCTTAATTGGTAACTATTGAGCAATGTGAAGGAAGGTGACACATGATTGGAATAAGCTGTTGCCATCAATTGCATCTCATCCCGCAAGAAATACTATTCTTCCTTCACTTCTTTTGTGGCTGAAAGATGTCATATTATGTTTTATGTTAATTCCTATACTATGCTTTAGTTTGCAGCAAAAAGTAAAAATATATTATTGTCTATACTGTATGGAGGATATGTAGTCATTCACACCAGTCCCTGCCACATTGGAGCCTACATTTTAAACACATACACAAACTAGGATTCAGTGTATGCACGTACTCAATGTGCAGTAAGGACTTGCCAAGGTCGAGTGCATGCATTGTCGCCAGATTCAAGCTCTTGGCATCTCTCAGGTACGTGATTTTCAACTGTAGCACTTTAACCAACTACATGGTAGTTGTAAGGGTAGGGTAATAATGATGACAGATGTGTATTCTGTTACGATTCTGCCTATATTTTGTATGTGGCAGCAGTACCTCAAATCCACCAGAGGTGCTGCTGTTCTGCCCCTGAACTTTACATCATGCCTGTAGGAGTTAATCTTTCTTTCTGATTAGAACTGCACCTGTCTCACAGCTTCTAATACCTGCCTCAGTCTGCGCTCTGTGCAGTTCATCGTTTTTTGCCTGGCACCTGCTTGTCTCCTGTTAATCCCTGTTCCAGTTTTGCTTAGCTGCTGTTTGACCTCCTGTTGTGACCCTCTGCCTGATTCCTGGACCCTGTTTGTTTGCCTGTTGCCCTGACCTCAGCTTGATTACTGGACTATGCTTATTCGCTTGTGACCCTGACCTCTACCTGGCTATTGAATTCTGCTTACCCTGATCTCTGCTTGGTCACTGGAATCAGATTGTCTGCTTCCCTGGACAAGCCTCGTGCCTCCTGGACTGAGGTAACTCATTATACTTGTCCCTGCTATTTAACTGTATTTGTCATTACTTGGAACCTGTTGCTCTGTGGACTTTCCTGCCACTGATCACACCTGTTCATATCTGTGGATTTGAGTTATACCTGTTTATACTGCTACCTGAAAATCTACATATCACGCAAACTCAGTCCTTGTTCTTATATTTGCCTGAATAAAGACATTTGGGGTTATATTTACTAAACTGCGGGATTGAAGAAGTGGAGATGTTGCCTATAGCAACCAATCAGATTCTATCTGTCATTTTGTAGAATGTACTAAACAAATGACAGCTAGAATCTGATTGGTAGCTATAGGTAACATCTCCACTTTTTCAAACCTGCAGTCTAGTAAATCTAGCCCTTGTTTATTATACTTCTGTTGCTGCTTCCTGAATTTGCTAGGAATCATAACATGATGAACTGCCATACAATATGGGCCTGCTGATTGCATTCCCTCTGCTTTAGTCCTGGGATTCCTAGTGTTTTTGGCATTGAAATCTGTGTTTGGCTGTTAGGACATGTCAATAAATCTACGACTACAAATGCTGCAAATGGACATTATTCAGCTCTGTTACCAAATAATACAGGTATCTAATTTACTTCAGGAACTGCTTAAAACCCTTCCTGCTTCTGTGGTGAGCAGATTCAACACAAATACTGATTCTAGAGCAAGAAACTCCTCTAAAGAAAGCATGTAGACCGCAGGAAATCCTCCCGGAACTTTTTCTGACATTGGTGCTGCATCTATGGTAGTGCCAGGGATTTCTACCATCAGCGACTCTAAATTGGCAAGCTACCTGAGTACCCATCTGATTGAGGAGGAGCGATGGCGCAGAAGGATTGGCAACCTATGCCTCTACTGCGCCAATAACGAACATTACTTACAAGACTGTCAACTCCGCGGACCGTTACATCCTAAAGTACAGTTTTCAGCGTGCTCCTCTCCAGATCCTGAATTTGTTTGTACTTAACCACCTGTATTACAGCCTGATCTGTTCAGTGGGATGGGGCCTAGTCTGCCAGTTCCAGCCACCTGTCTTGTGGTGCCAGCTCCTGCCTCCAGTTCAGAGGTGCCAGCTCCTGCCTCCAGTTCAGAGGTGCCAGCTCCTGCCTCCAGTTCAGAAGTGGCAGCCACCACTTCAGAGACTTTGTTTGCTCCAGAGAGGGCTCTGTCCCTCCAGCCTGTTTCAGAGAGGGCCCTGTCCCTCCAGCCTGTTTCAGAGAGGGCCCGGTCCCTCCAGCCTGTTTCAGAGAGGGCCCGGTCCCTCCAGCCTGTTTCAGAGAGGGCCCTGTCCCTCCAGCCTGTTTCAGAGAGGGTCCGGTCCCTCCAGCCTGTTTCAGAGAGGGCCCTGTCCCTCCAGCCTGTTTCAGAGAGGGCCCTGTCCCTCCAGCCTGTTTCAGAGAGGGCCCTGTCCCTCCAGCCTGTTTCAGAGAGGGCCCGGTCCCTCCAGCCTGTTTCAGAGAGGGCCCGGTCCCTCCAGCCTGTTTCAGAGAGGGCCCTGTGCCTCCAGCCTGTTTCAGAGAGGGTCCGGTCCCTCCAGCCTGTTTCAGAGAGGGCCCTGTCCCTCCAGCTGGTTTCAGAGAGGGCCCTGTCCCTCCAGCCTGTTTCAGAGAGGGCCCTGTCCCTCCAGCCTGTTCCAGAAAGGGCCCTGTCCCTCCAGCCTGTTCCAGAAAGGGCCCTGTCCCTCTAGTTCGCTCCGGAGACATTGACATTGAATGCGCCTCAGCCCAAGTTGCCACTTAATGCGCTTCAGCCCGAGATGCCACTTAATGTGCTTCAGCCCGAGTTGTCACACGGTATGGTTCAGCCTGAGATGCCTTCTGGCCTTGTCCGCTCAGAGGCTCCTCACAGTGCTGTCCGCTCAGAGGCTCCTCACAGTGTTGTCTGCTCAGAGGCTCCTGACAGTGCTGTCCACTCTGCCATCCCAGTCGGGGACTCCTGCTCTGCCGTCTCAGTTGGGGACTCTCCAGAGTCTGCTGTCCAGCCAGTTCATCCAGAGGCCTCTTCTGAATCTTCAGACCCTCCTCCAGCCTACTTTGATGGAGACCTGTAACAATTTTCTTTAGTCCTTCAACTCTGTATGAAACAATTTGAAGAATCTCCAGGATATTTCTCTGACCAATTTAACCAAGTTGGTACTATTATCATGAGTTTCAGAGAGGATCCACAGACTTGGGCCTTCTCCCTTCTTAATTCTGATGATCCCATTACCCACAACACCATGGACTTTGTTAATGCAGTCTGCCAGAAATATATTCCATCTACAGTCAAGTCATCTGATCAGGGTTTCTCTGTGCCCATATCAACCTGTGTGTCAGTTCCTGCACTTGTCCATAAATCCGCTATGAGTGTCTCTTCAATCAGGCAGTCTGTGCCACCCAGAGAGACAGATAGCAAGAAGGAATAAACCCTCTCTATGCCACCTCAGTCACAACAAACATCAACCTTGGTGGCTGGCTTTATGGGTATATCACCATCTTGTGATAAAATAAAAGGTCCTATCCCGACCCTAGGCTGGGACTCAGACTCTGAGAGTGAATTTATTGTGGCTTAGAATTTATAGAGACTTAGTGGACGAACTTGCCAACTCTTCTTTTGCTCTTGAAGAATTGGATCTTCTCTGTACTCCATTGGAAAAGAGCCCAATTGTGTCTCCAGGGAGATCCTATAAAAAGTAAAAGAAGAGGAGAAAAGCTTGAAGGAAGCTTGTATTGAGCGCCTGGAATCCGCTCCTTAAAGGGGAGGGCTATGTTATGACTCTGCCTATATTTTGTATGCGGCAGCAGTACCTCAAATCCACCAAAGGTGCTGCTGTTCTGTCCCTGAACTTTCCACCATGCCTGTAGGAGTAGCCTTTCTTTCTGATTAGAACTGCACCTGTTTCACAGCTTCTAATACCTGCTCTGTGCAGTTCATCATTTTTACCTGGCTGCTCTTTGTCTTCTGTTAATCCCTGTTCCAGTTTTGCTTAGCTGCTGTTTGACCTCCTGTTGTGACCCTCTGCCTGATTCCTGGACCCTGTTTGTTTGCCTGTTGCCCTGACCTCAGCTTGATTACTGAACTATGCTTATTCGCTTGTGACCCTGACCTCTACCTAGCTATTGAATTCTGCTTACCCTGATCTCTGCTTGGTCACTGGACTCAGTTTGTCTGCTTCCCTGGCAAGCCTCGTGCCTCCTGGACTGAGGTAACATGGGGAGAACATACAAAGGTCACACAGATATGGCCATGGTTGGGAATTGAACTCATAACCCCAGTGCTGTGAGGCAGAAGTGCTAACCACTAGGCAAACACACACTGAAGTAGAATTTGGATGTAGATGAAACACTGTAAAGATACACATATGTAGAGGAGATGAACTACATAGACACACATGTACACCCCACCCAGTGTGGCCTGTCAGGGCAGGTGCAAGAATTATTTACACCCTAGGAAAGCTTCAACCTACAGACTCCCCTACCCCCCTCCAGTACCCACTTGCCACACCCTCACACAATTTACTTTTGTAAAATAAAATTAATTAACTCTATCTCCTGGCAGGTAAATCTGTAGCCCATATGTAGAACTCTGGAGGCAAACATAGGATTTTTAGAAGGGAGGGTTTCCAAATGTTAGATTTTGAAATATAGCAAAAGAAAAAAACAATAAGCTGGCAATAGCCTCACCCCTTCCCCCACACTTTACATCGATACCACCCTCTCCCCTCCCCTTTCCCCACACATTACACCAATACCACCGACACCCATCTCCCCACACATTACGGACTGTCTTTTTTTCGCATATGCAGTGATCTTAATTGTTCTGTCAGCACTTTTCCAAATGATTGTGTCCACTTTTACCCATATTTCATTAATTAAAAGGAGCGTACCTTAGTTTCAATGCCTTCACTACTTTTGAATCACTCAGCCTCTGGCAGGCACCTAGTTTCCACTCTATACTCGGGCCATGACCATCTCCCAGGGTCCTCACAAACTAGCCTGGGGAGCAGATTTTGGCAAGAGATTAAACAAGGAGAATTTGATAGATATCAGAGATAATGCATCCTTCATGTCTTTCTTTGTAAAGATCAAGGAAAATGTATGCAAGCTTTTGTATAGATGATGCTACATGCTTACTCCTGATGATCCACCCAGACACCTCAAATAGATGCTGGAGAGGTTGCCCAACAGAGGGATCATTCCTACACATTTGGTGTGGTTGTCCAAAGCTCTCTGGTTTCTGGCTTGATGTAAAAAAATGTAACTGGTGATCTTCCACATTCTTCACGCTCCTAAGTTCCTCCTTCATCCCTTGGTGAACAAAACACTATCAATCAAATTTTTTTTATTAATTAATTAATAAGACATATAAACTCAGCTGCCACCTTTCAGAGAGTAGATGGCTGGAAACGGCCTAATGCCCTCTAAATCTAAGTGATTACTAACAGGGTCTGGCACACACACTGCATGGAATACATGACCAGTATTATTGAAAACTCTGCCAAATCCTTCATGAACACATGGAAACCCTGGTTGTCCTCCATTTTCATAGCGACTTAGAACAAAAGCCCTACCCTAAACCCCAACACTGCTGTAAAATGACCATTTAAAATGCGGTCCTCCCTCCTGGATCTTTTCCTCCTGGCTTGAGACCCCTCCATATCCACCAACCCTCTCCCTCCCCCAAACATCTTGACAGTTTGCCTCACCTCTTTCCCCCACTCACTCCTTTCTCCATTTCATAAAAACAAAAAATTATCAGCTAGTTACATTGTCTCTGACCTTAATTGTTTCCATGTTTATGTATGTTTTATTCTTGGTCTGGTTTGATTTGTTTTTTTCTCTACACTGTGAGCATATTATGCACTTAGCCTATGAATGTTATTTGCTGAACTTTCATAAATAGATGTTATAATTAAAAAAAGATCCCAAACAATACTCCCTCCGTATATTTTTCTTACTCTAAGGAAATAATCCTCTTTATATTAATGGTTTGGAGGTACCACCACCTTTTTCCTTATATTCTAACATGGGAGAAGAGAAAAAATAGTTATATGTGCACTGCTTGAGATAAACTAGATTTAAAACATAACCTTTATTGTTTTTTATTAGAATGTATTTGCTTATATGAGATAATCATTAAAACCAGGAAAATACAAACAATGATAGTATAGAAAGTTTACAAAAAATGATGTATAATAAAAATGCTTTTTTCTACAAATCTACTAACTTGTATGTGTGTTTATTGTGTACTCCTTATTCAAGACTTAATAACATTTATCATGTCCTCTGTATTAGGCACTCATTAACATCCACCTTTATTATTGTGTTCTCTAATGGTAATAAAGAGTTACTGTCATACAGGCTGCAATTTATTGTGTACCACTGTTTTAATTCCCCTGTAATATAGCCTTTAGGGAAACACTGGTACACTTACTAAAGTATTCCTATCTATTATATTGCTGACAAAAATAGAGGTATGATATTAAAATACAGTGCATTTGTTATACCTCTGTTCCCCTAATGTTGGGGGTTGCTATTGTCGTTTGTCTAATTCCTATAATTTTGCAAAACAATTAAGTAAATAAGGTGCAAGATTCACTGCAATTGCCCCGTTTTTAGTATAGTTCTTTAATACTTCATACACTCCTACAGATCCTCTAGATAGTTTGTAATTGTGGGAAGAGACAAATAACATTATTATAATAATTCCTGCAGCGTAGTTTTGATGTAATAGGTAGCTCCCTTGTAAAAGCCAACTGCTGTTTTCTTATATGGTATTAATAATCAGACATAATCATATCTCCCATCTTACTAACAGCCCCTATCCATGTTGTAACCATACTTACCGACTTTCTTCAGCTCTCTTCCGGGAGCCAGCCAGTGGATGGGGTCGTGAGGGGAGCGGGGCGGCCAAAATCGTGTAATTTCGGCCCCGCCCCTTGTGACGGCATGGCGCAAACGTGTCATTTGACAGCGGGGGTGGGGCCAAACACCGCGATTCACCGGGAATCGCGGCGTTTGAGATCTAATTCTGCCCACTTCACTAGGAAGTGGGGTACTTCCTAGTGAAGTGGGCAGAATTCGGGAGATTGCCACACTCGCCCGGGAGTCCGGGAGACTCTTGCAAAATGCGGGAGTCTCCCAGACATTCCGGGAGAGTTGGCAAGTATGGTTGTAACTCTATCTGCATAATTTAAGTATCAGGGAAAGGATGTTCATATTTGAGAGCTACAGTGAGTGCACAGTGAACGCCAATGTGCATTTCACTATGGAGTGTTTTCCTGTAGAATCTGTAGAGCAAGCTGGAATTTCTGGTAACCAATCACCATTCCAACCATCAACCACCGATTCCTGGGTGAATGGTTTCTTTCCGAAACGTAATATGCTTTTTTTTTTAATCTAACTGATTGTTAGTCTATGATGCTCGATGTTTAGCGTTCATCTCTTAGGGCCTGATTCATAAGGCATGTATCTGCTGATTTTGAGCAGATTGTACACAAAATCATACTGCGCATGCCCAGAACTGGACCATATGCCAGTAAACGCAGCCCGTCCACTCTGTCTTCGAGCTCAAAGGACACTTACTACAGCCTACAATTTCAGGAAGTGAACAGGGAGGGGAAAGGGCATTTTGCTGTAGTCAGTCTACAGTAAGGGTGTGCCATACTCAAGCGCATGCAGCCACGTGCAAATCGAGCTCTGGGCATCACAAAATTATTTGTTTTTCCGCTGTATCTCTTGCTCCAATTACAGGGCTAGTCCTGAGTACTACTGATGACAGTCTTGTATGCATCCTATAACGTGTTTGCAAACATAAGCAACTGTAAAAATGATTTTTTTTATGTTCAGTACACAGTAAAACACCCTAATAAATGTACTTCATGGGGAAAAAAAATTAAAAACAATCTTTTTTTCGTTTTATCATTATTGCCATTATTATTATTATTGGGCCTGATTCATTTAGAAACTTAGGAAAGAATTTGAGTAAGTATTCTTTACTTTGGTTTTCTGGTTAAAACCATGTTGCAATGCAAGGGGTGTAAATTAGTTTATTATTTTGCACATAAGTTAAATACCTGTTTTTTCATGTAGCCTCTATTCTACATCAGCTGCTCTTTCCTCATAAGTCTCTTTGCTGGAATAATTTCTTCTGGTCCTCAAAATTGCACCCTTTGGAACACTTCCCAATCAAAGGATAAATGCTAAATGAAGTATACTATGCTTGACTGTTTTTTCCCCTAATATGTCTGTTAGTAATTTACCTTCTTTAGAAATATATATTGTTAAATCCCAAAAAATTATAATGTTTGCTCATCTCAGTAGATAATTTGAAATTAATTTTCTTTATATTTAGTTTCATGATAAATTCCTCAAATTGTTCTTTACTGCCATCCTAAATTATTAATAAATTGTCAATGTATTTAATCCACAATATGATGTGAACAGTATGCTCTTCATTCTCATCATTAAAGACATACTCGTGCTCCCACCAATCAAGATAGAGATTGCCGTAGGTCAGGGAACAGATAGTGCCCACTGCAGTGCCTTGTATTTGTGAAAAACAAACATCCCAGACAGCACTCCTGAAACGCATTTATTATTTTGTGACACCATGCACCTATTTTGTGAAAGTGGGAGTGCAAAATTTAGCATCTTCTTATTGGTGGAGCTGGACACATGAATGAGCCTCTATTTACACCCGCTAGATAAGTAAAAAAGGATCATTTACAAGGAGCTCCATGGGTTTCAAGCGGTCACAAACGCAAAAGGAATTGATGTTTATGGGTGTTCAGGAGGTTCCTGTAATCTGGAGTCATGTTATACTTTTATTGGGATGTCATTTTCAACTTTGAAGTGCATTTGATGCAGGTACCCCCTGTGTCTTGTCACTGTAGTTCCTTAGGATGATGATATCAGTGAGCATAAGAATAATGAAGGAAAGAATGATCCACGCTCCAATAGTGACTTATGAATGAGTTACACTGTAACTGGATATTAAGGAAGGCAATGACAAGTATAGTATAACAGAAAAATGAAATACATACAGATTCCACATTGTTCTACAAGCACTATCCTATTTTCATGCAGAAAATCCTGTGAGACGAAGTCACTAATTTATGCCCTATAGGCACAGATAGACCAATCTATCTTATTACAATGAATCTAATAAAATACACGCAGCAATAGCTAATGGGCCTATTAATGATAGAGAGAAAAGCCCTTGCTCAGGGGAAAACAAGTGTTTTTGCTGGAGTTAGGGCTTCTCAATATCTATGAAACCCTCCCTGCTGATGATCGCCTTCGTCAGGTCTCTGTGGTGAAAGTTATTCCATGGGGAAGCCTACTTAGCAAGGACAGAGATACAAGTATCACTGCTGTCCTCCTTTTGCTATCTGGGGCAGCACAGTGGTTAGCATTGCTGACTCACAACGATGGGGTCACGAGTTTGATTTACGACCAGGGACCTATCTGTGTGAAGCTTGTATGTTCTCTCCGTGTTTGCGTGGGTTTCATCCAGGTGCTGCGATTTCCTGTACACTCTAAAAACATGCTGGTAGGTCAATTAGCATCTGACTAAATTAAACCTTAATAAGTGTGCGCTTGTGTGTTAGGGAAATTAGACTGTAAGCTCCAATGGGGCAGGGACTGATGTGAGTGACAAATATTCTCTGAACTGTACTGCGTAATATGGTGGTACTATATAAATAAATGATGATGATAATAATTGCCATCTTGGGATGGCAGTAGCACAGGAAATTGAATGAGAAAATGCTTTATTTATGTTTTTGCATTTGTTTTAAAATAATAATTTTATAGTTTGTTTTTTTTAACTATTTTATTATTTTTTCGGGGGGAGGGAGTCAGCGCTTTCACTGCCAATGTGTAAAGAACCTAATCAGAGGCATCCGGTACTCTTATCGCTACCAGACAGTATGGTCGCACAACTCCAGCTGCTCCACCCATAGTTCTTTATTAAATTGCAGTGATAATAGATTTTCTTACGCTGCTTATCACAGCAATAGAAAATCTATGTTACTGCCACACCATAATAGACCTGTAAATCTCTTCACTCTTTAAAGAGAAATGTGCTCCATAGAAACAGCTCTTACACATAAATAATGCTGCCTACCTTTAGTTCTTATGCAGCAAATTTCTGATGTCTTACTAATCAGCCATTCATATACAGTGTCCCTGATTCCATAGGACACTCCTATGATTTGTTTGTCCCTGATGATTTACTTCCCTTGTTTTGGCTGTGGAATGCAGTTCTTACCATTTTCTTATCCCGTATCTTATAAAAGTGTGTGGGATAGTAGAGTGCCTTTGCATTTTTCTTCTTTTGTTTATTTCTTCTGTCTTCCTATTCTCACTATTCGTTCCCAATGTTTTGCACATAAAACATTTATTAAACAGGAGTAATTAATATGCTATGAACTTGCATTATGATGATATTGTGGCACAGTGGTTAACATTGCTGGGATCGCGATGGGGCTGTACGTTTACTTCCAAACCTTCGTGTTATCCGAATAGAGTTTGTATGTCATCCATGTGGTCACATGGGTCTCTTATCACAGGTTCAGAGACATTGCCTTCTAACTATATTGGTCACTGTGGTTGTGGTAGGGAAAGTAGATTGAAAGCTCCAGGGTGTTTCTGAATAATAAATCTCTGATTGTGCAGTGCTGAGACATATGTTATCACTGTTTACATAAAACGATAATAATGTTCTATGGTTGTATTAATGTAGTGTTTTATGTTTGCATTCAAGTAACAATTGTACTGCACTGGTTCACATTTTACATTGTTTAAATGCACATACACAAGCGAAGCACACATAGCTGATACAGCTCAATTTTTTTTATTGAATGCTGAAAGGAAAAAATGAGCCATGACATGAAAAAGATATATGCCATTATCAAGTATGATTGAATATCTAATATCTGCTCCCATGAACTTTCCCTTTTGTTATCTGAGGTGGCAAATAAAGCCAGTTCTTGGGTCACAGAACAGTGCAGGTTTTCAGAATGTTTTACAATCATTGCAAAGGTTGCATTTGCCAGCATGACTTGATCATTTGTGGATATGTATGTTTTCATGTGGGGGGATTGGAGAAATCTGCACTGCAGTTGGGTATGAGGATTGTCTTTGCCTACTCGTGTACTAGGATTTTACTTTCTCTAATTAAAATGTCTCTATTTACACAGAATACCTCACTATATGCATGTGAATGCCCCCAGTAAAAGTAAATTGTATCTCGTTCATAACAACCCATATCTCATGTTCCCGATATTTTGGCATAATATTGTTATGACTTCCCATATAATCCTCCCAAACGGTGGTCAGCGTGTATGAGGTCTTTACGCACCTAGTGTCTGCAATCTCCTCATGTTGTACAGTCTGGATCTTCATGCCATTGGCCCCTCAGGTCTGGCATAGAAAGGTCTAGAACACCACGAGAGCATGATCTGCAGGTTCTAGTACAATGAAGCATTGAGCTGCTGATCACTAGCAAGGGAAGGGGGTAATTGTAAAATGAGCTGCAGATCTCTAGTAACAGGCATTGGATCCATGAAAGGTACTGTCCAGGACAGGGTGCTGGCTGAGGCAGCAACTAAAATATCGCTCCTCTCACCATTTACACAAAATATCATACACATTTGTATTATTTCAGTGTATACTGTAATAGCAAACATTGCCACTATTCATTATGATATCTACCAGCAACGTAGAAACAACTAATTTAGACAAATGTCAGCAAGAACTTTAGCATCTGTAAATTAATGCCCTATATTTTGCTCCCTCCCCCCCACTTCTTGCTGCCGGAGAGAGCGATCTTGGTCTGTCACATTACAAAGCCACCCCTGGGCACTGTGTATGATGCTCAGCAACAAAATAATAGGATTCAGTTTTCTTTTATGAGAAAATATAACTGAGTGAAGAACTACAGGTCACAGGAAGCAAAGGGACGGCTACGGTAGTGGGCTCATGGAAATGCAAGGGTTGATGGAGCCAGAAGCAACAAACTGTACATCACTGAAATAAAGGGATATTATTAGATATATAAGCTGCAGATGTGTCTGATCATACATGGTTACAAGAGGCATACCTGCACGTAACCAGTGCAGCTCTCTGGATAAAGAAGAGATGCTCTGCAGAGATTAGTAAAGTCATGCTCTGCAGGTGAGTACTAGGGATGACACTAACATCAGACTCTCTGCTGAACTGCAGTTAGGCATTGGATAAAGAAATATGTGCAGCAGGACATGTGGTTAATTTAAATTGTTCTGCTGGTCATATGCATGAAAGGAGTTAACACGACGCTCTGCAGTCCGTAGAATAAGAGATTTTTATGTGAGATATTCTGCAGTATGGAGCAGGGAAATGGTTAACCCTACATGCTCTCCTGTCAGAAGCAAGGGAAACGTTACTTTGAGATGCTCTGCAAAATGGAGCAGGGATTAATTCAGGACGCTCTGAAGTCTAGCAGGGAAGGAGTTAAAGTGTGAAGAAAGAGAAAAGACTTACAGGAGACTCTGCAGTCTGCTTGTAGGAAAGGGGTTAATGTGAGATGCACCATAGAAAGTCTATGATCCTTACTAAAGATTTTGTGGTTGGGGATGTCAGGGTTCATGCAGGCTCACTGCCTCTGGTGTTCTGGCTGAGTGACAATGACATTGAGATTTGTATATATATTTATACCCCTGGTAACCCCAATAATATCTACAGCCCCTGGTTACTCCAAGTAAATATCTTCTGTGGGGCAACTGAACTCCACATGTTCCTGATAGAATTCCTGGAAAGCCCGTCTGGAGAGAGAAAGGAAGAAAGAGAGAAACAGGTCATCAGAACATGTTACTTCTTGCACTATGCCACTTACCAGTAGTGTATCTTAGTTTAGACTCCTTATATTGCGCTTGTACCACATGCAGTATGCTTACATAGTGTCACATTTCCATTTTTTTTATTTTTTTCAAATTTTCATTTTTTATAATATGTCATGGTGCAATGCAGTTCAGGATTTAGGAGTTCTCTGTATGGCTCCCTCAGTTCTTATCTTCTGACTTCCCCACCATCATCATGGGTGATATCAACAACGTCACTGCTAATCCACGTTCCAATGCTGTTTCCAAACTACTCTCTTCAACCTCCTCCCCCAACCTCTCCCAGTGTGTTGAGTCCTCTGCTTATCAGGATAGCCATTGCCTTGATTTTGTTTTCTCTAGACTATACTCAGTTTCTGTTTTCCTTAACACGCCTTTCGTCTCTCCGATTATCACCTTATCAGCTACATGCTCACACCCAGTAGTTTAACTTCTCTGCTGTCTAACTCTACCAAGCCTCCTCATACCCACAGAAATCTTAACTCTATAAATTTTCAATAGTTTTCTACCTCTCTCCAACACCTTCTCTCTACAATCTCTACATTCTCCTCCTCTGTTATGACAGTACTGCATTTTCACCAAACTTGATCAAGTGACTCCAGCGAATATTGATATTACACGTCGACCTCAATGTCAGCCATGGCACACTAAAATAACTCAAAATCTTCAAACACTTTCCCATAAAGCAGAATGTCACTGGCATAAATCTTGTACCTCTATTGATTTCTTGATGTATACTTCTATGTACCACTCCTATCGAAATGCTCTGGACAAAGCAACATCAACATACTTCCAATCTCTCATCAATGCACTAGCTTCTAACCCCAAATGCCTTTTTAACACATTTAAATATTTTCTCAACTCTCCCATCCCAAACCCCCTGACTATTGTCAGTGCCCAGAATCTTGCTTCCTACTTTAAGGACAAGATTGATAACTAGACTAGAAATTGTATCATCTTCTTCGACAAGAAATTAGCTCAATTTGTTCCCAGCACTCTCTGACACCCTCTCTTCATTTGATCTCACAAATGAAGATTAAGTATTTACTCCCTTCTTACCTTCCTACTGTCCTCTTGATCCTATACCCTCACAAATCTGTAGATTCCGGTCTCATGTGCTCATTCCACCTTTAACTAAAATCTTTAATCTTTCTTTCTGTTCTGGTATCTTCCCTCCATTATACAAACATGCAATGATTACTCCTATTCTGAAAAAACTAAATTCTGACCCAAACTCTCTCTCAAATTCCGTCCCATCTCTCAGCTCCCGTGCCCCTCCAAGCTTCTAGAGAGACTTGTCTACACTCACCTCACACGCTTCCTTTCTGCAAACAACCTATTGGATCCTTTTCAGTGAGGCTTTCGCTCTCAACACTCGACAGAGACTGCGTTGACTAAGGTTGTCAATGATTTCATCACTGCTAAAAACAAAGGCCATTACTCTCTTCTAATTCTCTTGGATCTCTCTGCTGCATTCAACACTGTTGACCACTGTCTACTCATACAAACACTACAATCCCTAGGTCTTCAAGACACTGTCCTATCCTGGTTCTCATCCTACCTATCTAATTGCTCTTTCAGTGTTAATGTCTCTGGATCCACCTCTGCTCTGCTTTCTTTATCAGTTGGAGTACCACACGGCTCAGTCCTAGGTCCTCTGCTGTTCTTTATCTATACCACGTGGAAAACTAATGCACTCCTTTTGGATTTCAGTATCATCATTATGTGAATAATACCCAAATTTATCTATCCTCTCCTGATCTCTCACCATCTGTGTTGTTCCGCGTTACTGACTGTCTTTCTGCCATTTCATCCTGGATGTCCTCTCGCCAACTCAAACTCAATTTTTCAAAAACAGAGTTAATAATATTCCCACCCATGAACAGGGTCTTTGTCCCCAAACCTGACATTTGTATTTCTGTTTACAACATGACCATAAATCCCACCCATGGGATACTTGACTCGCAACTATCCTTTGTTCCCCACATCAATTCTATATTTACATCATGTTACATACATCTAAAAAACATTTCCCGAATACGCACATCTCACACAAGACACTGCAAAAAACTTTAATTCATGCACTCATCATCTCCTGCATTGACTATTAGAATTCCCTCCTTACTTGTTTTCCCCATAAACAGACTCAAACCCTTACGATCTATTTTACACGCAGCGGTCAGACTGATTTTTCTTGAAAATTGTTCTTCCTCTGCTGAACCACTGTCAGTCTCTACATTGATTGCCTGATTTTTACAGAATCCAATATAAAATTCTTTTACTAACATACAAAGCCATCGAGAAAATTGCACCACCACATATCTCACTTGTCTCAAAATATCTCCCAACTCGACAACTCCATTATACACAAGATCTGCGTCTCTCATCCACTCTCATTACAGCCTCCCATTCCCATTTTTAGGACTATTTTCGGGATGCACCCACGTTATGGAATTCCCTCCCTCGCACCACAAGACTTTCCTCTAGTCTACAAACTTTCAAGCATTCTCTGAAAACCCACCTCTTCAGACAAGCTTATAATATTTCTTAACCACCCTCTTAACCTCACTAGGTTACCCTATTATCAACCTTTACAGAAATCATACAAGACAACAACCCTCTGACGAACATTGCTGTGTGACATGATCACATAACATATAAATTACTTTTTACCTTTGCAAATTGGCTGGACCAATATGCAGTATGTAGACTTAACCTCATGTATCTGGCTCCCATTGACCTATAGATTGTAAGCTTGCGAGCAGAGCACTGTTACCTATTTTTCTGTTTTACCCAATATTGTTTATTACTGTGTTTGTCCCCAATTGTAAAGCACTACGGAATTTGCTGGCGCTATATAAGAATATGTTGATGATGATCATGTTTGCTGTGTTTACTTTACCACAGTCTATAAGGCTGGGTTCACACTACAGTGTTTTCAGCCAACTATCGGGTCAATCAACCATTCAGCCCGATATTGCACTAGTGTGTATACTGCAACGATGAGCGATTAACGTTCCAATGCACCGACCATCGTTTGTTTTTATTGTTCAGCAGAACGATAAATCTCATTCAGCTATGGAACAACATCCTTCCAATCCTGCAGTGTGTATGCACTCACAATCAGGATCTCCATAGGGTTTTAGAGAAATTATCTTTTCAGCCAGCGATTATGACAGTTACAGAGTACAGATCTGATGGCAAATCTTTAAGACATGTATACTGTGTACTCATGGCATGCTGATCAGTCATTGGTAAAATCATAGTAGATAACACATTCGTCGGAAAATTCTGTACTGTTTACCCAGCCTAATAGGGTTAAAATACTATCCAGCATCTAATCATCAGATATACTTTCATAAAGGAGCAATTATGAACCATGAAGGGTAAAACTGCAGTGCAAATTTTCTTTTGCGACATCATGTGCTCAGATTCACGCAAACACGTGTGCTAGTTTTATGGGATTTTCAAGATAACAGCATCTGCAGTGTCGCAAAAGTTGGCACTGGCCAATGGGAATGGTTTGATGGATGAAGGGTGTTACTTGCTAAGCGTGAATTAGGCACAGGTATGAGATTTCATTTGATGGGATGTCATTATGAGATTAATGAGATTTACACGGACACTGCCTGATTTGTGGGATGATGAACAGTCTTTTTTACCCTGTAAAAGGATTGACCTCACAGAGATCATATCTTGTCCTTATACTAGTAGTGGGATTGCACCTTGCAGTCGTACTTCTGTGAGAAAGTGCATTTCTAGGCACACTTTAACCCATACAAAATAATCATCAAGCACACAAAAGTGGCAGATGTGAATAACAGCATGTTAACCCACTCTTATGATTAATTAAAGATATATGGGCCTAAACCTAGCAATATTTTAGGAGAGAAACTGAAGGGTTACAATGAATAAATGGGGCAGTCCTAGAGTAGGTACTAGGTTGAACTACAATATGACACTTTTACAGTTTCTACCCACTGTAATGTGTAAAGTACTCACAAACCATGAGCCAGAGCGTGCAAAGACTCTGAAATACACGTGCACCTTGACACACACTTGGTGGTAAGCAGGCGCACTTTTCCTCATATAAGAACATAGCGAGTCTTCAGGTTTTGCTGTTCATAAATGACCCTTAGAAAGTAGGAAATGTCGGGCAATCCGTTTGCAAACATGACATTAGAAAATATCCAGGTGCTGACTGAGTGGATAGACTGCATGCAGTGCATGTAGCCACATATAATAATTTACCTGTTAATAGGTTGTAACAGCCCTGCATTGACTTTTTAGGCCAAAAATATTTCTGTCATAAAAATAGTTTTTACCAGTATAATACAATATAAGAAAACTCCTAATGTTGTAAGCTTGGGGTGAGTGCAATTTCCTATACAAAGAAACAGCTATATCCTGCTATGTAATTTTATCCCCAATGATGATTATGGGGAGTAAACAGAGGATGACCAAGAGCCGCAAGTTCCTTCTCATGTCTGCAGCGACCATTTTGTCTATGAAGCAAAGTTTATTGATTGTAGTAATAGTAGATTGTCAAGATAGCAGCAAAAACTAAAGTTACTATTTTCTATTTCTGAAAAAACAATAAAAGTATTTGATTTAAAAAAAAATAAACTTTTCTTAATAATAGTGAACTAACACTACTCCCATAGATTGCTAATTTCCACTACTATAAAATCAGGCAAACATCCTTCAGATCTATAAAGTGGATGATTCTGGACATTAGGCATTACATATACAGTGCAAATTATCTTTTTATGTTATGATGTCTCCTCTGATGTAATCCATAACTGAAGTGCAATACTCCTTATACTTAGAATGGATTCATATGTGTAAGTAATAGAACTTCATCTTCATTATCTCTCTACTCTGTCTGTGTTGGTGCCAAACTCACCCCACACACTCGGCAACACGTCGCATTGAGTCCTGGGAAACAAAGACATGGCAGGCGAACCGATTCAGGACAGGGTGTTTCGTGATGAAGCCAAAATAACTACAGGAAAAAAATGAACCGCACACGTTATATAATATGCAGATAAGAGATGATAATGCATGAATTACTTCTCAAGTGGAGAAACCATATAGAACAGATAGAGTGAGACAGGTGGCAGAAAGTAAGTCCTTAATGACAGAGAAAATTGCTAAGTGGTACCAATGAGAGGGAATAGAATGTAGATAATTCTTTCCAGTTCTAATTAGTCTACTGTCCAGGCTGTTGGTAGGCAGCTGGCACTTTTTCTCACTGGCTGCCGCTCTCTGTGTGTCACAACTGGTTGTCTATCAGCTGTGACACTTCTTCTGGCCACTAATCGCAGTTGAGGGGCTCGTTCTGAGCAGTCCCTAGGATTTGCCAATTGTACTTTAAATGGTAGAGAAGGCTTAGCCTCCATGCTAATCTGATGGTTTGCCTTTTACCTGACCCTGCCTGTTCCTGGATACTCTGCTGCCCATCTCAACCCTTGGCTTTGTTTTGGACCCTTCTTGCTCGCTGCCCACCTTGACCTTCTGGCTTGACATTGGTATCCCTGTCTGCTGCCTGCCCTCGACCATTTGCATCGGTACTGGTAATCCTCTGTATACCGCAGGTGTGCATACACCACCACTACATGGTTCCTGAGATACAATTTTACTACTTTGAGTTCAAGTCCTGAGGGTATCCGAGTACCTGTGAGAATATCTGTCTCCATGTTAAAGGCGGCTTAGGTGAAGACCTCTCACGTCCTGTTCTAAAAGTTTATCCTGGCTACCAATGGGAACTGAGGTCTCTATTTGTCTGCCCGTAGCTTACATTTTGTGGAGAACAAACTTACCACAGGGGCGGACCCAGACATTTGCCCTACCCGGGGCGATTTTAGGGGGGGGGGGTATTTAGGCCCCGCCCCCTTTCTGGGTTCTAAGGCTGCCGGCGGCTGCACAGTATGTGCAGGTCCGTTCAGCAGTGAAAGTGTGCTGGACCGCTGCTCTGATTGTGTTTAAAACACAATCAGAGCAGCCGGGCAGCACACTGTCACTGCTGAAAGGACCTGCACAGTGTGCAGCTGTCGGCAGCAAGCCCCTGCTAGGGGGGGGCGATCGCCCCGATTGCCCCCCCCCCCCCCCCTGGATCCGCAACTGACTCACCAAGCTGACTATTATCACCTTTCTAAGTCATGTGTCTAGTTACATAACCCTAGTGGCCTAAATAAGAGCCCCTGATGCCCGGTCATATATTATTATACTGTAACACCATAAATATAGATATTATTTCTTACCAGCTGTTGCGTGGATGACAGCCACAGAAGGAAATATTCTTCATTTGGAAAATATGACTGCAACGCTCATCCTATAAAACAAAAACAACCAGCACAAACATAATGTAAGAGTATCGTACCTCAGCTATCAGTCATACAGCACCACAATCTGCATGCCATGTAGCCAGGAAGCTACAATGATTAGCTGTGGATAACATCTTGTTGACTGTTTTGATTTAATTTATTAATATCTGTGGTTATTTTATTTATTTTATTTATACATTATGTTCTAATACTCTGGAGAATAATATAATACAGAACAAATCTATGGATGAAAGACACGCATCCCCACATACATAATTCACACTCCATGAAGCAGAGTATTATATACATCAAATCCAGGGCCAGCGCACCCACAGTTCGCCCATACCTCTGTGCTTATACTAATCCCCCGTCAGAGCGCTTACTGCATTTCTCGTGTTCCGCCGGCCCTGATCCAATCACTGGAGTAAATTGTAACTGAGATGCAGAAGCATTCAACTATAGACTCAAATAATCTGTGGTTATTTACATGTGGATCGTTTTTTAAATTTAAAGGTGTGAGATCCGAGATGGATGTATTTCAATTAAAGCATTTACCATTATCACTCTGACCCAAATAAAACTCTATATGGGTGTTTTGTCAAGGTGGCAGAACCAAATAGCTGTGGGAATAACTTTTCTTAATGCAGCTTTGCAAAAACGGTGTCTTCCTCCTTAATACAATAAGCTGTTACTTTCTGTTATGTCATACCATATGCTGCCTTGCAAACAGCACTCATGCAGAGTCGGGTGTAACTTGCTCCAAAAGCATAGGCATAAATTACATCCGTTAAAATTACGTAATTTACTTAGTATGCAGAGTCACTTAAAATACGTGCGACTCTGCCTAGTACACAAATTGCGTATATTTCAATAACATATGCTTAAAGTGTATCATACACTACAGGTCGCAAACCAGCTCTAGTGCTGCCAGTCTAGACCAGTATCAGCAAGATCAGATCGTGTGTGTGTGTGTGTGTGTGTGTGTGTGTGTCTTTAATTAAAATAAAGAATTTTTTTTCTACGGTGTGTGTTCTTTTCCAGAAATTTTCCCTGATACACTAACCCTGGTTTAGCCCAGAAGTGCCCACTTTAGGGCAAAACTCTGCCCAGTTTTTGTAAGCCCATCCCTTTTATGGCCCTTGGACAGGAACAGGAGGTATGGTGTATAGGTAGTGCAATGTTTTTTACTATATTATACGTCTTACATCTTAGCAGTTGGAGGGTTGCTGGCTGTAGTAATGCATCAGTGAGTGGCCCCTTCTCTTTATTGGCAGAACATTTTGGGTGTCTGTAAAAGGTATCTTAGTGGTGGATAGGTCAACACTGGGTTGCTTTATTGCTTGCCCAGCTGACAGTTGCGCCTGCCAAGACAAACAGTTACCCTGTGTAGGAACGACGGTCATCCTCATCTGATCCCCAATCAGCATCACAGAAGGTCTCTAAAGTTCAATTTTTGGACTTTGTTAATCCGAATTTTAAGGAACTTGTACCTTTCAGGTATCTTAGAATTCTTTTGACAGCGATCCTGTGTTGTTTCCCAGGGTTGATTGCAAATAGACTCACACAGCAAGTCGGGGCAAGTCCCAATACTTGCATACATTAAGCTTCCAACAGCGCTTTGGTAAGGGACTTGTTTCATCTCCTCCATCTTCTCGCTGCTTGTTAGTGACATTGGTGTGTTGTTTTTAAGCTTTTATCCATGGGATTGCTCACTGCCTTTGCATCAAACATTCCATATTTGGCAAGTTGATTAACTAAATCAGTCCCAGTTCTCAGATTTTGCACAATCCTCATGCCTAACAATTTATTTGCAGGGTATAGATCTTTTAATCTGAATTTTTGTTTCAACTGATGCTTTACACAGGTGATGCGTCTCTTCATACCTGCTAGCAACAGATCATCTACGTACACCACTATGATGAATAATTTTTCTTTTATAGATTTGCAATACAGATAGTGATCAGTATCTGACCTAATAAAGTCCATCTCCAGCAGAACAGCATCCAGTTTGACATACCAGCAACAACCACTTTGCTTTAGGTCTTAAAGGGATTTCTTTAGGAGTCAGACTTTTTCCTCTTGGAACCAGGGCCGGACTGGCCATCTGGCACTTCTGGCAAATGCCAGAAGGGCCGATGGCAGTGTGGGCCGGTCCGGTCCCCGCGATACACCGATTAAATAAAAAAAAATTTTTTTTCACCTTTGTGTGTAGCCGTCATGACGTCACACGTCATGACGGCTCTGTGCGCCGGCCCGGCTCCCGCGTAGGACTAGCTGCAGTGGAGGCAGCTGTCAGTGCTTTGGTAAGTGTAGAGAATATGTGTGCAGGGAGGGGGGGAAGACAAACGGAATATGTGTGCAAAGAGGGGGGGGAGACAAACGGAATATGTGTGCAGGGGGGGGGGGAGACAAACGGAATATGTGTGCAGGGAGGGGGGGGAGACAAACGGAATATGTGTGCAGGGGGGGGGAGACAAACGGAATATGTGTGTGCAGGGAGGGGGGGAGACAAACGGAATATGTGTGCAGGGAGGGGGGGGGAGACAAACGGAATATGTGTGCAGGGAGGGGGGGGAGACAAACGGAATATGTGTGCAGGGGGGGGGGAGACAAACGGAATATGTGTGCAGGGAGGGGGGGAGACAAACGGAATATGTGTGCAGGGAGGGGGGGAGACAAACGGAATATGTGTGCAGGGAGGGGGGGGAGACAAACAGAATATGTGTGCAAAGAGGGGGGGGAGACAAACGGAATATGTGTGCAGGGAGGGGGGGGAGACAAACGGAATATGTGTGCAGGGAGGGGGGGGAGACAAACGGAATATGTGTGCAGGGAGGGGGGGAGACAAACGGAATATGTGTGCAGGGAGGGGGGGAGACAAACGGAATATGTGTGCAGGAAGGGGGGGAGACAAACGCATAATGTGTGCAGGGAGGGGGGGAGAGAAACGGAATATGTGCGCAGGGAGGGGGGGGGGAGAGAAACGGAATATGTGTGCAGGGGGGGGAGAGAAACGGAATATGTGTGCAGGGGGGGAGAGAAACGGAACATGTGTGCAGGGGGGGAGAGAAACGGAACATGTGTGCAGGGGGGGAGAGAAACGGAACATGTGTGCGGGGGGGGGGAAGAGGGGCAATAAATGTCTGTGGGGGGAGAGGGGGTGATTGAAAATGTCTGCAGGGGGGGAGCAATGGCTGTAGGAGGGGGGAAATAAAAATGGCCAATGTGTGTGGGGGACAGTATATGACTATAATGTGTGTGGGGGACAGTTTATGACTATAATGTGTGCTATTAAGTGAATGTGGGGCTGTTTGGAGAAAATGAGGTCTAATTATTAAATGTGATTATGAATTATTTAATGCCAGGGATGTTTGTGGGAAATGGTTATTTTTATTAAACATAAATGCTATTTAATTTCTAGCTGAGGTTGTTTGGAGGGAGGGAAATAGATTTATTTATTAAATTGGAATACTATTATTTTAATATTGGGGCTGGAGTGAGGCCTAATTTTATAACGTGGGTGCTATATTGTGTTAACACCGGTGCTGTTTGGAGTTTTCTAACTTTCATGTACCCATTTTTTTCCAAATAGGGCCCCCAACATGCCAGGATCCAGACAAGCAGCAACTGATCTAAAGACACCAGCAGCCACAAGTGGTGACAATGACAAGACAGGTAAGAGAGAGCAGGACAGTCTGCCAACTGTCCTGAATTTGGTGGGTGACTGTCCCGCTTAGTCAGGATTTGGTCTGACTGCAAGGACAATTGGGAGGTATGTCCTACTTCACATTGTACTGCTTGTGAAGGCAGAACTGTGGGCACCTAACAGTAGTGCTCACAGTATTGCCTATGTATTTGTTGAAAATGTGTCTAATAACCATATTACATAATAGGAGCCCCCTGTCTTAAGTGCTTAGGGCCCCCTGAGACTAAGTCCAGCTCTGGTTAGCAGGAGGGAGCGGATAGCTACTCCCAGTTCCCCGACAGGACACAGCCTGCAGAGCAAGCCGAGGAGCTCTAAGTCTCATGAGATTTATTAATCTTGTGAGACTAAGAGTTTCCCTGCTCACTCTACAGGACATTCCCACTCTGATGGATGTCAGCAGCATCAGAAGCATAGATAAGTACAGTGGACTCAGGGTGTTGTAATGTGCTTCTGGGGTGGAGGGGTGGCATGATAGGGAGGGCCTGATAAATGTAATGTTTTATTATAATGTATGTAATGTATGTATCAATGCCCCATGTTGACCACGCCCCCTGCATAATGTGGCCACGCCCTTAGCGGCACCCAGTTTTTTCATGCTCATCAACAGAGATGGGCCTGTATGCTTGAAATGCCAGGGCTGATTTTTAGTCCCAGTCCGGCCCTGCTTGGAACACACCATCATTATAGTGTTCAGGTGGCTTCCTATAAATCTCTTAAACTAACTCCCCATTTAGGAATGCTGAGTCAAATCAAGCTGGTACAGCAATAAACCATTATAGAAATAGCAATGGCTGTTAGGGTGCTGTATCTGGCAACAGTCGAAAAGATCTCTCCATAGTTAATCCTGACTTTGTGGGTGTATCCCTTGGCAACAAGGCACGCTTTATAGCGTGCAATGGTTCCATCAGCATTTACCTTTTTAAAAACGACCCACTTGTTCTTGATCGTCTTATGGTTACTAGGTCCGACAACTACAGTCCATGTACTGCCGTCATCCAGAGCTGTCAACTACCTATTTATTGCCAATTTCCATTCCTCCCATTCGTTGGTTGATTTGGCCTCTTGGATGTTCTGCAGTTCACAGAAGACTATGTTAGCGAATTCCTCCTAAGGGGAAATACCTCTGTTGCTTTTTACAGAAATCCTGTTTTGCGATTGGATATCCACATTAACACTTTTGAGGTTCAGACACACTATCCGCTGCCTGTATATCCAGAATTACAAACTTTTGTTATGGTTGTTGTTCCACCCTACTGCTAGCTGATGTGATTTTGTGAAACACCACATCTTTGGGTTTTATGAGACATTTATTTTAATGTCCCAAAGTCTGTATCCTTTACTCTCCTGGCAGTATCTAAGCATGATACATTCCACTGATTTGGGATCTAACTTTTGTCTCTTTTCTTTTGGTTTATGTGCCTACACCTTGGAGCTGAAGACTCAGAGATGACCGACACTTGGCTTTTTCCCAGACTATGCCTCCAGTGGTGTTTTGCCTTTCACAGTTATTGTGGGAGCACGGTTCTTTAGGTATACTGCAGTGCACACTGCTTCCGCCTAAAACTCTTTTTCCAGACCTGCGTCATTTAATATAGTTAGTGCTCTTTCAACAATTGTTCAGTTTGCTCATTCACTCACACCATTTTTCTCTGGTGTGTAGGCAATTGTAAGTTGATGCTGTATGCCATATCCTTTGGGAAACTCAGCTAAAGTCCTGTTGTCATACTCTCCACCATTGTCGGATCTCAAGACTTTTCATTTCAGACCCATTTCAGTCTCTACCAGGCTCTTGTATTCCGCAATTTTGTTCACAACTTCACTCTTTGCTTTAATAGAGTACACGAGTGTCATCCTTGTGGCGTCATCAATGAGTGTCATGAAATATTTGTAGCCACTAACTGATTTTACCTCTATTGGACCACATGCATCTGTATGTACTAGAGCTAGCGGTACTTCAGCCCTAGTTGCTGACTCTGGAAAGTGGCAACAGGCTTGCTTACCCTTTACATAACGATCACATACAGGTCTTTCAGGATTACTTATACCGATCCCTGTCACCATCCCATCAACAGATTTCTGTATGTTGTCGTATCCCAGGTGATCCAGCTGCTTATGCCACAGCTCCATGGATTGCTTTGTGTCAGAAGCGGCCATCGCACAACACTGTTTGGTGTCTAGGACATACAGTTGGTTGCACCAGGTCGCTGTGGCCATTATAGTCCCTCTTTCATTTTCATTTTGCACCACACATTTGTCCTCTGCGAATTAGTCTTTGTAAACTTTCCTTTCTAGAATGCTTACAGAAATAAGATTGGTTCCCAAATCTGGGAATCTGTCTGTGATATCCCGACTTTTATGGCAGTAAGGACTTTTCTCCAATTCTTTTTACCAATATGGGTTTGCATGGTTTTAACGATGTGAACCACTCTTGATTGCAGCTGAATTGTCTAGTGTCTCCCGAATCCATATACCAGCATTTGTTTCTGTGACTGTCTGCAACATTCAATGCCGACTAGTTTGGTTTGTTACAGTTCTTCTGCACACCACTTGAATCTCTCAGCCTACATTCAAAAGCCTTATGCCCCATTTTGTGACATGCAAAGCACTTATACTTGGGCTTTTAGGACTTGGTTCCTTTGGTGAGTAAAGCAGAACTTTCAGCATTTGTCTCTACAGGAATTCGTTGTTGGAACTGCAGCAGCTTGGCCCTCATGATTTCAGTTGTTAGCTTGGTGTCATTGGATTCCAAAGGTACCACTCTCTGGCGTGAGATTTTGCAGCATTACCAGCGCAACTTCCTCATCGTCCACCTGTGCCTCCATAGATGCCAGTTGCTGGGCTATTGACAGCATTTTGTCTATATACTTGTTCATGTTCTCATAGACTCTTAAATTTGTCCCATACAGAGACACCTCAAGTTTATTCTTCACATCAGGGGGTAAATGTATCAAGCTGCGAGTTTGCAACTCCAGCGATTTTCTCGGGAGAGTTGAAACTAGCCGATGTATGAAGCTGAGATTTCATGCAAAATCGCCAGAGTTGTGCTTCTGTCAAAATCGCTACTTGCAAAATCTCCAGAGATCAAACTCACCACTGTTTGCCGCTGCAGCTGTACAAGTCTACAATGTATGAAGCTGCGAGTTAGCAAACTCAGGAGAGTTTGCTTCTAAAGACGCCAGATACAACATGCTGCTTGATAGCAGCGTGATGTATCAACACATCACTGTGACACTGCCCTGACAGTGTTAAAATGTTAAAGAACAGATAAAAGTTGTTTTTTTTAAAAAAAGCGTGGGGTCCCCCCGCTATTTATGCTTAACCCTAGTGCTGCCTGACTAGTGCTGGTCCCGTGAAAATCGGGGAAAAATTTTGCGTGGGGTCCCCCAATTTTCACTTTACCAGCACTAGGCAAACCAGCCAGGGTTGGCGGCACTATAGCAGGGGGACGCGCAGCAGGGGTCCCCCTGCCATAATGACTAACCAACCCTAGACTGTTCAGCGCTGGGCTGGATTCCCTAGGGAGTGGGGTCCGCTGAAAAAAACGAGCGGGCCCCCCCCCTAGAAAGAACCAGCCCAGTGCTGATAGCACTAGGCCTCTTCCTACTACCCCTGGGCTGTGGGTAGTAGGGTAATACGGCGTAAAGTAGTAAAAAAAACAAACGGACACCAATTTTGTTTGTGGAACTACAAGTCCCAGCCAGCCAGGTTGCCAAAAACAGTGTGGCCATGCTGGTGCCTGTATAACTACAAGCACCAGCATACCCACGGCAGCCAGGGCATGTTGGCACTTGGAGAACCACAAGTGCCAACATGCCCTGACATCCCTGGCTTGCTGGGCCCTGTAGTTCCACAAAGAAAAAAGTTTACAAACCCACAACACCCTCATACAAACCACACATATTTATTAAAAATAATAAAACCCACAATAAAGACACTAACCACCCTCTTTTAAACCACAAGTATTTATTAAAAATAATAAAACCCAAATACTTACCAATGATGTTTTCTTTCTTGATGGCTTGGTCCTGTCCTTAAGTATTTGTAAATCCATCTTGCCGGCTTGCCCCAGTCCCAGCCATTTATACCTCCATAAGGGAATCTTTTCCAACAGGAACTCTTCGCCCAGAAGGGGCACATATTTGTAACATCCCGACTCTTTAGGCTTGATTGAAGTTCTCAAAAAAAAAAACTTGAGGCGCCGCAAACACCTCCTACCTAGTAGGAGGTCCTAGCCGCAATGCTCTTACGCCGTTTGCGTAAGAGCTAACTACTGTATTATGGTATTTTCCCACGCTAGTGGGGAAATCACATAATACTGTATTTAGCGCTTAAGCAAGTAACGTAGCGCATTGCGCATGCGCTACGCTACTTGCGTAACCTGAAATACAGTAAATTCAGACCCCACGCAAAATTTTTCCCCGATTTTCACGGGACCAGCACTAGTCAGGCAGCACTAGGGTTAAGCATAAATAGCGGGGGGGACCCCACGCTTTTTTTAAAAAAAACTTTTACCTGTTCTTTAACATTTTAACAGCTGCCGGAGCTCTGGCAGCTGTATGACAGGTCAGTGTAACAGTGATGTGTTTACAACTCACAGTTACAACACAGGTGAGTTTGCCAAACACAGGAGAGTTAGCTAAACTCGGGAGTGTTTACATCGCTCAAAATCGCCACAGATGACCAGCGATTTTGAACATGAGTGTCAAAATCGCAGCTTGATACATTTCCAGTTTTTTAAAAAAAAATCGCGGGTAAACACCCGCGATTTGCCGCGATTTAAACACGCTGGCAAACTCGCATTTTGAATACATTTACCCCCAGATCTTTGTTCTCATACGCTGTTTGCAGGGTGGTCCACATGTCTTGTGCTGACACTTTTCCATTGATGATAGAATACACATGCTGTTCTACAGCTAAGCCTATGGTCCCCATGGCTCTATCTACTTCATCAGCGTTTGGATTCGCTCCTGGATCAATTGTGACCACAACTTTTCCCGCTTAAGCTGCATTTCCATGGCGAATTTCCATATTGCATAAATCTCTGAGCCTTTTCATTTTATAAAGCTTATACTGGCCCCAGTGCTGTGCATTTTTCTCTTGTACCAAATAAAGGAATTTTCTGAAGAATCAGCTTCCTTTATTTCTACGTACCACTGCTACCATTTTCTTGTTTAAGTGCTTTCTCCAACGCACGATCCTGGGCCCAAAACCTGTTGGAAGAACCTTTTGGGTGTCTGTAAAAGGTGTCGGCAGTGTTGGATATGGATGTTAAGCCACACACGTTTAAACTTAACCAAGGTGTTGGCTTATTGAACACTTACAACAGTAAAGCAGCTACTCCCTTTCACTGCGTCCTATCTCTTCACATAGACTGGCGCAAACCTGAATTTCCAGTCCACGCATGCGCAGTAGCGACATGCGGACAGTTGGTCACCGCCTCATTTTCTGTCCCTCTAGACCACCGGTGAAAAACACAGCAGATGGAGCATAGCGCTTCATACCAACACTCTTTACATGCACCAGAGATCAGCACTGATCTCCCGCTGGGGAGCAGCAGTAACAAAAAGACAGCTGATCTGAGGTGCCAGAAGGAAAGGAAGAAAAAAGGAAAGGAAAAAGTAGACTCAGCTACAGAAAAAGATCAAGAAAAACCCTTTCCCAAGAGTGTCCTACGTGATGTGATGCGTTTATGCTGCACCCAGAAATAGCCCTGTGAGTAGATCTGTCTGGCTCTTGCAGTATATATAATTTATCAGGGATGTCATTGTAGTGACAATTTTCAGTTTTCTACTGTGATTGTGCTGTCTGTAATTTGTACCAATTCCATTAATGATAGTTGACTGCCTATAATTACCACTATGCATTTTCTCAATGTTGCCTGTAAGGCGTGTGGGGTATAAAACTATCCCACGTGACGGTTTGTACATGTTACCGTGTGATGTTGTGATTGCTTTTTGAGCACATCGGAGCTTTGTTGCTGTATGTTTCTGTTTTTGGGGTTTTTCCTCTTCCAGAGATTTACAGTGTAATTGTACTGTAGTTTACCTTTCTCTGCTTCAATCTTAAAGAGTAAGAGGTTTAACATGCACTACTGCCTCTTCCTAGAAGCTTAACCCATTACATGTATACTTGTTTGGATTCTTACCAGATTAGAGGTACTCTTAGAGGCCAATGACCTCAGCCCCAATGTTTGCTCATCATGATGCAGTATTTATTGGCATACAAAGCACCACTGTGGGCTACTAAAATACATTTGGTAAGGATCTCTAATAATGTTAAAGTCCCTATACTGATAACAAAGTATACCATGAAGAAATATCCCAATCACAACTAAAAATTCTGAAGTCCTTCCATTAACCTTTTGCAGACAATACAACATTCAATGACCTCCAGACAAACAAGTAACCACTCATCTCTACCCAAGGGCATAACTACCATAGGTGCAGAGGGTGCGGCTACTATGGGGCCCACATCTGATGGGGGTCCGTCATCCTTGACAGAGCCCTATGAGCTTGGATGAGTTTTTCACCATTGGCGGTACATGGGGGCCCATATCAAAGTTGTGCTATGGGACCAACAAAGGTCTAGTTATGCCCCCGCGTGCTACTACAAAGCCAACAGCCAATTACTGACTTTTCCCTGCAGTGTTCCTTTGGGAAAGAGACTGAACTGCTAGTAACTAATTTTTTGGTGTAAAAAATAAATATCAACTTGTTGATCCTGAAGTTTCTAAATTGCTTGATTTGATGAATAAAGAAAACTTTGTGTATTTTGGTGCCACTTGACCCTTATAATATATAGGAGAGTTGATGTGGGTAGCACGATTGTGAAAACAAAATGTGACAGATGTTATGTACTCAATAAAACCATGACACCACTATGGACTGTGGCTCAGTATCTTCATGAAGTTAAAGTAACTGAGCAGACTTTACAGTCTACACAACCTTTGTTCCTGCAGTTTAAACTCAGACAAGATCCTTGTTTAATTCGTCCACACACATGTGTAGCCAGATCGGATTGAGGTTTAGCCAATGGGAAATGAAAAATATGTCTTCGGAATTCAACGCCTTTCTTTTAATTTAATACAAGCAAAAAGTTATTATTACTTTCTGCATTACAAGATGAGAACAGAGAGTAGACGCTCAGTATAAATCTGCCTTATTTATAGCCACAGCAGAAATCTAGGTGGTCAGCTTTTGAAATTAAATAAGTTAAATTTGGTCTTTTATTTTTAATTATATATATATATATATATATATATATATATATATATATATATATATATTTATAATATTATATTTATATATATATATATATATATATATATATATATATATATATATATATATATATATATATAAAATATTCTTAAAAATGTCTTTGATAAAACAACTATATAATTGTTCATCATAATATATTAAAAAGTCACTATATGATATAGTATGTAAAAACATCTTTTCTTGTCCTTAGTAGTTTGCAGTGAAAATATATTCTTAAGAAAATATGTTTTTCTCTATTCTCATAAGACAGGGCAATTTACTATTCTTTTTAATGTGGAGTGCAGGTTCTGTTGGAAAGAAAATATCCCTCACCACTTGTTAATTATTTGAAATTCAAATAAACATATATTATCAATATAAGAAAAAACAAAATGTGTATTGCACTAAATGTTTTTTTGCAGAATTTTTTTTATTTAAAAAAAACACTAATACTATAAAAACAACTAATTTTTAAAGAACTTTTTAAATGTCAATCATTTTAAAACAATTATAAACTCAAAATACATACATTATTTTTGTATGTATTTTGTCTTAACCTTTCCTCTATTTTGTTAAATAACTCCCCATGGTCTGTTTATTTTACTTTACCTCTGGCCGGTCATTTCCTCTTAGAATGAGCTTGATGCCGCGCAGAGATATCTCCAGTTCACAGCTAGCGGGAGGTCGTAGGTGCACCGTCAGCTTCCTTGCAGTTGCAATCTGGATGTGAAATCAGACACAACAGTGATACATTGCTCTATCACAAACATAACCATGCATGCTACTGTCTGCATCTTGTCATCACTATAGCACCTTTGTTGATGGTACCCTGGAAAGTTTGTGCGCTTCTCTGTGCAAGTGTGACGGGTTTTGTTTTACTATACAGAATACATATAACCAGGGCCGCCATCAGGGGGGTACGGGGGGTACTGTTGTACCGGGCCCGGGCTCACCAGGGGGCCCGGTACAACAGCTTAGCACAGACTTACCTGGGGCCCGCCGCTGGTCTCCGCTATTCTGTCTTCAGCCTGGCTGTCACCGTGACAGCCAGGCACCAGGATCCGATCGCAGGGGTGGAGGATTCATTCCCCCTGCGATCATGTGCTCTGCCTGTGACAGATCACATGATCGCAGGGGGAATGATTCCTTCACCCCTGCGATCGGATCGTGGTGCCTGGCTGTCACGGTGACAGCCAGGCTGAAGACAGAATAGCGGAGACCAGCGGCGGGCCCCAGGTAAGTATGTGTTGCTCATGGGGGGGCGCTCATGGGGGGGAGGGGGGCCCGGGTGGCACGGGGGCCCGTACTGGGCCTGATTTTTTCTGAAGGCGGCCCTGCATATAACTCAAAAATTCTGAATTGTTTGAAGACATCAGCAGCTCCAGAGCAAACACCAAATCAGTGGGCCTCAATATCCTTTGTAAAACACAAGTGGCAACTATAGTCTTAAATAAAAGTTAGGAATCAAACAATTTAGAGCTTAATCTAGGTTGATTATTAAGAGTTAGGAGGTTTGGAATTGGTTTAAAGCATTACAGTATATCTTTCTTTGTTTTTAACCAAGGATATGTTTGGATCATTTTGATTTAGCAACTTCGAAGAGACTCCCCTCTTTAAAACAAGAGGTCTCTTGTCTTCTTATAACACTAAGGGGTTAAGATATAAGCTTTTACAAGCTCACCTGTCCAGACTCCATACTAGCAAGTCTGAGAGTAATAGGTAATGGGCCCAAGGCAAATGTCCTTTTGCCCCTTTATAAAAATAACCATGAAACATGCTACCTTCGCAATAAAAGCATACATGGATTCTTGTATTATTGTTATATTGTTGAATATTTAGTTTTGCTTTTTTTATTCTGTTTATGCAAATTGTCATTTCAAAATAAAAAGTAATAAAAAAGCATACATGGTTGTAGAAAAAAACACCAGTTATATTTTTCTAGTCCTAACGTCTGTATAAATGAACATATTATTTTATTTTTGTATTAATGCAGACAAGTATTCAAGCATTTTAGTTTTGTGCAGATTCCACTGGTATGACAGTGACGATAATGTAGACTTCCAGGTGCGCACTTAGGGGGGAGTTTCCTGTTGAATGATCATATATTGATGTTCTGAATATATCTTTGCCCTGGTATCATCAGGCTCTTTTTCACATGTCTGTAGCTGAAGCATCAGCTGTTTATTAGACAGGGACACAACAAACCACACTACCCACGATGCAGCAAGAAGCAATGAGGCAACTAATTGGAGTAGGCTCATATGACAGCTCTGGTGCTGATTGGCTCTGAAGTAGTCAGTTGACAGCTGGAGAGACTTAAAATAGTAGCTATTCAGCTCCACCACAGTGCAGAACATGGTGGAAAGTAAAGCCATGGGGCCTCATGTAGAGACAGACGTAAGTCCGATTCGTAAGCGCAAAAAGCTCTTTTAGGGTACTAGCCAGGGATCCATCTCAGACTGAGACATATCTTTGCCTCTCTACGCACAGAGGTGAAACGGAACAGGCAGGGGGCAAGCCTAACAATGTAAGGGTGTGTTCACGCTCTTTACGTGCTATTCTGAGGGGGAAGTAACCACAAACAGGTCTCTAGGAGATCTGTTGCAGGTGCTTTCGTCTGCTGCAAGATCTGTACTGATGATGACCTTGCTGTAGTACAAATATAAGACTAATAAATATAAAAATGCCTCCACACAGCTTAAGCCAGTACTAGCAAAATCGTGAGGGTCAAAAAGCGTGGGGTCCCCTCGAATTTACTATTACCAACACTAGGATTTGCCAGGCTGGGTTGGTGGCACTATAGCAGGGAAATCAGTAGCATGGGGCCCCCTTGCCTTAATGCCAAACCAGTCCTTTGTTAGCACCACCCTAGTGCTATAAGCCTAGGCTGGCAGCACTAGGGTTAGTTAAGCTGTTTGGTAAGGGGACACGCTGTTTATTTGTCAGGCGCCGCTCGGCGGCCGCCCGCCCGTCCACATAGCGCGTCTGGTTGCCTAGCAACCAGACGCGTCACTTCCCCTTCCGCCCGGCCGGCCAGCTACAGACCTGAAAGCGTTCCCGTTGCTAGGCAACGGGACGCTGCATGAAGATAGCGCTACGGCGCTAAAGGATGACAAGCGCTACGGCGCTGGAGCTATGACAGCACTACTAGTGCTGAGGGCATTGGCTAGCAGTACTATTTAAGCTTCTCTGACCCCACCTCCTGTGCCAGAGTTTCAGGTCCTTTCCTGTCCTCCAGCGTTCCAGTGTTCCTGTGATTATCTGTTACCTGACCTTTTCCTTCCTCCAGTTTATTGCCGTTTGCCTGTGACCTTTGTGACCCGGATTGCCTTAACTACCCTTTTGGATCTCCCTTTTGTACCTCGCTGTCAGAACGTTATCGACCCGGCTTGACTCACTACCCCTTCGGATTCTCCTTGTGTACCTGCATTGCCCGCACCGTTGCCGAACCGGCCTGTCTGACATTCCTCTCGTACTTCGCTATCTGACTCGTGAAAGGACCGCGACCTGCGTGTTTCCTGCAGCTAAGTCCATACCTCCTTGCGGGGGTCCCTGGTGAACACCAGGGGCACGTTAGACTCCGCACCTTCCTCCGAGTAGTGCCAACGATAGCAGGTACGCTATACTAGTCGTGACATTATTCTTACATTTATTTATTCATTGATTTATCTGCCTTACTGGGTTGCTGTGACTGATACACTTAAGTGTATTAGGCTCAGTGGCCCCGTAAGGCAGAAGAAGTGGTGTGCTTACAAAAGGTGTGCAATTTGCATAGTATTCCGAGTCGCACGGGTCTAAAAATATGACCTGGACTTAACAACCAGGACATACACTGTAAGTGTAAATTGTGTCCTACTCTACATCAGGCCCATGGTGTGCAGATAAGAATACTCTTCAGGCTGCAATTATCAACTGACACTTAGGTGGGAACCACCCAACATAACCCTAATGCCAAATGCTGCATGTACCACATAATCTGGGGCGTAAATTTATCAAGCTATGTGTTTGAAAAAGTGGAGATGTTGCTCATAGCAATCAGTCTTCTTATCATTTGTTTAGTACATTCTACTAAATGGCAGCTAGAATGTGAATCACAATTCATAAATGCTATAATCAGTTTTGATATTATTAAAAAAAAATTGTTGCTAATATAAAATCTGAAATTTACAACCATTGCCATCATTTGTCTAAAAAAGAGCCTGTTGAAAGCTTAATGCAGCAAGTTTTGTATAAAATCAACATTTAGTTAGAAATCCTGCAATTCAACGTTTTAACAGTACTACAATATATATACTGTTTTACCTTCTGCATGGCTGCACACAGGATACCATTGCCCTGATGATGTGGAACTTCCACAGAACCAAGGAACTGCACGTCAAACATCTGGACCCATGGAGAGTTTCCCTTGAGGACTGCATAGAAAGAATAGACATTTAATGTGAAAAACTATACTGCATTACAGAGACAGGAAGCAGATGGGGAACTAATAATCATTTATACTGCTAGCCCAATAGCCAGAAGAGGTTCGGTTGTTGTTCAGACCAAATATCAGAGAATGGGGAAGAAATGTGATATAAGCAACTGGAATGATTATTGGTGCCAGACAAGTTGTTTCAGTAGCTCAAAAATGCTGATCTCCTGGGATTTTCATGCACAACAGTTTCTAGAGTTTACAGAAAATGGTGCAAAAAGAATCCAGTGACTGGCAATTCAGTGGGCAAAAACATCTTGTCAATAAGAGAGTCAGAGGAGAATGGCCAGACTGGTTCAAGCTGACAGGAAGGTGACAGTAACTCAAATGAACATGCATTACAACAGTGGTAATCAGAAGAACATCTCTGAACAAACAGTACGTTGAACCTTGATGTGGACGGGCTACAGCAGCAGAAGACCACACCAAGATCCTTTCTTTTCAGCTAAGTACAGGAAACTGAGGCTGCAGTGTGCACAAGCTCACCAAAACTGGACAGTTGAATACTAGAAAAACATCGCCTGGTCTGATGATTCTTAATTTGCTACAGCATACAGATCAAGAAATCACCAGGCAGGTGATGAAACGCGTCAGGTAATTTGGATGTTCACTGAGCCGCTGGATAGCACTAATCCATGACCCAGCTCATATCCCTAGTGGATTTTTGGAGGTTGCCTTTTTTGAGCCATATCATCGCTATACAATTGGTGCCACGATTGTGCTAGCTGCTATTTTACTACTTACACGGATTGCCGTCTTTACCTACATATCTATCACGGAGGTCCCGGAGTTCGTTCTGGGTATGAGGTGCGTGCGCATACAGACCACAATACGGGACTGAGTATCGGACCAGGTCTGTATTGCGCTCTCTACTTTAGCAGTTTAGCGACTTTGATTTCCATTCAGGAGTGGCGGTTTTCTCATTGTGGCATTTATGGCATATTCTCCTCCATACTACATGTGTTAGAAGCATTGAAGTGGGGTTCACCATCATCGCGGTGACGTATACTTTCCACCATCAGTGTGGCCACACTTATTTTGAAGCTCCACTTCATGATCTTCAACGGGGTCATTGGACACTAGTATCTATTTGATGTGAGACATTTAGCTGGTTCTCTTTAGGAGTGATCGATTCCATGGTTCATCAGCCTTATTGATGGTTAACTCAGTCGGTTCATCTGATTTTTTACATGTCAAGTTGTTATCCACTGGCCAGTGTTGTCTATTTTATGGTTCATTTTTAATAAAGTGTTTATATACATTTATTACCCACAGATGGTTGCATATTGATTGTGTTTATCAGTCATCAGCGCTGTTTTCTGTTGTGTTGTATACAGATGGTAATGTCAGAATTGGTGTAAACAACATGTATCCTTGGATCCATCCTGTGTTGTGTTATCAGTGCAGGCTGGTATTGGTGGTAGTGTAATGGTGTGGGGATGTTTTGTTTTTTTTGCACCCATTAGGTCCCTTCATACCAATTAAGCATCATTTAAATGCCACAGCCTACCTGAGTATTGTGGCTGACCATGTGCTCACCCTTTTTGGCCACAGTCTACTAATCTTCTAATGGCTACCTCCAGCAGGATAACGCCATGTCAAGAAGCACATGTCATCTCAAGCTGGTTCCACAAACATGACAATGAGTTCATGGCCTCCACAGTCACCAGATCTCAATCCAATAGAGAACTTTGGGATATGATGGAATGAGAGATTTGCAGCATGAATGTGCAGCCAACAAATCTGCATGGATTGCATGATGCCATCATGTCAACATGCACCAGAAGTGGCAACTGTGTGTGTAGATGGGGCCTATTTATTGTTTCTTTTTTTTAATGAACCCTTCTTCACCCAATTAATAGCACTCCAGGGTAATATTCGTGGGACCTGCAACTGCTCAGGATGAACATACCAGCTGGTGTCAGCACCCTACCGTTTTTGTCTGAATGTGAAGTGTGTTCCGTCCTCTGATAACTTTACACTGCACACAAGTCACATTCAGACATACAAACATTCAAAGCAGAAAGTTCACATCCGGTGCAGCTGCTGGTGGAAGAATCTATTGAAAGGTGTGAGTCGCACAATTGGGACACCAATGGTTATATTTGTTGTGCAAAGGGGTTTATTATTATTAATATTATTATTTATTAACTGGAATTCTTTAAATACTTTCATATTGCATAAACTGCATGTTCTGTGACTATACTAATTACAGCTGCTTTCATGCTAAGTTAAACTAGTGTACTTCCCAGTTTCAGAGCTGCTTTTATGTGAACATCATTCTTGCTAATTTCGCTGTGAACTGAATATGACAGGATCGTTGGTCTTTTTGTTTTCACCAAAGTAATATTGTGTTTATTTTTGCATAGGGGTATTGCTTTTTTGTTTTGTACACAGGATTGGCCGCCTGACTCCTCTTCTCAGCTTTTTGCTTCTCCCTTTGAGAACATCTCCAAATTTTCTAGTTGCATGATTCTGTATGACCATGAGTAGAATGTCTGGTAAGGGTCTTCGTCTGCTCGCTTGGAACACTAGAGGTTTGAAAGTCAAGCTCTATATAGTGTTGTCTCGGCTTCGAAAGTATGACTCAGGTATTTCTTGTTTGGTTGAGACACATTTATATTGAAGTAAGGTTATGGCTCTGAAACGTCAATGGGTGGGGTGGGCGTACCATTCTGTTCATTCCCATACTTCTCGGGGAGTTTCGGATTTAGTTAAGAAATCTTTAACTTTTACCGTGGAACAGGTAGAGATTGACCCGTATGGGCTGTATGTGTTCTCAGGGCGGTTGTTAATTTCTCCACTCTTATTATATTATCAGTTTATGCTCCACCCCCTATAATGATGACGTGTTAAGAAAAGCTATTGTGTTTATGGCACTCTTTCCGGCTACTCCGGTGGTATGCTTGGGAGATTTCAACTATGTCCTTCACACGGGGCTGGATAGGTGGCAAGAGGTCAGTATGTCTCTTGTTAATCCCCCTACTCCCTTTTCTCATTTGATTGAGGAGATGGGCCTAGTTGATGTATAGAGACTTAGACATCTGGATGTACAACAGCTTGTTATTCTACATCTTGTCACACCATGCCGTGGATAGACTTGGCTTTGTCTTCTTTGTCATTAACTCAATATGTGACCTCAGTTGAATATTTTTACAGAGGCATCTCTGTACTTATTTGTATCGATTTGATTAGAGATAGGGGTGTAAAATTTTGGAAATTAAACCCAGCTTGGTGGGCTTCGATGGGGACTGGATCTGATCTTACATGTTTGTGGGGGGGTTTCTTTAATGAAAATAGAATGACAGGAGGACAGAGTCCTTGTTGGAACAGCATTGCAAAGACTTGGAGTGTTTGTATTTAAAATCACATGCCTCTTAGGATCGACTTCAGTGGCTGAAGGCGCAGTTACATTGGAAGGACTATCTTTTTGATAAATCTAAACACTGTCTTCTTTTCTCACAACACCATTATTATTCAAAGGCGGATATGGGTGGGAGTTATTTGGCTTGTTTGGCTAGGGAACAGTTGAGTAGTAGGACTATCCCAATGATTTATAATGACCAGTCTATACAAGTATTTAGGGGGGAGTGAAATTGTTCAAACATTTTTTGACTATTATAGGAATGTTTATGCTTCTAAGGTACAGTATACAAGTACTTAACTCTTCACATATTTAAACTCAATTAAACTCCCTAAACTTTCCCAGGAATCGGTGTCCCTTTTGAATGCGCCTCTTACATTGGAAGAAACAGATTTGGCTATATCTTTGTTTCCAAATCATAAGGCCCAGGGGGTCAATGGTCTCCCCATAGAGCTATATAAGAAATTTCAAAACTTGTTTGTTCCACAATTATTAGCCACTTAACCAAGTTGGGCAGTCTTCTGCCATCAATGTCTGAGGCACTGATAATGGTTCTACCGAAGCCTTGAAAAGACCTTTTATATCCAGAATCCTACAGATCAATATCTATTCTATATACAGATATTAAAATTCTGGCTAAGATTCTTTCTACTAGGCTCAATTCAGTGATTTCTGAGATAGTCCATTCTGACCAAACTGAATTTATGCCTGGTAAATCTACTATCCCCAATATTCGCCGCCTTTATACTCACATTCAGTTACCCCATAAAACTGAGAAGGGGCAGTGGTGGTATCTCTCAACGAAGCCAAGGCCTTTGACTCAGTGAAATGGCGATGCTTATGGGAGGTATTGCCTCAATTTGGGTTGGATTTATCAAATGGGTTTAGTTACTATACTCCGCTCCTTTGGTAAGAGTTTTAGTAAATGGACATACTTCTTCCCCATTTAGTTTGGGTTGGGGTACTAGGAAGGGGTGTCATCTATCTCCAGCTCTATTTGCCTTAGCCATAGAACATTTGGCATGTTTAATCCGAGCCAATCCGTACATTGTTGGTCTTCTTGTGGGGAGGACGCTAGATTCTGATGATATGATTCTTTTTCAGTCAGACTCAATGCCTCCCTGAATCATCTTCTCTGTAGAATTTTGGCCATTTTTCTGGTATATTGGTAAACTGGGACAAGTCATATGTTTTTCCGTTGCTTGGAGTGATACCCACTGATGCTTCAGAGCGTTATCCTTTAAAATTGACCCTTTGTTTCAAATATCTTGGGGTCTGGATATCCCGGCTTTCAGTTGAATTTCCTGGCGCTATATAAATAAATGATGATGATCATGATGATGATTTGTCTCATTGAACCTTGACCCGTATCTTAGAATATATTACTATGTTGCCCAGCTTACACATTTAATTAGTTGGTTAAGATCCCTGACCCTGTTAGCTTTGTTGGATTTTCTTGCAGAGCAGGTGGTGACCTCTAGGTCTATGTATGAATGTCTGTTACCTTTAGAGATATTGCTTGTGGGTAAGTGTTCACATCAGGTTGCGCCAATTATTAGGCAAGCAATTGAGATTGAGCGTCTTGCTCATTATATACTTGGAGGCCAAGGACATGACCCCTCAACTGCTTTTTGGTATAATCCCTCCTTTGTTAAACTTGAAAAATTAAAAGGCTATAATATATGGCGTAGATGTGGTATTAACTCATTAGGGCAATTATATGAATCCGGATGTTTGAAGACTTTGGCCCAGTTATCCTTGGAAAGTGGAATTCCAAATTCTGCTTTTTATTGTCATCTTCAATTGAGACGTTTCCCTTGTCTCCTCCTTTGATCCAGCAATCTCCCCTTAAATGTCTTCTACATGAAGTGGGCACATGGAAAATTATATCTACATTATATTCTAAGCTTAGTTTGTCGTTGGCCCCTGCTGATTTAGATAAGCTTAGATCTAAATGGGAGGTGAATCTGGGCCCCCTTCTTGATGAGGAATGGTCCCATATGCTCAAGAGTCTCGTCAGGGCTACCTAAGTAGTCTGGCGCGTCCGAAATGTAATTCTTTTATGGGTGGCATTTATTGTGGGACTGTTCGATAGTAAAAGGTTTTTGGACAGAGGTTTGTGAATGTATTTTGAATACTGTTCCCCCAGCCCCGTCAATGAGTGCTAAACAGTGTCTATATGGCATCTCTCTAGGAGATATTACTAATAAATATACAGTTACATATATATTTAACCTTATAACCTTCACTAAAGTGGTGATTTGGGGCTTGGCTTGCTCCTAGACCATTGGAACTTCATAAGTGTAGGGCGTTAGTGAATGCAACTATGCAGCATTAAAGATATATGTATACCTGCATGAAGGCAAAGGGGAAATATAATATAATATGATCCATATGATACACCTCTAGATACAGAGCAAGTTCAGGTGACTTGATGAGCTTGGAATAATTTGCATCTACTTTAATGATCCTAGTTTATTTCATAGCGGCAGCGAGAGAGGGTCTTTTGTTTGGTCTGTGGTGTGTATAATTTTTTTTATTTTTTTTTTATTATATACTCAATTAAGTGTTTTATTAAGTATTATTTGTAATATGTTACTTTGGTGAATGTTCTTATACATCAATGTCTGTTAATGTTGTTACTTGCGTGTTGGATATTATGATACATATTTTTGTTTTGTTGTATGTTTTGTGTTTGTTGTTTTGGAAAAAATAATAAAAGTAAACAAGTAAAAAAAAGAGAATATGACAGCAGAGTATGCACCACTGGAATTTTCCAAAAGTGTAAACATGCAACAAATAAGATTGCTGTGCAAAACAAACTTAAAGCTACGCTACCACCTACTGTAAAATTTCCCTAGCTGGAGACCTAGGAGCTGCTTCATGCAACAGGCAAATTAATGCTGTTCTCCGGAATGGAATGTATGAGCAGGAGAACCAATCATAGGCTGCAATCTCTTTTTTACTAATTTTCTTAGTAGGCGGTAGTTTAGCTTTAAATCCATGCATTTACTGAACACTTGCAACAAAAGTGAAAATAAACTCTTTTTAATTTCTCCGTTTAAGTCAGCCACATTTACTGGCCAACTTATTATTAGGATCAAATCATCATATAACAGACTTATAATATATAACAACATATTACAAATAACACATTATAAAAATGTGCAGAAAAGACAGACCCATAGAATGCACTGCTCTCAGTGTTCATTAAACTAAGAGTAAACTTCACCTCATTAACATGTGTTTCTGCCTTCCTATACTCCAAGCAGAGTAACACATAACACTCTGAAGCAGCTTACCAGCATTCTCCTTCACCGGACACACAACCTCATGTGCATAAAATGAAGGGAAGATTCCTCGCTCGCCTGTTCTCATATTATAGCCGCGGCACCATGAACCATCCTCACATTCTACCAATAACGGGTCATCTACATCCAATTCAAGCTCATCTTCATGACGAGGAATAAACCTGAATAACAGAGGAGCACACACATCAACATAGTATGAAAAATACAAAACTAAAGAATATACTATCAATACTATAACAGTTTACACAGAATGGTTACCTACGCAATTTTCATAGTTATTTTGTACAGATAACATTTAACACAAAAGCATACGCTTAACATTTTTTTTCAACTGTATCAAAAATCCTCTTTGTTTGATGCCTAACAGAGGGAAAGGTAAATGCTACATATTGTTTTATATTGTTTTATGGTATTCCTCTGTGCAGTTGATAAGCAAATTCAAGGGTTTGTGTGCACTACTTCTTTGATTTGATTCTTTGATTACTCATATTTTTGCTCTCTTTCAGACCTAATCAAGCCACCAATGACATCATTGATAGCCCACCAAACTATTGTATTGTGGGGGCTTATCACACTTCAATAAGACTGATAGGAGAGCGGGGTGGGGCATGGTGTAGTGTGGAGTAGGACATGGTTTCCTTCCTCTCTTACCAATATCTATAATATAAATGTCTAGTGGCGTGTGTTAGTCTGTCTGTGTGTGGAAAAAATAAAACCAAGCTGCAGCGCCACCTGCTGGGCAGAGTTATACACTGACCTACTAAATTCTTAGTGTGTGTGGAAAAAAAATTCAGAAAGGGCTGAAATTTGGTATACTAAGATGTTTTTAATTTGTTAATTTAATTTGTTAATTGTTAAAAGTGTTTATAAAGATTTAAAAAAAATATATATATATTTCTTGAAGGAGAAGTGACAGTTGGGAGTGGTTGGTGGTTGCCGGGGATGACAGTGGGGAGTGGTTGGTGGTTGAGGTCTGGGCTATGGCCCAAATGCATGACAAGAACCTTTTTAACACCTTAAGTAGCTTGATTTGACTAGAATGCATGAGTATCATGCACGGGTTAACTTGTCCAATATATCTATCCTTACCTGATGCTGCTGGTGTTGGAAAAAGGAGTCCCAGACGACACTCCTGCCTTTGGCCCTATTCCCATCCTCCCTAGGCTCTGCTTACCCTGATAGCCAAATCTTTCCTCCACTGAGTCCTGGTGTCTGCTAGTCCTGGACAGGTCCCCAGTGGTCTCGTGCTGCGGACTGGAGTATGGCATCCACCTGTGCTTCCCTCTCCCCTACAGTGACAGAGCGGCTCGTAGCCAAAGTGACCCCTACATTGCAGAAGTCGTGCAAGTCATCTAACCGGCTGCCAGCAATAGGGTTTTGGGCAGTGCAACACGCGTTGTAACAGTGCGGCCTGCTTACATACGCGTCCACGTGGGGGGCTGTTGTGCCTTTTCTTCCTCCACTCCCTGCCTGATCAATGGAGCACCACGGAGTTGACTGAGCCCGCAAAAAGTGCCATTGGGTGGTCTGTCTTCCACACTACTACAACAACATCAACTGGAGGGCGTTCGATATCGACAGCTGCGATTTTGACAAAAGGCGGCCTGCACTCAGTGCTCCCCTGCCATTTGCGACAGCCCCCATCCCTGGCTTGCTTCTCCTTCCCACCCTCCCTCTCTATTCCCTGGAGGGAATTTTACAATCTGAGAGGAACCGTCTTGTCAACCTGAACAACTGCACATATTAAGAACAAAAATAATTATGCGCTCTATTGACTTCGATTAGATTCGTATAGTGTCAGTGTAATAAGGGGAATTAAGATGTTTCTTTAGGGAAAGGGGATATTGAATGTTCCAATATGTCAAATAAAGGGTGAATTGGAGGGGAATGTATACCACTGGAGTGATTTCTATGGGCCTAGTTATTCAACTATGACGTTGTACTGATAGGATGTAAATAAAAAGCGTATTTATTGCTACATAAGGGCAAAAAATACAAAACAATAGAATCGATAAAAATCACATTACACCAACAACCGAGCTAATGGATGAACATACATGGAAAATAATAGTTCTCAAAATAAAAGGAAATTAAATGGAATTGAATTAAAAGGGAATGAAATAGAATTAAAATAGTCCCATTCTCATATCTGTACCAATTGTACAAAATTGCAATAAAATCAGTCATCACGTGATGCCACCTAACACCAGTCCAACCTATGAAGATTTTGGAGGATCTAATAAAATGTCAGTATAAAGTTAACTGAAAGAGTCTTGGTAAATGGGAGGAACTGGATAAGACAAGGGTGTTTAACCCAATGGAGACTCACTGTTCCCTTAGATGTAACTCGTCCTGATATGGAAGAGGGTGATGCGGCCTTGGAGTCCTGTATAATTGTCCAGATAAGCGGGTAGATGTGATCTTCAAAACCGTGTAGTCGGAAGGGTATGAGGATGGCAGTGTACATCGAGGATCGATGCGGCGTTCGTTCCACTGTGGAACGTAAGTCTGTGTTCCTTCCTGTGTGTCTTCAAAAGGGGGTGTACCCAACGCGTTTAATCTGACTAGCAGATTTCCTCAGGGGGTTGTATTGATCGTCAATGAGGATTGACATTTATACATGTTTTATTTGTCTATTCAATCCTCATGACCAACCTCTACTCATAAATATTTTATAGCTCATCAAACCCCATGACTGATAGGTATTACCACTAACAGTTTTTTATGAGAGGTCGATATCAATGAGTCAAAATAGCCCCCAGATGTGGTCTCCCTGCCACCGCACCCTCCACGCACGATTTACGTGTTAGTGCGGTTTAATATATCATAGATATCGGTCACATGTGTAGTAAATATGGGATAGGTCACCTATTATAGATATACATGCATATATATTATCTACCTACATAAGACATAGTTGAATGTAGGTGGCTGCAATATGAAGTTAAAGGGAATATATGAGTCAAATAATAATTGGAGTGATACAGTCGGTGGAGTATATAGTATTGATCAGTACATCCATGATTATTTACATAAGAATTTCATCTCCACACGTTTATGTCTATATATATATATATATGTATACATATGTACATTCAGGCCATGCGTGAATATGTATTCATATATACGACCATGTGGTTATCAGTGATCAATTTATATGTTTTTGCTATATAATAATATACCACCGTACAATCATAGGTCCAGTCCATCTACAAATACTTAATAACCATTGGTCGCTGTGCATTACCTAAATATCTTTTCTTGTTATATAATACCATTAATTACTGTATGTATTTTATTTGCAATTATATATAACATGAATTGTCACCGTATTACTTGTCATTTTTTATTTTATTTTATTTACCATTATTCAACACCTCCAATTGGATTTGGATAATAAATCCTATTGGCTGAATAGACAAACAAACATGTATAAATGCCAATCCTCATTGACGATCAATACAACCCCCTGAGGAAATCTGCTAGTCAGATGAAACGCTTTGGGAATGCCCCCTTTTGAAGGGGGCACAGGAAGGAACACAGACCTTGTCTTATCCAATTCGTCCCATTTACCAAGACTCTTTCCGTTAACTTTATACTGAAATTTCATTGAATCCTCCAAAACCTTCATAGGTTGGACTGGTGTTAGGTGGCATCACGTGATGACCGATTTTATTGCAATTTTGCACAATTGATACAAATATGAGAATGGGACTATTTTAATTCCATTTAATTTCCTTTTATTTTGAGAACTATTATTTTACATGTATGTTCATCCATTAGCTCGGTTGTTGGTGTAATGTGATTTTTATTGATTTTATTGTTTTGTATTTTTTACCCTTCTGTAGCAATAAATACGCTTTTTATTAATATCCTTTCAGTACAACGGCATAGTTGAATAACTAGGTACATAGAAATCACTCCAGTGATATACATATATATTTGACATATTGGAACATTCAATATCCCCCTTCCCTAAAGAAACATCTTAATTCCCCTTCTTACACTAACACTATACGAATCTGATCCATCTAAGTCAATAGAGCGCATAATTAGTTTTGTTCTTATTACTTTTCCAGGGAGGGATGCCCTGTATTATTGCAGCTCTTGCCTTTTGAGAGTGAGAGCGCTCCTACCATTGCTGTTTCAACTGCACATATTAACAACAGATACTCATTGCTTTCAGTGCCTCCCAAAAGAAAGTTACTGATACAATTGAGGAGGTGCAGACTGACCTTTACCTTATCCACCATGATCTTCAGAAAATGTGTGGGGGAAGCAGAACACCAGGGGCCTGATTCATTAAGGAACTTAATGGAATAGAAAACTAATTTTCACCCCTTGCATTGTAACATGGTTTTGTCCAGGAGACTGAAATAAGAAACGTCTTAATTTAAGTTCCTTAATGAATCAGGCCCCAGATCTTCTCACTGGTGGACACAACTGTTCCTATTCAAGCTCAACTTATCGATCTGGCTGCTCAGATCACTTAATGCAAGCAAAAAATATCTGACTTATAATTAAATAATATAATAATAAACGGACATGTGTTGGCTTGCCTGAGAAAGTGGAAGATTCCAATCCGGAGTTGTTTCTTGAGAACTGGTTAAACCCCCTCCTTATGCGCCCTTGTGTACCTTTATTGGCAAGTTCCTATATTTCAAAGACTGGGGTGCAATTCTCAAACTTGTATGCCAGTAGGGCCCTCTCAAAGTCGAGAACCACACTGTTTCTCTTTTTCCGGACTGTGCACTGGAGATTCAAAAGAGCAGGTCCATGTTTACCTAAGCTAAAAGGCGGCTGCGTGACAACTACCATACCATGCTATTTCAGGCTAGACTCCGGGCAGTGGCGGGCTGGCCCGGGGGGCAGGGGGGCAGCGGCCCCCCGGCCCGCTGGGTTAGACGCCTATTAGGGCCGGGGGGTAGGCCGGCCAGCCGCCCCCCGGATGCAAAAAACAGTTTCTCCCCCCGCGGCCGCATCCAATGTCATCAATGACGCGGCCGCATCCCCTGTAATATGATGCGGCCGCCTGTGTGCCCGCGGGCCACGCCTCTCCCAGCCCGCACCTGACTCCGGGTGACAGCTGATGGCAGGCTTGTTCACTTCTCCACACAACTTGATAGATTGGCTGGCCAGGAGACCGCCAGCAAGAGATCGAGATCATTAATTGTTGTATTTTTATGGTTGTTCTTTGCATATCTATGATTGCTGTCTGGGGCTTCGATTATTACTGCATTAGTTTCATGACTGTTGTGGCAGCAAAGGTATAGGAATTATATTTGAGAGAGTTCCAGCTAACAATAGCTTAGTTTGGTTGATATCCTAGCTTGCCTCTTTCTTTCCTTACTAATGGGTTTTAGGGGTTCTTGCGACTACTTAGTACAGGTTTGGGGTAGGCTTTCTGTAGTTTTGGCACACTATAGTTGTTAACCGTTATGCTGGGTACACGGGGTGGATTAGGGTGGGTTGCAAGTATTTTTCATTTTACCTATTCTGCTGTGCAAGCTTGCATTATATTGTCTCTATTGTTAAGATGGCAGGTATTGTGGGGTCGGTTAGTTTTAGTTCTAGTCGATGGACTATATGATATTATAGTACTTCCTTGTTTCCCATGATACATGTTTCTTTTTAACATATGAATTGACTGTGCATATTACCAATGTTGTTATCTTTCTTTTAGTGGAGTGCAGGGCAGGCTCCAGGGTCCCATTTTCCCTCAGTGGTCATTCGCTCTTCATTTTCTCCTGATTTCTCCAGTTGTACCTTGATTCATTATGGCAGTAAGTAATCCTGTTGGTGTGGGCTCCTTATGCTCAGATGGAATGTTAGGGGCCTTAATGACAGGGCCAAGTGCTCCTTAGTGCTCTCTCAATTCAAGAAGTACTCTGACATTATGGGTCTGATTCATTAGGGCACGTATCTGCGTATCATCCGCAAAATCACTCTGTGCATGCTCAGAACTGGAAGATACATCTGGTAAAATAGCCCTTTTCCATGCTGTTACTACCCCCTAAGTGAAAGGGGGGTGTCCTGGACTGGGAAGGGGCATGTGGCCGTAGGCAGTGTACCTAGTGAGCGTGTCAAACTACAGTGCATGCAGCCACTGGTGTAGCAAAAAAAATTCTGCGGACCTCTCCTCTAGGAAGAACCAGCCCCATGCTGAAAAGCACTAAGGCTATTAAGGCTCTTCCTACACACCTGTGCGATGGGTGTAGGGTAAAAAAGTGTGTGTAATGTAAGAATAAGTAAAAACACCATTTTAGTTTGTGGAACTACAAGTCTCAGCCAGCCCGGACTGCCACTTGGAGAACCACAAGCGCCACCATGCCCTGACACCCAGGGCTTGCTGTGGCCTGTAGTACCACAATGTAATATGTAAATAAAACACACCTTAAACTTTTTAAGATGATTGCGCAACCTAAATATCTTTATGTATTACAATACTCTTCCACAAATATAACAGTTAACCCCCTGAATTATATAAATTCACAAAAGATAATATTTGGTATAAGTTTGGGGTGTCTGCATTGGGCGATCTTTACAGTAATGGGTTGTTTAAATAGTTTCATCAACTGCGGCAGGACTTTGGCCTTCCGAATTCTGCCTTTTATCGGTACATACAGCTGAGACATGCTGTCTCTTCTCAGTTTGGTAACTCCCATCCCCAAATATTTGCATCCCCTATTAAAATTTATTGCTGACATTGCGTAGGCGTCGAGTCATATCTACGCAGTACTCAGAGCTTATCTTTTATGCACAACAATTATGCACCTGATGATCTACTGCCCCTTAAATCCAAATGGAAGCTTGATTCAGGTCCACTGTCTGATGACGAATGGAGCAATATCCTTAACAGTATTAGAATCTTTGTGAATCTGGTTCCAACAAATTCATCTATACTTGTTACATGGCATATATCACTCCCCAGTTTCTCTGGTCAGAATTGGTGGCAGCAAGTTTGCCAGACTGTAATTTTGCCACTTTTTACGGGAATGTCGAGTGGTGTATGCATTCTGGACTGCTGCATAGCACTGTATCTTTGACACAGTAATTGGTGCTCTTCCCCTTGATCCTAAAGTGTGTCTTTTTGGTTCCTCACTAGAAGATAGTTTGAATAAGTCTCACTACCAATTCATTTTTATTCTTACAACTCTGCCGAAAATTATTTAGCCCGTACGTGGTTTGATGAGATAAATGTTATGTGGAAGAGAAGACTATTAATTCCGCAAGCTGACCAACTAACATCATAGAAATTAGGTGAATAACTAAAACAAGCATATTTTATAAGTCCATTCATTAATATTTACAATAGACAAATACAAATACAAAGGCAATAAAATGTAGGGTTCAAGTCTCCTATAACCTAGGTAGCCCAAGCCAGACTAAGGCTAGGTACACACTGGAGCGTTTTCGTCCACTAATCGTGCAAATCAGCCGTCATACGGCCGTTCGGTCGGAAGTCGGGTTAGTGTGTATAGTGACACAATGGTCGAAAGTCATTCAAAAGTGTCGATTGTCGGCTTATTTGGTTGGTCGTACTGTTTAATATTTTCCAACCAATCAACTAACGATCATGTAGTGTGTATGCACTCATGCTCACGTTCTCCATAGAGTTTACAGAGTAGTGCTTTTTTCAGCCAATGCTAGTAATGAATGTCCTGATGAATAAATGTAGAGAGTGCTGTAGAAGGAATGATTCATTTGTTCGTTCTGAGAACAGAATGTTTCGTTTCAGAGTCACAGAAACTAACAAAATACATTAGGACATAGCTATAACAAGGCGGTTTTAATCAACGTGACAATGTGACAAGAATGAATGAATGAATATTGTGCGGTCATTCTCTGAAGACTAGAAGAACAGATGAAGAACCAGATGAAGAACACAGATCTGAAAGTAAATCGTGCAAGTGTGTATGCATGAATCGCCAGACTGATTGGACCTTCATTCGTAGGTACAATCATTTGAGATAACACGTCAATCTGAAAATTCTTCAGTGTGTACCTAGCCTAATGGAGAACAAAATATTTCCTGAATAGTGTGAATGGTGGTAATAACATCTTGTACTAATACAGTGTCATATACACACAGTGATTTTAGAATACAAAACAAAGACAAAAACATAAACATACTGGGACACAATGAGAATGCAATGGTGACCAAACAAATATGCCAGGGTTCAACTGCTATACATAACATCATTTACCCTAAACAAACTCCTGTGGGTAAATGTATTATGCTCCAATTTTCGCAAATCACCAATATTCGGCAACGTTGACAGCAAAATTGAAAATGGCAATGTGTCCAAAGGCAAAAACCTGCCCTTAAACACACTGCCGTTTTAAATTTTGCTGTCAACGTCGCGGAATATTGTCGATTTGCAAAAATCAAAGCATTTACACCCTGGTGAAATATCGGACATACTTCACTTACTAGTTTATGCAGGGATGCAGAGAGCGGCATGGGATGAGTAGAAAGTACCTTGGCTCAGTCTCCCTTCAGGGACTGGTGGTGGTAGTTTATGGCCAGGGCGGATGTAACTCAGCCCCATCTGCAAACCCAACTGAGCCATATGAAATGCTGGGCAAAGTGACTGGACATTTGATAGCTTCCCATTGTTCTGCACCCTCACATCCCTCCAAGGCTGCATGTATAGCATCGACTTTTGCCTAAAGGTGCTTTTGTTGCTGAAAAGAGCTGCTGTGGAACTACTGCATCCAGCAAAAAGCTAATTACCTAAACACTGTTCTTGCCTTGTCAACAGTGATTTTGTAATTCAGCAGGGGGATCTATTGCCCAGGAACAATGGCATGCTAATTGCATCTCTTGTGATTAGGCCTGGCCACAGCAACCAGCTATAACGGGATTATCTAGTCAGAACAATGCTTTGTATATTCCAACGTAACATGTAGTTTTTAATAGAAAAAAATGCGTTCTTACTCTTTAACTGTATTTATGAAACTGATGTGTTTTTCTGTACTCAGGTGTTGCTGACAGAACATTTGTATTTATACTTTACTGGACCTATAGCATGTGTTTACTGGTTATCTCTCATGCAGCATGCCTGCTGCTCTGCTGTACAACTACACCAAAAGCTAATCCCTAGGACAATACCTGACCAATTACACAGGTCCTGAACCCACATGGGGGACATTTCTGTCTGTAAAAGACAGCTTCCAGAGCAGCAATGTGGCATTCACTACCTAGTGATACCTGAGTCAGACTGCATTAAGATTACAGGCTCTCTTTCTTTTTCGGGAAACTTGATTCTGGCCAGAGAGATTACTACTGCATGTTAGACAATATTGGATGGGATAATAAACCAATAGAACCAGGTCTTCGCCTATAGATGCCCCCTTTCCAAGTAATGCAACATGTTTCAAAGTACTTAGTTGCCCCCAGTTCTTAACTCATTTTAGTAGAGGCTTATTAAACATGCTATTGCTGAATAAGGGTGCCCAGGACACGGAAGGAGTTTAAAGATGGTAGCAGGAGTGGCAGGATACAGTACACTATACAGGACTAAAGACAATGCAGGTTGAGAGCTATAGTGAGGTCAATAAAGAAGTGGAAGTCAGGACTGGCTGAGCACAATAGAAATGCCGATAATAAGGCTGAGGAAAGGGCTGGCAGATCATCTGTGATTCTGAACCTTAGGTGGCTATTGAGTATGCCAGCTGGACACAAAAGGACTACCTTTTTAAAGGCATAGAGCAATCACTAACATCACAGTCATTTTAAAGTTTAAATCCCTTCAGCACAGAAATAAACTTTACAAAATTCCATTATAGAAATTGTTCGGGAAGGAATAACCTAGTTGATGGAGAACTAATTACTAAACAAACTTGGCTTCTGAATGCTGTGATTGTCAATCCTGAAAACTCCCCCAGAAAATGACCCCTGAATGGCATGGCCCTGTAGATGTCTGACGAGTACAATTTAGGGTGGCTAAATTTTAATGTGAAATGACATATTTTAAGGAGGTGCTGTGTTCAAGTTAAGGGCAGCATACGACTGTTTTTTGGAGAAAAACATAAATGAGTCAATTTAAACAGTTATGTATAAGGTGTGTAGTGGATTAATTGACTGATCAGGGTAATATTCTCTTACCTGAAAACAGCTCTGTGTGTTTGCTCTCGTTCTTCCCCATTTAGTACACAGGAAAAAAGCCCAAATGACTCAGTACCTGAGAAAAATATCCAATGACAACATTATTGCCTAACAAAAGTAATAAGCAATACTTAAAAACACACAACATATAGTTGGGCTGCTTTCATTTTACAAATGAATGTCAATGAGGTGAAATATCACAAGGTAATGTTCATCTTGTGACATCACATGGTCATACTCAATGGATGGAGTCACATGGTAAGATTTCATATAGTGGTTAAGGTCAATGTGAACATTTATATAGTTATAAATATTTCCACAATGTTTTGTTTTTCTACATTACAAATATTCAAATCTACTGACATACCCACATATTGGAATAGCATGTACTACTGATAACAAACTGGGAACTCACTTGATGATCGTGATGTGCTGTTTACAAAAACATTGAGGAACTTCTTGGAAAAAGGCAAGTTGGGCTCTGCTGATGAGTCATCTGGTGAAGATTCATGTTCATGAACTTCGATGTCATCTCCAAAATCATCCTCCTCCAAGTCACAAGGATCACAAGCCCTCAGGAGGTCACTGCCGTCACTCAATATTGATGTACATCTCTGAAGACTAACTAGCTCAAGTTGAGTGTGCTCATCCACTACCAGAGTATATTTAATTGAGTCATAGGCCAACGAATCATCCAGAAGACGTGGTTCAGCTGTATGGCGTTCCATAAAATCTTCTTCCCCAACACAATTCTGGTAGGGAGAGCTCTTTAGGCTTCTGTAATAAGAAAGGTCTTCATCTTCGTCACCAGTATATTCTAAGTTAAAACCATGATTAGTTTTGGCTGTTGAAATGTCCATTGTGGGTTGATTTTGGTCTAGCTCCTGGCAGAGATCATCACAAAGGTCATTATCCTCCAGGATGCCAGAGTCTAGGTCACGATCAATATCCCAGCCTTCTCTTGGTTCCTGAAGAATTTCCTCTGTTCCAGGCCACGGTTTCTGTTCAATGGTATGCCTTGGAGACTGAGGGCGACATTTAGCTGTATGAGATAATCCCTCCAGGTGAAGAGGAAGTCCTTCAAAGATGGGAGTCACTGTGTCACATGAGTCATGCAGAAGATACAAACCAGGACCAGTTTCCTCTCTAGCATGATGACTGAGGGAATGTTGTAGTGTCTCCATATCCACCAGCTCTATACTCTGCTGTGATGCATCCATCTCATCAGTGGGATCCTTGGAACTGCTAAGTTCAGCCTCTATCTCTCGATCAATGTTCTCAGGATCCAACTCAGAGGCAGGAGAGAGAGTGTCACAGGATGGACTTGTCTGCCTCTGAAAGCAGTCATCTGGGCATGTAATGGGATATGAGCCTTCAGAAATCATTTTATTTACCAGGTTGCTAAGCAGCCAAGGGGAGTCTGAATCCTCACTTAAATCAGCTTCTGACTCTGAGTCTGATTCATATTCACTGTTTGCATCTGTCTCTGGCAGCAGCTTGGGCCCAACAGGTAAGTAGAAGGAGCGTCGGATACTTTCCAGACTGCGTCCTTTATTCTGGTCTGCTTCATCCTGGCACAGGCTTACTTCATCTACATTCCATGTACTATATGTCTTCTCTGCCTCCATCATTAAGAGGCCTCTCTCTTCCTCTTTGTCAAGTAGAATGGAGTCTTTGATGCCTTGACGGCCTCCCTCTCCCACATGATCTGGTTCTGGATCAGAAGTTGGAGAGCTTGCCTCTTCGATAGAGTTGGTGAGGTGGGAGGACCTTCCACTGCTTGACTCACTGGTTAAGTCCAGTTCTGTCTCTGATATTGATGAGATCATGTTACCCACAAGTCTTCCACCCTCACAAGCAAAGGCTGCTTCTATTTCACCTTCTATGTCTGAATCAGAGCCAGGAGAACTTAGATCCTGGCTGCAGTGGCCAGTTGGCAGGAAGCGACCTCGACTGGTCAGATCAGCCTCAATACCAGGATCTGAAGATGGAGATGTTGTTTCATTAGAAGAATTGGACAGATGTCCCCTTGTGCTTTCTCTCTGCTCAGGACTCAAATTCTCCAGGTTCTCGTGAAGTGGTGTAGATACCCTAAACTCTGTATCTAATGGCCAGGCCCCCCCATGGCTAGAGTGCTGGTTAATTTCAGGAACAATGCTGGGTACATCAATGATTCCTATACTCTCCGGCTCTGTTCCTGTGTTATCACTATCAGTTTCTTTGTGAGTCTCCAGGTCATAATGAGTAACCTGTGAATGGGGCACCATTTCTGTAGATTTAAGAAAATGCATTAGTGCAGTTTTAAACAATGAGAAAATATATACTTTACAATGTAGAATGAAAATAGCGAATTCATGTAGGGAAAAGGGACATGCATATAAAGATATTGCAGTCTGAGACATAGACAATCACATAACTGGAATGATACCCAAGCAGGAGGAAGTGGTGAATGTAATACATTCATTCTAAGTCAAATGAGTTTAGGAAGAAAGAGATTCCTCTACCATCAAAAAGAAATAAATCTAATTAATAATAATAAGGAAATCCATGAAAGTAACAATAGATACCCATGCAAAGATTCAGTCTAACTCTCTCACCAGTCTCATTTCTCTCAGGATCTGCCCAGCTGTCACTCTGAGAAATGAATCCGCCGTTGTTGTTAAGTGTGTCCTGAGATTCAGAGAATAAAATATCTCAAAATAATCCAATATAATTGGTCTCACCCAACACATGGCACATTACTCATACCCAGTATATTTAAATGTAATTAAAGTAATCAAATTGTGAATAAGATTGTATAAAGCCTATACATTAAATAAGTGTAATTATTTTTTAAAGAAAAATAAACAAAAATCTCTCTTGTTAGATGTTATTTGAAGTTTTTTGTTTACTACATTCTGAGAACCAAATAATTAATTGTATGCATTGCGTTACACATATAAATGTAATGGATAGCTCCACACTCAGCATATATTCAATGCATCTCATCTATTTTTCTACTATATTACACATACACTTTAGGTTTTTAATGGTTCTTGTGTAAGTTAATTTATATGAAATAGATACTAATAAACTTTGTCAATGCAATCAGATTTTCTATCTAGAAGGCCAATGAAGGACATTGGATGGAGCCACAATGGTCCTGATGCTGAGCTGGACGCAAGTTGGACATAATTTATGCTCACAAAAGTCGCCAGTACATATAGCATATTTCCGCCCATATACTTAGTCAGAGGCATCTCAAGATGGAACCAGCTCTGCATCTGTAGTATATATGCCAGGTTTACCTCAAACTTACATACACTCACATATGCATACATACAACCAAGTCATAAGCACAAGAAAAGTTTTGTTTAAATAGCGAAAAACACATTCACTGTTAGGCTTGATATAATACAGCATATATAATATTCCTTCATGCATACGAATGAAAGCAAAAAATACACCCAGAAAATCATAGAATATATGCACAATTAGTGCAGAAAGCACCTATTTGCTTCAGCGATGAATCTGCAATCAGAAGTAGCAAGCCAGTAGTGGTGACAGTCATCATCATCTGCATGCATTTGCACCAGGAGCCCTGACCGGTGTATATGCATCTCCTCTATGGGTTGCTTTACTGTACTTGGCCTACATTTGATTTCTTCCATTCTGTCTCTCCAGTTATAAGGAGGCGCAAGTGTCAAATGTGCGCAACTCTGCATGGGAACATATATGTCTCTCTTTGTGGGCATGCGCAGTGCAAATATTCTTAATTTATGCTATGCAAACGGGTGTACGTCCAGTTCAGCAACAGACTCCAATAGCCTAAAGAATAACAAAAATAACAACAAAGTGTACCTTGTACTTGGCTACACAGCAAAACTACATACAAAACTAGAACAGTATATTTAGTCTGAGGCCTAGAGTAGGGTCTTTAGCTAAGTGCTGTCTCGATGCAGTAGAGTGGACCTTATTAGCTTTCCTTGAACTGGTGAGTCTGATTGTTGATAAGGTTGATCTACCAATATAAGTATATATATGGACTAAGAGCTCTATTTTCCTATTATTGTGTTTTGCATTAATGTGTGGTTCGAATATATTACTAAGGTTCATTTACAAACCGCAAAAAAGAGCAAATTGAAATGTACAATTTAGCTGGAATTATCCTTTAATTATTTGTGGACACTGAGACAAGAAATTAACCCAAAAGGAGGCAAACTAAAGCAATGCATTATATTCTAACTAATGAGGGAAAGTAAGGCAAAAATTATTTTGGTGGGCATGTATTTCATACGTGTTGTGGTAAAAATGGATGTATGAATCCAGAGAGGTTAATTGTTTAATTTTAATAAAATGGAAGTGCAATGGGACAATAATCATTCTAGATTAAAATATGCCATTCTAAAACATAAAAAATAGATGATAAATCTTAGCCTATATGGATAATTTACATAAAATAATGAATCGTCTGGCATGAATCACTGATTAAACAAATGTTGTAATAGAGAGTATCTAACAGCTTCACTCCCCTGTTTCCAATGGTTTCCAAAGGAAACTAGTTAAATTGTGTGGGAACAGATATACAGTCATTTTCCTTACATGATTGGGCCTTCCAAATGCCCAGCTCCAATAGCAGGATTTCTATGGAAGTCACTTATAAACTGAGGGGATGAGCTGTTAGAATCACTATAATAGGTTTCAGTAAAACAATAATTAACAGACTGTAAGTTAGGTAAAAAAAATTGCAAAGGATTCAGTCTCTTGGAGTCACATCTATAATTTCAAATGGCAGAGCTGCTTATCACAACTTAATACACCATTAACACAGCCAACTTGGACAATTATGTTGCTTGTGCATGAATTATTTTGTTAAACTGTTCAGATGTGTGTACTAAATATAAGGTATAGTAAAGGAAATCAAAAAAATACCCCAAATCTCTCTCTCTCTATATATATATATATATATATATATGAGTGAAATATTATAATACAATGTATCTATACCATCTACACGTATTAAATTGTATCACATCCATGTAACCTATACCTATTATTCGGACTCTTCAGTTTCTCTAATTCCAGTCTTACTTGGGTTCGAGGGGCACTCAGTGTCAGGGTGCATGGCCTATTTTTCATGGTATCTTCAGGTGGGAGAGGAGAAGGATTTGGTGAAGGAGGAGCCTCCAGCTGTTTTCTGTTTTCTTGAGGTGGGAGTTCATCTTCTTCTTCTTCCTCTTCCTCATCTTCCTCCTCATCAATCATTTCAAATTCCTGGAAATCCTCCTGGAAAGTGCAGAGAGCACGTGAAGGATCACATCTCCCAAAGCCAAGACCTTCCTGAAAGAGAACAAGAGTTACACTATAATTATAAGTTATGCGTTTGGTTTTTGGTGGAGAATATATGTATGTGCTGCAAACACAAGCTCCTCCCCCAAGAGAACCTAGAACAAGTGATATCTAGAGAGGGAGCACTGCTTGCAGGTGTTGGTTCCTGGTGGTCAGAGTAGTGTTGTATCAGAGCCGAGATCCATAGATGGTGGGTAAGGGAATTAAGGCTGTTAATAGTGTTGACAACATAACATTAGAGTTTGTAAAATTAAGAATGTTAATCAAATAAGATTTTGCATAAGACTAGATTAAGGAAAATTATGTAAGTGATTGCATTTTGAAAGATGGATGAGAGGTCAAGTACAATAGTAAAACAATAAGGGGTCGATTTATCAAATATCAAAAATTCCTAAATGTGCCAAAGATGGAAATTCTCTCCTTATTTATGCAGCCTTCCAAGCCAGTGATAACTTTTGCATAAAACTGCATCTCTTTATAGTGTTAGATTTTCACTCAAATATAGTTGGCCCTGGTATTATCAAGTAGTAGATGGAAGCACAAGAAGTTATAGCATTGTTATGAAACTCCCTTCCTGGGTTTAATATGGTGGATTACATGATACTAAGGAAAAATGCATAACTTGTGTTGGAGCTGTGTAATTTTGTGATATTTTTAGATAACAGCTAGTGTTGACCTTGAAGGCACATAATACTTGTGGATATCTCACACTTCAAAATTGTGCAACCTTTACGTTTGCTATCTCCACCCAGTACTGAAAAATGCAACTATAAATTGCCTTGAGCGACCTTTAGTAGGTCCAACTGTTTGAATATTTTATTACATGGCCGAAATGCAATTAAAAATGTCTTTCCCATATAAATTGTACATTGAAGAAACAAATGAGTATCCCATTGACAGTATAAGTTGAGGCCTTGAGTTGGAAAAGTCTAACACATCATTACAGCAACTATGAAGGTATTCACTTTCTTAAAAATGATCATAACATGGTGGATCCCTGTATAATACATAACCAAACCAACAGATAGTATACCTTAACAAACCCTTAACATGAATAGATTACCTTCTGGCAGCAAACAATCTTCTTTCTAGAATCAAATATACTAGCAATGAAAACATACTCATTTCATATCATGCCAACATATAAATAGATACTAAAATAAGAGCACTGTACCATGGACCACCTTTGATAAGATTTTAAACTATTAGCAACAATTATAACCACTAGACTACAAGATCTTTTCAGGCCTGTTAACCTAACATGAACTAAGGTTTGCCCATATGCACCACTGGGCAGGCCCGGCGCTCCCATTAGGCAAGGTTAGGCACTTGCCTAGGGCGCCGGGCTCTGGAGGGCGCCACAGAATAGTAAATAACTTTAAAACTGTGCGGCAACCGCTGACCATACCTGTCACGGCCGCCGCACAGCATTCAGATGCACGGGGAGGGGGGAAGAGGCTATTTTGTCACCACCGCCGCCTCTCTGCTCCGTCTCCTCCCCTCCACTTACTAGTGTCAGTGAGTGGAAGGGAGGAGACGGAGCAGAGAGGCAGCGGTGGTGAGACAAGGTAAGGAGAGGAGGGAGGAGGGAGGCGATTTTTGTGGGGGGGGGGGGCGCCGTTTTTTTAAAAATGCCTAGGGCGCCGTGGACCCTAGCACCAGCCCTGCCACTGGGTAAAAGGAATTAGAACTGCAATATAAGCAGTCAATGTCTCATCTACAGGCAATCATACCCAAAATATTATTCTAAGCCTGGATGCAGAAAAAGCATTCAAGAAGTATTATCCACTTTAGTTTTATACATTTGAAACACCAAACAAAGCTTAAAACTGATACTAAACAAAATAGCACAATTTTGTGGTGTAAAGGAATAAATTGTGATACGATTCCTTATAAAATAATGTGTGTGTTGAAATATATGTATTCAGATATATGATTTCATATAAGTATGCACAGATATATTAAATGGAAAAATACAGCTTTGTGCAAGTGAGATTTTTTGTGACAAGAAGGTGATAAGATCTTTGTGACAGGAACAAGCCTGAAAGGTGATAACATCTACCCCTGCAGTCAAGATGTGAGATCAGACATATCACAAGATGTTACACCCATAAGATGTTCTAACTGTTCCAACCACAACTGGCAGATGTTTCCTCACAAAAGTGATAAACAATTCAATATATGGACATGTTATATTATAAGTGCTTTTTGCAATAATCAACAGAATTTTCTTGATTTGTGGTCTACCTATAAAAAGCTCTCTGATTAAAGAAGCAACAGCTCAGTTTATCTTGACTTCAATTGCGTATGTCATGATTTCTGGTCTCCTGATCGATCAGTAAAGAACACATACAATATCTGAAGGTAGTTGGTTTCAAGGACAAGAATTGCATTAACAGTGGAGTATTGGGATTTTCAATAAATAATGATAAATCTATAGCCCTGGCATCAGAAAACAAATCCCAATTAAATTGAAGTAAACAATACAGTTTCCTAAGGGCCAACCAACATATAGCTTACTTAGGCAGACAGCTTCCCAAAAACATCTATGAACTCTATAGGACTAACATAGAAAAAATAACCAAAAACTTGATGAATTAAAAGGATATCAAGTTTTGCAGACCTCATTCCTAGGCAGAACCAGCCTTATCAAAATCATCACCTCTTTATTACAGCCAGATACATCTAAAGTATGTGTTACTAGGTAACCATGTTTTTATCATTATCAATGCTTACTGCAAACTGTTTTGTAATAAATATTGTATAATCAGCCCACCCAGACTAAAATGTTCATTTTTCTTAAAAGACAGATGTATTTTAACATCCATTGGCAAATGTTTTATAGATTTTTTTTTTTCAGGTATGTGTAAAATGATGGGATATTTAATACAGTCCAAGAACAATAACAACAATAATCAGTGTTTTTTATGTCATAAAACTCACCGGAACTGAGTTCCGGCACCTTTTTTCAATGGATTTTTCAAGTTTTCAATCAAGTATTTTTTTTTTTTAATCAAGTATGGATTTTTCAAGTTTTAAAAGTAACTTTTGAACATTTGATGTTTGGTCCACATAGACTTGAATCGCCCTGACGAGTGTAGCAAGTTGGTGGCAAAATCATTAAAACGGTGCATGCGGGCTGCTTGTGTGTCGAGTCCGATGCATGCGTGCTTCGTCTGCGCTGGTTGTGATAGCACTGCTCGGCTTGTGGCGCTGCTCAACTTGTGATTGGTCATGTGGTTGCACGCTGAGTGCTGACTGCGGGCGGCGACCGTTATGTTTCGTTACACAGCTGACGTGTGTGGGTGTGTGTACAGTGATTGACTACGTGATGTGAGTTCCGGCACCTTTTTTCTTACAACAAAAGCACTGACAATAATAATAATAATTATAATAATAATTACATCTACCACAAATGTATGATGCAGTTTTTTGTTGGTTTTTTTTGAATCATGCCAAAAATAAAATGAAAAGTGCTTAGTTACCGTAGTATTTTACAGAGCTGTCAAGTAGTGAGGTAACATATTATAGTTAAAGTATCGATGCGAGAACTGAGCAGGGAGACCGTACCGATAATTGTTTCATTAAAATGTAATTAAGTAAGAATAAAATTAAATTTAAGTGGATAAACTAACCAAATTCTAGTATGTGTATGCATTTATATCAGAGTCTTGGTTTCACCACGCTAATTACGACTGGTTTTTCTTCTTACATTGGAGCCTAATCCAGAGGTAATTTTAAACAATAGACTCATGTGCTGACAACAAGATGTCACATTTGTTGATATACCAAGATTTGACCAACGGCTAAGGTCTAATTAGAATGGAAGATAATCAGAAAGGATTCTATTATGTGACCTTAGGTATGTTTATACCATATTTACAAATCAAGGTGTATAAATGAAGAACTGCTTTAATGAAAGAGAATTTACAAATTTTATGATGCGATCATTTAGATTTCACCGTGAGGCAGAACCACCATATTTTATTGATCATATAATGAGAAACTGTCAGATTGACTGATCGATTTATTTCAAGATATGGGATATGTAGTTGGAGAGAGCCGAGGAAGGAAATTAGTTGGAGTTAGAGGGCCCGAGTCATTAGGAAAAGTAAGACAAAAGAAATAGTAAATGTTCTCTAAGACAAACCATGTTACAATGCAAATAAGTTTATTATTTTGCACATATGTTAAATACTGACTGTATTTTTAGCTAGCACACAAATACTTGATAGCTTTATTTTTACACTGAAATGTAAAGTTGATCTAGGACAGGGGTAGGCAACCTGCGGCTCTCCAGGTGTTGTGAAACTACATATCCCAACATGCCTTGCCACCTATCTGCTGGTTATCTACTGGCAAAGTATGCTGGGACTTGTAGTTTCACAACACCTGGAGAGCCGCAAGTTGCCTATCCCTGATCTAGGACATGCCCTATCCCAACAATAAATCTATCCCCTCATTTTAAATTTACCTTCCCCTCCAATGCAACATGGTCTTGTCCAGGTGCAAAGTTACTCCTTTTATATGATTTGCTCTCCTTAATGACTCAATCCCAGGGAGTGGAAGACCCAGCCAGGTGATGGGCAGGAGCAGAGACAGAGGCAAGATATGTCATTCATTATGCACAGGACTATTATTTGTATACACGCAAATGTCATAACTATTATGTTGTAAATATTGCCTTGTCATAAATGTGGTATATGTTTTAGTTTTAAAGAGTATTTGTATTGAAATGTTTATATAATTAATATGATAATCTAACAGAATTATAATTATAAGAGTACACTATTCTGTTTTTTGTTTTTTAAATTTGTTATTTTGGAATTTTTTTATTACAAGCAAAAACAGTGAAAACAATATAGGAGATAACAGGAACAGTCACAATTAGAAAATACTGAAAACAGTAGAGTATAAACATTTTAAAACAACTGAGATATGTAAAATTTTGTGCATACAATAGTTTCGTTTTTATATTGGGGTGTGAGGCATAGGAAGAGGGGGTGGAGGCTAGTCATAGCAGGTGGAAAGAAATTCCTCAAAGAGGGATGGAAGGTGAGGTTTTGGTGGGGTGTCAGCTCGACAAGAAGGGTCTTTGTGGCCTGGCTATAGGGCAGTATATAAAGATCATGCAAGGAGACACATGATTTTTGTACTATGGCTGCAAGCCAGTGAAGGCTGTGTGTAGTTCTAAGTGTGTTAGTTACTAGTGTATTAAGATTTAAATAGCATAATTCAAAGTTATATACTGAAGTTAAACAGTAGGAAACAGGAGAAGGACATTCTGCCTATTATCACAGCTTCACAAGGACAACAGTCAGTATTTGTTACGAGCCGCGGCGGTGCCCAGCCGCCGCGACTCCCCTGTCTCCGTCCTGGCCGTCGCTATGGCGACCGGGACGTCACTTCCGGGGGCTCGTCAGACGTTGCCAGGGCAACGGTAAGAAGCTCTCTTATCCAGCGCCGTGTCCTGGCATTACAGAGCAGCCGGGCGCGTGCGCAACAGAGGGGCAAGCCTGAGGGCTAATTGGAACAGCTTGTGGGCAATTAGAGAGCTAGGCTATCATTGCTCTGCTTCAGTATTTAGGGCAATGAGGTCTGCTGCCTCATTGCCGGTTATAGCTTCTGCTCCCCAGTCTGCTGACCTGCTTTGTTCTTGTTCCTGTCTATTTGAACTTCTACTGATCTCCCGTGTATGACCCTTGGCTTGGATTTGGACTTTGCCTGTGAACCTCGTGACCTTGACCTCTGGCTTGTATACCGACCTCCCTGACTGCTCGTGACCCCTGACCTCAGCTTGTTTATTGGTACCGTTGTCTGCTGCCGGCCCCTGACCTCTGCTTGGATTCCACTCCGCTTGCCTGGGTTCTCCCCAGCCGGTACACACTTCATGACCCTCTGTCAGTCTGCAGCCCAGTCTGTCCCCACCATCAGGGGCTCCAGTGAACACCTGACTGGCAGAGTAGACTTCGGGTTGTATTGTGCAGGCTGGAGGGGTTCCTAACATTATAACCGGCCAAATAACAGACGTTCCGGAGACGAAGTTGAGATGGATGGAAGCGGAACTTCACCATCTCCGGCGCAAGCCCTAGTGGGCCATGTGGAGTCCTTGTACCAAATGATCCAGGGATTGTCTGAGCGTTTGTCCGTTCAAGAAGAAGCCGCGAAAAACTCACAACCCACTCCGAGTTCCACCTGTGAACCTAAGATGAATTTGCCGGAATGGTTCACTGGAAATAGATCCCTGTTTTGGAATTTCAGGGAGAGCTGCAAGCTCTATTTCCGGTTGAGACCCCGCTCCTCCGGTTCCGAGCAACAAAAAAGTCAGGATTATCATTTCCCTCCTACAGGGTGACCCCCAGTCCGGGGCCTTTTATTTGCCGCAGACCAGTCCTGCCATGCAGTCCGTGGACGCTTTCTTTGAGGCATTAAGTCTACCATATGATGACCCGGATCGAATGGCCTCCGCTGAAGCTCATCTACGGGCCTTGAAACAGGGCCGGCGGTCGGCAGAGGAATACTGCGCTGAATTTCGTAGATGGTCACCTGACAGTGGATGGAATGACCCTGCTTTACGCAGTCAGTTCCGATTGGGCCTGTCGGAACAAATTAAAGACTCCTTAGTGCAATATCCCTCTCCTACCTCACTGGAGGATCTGATGCACCTCTCCATTAAAATTGACAGGTGAATTAAAGAGCGGAAATCTGAAAAGGAGGCATCTTCTCCTCCATCTGCTCTGATTCCTGTTTCCACGGATGATGAGGAGCCTATGCAATTAGGAACGTATCCTCTATCTCCTGAGGAAAGAGACAGGAGACGATCACAAGGTCTATGTCTCTACTGTGGCACTAAAGGCCACTTCTCCCGTTCCTGCCCTAATAAGCCGGGAAAAGAGCATGCCTAGGGAATGAGGGGAAAATTCACCTAGGTCTACAAATTGTTTCCCCGAAAAATGCTGTATTAATTCCTGCACAACTCACGTCCAGTGCTGGTTCTGTGAACTTGTCGGCCTTCATTGACAGTGGAGCTGCAGGCAACTTCCTTGACATCGAGTTTGCCCGCTCTGCTGGAATTCCGCGGATTAAACTCAAATCTGCCATTACGGTATGTGGCTTAGATGGTAGTCCATTGCCAGGAGACAAGATTACCTGGGAGACCCCGCTACTACATTTGAACATTGGGGCTCTCCACTCGGAATCCATAGTCTTCTTCTTTATCGAATGTCCGTCAGTTCCTTTGATTCTGGGCCACCCCTGGCTATCCCGCCATAACCCTGTCATAGATTGGGTAAAAGGAGAAATTGTCCAGTGGAGCTCTTATTGTACACAGTCTTGCTTGACACTGCCTTTGCGTATGATTCAGCCTATTCCGGAGCAGCTTCCTTCACAGTATCATGGGTTCTGGAATGTCTTCTCCAAAAAGGCTGCTGACACTCTACCACCACACCGGGAATTCGACTGTGCCATCGAGCTCATTCCGGGTTCTAAATTACCCAAGGGACGCTTGTACTCTCTCTCCGGTCCAGAGACCAAATCCATGCAGGAATACATTGGCGAAAACCTGGAGAAAGGCTTCATCAAGCCATCCAAGTCCCCAGTAAGAGCAGGGTGCTTCTTTGTATCCAAGAAGGACGGTGGACTCAGACCCTGTATCGACTACCGAGGGCTGAATCTCATTACGGTTAAGAACACCTATCCCCTTCCTCTCATCTCCGTACTTTTTGACCAACTAAGAGGGGCAACTATCTTCACAAAAATTGATCTTCGTGGTGCCTATAATCTCATACGTATTAGAGCAGGTGATGAGTGGAAGACGGCATTCAACATGCTCTCGGGCCACTAAGAATATCTGGTAATGCCGTTTGGCCTTAGTAATGCCCCTGCAGTATTCCAGGATTTAATTAATGAGGTGTTACGTGAGTTTCTGGGACACTTCGTTGTTGTCTACTTGGACGACATCCTCATATATTCAGAATCATTGTCAGTACACCAGGGTCATGTCAGACAAGTCTTACAGAAATTGCGGGAACACCATCTCTACGCTAAACTCGAGAAATGCGAGTTCGAAGTCCAGAAGGTATCCTTCTTAGGTTATATAATCTCCTCAGAAGACTTCTCCATGGACCCAACCAAGGTCCAAGCAATCCTGGATTGGGTACAACCGAATAATCTCAAGGCGGTCCAGAGATTCCTGGGATTCGCCAATTATTACAGGAGATTTATTGGCGGCTTCGCTGATATCGTGGCTCCTATCGTCACCTTGACCCGCAAGGGAAGTGATCCAGCTGATTGGTCACCACAGGCAATAACTGCATTTAAAACTCTGAAGGAAGCCTTTGTGTCTGTTTAGGTCCTTAGACATCCAGATCCTAGGGTACCGTTTGTTCTGGAAGTTGATGCCTCTGACATCGGTGCTGGTGCCATCTTATCACAAAAGGGTCCCCATACTCACCGCCTACATCCATGTGCCTACTTATCCCGTCAGTTCTCTTCAGCGGAAACCAACTATGATGTGGGAAACCGAGAGCTGTTGGCAATCAAATGCGCCTTTGAGGAATGGCGACAATGGTTGGAAGGCGCTACACACCAGATCTCCGTTATAACGGATCATAAGAATCTGCAGTATATACAGTCGGCCATACCACTGAACCCCCGACAGGCTCGTTGGTTGCTGTTCTTCACCCGTTTTAACTTTGTAATCACTTACCGTCCAGGTTCTAAAAATGTCCGGGCAGACGCCCTGTCCAGAAGCTTCCTGGCACACGATGCTCCGGTTACTAGTGCAGAACCTATTGTTCCCTTATCTATGATCCATGCTGGGTTAACCCAAGACCTGAGCTGTACATTACAAAGATTTCAGAAATTAGCTCCTGATATTACCCCAGTAGGATGCTTGTTTGTGCCAGTTCATCTAAGGAAGGCAGTCATTGCTGAAGCACACAATAATCAGACTGCTGGACATCCGGGAGTTTTCAAGACATTGGAAATCCTTTCTCGTACTGTATGGTGGCCATCTTTGTCTGCTGACATCAAGAGTCACGTCCTGTCTTGTGAAATTTGTGCCAGGAACAAAGTTCCCAGGACTCGTCCGGTAGGTCAGTTGGTTCCGTTGGCCGCCCCTGCAAAACCTTGGACACATTTGTCCATGGACTTTATCGTTGATTTACCACCTTCTGCGGGACACAATACCATTTCGGTCGTGGTAGACCGCTTCAGCAAAATGGCACATTTCATTCCACTAACCCGACTTCCTACCGTTCTGGCCATTCTCTTCATCCAGCATGTTTTCCGTCTCCATGGACTTCCTTCTGATATCGTTTCTGATCGTGGTTCACAATTCATTGCACAATTCTGGAAATCCTTCTGTACCCTGCTCGGAATTAAAATCAGTTTATCATCCACATACCATCCTCAGTCAAATGGGCAAACTGAAAGGGTTAACCAGTCCTTAGAGCAAATTTTACTATGCTATATGTCAGAATTCCATGATAACTGGTCCTCCTTGTTACCCTGGGCGGAATTTGCTTGTAATAACTCATGTCACTCATCCACCAAAACTTCTCAGTTTTTTTGCAATTATGGCTTTCACCCCAGATCCAACTCCTTGTACTCACTCAAGTCCGCTGGTATCCAGGAGATCCGTTCCATTGCCAGGGACCTCAGAGCTATCTGGAAGAAAGTACAGTCATCCTTGAAACAAGCTTCATTTCTTGCAAAAAAAAATTCGGACCGCCACCGTATCATCTGCTCCTTCAAGGTGGGCCAGAAAGTATGGCTGTCTACAAAAAATATCAGGCTCAGACAGCCTTGCAAGAAGTTGGGCCCTAAGTTCATCGGGCCGTTTTCCATAATCAAGCAAGTCAATTCCGTCGCATTCAGGTTAAAAATTCCGGGCTCGTTAAGAATCCCCAACACATTTCATTGTTCACTGTTGAAGCCGGTACTATATCCTAGCCAAATTCAGTCTTCCAGTGTGGCTGGGGGAAATTCAAGCAAACCACTAAGATACGTGGTTCAAAGGATCCTGGATTCTAAAAAAGTGCAAGGGCAGGTGCACTTCCTGGTGCAGTGGAGGAACCGCGGGTTAGAAGAGCGGTCTTGGGTTCTGCAGAGACAACTCCATGCCCCTAAACAGTTGAAGGCGTTCTTCAGAAGATTCCCAAGAAAACCTGGATGTCTGGGTCCCTCGACCCCTCCTCAAGGGGGGGTACTGTTACGAGCCGCAGCGGTGCCCAGCCGCCGCAAATCCCCTGTCTCTATCCCGGCCGTCACTATGGCGACCGGGACGTCACTCCCGGGGGCTCGTCAGACGTTGCCAGGGTAACGGCGCTCTCTTATCCAGCGCCGTGTCCCGCCATTACAGAGTGATTTCAACATCCCTACCGATTCTCCTGTTACTACTTTTGCCCCTAAACTCCTAAATCTCACTTCTTCCTATGTTCTCTCCCAATGGACAACTTTCGCCACCCACCGTGATGGTCACTCCCTGGACCTAGTGTTCTCCCATCTCTGTGACAAATCCAACAACTTCACTTCTGTCTTCTGTCTTCCCACTTCCCACTCTCCTTTCCTTTACCTTTTCTTTATCCCTTGCTCCCCCTCTCCCACCCAAAGTCACTTGCACGCAGCGTCCCATCAACAGCATTGACCCCATCATCTATGTGTCCTCCCTCGATCCCTTTCTCGCTCCCATTTCTTCCCTATCATGGCCCAACGCCACTGTCACTTTTTGCAAAGCCTCACTTTCTGTTGCTTTCCTCCTACTATTCTGCCCTCTCTTTTGCCAAACAAACCTATTTCACATTTGTCATCTCCTCCTGTTCAATAAACCCCCAAGCCTCTTTGCTACCATTTCGTCTTTACTGTGTCTTCCCCACTGCTCTTAACTCAAACAACCATGCATTACAACACTGGTATGCATAAGAGCATCTCTGAATGCACAGTACTATGAACCTTGAAGTGGATGGGCTACAGTAGCAGGAGACCACATTGGTATCCACTTCTGTCAGCTAAGAACAGGACACAGTGAGTTACAGTGAGGTTATAGTGAGTACAGGCTCACAAAAACTAGACAGTTGTAGACTAGAAAATCTATATGCATATAAAGTGCAATATATATATATATATATATATATATATACACACACACACACACATACATACATACATACATACATACATACATACATACATACATACATACATGGCATGGATTTTCCTGTTGTGACTTCTTGGGCAATCCCCAACAAGCCATACATATGGCACTTTGTTTTAGTTGCTCTACATATTCATTGTCTTAATTGGACTGTGTGTGATACAGTGATACAGTAACGTAACTGCTTTGGCTCCCAAGGCACAACTAGAGCAATTCATGTATATACCTCTTAGAGTAAAATGTACAGATATTGGAGGTCATTAAATAGTTCAGTGATCAAAAATGATGTTACATGGTGAGCACTGTATAAAGAGTGTAGAACTCCATTGTGTACTTTTTATTCCTTATTATCCATGTATGTTATACATTATAATATATGTGTTCCTAACTAAAGTCAAAGCATGACTGTACAATAATTGTACAGATATAATTTACATGAAGCCATACATCTTTGAATATGCATCCATCAATTATGCATGATATCAGGGATGAACACATGCCCAGTTGTATTATGAAGCTAAAATTTGCATAGGTTCCTTTAATTATGAAATGCAAAACTGGGAGACCCACATTTGATATGGCCATAAAATCTACCCTTATGCTTAATTTTGGTTGCCACATAAATCAAAACGGGTATTTGGTTATATTCCCAATAATCCTGTTTGCAACAAGAAATTAAGTTATGGAAAAATCAAGAGTTAAAAATTTGTAGTATAACAAATGGACTGCCATGGGAACAGCAAAACATAGGAGCGCTAAACTCCTGTGAATTAAAGTTTGACAGCAATGGAAATGGCATTTTGTTAAATATGTATCTAAAGTCAGTAGTACTTAATTGTAGAAATCAGATTAAAATTATGACTGAGAATTTTCTATTATAATATTCCAAGTCCTTTAATCACTGCTTGTAGTAAGCTGATTACGATAATCTACTCATGCAAAAAATGGATTCTAGTTTCTTAAAGAAAGAAGTTTGAAGCTAATTAATTTAAAACATACTCTCTGGTCTGGTATCAACTCACTGTCACTATAGCAATTAATAGTAGCTTTAAAAATGTGATACAGCTAGGTGACCTTGACAAACTGTAGCTGTATATACTCATCACACTGCAATGTAGGCAAAACCTACAGAACTAGCAGAAGCATAATTAGGAAGCCATGAGCACTTTCCTTTCCTCTACTTTTTCCCTGGTTATACATCTTAAAAATACCCTTACAAGCCTTTTACCTAACAACATTATAGACACCTTTGCGTAATAACCCACTGACCTAAGATAACTTTGGGCTTATAGAGCTGTAAACAACATTAGTGATTTGATGAATGTCGGAATTCAATCAATAAGAAAAACTGCCCTGGTACTTTTCCAACAGACGGTTTTTAGCAACTGGATCAGGTGTTTCTGATGTCACGTGACTTTGCTATGCTTCCTAAGTTATACTTTAGTTAGTTTGGTATAATTTAACAAAGTAGAATGTTGTTTCACTATCCTCAGAATATAGAGATGAACATGTACAACTATCCAACTCCCCCACCTGGTAGCCATAGCTTCACTGCTTGTACTAAATGGATTTATGACACGACGGGCCTTAATGGATACACAGATAACTACAGGAGGAGAAGGATTCCTTAATAACAAAAAGCCTAACGCAGTTGCAGCTATCTCATGGCACTTGCCAGAACTCAGTAGTTTTAATCTGAAGACACAATAAGAAGGATGGAGGTTTGTGCTTACACAATTAATATTAATATTTAATTGAACATGAAAAACTGTAATTTTACATTGTACGGTGTATTATCATGCAATTGGTTATTTTCTTATAAAAATTATCTTTTACTATCTTATATATTATGTTCAGCAAACTTGTACTAAATTGCGGTGCACTGCATTTTACCATCAGTGATTACATCACTGTGTAGAGTATATTAACATAGTGTTACACTGTTACCTTCTCACAGTGGTCTGAGTCATAGTTCAGTCCAATTCCACAGTCATCTGTAATTTCTGATAAATCTTCATCATCAAATTCCTCCAAACTGATGTCTTGCGATGGCCTAATATGCAAGGAGAGCAATGACAACATCAGGGTCATAAGTCAGGATGTTGTGTAGTGAGAGTGTGTAGCAGGAGAGAGCTCACCAGGTGTTCAGACAGGCAAGTACAATTTGTACAGGTAAAGGCTGGAACTTGTTTAAAAAATAGGTATCTTTCAGGGATCAGGATTTTGAATTATATGATTAAATAATGTATATATTTTAGCAAAGTACATAGATTTGCATGAACAAATTGACACACATAAAGCTATCTGAGGGTAAATGTATCAAGCTGAGAGTTTTCCGGCGGATTTGAAAAGTGGAGATGTTGCCTATAGCAACCAATCAGATTCTAGCTATCATTTATTAGGATGTAGCTAAAATCTGATTGGTTTTTCAAACCCGCCAAAAAACTCTCAGCTTGATACATTTACCCCCTGGTATCTAAAACAGATGATAAAATTATTATTTCAAGGTCAACTTGTGACTCTCCTATGCGATTCAATCACCAAATACAAAGTCATGTTTAAGAACTGCCTACCTGTATCCCTTTATTAAGTGTGTATCTCTACCGGTATTCTCCTTATTAAATCAACTGTATTTTAATGTTTGCATTGTCCAACTTATTTTTCCTTCATTTGTTTCCTCATTTTTTAATGTTGTAAGTAAAATTATCATTGCCACATGTTCATTATAAGTGTGATGATATCACAAATAGGAAACTGGCTATTGCACCATACTGTACTTACATTGTGTGACAAAAATGACCCCAGTAAATTGTAACGTAGATGGTCATAACTAGTATTTTGTAGCACTGTGGACAGTTTTAGACACTAATCTATGCAACTTCATCTGCTTTTTCAGCCTCATAACAACTTGATCCCTCAACTCACAGAAAACCTTTCAATCAATGTCCTAAACATCATGTCCTAAACTTCTATTTCAGTGCAGTCAACAATCGCTTCTATATGCCTTACTCAAGACCACAAAAAATATTCTGCATATCATCAAAATATTCTCCAAGGAATTAATACTTCTTTTTTCCACTCATTCCAGCTCTGAGGTTCCTCCAACAATAGCTGTGTATATAATAATATCTGTAAAGGTCAAACCAATTATGCAGAGTAGGTCAATTAGGCAAATACCTGTCTTGTTTTTATAACAGACGATGTCACTCACTGTAATATTCCCATAGCACTGTACTTGACACTACTTCATCAATTTATGTACAGGGAAAGTAAGTACTATATGATCTTATAGACAAAACAGCAAACAAACAACAAATATAAAAAGTGAACAATTAGGTAACAACTGTGAAAAAACTCAGAGGACTTCTTAGCCTTGGGTGTGCATCCACCTAGCGTACATCAAGGCAAATTTCTCACTATAAATACCAATTTCTGTCAAACAGTGGCCACCAGCTCCAAATTACAAACCCCCTCAATCCAGTGGTATAAATCATTACAGTCCTCTACTATTTCTAAACTCGGTCTCTCATGTGCACTCTTTGGGGGGTATTGAATTGCAATTTGTGACCGCGATTACGTGCGGTCTGCGCGTATAAAGCATCATTACGGTACCGCAATATAGCGGATTTCTGTGCGCACCCCATATCCATGATGTTGCGGTACCGGGACCCATGTGGCTACGCGTAATCGCAGTTTTGATGGCGGTTTCATCCAAACCGCTGGTGGTTTAGCTTTTTCAATCCGCCATACATTGCCAGTCATTTTAAATTGAAGCCTCAAGCCGCCCTATAGTAAAAGCTGCGGGTTGGACCACTAAACCGCCAGCGATGGGTGGCGGTTTCAAACCACCACCAAACTCGATTCTTAGTAAATCTAGCCCTTTATCTTCACTTGAATATTACAAAAATATTACAAAATGTTATTTCTCACTGGATATAATATATATATATATATATATATATATATATATATATATATATATGGCTAACGCTGCTCCTCACCTTTATAAACACACACACAAACAAATTTTGTAAAATGTTTACAAATAACTCTTGTGTACTTGACTATTCCTACTGACTAGATTTTCCTCTTTCCATGAGCTTTTGTTGGTTGGTTTATTTAGGTTGTTTGTGCTGCAGTTACCATTTTTAACGACCTTTGATATTCCAAATTGACTTGATTTTATATCCATATTCATTTTATTTGCACTTAATGTTAAAGTAATAGGAATATACTAATTAATTTAAACAACAAAGTGTAACTGCGATGCCACTTAAAAAGCAAATGTTTGCCATGGTAGTAACTGTGCAGCAGGAAGCAGCAAAAAGACGAAGGGCGGAGCGAGATAAAGCCCGACGACAAACTATGACTGATGACCAAAGACAACACGAACATAATTGTCATCGCTATGTAAATATGTCTCCTCAACAAGCTGCTCTTCACAGAGAAAATAATTGAAGAGCGAACAGGACAGAGGTAATATCACGTCAACGTCTACAATGTCAGTGACCAAGGTGCCAGGCCAATCTTGATGTCAGTAACTTTGATGAAACAAATATTAATGCTCATAACTGTGGTCCCATAAAAAGTATTTGTGAATTTTGCCACTCTAAGCATTTTGCATCTGAACAGCCATCTGACAAACTATTCAATCAATGCTGCCACAAGGTAAAGTGAAATTGGGTGCAATAATGTCTGTCCCTGTTATTGAGCACTTAATGAAAGGACAGCATGTACATTCAATTAACTCTCATATTTTTTACGTCATTTTGACAGGCTTTTAACTAGTACTATATGATTTTCTAGATTATCAATTGATGTTTTCATCCACTATATTACATTACATATTTTCTTATTTACTGTTGTCTTTTGATATTACGTTCTATACTTGATCTGCAATTTTTTTCAAACCTATTTAAATCAATTTCTATATAGAGCATTAGATTGTAAGCATTAACATTGTGTTTAAATTCAATGATCTATGGCTTGTCTACTTACACATTTGTGGCACAATATTTTGACATGATTTTATTTTTCTTCAGTATTTCTCCATATTTGTATAGGTCAAACAACAAAATCCAAATTTGTTTTTTCAAGCCCTTTCATTTACACTTATGCTGTGGGGTGTGACTTTGCAGTGCAAAAGTAAGTAGTGCAACTGCAATCTATGCTGTTTACACACTTTTAATCCTAAAGTACATGTTTGGGTGCATTTAGAAAATATGGTTCTACACTTTTAGAAATGTGGATCACTTCTATATTTATACACTTTTTTTTATTTTTACACTGTTCCTTAAATTTTGCCAAACTATGTCTTTTTTTAAATAATAGGACAACATACTGCTACATTACAAGAGATATATATTCCATATTAGGTTAGGTTAAAATTCATTTTTATTAATATATTTGTACTACCAGTATGCTTTTTGAATGTGTTTATTACTATAGATAAGATTTTAAGGGTCATTCATTTATGAGATCTCTGACTTCTGTAGTGTACTGTGTTACTTTCAGAAGGAGCTATTGTCTTGATTTGTGCAATGACTATTATTTTCTCATTAAAACAACTGTGTCATTTCGTTAATGGTAGCTTAAACAAGAAAAATGTTGCAGATTAACTGATTACACAAAGCATATGGCTTAGTTCTGCACAGAGCTACTGAGTAATATAGAAAGCCAACAAACACAGAAATTCACTGGCCATAATATATATAAGAAAGGATAGAAAGATGGCACAGTTACAGTTTGAGATGATTTGGGTAATCAGCAGATCTGGTGATCATGGGAGTATTAAGTAGCTGTCCCTTACACCAAGGGCTTTATTTGCGCTGCAACACACAGGAACCTTTTTGGACCCTTTGTCTTACATGTCCTCCGAAAAAATGTCATAGTTTTTTTACATCAACATTTTTCAGCTATTGAGAGGTGACCGTTTACACTCCACTAAAGTGAGAGGGAAGACAATGGGATTTCATCAAACCACCACACCTCACAGTTTTCCAGGCTGTTCTAAAGTCAACTCATGAACTTACACATCCTTTCATGGGTAAGCACAGTGTGGTGGGTACTTAACAAACTGAAATCTATACAGAGAAGTCCTACATATGTGTGTTTTGACAAAAAAATATTATTGTATTATGCTATTAATCTTCTAGCCTGTAAACCATTCCTCACTTACATGATATTCAGAGCCGGATTTAGACCTCATGGGGCCCTAGGCAAGATATTGGTTTGCCCCCCCCCCCCCCCTTCATACACACAGTGGCCCCTCACACACACATAATACACACACAGTGGCCCCTCACACACACAGTGGCCCCTCACACACACATAATACACACACACACAGTGGCCCCTCACACACACATAATACACACACACACAGTGGCCACACGCAGGGGAGGGCTGGCACACTTGAGCCCGGGGGGCAAGCACACAGGCAAGCCCATAAGTAGCGGCCCATCCTTAAAGGGTGGTTTTTGGTACAATATATATTTAGCTATATAAAAAGAGACTATTTTAGTGTTGCTTAATCCATATATATATTTTTATGCCCAGGCCCAGAGCTGGATTAAGGATCTAGGGGGCCTTGGCACTTTAGACAGGTTAGCCCCCTATGATGTAACATGGTTATCCTTTTAGACACATACACAGGCAATACTGTGTGCACTACTCTTAGGTGCACACAGTTCTGCCTTCACAAGCAGTACACGGTGAAGCGGGACATACCTCCCAACTGTCCTAAGTGAAACAGTCACCCAAATTCGGAAAAAAACAGAAAATATAAAATAAAAAAATAAAATAAAAGTATGAGTCGCTGGGGGGTGCCGCGAGTCGGGGGAGGGGCCACAATTTATTTATTTTTATTTTATTTTTTTATTTTAGATTTTCTGTTGTCCCCCCCTTCTGGGCCCCCTGAGAGCCGCTAGGCCCTAGGCTGGTGCCTAGGTTGCCTAGCGGTAAATCCGGCCCTGATGACATTCCTTTGTATAGTGTACCACTTTTGGGTTATATATCTGAATTAAGGCAAAACTAAGATTTCAGGATCACCAGACAGGAGCCAAGGAATTACTTTTTGTTAACTAGGACATTAAATCCATGAAATCTTTAGCTCTAATATGCACCAACCATTTCTTATGTTAAATTAAAACTATTATCAGTTCCTACAGGAAAGCTAAACCTAAAATATAAATTGCCTCATAGAAAAGAGCTGCTAATACCATTCACAGATAAATGTAAAACTTGCCATACCTTGACAGAACTTGAGATATTTTACATTCTATTTTAATTTGTTGTTCAGGTGGGAAAAAAGTTATTGTTCTCTGTCCTTTCCTTCACTGCTTTCAGGTTCTTCCACTTTGCCTAAGTTACTATTTGGAAAGAGTTGTAGAGTATTTCAAATCCAGTAACGTACAGGATCCCAAACAGCATGGATTTACTAGGAGGAGAATATGTCAAACAAATCTTACCGACTTTTTTTATTGGGTGACTAAAGTAATAGATCAAGGGGGGCACAGATGTAGCTTGTACAGATTTTAGTAAGGCTTTTGACACTGTCCCACATCGCAGACTGCAATAACCCGAAATCCAGAATAGAAAATAGAGAGTTATAGTATATGGAGTGCATTCACAGGAGGGAAAGGTTACCAGTGGAGTACTCCATTGATCTGTACCTGGACCAGTGCTTTTTAGTATGTTTATAGGGTGCAAATGGTATTGAAGGGAAAGTATGCCTTTTTGCAGATGACACAAAGATATGCAACAGGGAAGACACACCAGTAGGGGTAAAATGAATGACTGATGATCTAAGTAGACTAGCGGAATGGTCAAGAGGGTGGTAACTATAGTTCAATGACAAAAATGTAAACTCACGCACTTGGGTCTCAAAAAACCAAAGGCTTAATATAGTATTAATGGCACTATAATGAAAACTACAGAGTGTCACACACCAGGCTCTCAGGTTCTGTCACTTACCTATTCACTGACTTTTCAGGTTCTCCCTGCGGTCCTCAGGCTCCGCTGGTTTCAGACCTCTGTGTAAGAAGCTGTCCAGTCTGTCTCCACTCCAAAGATCCCTCCAGAATCAGAGTATAGGTGTGGCCATCTTGGATTCAGTCACATGATCCCTTTCAGCCAAACAGGTGATTACAGCTTCCCTTTCAGATTCTCTCCAAAACAAGTCTATTGGAGCTGCCATTTGGATATAGTCACCTGACCCATCTCAGCAACTCAGAGTGCTGCTTCTGCCCAGCTGATTGCAGTCTCCAATCAGGAATCAACAACAACAACTATAAAAGGACTTCCTGGAGCCCTTACCTGTTGCCAGTGTAACGTTGTATTTCAGACGCCTATTCTGGTTCCCAGCAGTTTGCAGTCTTGCTATTTATCCAGCTCTGACAGTTCAGTCTGCATTCTGGCTCCATTCCAATTCCAGCAATCCTCTTCCAGCATTCTGGTTCCAGCATTCCGGTTCCAGCAATCCTCTTTCAGCATTCCGGTTCCAGTCCAGTCCAGTAATCCAGTTCCTGTTTGCTCTCCTCTGCTAGTGTAATTACCATCTGCACCAGTCCATTCACTACATGCAGAGGAACATTATCAGACCACCCAGCTTTGTCCACCTAGTCACCAGCCCAGCACCAGAGACACAACCCAGTCTGGGTATAGACAGATCCTCAGGTGTGACACTGAGGAGAAAAGGGATCTATTTAAGTCACCTATTTCAGGTGACTTAAAGGCAGGTAATCAATGAGAAAGGCAAGTCAGATACTTGGCTACATAGGGAGAGGAATCAGTAGCAGAAAAAAGAAGTAATAATGCCACTGTATAGGTCATTGATACGGCCTCATCTAGAATACTGTGTTCAATTCTGGAGGCCATAAACACATTAGAAACTGTACAAAGAAGGGCAACTAAAATGGTGCATGGCCTACATCACAAAATTTACTTGGAAAGACTAAAAGATCTTAATATGTATAGTTTGGAGCAGAGAAGGGAAAGGGGGGACATGATAGAAACTTTCAAATATATCAAGAGTTTTAACATGGTACAGGAGGGAAACATTCTTCACAAGGAAGAGAAGTTTTAGAAGACGAGGACATGCACTGACACTGGAGGGAAGTAGATTCAGAGGGAATTTGAGGACAAACTACTTCACAGATAGGATGGTGGATAAGTGGAATAGCCTCCCATCAGAGGTGGTAGAGACTAATATAGTAGCACAATTTAAACTTGCTTGGGATAGACATCAGGATATCCTTGCAAAGAATAAAGGATCAACTAGGGTCTGCGGGTACCATAGGTTAAAAAATGAGCAGATTGGATGGGCCAAGTGGTTCTCATCTGTCATCAAATTTTATGTTTCTATGTTCTCAACCATTTCCTGCAAAAGGTGGCTAAACAAGCTGGTTATAGTGTTCTTCAATGGGATTACTGACAGAAACCCCACTCTGAACAGGTAAGTATCCTTCACAATCATCATCATCATCATCATCACCATTTATTTATATAGCGCCACTGATTCTGCAGCGCTGTACAGACAGACAGAGACAGACTAGGGTCAATTTTGATAGCAGCCAAGTAACCTACTACCAATCATAATGGTATCTAAGATATCTTTGTTCTGATAAACTAACATTTTACATACTGTATTTATTTATTTATATTTTCTAGTAGTAGCTCTTTTATATAATTCCATTTTATATGCTAGGTTTAGAGGTTCCTATTTCATGTTCTCATAAAATATAATATATAAACATATGGAAATTTAGTAGAGTATTACTATATATATATTATATACTTAATATATGATATATACAATTATATGTTTTTCAAAAACATGGTATTTATGTTCCACATTGTTGAGCGGTGACACCTTTGGCTCTGACATTCCCACTGTATGCCTCATATAAGCCACATAACATTACAGCAATGTAAGGCTGGTCCAGGCCATCCACCATGCTAAGGCTCGATACAGCATGCAGAAGTTATCAGCTATGATAACGGATGAGAGACCCCTTTATTAGGTACACCTTTCTAGTAGGACCCCTCTTTGATCACAGAACAGATTTAATTATTTGCTGCATGGATAAAACAAGGTGCTGGAAACATTCCTTAGAGATTCGGCTTCGTGTCGACATGATAGCATTACATAGTTGCTGCAGATTTGTCGGCTGCTCATTCATACTGTAAATCTTCTTTTCAGCCACATCCAAAAGCTGCTCTATTGGACTGAGATCTTGTGATTGTGGCGGCCCTTGGAGTACACTGAACTCATTGTCATGTTGATAGAGCCATCTTGGGAAGATGTGGGATTTGTGACATGACATGTTATCCTGCTGGAAGCAGCTATTAGAAGATGGGTAGTATGTGGCCATAGAATGCACATGGTCATCAGCAATACTCAGGTAGTCTGTAGCATTGAAATGATGCTCAATTGGTATTAGGGGACCTAATGTGTGCCAAGAAAACATTCCCACCATTGCACCAACAGCCTGCACCACTGACACAAGGCAGGTGGATTCATGGATTCATGTGGTTTATGCCAATTCTAACCCTATCCGCATGTCACAGCAGAAATTGAGAGTTGTCAGCAGTTTCTGAGATGCCCAAACCACCCCGTCTAACACCAACAATCATTCAATGGCCAAAGTCACTTAATTCACATTTGTTCCCCACTCTGGTGTTTGACCATGTCTATATGCATTGAGTTGCGTGCCAAATAAAGTGGCCACTGTGTGTGTGTGTGTGTGTGTGTGTATATGTATATTTATGTATATATATATATATATATATATATATATACACACCATTCTCTAGAACGCTTGGTACTTTGGATTTTTCCAAATAATGATTTTTTTTCCTGTAATTTGGACCGTCATGCTTAGAATATACATACTGAGTTACCCTAGACACCTTATAAGCAGTGCTATTTATAGTAACTGAAGTTTCTGTCTGTGTAAGTGACATACATTAACATTGTGAAACAACAATTATATTTTTCTCCTTTCTGATTTTTCAAACCTTCTGAATGACTGGTTTTCAGAATTGTATATGTCAATCACCAAAAGTACCTAATTGCATAATTCTGCATCCATAACAACCAGGAGTTTCATTAAATCAACCACAGACATTTTCCATTCTCTTTACAATTATAAATGACACACAATATACAAATTAGCTCTGCGTTTCTCATATTTGCTATTTATAGATGATGGATGTGTTCCTAAGTGCAATAAATAACCAATATAAAATCAGGGAGTAGGAAAGGATCAAGGAATGTAAATGGAACTTCATACTCTGAGCTTTTCTCTCAGCTGATTTTATTCCTCAGAGAGCCTCTTAGAGCTTATCAATAAAAGATACTACCAGAGATTAGCAATTCAGTTGGTACTCGTGTAACGTGGAATATAACCTTCATGATTTATATATAAAAAGAAAATAGACTTTTCCAATTGTTCCTATTAAATCATAAATCCAACAGCTCAGTTACTTTGAAGAATGGTTATTTCAATAAACAGAACACATATATTTGATGTTTAATAATCTTCAGTGTCTCAAACACTGCCCAGACCACAATTCAAAAGTGTGAAGAACATTTGCACATACTCCTTATGGTAAAAGCAATATTCTACTTTTAAACCATTCCTTCTGCAATGCAAATCAGAGTTACTGGAAGACATTATAATCAGCCACTGAACTTGCTCCAGTGGCAGTGACGAGCTAGCAGTCAGAAAATCAAATCAGTAATCAGGCTTGTGAGTATGATCTCCAGCTGCGCCTTCTAGGGATACCAGTGAGGTCATTGGAACGCGCCAAAGAAAGGAAGATGGCATATAGACCCTGTTTTTGTTTTATTACACAAGTAAATAAAAAAGCTTGCATTCACAATGGCAGGATATAAGCAAGTAAAGTATTATAACTCTGCATTGCCTTGGTAGCAATATATCACAGTGCAACTTAATCTACTTACTTGCTTAACTAAAAGGTTCACTTTGTGTATTAGCCTATGTGCATTTTTCCTTCCTCTAGTACTCTCCAATATCTAAGTGGCGCACCAGACACAAAGACAATATGGTAACAATTAAATTATTTCCTATTAAAGTGTGAATACTGTATCCTAAGCATCTTACTATTTTATGTCTATGCGTAATATTTAATATATTTACTTTTCACTTAGTAATGGGCTTTCCTATGTAGTCTGGCCCTGTGTAGTGGAATACCTAGTAAGAGTGTGTATAGACAGATGTTATTGTCTATACAGAAATTCATTATGGTAATAGGAACTTAGTACTATTTATTTGGTATCAGCACATACATACATACATACATACATACATATGTACATACATATGTACCCTTCTAGTATCTGCTGATGACTTATCTCACAATTATTGAAGGGAACTCTCAATGCAGTTTGTTGTGTTTCCCCCTTATACAAAGAGTGTTGTTGCTGTGTTTACAGGCAAAACATTCTACATAGATCAGTACTGCAATGCTGTATAAATTCTGAGTACTATCTGTTATTGATGTTCCTCATTCTTGCATAGAACAGTACAACTTTACAGCATTATGCAGGATTTGTCATTTGAATAAGTGAAGAGTTTATACCTACTCTGTTCTTTATTATTCATGGATAATGGCACTATGGCAGATGCTTCCTTCTGAAAAGTGTTGTATGGTGTATAGATGGTAGTGATTTTTTTGTAGTAGCTATTGACTTTAGTTTGTATATATGAAATATGTGTCTGTAAAATGGCAGTGCTGATGATGATTATGTAGAACTAGCAAATGCTTACGGAAAAAATGACAATTAAACTGTACAGCAATGCTGCAATGTGACTATTGCTGTATGCACATAACACATGTTGTGATTCAGGCCTGCCTTACTGTTATAATTTTTGTTTTTAATCATATTGGTCTACATGTGTGGCTTTATTTTATTAGAAAAAGTATATGTGGATATTTTTCCTGGAATATAATGGACCACTGCAGACTGCAGATACAAAGTAATGTATCTGTTGATGCAATATGGATGTTGTTATAGATGTTGCAATTAATTAAGATGCTTAACACAGGTCCCAGTGCATTTTATAATATGGAAAACTCAGCGTAAGACAGGACTTGTCACATGATGCGAGTTCACCCCCAAAACCTCTGTTCAGGTCCACGGCACGTGTTACATGGCTGTTATATGTAGCTGATGTCTTGACATAATTTTGTGTTTGTGCCCAGATATCAGCAGATCATGCATGACAACTGAACGACACCTAAACCCAACCCCACGTAGAATCACGACATGCAACCTGGTTCTCACCTGCAGCCCGGGGGGGAGAGGGAGTGGAAGGTGGAGAGGGAAAACATCTCAGCTCGATCCGCCATCTTCAGCTAGAGAGTAGATGGATGGAAAGCGGATCATACACAGACACACCCTGGGGACAGGGAGAATATGATAGTCCAGAGGATAGCTCCAGCCACAGGATGAGACAAGCTCTTATACAAAGAAAGAGACTGCAAGATACAGTTCCCTGAGACAGCGGGTGACAGTCCTGGGGACAGCGCCCAGTGACAGCTCAGCAGAACAGTCAGTGGAGATAGACAAACATCTTTTACATGGAGAATCTCCCCTCCTCCCTTCTGCTCTTCTCTTCTGACTTCAGGGTCAGTCTCTTATCCGCCTGTGTCTGTCTACTGGCTTTTACTCGGATTCAGAGGGGTTGCTGCAGCTTGATGCAGTCACATCCAGGAGAGACTGCACAAGCTAGTAACCAATACACAGACTGGGGGAGGGGGAGGGAGGGAGAAGAGAGGGTGGGTTGTTGTATAGGAAGCACCGTAAGAAAGGATGGAGAAAGGACAGATAGGTAGCATGCAAGGGTATAGCAGTATCTGGTACAGTAGACGGCAACAACAAACGTAGTACAGATGCGCTGTCCAGTCTGTGGTGCTGAACGTGAAATCTGTGGTTCTGGCGCAATACAAGCAGCATTACTCAATATTCCACATTTTGCCATTTTCCATGCTTATTACTGCTGTATATCCTCGCAGCAAAATACCAAATACACAGAAAATATGATTGGCACGTTGAAACAATGAAACACACTGACTTCACATTTATTATTAAATCCTCATCACAGTTAATCTCACATTCTGGGATTTTTACGGCAAATGGATTTAAAATATGTCATCTATAATACAGGCCACGAAACAGCTGTTGAGTGAAATCAGACTGTGACCTCCTGCATTTAATGTTATGAAATCATGTCTCTATTATTGTTGTGCATTAGTAAAAAACTGCGTTTTTAGATCCTCCAATCGAGCTGGTATTTTTAAAGACAAAGCAAAATACAAACGTGCTAAAGTATTTTCCCATTAGTGTCATGACATTTATTCGTGTCTACTGCCTTGAGCAGAGTAGTTTCACCAACATTGACAGAACCTCCACATTTCGGGGCATAAGTATGAACACAACGGGCGTTCTGGGAAATGCAACGATTTCCACCCAACATTACAAATACTGCATTATATGTGACTAATAGTCAGAATTAATGTTTCTTCCCACATAGTGGTTCGGTTACATTAAGCTATGCTGAATGCCAGGGCCGTAACTAGGGCTTCCACAATTGATTTCACATACTTCAAGTTATCGTTTCTATGTTTGTATTATTATATTACCACAAATTATTTATAAGTTATCTTTGGAGTGCTCTGTATTAGGAGTGCAATGCTGCTGCAGCATAACTGATACTAGGAAAGCCTTAATGGTACTGCAGTACATAGAAAATGCTTCATGACCTTTCATACAGTAGCTTGTAGCACTGTACGGTTCAAGAAAGACCTTCATTCTGGTAAATTGAGCACAATCAGCTCAAAGAGAAGGGATGGTGATAATAATATTCTCAAATGCACATAGATAATTTAGTACTTTACATAATGTCAGAAAGAACAGTTTATACCTATGGTGTTCAGCAGTGCCTGCCAACAAGCTCATGCTATTATTTAACTACGGTATTGAGCACACTTTGACCTATAAACTTGTACCATTATAACCTTAATACTTTTTAGGATACTTTCATTTAGATTTTACTTACTCCATTCAGCTCTCTGCAGCACAAAGTCCTGTCTCACAGATTGGTTAATAAAGGTTGAAAAACTGTATTTAGCCACAAAGTTTTACTAAGAAACCAACCAATACTGGAGAGCAATAGATCCAGAATGTTATTTATTACAGGAACTAATGAAAGTTCACTTCCATTGCCCTTATTTAGCATAGGATACACATAGAGAGGCAACTGGTTTAGGACCCTTTTAATGCAGTTAAGCAATAACTGATACACCTGAATCCAAATTTTATATAAAACATATTCATATGAGAGGAAATTAGGGATAAAATCTATAAAAGAAAATTTGTATAATATATACACTAGTTGGTATCTAGTCCCAGATCGACTCCATTGGATGTAATTCCACAACTTGAATCAGTGCTGAGAAAATGCGATAAAATCAGCAACTTTCATAACATCCTCTGATCCTGACCAAAAATTTCACCCTACTGGAATAACATCTTTTTATAGGACACATCAACAAACATACAGACAAGCTTATTATGCACATATGCTGCGCAGTTAAACACCAAAGTGTGTACAATGGGAAAAAGTTGGATCCCCTTCACATCAGATAGAAAGGATGGTATGGTTGGGTTGAAGAGCAAAACCCTTATTACACCTATGAATGCAGTTCTGTTATGCATAGAATAGTGTAATCGACACAAATAAGAATCTACTGATTGGGGCAACAGTAATGATAAGAGGATCCATACTTTACTTTATTCTCAACAGATGGACTAGTACAGACCTGGTAAACCTGTGGCTTTCCAGGCGTTGCAAAACTACAAATCCCAGTATACCCTGTCAACCATCGACTGGCTATCTACTGGAAAAGCATGCTGGGGCTTGTAGTTTCACAAGACTGGGAGAGCCACAGGTTTATCAGGATTGGACTAGTACATATTTGGCACATGCCAATTGTTTTCCATGGTGAATGGATGTGAAAGCTCTAGTATGGTGTTGCATACATTTACTTGGCACGGGCGAAGTTAATTTATTCTCTTAAATTCAATGATTACAAAGCCATTCTGAGCAATCACCTTCATTCATTTTTATCCTAATAGGAACAGAATGTTCCAGGATAACAATGCCCCCATCCACAATACATGTGTGTTCACTGAATAGTCTGCTGAGCATGAAAATATTAAAAACCATATGCCAAAGATGTCCCTGTGACCAGATCTCTACCTAATTGAACACTTATGGAAGATTCTGGGGTTGTACCTTGGAAATTGTTTTCAACCACTATCAACTAAAATTCAGCTGATGGAATACCTTATGGAAGATTAGTGTCACATCTGTTCAACAGATCCAGACACTGGTAGAATTTAAGCAAAGGTGCATTTTCAGGCAGTGGCGAGCTAACACACTCTCAAATTTTCTTTTGGAAGTTGCTTATCGGTAACTGTTTCACAACTAATTAGCTGTTAGTGAAGGCTATAGCCTAAGAAGCCTGAGACAGGTTGAGTAAATGGACTAAAAGTCATGATTAAGTGCGAATAAAGATACCTTGCTATATATCTGCAGCAAAGCAGTCATAATCTAGGTGGTATCTCTTTGGCTTAAACAACTATTAAATTTAAGCATCAGTTACACAAGAATTGTTGAATGCTATCCAGTTAAACAAGATAGGTTGTTTTAGGACAATCAAGGAGCCATAGTTGGCAAGTGAAATAGTTTGCATATAGGGATAGAAGTGCAGACAAATATGTAATAATTGTTGGATAATTTCAGAACTAAATGTATTTGAGAAGGATTTGATCAGAGGGAAACCATTTTATTCTTTGCACACAAAACTTCCTATCAATATGTCTATTGTGAACACTGCAGTAAGCCGTAAGTACCTAACCTAAACCTAAATATAATAACAATAAGGTATAGTATATAAATATGGTGCCCCACTTATACTACAATCAGATCATTACAACTATCTTGTGCCAGTCTTATACCTTGCTGTGACTGTTACAAGTGCATCTATTTTGTGTGTTATGTGCTAGTGCACACAAGCAGTTTTAATCCACTTGTGCTGCATTACATTTTTTCTCAGGTAGACAGAATATAGATATTAGAGTGATGCTGGTGTACTAGGGATCAGTTATCCTTCTGAAAAAAGCACAGTTTTTGCCCACAGGCTTCTTAACATAATGCAGGATTTACAGGATGTGAAAAAAAGGACATGCAGCACCCCAATATCTTGTATGACAGTATGGACCTACTCCACAACCCTGTCCAAGGGTGTGTGTGGGGGGGGGGGGGGAGTTGTTTTTACAGATTTGACTTGATCTTATATATCTTATAGCAATATCCTGTGGTTACTTAGCCACCAGACACTCACTAACTGCCAACTGTGCACCACCATGATGCCCCCAGCTGTAGGGCAATAATCACTGCCATTGCCAGATACCTTCACTGGCACCTGCAGCCGCTTGCTTCTGGGTGGTGTGTGTAGCCACTGCTGCACCACCTCTTTGCTAGTGAATCTGGATCCCACTACTTGGTTAGGATTAGGACTGCTGGGTAGTGTCACATCGTTCAATCAGCGATAGTAAAAGACATAGGGCTAGATTTACTAAGCTGCGGGTTTGAAAAAGTGGGGATGTTGCCTATAGCAACCAATCAGATTCTAGCTATCATTTTGTAGAAGGTACTAAATAAGTGAAAACTAGAATCTGATTGGTTGCTATAGGCAACATCCCCACTTTTTCAAACCCGAAGCTTAGTAAATCTAGCCCATAGTCTTGTCCTTTTTAAAGACCAATACAGCAGAGGATGCCCATGGATTCCAAGATGCCTGTATAACACCTAGCTCCAGCATCTCCTGTAACACCCTGTATATACTTTCTTTGCTTTCTGCTGCAACCTGGTAAGTGGGCTGCCTCAGGGCCATCTTAACAACATTATGGGCCCCCGGGCAAAGCAGTGCACCGGGGCCCCTACATATATATATATATATAAATATATATATATATATATATATAGATGTATAGAGATATAGATATAGATATATAGAGATAGAGATAAGATAGATGTACTTGCTCAGTGACCCTTGAAGGTTTTTTTTGCAGGTTTTTTCTTTTGCAGGATTATTTATTCTAATTAAGAGCCCTGCCTATGGGGCCCCCTTGTCCGCGGGGCCCCTGGGCACCTGCCCATCGTGCCCAATAGAAAAGATGGCCCTGGGCTGCCTAACTGGCATATGCTCACCATTTTCTGCATGGTGCATGTAGAAATTTAGAAATTGGTTAGTCCTGGCTTGCTAATTAACTGTGTCAGTGACTCCAGCTGTTCCCTTGGTAAGCAGCAAACCAACTCTACATGCTTGTGGTATCATTATTTGTATAACGTTATAACTTCCATCATCCCCCCTTCCCCCCGTGGGAGGAGTAGTAAAGGCTAAATTTACGAGTTGAGGGCTCAAACTAAAACAGGACTGCCGTTTAAGCTAAGACGGCGGCATTTGCTATGACCATTAACAAGTCACAGGGTCAAACACTTGACCGTGTGGGTATTTATTTACCAGAGCCTGTGTTTGGTCATGGACAATTGTATGTCGCATTTTCACGAGTACGGAGAAGCAGTGATGTGAAAGTGCAGGTTATGAATACTGCCCTTCAAGGAAGACTGATTGAGCACAGCGATAAGGTGTTTAGCAGACACGTTGTGTATTGAGAGGTTTTAGAACAATAAGACGATGAAGATTAAGGATGTGACGATAAGGATGAAGGATGAGGTGATGGAGAAGAATAATGAGGTGGTGACATGTGGACAAAACTACGTTAAAAAAGGGCGCTTACGTCGGGAAGTAACACTCTTCCCCTGAGGAGGCCTGGCCTAGCCCCAAATGCATGACAAGAACCTTTCTAACACCTTAAGTAGCTTGATTTGACTAGAATGCATGAGTATCATGTACGGGTTAACTTGTGTATATATATATATATATATATATATATATATATATATATATATATATTAATGTGACAGTAGCACTGGGAAAGTGGTAAATGGCAGGTATATATGTCCCAGGCTGTCTGTATGCTTTTAAACTCCAAGGACATCGCTGGTGTTTTGGGAAAAGTTTCCCAAAGAGTATGTTCAGTTTTAGAAAAAAAATGGTAAGGGTCCCTGAGGTCGAAATGGAGAGAGAATGGTGGCCTCCATTTACAAGGCACAGTCCGGGTTTTCTGTTTTGCCAGTCTGGCAGCAGATTGATTACAGGTTGCACCTGAAAGGTGTGTAAAAGGATGTCTGATCAGGGTCAGTCTCTCTCAGACCTGGGGAGGAGGTTGGATGCCTTCTGAGAGACACTGCAAATGGTGATCATAAAGTCCTGTATTTTGTATGTGTGTGTGGGACACAAGGGGCCTGAGTCATTAAAGAGAGCAAAGCATAAAAAAGGAGTAACTTTGCACCTGGGCAAAACCATGTTGCATTGGAGGGGGAGATAAATTTAAACTGTGGGGATAGATTTATAGTTGGGATAGGTCATGTCCTAGATTAACTTTAAATTTCAGTGTACAAATACAGCTATCACATATTTGTGTGCTATATGAAAAAAAAACAGCCAGTATTTATCTTATGTGCAAAACAATAACTTAATTTGCACCCCTTGCATTGTAACATGGTTTGGCCCGAAGAACATTTACTCCTTTTTTTTTTGCCTTACTTTCCTTATTGACTTAGGCCCAAGGTCTCTCACTTGAGAGAGGGTATTTCTGTGTGTTTAGTTAGTTTCGGACAGGCAAGGTGTTTATTTTGGAGTTTTCTTTGTTTTTTCCTGCTTAATAACTGGCTGAGGCCAGTTGTACCAAAATTCTGTCTCTGCTGCTGTACACTACCATCTACCCCAGGGGATGGCATCTTTTCCCCTAACCTGGTTACAATATGGTGGAGAATGAGAGCATGAGCTCAGCGCATATTGAGAGCAGCAGCCTTGAGAAACCTGCAGAAAGCAGGTCTGCATGTGCAAGAAATATTTAAAGCCCGATCGGTGCTGCTGAGCACTTTCACTGCAGTACTTCCCCGGCGCGCTGTATTCTCCTTACTGAGGAGATCTCGTGAGTCTCACTCTCACGAGATCTCCTCAGTAAAGAGTGTACAGCGCGCCGGAGAAGGAGGAGGAGGTGGTAAGTGCCGGGGGGGGGCGCGGCTCGGATCACCGGGGGCGGGGGGGGGGGGGGTTGCGGCTCGGATCACGGAGGGGCCCTCACGGAGGAATGGAGGCCCCCTTAGCCCAGGGGCCTCCATTCCCTTAATCCGGCCCTGATAACAACAACTAAAAACTGGGCTATTTGTGCACAGCAGATGTGGAAAGAGGAGAACCATGTGGATGTGAGTGACAAATCCTGCTATGAAGTAATGTTTAAACAGAGTGCTTGCTGCATACATGAGTTAAGAGGAGTTACATTTTGTCAGTGTAAAGTGGTTATTTCTGTGTTAGAATAACAGAGGACAGTAAATGTGTTTGCAAAACCATTCAGCAGCAATTAAAAAAATGTTCTGCTCTGCAAAGAAATCAAGTGTTTTTCATGGACCAAGTTTTGTTAATTGCTGTAAAGCAGATGTGTTCAGTTAGACTGGAAAAGAAGGGGTTATGAAAGAAAACCCAAATATATATTTGCTAAGGAAATAAAGTGTATGAATCTGCAACAATTTGGGTATGGTTTGGACCTGTGCAAAGTTAAAGAGCAAGACAGTTCAATCTTTAAAAGTTTGTTGGGAAGCATGCTGGGCAATTGTAGTGCCACACCTCCTAAGTCAAGTGAAATGGATTTTCTATAAGGTAAGTGTTTCATCTATATGAAGATAAAATTGGCTGCTTTTCAAGTTACATATTGCAAGAAAAAGCAAAACTAATGTGTTCAGACCAGAAAAATATAGGTGTATCAAAGTTTCAAACTGGAGAGAGACAAAAAAACAGGAATTGGAGCACATTTTAGCTGTGATGGAGTATGATCCTTTACAATATGCCGAGTCGAAACATGTTGTTTCTGAGAGAGATCCAGATGACCATTTATTTGGGTTTGGGGAAAAGAGTGTCTTACAGTGCTCTAACATGGCGAACCCAGTTAAAGAGTCGCGAGAAGCTACCAGGGTGCAGCAGGCAGCCACAAGGGTGCAGCAGTTAGCCCTTGAGAAGTTCCAGAGGCAAAAGCACCAAGGCCATGAAGCCCTCAGTAAAATAGTGAGCTCTGTTCAAGAAGGAGCTCTCAACGCCTGTTTCAGTGAGGAAGGAAAGTTTCAGGAGCAAGTCATAGAAATTCCCAGATCTGTGAGACAAGAAAAACAAGTTGCTGAAACAAGATTTAAAGTTACACAAGTGGAATGTTTAAGATACCAGAAGCGAATAGAGCACATGGGAGAGAAGTAAACAAGCTACAAAATAGTTCAAATATAGAGCGTGAAAAAGTTCCGTTAACCACAAAGACAATTGCACAACATAAAGACAACTTGAATCATGACCTACATCAACTTCAAGCTAAGATATGGAAACTTGAAACAAATATATTGCCATTGCAAGAATCTAACTCTGAACTCGGGGAGAAAAGTGTGATTTTGCAGTCAAAAAAAAGTTGCTTGAGGAAGATGGCCTGAACAGAGCAGCTCACTGAAGAGGTTGCAAAGTTGAAAACTGATATTGCAAAGGTAAATGCAGCCCAGAATACAAGTCAAAATCAATATCAGAGTGTAAAAGAAGCAGCAAAAGTGAAGAATGAAAAGGAAAATCGCCAGAAAGCGCTTGAAGTCGCAGTTATACAACAGAAATTTAAGACCATATCCCAGGGTAAAAATATTGGAAGGTGATACAAGACTACTGAGCCTTGTATGAAAAGTTAAAGATTTAGCATGATAAATAAGTTAGGTGCGGAGACCTTCTTAGCCGATGCAGCACAGGCAGAAGAGCGTGCGTCTCAAAAAGAAGAACAAGAGTTAACAAATTATCGTGTCCAGGCTGAAGCAAATATATCACCATTGGTGAAAATGAAGTTAAATCTCAGCAGAAACAAACCCCAGGCGATGGCACCTGTTCCCCTTACCTGGTTACTATATATGTGAAGCGATGCGTTTCACAGGGCCTGTGATTCTGCCGATTTGATGAGGCCAGAAGAGGGAGAGTTAGCAAGGAAAAGGAAAAGAACCTGCTTCACCAAGAATGGCAAAGCTAAGGGGAAAGGTATGTGGAAAAGAATGTAATTTTTCATGATCTGATAACCAGAATAGGACCCATTCACCAGGGAAAGGTACAGACAGGGTTAAGGACCTTGTTAATTTAAGGAAGGATTTTACGCACAGGTGCATGACCTGGGTGTGAATTCTGAGGCGTGTTGAAAATAAAAGGATTGCGGGATCTGGTGAGCAGGGCTTTCCGATGCGGAATAGCAGCTGGATGATAGTTAGGGCTGGAGGTTTAGCTAGTGTACAGGAAGCTGTGGAACATTTGATGATTATGTTACAGCGTTGTTGTGACAAAACAGCAACTTGTTAAGACCAGAGTAAGGGGTCCCTCATTTGGTAATTCCTACACATACACACACATATATATATATATATATATATATATATATATATATATATATATATATATATATGTGTGTGTAAACTTTTTTTATTTTTGCAAGGAGAGGAGGATGGGGAAAACTTTTCAGTACAACAGCATATTTCATTCTAGGATTCAGTGTAACTAGCAGGATTTCGATACATTACAAATGGATGTACAAATGCAAATAACGTAAAAATTCTTAATGTCAAACATCTTCCAGTATCCAGAGAAAAATTTAAAAGTTTGAGTGTATGAGTATGAAAAAAGTTAGGGGGAATGTTTTGTATGGGTAAGCATAGGGTGGGAATCTGTTCTAACAACTCACGTAGCGCTACCATATTGCACAACATTTTCCAGAGAAAATTAAATAATTCACACCAGTCCCTATGCCCCATGGGTTTACAATCTCAGTATGCTTTTGGAATGTGGGAGGAAACCATACATTTATATAGTCAGAATCAAACCCATGGAGCCAGTGCTGAGGCAGCATATTCTAACCTCATATACCTTAATCATGTTTGATAGCGACAGTAGGCTGCATAACGCCATATAAACACTACATAGTTGGTGTCAGTTGTGCACAGTCCAGATGAGACTACATGGAGTTTGATCTGACATTTGGATCAGAACCAGCACCTTCTGGCCTACCAGAAAAATTCTAGCACGCTTTTATCAGAAGTCTTCTGCTTAATCTGTGCTTCAACAAGGCTAAAAAATCTTAGTGGTCTCTATTCTCTTCCAATGTGAAGCGGTGGCTCTCTGAATATGCTCTATGGGTTCCTCCATTTCCCAAACATATACCCAATAATAGAAGCGATAGCTTATCAGACAACACACCTCAAAGGCGCTTTAAATTTTAAAGGAACATCAAAGCTGGGTTATTGAGAGACAGATGGGTATCAAGATGTACAGTATTTCAACGAGGAGATCCTCCCCTCTTCACGGATCTATGGAAATAGGGTAAACTTGGCTTTTAAATTGGTCTTCAGACAACCGCTTAGTATTATCCGACCACTGTACACCAGCTAAACCTTTGACAGGATGGGATTACTCTGCCACCATGTTGCAGTGTTAATTTTTACAATTTCTTTTACCATCATTAAACTATCGTTAGTCTTCTACCAGACACTAATTGACTGCGAGTGTTAACAGCACACCACCGTGATGCTCCTAGTTGTAGGACAAAAATAGCTGCCACCCTCAAGCTCCTACAAAAGCACCTGGAACCACTTTCGTCTGGGTTATGCGTGTAGCTGCTGCAACAACTTTTACTGGTGACTGTGGCTGGATCCTCCTGGACACTTACTTAGCATCAGGACTGCTGGGTTGCAGGCAGTTTGACAAAGTGAGCTGGGTCCAACACAAGACAGCTGAGGGATGGATGAGGGTGTGATCTTTAATCTGTAGGTCACAGGTTTAAACGCTTATAGGCATCTTGCAGAAGTAGAGTAGGTTCTTAAGAATGTTTACTGCTCATCAATAGCTCTTAAAGCTGCTGTTGCATACACCTAGATAAATGTGTAGATATACACACATTTTACATTTGGCCGTGCAGCCCTTTATATATACAATCATCCTGGAGCATAGTTTCACTTATAACATTGTTCTCTGGGCAAGGGGACATTAGTCTCCCCTCCACCCTGTCCACATAGTTTCAGCACAAGGGGGGAGGGGGGAAGGGACTGAGTTCTCTCTCCACCCTGGCTCCACTAAATCTGAGTGATTTCATTTTAAGTCTACTGCACCAAACTACTTCCAGGACTCCCCAATGTCTGGTGCCCCCATCTAAGCCAGATATAGCTCCAGGAGCATAAGAGTGTTGGAACAGCCATTCTAGTGCTGCCACAGCCAGAACTCTTTGAACTAGACTGTGGTTTGGTTCCAGGGTGTAATGCAGGCCTGTCCAACCTGCAGCCCTCCAGATGTTGTGAAACTACAAGTCCCAGCATGCCCTTCAGGCTATCAACAGGTTGTCTACTGGCAAAACATGCTGGTGCTTGTAGTTTCACAACACCTGGAGGGCTGCAGGTTGGACAGGCCTGGTGTAATACAATGGAAAGATTAGAATCCCGCTAGCACTACAGGAATGTCCTCACATGTGGATCAGAGTTGCAGTGCCTAAATACTGCTGATCCCCTTCTCTTACACTTGCTCCTGCAGGGTTCAAACCTGGTACTAAATGGACAACCAGGATAAGTGTCAAATTTATTTTATATAGTTAAAACATTTTTAACCAACCATACTTAAACATTTTCAAACATGCATCACATATGTGCACTGTGTCAAGTGATTATTTAATGCTTAAATTGCTGTAGAGCCAGACAGTAAACATATGTCCTGCAATATGTGTAGGGGGTGGGGAAAGGAAGATCAGGCAAGTTCTACCTACAGAGCTAGTGTAAATAAAAGATCAAATATGTTAATCAGTAATGCTGGCCAAACACATTGTGCAGCTAGCTCTATAATATAGCCAGTGACAATAAGATTTAATCGTATAGGATGGTTACTTTGGAACCATAATCAAGCAATATTGCCCCTTTTGGGTGAAAGTATCCAAATTGCAATGTCGATAGGCAGATTTAGGATGGCTTGTATCTTAGGGTGTGTTGCTCATCAAGTGTTCAGAACGTGATACAGCTGGATCATGGTAATACAGTAGGAAACCACAGGCACATTGCACATGTCCAATCCTTCAATGACCTCTTCTTACATCCTACCGCCGTCCAGTCCTCCTCCCGCAACAGGATGAATGTTGTGATGCGGTTAAATCCAGCATTAGTTGGTTCCATAAAGGCACCTAGGTGGAGTCATACTGCAATCTGGCACATTTCTAAGACTTTATGTACCAATGTTTGTTTTAACTAACCCTACTCTAACTGTAAATAACTAAACACAGAAATAAAGAAAGAAAAGCAAATCATGACCATAACATTTTATTTTTGTAAAAATGATAGCACATAACACGGAAAGCATATAAATTTAACTAAACTAATACAGACACAGACTGGCATGGGGGATAAGTGCTATAAAAAAACAAAAACAAACAAACAAAAACAGCTCACACATTAACCAACTGTTTAATTAATGTTTGTCATACAACATATGGGAAGCTCATAATTAGATTTTATACATTTCAGGAACTGTTTAAATGATAACTTAAGAAGATGGTCATGTGTAACAAAAAAACAAAATTGAGCATTTGTCCACAACAATCTAGACATCGACTGCTTTTGAAGACATAGCACTTCTAGAAAGCATTTTTGAAGAATAAGGCATTAACAAATAAAAAATAGATGCATTTTAAAACGTTTGGGAAAACAAAGAAATGATACACCAATAAAAAAAAGTAGAAAGTATAAACAGTGTTGGTAATTATAGCTACATTAACATCATTTTGTCTAGTTGAACAGAGTAGGTAAGGGTGGTTTCAGAGATAAAAACAACAGCAGCACAAACAAGACATGGTTTAGCCTCTTATTTATGGATAAAGAGCCATATAGTGGGTCCTATGCCACGTACCTATGTTGCCTTAATCCTGGAATTTGATCTCGAGCACTCTTCCTAAAAGATAGCAAAGATATCGGAGATAGTACACCCCCCCCCCCCCCTCAGTCAGAAGAATTCTGCGATTGTAGAAGAGAATAAGTTTAGACTGAGTGCTTTCATATAGGTCACAGAACAGAGGTGACTTCTGAAATCCTAATAGGTCACAATTGGGGGAGCATTATTCCTTGTAATACATTGTTTGCTGATTTTAACAAGGAACTTAAACATTTCAGTATGCATCTTCTAACATGAAATAAAGAGAACTGGTCACAGATGTATTTTGGGACAAAATTGTGCATGTGGAGAGTGGTGATCATGCTTGTTAATTCAACCAGGGGGGATATTAAAATAAGCAGCTACTGTCTAAACTAGTGCTTAATATAGTATGTCTGTCTGTCACTCTCTGGCATGAACAATGTATTGTCACTTGATAACTAGTGATGCCAGACTTAGATAACGAGTATTGACATACATTGTATATGTATTATACACACCAACACTACTACCAGATACAGCCATTTTCCCAAACACATCTGTAAAGTTACTACGTGGCATAAATCTGGTGTTGGAAGTTAGTTTATTCCCTCACACATGTATAAAGGGTGTACAAACAGATTTAGCAAGTGCTATGGTGACTGCTGCTATTCCTATTTCAAACATATCTAAGAGGATGCTCAGGGATTCTTGCTTCCCAGCAGGTCTACATAGGCACTTGTGAGTAGATCTCCTTGCAAAATACTTAGAGATTTCATTATCTGTTGCGCTATAAGATCCCCATCCTGTGGAGTCTGGGAGTCCGTAAGAACCACCTATATAAAATACCAAGGAGATATACCAAACAGAAAGAGAATGTTTTATTTAACTACAGAAACAAAAACACATTTATAATAAAAGAATAAGATTTTAGAAACTTTACATTAGTCCAATAACACGAAGATATCCTGTGGTAAAGCTACTGAAGCCATTTCCACATCTGCAATAAAAATAAATGTTTCAAACTATCATCTTCTATAACATTCATCTTAAGGAGCAAAACACTGACTAAGATAGCAGTAATTCTTCAAAATATTTACACAGCTTGGCCAAGGTAATAAAGCATGCTTTTCACCTATACATAGCAGTTTAATTAAAGTTTCTACTCCAGACTTCCTGCAATTAGTCCATTCATAAACCTAATGAAAACCTGATCACAAACAGCACGAATGGCAATAAACTGGGGCCGTTTTCCTTTATGCGGTCACATAGCAAGCAGTATAATTGGTGGATATATGCTATATACTTCTTTCACATAGAAGTCGTGAAAACCATCAAATCCTCATTAAACATTATTTTGGTATAAGGAGTTTACTCTATTTTCAGTGTACTAAAAAAGCACAAGTGTTATCAAGCTAGGATTGTATAAATTACTCACATTTAACAACACTGAAAATGGAGGAGGAAAATAAGTAATTGAATTTCATTTTCAGGTATATTTCTTCTATGCTACAAAAACAAAATATAAAAAATAAAAAATACCCACTTTCCCCTAAACAAAAAGAAATTAAAATGTAACCATTACAGAAAACGATTAGATCTTTAATATAGCATTAATATAGCACACACAAATACCAGTAAATATGTTGCGTCAAACTTTAAGGTGCACGTACACAACATTTGTTTTAGCATATTTGGTTTTCAATATATATGACAGATGGCTGCGGGTTGGTTGTTTTTCCGATTGAGATTATTCCGACACTGACTATAGTGACATAAATATTCCGAAGACTATGTGGCAAACATTAAAAAATATAGACTTACCATCAAACAGACATAGAACATTTCCAACATGGGTCTTATCAATTGCGAATACACAAAATGCAGGCAGATGAAATTTATGTCACATAAAATGGCGACACTAAGTTTTCCAGTTTTAATGGTAACTACCACCGATTGTTGGTTGGGCATATTTTTCCGATTGTCGCTATAGTTCTTGTCGGAATAATCTCACTCGGAATGGTGACTACCACCGATTGCTGCATGTGTGAATCCAAAATGACCATCAAATACAATTAAAATTTGATCAGGATCAATCCTATGCCGATTGGACCTGGTGATCGTAATCTACTTTGTCGAATTGCCAAAAGATCATCTCAGGAACCATCCATTTGACTCAAGTTCAGTGGTTGGATAAACTTCCGGATGAGTCCCTTCAAAGACACTTTGCTCTAGGTATTGAGTGGCTAAGTGAATCAAATACTCTGCCATCTTTTTAGAATACTATGAGGCAGTAATGTATTAAAATCTATGAAGGATTAATATTGCCTTAGTAATGCATGTAGTACTGTTCACACACTTATTTTAATAAAAAGAAATATGCAGGGAAATAAGGACATTTGTGCTGAGTAAACAAGACAACATCTACAGTAATTTCTTCATCTAATTCAATCTTTTTAAACCACTTATAAATAAAAGTATAGTTTTGTGTGTGGGTGAAGAAGAAAAGATCTGGCTGAAAAGTTGATTAGAAAATAGTGTTGAATAATGCCATTGATTCACTAGGTCAAATCCAAATAGTGTTTTTGTGCTGGTTGACTATTATAGACAAGTAAACTGACCACTGAATAACTATTTAAAACTTATTAAAAACTGGTCTCTCCGCCTGTGCTAAAATTGGTAACTGAACTGATCATTCTGTGATCAATAACTACATGTGTGGCCATCATAACAGGCTTGTCTACCTTCCAATGATTTTCTCTCCATGCCATCGTGCTACTTTTTTTAACTTTAATGCTTTATCTTTGTGGCTTCCTACTTTACTTTTCAGGTGGAGCAGATTTTGTAGCTCCTGCATACTAAGTGTTCCCTGCTCGCCTCACACCGGTAATACTTTTCATTTACGATATTAGACAACATTTGTGTTCAGCAAAATGCCCCGGGAACCATTTGTTTATTATTTTTGGGTCACTGGTAAATAATCAGGAAGTGTGGTATTCCATGGTACAGGCCTATCAAGATATTCGGGGAGTGAACTATAAAATATCTTTTTTTGCAGATGATATTCTCCTCACCCTCACACAGCAACGTATTACACTCCCTAATTTGAATAAAATTATTGATCTTGTGTCCTGAGACTCTGCTGTAATCATCAATTTCTCAAAATCAGATGCTCTAACACTTCGGGCTAGATTTACTAAACTGCGGATTTGGAAAAGTGGAGATGTTGCCTATAGCAACCAATCAGATTCTAGCTTTCATTTATTTAGTGCATTCTACAAAACGACAGCTAGAATCTGATTGGTTGCTATGGGCAACATCTCCACTTTTTCAAACACGCAGTTTAGTAAATATATCCCTTCGTGTCCCCCCCCACAGGATAAAGCCCAACTTACTTCCTCTTCTAACTTGAAATTGCAACCCAAAGTCAAATATCTTGGAATCTCCCTAAACACATCCTGCAAAACTCTACCGAGAGAATTATCCTTCCCATGTTATTATACTACTTTCAAACCCTTTCCAATAGCGGAGGAAGAGGGTTCCTAGACATCAAACTTTACTATTGGGTTACCTATCCAGCACGAATCATGGCGAAATTTGTCCTTTGGAAACAAACAAACAAACAAAAAAAACACCAATATGTGAACGACTAATTTTGTGCAATGTCTTGAAATATTTTGGACAGGATATGGAAGGAGAAATATTCCTGGGTCTTTTGGACATCTCTCATGGAGTTGATAATTCTATGTATCTTGTCCCAAAATAAGGTAATCTTGGGGCAGGCCCACCAAATGTGGAAGGAAGTAACCATGTGACCATAATTCCTCCAACAACTCGGATCAACTGTTGGGAACATTTTATTTAATGTGTTACGGGTGTAGTAGCAACGGCAGTACACTTTGTATTCAGTTGCTTTAGTCAGTGTGGATATTGAGGTGCATGATGTACTAGAATGGAGATTTTTAACTTGCCATTACATTTATTCTGAGGCATGCAGGAGGAACACAGATGTAAGGTTTTGTTTGACCCTCTAGAAGACAAAGTAGGAAAAATGCATGTAAGCATTTTACTATACTACACTACATCCAATCCTGTGAAACTACATAGAAAACTGAGAGGAAGAGGAAGCTGCGGATGGCATTTCATTAATGAAATGCCTCTAGTAAATGGTGTAGCATAAGCAGACGTCTGTGTCCCTCTATTGCTTTGTAATGGTGCCTTAAAAGGTCTTGTAGAGTTGTGCAGTCCAGGGTTATAAAACATGCTCTTTGTTGTGTTAAATGTGATCACTTTAAAAATATTGTTTCACTCATTTACCATCCCTTGCTCAATTCAGCATATTGTGCTGTGCATGTATCAGAGAAAGTCTAAAAATGAAACAGCAAACTGCAGTTTTCAAGTCAAAATCTGCCGTCCTTACCTCGAGCTCTAGGAAATCTCCCAAATCCTGTACTCTGTCAAGATGAATCCGGGTTTGCCCCACCAGGAAAAGGAAGCGCTCCTTCACAACTTTACCACGGACCCCTAGAGCTTGTGTCAGGACATCCTGAACATATAAATATATACATAATTATCTATACAGGCGATTCCCAAATTACTTTATGCATTAAAGGTGTTTCTCAGTTTACAGCACCAAGTCTAATATATAGCCATCTACCAGTCTTTCTGGAATACCCCTACTTTGTTGTTACATTAGCACTGATATCCTTTATTTTTACCTTTTATCATATTCACCTTGTATGGAACAGACTATGGACAAGACACATATTTATAGCAGAAAAAGTATAGAAAAGCAGATTTTGCTTATATATTATATTAAATAGTTGTAAAAGTAGTATGTTATTCAATTAATTTCAAAGTAAGGAGTACGGTAGGAGGAAAACAAGATACCTCTATCTAGCAGCCAGGTGTATTCCAGCCATTGGTGGTATAAAACTTTTTTGCAGAAACTTTCAATTCTGAAACACCAGTTGATACAGTTGGCAGAAGCCAATTTCTACACCATGGTCTACATGCATGAGAGTTTACCCTCTCATTGGCTATACTGTACAGTCACAGCTGCATTCATGTATGTTATAATGAGGCAGACCAAGGCAACAGGTTTTAAGGGGCTGCAAAACACAGAGAATTAAACAAAATGCAACTTTCTGGTCGTAAAACATTTGAATTAGTGATTTCACGGCATTTGCAAATCCAATAGGTTAGTCACATTTCTTTCACAGTGTATACTAACTCAAATGTTTTCATGGAGAAGGGGCATGGACATCCACGCAGCTCGATTCAAACCGGTCAAAGGAGAAGAGGAGAGAGGAGTGTGGCATTGGGCCATTTTACCCATTGGGGACCATAGCAAATCCCGCAAAGGAAAATAAGTAAGCATTTAATGAATCTTACCAAACTCCTCCCAAAACTAAAAAGGTTTAGGGGTATATTTACTAAACTGCGGGTTTGAAAAAGTGGAGATGTTTCCTATAGCAGCCAATCAGATTCTAGCTGTCATTTTGTAGAATGTAGAACTAGAATCTGCTTGGTTGCTACAGGCAACATCTCCACTTTTTCAAACCCGCAGTTTAGTAAATCTAGCCCTTAATCTTGGGTGGAGATAACCTTTAACCCCACGTAATTTCAAGTTTGTACACTAGATCTTGGGTGTACTAAATAAGAATTAGGTTTGAACATAGTTAATTATATAAAACAATTTGTTGAAAAAGTATTATATTGTAGGCAACAAATATTAAAAATTAAATATTGAAACATAAATCTCAAATAAGATTCCCACACAATCTAGGTTCTGGGACCAAAATTAATAACTTCTGTTGTAAAAGGTTTAAGCACAACCTTAGATTGTAACACATTTAGCAGAGCATTGTTATATGCCTAAAAGTGTATGCAAAGTAATGCAATTTATTTATTTATTCTCAGTGCTACTTTTGGCACATTATAGTCCCAATTTAGAGTTGGACACAAGTCTGACAGCGAATTTCAAAGTGAACGTAACTTACAATTGCGGCCCGATGAAACTGCAGAGTTAGATCTGGTGAGGGCAAGCGCAAACAGAGTACAGTAGGGGCGTGCACATGTAAGTGCAACATGACTCATGGAGATTATGCCTAATAAGATTCGGATGTATATATAGAGCGATATCATTTGCAAATCCTTAAGGTCGGCTGTAAAGATGACAGCACCGATTTATACTATCTAAAGGAATAAAATAAATAACCGTGTGCCCCTCCCTTTAAAATACTATTGTGAAAGTACACGTTCTAGTGGGCCTTAGCTGCCAGGGCATGTTGCTGCAAATAGTTCCACCCACTTGTACATTTACAATGGGTGCCATGAAGAGCCCCAGCAAGACAATCAATGCAGCTGTGTCACAGTAAGGGGCATAGAATTACATCCTACGCTAAATCAGTTTATATTAATTACAGTCAATTTTCATTCTTTTCTCTACCTTGACCAGAAGTGGTTTAGTTAAATGAGAAAAAAAAAAAAATCATACCTCAAGACCCAGAGGGTCAGCTGTACTAGAGATCGAGTAATTCGATAATTTTGGCCCAAGAAGATCTGGACGTTCATAATATATCAGCTGACCTTGACCATCCTGCATGAACAAAAAAATGGCCAAAGTTACAGGAATTAATGCTGCAAGAATGCAACCCACAGATGAAGTATGGCAGTCTCAATTTGGCTTGGAGAGTCTGGTGATGCAAACAACTGGTCTAGACTGGAAGAAGATATGTAGCAGGTATGAAAGAAACAACAGAACACAAAGTCTGGGTGACAACATAAAACTGTATAAATGTGAAAGACTATCAAGATGAAAGTTCGAATGCAGACTTGTAGGAAGGATAGCAGTAGCAGAGAGGAAACAATAGGATCACTGATATCTATTAGAAATGACAGAAACTGTAAACAAGTAGGAGAACAGCAGATAGCATGAGGTCCTCAAGGATACATGGTCAAACCTGGAAGTCCCTAAGTTTGAGACGGCCTTGTGTGGTGTTGAAAAAAATGTCTCTTTGGAAGATCTTCTCTCCACTGCTTTCACTCAGCTGCTCACACACTTGAAGGGTACGTGCCCAGTCATGAATTCTTGCCTTCACCTCCACGTTACGTGGCATCTAAAAATAAAACAAAAACAATCTATCCTTTAAGTGATGATTGCAACAAAGGAGCAAGTAATTATTTTTTTTTTAAATATTGTAACTAACATTCTTATAGTTTTCCTAGTTTTACAAAAGCTACGAAACACTGGAGTATACATTATGGGCCCGATTCATTAAGGAAAGTAATGCAAAAAAATTAGTAATTTTTCTCCTGGACAAAACCATGTTATTATGCAAAGGCTACATATTAGTTTATTATTTTGCACATAATGAAAAAAACAGCCAGGCTTTAACTATAGCACAAATACTTGATAGCTTTATTTTTACACTGAAATTTGAAGCCGATCTAGGACATGTCCTACCCCAACTATAAACCTGTCCCCACATTTTAAATTTAGCTCCCACTGCAATGTAACATGGTTTCGCCAAGGTGCAAAATTACTAATTTTTTTGCTTTCCTTTCCTTAATAAATCAGGCCCATAAATGTTCAATCTGTACCCAATATAATCTACAACGGTTTCGGTCTCACACACACTGCATTTATTTAGCTACAAAATGTGTTCATTTTATGGCTTGTGACATAATATTCTTAGACTAATTTGAGGTCTTAAAGAAATTATATTATAGAATCACCGCCAAGCTCTGGTGGTTGCAAGAGAATTTTAAAGACATAATGCACAAATTAAAAGCTTTAAAAACTGCAAAAAAATTTAGGTCACTAGGAGTGAAGAGTGTCTCCCCCCCCCAAGCAATCGCACATTTCTCTCATCTATTTAATTTCATAAATGTTATACACAGTGCATTTAGCAAATTTCCTTGTTGGTCTATAAATCTTGTTTATTTATCATTTTCCAAGTGCACATGCAAATTTGCATTTAGTTTTGTGCAGTGTAAAGTCTAAGCAGAAAATATTGCTGTCTTGAAAGGACCAGCAATGATGTGTCTGCACTAGATCAGGATGGGATACTGATCAAACATAAGAGCTTGTACATGAACTGGGTGGAGTAATGAGGTTACATTGGAATAGAAGGGAAATACATCTAGTTTTTAAAGAATCATTTACACCACCATAACCTTTTCCAAACGTTCATATTGTGTAAAAGACGATTTTCCATTAATCAATATGTGATTACACAAGGAACATGGAAAATTCAGTACCAAAAAAAAATAAAAAAAAAATAAATAAGTTAAATTCCATCTTCCTCTCAAACTACAGCCAGGTTTTCTATAACCTCACAGCATAGCAGCCCCCAGGATAGGCCTTCCTCTTCTAATATCCATACTAATTACAGTGGGGGTTCATTATCCCTTACGATATGCAACTTTTCCTAAAGAAAACTAAACTGCCATGATAATGTCGGTTGTTCCTGGTCTGTTTTCACCAAATATTTCGAGACCATTCGCCTTCTTAGGGGTCTATTTATTAAAACAGTGCGGTGACAATTACTATGCATCGCTGCAAATTGCAGCCATGCATAATGAAGTATAAATGTAATTTAACATGCTGGGACTGCTCTGGGAGCCTCGGTGAAGTCCCCCTCCAGCACAAGCTGTTTTTACTATTTACTGGCAGTCTAGCGCTGCTGGTGAGAGGAGGAAGCACTTCCATGGGTGAGTGGTCCAGAGAAGATGGAGAGGCTTCAGCTGGTTCCCATTGAAAATGACAGGTTACACCATCCCAAGATGAGAAAACCAGAGCTTTTCAAAGAATAAATTGCAGAGCTTCACAGCTCTGATATTAATATATGGGGACTGTGTTAAGAAACATTAATGGATTACGGCAGGAGAAATCTTTAAGATTTCCCATAAACTCTTCATAAATTGCGAGATGGCCATTTTAAAGATAAAACTGCTGTTTTCTCCATTTTAACGGCTGATCGCACTTTAATAAATAGATCCTGCAATGTTACATAAGAATCAAATTTCTGACATTTTCAATGTATTTCTCCCTCTTCTCTTTCCTGTACCATTTTCCTATACTAACAGGCTCCCAAATTCCTTAGTCCCATCCTATAGCATTGTTTTTTTCATATAAAATTGTTAACTTTACATATATTAAACTTAAATGCTCTTTAATAATTAAACTATATTCAGATTCTATTTATAATTCCCTCAGCAATGTCCAGTTAGACTTTATGTATCTAGCATTTGAATGCATGTACCCAACCCTCTTGCTCCTTACCACTCTACGTTTTTCTCTGTAATCCTTCCACATTTCCATTGTCTCCTCACTATAGATTCAATAACACTTAAAAAGAAAACTGAGATGACTTGAACCCAAGCCCCCCCACTGAGTGATTGGTGTTCCTGTCATTTTTAGTTAAAGCTCTTATCAGCATATTGCAACCTGAGTCCTAACTGACATAGGGTTGTTCTTGTACCTGACTCCAGAGCTAATTCTGCTGCCCAGTTCTTCTGAGCTCTGCTTTTAATACTGCTGTATTGGAAGTTGCTGGCTGCTGCAGTTCCGAGGCCCACTCTCCAGAATCCAGTCCCCTCTCCTGGAATCCTATTCATCTTGTCCCCTCTCTCCTGGGAATAGGCTTATTTTTTTGTTTTAGTGTTTAAAACAAAAAGATAAACGCTAAATTGCAGAAAACCTAATTATAAGTGATGGCAATTGAACTTACCATTTACGCATACGTTATACATATATTAACATTACTTGTTTATTATACGGCTACAAACAAGTTTCATCGGTCATCACTCACTGTAAAGCATAACAGTGATCAGTAACACTTATTACATACTAGGGAGCAGGGCCAAAACTAGGGTGGTGCAGCTTGTAGCATCATCCAGAGCACAAAGCTGAGGGGGAACGCCAGCTCAAATCTGAGAGGGGTCTAGTTCAGGGACACTGTCACAGTTTATAATGGGCTTTTTATACTTAGTTATATCCTTCTTTCTGAGTACAATTAAAAATGCTGGGGTATACAGAGCGCTATAGCAGCTTTTTAAATTCCGCCCTAAAAACCCAAACTCTATACCTGGGCTGCCAAGGACCCCTCAGTATTTACAAATTAAGCCCCTAGGAGAGAACCAGGAATACAGAACAAGAGGGAGATGAGAAAACAAAATTCTCCAACAAACAACCAGGTCGCATGCCATAACGTCCAGGAAGCACCCACCTTGTAGAATATGCCCTCCCATTTTTTGGTTGGAGGCTTAACTTCCCCAAAGTAAGCCTGATGAATTAATAAATGAATCCACCTAGAAATGGTCTGCTTAGAATATTATCAACCTCTCTTGTAGGCATCATAGAGGACCTTAATTGAAAGGAGCTCATTCCCCCTGTAGCCAAATAAATTATCTTGTTCACCTCAGGGCCAAACAAACCCTCTCCTGTGAAGGACAGGGACTGCAGAGTCCTTTTGGACTCTACGTCTGCCTCCCAGGCCCTAAGCCAGAGGGCATGGCATGCAGAGACTGCTGAGGCAGAGATTTTTCCCCAATGAGCCTGTATCCATTGAAGCCCTCCCCTAGGTGTTTGGAGGACTTTTATATATGCTCCACTCGAGCAAGCAATTCAGATATGGGTCTACCAGACTACAGACCATCTGCCAACTGTTCCAACCACTTCTCCACTGCCTTACTGACCCAAGTCGATATTAAGATGGGCCTAAGTGAGGCCGCATTGAAAAATCAATTTAAGGATGGCCTCAATTTTCCTATCCGTGCTATCCCTCAGGATAGCAGCATTCCAATGGGAATGGCGGTGATCTTTGACAGGCGGGTTATGGGAGAATCTACCTTAGCCAGAAATTCACATTTCACCTGGTCTGTGCTAGAGAGTGGCTAAAGGGGCTGCAACCGATTGATTAAAACCTGTGATCAGGCCTGGTCCATGTCTCACATAAACAGTCGTTGAACTGAGGAGAAGAGTGAAAGAAAACTGTTTCTTCCTCCTCCTTAACAGAGATTTATTGGGAATCTCTTTCCTCTGTTCTGAATAATTAATGCTTGGCAGATAGTTTGAATTGAAGCCTCCATTACCTGCTTCCTGCTGGAGTCCTCGTCGGAGCACAAGGAAACCTCAAGGTAAAAATCTTCAGTCACCATGATTGAAGGACAGACGGAAGCCGATGCTTATGTGGCTGAAGGTGGCAGCAGCGGAATCAAACTTTCTTTCAAAGGAGAAAGAAACCTGCACTAATCGAACCAAACCTTGCGTACAGACCAGATTGTTGTTTTCTGCAGGGGAGGAACCCAAAGGTCCCTGTTCCCAAAGCTCCCTAGAACATGCAATGATCTGTGAGAGCCCCACATTAGCCAGGGCCAAAAATTTTACCCAGGCTGCATATGTCATATCGGTGGGGTCGTCCCCAGAGGCCCTGTAAGCGCTCCCCTTTTCAGACATACAGAGGACAAAGGGAAGAAAGCGAGAATAGCTGCAGTGCACAAGCAAAGGCTATATGTGAATCTGCAAGACAGAGAATGAACAGGAAAAGGGAATAAACCCCAGGAAAAATAGCACCCACAATGTTCACCCACTACTTCCATGTAGAGAAGGGGGTAGAAGGGGAGCTGCTAATGCTTGTGCCTTGCCAGTGTGAAAAGCCAGGCGGAAACATATATAAACAAGGTGTAATTAGGATTAAACAGAAAAACAATTCAGAGCAAAGTGTTGTCTTCACTGTCTATTGTAACTATAGATATATAATGTCTTTGTGAAAAATCATATGATGCTTTTTCCCAGAGCCAGTATTTTTACTCTTTGATCTGTGAAAACTCTGGCTCTGTGAGAAAGCAGCATAAGACTTTTCACGAACGACATTACATATATTTGGTTAAATTGGTGTTTCGAAAGTGGAGAAATTGTGTTTTGGCAATATGCAAATGTAGGTATTTTTCTTTTACTATACAGTTATTTGTGGTCACAACAGAAAGTGGAAACAACATTTTACTCTGAATTATTTTTTTATTTTATTCTATTTCGACCTTACTTATGCTTTACTGTTTACACTTATTTGAATTTTGTTTTGGGGTGAGACACTCCCTAATATATAAATTAATTGCCAGCATATAAGGATATATCTAGTTCTTCATAGACAGAGCTCTGACCCATAAAACATTTTAAATGTACATGTGTGAGAGACATGAGAGAGGCAGGGAACACAGCCTTAAATTTTACTTGATTTTTAACAACATTATTTAGTAACATATAAAGACATATTAAGTGATAGCACTTAATATTTCTGTGCATTTTATTAGGGTTAAAAAGTATTTAAAATTAGGGCTTAGATTAGTTTAAACCTATGAAAATTCCTAAAGTTCAGGGTCCCTAGCCATTCAGTTGCATTTACCATACCTCCACTTCTAAATTTCTACTTTGACCACTGCTGAAACGTTGTCAAGTATAGTAAAACCTTGAGATTCTCCTCTCAGGGAGATACAAGAGTGGAGGTCAAGTGGCAAGTGCAGGGTCCTTATGACGCGGCATCACCAAAATGATACGATTTGTCACAAAACGCATGACTGAGGCTAGATCCTGGAGAAACGCTTGATCTCCTGAGAGAACTACCCAAAATTTGGGAGTCTATTGTACATTCATTGTTTTCTTTTAGTGAAGCCGACAGTATGAACCTAGTATTCTCTTAGCACAAGTAAGCACTATAACAGAACCAGGGCCTGATCAACCACTAGGCTGTGGAGGGGAAGAGATGACTGAGTGGGATTAATGAACTGGCTAGAGGGGGGGTTGAATTGGATTAATGAAATGGCAATGGGGAGGTAATGAACTGGCTAGAGGGGGGTCATAAACTGTCTGGTGCAGGTTGATAAAAATGACAGGGGGAGGGGATGAATTGGCTGGTGGGTGAGATGATAAAATAGCTTGTGGGGGGCAGGATCTCTGTATTGTGTGGCAGTGATCTGGATGCTCACTAGAATACTAAATACTAGATAGACAGGGCTGGTAGATGTTAGTATATGATTGTAAATAATTTTCAGATATTTTATCGTCTATGTCTATACTAGGGAGTTGTTTTATATGGTCATAATGGAATGTTGTGTTTGAATCAGTCAGGGTTTGTTAAAATTTGCATTATAATACAATTTTTGCACATTTTAAATACAGGACTCCAACAAACAATGCTCCAAGAACAAGCAAGAGAGATCAGGCAGTCTATGCTGCAAGATCAGGTGAGAGAGGAAGTGCATAATAAAGTGTGCTTTATGTATTAATTAATGTTTTACAATTTTGTTTACACACACTAATATATATATATATATATATACACACACACACACATTGGTGGGGGAAGGGGGCAGCAGCCAGTGTAGTAGCCTAGGGTGGCTGTGACCCTTAATTAGGCCCTGAAAAGAGCTAATATTACATCACTGGAAAACGACAAATATATGTTATAGTTTATTCTGAAAACATATGCAGTAGAAGTGTAAGCATAAGCTCTACTGTACATTATTTACATGATTCATTTGCGTGGGGCAGCGGTTTGGATTTGTTCTGCAGTGTTTCTTCTATATGACTTGCCAGCTATTGTGGAACTAAACGCGTCAACATGTCCGACAAGCAACATGTTAGAATTTGTAGTGCAACAAATGTGAAGTCACACGTTTCCTAATGAACTGGACTATCCAGTGACCCTGACCTTGGCCATGTATAATAATAACATGTAACTACCCACATACAGAGCACGGTGACCTACACCTTGACCATGTATAATATAACGTGTAACTGGCCACATACAGAGCACGGTGACCTACACCTTGGCCATGTATAATATAACGTGTAACTGGCCACATACAGAGCACGGTGACCTACACCTTGGCCATGTATAATATAACGTGTAACTGGCCACATACAGAGCACGGTGACCTACACCTTGGCCATGTATAATATAACGTGTAACTGGCCATATACTCACCTCTCCGTATGGAAATTTCCCGCCAGACAGGTACGAAGCTTCACTGGTCACATGACCATTTGTGGGCGTCCTGATCCAAGCACTGGGCTGTACAATGATGTCTCCACAACCTGGTACATTTTGCTACGTCCTATCGCATATGCCTCATAGTCTTGGCCTTCACGAAAATGGCGACGCCATGGTAGATATCTATGTATTACTAAGACGGTTGAGTTACAGACAGGCATTCCTTCCAGCTGTACGACTTAGAAGTCATTTGTCACCTCTTGTGTTCATACTGCCGGCCCTCTAGCGCCTTACTACTAGCTGTAGGATGACCTTACCGCTCATACTGATTAGCTGGAAGACATGTCAATCACCGTAACACGCATCCGCTCATGGGAGGTGACAGGAGGAGGGCATGTTACCCTGCAGGCAAAGAGCCGGCTGCTACTGTATAGTGCTGAATCAGCCCAGGCTCACATTGACAGCAATGTCACTTACTTGCAGCCGTCTATGATTAACTGGTTCCGCGAGTTCCCTCAGTGCTTCCACCCCGGGGGCAGGGTTGGAAGCAGCAGGGACGTGTGATTGGAAGTTATTATAATGCATTGTGCAGTAGGAGGCACAGAGATACGCACTAAAGATGGGGGGGATGCACTTGTTCAGCAAGATCAACGTGAAGAGCTGGTTGGTTTGGGAAATAAAGATTCCATAACAGGACCCTTTAGTGAAGCCGATACCTTGATATCATCCACCAATGTATCCTCTGGTAGAGAGGCTGGAGCTACATCCTGTCCAACAGAGCATCAGCTCTCCAGCCTTCCAGAGTCATTGGATACCATGGCTCCTTCACACCAGGAGCCAAAGACTCCCGAGCCAGAACAACCGTCCCCTGAAAAGCGACGGCTGGAGTTGAGCAAAGACTTGCAAATGAAAGCTTTCACTTTATGCAGAGAGTACTTGGGAGGGGTCTGGAGAAGCATCGAACCACACCAGATGAGAGTGTCTGTGGTCAGGTAAATCAGCGGGTATACTCTGGACTGTGGGTTCAGTGTACATGTAGTATCACTCTTTTTGTAATTGGTACAAACCACCGGGGTCCGAGGGACACCTCCTGGACAAGTGCAATATTCAAATTCTATGTGCATACTGTAAAAAACCTTTGTATACGTAGCAAACTATATGTTTACAGATCTATAGACTCTACATACCACACTGACCTGCAAAGAGGATTTAGAGCAATTGTTAGTACAATATTAGAAATGGCGCTGCCTTGTAAAGGGAAAAGCTTTACAAGGCAGCGCCATTTCTTTAAATTTAATCGCCAAAGACGCTGACCTCGCGGGGGTTGATGAACCCGCATGTTAATACATTTACCCCCATGTGTTAAGTGTAGCACTAGCACAGATATAAGCTCTGACTAATCAGACCAAGAACACTCCATAGAAAGGATAGGCCACATAATTGAAGTAGTGCTGGAACCTATCATTTTAGCAACTGTGCAGAGCTGAAACTTCCTTTTAGGTGACTTCAATGGCTGCCTGTGGCCAAGTATAGCCTCCGAAGCTTATTCTTTTTACCTGGTCCCCAAATATCTCCTAATACATTTGCAAAAAGTTCTATTGACATCAATCTGGCCTACAAGTATGGTATACCGTATGTATTTTATAATATGCTTGCAGCCCTCCTGTATCATAAACATCTGTATCACTAGTGTACCTACAGAACAAGCATGAACATGCATATATAGATTTGAAGGGGCAAGGACACCTCTTATTTTTTTCAGGACCCATCAATATCGCTCTTCAGCCCTTGGCCTATGGCTGTGTGGTATATTTCTAAGTGTGGGCCAAAAAACAATATTTAGCAAAAAATGCTTTTATCCTATTGTTGCTGTAATATCCTGGTAAATGAAAGACAAATTGTTATAGGTCAGTTATCTGTAGTTAAATACTTTCCTACCCATATGATTATCTGTGTAAATTAACCAGTTGGAGGAAGAGACAAAGAGCTGATTTGAATAATGGTGCACTATGTAGTCCAAAACTGGACTACATAGTGCACCATTATTCAATTCAGCTCCTTGTCTCTTCCTCCAGTTGATGTAAATTATAGTTAAATGGTAGCACCTCAATATAAATAATAATCTTTAATGAATAAGAATTCCTATAAGAGAAGTCAGAAAAAATAAATATTTTTTTCAATGAGTGTTGTAGCCCTTTCAACAAACTAGTGCGACAATAACCCTTAATCCTTCTAAATTACCCAGTTATCAGATTCCCTAAATGTTTCCAGCTCGACTCCCTCCCCTACAACCAGCACTATTGCCATTCTGTCAAGTATCTGCTCCATGGACACTGCTTTATCCAGAGCTTGCCCATTCTACACGTCCTGACTTTTGGCTTTAACTTGTGTTTACAAAGCCGGTACAAAGGTTACAGATTGTTGGTCAGGTGTTTTCATAGGTCATGCACAATCAGGATGCAAATGTTTAGACCTTCCCTACTGTCACCTAGGATATTTAACATGCATACAAATGCTTATACCTATATTCTGTTGTGTATGTGAGATGCATAGCATTAATGCATATCCAACTCCCATTCTGTTGTGAAGTAAACAAGGAACACAGTCTTCTAAAATACTTCAGTAAATGACTTCTTTATACTACCTCTCCCGTTAAAATGCCATCATTGCTTACCAGCAAGTTTATCCTCTCCACAAAATGCATTAAAATATATTAAATCCATTATATATCTTCTTTAAAATATTACCCTCGCTATAACATCAATTTTGACCTGTGTTCTATAAAATGGCGTTATAAAGAGGTATTGCTTTTCTTTTAATAGTGCTGCTAAGAAAAACTAAGATGATATTTTCAATTTATTTATTTGAGAGACATTCTACATACAATCTACACATTTTATGATTCGATGATTAACTGGATTTACACCATCTTTAACCACTACATTGTTTTATTCGCTGCTACATTGCATTGGGTCTCATGTGATGTCTACCAGGATATGTGCTCTGCCAGGACTCCTCTTTCAACTGTTGTCTGTTACCAATCCTTTTAATTTACCATATACATTGGTTTTTTTTTTGTCAGTATGAATTAACATTTGCTTGTTCAGTAGAACAAAAAATACATATATTTCATGCCATTTTATTTTACATTCCTCAACTCTTGAACTGTCTACAAAGATATGCTGATATAGCGCAAAATAACAAAATGTAACATGTCCTATGTACTTATAGTGACATATGTGGTTACATCTTTGTGTGTGTGATTCCATCAATCTGCAGTTTTTATAGAGCATTTATATTTTCTGAGAGACTGCAAGCCAATCAGTCAGATTCTGGATTTTGCATTGCAATAAAGTAATGCTTGATAGAGAAGAGCCAGCCTGTTTTGAAATGTCCGTTTACAAAAATGAAATGTGATAGATAGTACACTGAACATATTTAACTAAGTACGTTTTATCAGGTACATTTAGTTATGTAACATACAGGCTGTGATATATGGTATTACTCAAACATGGGATTATACTATATAGTAATTGGTACATACACTCATCAGCCACTTTAATAGGTATACCAAACAAGGAAGAGCGCAAAGCACAAAGCATAGTAAAATTACAATTTAATCTCAAGTAAAATCCGGATAAAACATATAACCATATTAGAATCAGTATTGAAATAGACGCTGACCGCTAATATAGTAAGCAAGTCAACCATCAATCAAATGAAATGGCCAGAAAAATGATTAATATGGTACCATATATAGAAAAATGCCGTTAACAGTGTCCATTCACAGCAGGAGAATTAAATATTGATGGAAGTATTGTGATCCTCTTAGGCCAATGTAATAATGGATAATTAAAGAACCTGTATCAGTGTCCCAATATTAAATGCACCGATCAGTGCAATCAGCACTTGTAGATATTATCAGGTACTTAGCTTATCTTCATAAGCCCATGGATTCCAAGCTGCCATAAGAGGTCCTACTCCACGGTCTCCAGTGAGGTTTAAAATAACGGCTTAAAATGCGCTGTTCAATCCAAAACAACCCCGGGGTTATAAACTGGCCACCACCTGTTTATACTCTGTGAGTAACAATCCTGACGCGTTTCTCGGCGTGTCGCCGCTTCATCAGAGGTAGATATTTAATAGGTACACTGCATTTGCTGCATGTTCATACTGGGAATCTCCTGTTCCACCACATCCCAAATGGTGCTGGAGTACAGTCAACTTATTGTAATGTGCATGGAACCAGTTTGTGTTAACCTGCATTAAGTAGATGGGTAGACTATGGCCAGAAAGGGATGTAGATGGTTGGTAACAATACTCAGGTAAGTTGTTTAAAAAATCCTGAAGTGGTATTAAGGAGCCTAATGTGTGCCAAGGAAACATTACACCACCACCATTAGCCAGCACCATTGACACAAGGCAGGATCAAGTTGATTACGCTACACTACCATCTGAATGTTGCAACAGAAATAAAGATTCGCCAGACCAGGTTGTGTTTATCCAAATCTTTAACTGTCCAGTTTTGGTGAGCCTGTGACCACTGTAGCCTCAGTTTCCTGTTCTTACATATAGGCGTGGGACTCTGTGTGGTCATCTGCTGCTGTAGCCTATCCACTTCAAAGTTTGACATGTGTGATCTCTTCTACATGCCTCCCTCTGTTGTAAAGCATGTTTATTTGTGTTACTGTCACCTTCCTGTCAGCTTGAGCCAGACTGGCTATTCTCTTCTGACCTCTCATTAACAAGGCGTTTTTGCTCACAGAACTTACGCTCACTGGATGTTTTTTTTTCTTTTTTGCACACACATCATTCTCTGTAGACTTTAGAGACTGTGCTTGCAAATTCCAGCGGATTTGCACTTTGTGTCATACTCAAACCAACTCACACCAACAACCATCCATGGTCAAAGTCACTTAGATCACATTTCTCAACATTCTGGTGTGTGGTCTGAACAACAACTGAACCTCTTGTTTATGTCTGCATGCTTCTATGCATTGATTTGCTGCCGCATTGATTTGCTGCCACATGATTGGCTGATTAGACATTTGCTTTCGCGAGCAGGTGTACTTAATAAAATGGCCACTGAGTGTAAATACTAATCTTCTTCTCTTGTCCATTTTATTTTGTGTTGTGATCTCATCTAGCATACACTATATGGGCAAAAGTATTTGGTCAAACCTGTTAATTATTGAATTGAGGTGTTTCAATCCAACCCATTGCCAGAGGTGTATAAAATCAAGCACTTAGCCATATACCTAGCCATGAAATTTCATCCCTGCTGGATATTCCATAGTCAACTGTAAGTGATGTTATTAGAACGTGGAAACGTTTAGGAACAGCAGCAACTCAGCCACAAAGTGGAAGACCACGTAAAATCACAGAGCGGGGTCAACGACTGCTAAGGCACATGGTGCGTAAAAAGTCACCAATGCTCTGCCGATTCCATAGCTGAAGAGTTCGGGACTTCAACTGGCACTAATGTAAGCACAAAAACTGTGTGGTGGGGGCTTAATGGAATGGGTTTCCATGGCCGAGCAGCTGCATGCAAACCTCACATCACCAAGATCAATTGCAAACGTCGGATGGAGTGGTGTAAAGCACACCGATACTGGTGGAGCAGTGGAAACATGTTCTGTGGAGCGACGAATCACGCTTCTCTATGCGGCAGTCAGATGGGCGAGTCTGTGTTTGGCAAATGCTGGAAGAACATTATCTGTCTGACTGCATTATGCCAACTGTGAAGTTTGGTGGAGGAGGGATAATGGTATTGGGCTGTTTTTCAGAGTTTGGGCTAGGCCCCTTATCTACAGTGAAGGGAAATCTTATTGCTTCAGCGTACCTAGTCATTTTGAACAATCCTTTGCTTCCAACTTTGTGGCAGCAGTTTGGGGAAAGCCCTTTTCTGCTCCAACATGACTGTGCCCCAATGCACAAAGCAAGGACTACAAAGACATGGTTTGATGAGTTCAGTGTGGAATAACTTGACTGGCCCGCGCAGGTCCCTGATCTGGAATAGATATTGTCAGCCAGGCCTTCTCGTCCAACATCAGTGTCTGACCTCATAAATGCTCTACAGGATGAATGGACACAAATTCCCACAGAAACACTCCAACATCTTGTGGAAAGTTTTCCAAGAGGAGTGGAAGCTGTTATTGCTGCAAAAGGGGTGCCAACCTCATATTAAAGTATATGTATTTTAAATACAATGTCATTACAGTCCCTGTTGGTGTAATGGTCAAGCGTCCAAATTCTTTTGTCCATATAGTGTATTTTAAATATATAAACACTTATGTATTATTTATCAAAACATAAACTAAAGAGGGGACTGGTAGAGCTACAGTGTATCTGGATTTTAATTATATAAGCTGACAGTGGATAACCATTGGGATAAAGATATAGTAGTTAAACATTTTGTTTTGTATTACTAAAAACAAAAATAAGCAAAAACAAAAAAGCAGGGTTATTAATTTGTTATGAATACAAAGCTTAAATATGGAAAGTTAGACTGAAAACATTGTCACTGTAGTTATGCTGATCTAAAACAACTGGGTTAAGGTTTGCTATCCCTTGTGCTGCCGTTTCAGTGATACGCATACATCTTGGTAACCATACAAGTCTGATGTAAATTAGTGGTCGAATATAAATATTGTAAAGCTTTTCCAATAATATGTAAAAATGTGGCATACATGCATATGTGCTACTTCACATACCTTTTATCTTTTTAGGTTTATTCCTTCATTCTTTTTTAGACTGTATTGTAGACTCAATGATTTTATGGTTTGTTTGGTATCAGGAACCTACAGTTAGGCAAATTTATGCACCTGCCTTTTTTTAATCTTAGAATTTGCCTGCACACTGTACTAACCTTTACACTGTCTTTTGTGTACAGTTGTCTGCTTATTTTTAAAATGTAGCAATTTGGGCTGAATCAAAGGACAACTCTACTCCAAATCTAAAAAAAAAAGGCGTTTTGGGTTTCGATTAAGGAGTTGGAATAAAAAATGAGAGCATACTTTCTTCATTGCAGAAACAGTCCCAAGCCAAACTCTTCTCGCTGGGGTTGCACTTGCATCAAAATGCACGTTCACACTGCATGTAAATGCTATGCTCTTGCGGATGTATTTGATATGTGGTTGACATACTCTTGAAGGGTTCACATGTGTTTTCCAGTGCACATGTAGAAACCCAAATGAAATGAATGAGCTATTGAAATCATGGTTAGTAGCACATGCATGGAGTCTTTATGTTGGATGAGTGCGTGTGAAAAATCAGCACCCTTCTCCCTTCCTAAATCTCCGGGTGCTCCTTGGCATAATGGCAGCTGCTTTAACAGGCGGTGTTTTTACACCACCAGCACACTAATCCCATCTGAATGTAGCACTGAGACATTCATTTTACTGTTTCTCTGCTGTGGTACTTCACAGGTCGCTCCTCAATATGTCCAGATGCAGGGGGCTGCAGCACAGTCCATGTGTGGAGACTGCCTGTTTCTCCACGTAGTCCAGCTTCCCAGGTGCACTCTGTATGAATACTAGTGTTGCAAAACCACACCCCTAAAGACATCACTGAATGACCTGAGGTGTGGGCATTGCAGTTAATAAATATTCCCGTGCCTCACTGGTTAGATATGGATTATATTCAAGATTTATTTGAAAAATGTTGAACTTTATTTTGGAAATAAGTAAACATTTAATTTAATATTGCACCTAAAGTGAACATTTTATCTATGCTTGATTGGTCTTGTTATCTGCTGTACTATATTTATCTTTGATTTTATAACTTTGTCTTTCAGTGGTGGTCTCAGTAACCTTCTATATAAGTGCAGTCTCTCAGACACAGTACCAACCCAGTCTACTGAGCCTCGGCAAGTTCTCCTGCGGCTGTACGGAGCCATTCTGCAGGTGATGTATTTGGTTGCCTTATTTTGAAGAAAATATTTCATATGGTGTTGCAGCTCTTATCCATAGGTGTAAGTCGGGTTTGGAAATATGTACTTTCACAATTGACTGTGGTGAAGTTAGCCAATAATAGTACATGATGGAACACAGTTCTGTAGATTTTAATGTTTTGTGTTAAGTGCTAAAATATATATTTGTGTAGTTATTGTATACAGATTTACTAGCTGCCTATTTCCATTGGTAAATGTTTTTTCCTATATTTCAAGTATAATGTCTTTGGTAAATTTGACCTGATGCATTAAGAGTAGAATATTTGCCATCCATTAGGTTTATATTTAATTTGTTTCTGCACTTCTTGCAGGGTGTGGACTCTCTTGTTTTGGAAAGTGTTATGTTTGCAATCCTTGCTGAGCGTTCACTAGGTCCACAACTGTATGGAGTGTTTCCACGAGGTCGTCTGGAGGAGTACATTCCGGTGAGATGCTGCACCCGAGGATAAGGGCTAGGAACAATGCTTTCATGATGCCTGTCTAAAATATACTTTTACTTTTAATTTAGGCTCAACTCTGGATATTCCTAATGATACAACATATGCAGCTTTCTTAAAAATGATGGTATTACACTTGAATTGTAGTGGTTCTGTAATATTTTTGTTTTATGGGTGTAGTACACACAAAGCAGGATGGTAAATGCCATTTCAGAACTATCAGGGTAAGATCATTTACATGCCCTAAAAACATACTAGCAGGTTAATTAGCTGTTATCAAATTTAACTTGGTCTTTCTCTCTCTGTCTGTGTGTGTTAGGGAATTTAGACTGTAAGCTCCAATGGGGCAGATGTGAGTGTGTTCTCTGTACAGCGCTGCGAAATTAGTGGCGCTTTATAAGTAGCTGCTGCGGCTGATGTCTAAGATTAGGGTTTTGGAACAGGACGCCACCAGGTGCATTTCATGCAATACTTTCTGAACCATAAGCCACTCTATTGCATAAGACACACTGGCCAAAAAACTGCACGTGGACTTTTCCCTTACTCGAAACTAAATGCTGCAGTATTTCTTATTCAGCCATGCTGCATGGAAAAGAATGCAGTCATTGAATCCAGCTGTACAGTACATGCAAGGCGTCCTCCTATGTTACCAAGTACAGCCTTACAATTCAAGAAATGTTCAAACCTGTTGCCTGTTTTTTGTTGTGTCTAAGGCTGGCAACCCACTTGGTGTTAAGAAAACACCAGGGACACAGCAATCTTATTTGTCATGCGTTGGTTAACAGTGTTTGCATTTGCAGTTGGTGGGAGAGTGGACAATGGAAGTTACTTGCAGTGAATGCCACTAATCCTACCAAGGCCCCCTCTCCCATTTTGCTTATAATATAGTGTTGTGATCTATCAACCCTCAAGTTCAGTTAAGTCTGGTTCACATATTTGTTTGTTTACTCATATTGTACTGAGTTGCAATACTCATATTGTGAGGATGTTTCTTATTACTGTAACCAGTGATTGTGTTTTCATTCAATAAAAGTGATTTGATTAAAAAAATGTGTTTAGAAATGTTTAGAGGAAAGTTTATATATGTATGTAAGGTACGCACCAAGACAGTGTCCTGTATGCACCTGAGAATAACTGTATGTGGCTATGAACGGAGGACCATAATAAATAATAGCCTGGTAGTAGAGATACTGACTTTGCTTTGTTTAATAGAAGTAAGTTTAGATGTTTGGGGGTTTTTTCTCTTTAAAAAAATGTTTAAAAAATACACAATAAAGTTATATTTCTCTTATACTGTACCCAGAGTCGACGACTGGTGACTTCAGATCTTAGTATCCCAGATATTTCCAGTGAGATAGCAGTGAAGTTGGCCAGATTCCACATGATGGAGATGCCATTCAACAAGGAACCAGTATGGTTGTTCAGGACTATGGAGAAGTAAGTTCTTGATTGTGGCACAATGTGTAATAATGTATGTATAGTATGCAGGTAAATCATATTACATCTGTGATCATCCAGACTTTCAATATCTGCTAACATCACATTAAGGCAACATGTGCTGTCCGTGTGTGAAGCTGTAAAGTAGTTGAAGACAAATGATATATTAGAAGGGTGATCGGTGGCCGCAATGGGTAAGGCTGGGTACACACTATAGGAAAATTCTAACAATGTGATAGTTTGTGATTTAACCAACAACAGGAAACATAAGAGTCCCGATCAGCATGCCGATTCATGTTTACACACTGTACACGATTTACCTGCAGATCTGTGCTCTTCATCTGTCATAACCATCGGCTGAAAAGTTTGGACTCTGCAAATCTCTCCTGAGCAGTGCACCTTCTGGGGCAGCCATCCCCGAGACCAAAGTAAGCTGATCTTTGTGCTGCACAGATACAGATACATAGATATTGTCTGCAGACTGAGAAAATTCCCGATCGTATACCCCCCATATGGATCAACACTTTCACCACAGCAGTATTTCAAAATAAAAAAGAAGGATAAAAACACTATAGAACAAAACACAATTTAGATATAACCATTCACTACTGCAATGCAAATGCAGTTACCAAACACCATGGCATCGGAAGGGTTAATACCAACGGGTGGAAAATAAGTGAAAGAAGTCCACAAACCTTTCATGCAAGCTCTTGTGGCTAAAAAGTGAGAGGAAGACTTTGACATATAGTGATAAAGAAGGCAGGCTGAGAAGTAGTCTAGGAGCAAAGTCACCCCTTCACTGTCCACTAAAGCCAGGGAGGAAAGCAAACCTAACAGCTTGGGGAACATAAAGACAGACATACAACAGTCTCGCACCCAGATCATCCCCTACACACTGATACTGTTTACTAATTGCAACGTTAAAGTTAAAGTTTAAATAGTGACTTTATAAGAAACCAGCCATTTAAAGCTGCTGATGTGCTAAGTGTGTTTTTGTTGTTTTTTTTTTAAGGGGGGGCGGCGGGCAGAGCACTCTGGAATACTTAGCTGTTCTGTAAAGCAGAACCCCTTATTGCTGCAGTACCCACTCCTCCCCATAAAGATGAAGGCTCTGGGCAATTGTGACAAGCAAGAAAGTGACTAGCTAGCTGTTAGAGCGGCTTGTTCTCTATAGGCAAATACTGGGGTGGTTAATGGTCCAAAGAGTTGGCTTTAGCTCTATAGACCTGGGAGCTGCTGTGTAGCTAATGCTGGCTAGCTCGGGGTTACTGGGAAACTGCTGAGAGCTTACTGCTGCCTGGCCCCTGCAAGAATTGGAAGCTGCGAATTAGAGAAGAAAGAGATCTAGTGGTTTGTGTCAACGCTGAGCTGCCTCTAGGAACTGTTACGTGAGACAGACTATTGTGAAGAAAGAGCAGAAACTTTCAGCAGCACCCTGTCCTTCTCCACTCCCAGCTGAGATCTCCCTGCAGTGTGTATGCAAGACAGTTGTGCGTGCATGCACACTGCAGAATTGGAATGACACAGTGCCTTCGTTCAATAAGATTTTTAGTTCAGTTTAAAATTCTCGTTCAACGATACAATGGGCTTTGGAACGATAATCATTCATTGTAGCAGGATACACACTAATGTGATATCAGGCTAACCGATCGTTTATCGTCCTGATTGGCCCAATATTCGACTGAAAACACTAGTGTGTACCCAGCCTAAGGCTACACTCTGATACCCAGATCAGTGAGACAGGATATTTGAGAGTAATTTTTTAGACATTACAACTGTAAAAAGGCTTTTCCTGGTGCAACACAACTTACATTTTATTTTTAGTTTAGTCTTGGTTGCCTACTTTCCCAGAATTTCTAGGAGTTCTCCTGGACTCCCATGAGAGCAGTGCAGCATCCTGTCCACTTCCCTGGTGAAGTGGATGGTGGCAGGATTTGATGTCCTGATTCACAGTGACCCCTGTAATCCTGGCCCCTCCCTTGTTGCCTGGTGCTACGAACTTCTATAGTCAGGAGCGGGGCCACAATGATGCTATTTGCACTTGCTAACTTTTTAGGAAATCCTGGTTCCAAGTATGAGTTTAGTAATAGTTGTCCTTAACATGTTGCTTTATGTAAGAATAAAGTAACATATTGACTTGCACAGAATGTAAAGTTGTTGTGCAGTATATTGGAAACATGTATTCCTTATGCTCATGCTGAGGAATTGTATTTGCATTTTATATTTAAACAAGATTAACTTCTTTATTTGAAAGTGTAAATTAAATGTTATGTAAAGATAAATATAGTTTTATAGTGGTACACACAGCAAGAATGAACCACAGACTATGCTAACTCATCAGCCTTCCAGCAGCTTCTGTTTGATCCACCACATCGCCCCCATTCTGTTCCTGTCCTGCTAAGGTATATTTTCTGCCTTTCACTCTCTTATAGGTACATGTCTCAGATTTCCTCTATCTCCTTTACACACGCTGCTCTTGTGGACAAGTTCAACAAGCTGAAGAGTTTCCATTTGGAGGAAGAAATGCAAAGTCTGAGGTATGTCTGAGACATTGTGATTGGTAACTATATTGCTTTTAATTTAACAGTGCAGTTTGTGTGAGACTTATAGAGGCTTAAAGGGGGGATGGGAGGTAGCAACGAATAGTCGTTTAAATAATTGTTTGATTTGATAATTTATATGCTGCTTTATTCCTTATCTCCCTAGTTGATTAGTCACTTTTCGCTCACTGTCTCTGTTTCAATCTGTATAGACATCTGCTGAAATCCACACCATCTCCGGTTGTGTTCTGCCACAATGATGTTCAGGAAGGTAAGGTACCCCTGTGCTTTCCATTCTCTGTTCTAGGCTGTCTGCTATTCTTCCTACCAAGAAAAGTAAATATGGTCCTTAAACAGGTTATTTTGCATAGTGTACTTTCTCTAGCAGGTGATTGGAAAATAATTACATTGCATACCTTTTTATGATGAAACGAGAACCACTGTTTCAAAGCAATTCATAATTTTATTATCTATGTTTTATGTATTTTATACAACATCTAAAATAGGAGCTGAAGCATGATCTCTGCTAGATTACACCCCTGTGCTTTCATTAGTCAAACTTCATAGGTCATATCTAATTCCTGTTCAACCCATTAACTTAACAGGGACAACAAGCTGTAATTGCCCTAAATGGGGGGTAGGTGCGGGCTCTTTTTGTCATCTATATTGTGAAAATATCCACATCCAGGGATTTCAGTTACTAACTGCCTCAGTATACTGGGGTAGGCACCCAACATCTGCCACTTCAAAATCCCAATGTCTTCGCTCTAGCAAGGGTAGTCCCTGGAACCTCAGGGGCTAACCAGAATCTCACAAGTGTATATAAATGGATGGTTGAACACTTGCTTTGCGTTATGCATTTGATTGTACTGGTATATGACCTGTATGTGCAATCTTTTAATAAATGTCATGATTAAAAAAGAGGAAGCAGTGTTTTTAGTGTAATATTTGACGTACCAGTTAGTTCATTATGACATTGTTTGTATTTATAGTAAACTGGGATTATGTGCGACATGCTGTGAAATCCAGTACACTGCAGAATGTGAAGTAAAGTCTGCTTAATCAGTAAGACTGTTTTTATGATATGTTAGAATAGTTCTATGAAAAGATTAACATTTAACAATCAAGAAATGGTAATATATGTATTAACTCCTGTAAATACTATCTATGTGAACAGTCACATGTAATGCCACTGCTGCTCACTTGCTGATTTCTGAGGTCATCGCTTCAGCATTCTATAGGGAAATATGTACATTATATGGTATACAAATCTGTAAAGTATTACAGATATTAGAAGTTCACAAAGCATAAGTTGCTTTATCAATTTATAGGTTCATAGCAGGTATTTGAAAGGGTGGCGCTATCCTGAAAGGAACCAACACAGAAAAATCCCCCAGCACACTGCTATAACCAACAAAGGAGCTGCTATTTCTACTTGTACATAAAAATGCAGAAATCTCGTTTGCACACAATTGCATATGTATGGAGAGCCACCCGCCACTTCATGGCGCTTCTGATAAAAGTGTGGTCCTAACTATAAAGAGTGAGCGTTCCTATTTTTGGGCCATACATATGTGTTTTTAGATACTAGAAGTTACCTCAGAATTGTGTGATCTATCCAAAAGCACTTGGGTATATTTATTAAACTGCGGGTTTGAAAAAGTGGAGATGTTGCCTATAGCAACCAATCAGATTCTAGCTATCATTTTGTAGAATGTACTAAATAAATGACAGCTAGAATCTGATTGGTTGCTATAGGCAACATCCCCACTTTTTCAAACCCGCAGTTTAGTAAATCTAGCCCCTTCCTCTTTATTCTGACACAACTCCTTAGTGACATCTAATATCCTTATAATTTACAGGAGGCAATGGATTACCCGACATATCGGCTACAATAATTAGTGAAAACAAGCACCTGCTCTTTATTGCATGGAAACATGTTTTGAGAGATGTGGTTGAGAACAAGGAAGCAATTAGTATGGTTTTGTTTTGCTTATTTATATGGATTTTGCTATGTGCAGTGCAAAATAGACTGCAGGAAGTAGTGTTTTTTCTTTCCTACCATTGGGGAACACTTTGAGACATTGGGGTATAGTAGGTGGGATAGTAGTCTAGGCACTTATCAGCTTGTTTGTTTCTCACACTCCTCCCCTACTATGTCCCTCCTCTCCAGCTCAGACCTCCGTTTTTGCTAAGTGCCAAGGAGATAGGTCACTTTGGTAGAGGCTTCTGCCTATATTTTAATTATATATAGGTTTTCATGTTTTTATTTTACTTTCCTTTACAGGTGCAGCGCAGGAATCAAACTCAAGACCCAGAGGAGTGAATAGCCTGGTAGCGAACATAGAGAGTTCCTTGCCTCAATATACATCATGAAGATCTTTTTAAATGTACCAGTCGGGAAGGGGCATCGGTGTCTTTCGCTTTGGCGGTACAGAAATTTCAGTTCCGGCTCAGGGTCCTGCCTTTTCATTCTGGACACTGCCCCGAAAGGGCGAGGCTATGGCACACCCAGTGAGTCACGATAGTACCCTGTCTGGACGACCACTTTCCTAGGGCTTCGTCATCTCTCTCACAGATAAATCTTCATCCAGTTCCTGGAAGCACAAGTCTGGATGCAGAAACTACATAGGTCCCCACTCAATCTGCCACAGCAGATATGTTGCTTAGACCTCATCTTCTATACTGGGTCCCACAGGGTCTTCCTACCTGAGAAAAGGGCCCTACCATTTCAGCGCAGGAAAGGATGCTTCTGGCATGTAGAGAAGTTATCTCTTCTCAGTTGCATGAGGCTTCTGGAAAACAGGGTACCAACTTTCGAGGCAGTAATGTTTGCATGCTCCACTCTCGACATCTCCAGAGGGAATATCTCCAGAAAGGGGCTGGTTCCCAGGTTATTGGACTCGCAGATAATTTCTCTGTCCAAACCCACACGTCTATCTCTCTCGCAGTGTTTAGACAGTCAGGAGTGAGCTCATTCATTCACTAGGTCCTGGATGGAGACAGATTAATAGGATCCTTAGGGTTCCAGGGCCTTTTGGGTCCTCCAAGAAATGCGTTCTTTCAAATCTGGTGCTCAGGGTGCACAGGAGGTCCTGATCAGGAAACCTCTAGACAATTGGTCAGATAATGCCACCGAAATGCAACATCACGGGGGACATGCGGCTCGAGCGCAGTGTGAGAGATGACCAGGTTATGACCTGAGCAGCATGTCCCATATCCCAGCAGGAATAAGGTGGAAGGCTGAGAGTCTCAGCAGGCAGGCATCTAACCAGGGGGAACAGTCTCTTCACGGAGACGTCCTTTGCCCTCCGCGTGTAGTCTTGGGGGCATTCTGGACTTAGTCCCCAGGACGTCCATTCTTATTTCTCAGATCACCCCTTTACTGCTCATAATCAAGAGCATTAAGTGGAATTTTCTGTTGTCAGGATGTTCACTGGAGCTTTGGTCTGGTGTACCTGTCACTTCCTTGTCCCAGGTTCTCGCGGGTGCTAAAGAGTTTCTAAAGGAGTGCGGCTTCCAGCTATCCTGGAGGCCCTTCATTTACCTCGCAGATCATGGTGCTCAGACATTGGTGGCTGGTGGCGACACCTCCCTTCTGCCTGCCTCTGTGGCCAGATCTGAACAGGTTTTTTCGCAGGGAGCCGCTTGGTACTTTGAATAGAGCCTCATCCGTTCTCCTTGGTCTGGAAACAGTACAGCGTTTGGTGTGAATCTACGTTTTTTACACATCCCAGTGCTGGCTCTCTAAGTCGCTTTCTTTTGCAAGCTGGCTCTGTTATGGGACTCCACCTAGGTTCCTGCAAGGTGCAGCTCCCGGTTCTCTACATCAATTTCAGCGCCAGCTTACAGGATCATGGTATCTTCAGTCTTCTGGTTCAGCCCTCTTTGGTTGGTCAGATGAAGACTTGAAATCTAGTTCGGGTGATCAGAGTGCTTGTTTTGGCCACTTTTGACCGGTTTATCCCAGGGTAGGGGTGTTCCCTTGGATATCGCCCCAGTTCGCAGGGGTTCGGTGGCGGTAGTGTGGATTGTACTCCCACATTTTACTTTTCCAGGAGGATAGAGAAGTGTGTCGCTTCGGCCAATATTTGTTCAGAGGATAGTATCTGCATTACTCTTGACTCGGGGAGCTTGTGGTTAAGCATTCTGTTATTCTTCCTCCTTTTTGCGTGACACTCTTCATCGGCTGGGTGTGGTTTGTGCTCTTCAGGGCCAGATTGACCGCAGGGTCTCTATCCGTGAGACTAATGTCCTCTTCGTTCTTTCGGACGCTCTGTAGCGGGGCTGGTCAGTTTCCAGACATGCCCACTACATCCCTTCCACTATTCGGTGGGATGTTCTCGCCCCTTATCCATTCATGGTGACTTTAGAGCTCACTCTCCAGGGTGGTTGGCGCTTCTTGGATGGCACGTCAGGATGCTTTGGTTAAGCCGTTGTGCAAGGTGACAACGCCCACATCTTCTGCAGCGTTTCTTGGTTGCATGGCTTTGCATCTGCTGATGCGAGTTTTGGTTGTTGCTCAGAGCTGTTCCAGAGTAATCCTTCCCTTAGAGGCAGCTTTGGTATGTCCCCAATGTCTGTGTCCCCCAATGGTAGGAAAGAGAAAAGAAGATTTTTACTCACTGTAAAATCGATTTCTCTGACTCCATCGGGGGGCACTGCGCACCCTCCCGTGCTCTGAAAGTAGTGCTGTCCTTGGTGTTGCTTTCTGAATTGCTTCTCTCTTCCTGGCTTGGTTATACAAAACAGAGGGCTGAGCTGTAGGGGGAGGAGTGTGAGGAACAAACAAGTTAAGTGCCTAAACACCTAGTCCCACCTACTATACCCCAGTGTCTCAGTGTCCCCCAATAGTCAGTGAAATCGATTTTTACGGTGTGTAAAAATCTCCTATTCTATCATTGCATATGACTGACACCTCTCTCTTACAGGAAACATCCTGCTGCTGTCATCTCGTTCTTCCCACCCATCGGATAAGCTCATGCTAATTGACTTTGAGTACAGCAGCTACAATTACAGGTCAGGTCAGCCTACACTATTCAATGTAGCTGAACATTTTTTTTTAATTGTAGATTTACTTCTCATATCCACTATGGTTGACCTGTACTGCAATTTTGCATGTTTCTGTTCTGTGGGGTCCATTGGCCCCTATAGCATTTGTTGTTAGTTTGCGACTGTTTCTTTAACATGTTGTTTAATTGTGTCCCTTACTCTTGAAAGGCACTCTTGTGACTTGTCTGTTACAGATAATGGGATATGACGCAGGTTATTGGTTACACAAGATGATATTATTAATATTTGAATAGATGTGTTTAAAAGGGATTCCAGAGACAACTTTAATTTTATGCAACTTTGTGATAGGCTTTCACATTGTCAGCTTTCTTTAATGAACACAACTAATGTGTTACTGAAATACAATTGCATTGTTAGTCTTGGGTTGTTTACCTGAATAAAAGATTGATCACACAGAAGTATTAATGCAAATCAGACAGCTATATTTAATATACATCTTTTATTATGTTTGCTATCTGAGAGAAATGAAAATATTGTTAGCATTGCATCAAAAAATTGTGAACAAGACCTGAATCTTTGCCTAAATACACTTTTATGAATGGCTAATATTGCCTTGCCCGGCATTGTTTAAAATAAGGAATTGCTCAAATAACTTCTCTCTGTGCATGCTAAGTAAATACATCGTATTCTAAGTATTATATTCTGTCTGCTGTGAAATTATAATTTTGATTTTTTACTTCACTACTGGTTCAAAACCAGTTACCTGTACACAATGGATAAATGGCAATAACCACATTTTGGCATATGCTGTAGTAACTGGACTGCTTTACTAAGTATTCGATTATCGTGCTCATAACCTTGAAGTGGTCTGTCTTATTTGTTGCTATGCTCTATTGTTAGCTTGGATAAATGTGTGAAGTTTGATTAGTATGCCAGTGAGCACAGAGTATATGTCCCAAAGTACACTGTATGCTGCTCTTTTGTGTCATTTCTGTAGATGTATTGGTTTCTCCTTTTTCTCCCACAGAGGATTTGACATAGGGAATCACTTCTGTGAGTGGGTATATAATTATCATCATGATGAGTGGCCGTTTTACAAAGCACAAATGAGCGACTATCCTACCCGGGAGCAACAGGTACTCAGCTAAGCAGATAATTAAAGTAAAGTTTTCTGCTAGCCTTACCATGCTGTATTATTGCACAAGAGGGCAAGAAGAACAGAGAGCCTTTTTACTTGCAATAACTTTACTATACTGCAGCACATATTTGCTAGAGACCCCATAGCGTTGTAGATTTGTACGTGGATTCAAGTCTTTTTTATATTTAGTATAAAACTCCTTGAGAAATAAGCTGTTTATGTTTATCTTGTAAACCACTTTATCCATTTAATTTTGTCATTAATTTAATTCTCTGTGTTTCATCTGTCACTATATCTCTTAAGCTTCACTTTCTCCGACCATACCTGTTAGAGATCTGCCCTGAGCTCAGCGCGGAAGAGCGACATGTGCAGGAGGAGGCCATGGTTCTAGAGGTGAACCGGTAAGATGTCATCTCCCCATGTATAATGTTGTCCTGTTATTAGTGGTCTTCTACGTTTTTTGTTTTTTTATCCTTTGATATTTCCTTTTACCCTATCCTCTCTTGTTCTTCTCATACCACTCCTGCATAATGAAACGGATCACATCTGTGACTTGGCCATGGCCCTAGGAGCCCTGGGTGCAAACACTACTGGTTGCTGTATCTGACATTATTTGTGTTTGGGCAGTCAGGCTGCTTAGTGCTACTGCTTAGCCATTTGATAGATGTGTATGTGATGGGATTGGAATGAAGGTGCATTTGATGTGTTTGCTATCGTGTTATGTTATGTAAATGATGTCGGTGAGATAAATATGTTGGGACGCCTAAAGCCTGGGATTTTGTTATTACTGCTTTAAGGAAACTCATTGAATCACGTTTGTTTCCTAAAGTGTAGTATTAATAATAGTTTATACAGTGCCAGCCCCTCCTGGTTGCTCTGTGTAATGAGTGGGAAGGGAACAGAATATCTGCCCTCAAAGACTACCAGCTACCCCAGTTGTCAGTGACATGGGGTCCCTTGAATCCATGCACATTTTACCAAAACAAAAATAAAATGAATGCATGTGTAACTTTCAAATCGAACCTACTATAAATAAATTTTTTAAAAAAATATATTGTTTTTTTTCTCAATTTTATGTATTATATATAACAACGATCAGCCACCACATTAAAACCACTGACAAGTGAAGTGGATAACATTATATTATTTCGTTATAATGGGATTAAATATATTAGGCAACAAGTGAACAGTCAGCTCTTGAAGTTGATGTGTTGGAAGCAGGTAAAATGGGCAAACGTAAGTATCTGAGTGACTTTGACAAGGGCCAAATTGTGATGGCTAGATGACTGGATCAGAGCATCTCCAAAATGGCAGGTCTTGTGGAGTGTTCCCGGTATGCAGTGGTTAGTACCTACCAAAAGTGGTCCAAGGAAGTACAATGGTGAACAGACGACAGGGTCATGGGCACCCAAGGCTCATTGATGCACGTGGGAAAGCGAAGGCTAGCCCGTCTGCTCCAGTCCCACAGAAGAGCTACTGTAGCACAAATTGCTGAAAAAGCGAATGCTGGCTATAATAGAAAGACGTGAGAACACACAGTGCATCGCAGCTTGTTGCCGTGCCGCAAACTGGTCAGAGTGCCCATGCTGACCACTGTCCACTGCCGAAATGGAGCAATGGAAGGTGGCCTGGTCTAATGAATCACGTTTTTTTACATCATGTGTACAGCCATCTGGGGAAGAGATGGCACCAGGATGCTTTATGGGAAGAAGGCAATTCGTCGGAGGCAGTGTGGTGCTCTGGGCGATGTTCTGCTGGGAAACCTTGGGTCCTGATATTCATATGGATGTTAATTTGACACGTACCACCTACCAAAACATTGTTGCAGACCAACTACATCCTGTTCATGGCAGTGGTTTTCCTTGATGGCAGTGGCCTTTTTCTGCAGGATAATGTATCCTGACACATTGCAAAAATTGCTCAGAACTGGTTTGAGGAACATGACAAAGAGTAAGGTGTTGAGTTTGCCTCCCAATCTTCCAGATCTCAAGCATCTATGGGATGTGCTGGAAATATATATAATATATATATATATATATATAATATATATATATATATATATATATATATATATATATATATATATATATATATATATATATATATATATATATATATATATATATATATATATATATCTCTTTGATCTGTTAGCGGCGATCATTTGTAGTGTGTGGATTTTTTTTTTTTTTTTTTTGATAATTCTGGATATGAGGGACCCCTGTCAGTTATACTGGGATCAATGTGGTGCCAAAGTTTCCACTGCAGTGGTCCTAATCTTGTTAATTACACTGGGCTCCACAGTCCAAGGTTGCCAGGAAGATCCCCAGCGCTTTTCAGTATAGGCCTGGTATTCAGGAGTTGAGTTCAAGCGTTTTTTTTTTTTTCAGTCACACTCCCCTTCATAGAGGCACCAGCGCTGCGCTGACTAACCGTAGTCTGGTTTTTACTATATCCTGCGGACCCAAAACTCTCCCTATTATTATAGTGAAAACCAATCCAGACGGTCTGTGTCTAGCACCTGGGCTGGCTCAGGATTTAGGGAGACATGCTGACAGTTTTTTAATTATTTATTACAATACGAGCAGCCTGCAAATTAATTCATAATGATGTCATTCAGTTTAAACTGCGGTTATTACATATGTTTACAGTGTTTGAGAAGCAAGCCAGGTGGCTAGCCATTGCTCTGCAGTAAAAATGATCAATAATTTGGTGTTTATCATTAAGTTTACACTTAGCCTATGCAGGGTGATTTCGCCATGTGATGGCCACAGAAATGACCAGTTTTAACTTTATCAGTATCTAAAGTCTTTTTAATTAATGTGTATGCCCTATATAACTTATGCAAATTATATATATGATATTATCTGTGTTGTAACTAATGGGGATGTGTATGTGAAATGTGGGTATGTGATTTGTACTATCAATATATGTGACTAATATGCATGTGTAGTGTGTATGTTTTGTTTGCATTTTGTGTGTGTGATGGTGGTAGTGATAAGGGTAGAGTTGAGTAATATAAGTAATGGCCAGTGGACTGCGAGAAGCCTGTCTCCCAGTTTACACTGAGACTTGTGTGCACATAATAATCTTTATGGGCTTCCTTCACTGAGATGTGCTGTGCAGCAGATGGGGCACTTTGTGCTGAAAATGGAGCTGACACTTTAAAAAAAATAAATGATCACGCTACCAATGCACCTTTGTTCACACTGCACTTTAATACCCGTTTCTGTGGGAATGGAGAAGGTGCACTGACATTGGGACCAACAATACTGATGTATATTTTGTTTTCAGAGTGCTGTGCATGCCCATTGCTGTCAAATTGTGCCGTTTACATGGGGCTCTTAAAACAGATGCTGAACTTTGTATATGACTGCTTATTTTTTTCTCTGCTTTTAGGTTTGCTTTGGCTTCACATTTCTTCTGGGGTCTCTGGTCCATTTTACAGGCAAAAATGTCAACTATTGAATTTGGATATCTGGTGAGTATGAAGGGTACTGTATTACTTAGGCTAGTGTCAATCAAGGTGCACCTGTATTTATATGATTTATGTTATATGCAATAGTGCTCGTGTGACAAGAACACTGCCTGGTATATGCTTATAGAGATAATTTCTAGGGCTACATATCTGGGCAAAAAAAGAATCTGTGTGACACTTGCCTAACAGTATTCTTGTCTAAAGAGCTTTGATGGGTCAGACACAAACAATAAATCTATATAATATACTGTAGCATCCTCTTATATCTCAGAGAGAAAATTCCAAAGATAGTCATGAAAATAAATGTATTTGAAATGCTTTAGAAGGGTTATTCGTCATTCATTTGGTGTAGTGTTTTCATCATATTAAATTTATAAAATGTGCTGTAGCCTATACTGTAGCTTTTATCTTTCACTCCTCACATCCAGTCATATCCACTGTCCATCTTGTCGCTTTCACCTTCATAATATCTCTAGGATCAGATCCTTTTTCACTCCGAACGATACCACAACTCTCAATCACTCTAGTTATCTCTTGCCTCCCCTCTTTGACCCCCTCTCTCACCTGTCTCTCTGCAAGTAGTGCTAACATATATTTCAAGGTGCAAAAAATGGACCTAGGGAATATAGCGATTACATGAGGTTAAAGCTTTTTATATGTGCAATATAGGTGCTGAGATTATTTAGCAGACTTGCGCTGTTCCTTAAAACCAGAAAAAAAAACCTGAATATAGGCGCACAGTAGGATAAGTATACTATAGGCTGCAAAACCTCCATACAAGTAAGACAATGATATAAGAATAAAAGTATGAAAAGACAACATTATTTGAACAAAAATACCTACACACATCACGATCATATTTATTATATTGATACATAAATGCATAAAAATATATGGAAAACCTAAAACACACACAACAGATTGACTATGATAATGTGTATATACTCAATTAAAATTGCATATGAAAACAAAATATGCTTCTGTTGGAAACCGACATACAATACTTCCAACTGAATCCACAATGAAATGCTTACTTATCCACAGTTAAACTGTGAATACTTCTGGAACAACTGTCCAATATACAGACCGCAGTCTTGGTAGCTGTAGTTAAACGATTCACCAGTATGACACATACATCATTCAAGTAGAAGCACCACATGAATGTATGTTAAGCAACAATTGTTTACTGTAAAAACTGTAACAACGGCTAGGGGAGTGCAGGATTAGTGGGGGAGAGAGTGAACTACACTGCAGCTTGTCCACACTCAAATTTACCTGCTGAGACTCCTTCAAGCCACAGACCAATGGACCTGTACTATGGGGATTCTCGCAAGTATCTGTGTTTTCACAGTTTAACTGTGGGTTTTTAAGCATTTCATTTTGGATTCAGTTGGAAGTATGGAACGGTTTCCAATAGGAGCCTATTTTGTTTTTATATGCTATTTTACCTTAGTATAGACATATCATTGTATTTGTGTTCATATATTTTTATATATCAATAAATTAGATATGATATAGTAAGTTGTGAGAGATTTAAGCATTTTCTACACAGAGCAATCCAATTACGCAACTCCTGAACCTGTGTTTCTTAGCTCATGTATGCAAATATGAAGATGTTTTTACATTACCTGTTTGTAAATTTTACTATAAAATTACAAATGTACAACAGTTTCCATATTTTGCACTGCGGAATTGGCACTATATAAGTCGGGCCTGTCCAACCTGCGGCCCTCCAGATGTTGTGAAACTACAAGTCCCAGCATGCCCTTCCAGCTATCAACAGGTTGTCTACTGGCAAAGCATGCTGGGGCTTGTAGTTTCACAACATCTGGAGGGCCGCAGGTTGGACAGGCCTGATATAAATGATGATGACGATGTTTGCCAAGTGTTCTCTGTTAATCCAAATAAAATATATATTCCAATAATACACTAGAAGAAACAATGTTCAATTTAGTTGGGGTCACTAACTTGTTGAAGAGTTTATCTGACACTGTTAAATTGTGAGATTCGATCTGATCACTGTGGTTAAATACACACTGATGTAAGTATTTAAGGCTTAAGTACACCTGGATAAATTATATTGGCCTGATTCATTAAGGAAAGTAAAGCAAATAATAAACTAATTTGCACCCCTTGTAACATGGGTTGTCCTCCTTTTTGCCTTACTTTCCTTAATTAATCAGTCCCTATATATGTATACTACCAAAACAAAAGGCTTGAAGTCTCCAAACTGATGTTGGCTATAAATGAAAATATATTTGTATTTATCTCTTGCTACAAGAGGTACGCATAGGCTTTCTGAGATTTAAAAAAAACTAAGAGGATTTCCAAAATTACATGAGCTAAATGGGGATAACATGAAGTAAGGATTAAATAGACATGATTAATGAATACCCTCCCCCGATGAGCTTACAATGTAATGAATTTATCTTAGACATACTGTGAAGAAGAGGAGAAAATATAAAGCATTACATAGAACATACTGGACCTCACGTTTGCACAGGCTGCTGGGAGGAGTTCAGTGGAGTGAGGGTGTTCCCTGCTAAGTACGGATTAGGCACACTAGTGAGCCTAATTTTGCAGATCATTGTAAATACAGGATTTCATTTTGCAATGCAAGGTTTGTGAAACTAGATAATGGATGCAGCAAAGATGCATAACCATTTCTACACTGTAAAAGGAAATGTTTTTGCAGCAACTCAGAGCAGGAGACATCTAGTTCTATACGGAGAAGCTCATTTCTAGGTGCACTTTGCCCAGTGTGACAGTGCTGATGTTCCCTTACTATTGTGATTAATATAACCATAAATGAAGCTAAACCAAGCAGTCTTTTAGGAGAAAAAACCCAGAACTGTTATACTTTATGAAAGACCTGTTTATACCGTGGTAGATGGTTGGATTTTCAGGTGCTTTTTAACTTTTGCACAGTGTGCATCATTAGATTATTCCACCTCCCAGCACACAAAGGTACAGTTTTAGATTGCAGAGGTGTCTCCTGAAAGCAGAAAGTAGACGTCCTCTTGAAGTGCTCTTGGTAAGGCTTCTAGATGCACCGCTGCAAAACCAAGGCATTTTGCTGACTGCATCCAGTGCACTTTGAATGAGATCTACTGACCCATTCAGTTTGTGTACAGAATCCTAATATTTTAATTGAGTAAAAGACTTGGCCAGAAAATTGTGTGTTGGGGTTTTCAGATTGTAAAACAGTTAATGGAAGGGAATGTAGTTTGGACAGCTATCACACCACAAGGCTGGTGTTTCTACATGATACCGCCTTGGCTCTCCAGCTGTTATGGAACTACAAATCCTACTTTGTGCTTGCTGAGACCTGTACTTTCACAAACCTGTGGCGAGCCACAGGTTACTTAAGTCTGTTCTGTAGGAAGAACCTGAAATGTGTTCAGTGTGGTTGTCAGCATTGGGACACTCTTTTCTACTTTAACATCATCTCCTTTTATTATAGGATTATGCCCTCTCTCGATTTGATGCATATTTTCAACAGAAACTCCTCTGGCTTCCGGACGTCCATTCAAATGGTTAACCTTCCATCTTAGTTTCTCCTCTCTGCTCTTTCAACTTATATTCACACCTGAGAATGTGCTTTCTGGCTGCATTTAATCCCACCGATTTAAACCATATTCAAGCTCAACTTGTAATCTGTAATATGGGGTCCACATATAATGTCCATCCTGTCGTCCTCGTCCGCCTATATATCTCATAACATTCCCTGTAAATTCATTACTTCAACTGTTATATACAGTGTGCTGACATTCTGGTTGACCTTTTAACAACACTTCCATCAATGGATGTAATTTATGAAGCAAAAAACACACTTTGCAGTGCAAATGATGCTGTGAACCCACTGTGTGCAGCAATACATAGATTTGTGGATCAAGATGGATGCATGTGCAGAGGAGCATAAGCTTGTGCTGGCACAGGGGCGGGTCGAGCATACAATGATCCTAAGTTTGCGGAGCAGTACAGCAATAAGATCTTACACAATGGAATTGTTGAAATGAGAGAGAGCTGTGGAGCGAGTGGATTTTCCGAACTGTTCCTTGATGTACAAAGGGATGCATGGTCATTTCACCTCTATAAAAGGAATTGTATTTTGCATCAGGTCTGAGAAGGCGGAGAAAAGGTCTTTGATGTATACTTTTAATAGGAACCATTTTGCACATTTCAAGTAATGTAATACAACACAAAAAGTGGCACCTGTAATATAGATGGTAACTATGTCCCCACACTCACAATTAATACATGTCCTATATGAAGTTAAATTGAGTAGTATTGAAGGATAAAAAGTTATGTTTTTATTTAATTGAGAAGGGTGTTACTAAAAGGGGAGGTGATAGGACTCTGATATGAAGTTTTCACTTTTATACATTGCTCCCCATAAGGAATTCTGCTGCATTTCCCCACATGAATAGAAGCAGCTCCTGCGAGCAGATGTGCGCCTTGAAGTCCCCTAGCAGACCATTGAGGTACTCTAGTGCAAAACTCTTCCAAAGCATTTTTGCCATGTGCTTCATAGATGACCTCCACTGTGTCTTTTGCTTCTGGCACACGCTTTTGTCAATACACTCACCTTTGGCATTGCACTACACACTCACTCCTGATGTGGCATTGACTCGTGTCTGACATTTAAACCTTCACCCTACTTTCCCTTTAGATTCATCCGTTACTCGCGCATGCCTTTGTCCTCCCTTACATTCAACTTCTACACTTCTCTTTGGTGCCGTTACTTAGTCGTCTCATTATATAGTCATTTTTAGCATTTTCCATGAAATGTTTTTTTCATTTTTGATTCATACGGTTATCCAGATATGATTTCATTATGCATTTCTGATCTTGGCCATGTTGAGATACTGCTAATGTTATGGACTCCTCTCCTCTCATTATGTAACACTGTCCATATTAAGCGTGTTTATCTAAAGTTTTAAGCCATTGATTGAACATGTTTCTTACGGTTAAAATGCATGTTTTTGTTTTTATTGTAACAATTCATTTACACATGTAAAATCTGCTAAAAAAAAAAGTATGCTGAAGCGTGTTAAAAATATTCTTTTGTGTGATTAGTCTTGTCTCATCAGTTTGGAGAGACTCCTGAAGCTACTTAATTATACAGGGAATATAAGTAAAATATATGCACTATTCCATTAATACATTTCAGTAAGTTGTGTAAGCTGTGTAATGATGCCAGTATCTTATTAATTTTTAGTCAATAAAAATGTGATCTATAAATATAACTTTCTCGTGTCTACTTACATTTGTATTGTACTATATAAAGTATTATGCCTTCTCTTTCCAACTTACACAACAGCACGCTTTCTGTCAAGTGACCCACACTGTGTTCTTCCTATACCCATGCAGCACTTCCCTCTTATGCCTCAAATGCACAATGCTTCCTTTCTGTGTGTTTTTTTTTTTTTTTATTTATTTTTGTGGCTCACACAGCACTTTTGTGCATTTCTGCAAGTAATCAACCCAGCACTTATTACACCTGCACAACAGTATAGCTCGCAACCTACCACACAACACCCCACTTCCTGGCTGTGACCCACAAAACACTGCATTTCCTGTCTGTGTTAGCAAAGTAGACCAGGCCTCCTTTTTGTGTTATCCAGACCATACACACTGCCTATCTTTCAGCACTATTTGTTACTAAGACCATTACTAGCTTTTGGACTCAAATTATGGGCGAGCTTTAAACTGCAAAGGGGTTGTGTAGCGGTAGTGAAAACAGTATTCCTGAAGACTATCTGCAAGGCAAGGGTCTCTGATTTTGACAATTTTGGTTATGCAGCTCTTGAAGCCATTTTTATTCCAATGAATCTATTGAGGAAGTAGAACTGGAGAATTAAGAAGGCTAAGTATCCAGCAATTTTGGGAGGGGTCAGTTTTGTATTGATCTCCTCTCCTCCTTTCTCACTCATGCCTTGATGTTAGTAATCATCTATCTTTTATCATTTTATTTTTGTCATGATCTGCATCCTGCAACTCCTGTCTGCCAGGTACTATGTTGGACCGTGTGTGTGTGTTTTTGTGTGTGTGTGTGTGTTGATTGTAGTACCACTGTTCCACCAAAGGGGCCACTGGGGTACTCAGGCTGCTCTTACTTGCCAGAACTGCCTCGTTATTTTAGGATGATTAGCACCTGCCTCTGGCCTATAAAAGCCTGCTGCTTCATCTTGAAACCTGTGTAACCAGTGTTTACTAAATCCCACTTTGTTAACTACACTCTTTCTGTGGTTTCATGTTGGGAATCTTGACAATTTTACTATATGGCATGGCCCTCCTAAAGCCAGCCTAATCTGTTACATTAGGCCAAAGTTATCCTTAACCTGTTCAAAACTTTTTGTTCCTTAATTAATCTTCCTTTTTAACATTCAATAGTTAGCTTCTACCACAATTTGTAAATCATTCTCCACAAACCATTCAATAAAGAGAACGCCTGGCATATTCTAGTCTCTGACGGAAATGAAAGTGTGCTCTCACTTTTATATTTCTCCACTTTTAACAATGCGATAAAACATCTGGTTAGGTAAATTACAAATGTAAAAACAATCCCTATTGTCATCTGACTTGGATCTTCTATTTTCTGTAATAATTTCTTGTGAATAATGTATGTAGCCCCACTGGAAGAGACTGAGTTTGCCTTTGTAAGGCAGAGAATGTAGGGTTAAGTGGAAGTTGGGGAGAAGCCTCTAAGGAAACGGTTGGAGGCAGTGCTCGAGTAGGGAGACTGTCAGCAAGGCAAGCACTGACAGAGAGAGGTCAGAGACCGGAGAGGAGTCTCATTAGTTAAGGTGAGAGAAGGAAGTCTGGGAGATTATCCGTTCTAGCAGCGTGATCCTTTATGAGCAACTACATGTGTGTTGGCAATCATCAAGTCATTGTAAACGACTTGGGGTGAGGCAGGACAGGAATCAACAACTGTCAGACACGGTAAATGGAGAGGGACCTAAATCAAGGTGACTAGGAGGAAAGCTATCATCCTATCTATTTGTTGAACTATCTTCTGGATGCAGTTAAGCTACTCTCAGTTGTCATATACTCTCATCACTTGCAATCCAGCCCACTTGGTATATGACAATACACATGTGTTCAGTGCTATATTAGCCATACACTGCCTGCCCTGAGAAATTACAAGCAGATCTACTCGATATTACCTGTTCAGATGCTGAGTGTTCCATACTTCATCCACCACTAAAAGTGCCACAGAGAGTAGAGTTTTTATTGCTCTTTCTCCAATACTACAAGTAACCCGGGTTACCACCAGCAAAGTGTACCACCAACACTAACCGTTAATAGTATTGTATACTGTTCATGAGAACTGTGTATTGGTTAGTTAGAATTTGATTGTTTAGTGAGATCTGAACTTAGTAAGCATTCATCTATGAGTTTGTGTGAATGATCTGCATGGGAAGCGTCATGTGTTTTAATAGTTATATTCTGCAGAAATTTGTTTGTACTATCTGCTGCTTGATCTAACCAATCCCTTTAATTATTTTTTTTACAATGTACTTACAATTGGCTGCATAGTTTTATTGCCTTTTGCCAATTTCCTTTCTTTCACCATTTCCCTACCTCCCCTTTAATAAATGCACAATTGTGGTTATTATAAATAAGTGCCTTTTGTGTGTGGCTCTATAAATGAGGCTTGCTGGTAGGTGCTGGGGCTCTGCAAAGTCGACCCCTGGCAGGAGTGTCCCTTCTGTATCCTTCAAGCAACCGCAAAGATTAGGATGGAGGCTCTGTTCCAGACATAAGGTGAGCCCACACTCGCACTTAACGTTCTATGTTTATCATCACCCCTTCTCATCTGAGTGTGCAAATAAAATGCTACATTAAAGGTACTGCTGAAATCACGACCTGACCACTCAGTCTCGCTATGGTGGCTGTCTTGATACAAGCTCGAACAGTAGATGATGTGTACCTGTAGTGTGATGACTGATATGTGGTTCCTGGATGTTGCCTGGGAGTGTATGGAGAACTATCATAGATATCTGTTGAGTAGGGCATAATAGTTGCATAGAGACTGCACAGGATGCAGTGGCAAAATCATTGATCAATGGGTATATCAATACCCAATTATTGATGGCGACAGTAGAGATGGACTTAATCCATTTTGCAATTCCAAATGGACGAGGTCAGAACTAGGTCATTGTGTGGCTACTGGTGCTCATCACCAGTGCAGTGGGCCAGCTGTTCTACAGAAGATGGTCCAAGTAGTGCTTTGTTTCCTACTACATATATTAAGGGGATGGATGCATCCTCTAAAGAATCAGGAAGTGGAAGATTAGAGTGCATTGTTCATGGCTTCTATGGACAAATTTGTGTGAATAACTTGGCAAGATACAATACGAGAGCAGATAAGTGAAGTGGATGGATGATCCTTTATTTAGAGGAGAACCAAAATCCTGTAGCGCAGAAATTGCATAATTCAGCCCCTGGTGTACCTCCACTTTCATTTACACAACTATGTCAGGCAAGGAGAGGCCACGATTGAGGCCAGAGAGTGAATGTTGAGAAAAGTGATGGTGGTAAACACCAAGCTGAACTGCCGAGAGAGAGAGAGCAGCAGCTTCTTAAGTTGCAGAATGAACAACTTTTAACACTAAAGAAAGCGGACGGATACTTCCAGAGTGGATGAGTCGTAGCAGCCATCTCGAAGAATCAATAAAGAACAATTGGGGGGGAAGAAGAGCGAGATCAATTGTTTCAAAACTGTTTTGTATGTGGAAGACAAGGATATGTGGCTCAGCAAAGACCAAATGTGGGGCACAAGAAGATATCCATCTTTTCATGTATGGAACAAAAAGTCACTGGGAAATAGGACACTGTGATCGTTACGACCCACACTGGCCTCCTAAAGAAAAAGGCGGTCTATATAGTGGGGAAGTACTGCAATAGATGGAGTAGAATCCCAGAAGAATTAGGTCATTCTGCACATATACCAGTTTGAACGGAAATTCCAGTATCATCCTATTGGGTAGTGGTTATCAGGATCCACCGGTACCACCCCTCCAGACATCTATCTGATGTGCCTGAGCAACCAGAGTTACCCCTACCTTTGATATATCATGGTCACTCTGAAGTTCCGAAGAGTGTTGGAGTAGACCATGAATGGCATATAGTGGTGATTGTATACTGGGAATGTGAGAATGATGACTGGCACCTTGTGAGAATCATAGACACAAATGTCCATATATTTAACACATTAGCCTAGTGGTGCCTACAAGTTTGGGAGATGGCTATGGTGTTGAACATCATATTCGACTCGCTGGCATGAAGCTCTTCAGGTACGAATCCCTGGCGACTAGCTCCGGTAGACTGAGATGATATCAGGCATGATATGTTCGTTATATTGTATGTAATAAAGATTTTCTGATGCGATCGTTGTAGTTACAAGTGTTTTATTCGCAAAGTATATTACAGGGCAAAGTATCAGATGCGCATACGCCTGCTCCGTCGGCACAAACAACAAGCTTCTAGCAGAGCGCTCTGATTTCCAAAGCCAGAGATAACAATTTATACACTGTACAGTCATAAAAAGCATTATGACATCACAAAGATAAACACAGTATTAAAGGCTATAGGTCATGACCTCCTAAGTACTTGACGCTCCATTGGCTGATTCATCTGGCCACTGTTCCTTGAGATGGGTGTCCTTCCTCAGGCTCTCGCCTCTAGACCTGTATAAACTGGTTCTTTTATGACATTGGAGTTACTATTTGGTGTATAAAAAGTAATATTAGTTATACCTAGCATTTGCAATGTACACACACTTCATTAATACTACAGGAAACTTTCTCATGTGATTGTTGACAGAGTGCAACCAAAGTCGATGTAATTAACATGTTGGAAACATTTACCTTTTTCACCACACTACATTTTATATTAACTAAAATAAATAGATTAAACTTATTTGCATGTTATTTACTAAAATAGTTCATTTGTGTACTAAATGCATTTTTGGGGGTTTCCTGAGCGGTCTTGGTGAGATCCAATGTAACAAATAACTGAAATCCTATATTCTGTGATTAAATTTGAAGCTAATGGTTTTACCCCTGGCTTTGTACTTCTTTTGGTTTAGTGTTCATATTGTGTGTGTACATAGGAAGGTGGGATTGTTCTGTGAATATCAATAATTTTATCATGGGAAATAGACATTATTTCAAGAACTATTTTTCCTAGAAACATTCTTTTGCAGCTTGACGTTAACCGTTTGTACAAAACATGTGGAGTGGGCTATTGTCTGATTGTTCTGTTCAGTTTCCCAATACTCATTGCGTGCATAAAATTCAGGCAGAGCAGCTTCTTGTCTACCGAGTATTGATGAAGTGTCAAACTAGGGGATCTTGTAATATAAAACCTTCCTTCTAATGGTCTTTCCCCCTGTAATTCGAGAACCTCAGAGATATTTAATGGAAACAGTACTAGTTCTATATTATTTTGTACTTGAGGCATGTGAGAACACACTCAACATTCAGTTTGGTTTAAGACCGTATTCACCAATGAATGATGATCATCTAATGGATCTCCGCCCTTGTTCAAATAACTATTAGACTGACATTGCTGGATGCATTGCCCTTCAATATGGGGTTACAGTACTTACAAATGTAATATTCTTCAGACAATAGCTGCTTACACTCTCTCTGAGCTCCAAGGTTAGCAGTTCTTTTCTTTTATACCTGAATTGAATAAATAGGTTGAACTGAATGTGCTAACCTAATTCTCTGTCATCTTCACAACATCAGTATCATAACCCAAACAAATCTCCATCACCTGACCACTGTTGCAAAAATAGATTGTCCTGAAAAAGAAATATAGAGGAGTGAAACGAGCGGAAAAAAACTGCAACCCCCCATGATGAGAGAGTAGACCTTGCAAAATCCTTGGCTGAGAAGTTATTGACTGATTTTAAGTCTCGCTGAACAGATTCACAAGTGACGAGGTTGTAATGTCAGCCTTGTCTTGAACCTTCTCCATATATCACTTTTCTGCAATTGGTGGACTGGATCCAAGTGCTTCTTTCTGCTACTTTCAGAGATGTGATGCTAGTCATCAACACTTATTCCCCAGGCTTAGCATCATAACAGTTGATGTCTGGCATAGCAGAAGACAGCATTTTGAAATGCCTTTGTTGCTGTTTCAACTGTTTGCTCCTCTTCCTAAGGTATTGAACAGTAACTTCATCATTACATATTAAATCATCTTTGAGATTTACTATCAAGAGAGGTTGTCTGTCATAAAGAATCTCAGACAGTGACTGGTTAAGAGGTGGCCTAGGAGTGGTTCTAATGCTGTGGAGTACTAGTGGCAATGTTTTCGGCCACGCAAATCCAGTTTCAGTCACCACTTTACTTCATTTGTTCTTGATAGTTCCATTTATTTTCTCTACTTTCCCACTAGCTTTTGGCCTATAGGGAGTGTGTAAATTATTATCCATACCCATGAGCTTGCACATAAGCTAAATGACAGCACCAGTAAAATGTGTACCCCCATCACTTTCAATGATTTGGGGCTACCTACAAACAAATTCCTGAATGATTTTCTTAGCCGTATTAGAGGCAGCTAGATTAGCCACTACCCAGTTAGAGAAAACATTGATACACACTAATTGAATGCTTAAGATTTCGGCAGGGTGGTAATTGGATGAAGTCGATTAGCACAACCTGGAAAGGTCAATCTGTATGAAGAATGTGGGATGTTAGTATCACTATACCCATGTTCTTTCTCTGACAAGTAAGACAAGACACTGTTTTCTTACTAGCCTGTGAAGAGAGGCTTGGTGCACACCAACATGCTCTTACCAGTTAGCACATTCCCTCCAGGTGTGTCAGGCAATGTGTTGCCTCTGCTAAGCTTGGAAGATATGTCTTGGGAACTAGTGGCCTACCTTGTCCTTTTTTCCTGAGTCTGTGGACTCTTGACCACATCCCTTTCAACTTCCAGACAGCCTTCTCCTGTCGGGGGGACACATCCTTCATTTCTATTCATTTCTGTACACCAAGAGCTTCAGAAGTCATTAATGTAGTTACATTTGGTTTCTATAAGTGAGCCTGCTGCTCTCTTAGCAGCCTTACTTGCTCTGTCGTTACCAAGTGATATGGGGTCCCTGTCGTATATGTATGCTTTACACTTGATAACGGCTACTTCCTTAGGTAGTTGTAAGTTCTTCTATGTGCACTACTGGTGTACCTGCTGTTGTCATAAAATTCCTAAGATGCCAGAGAGCCCATATTCATGCACTACCCCAAAGGCATACCTAGAGTCAGTGTATATATTAACTGATTTACCCTCTGCCAACTCGCATGCTCTTCTCAATGCCATGAGTTCAGCTTCTATAACACCTTCATTGTCTACAGCAGCATATTTGGTACATAATTCTCCTGAGTCCGTCTGTCTACGACAACTCTCATCTGTGTAAAACGTAAAATCTACATTTTCTAAAGGGGTGTCACACATGTCAGGTCTTGCAGTAAGGTCTGATTCAAATATTCCATACAATTATGCATATTTGTATGCCTGCCAAATCCACATTCAGCTAATCTCCTCTTCTTTCCACCCTTTGTGCATCTTGTGGCACGTATGATAGGTATGTAGCCGGATTTATCATATTAAACCTCTTAATTGTACTGTTTACAGGTACATTTAGTGCTAATTCCCTTTTCATAAATCTTGTTGAGGAGACATGTCTAGTTTGGGCAGAATTTAAGAGGGCAGGTAACATCCTCACTCTTACCAGAAGAGCAGTTGCTGCTACACTTCTTAAACACATAGGGAGAGATCTTGCCACAGTGTCCAGTTGTGCTCTGTAGTATGTTACCGGTCCGCTACTGTCACCATGTTTTTGTGTCGACTCCTGCAGCACAGCCAACAGCTTCAGTATGGTAGAACTCAAAAGGTTTTTCATAATTGGGTATTCCCAGAGCAGGTGCTTTAATCAGACTCCTCTCTTTAAGGTTAATGAATGCTTCCTCTGACTCCTTGGTATGTGAGACAAGTTCAGGTGTAGAGGATGAGACTAACTCCTGCAATGGTAAAGCCAATATAGGAAAACCTGATGTGACAGGATGGACCTCTTATGCCACCTCAGCCGTGCTTGCTGGGGACCGACTGGGCTTTCCTTGCTTCTGGACCCTTTTCTATCCCAAATTGTGCCCCTCTACACGCAGTAGGTGGGGCTTCTGCTGTCACCACCAGGCTCCTTTGCAGCACCTAGAATTGCTTTATTCTGCATAACTCTCACTGCTAGTGTATCCTATTGCTAGGCACCTGGGCTGGTACACCTGACCTTTTCCTTTAAATCAGGATTGCTGTGGATGGATCCCCCTGGCCTATCACACTGGCCAGTGCTGCGGGTAGACAAAGAGTTGGTACTAGATGCTGGGTCCCAACCTCAAAACAGCTGGATAACGGATTAGATTGGTCTAATCTGTAGGTCACGGGAATTACAGCAGGTAAAAAGACTTCAAAGCAGGACCTTGAAGCAGTGATGTTTATTAGTTCAGCAAATCCTAAAAAGGGCAGTTGCACACTAATTTGAGGTACTAGTGACATCCAGAAAGTACAGATGAAATAATACATTTCAGTGTAAAACAGTGCTCTATTTATACAGTTTTGGACACTATCTTGACAGGAGGTAATCCAGCCTCTTGCCCCTTTAACCAATCCAGACTGATTCATGCACCCTGCACGTGAATCAGTCTGAAGGGGGTCAACACCTTTTCTACATTGAAGCTAGTGGCAGGGGGGAGTGTACCCCGACCCTTGTGCACTAACTGACAGGGGGGGCTCAACTTCCTCTTCTCCCTTGTGCCAGACTGTCTAAAATACTTCCAGGAACCCTGCCCTGGGGTTTGGCTCTCCCCCTTGGCTGAAAGCAGTACCAGGGAAAGCAGCCGGATCCTGGGGGATTAGTCCCTGTCCTTTCGCTCTTGGAGCTCTCAACTCCAGAATGCGGTTTAGCCTCCTGGGACCCCAGGCAGCGTTGCACCATCTGGACCTATTTGCATCCAGGAGGCTGCAGTGTAAGTCTTCAGGGATAAATTTATCAAGCTGAGGGTTTGAAAAAGTGTCTAAAGTAACCAATCAGATTCTAGTTATCATTTATTTAGTACATTCTACAAAATTACTGCTAGAATCTGGTTGGTTGCTATAGGCAACATCTACAATTTTTCAAACCCGCAACTTGATAAATTTACCCCTCATGCAGCCCTGCTAAACCACCGGGGATTAACTAACCCCCTCTCCCCCCTGGTACCACCTTGCTCCGGTCCCACAGACAGGGACCGGAGCTGCAGCAGGAATCCCGCCGGGGGAGCCCCAGAACCCCACTGGAGCACCAGGGAATGGTAGGCACACTTATTTAATACACATCTTAGTTTACACCCAGCTTTAATATACACATACTTACACTCCCAGCACCTAATGTCGGGAGTTACCCCTTCCAGCGTTGCAGTTAAGAACCGGTGCTGCAGCGCTTACACATATACATTGTTTTTTCAATTTATTAATACCTTTAAAACCCTTTATTACATTCTTAACCTATACAATGCTGTGGCGCACATTTAAAACATTTTTTTTATTTAATTATATAAAAGACATAGGCATTCACTTTATTCACGCGGCGCCTAGGATATTAACTCTCTGACAACAGAGTCCATTTCAAGATGGCCGTCGCATGTGATATCCAATACACATTTCTAAGAATGTACGAATTTGTTGCTGGTTTTGCAGCAGTGTCATATTTTGTATAGCCTTAATCCTGTCTGTTGTCAAATGTCTTAGCCCCTGGGTGAGACAGTGTCCCAAGTATTTGACCTTTGTCTGGCATGGCTGTAATTTATCTTTTGCACCCTTGTGTCCTGCTTGTGAAAGATGAAGCAACAAGTGTTTAATATCAGACACTTATGACAGAAATGAATCAGACCACAGCAATAAATCATCTACATACTGAATCAGAACAGACCAATTGCTCAGTTGAAAAGATTGCAATCAGTTATGCAAGGCTTGTGAAAAGATACTAGGGCTGTCTACAACTGGAACAATCTGGTCCATTTATATTGTACCCTTTTATAAAAGGAAGCAAAGCGGTACCGACAGGATGGAGAGGGACAGAAGAATGCAGAGCAAAGATCAATAACAGTGAACTGGCTTGCAGAAGCAGGGATTTGCATCGGAATGACAGCTGGATTGGGCACTATGGGAAATTGGCTCTCGACTACTTTATTAATCCCCCTTAAATCTTGTACTAATCTGTAGCCTCTCCCCCATTCTTTTTCATTGAGAAAATAGGACAGTTAGAAGTGCTGGATGTGCAAACTAAAATTCCTTGTTGCAGTAGGCTTTCAATCACAGGATAAACCCCTAATTCAACTTTTGGTTTGTCCTATAGATTGTAAGCTTGCGAGCAGGGTTCTCTTACCTCTCTGTCTGTATGTATTACCCAGTATTGTTTTATCAATGTTTGTTCCCAATTGTAAAGCGCTATGGAATTTGCTGGCGCTATATAAATAAATGTTGATGAATGGATACTGTGGTATGTTTGGAGCTTGCCTGCCACTTTTTAAGTGAACTATTACAGGAGCTACATTAGCCATCAATCCAGTGTCCTGTCCATCTTTAGTCCATAAGAAACCCAGTATCAACATTAGCTTTTGTGGGGTATCCATTATATCCTGTACCGCCTGTGCGAGGTTTCTTGGAATATCTAAAAACACCCCATCAGAAGTACATTATATTACACAAACCATTTTACATAATAAATCTTGGCCAAATCAGTTAGTAGGTGCTGCTGCAGCCAGAAGGAAATAATTTTTAGTATGCAAAGGCCCAATAGCAACTTCTGCCCGATGTAGTCAAGGGATAATGATGCACTTCTCCAGTTACTCCCACAGCTGGAACAGTTTCCCTGGTGATTGACAAATTTAGAGAAGAGGTTAATACAGATCTGGCCACCCATGTGTCTACAAAAAGAAAAGTTTGATTAGTGCCAGATGTATTCATTTTTACATTTGGTTCTTTGTGCTGATTATTAGTTAATTTAGTCATCTATAGATTACAGGTGTAGCCCAAACTTCAGAGATAAGCATGCTTACTCATGGCCTTTCCTGCCATTTAGTGAGTATGCGCCTGAGTTTGGCCTCTCTCTAATCTATTATCAACTCTTTACCAATTGCCTTGTCTCCAGTTATCCACATGAGAATGAAAGGGTTTCTTATCCTTGCTGCAACTTATGGCAAGATGCCCTTCTTTCCCACAGTTATAACAAGTTACTGCATACTCCTGCGTTCGCTGTGACGAACGCTGCTGCTGCAGAGCTAGAATACTTACTGCCATTTATTTATCACTTTGCATTTCTAGCAATATTTTTATCATGACTAATAACAGACTCCCAGAGGGCATCTACAGTTTATGTACCATAAAGAGTGGTCCCATTTCCTGGAATCTAGGAAGACTCCAGTGTCAGGTCAAACATAGGCATGTCTGGTTTTATATTGACACGATACAGAGGAGGGTCATCAAACACAGCTATTTCCCCTGCGCTGGCAGGTATAGCGCTTATGTCTTGGCAGCAGGTCACCCCGTTGTCACAAAGAGTTTTATCATTTCCAAACCTTTGAGTGGTGGGCTAGAGATATGCCTGTACCACCAGACACCAGGAGGCCGGTAGAGATAATTATGCTACATATTTTAATGCGAGCTCTTATTTCTGTTACCCACGATAATTATGAGTTATTACTGTTGCGAACGGCATTCTCGTGAATATTTATTGAAGCATTTAGAACACGACTACTATCGAGTTTTTTGGCACAAAACACAATAGTCCAGAGAAAGCAGGGAGTCTGTAAAATTAGCAGGTCCAAACCCGATCAGGCAGGTAAAAGTTGCTGGATTCAATTGTAGGCTCAAAAGAACAGGAAATTGTCCCCTAGGAAATTGTACACTAGCAGCACAATACGCTAAGCTTAGACCCAGGAATGTTACATTGTTCATCAAAATGGTTCCTCGTTAACTAGGTATCAAGTTCAAGCCGTATACAAGAAGTCACTGACATTCTTAGACACCTCTCTTTAACGGTACACATTCTTTCCGCATAGATGTGACAACCTCAGCTGCATTAGCAGGCTCTCCGGTAGCTGAGATTAAGATGCTAGGCCACTGGAAATCTGCTACGTATAAAAAGTACATGAGGCCGAATGTTTAACTGTTTTGTCTCCTCCTTTACACCTTTCTCTGCTCCGGTTGCCCATGGATCCACCGCTTGTCACTTTTACGAGAGGGTGTGAAGGAATTTTTCCCGTTTTTTCCTCGGATCAAGGACTGATTAGTGGTGTGTCGTGGGTTTTTTTGGGTTTTTGCCTTCACATAGGTGACCTTCCTTTACTTCTTCTATCCCCTACTCTGCTTTACTGCATTTAACAAGTGGCACAGTTAACCAAATGTGGTTTGCAAAATGCTTCACCTCAACCAGACAGAATCCTGACCAGAAATAATTTGTTTCACAGTTGTCCCGGAAAAATAAAATCCATTTGGATAGTCGGACAGTCATACGTGTTATGGGTGGCCAAACACGACAAGAGTCTAGGCCACTCTGAATTCAATGTGCCCGGGCAATTATATTGGTTAGGAAAAAGAGGGCTTAGTTGGAGCAATCTTGTTCCCTGGCTGACCAAACTAGTCAGGCAGTGAGGACCGCCATATGCATCAGTTATTCACTCGGGAGGGAATGACCTGGGGGAAAGGAAATTTGTAGATTTAGTTATAAACATCTGCCAAGACCTGAATGTCATGAGAAATAAATGGTCGACCACAATGGTATTTTGGCCGCATTAATTTACCCGACTGAGTTGGAGAACAAACATTCCTCTGAAGACTATGGGTAACCTAGTTAAAAAGGTTAATCTGATCGTGAGAAAGATTGTGGTTTCGCTGGATGGCTTGGGTATAGAACACGGGTAGTTGCCATGTTCACACTTGGTTCGGTTATCTGTGGTTAGTTGTCCCGCCGTGCACTTTCTCCACCACCAATTCATTTAAATAAACTGTGACCTAATTTTGCCACGGATTTCAGTCTCTGTGTCGTTATCTTAGTTATGTTAAGTAAGTAAGGTAAGATAATACAGGGTATAGGGAAGGTTTGAAATGATACATCCAATTTATGATGGTTAATACTGGAACTAGTTTTTGTGCATTCATAGCGTGACAGTGTACGCACATATTTCCAAGACAGTTTGTGATTGCCCTCATAGTTACCTATTTATTCTTAACAGCAATTATTTTAAACAAGTTTACATATACAGGGCCTGATTCATCTTCAAACATAAGTCCCTTTGCTTCCCGTATCTTGGTGAAATTTCTCTGCACTTGCTCAGAAAGGGATGCAGTTGCATGCAATTCATGTGTGAGCGCAAAATACACTTACTACTGCCTACAACTTGAAGGTCGGAATGGGGGACCGAAAGGGCTAATGAATGTAGACAATGTAAAGTAAGGGCGTTCCAAGTCACGCTCTGGGCATCTTGTACGTACATGTTTTTTAGCTGTATCATTTGCAACAGCTACAGAGCAGGTGTAAGTGCCGAATGATAGTGATGACTACACGTATGCATGCCACTAGATTGCATGTAACATTTGTATGCAAGGAAGAGAAAGTATAAAAATGGATTACATGTACAGTGTGCATTCAGAACACTCTGATTTATGTATTTAAGATAGAAAAATTGTATATTTTTTTAAAAACACATTTTTTAATGATTATCTTATTATGAGTTGGTAATTTATTTTGTAATTCTTTTTTTGAGTAATTTATTTTATAATTCTTTTTTTGAGTAATTTCTTTTATAATTCTTTTTTTTACATGTGACCGTGTAGCTAGAATGTACTTACATCCAGATTCAAATGGAAATGTATCTTGAGATCCTCTGGTATTTGAATATGCAGGCCCGGCGCACCCATTAGGCAAGGTTAGGCACTTGCCTAGGGAAAATTACTTTAAAACTGTGCGGCGACCGCTGACCATACCTGTCACGGCCGCCGCACAGCATTCAGATGCACGGGGGAGGGGGAAAGAGGCTATTGCTCACCACCGCCGCCTCTCTGCTCCGTCTCCTCCCCTCCACTCACTAGTGTCAGTGAGTGGAGGGGAGGAGACGGAGCAGAGAGGCGGCGGTGGTGAGGTAAGGAAAGACGGGGGGAGGAGGGCGCCGATTGTTGCGGGGGGGGGGCTGGGGCGCCGATTTTGTAAAAATGCCTAGGGCGCCATGGAGGCTAGCACCGGCCCTGTGAATATGGACACAAAAGTTACGTGCATCTGCTACTCCTGCAGTGCCCTCTACCGAAACCTCCACAAACAGCCAGTGTTTTTAATTATGCTTTACCAATACCAAATGTTGTGTGATGCGGTGTGCTTATTCACCAAAGCATTGTAAGGTGATTTTGTTTGATATTTCCTAACCGCTAAATATGTATTTTTCATGTACATGTAAATGACCACCTTGATTAATAAAGGATCACAGAAGACGAAATTCTGTTTGTTCTGTTTATTTTTTACACGTATCCTACTTATCCTATCTTGTCTTTGTTTATGCTAGTTGTAAAGGATTATTTTTTACTAGTCTGCAATTGAACCTGTATCATGCTGCATAAAATAACTTATCAATGTTTACACTATTTTTGTTTCTTTTCTTCATGCGTTGCCATTATCTAATCTTTTCAGAAGTGGACAGATCCAGAGCCGGATTTAGACCTCATAGGGCCCTAGGCAAGATACTGGTTTGGCCCCCCCCCCCCCCCACCTGCCGCCGCCCCCCCCCCCCAGTGAAGCATTTGCTGATGAAAAGAAAGGTTATTTCAGTCCCAGACAGTTGATATTATCGGTCCAACTCTGCACACTGTACCTTGATCCTCCGTATGATGTCACTTCAGTCCCTGCACACCCAGTCCAAGCACACTGGGCCTGTGTAAGCTCTCACAGCTCCCTCCTACAAAAAATGTATTTGACCAAATAAGTTGAAGTACAGAAGAGAAAAAATGTCCCCTACTTCATCACTTTGATCACTTTTGCTCCTCCTTCACACTGTTTCCCCTTTATTGAACTTATTGTTTTTCCTCCCGCTCATTCCCCCTCCCCTTCCAATCTTTCTATCTCTGTTCTCAACTCCTCTATTTCCCCTGTTCCTCAACTTCGCTGCCTCGGTGTCATCCTTGACTCCTCTCTCTCCTTTGCTCCTCACATTCTCTCTCTCGCCAAATCCTGCCGCTTCCAGCTGCGGAATATCGCACGCATTCGGCCCTTCCTCTCCCAAGATGCCACTAAGGCTCTTGTCCACGCACTTATCATCTCCCGCTTGGACTACTGCAACCTCCTCCTTACCGGCCTCCCCTGCACTCATCTCGCTCTCCTTCGCTCTGTACTCAATGCAGCCGCTCGGCTCATTTTCCTTTCTCGCTGCTCCTCTTCTGTCTCCCCCCTATACCAATCCCTTCACTGGCTCCCCTTCCCCTACAGAATAGTGTTCAAGCTCCTTACACTTACTTTCAAGGCCCTCTCCAACTCCACTGCTCCCTACATCTCCAACCTCATTTCCATCCACGCTCCATCCCGCCCTCTGAGTTCGGCTAATGACCGTCGCCTCACCTCCCCCCTGGTTACCTCCTCCCATGCTCGCATCCAAGACTTCTCCCGCGCTGCCACCCTCCACTGGAACCAGCTTCCCCGCTCCATCAGAACATCCCCCAACTTGTCCAGCTTCAAACGGGCCTTAAAAACCCACCTCTTCCTCAAAACCTTCCAGTCCCCCACCTAACCGACCTCCTTCCAGCCTCCCACCTACCACCCTCCCTATCCTGCCCTCCTCCTGCCTCTCTCCTCGTCATTCTCCTCTCCCCCCTCTCCCTCTCTGCGTTCTCCCCCTTTCCTCCTCCTACCCTTGTGTCTCTGTCCGTCCTACCCTCCCCTTAGATTGTACGCTCCTTCGAGCAGGGCCTCCTCTCCTCCTGTTCTCCATCACCTTAACTCTGCTCTCCAGCTCCTTGTCTCCTCCGTGAGGTCCTCCTGCCCTTCTGCCCCTCTAGCTTCACCGCTGGGGGCTCTCACCTTTCATCTAGCTGTACTTTGAGCTTCTGAGTTACTGTGCTTTTTGTTAACTGTACCGTGCTGTCTCACCCTGTATCGTGTTTCTGTATGTCCCTGTACGGCGCTACGGATACCTAGTGGCGCCTTATAAATAAAAAATAATAATAATAATAGTACACTGTACTCCCTTCATTATCACACTGTGCCCTCCATCATGCTTTTGCCCTTTAATCATCACACTGTGCACCCTTCACCATCACACTGTGGCCTCCATATTTTTGCTCCCCTTGTTTATTTCCACATTTGTGTCATCATGCCCCTCTGCTACATATTTTTGCCATTATGCCCCTCTGATACTTATTATTGCCATTATGCCCCTCTGATACTTATTATTGCCATCATGCCCCTCTGATACTTATTATTGCCATCATGCCCCCTCATGCCCTTCTGATACTTATTATTGCCATCATGCCCCTCGTATACATATTATTGCCATCATGCCCCTCGTATACATATTATTGCCATCATGCCCCTCGTATACATATTATTGCCATCATGCCCCCCGTATACATATTATTGCCATCATGCCCCCCGTATACATATTATTGCCATCATGCCCCCCGTATACATATTATTGCCTTCATGCCCCCCATATACATATTATTGCCTTCATGCCCCCCTTATACATATTATTGACATCATGCCCCTCACATACATATTATTGCCATCATGCCCCCCATATACATATTATTGCCATCATGCCCCCCATATACATATTATTGCCATCATGCCCCTCATATACTCCCTTAATACCTCTGACATTGCCCCTCCTTTAGTTAACTTACCTTCTATTCTGCTTCTTTACTTCTCCGTTCGATGGCGCACTGCCGCTGCTCCTCCTCTCTGCTCAGTCAGTGCTCCTCGCCACTTCTTACTGAAAATCACGTCGGGAGTGACGTCATCACGTCCAACGTCATTTTCAGTAAGAGAGGAGACTCCCGACGGTCAGCTGACTTTTTTTTTTTTTTCCCCCACTTCTTTCTTTTCGGCATTATGCCGGCGGACAGAGGGGGATTTCAGGCGGAGGGGAGCGCCCCTCTGCCTTGCCTGCCCCGCTCACCGTCAGCTCTGACAGGGCCCTCTAGGTACCGCTGGGCCCTAGGCAGTCGCCTAGGGTGCCTAGCGGGAAATCCGGCCCTGGACAGATCCACCTGCAGTCATGGGAGGTCACTTTTTCTGTGCTGGCGCCTGTAACCTGCACCAATAAAAAATAAGATCTTATTAGATTGCATCTATATAGTCTATAGCAGTGGTTCCCAAACTTTTTCAGTTTGCGCCACCCTTAGAGTCTCCAAATTTTTTCAAGGCACCCCTCCAAAATAATTATTGAGCAGTCCTGTTTTAAAAGTAGTTCGGTCAAAAAAATTTAATAAGTATTTAGGTCACGACAGAAATACTTATTTAGTTATATGCAAGAATGCCCCTCTGCATCCAGACACTCTGCCCCCTCAGCATCCAGGTACACTGCCCTCTCTCACGTTGCCCCCTCTGCCCTCTGTCACGCTGTCCCCCTCCTCTGCCCTCTGTCACGCTGTCCCCCTCCTCTGCCCTCTCTCACGCTGTCCCCCTCCTCTGCCCTCTCACGCTGCCCCCCCTCCTCTGCCCTCTCTCACGCTGTCCCCCTCCTCTCTCACGCTGTCCCCCTCCTCTGCCCTCTGTCCCCCTCCTCTGCTCTGTCCCCCTCCTCTGCCCTCTGTCCTCCTCCTCTGCCATCATTCTGTCCCCCTCCTCTGCCGTCATTCTGTCCCCCTCCTCTGCCGTCATTCTGTCCCCCTCCTCTGCCACGATCCCTCTCACTCTGACGTCGATATTCAGTGACAGCTGCGGGAGAGAGGAGGCTGCTGGGCCCCGGCGCCCGGCGGATTGGTAAGTTCCTGTTTTGCTTTCTTTTTTCTAGGTCTGGCCCGCGGCACCCCAGTGACAGCGCCGCGGCACCCCTGGGAGCACAGTTTGGGAACCGCCGGTCTATAGCTACGTGAAAATCTTGTACATCATTGTCCAAGCCTATTGTATACACAATGTAGCTAAAACATGTATATTTACCTCTATTCATTTTATTATGCTTTCTGTATATCCTGTGCGTTTTCTGTCTCTATTGGTTTTTTTGGGGTATGCTGCCCTTATTTTTCATTTTGTGGTATGCCATTTTCTTTCTCCAGTAGGCAATTATCTTGTAGGGTCCCAGTTCCTTCTGTCCCTGCCTGAAGGGAATTGACTTGTGCGCTCCCAGTCCCCTCTGCTTCTAGCTAAAGGCAATTGACTTGTGGGCTCCCCGTCCCCTCTGCTCCTGGCTGAAGGCATTTGACTTGTGCGCTTCCCGTCCCCTCTGCTCCTGACTGAAGGCAAATTGACTTGTGGGCTCCCCGTCCCCTCTGCTCCTGGCTGAAGGCATTTGACTTGTGGGCTCCCCGTCCCCTCTGCTCCTGACTGAAGGCAAATTGACTTGTGGGCTCCCCGTCCCCTCTGCTCCTGGCTGAAGGCAAACTGACTTGTGGGCTCCCCGTCCCCTCTGCTCCTGGCTGAACGCAAAGAGTAAAACAGGCTACTAATGGCAGTTGAAATTAAAATGCATAAATTATATTAAGGTTTTCTCTGGCATGGTTTCTGTGTCTGTGAAAACTGTAAAGGGTATATCACTTCTCTTAGCCTTTTATTTTACTTAGAAATGCCCTCTAATGTTGGTGTTCTATAAAGAATAGAAACAATAATTACATTCGCTCTTTGTGTATGAAAGCTGGTAAATTATTGAGCTGTTATTATTATCACAAATGTTTATGTTTATAATACCACCATATTACATAGCACTGTACAGAGAATATCATCATTCACATCAGTCCCTGCCCCATTGAAGCTTAGATTGTAGTCAGCAGCCAATTAACCTATAATTATGTTTTTGGACTAAATGCCAAATAATAATAAATGCCAAAGTCTGCCCAGCTCTTACCATCAGGACACAATTATTACATTCCTACAGTTGATGAAATCTTGGTGTGTTAAGCCATGCACTTACCCTTATAAATATGCTCATAGTATCGCATCAGAAGCAAAATGGCATTTGTGCTATGATGCCAACTGTTTGAAGCTTTATGATTTATCTTTAAACAGTCTTTGGAAAGCACTAGGACAGCTTCTTGCTTGTACCTGTTCTGTTGATCCAGAGAAATAGGGACAACTGCATTGAAGCAATATCAAGTTTTTACTGAAACAATGAAACCCGAATCCTGGATCCATGAGTAATTTATTTTTGCAGATATTTTAAATATAAAGACTCCTACGGAAAATGTTTCAGTGCTCTCTGGAAGTTTCCTTTTAGTTCATGTGACTTCAGGACTGCCTGCTCCTCAGTCGCTTAGTCACATACCTCCACTTCAGTTAGTTATGTTTATAACTGCAACATGTCAATTCTGTGTGTTGGGTCTCAGGTTACACTGCCTGGTTTTTGGCTGCGACCTACAAAATTACACACATACACATGCACTTGAGGCTGAAGGACATAGAGGACGGAAGGCAGCAGCTGTGTGACTGTGTGTGTGTACTTCTCTATGCTTGTGTACAGTTCTGCATATCCCTGAAAAAAGTGATTAACAGGTGGGTTTCTAGTGTAACTTAGTGTTTGTTTCATTTCTTGATTTGTATTTTATACCATATCTCTAAATTTAAACATCACTTTCTGCATACAGCAATGTGTATATACAAACGTTATCCTATAGTTGTACTTTATTATGCACCTGCAACTTGCACCTGTTTTGGAATGTGTATCTGTTTGGGGATGTTTGGCCTTTGTACACTTTTTTTTGTAGCGTGTTGCTATGTGTAATATTTTGATAAGTTTATTGTATAAAGGAATCTCCTTCATTTTAACTGACGTTTAATTTGTTTTCCAGATAGACCCGTTCAGTGTTTTCACAATGTATGTCTTTGTTTAGTTGGTGTATTGCTTAACTCTATGATGTTGTTTATAATATAGCACACCCTCAGATGTCCACATTTATCATTGTGTCTGCTTAGACTGTTTCAAGAATGATGCAAACAACCTTTTTATAATAATAATAATAATCAATAGAAACTCTGCAACAGTATTTGTGCAAACAATATTTTTTTTCTATTCAAATACATGCAGATTTAGAAGAAAGTGTTATTTTATGTAATTGTGAAAGAACCACAACTTCAACAATTGTGCATTGTATTTCAGATGATTGAACCTTGGTGATGTAAATGGCCTGCTGCCGTAAACGCAGGATTGGAATTTATTTTACATAGCTTCCTGTAATTAAATAGTTAAATATTTTCCAAATAACTAGTTAGTAAAGATACCTAAATTATTATTTTAATCTTGGTACCGTTTTAGATGTCAATTTATGGTGAAGTTCTGGCATTTGACATGTTTGTTGATGAGGTTTTAAACAAGCAGTTTACACTAATATTATTATTAGAACTTGTATCATTTAATCAATATTTATTTGTAGCGCATCTGAATACTCTAAGCGCGGAGTGTAGAGAAAAGTGGAGATAACACAATATACAAAAACATACAGGGGCATATTCAATTGTCGGCGGAAACGGCGAAAATCTCGCGCTCCGCGCACTATTACCGTTATTACGGTAATAGTGCGCGTAAATACGTTATTACGGTAGTTTTCTCGCTGGATTTCAGCTCGCAGCTCCCTGAGCCGCGAGCTGAAATCCAGGTTACAATTACCGTAATAACGGTATTAGTTTTAACGCCGCGGGCAATCTAGTGTTTTCTTGCCATTCAATCTGATAATGCCTTGTGAGCAGACTCGATTTTAAATTTTCCACTATTTGCCATTATTTTTTTTTCCCACCTCCGTCATAAAAATGAATCCCCTAAAAAATAGTTTAAAGATGTGTCTAAAATAATGACATTTGACCTTTTCTCCTTGAGTTGAATTATTTTTTTCAAATATGTAAATTCAGCTTAATCTCTTTGTAGATGTACTTTATACTCCTGTTCCATGCACTTTCTATGAGCATACTGCATGGAGGTTTTTCTTCCCATCTCCTATCACTCAGCATACTCTTTGCTTATGTTATTCCTTAAAAATGTAGTGTTTGGCTTCTGGACATGTACATTTGTAACCCTTAGTTAGCAGATTGAAATTTCAGTTTATGTTCTGTGTAGAAATGTTAAGTACTATAAGACCACATATGGCCATAACAAAACAAGGCCTACATCTCTTAATTGGCTGGTGAGTCCCAACATATTAATTCCTTCTATTCCCCAACATCTATCTTGAATGTAAAATATTCTTTGACTCAATATTCATCCTTCTATGCTATTTTTCTCATTTTAGCTGTATAGTCGTAATTCCTAAATACACTTACTCCTGCTGTACCCATTGTCTTTCTGTTTTTCTTCACCGGTCCTTTTTTAATGTGAAGTTGTTCACTCTCCACTGTTGTCGCTCCCTAACCTTTCACATACTTGGGCTACATCCAAGATTTGTTTATGGAGCTAAACTTACAAGTTGTCTTGGTGCAGAGAGGGACACTGTGAGCAGCATGGGGAAATACATAGAGAACAAGATTACACAAAGCACTGGGGAGCTCTTAAAACATTTACTTTATAATTCAGCTAGGTATGTCTGCCCTTCATTATGTTTGTATTATTACTGAGTCATAGTAAATGCTATACTACTATATTAAAAGAACATAGTTTAGTTATGTATTGGGAACCACCATATCATTGCTGATTTATTACAAAAACTATATAAAGAAAGGACTAGGATATCCATTTTAGGTCAGGGTTTCAGATTGGGGTCTCTTAGCCACCTTTGCTGCCTTCTTTGAAATTTTATTATGTGGTACAATACTCCGTTTATTATTTTGTTGTTGTTATTATTATTCATCATTTTTTAAATAAGATCCAACCGACAAACACGTAGTACTGTCCTTGCCCATAAAATATCTTTGACAGCACTGAGTCAAATGATCTTTAAGTCCATAATTTTGTTTCCGCCATAATCTTGCCCTATGCATACAATCTTTTATCTCCATTTCTGGGTTCAGTTTTCTTTCGGTGGGAATTTTTTTTTTTCATTCTTTTGTTTAATAAATCTTTACAATTTGTGAAGATTATTCCTGTGTATCAGACCTCTACAAAGAGCCTGTTTATTGCCTCTGCATCCACTATAAGATCTGTGTGTAGCCCTTGCCAGCTTACTGACTCCGAAGTGGATTGTGACTGTTTACTTCTAGGAACATGGACCAAAAAATTCCAGAGCCTCCAGTCTTTTCAGCGCTTTTTCTCAAAATTGTTATAGCTGCAGTACCGATGGAACTAGTTACGATTTGTATTTTAGAGCTTTCTGTTTTGAAATGAATTACTTCTTAATAAGTGATGTTTCTGATGTAACCAGGTAGGTGCACAGACATTCCTAAATGATGCTGAAGCCTACATCTTAATCTGGCTACATACTGCAATCAGGGCCTGATTAAGGGTTCCAGCCGCCCTAGGCTAATACACCGGTTGCCGCCCCCCCGAACATCTGCCCGCCGGCCCGCCACCCACCCATTTATAAACTGTGGTTAAAGTGGAAATTCAGGAAAGTTTTACAATGAAGACAGTGGATGTGGCCGTATGGCCACTGTGCGTGTATATATATATATATATATATATATATATATATATATATATATATATATATATATATATATATATATATATATATATATATATATATATATATATATACACATATATACACACACATACACACACACACACACACACACACACACACACACACACACACACACACACACACACATACATACACATCACACACATATATATACACATCACACACAAAATTGTAAAATAAAAATTACTACATAAAATACAATTAATTCTGCAAACATATTAAAATATCATTACAGTAAGATTCCGCAGTGAAATTTCGACAAATTGCTCCGTTCTCTCTTACCTGCTCTTGCAGCGTAGACTACCTGATGTTTTTTCTTGTTTGTTCTTGGAGCGTTGTTGCTAGTTGGCTGGATTCTGAAAACTTGGAGTCCTGTATTGAAAATGTGCAAAAATTTTATTATAGTGAACAATGTTAACAAACATTGAATGATACAAACACAACACTCCATTATGACCAAATAAAACAACCCCCTAGTACAGGCACATATAGACAATAAAATATATAAAAATTATTTATATTCATATACTAACATCTACCAGCCCCATCTGTCAAGTATTTAACATTCTAGTGAGTAACCGCTGAGACTACAGAGAGCATCCACGTCACAGCCACACAATACAGAGAACATGTCTCCCACAAGCTATTTCATCACCTACCCCAGCCATTTTTGTAAACCCTCACCAGAAAGTTTGACACCCCATCCATATCTTCACCCACCCAACCACTTATTTGCTCACCCACCCCCCAGCCAATTAATCACCTCACTTTAACCAATCCATTAACCCTCCATAGCCAATCCATTAACACCCACCCACGCTAGCTAATTAATCGACAGTTGCTGGTAACTCAGAACCCCCCTCCCCTAGGTAAATTCATCAATCTGCTGCAGCCAATACATTGCCCCCCCCCCTCCACACACACAATTCTTCAACCCACTGCAGTCAATTCATTAACCCCCCCAGGGCAAATTGATCACCCCATTACAGGCCATGCATTACACCCCCCCCAATCATCAACCTACTGCAGGAAGTTAATTAACCCCCCCCCCCCCACCCCCACAAAACCATCAACCCATTACAGGCAACTCATTACCCACCCCCTTCCCCCCCAGGCAGTTCTTCAGAACCATTGCTGCCGATTCAATAACCCCCTCCCCACACCAGTAATCCCCCCCCCTCCTCAGTCGCCACCTGTATCACATCCTCCTCCATTATATTATACACAAAACTTACCTGGCTATCTTCCGCTCCTCTCTGCAGACGCCGGCACTTCTGTCTTCTGACAGGCAGCTAATAGTAAATCCGAGGATGTTAGCTGCCCTGCCAGTGCGGGCGCGCTGTCACTGCTTAGTGTGGTCACGTGAGATGTGATAATCTCACGTGACCACACTAAGCAGTGACAGCGCGACCACTCTGGCAGGGCAGCTAACATCCTCGGATTTACTGTTCGCTGTCTGCCTGCCTCCTAATTGGATCCGCTGACAGTCGGGACCGCTCCCCTTCAGACTAAGGGGCGGCCCCGAGATTGAAGCAAGAAGGCACCGATCGGTAATTAAAAAAAATAATTAAAATATAAACGAATATTAATGTGCCCGGCACTGCGCCCCCCGGGACCCAGCGCCCCAGGCTGCAGCCTGGTCAGCCTATTGGCTGATCAGGCCCTGACTGCAATACATTACTGCAGAAGTGATATCTGTAATGATTTTTACCAACGACTGAAAGGCCCGATGAACATGCAGATTTATGTGTACATATACACAATTTAACTTCATATCTATGCTCTTCATCTCTCATAACCACCTACTGAAAAGGTCGGGACTCTGCACATGAGTGCATACACACTTCCACATTTGCTCGACATCGCTCCATCATGACTTTTAGGAGGTTTATAAAATCAAATCAAACAATACGATGTGCTTTGGTATGATAAAACATTGTAATGTTCATCTTGTCGCTACCAATAAACATTATCCAATGCGACTAATGTGGTTCCAAAGCACAAAGAAATTTAATAGCAAAAGATAGCAGGATAACAGCAAACCATGATGATGCATAAAAGGTATATCAATATACTGGAAAGTATATAGCCGAATATATTACGCAAGCGCCTCCCCCCTGGGCCCAGGTCCTGATTCAGTCTTGTAGTCTGCAGTCAAAGAGGATTTAATACTTGCCCAGGGCTTGCTTATATACAGTTTGAATTAACATAAACAATGATGATGTAACAAATATACACAGATAACACTAAGAGAGGTCTTCATTGGTTCAGGGTTAACAATGTTCCAGTAGACTGCTGATCATAGGTCAGTTTATTTGATCTTCTCCGGAAGGAGGGGGCTGTTCACTCCAACTGATGCCTATGTGTCTTCATGTCGAAGAACCGGTTTAAACTGACCCATGAACAAAGTGCTTTTGTGTATTAATCTCATACAATTCATAACTTGCAATTACAATATTCAATCGTTTCCCTATTTACACTGGATTTCAGCTAATAAAATATAGATTATTATGAGACCAAGCTTCGCACATATCTGTGGACCTGAACCATAGTTATCTTTACTGTTGTACTATCTATGTATAAATAATCTCTAATATATTTACTAATAAATGAATGGACTGGAACTTTAATGAATGTATACTATTTACAAAATGTAAGTGTGAATGTAAGTGTGTGTTGTTTAGCCGTGCGATTGAGTTATTAACCCTGTTATGAAGTAGCGTACTAATCGCAATCACATAGTAAAACAATATTAATCAATTTAGCCTACTTCATCCAATTATTTGACTTCCACAACATGATCATGGGAGCATGCACATTAATGTAATGTCTTACCAAACGGTTGTTTATCGTGTGATCGCACAATAATTGGGTGAAAAACCTGTAGTGTGTACCCAGCTTTAGGCAGCTATCTGCATGTTTAATAGAGTGTGTCTTAGCAAGAAGGGAACACATTCTTGGGTATAATTATTCTTAGTGGTGGCAAAAATCAGCTGTTATCTGAGTGGGAGACTGTTTGCCCTTGGAGTGACAAGGGTTTGCAGCCTAGCAGAAAAATGAAATGCTTTGTATTGGGTGTTTTACAGATCTGACTAATGATAGTTTATAACAACGTTGCAGAAGTTTTGTGTTTTCATAAACACCTGTGCTCCCTGTTTTCTAAAGTTCTCAGGATGGCAGAAGCTCACCAGGCTGTAGCCTTTCAGTTTACCGTTACCCCAGATGGAATCGATCTACAGTTGGGTCGTGATGCCCTTCGACATCTCTATCTGTCTGGACTGATTGCCTGTAGAAAACGCCTCATCACACTGAAGGTGACTGAGAGAACTGTACTTCTGTATGACCTAGCAATGCAATTCTGCACAAGCACACGGTGATTGCAGTGAAATTTGAAATTGAATTGTAGAAACACATATCTATTTAACCTATAATTAGTATATCATTGTCTCAAAATACACTAATGACATAGCCTTTAATTATATACAAAAATATTTTCAGTTACAGATTATAAAGGGTGGATATGTGTGGAGCACAGTATGGTATTTGGGAATTCCTATCCTACCACAATTATGTTGATTGTGGGCCATAGATCTATGTATTGAAAATTGCACATGAATTTGCATGTCAAAATATTGAGGGAATCAATTTTCCACAAGATCAAGGATGGGCAGATGTACACTATTTCTACATGCCATGGGATGTGAGCAGTGATGAAAATGACTGGGCACACAATTGCCAAAAAAGTGAGATTGTTTTACAGGATGAGATTTTTAAATCAAGAAGCTGTGTTTGAAGAGCTTTCTGATTTTCGTTGGGCTCTCCTATGCTTTTTATAGAGCAACTTTACATTCAGTTGAAAGTGGCAGAAATCAGTACATTTACAATTTCATCTAAGTCCCTTGACCATCTTGGTGTATGTAAACTGCAAATAATGCATGATTCACAACTGAAATTAAAATATGTCACATCAAGTAAAGACAGATCTTATGTCCTCTTAAAAAGTTATACGATTATTATTTAGTATTTTATATGTAGTCACATAAGGAACATAATTGCCCAGGTTCTCAATTATAAAAGTCATTTATTGATCCAAAATAATAAAAGAAAATGTTGCAAGGGCAATATTAGTGTCCACCAAGTCAAAGAGATTAAAAACCTGGTATTCATAAAGGAAAGCAGTAGAATCTCTATGTAGTGCTCCCTACTGCATTTTCATCATGTTATTAATAATGTAGTGATTATCCTTTATTTGACACTAGCATATTCCTCGGCCATATACAACCAGGGTAAAAATTAAATGAACATACAATGATTGACAAATACTATAGTAACCAATTAAACAAGCTTACATTCTAAAAGAGATGAGGGTAATGAGACATAGGGTAGAGGTGCTTGTTTTGTATCATGGACCAGCCACGTGTGATCTCAAGGATGAATGTGTTAAATAATGCTTTATGATCACCCACAAGTACAGAAATAAAGGCAGGTGAGGAGCAGAGATAGCGGAAATAACGTGGGTATGATAATGTAGTCAAGGTCTATATAGGCTGGATAGGCAACATTACACAGTGCTCTACACAGAACTGTCCAGGCACATTTTCCTCCAGTCCAGTTCATTCATGCTACTTGCTAGTTTTGTTGGATGGGATACAGGGAGAAAAGGATACCTGACCAGGGTCACTACATGCTGACTTGAATTGTCACCATGGTCTTCAGCAAGTATCTAATTGTCATTGCTATACAGTCAGCACCCATACCCACTGAGCAAGATTTTCTTCCTGATCTACTGTACATAATAAACCCTCCTTAATCTGATGTTTTCTGAGGTTCAGGTTTCTCATTTAGGAAAAAATTGAGTACATTTTGACACCCCAACCCTTACAATACAATGTTTCTGCAAACATTTTTCTTATTTGCAAACAGGCAGTTGATTGAGCATGGGTAAGAAAGCTGAGAAATAAGATTCTCTAATCCTCTCACTTGCAGAGCTCAGTACTAAGTGGCGTATATCCTGCCAGCCCCTCCACATGGTTTGCTGTGGTAGCGGTGACTCTTGGCTCCCTATATGGAAAGGTGGATGTGTCACTTGGGCTCATTACAAAGATCAGCAGCCTCTTACCTGGACAGTAAGTGACCATGCAGATTGTACTTTGTGCTGTCAGTGTGACAATTGCCTACTAGACTTTCTCTAGACCCTTAAATAACACAAAAGAGTAACCAGGTGTCAGCGCGAATCCAGTATTCTATCAATGCTAATTTCCACTACAACATGAGTTCCTAGTGTAGTTATAGACTGCATTCTCATTAAAATCAGTCCAGCCCATATGGCTCTCTCCATACAAACTCACTAACCTCACTAAACTGTTGTCTAGCTAAAAATGAGTGTTTGCCAAACCACCGTTTCTCTTTCTCTTCTCTTTATTGGAAGTTCTCATGAGTGTTTCCACGTTTGTAACTGTTAGTTATTACATGTTGTTTACTATCCTTTTCCAGTTTTAAAATATTATATAAACAATGCTATTAAGACTATAGGCTGTACCTCTATCACCTGTTTGTGGATCTCTTCTTCTGAGACTAATGTTTCAAACATTCATATGTTCAACTATCTGACTCCAGGTCTGTTCTGTCTCCTGTGTCACGGACTGTGGTCAGTGCTGTTATCTTCTCATCAGGAGTTTGGGTCTCTGGGATCCTTTTTTATCGTCAGATTCTACGCACTCTCCTTTCTTATCATGGCTGGATGTTTGAACCACATGGGAAAAGGAGTTTGAAAACCAAACTTTGGGGGGTAAGTCTGTCTTACTGTTAGATTTTAGTCATAATTGCTATCATTGTCTTACACCATCTCTGTGTTACACTCAAGGGCGGACCTAGATTTGTTTTTTAGTGCCCTACTCCTTTTTCCTCTCTAGCAGGTGCTGGCACATGTGTACATGTCCCTGTCAGCAGAGACCAGGCAGAGGGTGCTGCCTGGCCGCGCTGATTCTGTTTAAAGGACAATCAGAACATCCGGCCAAGATTTACGGTGTGCCTCTCAGCTGATGGGGACATAAATATAGCATGACTTGCTTGTCGGGCTCTTACTCCAACATCCATCTGTAATCTGCAATGTTTTTCCTTAAATATTGTTTTTCATTTGAAACTCTGCACTTCCCTGTCATTCTCCAATAAATATGTTATCACTGTAAAAGTCCCTTACTTTGTTCTCTCTATGTTACTGCTGTCCGATTGTCCTTTATTTACATAGTGCCAATACAGCACAGACAATGATCATCTTTCGCATCAGTCCCTGCCCCGGTGGAAGTAGTTGTCAATATGATCTGCCACACAACCACACACATTAGGGTCAATTTCACCATAATGCTCTCTGCCTAATGCTACCCACCTTTTACTCATTGTCCTCCTTTTATAACAATGTCTTTTTTATTCCTTCTTCTATATGTGTCTATCACAGGGCTGCATGAAGGTTATGGCCAGTCGGCAACCAATGCTCTACAGTTTCCAAATGTCTCTTCCAAAGTTGCCAGTGCCACGACTAGAGGACACAATAGAGCGGGTATGGAAGCTGTGCAGAGTAAAGTTGTTGTTTGTTGTATTGTGAATATAATGAGTAGCTAGAGATATGCACTGATTGTATTATATGTGCCAAAGGAACATAGTGAGTGGTCAGAAGTGCTCAAGCAGTGAGTGCAATGTGTGTAAGGCAAGAACTGTGATTGCCATGTAGACAATGACAAACTTATAATGGGTCAGAACTTTTATACTGAACATGTTATACAGGACAAGACTCAAATTGCAGCATATATGCAGTGAGTGCTCAGAAATGGAATGAAAAGAAAAGAACGAAGCATGCATACTATTTGTTGTTTATTGTCCTTACCATTTCAGTACCTGCAGTCAGTACAGCCATTACTGGATGAGGAAAAATACAGTCGCATGAAGTGTCTGGCTGAGGAGTTCCAGAAAGACTTAGGACGCAAGTTACAGAAATATCTACATCTCAAATCTTGGTGGGCAACAAATTATGTAGGTACAGTATATATTGGCAGAAATGTTGAATGACCCTAAAGGACCACTACATTTAAAATACAAGTTCCTTGTAAATTTACTTTCTATGAAACGGCTACTAACAACATTCACAGATGTAGATTTATATGTAAAAGTTTCCATACCATGATGTATAATGTCAAACATTGTCTGTTATGTTTCAAAATGCTGTTGGCTTATGACCACTATCAGCCTCTGTATGCAGTCATCTTCTATCCGCATGAACACACACCCTATCATTCCGCAAGTGATGGGAACACTGGGCCAAAAAACTGAACAGCCAGATCTGTTCCAATCTGACCACCCCACATGTGTGGCTTAATTGGAAAGCGATCTTGTGACTCTGCACGCCAACACTTTCAATGTTTGGTACCTTCTCCTGCGCATAGAAAACTATCTTCCTCCATGATCAAGACCAGGGGAAATCTATTTAAGCTGGATTTGTAGATATCATGATAAAATAATTATTTTTTAGTCCTAGTCGCCAAATCTATTAAAATGAGTTAAACTTATTAATCAATAGTTTTCCAAAGCCACAGAAAAGTCACCAGACAATGCAGAATCACTGAACTTAATAAATTCATGTTGGAATTTACCAATAATAACCACACTCATTTTAGACACTTCAAAAACAGAAAGATTGATAAAAACTAAATATGTTATGTATGTATCAGCATTGAAAGGAATGAGCCCACTCAAGTAAATGTTGTTTTCCAATTGTAACAATAACTTAATTGAAATTAATTGGTGTATGGAAATGAATCATCATCATCTTCACCATTTATTTATATAGCGCCAATATATTCCTTAGCGCTTTACAATTGGGGACAAACATAGTAAACTAATAAACAAACTGGGTAAAACAGACAAAGAGGTGAGAATGTTAAAAGAATCTGTCTATGGAGTTTTCCATTACCAGCCAAACGGGTTAGTTATAGAATATCATCATATAGAATCTCATCTAGCTGAATTCCAAATGTTCCTTCTTTTTCCCACCATGTCCCCAGAGTGCCCCAGCCATGGCAATTGTTTTTTTCCTGCATCAATAAAGATTCAAGTCTTTGAATCTCTATTGATGCAGGAAATAGACAGATAACACTTACTTATATTCATTAGATAACACTTTGATTATATGGAATATGGAAAGTATAATACAATTTTATTAATCTAATTGCAGGGGAAGTTTTCAATATTTAACATAATCAAAGTGTTGACAAATTAATTAACCGCTTCTTTAAAAACTTCTGAATCTCTATTGATGATTTTTTGGGAATTCACCTGACAAGTCCAGAGAGATTTCCAAATATCAGACACTATAATAAGCCTGTGTGGACTGTAATGAAAATCTCCATAGCTGGAGCTTTTCCCAATTCATGTTAATGTGGCAAGCTTAAATGAATGGGAAAAGCTGAGAAACTTTTAAAAATGACTGGTGAGTTCACTATTTTTAAATTGATGGAAGCCAATAAAAATCAGTGCCTTATGGACGTTTTTTTGTGATTTAATTGAATAAAAGACTGTAAAATAGACTCTCAAATACCTTTCCTGAAACTTCTACATATTTGTGAATGCTTACATAAGCTGTCTTGTATTTTAGGTTTGCTAATACTGTTGTCAAAACATTTTGTTTATATTGCATCTTGTATAATAAATGTAACATGTTGTGCTTGATGCATGTGTATATCAACAGTAAATTTATATCTGGATATTTACTTAGAGATCACTGATTTTAACCAAACTCCTTAATCTAGGAGATGACTATTTTTTGAAGAACCTTATTCTAACAGTGTATTCTACACCATCACATTGAAACATGAACATAGTCTAGTAACGGAATGCTGGTAGCATGCTCTGTGCTGGGCAGTTGAATGTTGGCTAAAAGGACAGGATGAAACAGTATACAAAATATGTTCTATTGAGATGACCACATCTGTTACATATTTGATGATGTTGTATCAAATTGTTACATAATGGAAAGGAATGCTGACCATAATATATTAAATACAATCAAATAAAAAACATCAAATCATTTGATAATCCATTAACCCATTTAGTTTTGGAGGTATATGTATGCCAAAATATTCATTTGATTTAGATATCTCACCTATTCATTCACTTTGCATTTTGTTAATTGATGTAAATAAACTATTCTTGAAAGCATTCTTACTTTGCAGCATTTACACACATATAATATATATATATATATATATATATATATATATATATATATATATTACACATACACACACATATATATATATATATATATATATATATACATATACACACACACACACACACATATATATATATATATATATATATATATATATATATATATATATATATATATTAACCCGTGCATGATACTCATGCATTCTAGTCAAATCAAGCTACTTAAGGTGTTAAAAAGGTTCTTGTCACGTATTTGGGCCATAGCCCAGGCCTCCTCAGGGGAAGAGCGTTACTTCCCGATGTAAGCGCCCTTTTTTAACGTGGTTTTGTCCACATGTCACCACCTCATCATTCTTCTCCATCACCTCATCCTTCATTTTCATCGCCACATCTATCCAGATGTCTATCCAGACACAGGGATCTCTCTCAGCGGTCCTGAGTATCACACTCCTCTCTCTCTGTCACCCCCGGCAACCACCAACCACTCCCCACTGTCACCCCCGGCAACCACCAACCACTCAGAACTGTCACTTCTCCTTCAAGAAATATATATATATTTTTTTTAAATCTTTATAAACACTTTTAACAATTAACAAATTAAATTAACAAATTAAAAACATCTTAGTATACCAAATTTCAGCCCTTTCTGAATTTTTTTTCCCACACACACTAAGAATTTAGTAGGTCAGTGTATAACTCTGCCCAGCAGGTGGCGCTGCAGCTTGGTTTTATTTTTTCCACACACAGACAGACTAACACACGCCACTAGGCATTTATATTATAGATACATACACACACACACACACACATATATATATATATATATATATATATATATATATATATATATATATATATATGCTGCAACTCCGTTTTCCATCGTTTATGGCATACATTCTCAAATTCCTGAGTTTTCGGCCATACCATCTACCCAGATTCCAGCTGTTAATTCATTGAGGCAGGACTTTCTTTCTATATGGGCAAAAGTTCGAAGAGTGTTAAAGAAATCATCCTCTCTGTATAAATTATTTGCAGACAAGAAACGCAGAGCTGTGCCTCCTTTAAGAGTTGGTGATAAGGTCTGGCTGTCGACAAAGAATATTCATCTTAGGGTTCCTTGTATCAAGTTTGCTCCTCGTTATATTGGTCCTTATAGGATCTCTCGAATTATATCTCCAGTGTGTTTTAAACTTCAACTTCCTTCAGCCCTTCAAATTACTAACACCTTTCATATCTCTCTTCTAAAACCTGTGGTCGATAAATCGATTTTCTTCTCCTATTGCCGCTCATGTTCATCCAGAGATTCAGCAAATTGGAGATTTTTAGATCAAGCAGTTATTGGATTCCAAGTACTCCAGGGTGTTGTAGTATCTAGTTGACTGGAAAGGTTTTGGGCCAGAGGAAAGATCTTGGGTACGAGCATCGGATGTTAATGCACCTCTTTTATTGAAGAGATTTCATCTCAAATTTCCTAGGAATCCTGGCCCTAGGTGTTCGGTCACCATCTTTAAAGGGGGGGGGGGGGTACTGTCATACTCCGCTCTCCGGGTACCTCCACCCGAGCCTCTAAACACTGACTGTCACTTTAAAGTTTGGTTTCTAGTGCAGACTATTAGTCATGTTCTGTATATGTGATTACTTGACCTGTGTGTTGGTCAGTCTTCCTTAATAAGGTTCCTCCTTCCACCTCCTCTTTGCTGGTTCTTCAAGTCATACCTGTTTTGATTCTGATGCCTCTTTCGTGATGCATATTCAGTGGAAGCTATGCTTCACCGCTGCTACATGTTTGGACTTTATCAATCTCTGCATACCAGTTCCACTTTTGGTGGTAAACGCTATGATCCACACCTGTTACCTATTCAGCCTGCATTGCTGACTACTGCTAACCTGTTCGACAATCCGTGGTAAGCTGCTATTCATCACTGCCGTGTGTTCATCGCTGCTGTATGTTGGACTTCCTCGATCTCTGCATACCAGTTTCACTGCTCGTGGTAAACGCTATGATCCACACCTGTTACTTTCTCGGCCTGCATTGCTGACTACTGCTAACCTATTCCACAATCCGTGGTAAGCTGCTATTCATTGCTGCTGTGTGTTCATCGCTGCTGTATGTTGGACTTCCTCGTTCTCTGCATACCTGTTCCACTGTCTGTGGTGAACGCTATGATTTACACCTGTTGCCTACTTGGCCTGCATTGCTGACTGTTGCTAATCTGTTCTACCATCCGTGACAAGCTGTGTTTCATCATGGCTGTGTATGTCTGGACTTTGCTGATTTCTGTGCCTCAATTCTACTACTTGTGATATTGCTGCGATCATCGCTCGCTATCCATGTTATTGCATCGTGTTCAACTGCTGGCTAGTATTACATCTCAGTGGTGAGCTGAGGTCATCTTCTGCATATCAAGATTCTGTAGATCTGCTCATCTTCAGTGATCTCCATTGAACTGTGCATTGCATTCCACTCTTTGGTAGTACTTGTTGCGACTTTGATCATTGCATGTGCAGTCTGTATTAATGACCGTTGTTGACGGTTACTACTCTTGCATATCTTCGTGATCATCATTTGCAGTTATTCAAGTCTTCATTGAACTCTTGTATTAATGTTTATAATAAAATGGTAATCTTTGTTACCACCATTTGATGTCCGAATTGGATCATTCTTCTGCTGTGTAACTTGTTCTCTATCTGTCACACTGGGAGCTTTCCTGGAGGGCTGCGACCTGCAAGGAGGAAGCCGCAGAAGCCCAAATTTCCTTGCGGAAAACCCCTGGTGAACACCTTCCATCTTGTTAGACTCCGCGCCTCCATGGAAGTTTTGTCACTACCCATTGAGACAGCAGGATCTCACTCAATTATTGGTGAGCTAACCTGACAGGACCTTTTCTGTGTCTAGGGGCATATTCTATTCTTAGTATGTGGCTTTGTACGCACAGGATGACCGTAGCACTCATCTTTATCACCACTGAGGGATGAATCTATGGGAGATTCTCAACATACTATCACAGGCATTTGTTGTAGAATCTCACCAGAAAGTATAAAGCAGTATCTGCTGTAATCTTGGAAACAATATTATCTGTATTCAGAATATTATCAACACATCATCCATTTCCCTTTTTTTCCATAACCTGCAGGTCAGTGACTGGTGGGAAGAATATATTTACTTGCGTGGCCGAGGACCAATAATGGTGAACAGCAACTATTATGCAATGGTGAGATGCTATATTTCTTTGAAGAATGCTTTAAATTGTTTACATAATGTTTCCAATGTCTTTCATCTTTCAGTGAGTGTACCAGTAAATGACAACCATCAGTTTGCATTTTCACTACAATAAAGTTTGAAGTGTTCTGGTACTGCTGCACCTTTATAGCTAAGGACATTTTAGTAAAGAGGCATTATGCTCTCTAGTAATGGATCCTAGCTAGGAGTGGCTCTAAAGGACTTTCTTTCCAATGTCACTTGTTTGCTAAAAAGGGAAGACCCTTTTCAAAGAGAAGATATAGGGGTAAGTTTATCGAGCTGCAGGTTTGAAAAAGTGGAGATGTTGCCTTTAGCAAACAATCAGATTCCAGTTATCTTTTATTTAGTACATTCTACAAAATGACAGCTAGAATCTGATTGGTTGCTATAGGCAACATCTCCACTTTTTCAAACCCGCAGCTTGATAAATTTACCCCCTAGCCTTTTAAGGAAATTTCTTGACCATTGTGATCACAAGACCAGATTATTAAAACAAATTAACAGAAGAACTGAGCTCAACCTTAATATGTTCCTACATATTTATAGCAAAAGCATAAATCCATAATCTGAACCTACCCCACATTTTGATACAATCTTCTCGATTAAACAAGTCCTAATAGATACCTAAATAATAACATAGCTCAATTCATAAAACTATCAAGTCCTAACAAAGTTGTGATATTTCCTTCTCAAATTTTTAAAATGTAAGCATCCCTCAGGGGAAGTTTACATCCAGTATAGTTTATTTCTCAACAGCAGTAGAAGGGAAGATGCTTTAATTAGAATAACAAAATGGCTGATGGCATAGCTCATGAGATTATTATTATTATTATTATTATTATCGTTTATTTGTTAGGCGCCACAAGGTATTCGCAGCGCCGTACATGGTACAAACAGTAGACTATACAGGGTAAAACAATACAGAACAGTAAACACAAAGTACCAGAACTTCAGAAACTCCAGGCAGGCAAATACTGTAAAGACGGAGCGGAAGAACAGGTCTGGAGACAGGAGGGGAGAGGGGCCCTGCTCATAAGAGCTTACATCCTAAGGGAGGGTAGACAAAATCAGGCACAAGAGGGAGCCAGTGAAGCAAGGGGGAGAGAAAAAGGAGCCAGTGAGAAACAGAAGAGGTGAGAGGTTAGGTGGATGGTAGGTAGGTCTTAAGGAACAGGTGAGTTTTAAGTGCCCGCTTGAAGGAGCACAGATTGGGTGATAGACGGTTGGAGCGAGGGAGGTCGTTCCAGTGAAGGGGGGCAGCTCGGGTGAAGTCTTGGATTCTAGAGTGGGAAGAAGTAATCAGAGTGGAGGAGAGGCGGCGATCATTGCCTGAGCGCAGGGAACGGGCGGGAGTGTGGATGGAGAGGAGGTTAGAGATATAAGGGGCAGTAGACTGGGAGAGAGCCTTGTAGGTGGTGGTGAGGAGTTTGAAAAGGATTCTGTAGGGGAAGGGGAGCCAGTGTAAGGCAAGACAGAGAGGGGAGGCAGAGGAGGAGCGGCGTGTGAGGAAGATGAGTCTCGCAGCTGCATTAAGTATAGAGCGGAGGGGGGCGAGGTGGGAGCAGGGGAGACCAATAAGGAGGAGATTGCAGTAGTCGAGGCGGGAGATGATGAGAGCATGGATGACAGTTTTGGTGGCATCTTGAGAGAGGAAAGGACGGATGCGGGCAATGTTACGGAGTTGGAAGCGACAGGCTTGGGCAAGGGATTGAATGTGGGGGGCAAAAGAGAGAGAGGAGTCAAGAGTGACTCCTAGGCAGCGGAGTTGGGTGACAGAGGAGATAGTGGAGTTGTTAACAGTTATAGAGAGGTCATGGTGGGAAGGGCGTCTGGGTGGGGGAAAGACAATGAGTTCAGTTTTGGAGATGTTAATTTTAAGAAAGTGTGAAGACATACAGGAGGAGATGGCTGAGAGGCAGTCAGTTACACGAGAGAGGAGGGAGGAGGAAAGATCAGGAGAAGAGAAGTAGAGTTGAATATCGTCAGCATATAGGTGATACTGAAGACCGAACGAAGAGATGAGAGCTCCAAGGGAGGAAGTATAGAGCGAAAAGAGTAAAGGGCCAAGAACAGAGCCCTGAGGGACTCCAACAGGGAGAGGGGAGGGGGTGGAGGAAGAACCAGACGTGGATACAGAGAAGGAGCGGTTAGCAAGGTATGAGGTGAACCAGGCATGAACAGAGCCAGAGAGGCAGAGAGAGAGAAGAGTATGCAGCAGGAGGGGGTGGTCCACGGTGTCGAAGGCCGCGGAGAGGTCGAGCAGGATGAGATGGAGCTAAACTTGCCCATTCAAAGACATAGACGGTCTTTCGACTTGAGCACTTAGCAGAGGATCTGTGTCTAATTTGGCCACAAATGGATGACTAAAATAAATGGATCCAGTCGCTCAGTGCTTAGGATGAACAAATGGATCACGTGGGGCCAAAGAATACATGCAGCACCAATCAATATTAGGTCAATCCCATGCAGACATTGACCGGGGCTGCTGCTCATTTTGGGATCACACACCAGTGCAGCTTAACTCTCAGTGAATTTTGCAATATAGAAACAAACCTCTATCCATCAAATATTAAACTCAATATTATTTCCCTATGTGTTTAGTTAACATATTTCTTAATGATTTCTTAAATTGTCCTTAAAAATACATGGGATGTATAATGAATACTGAAGTGAGGGATATTGTGCTCTGCTTGTTCTATCACAAAAAATCCTAACGTTATAAGCTACTATTTGTGTTTTCAATGTAGGATTTCCTGTCTGTAACTCCGACCACCAACCAAGCAGCACGTGCTGGAAATGCCATTCACGCCATGCTTCTTTACCGCAGAAAGCTTGAAAGGGGCCTGATACCACCAGTAAGTGACCCCATGATGAAGCTTGCTATAAATGTAGCTTGAATGAGTGCTACAAGCTGGATAGTAAGATAGTCAATATAAACCAAAAGAAATATATTGTCTGGGCTATAACCTATATAACCTATAACCTGGGCTATACTTTGTCACCAGGTCATGGCTCTTGGCATTGTCCCCATGTGCTCATATCAGATGGAGAGGATGTTTAATACTACGCGGATTCCAGGAGTGGAGACTGGTGGGTATACCTTGGAACAGCACATAAATAGACGCAAATGATGCCTAGATGCTGCATATAGTATTCTGAATCAGACATTATATTTATGGGAGGTGTGGAGGTGGTGGTGGGAGGGGGGACCTAGATTTGCTGATCTATCATCAGCTAATAGAAGGAGGAAATGTATGAGATTATCTTGTCTGGTGACAGTTTGAGGATACTAAGCATTAAAATAGTAAGACTTCTCTGAGACTTCTTTAAGTGTTATTTGATGGGGAGTGGAGTAGTGAGGGGGGCAGTATAAGTAAAGGGGTGTGAACAATAATGCCATGGAAGGATAGCAAGAAAAACAGTTTAGTAAAAATTGTGAGCTTTGATAGGGGTTAGTGCAGTGGTTCCCAAACTTTTGTAGTTCACAGGCACCCTTAGAGTCTCCATAATTATTTCAAGGCACCACTCCAAAATAATTATCGAGCAGTCCTGTTTTATAAGTAGTCAAAAAAATGTAATCAGTATTTAGGTCAGGACAGAAATACCTATTTAGTTGTATGCAAAAATAATACACATACATCCAAGGGAAAAGAATATTTTTATATATATTTTTTTCAATTATATTTCTGTCAAAGAATAATTTACAGCTAACACACACCGTGCCCCCTGCCTCCACACACACCGTGCCCCCTGCCTCCACACACACCGTGCCCCCTGCCTTCACACACACCGTGCCCCCTGCCTCCACACACTCTGTGCCCCCTGCCTCCACACACTCTGTGCCCCCTGCCTCCACACACTCTGTGCCCCCTGCCTCCACACACTCTGTGCCCCCTGCCTCCACACACTCTGTGCCCCCTGCCTCCACACACACCGTGCCCCCTGCCTCCACACACTCTGTGCCCCCTGCCTCCACACACTCTGTGCCCCCTGCATCCACACACTCTGTGCCCCCTGCATCCACACACTCTGTGCCCCCTCTACTTCTGCACTCTGCCCCCTCGCTGTGCTCCCTCTGCATCCACGCTGTGCCCTCTGCAACCGCGCTCTGCCCCCATGCTGTGCCCCCTCTGCAACCGCGCTCTGCCTCCTCGCTGTGCCCCCTCTGCAACCGTGCTCTGCCCCCTCGATGTGCCCCCTCTGCAACCGTGCTCTGCCCCCTCAAGGTGCCCCCTCTGCCCCCTCGATGTGCCCCCTCTGCCCCCTCGATGTGCCCCTTCGCTGTGCCCCCTCTGCCCCCTCGATGTGCCCCTTCGCTGTGCCCCCTCTGCCCCCTCAATGTGCCCCCTCTGCAACCGTGCTCTGCCCCCTCGATGTGCCCCCTCTGCCCCCTCGATGTGCCCCCTCTGCCCCCTCGATGTACCCCCTCGATGTGCCCCCTTTGCCCCCTCGCTGTGCCCCCTTTGCCCCCTCGCTGTGCCTCCTCTGCAACAGCGCTCTGCCCCTTCACGGTGCCACCTTTGCAACCGCCCTCTGCCCCCTCGCTGTACCCCCTCTGTATCCCGCCGTGGACAGTCAGAAGAAAAAAACTTACCAATCCAGCCGCGCCTGGGACCCAGCATCCTCCTCTCTCCTGACGCTTCTCAATGAATATGTCGGGCGTGATGACGTCATGCATTCAGTGAGAAGCGAGGAGGGAGGAGGATGCTGGGTCCCGGGCGCCGTCGGATTGGTACGTTTTTTTCTCTCTTTCTGTTTTTTCTTCTGACTGTCCACATCCTGTCCACGGCACCCCTGAGACAGCGCGGCGGCACCCCTGGGAGCCGCGGCGCACAGTTTGGGAACCTAGGGGTTAGTGTATATGTGACAAGGGAATAAAACAAAGAAACAAATAAAGTAGAGAGATTGATACGTTACAGTGCACAGATCTTGGAGATAACAGCTGACAGTTTATTAATTGTACACGTTGTGAAAAAAATCACTTCATGCAGCAAATCGCAATTGCATCTACTTCTAGAAGTTGCTTTCCCCTAGACTGTCTCTAAGATATAGTTAGGCTCATTAATGAAAACAGAAACATGGGCTGATTGGTTGTTTTGAGATGTAGGCTGATAAAAGCTTGCCATTAGAAAATTTGCATCACACCACAACTTTGAGCATGGGAATAATTGCTTAACAATTGTGTGTATTTAAAGCAGATATAAGTGGTGGAATTTTGTTTTTCATGGCAGATGTATAGTTTAACATAATTTTGAAATACATTTTGTTCTACCCAACTTCTTTAGAATAACCCTCATAGCATTGCAACTTTTTAATGGTGGTAAGACTTAACTTGACAGATTATATACAGTACAGTGTAGTTAGATTGATAGAGCTTTAAAATAGCAGTACAGTGTAAGTACTGCTATTTTAAAGCTCTATCAATCTACGGACTTTAAGTGTCAATTCCATAAATTCAGAAATATGCCTCCTGCAGTGCAGGTTGCTGTTTGCTTTTTTGTGCAATGTGCATGGATTTATCACATGAAAATGGATATTAAGTGACTTTGTTTTTGAAGAACGTTATATTCTTTGGATACTCTAACGCCAGTATATGCAAAATGGTACTCTGCCATGCTGAGTGTTTTCATCAAATTCTGTATAATATACTATGGATCAGAATGGCATGGCTACCAGGCAGGACTGCCAAGTGTTCAGAAATGCATCAGTCTCAGAGCAAGCTCTAAAACATTAATGAGGTGAATGAAACACCTAATCTAGCTGGATTATAGTAAGATCAAAACATAATTTTGTAGGATCACTCCGAAGGAGGACATTCCTTCATTAACCAAGAGCTCAGTCTTATTGGGGAAGAGAGCTTGAGAACACTTTCCTAATCAGCCATAGAGGACTGTCAAAAATCTGTTGTCTACATCCAAATACAACAAAGAGATCAAGCTGGGTCCACATGAAGGGGAGAAATACCAGTACTCATAATGAGGGTGTAAAATGACATCTCACCATTGTGTTTGGCATTGACATCAGTAATCTGAAAGTATCTAAAGTATTGTGCAGGGGGAACGTAATGTGTTGGGGGAAATGGGAAAATTAGGGGACACTTTTTTTTACGTGATATGTGAGAAATGGGGCTGAATATTTTTGTACATCCTCTATATATTGGACATATTTGTGCATCTGCAGCTAGCATATCCTTGTAAGTGAAGAACTGCCTCTATCTGGGGTATAATCTTGTACATAAACCCTCACTCCACATGGTACCTATCAAGACTTAATTAGCAACTACAAACAAATTCTAACTCAAATTACTACTTTATTTGTGTATGTCCACTTCCTGGTCCTTGGAAATGCACCCAGAAAGTCAATTTGTGCTTAGCCTACCTTTTTTATACTCGTTCACTAAGCCTCTCTTACACAGTAGTGCAGATATTGGTGGCTTCTGAATAGAATGTCTGTGTTAAAATGCAGCTTTTGAACAATGCAAGTAAACTTCTTGCACAAATATGCAATTACAGCATACAGTTATTCTATGTATTCTTTACTCCTTCAGACTAAAAATAAATAAAGTAATATTATTGCTACTAAAAATAATATAGTTTAGGTTAAATGAACTGTATTAGAAAAACACATATCAACATTATTACGGTATCTTTCCCCACAGACCACCTGCAGCACCTAGTTGAGAGTCGCCATGTGTGTGTGTATCACAAGGGACGTTACTACAGGCTATGTCTGTATGATGACCGGACCCTACTCAGTCCACGCCAGCTGCAGATACAAATTCAGCGCATTCTTGATGACCCAAGCCCACCACAACCCGGAGAGGAGAAGCTGGCAGCGCTCACAGCAGGGGATCGGTGAGGACAGGGATAGTATCTTGGGAGGAATTAGGTAGAAATACATGGACTCTTGTATAGAGATATATATAAATAATGCATACAAAATAATGTTTTGTTACTATGATTGTTTTTTTTCATCTGGTTATAGATTTAGCAGTCATGATTACAACATTAGTCTTACATTGCTCCACAATGAGACTCGTATCCCACCGCATTCCATAGAAGAATAGTATTGGGTAACTTTTGTGACATTTTATGCAATAAAGTCTATTGCCTTTGTATAAATGTATATATATAATAATACCATGTCACAACTCAAGTTGCTTGGGGCAGCAAGGTGGCTTAGTGGTTAGCACTTCTGCCTCACAACACTGAGGCCATGAGTTCGATTCCCGTCCATGGCCTTATCTGTGTGGAGTTTGTATGTTCTCCCCTGTTTCGGATCTGGTTTGATACAGGCCTGATTAGTCAGAGCAGGCCTGTACTCGTGACCCGGTGCTGAGTCTTAACTAGGGTTTCCAGAATAATGAGTCAAGACACAGAAGTTGCTTCTACAATACTTCAATGAGTATATAATAAACACACTAATATATATATATATATATATATATATATATATATATATATACACATGTATGTCTATATGTATATGTGTATGTCTATATGTATATATATATATATGTGTGTATATGTGTATATATATATATATATATATATATATATATATATATATATATGCACAGATGACAGGAATGAAGTATAGTCTGCAGATGTATAATACAGATATCACATATAATGGAGAAGCATAAATACGTATAGATTTTACAGCTAATACGAGGAAGTATTAGTAACGTGCATAAATACAGACTAAAGAGAATGGGTTAGATTAATGGAAGCAGCGACAAATGCTGCAAATCACAAGGAGAACATATAGCAATGCAAGCATCAATATACACGAAGAATTAGTACTGGGAATGAGGAGGAGAGGAATCCAGAGCAGAACACCACAGACAGCAATGCAGAGAGACCCGATAAGTCACATTGCAGAGATGGACAAACCGGCAAGGTTAAGCACACAGGAGGGGTGGTAGCCATGACAGTAGCAGAGGCAGTGATACAATGTAGGTGCTAATTAGCTGTGGCAAGGTGATATACACAATAGCAGTCTTGTTCACAGCATAGATGATATCAGCTACGATAACCACAGCAAAGATGAGAATAGTCAGCGCTCTGTGCACCACAGAGAAGGTAGCAATTAACCAATGTTCAGGATACCACAGGGTTCAGTAATTAGTAGATGACACTACACAGAGATGCAAGGAAAAGTCTATACACCGCAGAGTCCAGGAATTAGCAGTGTAAGCCAAACAGCCTGTTAGCTATGACAAAGGTTCTTATACAGCAGGGTTGAAGGTAATGAGCGTCTGTGTATCACTATCAGGGCCGCCGAGAAGGGGGGGGGGGGAGCGGGTACATTTTACCAGGGCCCAGTCCTAATTTTTATTTTTTCCTTTTTGCGTTTTTTTTCTGTATCTTTTTTTTTCCCGCGGCTGGGGGGGGGGGGGGGGGGGGGGGTCGGATCGTTGGTGGGGGGAGCTGGAACAATAAAAAAGAAAAAAAAAATACCCACGTGACCGCGGCGCCGCGTCCCTCCTCTCCTCTTCTCTATTCACACTGACTGACGGGCGTGACGTCATCAAGTCACGCCCGTCAGTCAGTGAGGAGCGCCGGACAAGACAAAGCTAGAAGAAAGAAGAGAAGACAGAAGAGAAAAAGAAAGAAGCGGACAGGAGGTAAGTAAAGAAACAGAGAGGCAAGGGGAGGAAAGGGACAGTGCTATTAAGAAGGGGGAGTAAAACAACGGGGGAGAGAGGCTGAGAATAAATAAAAAAGGGGAGAGAAACAAAAAGTTAAAAAAAAAAAAGTGGAGAGAAGCACAGAATAAATAAAAAAGGGGAGAGAAACAGTATAAATAAAAAAGGGGAGAGAAACATAGAATAAATAAAAAAGTGGAGAGAAGCACAGAATAAATAAAAAAGGGGAGAGAAACAGTATATATAAAAAAGGGGAGAGAAACATAGAATAAATAAAAAAGGGGAGAGAAACATAGAATAAATAAAAAAGGGGAGAGAAGCACAGAGTTAAAAAAAAAAAGGGGAGAGGCACATTTAATAGTGGGGACTATTAATTTAAGATGGGGTGGTTTGGGGGCTATTGAATATGGGGGTGAGTTTAGGGAGAATGAAGTCTATTTATTAAATGTGACTATGAATTTATTAATGGCAGTGATGGTTGCGGGAAATAGGTATTGCTGGGGCTGTTTGCAGGAAGGGAAATAGGTTTATTTATTAAATGTGAATACTATTATTTTAATGTTGGGGCTGGAGGAAGGCCTAATTATTAATCGTGGGTGCTATTGATTTAACGCCGGGGCTGGCTGTAATTTTCTAAATGTAGCCATTTTTTTTCCCCAAATAGGTCCTCCAACATTTCAGGATCCGGACAAGCCGCAACTAAAGAAAGCAGCAGTCACAGGTGGTGAAAGTGAGAAGAACAGGTAGGAGAGAGCAGCAGAGTGTGTGAAATGTTGTGATTCTAGTAGGGACAATGGGAATTTTTGGTGAGTGTCATGCCCAATGTAAGGTGCAGGCCAAGACTAAACTCTTTGTGTACACACTGCATTCTTTGTATACTACACTGTGGTGCTAGATGTCTTAAAAGTCAGGAGTGCTGTGACATATGTGACACTCTGGTGAATTCAGGATCTAGTGCTAGCCATGCCCCAACGGTGCATTGCCACGCCCCAAATGTATGACCACACCCCCAAAAAAAATTGCACCGGCGTTAGGCTAGCCACGCCCCAACGGTGCATTGCCACGCCCCTGAATGTATGCCCAAAGGCGGCGGCGCAAAAAAATTTGAGGGCTTACTCGACTATGAGGGGGGCTCCATGAATTTGTTGTACCCAGGCTCTGAATTCCTCTTGGCAGCCCTGATCACAATGGAAAGTAGAGGCACACTTGAGAGTAAACAGAGTCTTGTAATATGCACATGAAGATACTTGCAACAAGGAAGTCCCAGGAGAAGTGCTACAGCACTTGGTTAAAGATATTTAATTCTTTCACAAGGATTACAGAGGGTCAGGATACACAAGGGTCCATGGAGGCAGGGTAGCAAACAAGTTGCACTGACAGTGAGCAGGTGTCAGTGCTGAGTTTAAATAGAGCAGGTTTTGAATGACCCGCCGTGAGGGCAAGTCATGTTATCCACAGGAGAACAGAGCAGACAGGGAAGTAGCAAACCTGGACAGGATTGTTAAATCTCCGTGTTTGCGTGGGTTCCTCCGGGTGCTCCGGTTACCTCCCATACTTCAAAAACATACGAGTAGGTTAATTGGTTTATTAGCCAAGTGGAGCAGCAAATCCCAGGCTGATGGTTCACCTTGACCCTCAGAGGTCATGGCCAGAGTATACTGTCACAAACAGACTTACTCTGATGGCCTTATCTGCCAGTATTGGCGCTGCTACGCTGGGAGGCACGGAGTCTAAACACGCCTCAGGTCTTCTCCAAGGATCCCCGCAAGGAGATTTGGGTGTAGCTGCATAGGCGTGCAGGTCGCGGCCCTCCCAGTTAGCTACCAGCGAGGTAAAGTGAACTAGCGGAGTCGTGCAATCCAAAGGTCAAAACTAAGTGGGCAATACAGGTACCGAAGGAGTAGGTAGAAGAAGAGTCAGGAAGCCAAAAGTCAAAACCAGGGAGTCAGGATGGGTCCAAAGCAAAATCCGAAAGAATGGTCAGGCAGAACTAGGGTCAGAATCCAATAATCAGTAAGTACAAGATATACACAGTGCTGGAGTCTAGGGACTAGATAACTCTGGCACCCTAGTGGTGCCAGAGTCAGGTTTAAATACTGACTCTCATTGGTGGACGTGGGGTCGGTGTTCAGCTGCTCTGACTGCTGGCAGGAAGTGCTGGCCGGCTTCTCCGTTGTCTAGCAACGGAGACGCGATGTTCGGGCACATGCGCCCGAACTTCCTGTAGAGCCCCAGAAGTAGTGTCCCGTTGCTTGGCGCCTAGCGTGTGTGCGGGGACGGCGCCTGACAGTGAGTGAATTCTCTGTACAGCGCTGCGGAATCAGTGGCGCTATATAAATAAATAAATGATGATGATGCTTGATTTTGTTTCAAGGGGTTTGACGAAACGACTCTAAAGCTCAAAAATTTGTTGTAAAGCAAAATGATCAAGCTAACTTTGAGCAAACAGATTCACTTAAATGGCACCATAAAAATAATCCGTTAAGCAAGCCACATTTCATAGTATACTGTAGTGTCTTTTGTTTTAATTTCAAAGTGGAAATTTCAAACCGAGAACTTTGACCTTGAACTGCGAACAGCAAATGCGGCTGTGACAGAATAACCCAAATTGAATTGGCACAAAAATCACCATCTTATCAAGAACAAATTCCAGGCCCTCAAACTGGTTTGAGTAATTTAAGCATCTCTTATCACAAGCACATGAAACAATTACATAAGACATAGGCCATATGTCTTTAACGATTAGCCCTAAAAGAACAATCCCACCTGCAGAATAAGAGATTGGAAAACATTAAAGGATAACAGGAAGTTATTTGGGTTAAACAATAATACATTGAAATTAATATAACTTAACTGGGTCCGTTATTTTTTCAATTCAGCTGGTCCCCCAAGTCTGTAATGGTCCAGCGATGCTCTCTTCACTTCCTCTGCATCATTAGCATTGTTGTTGATGGCTTATCCTCTGAGACGGAGGGGTATTGCTGTTCGATTTAAGTAAGGCCTCTCTTAGCAGGGGCGAGGACTCTTACAGATACCAGGGGATCTGCCTTGAGAAAAACTGGACCACAGATAAGTGATATTTTGTATTTTTTGTATTATTGTCTAACTTTACTCAAAGCAGATTTTTTAGTTATGGGTGGAGATATTTATTTTCATGAAGGAAAGTCTCAAGTAATAATGCAGGATTTTTAAATTGTTACAATTATCTTACTATTCATATACCTATTCTGTTCACTTCTTGGCCACTGTCCTATCTTATGTTTTCTTATGATGTGACCCCCGCAGTGTCTCTTGGGCTCAGGCTCGCGCTAACTTCTTCAGTCATAATGTGAATCGAGTCTCTTTGAGCTCCATAGAACGTGGAGTCTTCTTTGTCAGCCTAGACCACGAAGCAGGAGGGTATCAGGAGCAAGACAAGCACTCTCTAAGTGTGTATGCCAAGTCTCTACTACATGGAAACTGCTACAACAGGTAACATTACATTCAGTATATAGTGTTGTTCTAAATAATTGTTTTATTTATTTGCTTTTATACATATAGGTGCTGTTTTAGAGTTGCACACAAGTGTATTTTCATGTCATAATTATGTGTCTCATATAAATTTACTGGCGCTGTGCACTTCAAAGGGCATTCATGTGCCAGTGGAGTAGAGTAATGGTGTGAAAGGTTCTTTAGCAATCAATGGAAATCGTTAGGTACAAAGCATAAATTATGCACCTATGCAAGACAGGTGCAAAGTATGTACCTGGCAACAGCACAGCACGCTTCCCTGCACTCTATTTCAGGTTGCATATATAATAAGATGTGTCTTATGCAGATGTGCATTTGGGTTTATGCTTTATATAGCCTGATCGAGCAGGGACTGAGGTTCAACATCTGTCTTGGTATCTGTATGGCTTTTTCACTTAATAATTTTAAAGGGAAAGGACAGATAGATGCATATAATTGGTTCACTTATAGTGTCAAAGCCTTAATCCCATAAATCACTGTTGCAGGCTATAAGCTTGGTTTATTTGTTCAGGCTGCTATTACTGATGTATAATTCTGCACGCTGTCATTTGACTATCATGGCAAACAGTCACATGGAGAGAGTATGATGTAGAGAGCAGAGAGGCCCTCTGAGCTCTGTCTCCTCTATAAAATCCTCATCTGCCTTCACAAGTTCACATAACATGCAGAGTCTAAGGGGTATATTATTTACTAAACTGCAGGTTTGAAAAATTGGAGTTGTTGCCTATAGCAACCAATCAGATTCTAGTTGTCATTTTGTAGAATGTACTAAATAAATGATAACTAGAATCTGATTGGTTGCTATAGGCAACATTTCCACTTCTTCAAACCCTCATACTTAAAAGGTATTTAACTTCCTGTTTAAGGAAATAAATATTCTATGTGGGATTGCTGCTTTAAATCTTTTTAATGAAATCACATAAATAGGCACCACGACCAATCCTGTCACATGCTGCTCATAATAGCTAAACCTCCACTGGTGCTTACGCTGATACAATTTAGAACCAGTGCTTTCATTAAGATGGTGCAATACATGTTAGCCTATAGCTGAGACTACGCTCTATTTGAATCCACAATGTTGGGCATGTATATTGTATTGCTAAGTATTATTGTTATGATTTTCCTAATCAAATTAAGGAATGTAGGACTTTTCTGAATATATGGGCATTATACAATCTTTGGCACTATGTGAGAGGATCAGATTACGTCTCCAAATTGAATAGATTACTTATGGGTTACACTATTACAAGATACTGATACAATATTAAGCTGTGGAACCTCTATTATTCGAGCCACTTTATAATATGTTTCCATAAGAAATTACAGTATCTAATATTTTAAGTATAGTACAGTATTCAGATGTTTAATCTGCAATTCTAGATACCAGTTCACAAGCAATATCTCTCAATACTAATCAGGGCTGGATTAACCCGAGGTCTAACTGGGCTATAGCCCAGGGGCCTCGGGCATCCAGGGGGCCCTTCAAACTCCTCAGCAGCATTATTGATCGGTCGGGGGCGATCGATGCTGCTGAGTACTGTCAGTGCAGTCCTCCGTCCCGGCGCGCTGTAGTCTACTTACTGAGGATATCTCGCGAGAGTTCATGAACTCTCGCGAGATCTCCTCAGTAAGGAGCTTACAGCGCGCCGGGACGGAGGACTGCACTGACAGGTAAGTGCTTGGGGGGGGTCCTCGCGGGGGGTGGGGGGCGGCGGACGGCTCACATTGGGGGACTCGCGGGAAATGGAGGGCCCCTTAGCCCAGGGGCCTCCATTCCCTTAATCCGGCCCTGATACTAATACAACAGTGTAGGGTGTTATTTTGTTTTTATACTCTAAGTATAAGGGGAAATTCAATTTCCTTTATACAGTAATGCGGCCTGCGCACCATTACCGCTATTACGGTAATAGTGCACTTAAATACTGTTATTATTGTAATTTCAATGCCAGCTTTTAGCTTGTAGCTCATAGAGTTGCAAGCAAAAATTTCCCCTAATAACGGCTGTAGGATTACCGCTGCATTAATATAAGGGGAATTGAATTTTCCCCTAAATGTCATATGTGATTTTCTAAAAAAAAAAAAAATGTATATATTTTTTTTAATAAAACATGTTTTAACTTTACTAAGTGAACCAATAATTGCGGGTTCTTTCCACTTTTTTTTAATGATTTTTACATTCTAAGTTTTGGCTAGACATTGATCCATACTGATCATAAACTTTATGAAGATAAATGTTTAGGACGATTATATTCCAATAGTATGCACTGCTTACTGCATCTATGCATCTAATTGCTTCCATTTCAGGTGGTTTGATAAATCGTTCAGTCTAGTTGTGTTCAGTAACGGGAGGCTGGGTCTGAATGCTGAGCATTCCTGGGCTGACGCACCAATCATTGGACACTTGTGGGAGGTACTATTATAAATGAGCATGTTATGTACACAGGATTACATGAAGAAACTAATATTTATTTAATGTCCTTTTATATGTCCTTTTTATGTTTACTAAATGTGTTTTCACTGTATTGATGTTCCTATTGGTATTGTATATCATATATCATAAACATCTTGCAATTTTACACCCATTCACCTTAACATCTATGGGGTATATTTACTAAACTGCGGGTTTGAAAAAATGTATAGCAACCAATCAGATTCTAGTTATCATTTATTTAGTACATTCTACAAAATGACAGCTGGAATCTGATTGGTTGCTATAGGCAACATCTACATTTTTTTTGAAACCCACAGTTTAGTAAATATACACCCATTTCTTGTTTCATACCAGCACTGTCACACCTTTCCAATCCTATTCATTTTGCTTTCCTCTCTTTATGTCTTCGTTCTGTTAAAAAAAAAAATATGTTCTTCTCCTCACTAGTTCATGTTGGCCACTGACTGCTTTGATTTGGGATACACAGAGGACGGGAACTGCCGTGGAGATTCTTGGATCTCCTTGCCAGCACCATACAGATTGCAGTGGGATATTCCACCAAAGGTGGGTGCTCTAAACAGGGTAACAAGATGTTTTGCCTTCAAGGTAAAGGTGGCAAAATGCACTTCCTACCCTCAATGCCAGATGGTATGTACACCCTTTTCTCAATGTGTGCCCTTGTATGTCATACAACATTGTCCCTGTATTCCCTTTGCCAGTCCTCTGCTGTTTTCTCATCCACTGCTTAGAATATTAGAAGCTGTTTATGATATGCAAATCTGGGAGCTGTCCCTCTGTGATGTCACATTTATTTATTATCGTTTATTTATACTACTAGCATGCAACGCAACATGCTGTACAATTGGGGACAGTAGTAAGAGAGCCTTGCCCTCAAGCTTGCAGTCTAAATATTTAGAATATGATTAAGGAGATTCAATAGATCACATTATATCTTTTATTAGACCAATCAGAGATATTCCCTTAGTACTGGGAAGTGGTGATCTTATAATGAATTTTGCAGAGGCAGCAGGTGCAGAGTATTTGTTAAAAATGTACATTTCCTTGCTACAAAATGTATAAGAATATATAATTAAAAGGATGACAATTGTTTTTTTTATAGCGTACACAGCACTAATGCAAATGTTTATGTAAGGGTTGATAAGGGCACCATGTCACTTCCCATGTCAGGCAGCAGAAAGGTTTGACCTACTTTGGTTAAGATTTGGATAAATCAATGATGTCCGCTAATGAAAAAAAATTGCCTCCTTCCAGTGCCGTGAGGTCATTGAGTTCTCCTACAGCACAGCCAAGACACTAGCAAATGATGTGGATTTTCACTGCGTTCGTTTCACAGATTTTGGGAAAGGAGTTATCAAAAAGTGCAGAAGCAGCCCGGATGCCTTCCTGCAGATAGCATTTCAACTGGCTCACTACAGGGTAAACCACTAACACTACCAACAGAATATGCTACGTGAGAATTGCCTACATATTTATCAGGCTGGTTTAATCAATTAATACACTAGCTGCAGATATGTCATCAGAAAGCGCTATAAAAGGCTGAAAAGTATACTTATATGTTGGGATAAAAAAGCAAGGATAAAAACAATGAGTAGTGAGAAAGAGCTGAATTTGGATTGTAACATGTTAAAAACTGAGAGGTAATAATGAAGAAAAGGTATTTAATTAAGGATGGGAAAAAGATGTTTGGAAAGAGGGCAAATAATAATACATAAGAGACATGATAAAGACACAGGGCTAGATTTACTAAGCTGCGGGTTTGAAAAAGTGGGGATGTTGCCTATAGCAACCAATCAGATTCTAGCTTTCATTTATTTAGTACTTTCTACAAAATGAGAGTTAGAATCTGATTGGTTGCTATAGGCAACATCCCCACTTTTTCAAACTCGCAGCTTAGTAAATCTAGCCCACAGTGTTGATAGCACTATTGAAATGTGATGACATATGGACAATTAGAGATGCTCGGGCTCGGTTTTCTGAAAACCGAGCCCACCCGAATTTAGGGGATCTGAGTAGGCTCGCGAGCCGGCTCGGTACTTTTTCGCATCCTTGGATCTGAATCGAGGCAAAACGTCATTGTTGCGTTGTTGGATCTCACGGGTTTTGGATTCCATAAGTACCTCCCTCCCCTGGAGATCCAGCGCCATTGCTCACACAGAAACAGGGGTAGCAGTGTTCTTGTCACTCTCCTTTCTCCAGTGACATTGCTCACACAGAAACAGGGGTAGCAGTGTTCTTGTCACTCTCCAGTGCCATTGCTCAGTGCCATTGCGCATACAGAAACAGAAGGGGTAACAGTGTTTTTCTTACTCTCCAGTGCCATTGCTCAGTGCCATTGCTCAGTGCCATTGCTCATACAGAAAGAGGAGGAGTAGCAGTGTTCTTGTCACTTGACAAAAATTTACTGGAAATGACTAGAAATTAATTATATTGAGGTTAATAATAATGTAGGAACAAAAAAAGAGCCAAATTATGTGATTTTAGAAAAATAATAGGGATGCAAAACCAAAACACACAAGGGCGGTTTTGCCAAAATCCAAAACTAAACACGAAGTTAATCCAGATCTAAAACACGGGGATCATTGAACATCTCTATGGACAATGCATGTCATTGATAATGATGACATTGGCTTGGTGTAGGCTAAAAGCAATAATGCTATGGTTGAACAATACACAACTAACACAGTAATCTGTCTGTTAAGGTAAATAGTCATAACGTCACCCATTTTTGTGTCACTTTGTGGATACTACAGGATAAGGGTCACTTTTGTCTGACGTATGAAGCCTCCATGACTCGCCTGTTCCGTGAAGGTCGAACAGAAACTGTGAGATCATGCACCAGTCAGTCCTGTGAATTTGTTAAAGCCATGGAGGATCCCAATCAAAGCGTGTGTATTATGGCTACATCTTTTTATCTAGCATCATTTCTCTGCTCGTAATACATGTTGACTTCAGTTACATCATCACCCATTGTTTTTTAGAAGGAAAACCGTCTGGCACTGTACCGAGCTGCAGCTGACCATCACCAGCTAATGTATCGCTTAGCAATGACAGGAAAGGGTATTGACCGTCACATCTTCTGCCTCTATCTTGTGTCCAAGTATCTGGGAACGGAGTCCCCCTTCCTTCAGCAGGTGAGACCATACTCTCTGTTTCCATTTGTCACTTATTTTTGTTGGTACTTCTAAGAATATTTTATTTGTAACATTACAGCATATGTTTTTCCTACATGTAGCTCTTATTAAAGGAAAAGTAAAATATTTAACGTGTTGTAGCATAGGGGGCATGCAGTAGTTTCCTTTCTGTTGTCAGAAAATATTGTATTAGTGTTATGATTCTGTTCAAAAAATTAATTCCATATAATTATAGCCACGGAGCCATGGATACAAACATTAAACTGTTTATTACAGCGAAAACACAGTCCGGGTGAAAAACAAAGAGAGACCCAGTAAAGGCTCAATAAATCAACAGACTTCCGGGTATAGCAAAAATAGCAGATTAACGATAACGAGAATACAGCAGGTAATTTAGCTGAAGCTTGATGACAGCAATAGCCAGGAGTTCTCAGGAATTATAAGTTAGTGGTGTGTCCAGACATGAGACAGATATCAGGTAGGTTTCCAGGAGATAATATACAGGTGAGTAGCAGGAGATGGCTAACACATGGATTTCCACAGAAACAACAAATCAGGTATTCCAGGTACAAACAAACATAGAGGCTCAGGAACATCAATGATCAGCAAAGAAGGCTGGAAGAAGTAGGTATATATGTGAGGCACTCAGGTGTGTGCGATTGACTAGGTGTGCAAGTTAACCCCTGATAGTGGGAAAGGACAAATCAGCGGCACCTCTGGTGCTCCACAGGTACTGCAGGGTAACATACCAGAGTCCAAAATAGTCCCACAGGCAGATCATAACAATTAGATCATTGTTTACTATGTCCCAGCACATTCTACTCAAATCACTGGCTGAGTGTATACACAGACCCCCTTGTAGAAATGGGTGTAATCTCAACCGGTGTACTTGTTACTGCACCGGAAACGGCATTACAGAGATTTATTGGTGCAAAAATCAAAAATCTAGAAAGTGTAAGATCTGCTAGTGTATATAGTCTCTCTTCTCCAAAGAATTTTTAAAACATTTGTCAATGACCTAATGTCAGTACAATAATTAATATATTAATGAAATTCAGCCACGAGAGAAAATATATTGTTGATTCACTTTTATACGTCAGCATGTTCTCATTTTTGAGGAATAATTCCACAGGAATGAACAATTGTTCAGATATTACACTAGAGCATGGATAGGAAACTGTTTCAGTAGCAAATCTGGATAAATCTGGCTAACGGTCAATCTACTTCTGCCAATAGCTAGCAGATCATAATCAGGTGGAAGTACTTTAAAGCAACTCAGACTCATGCTTCCACCAATTTCTGTCCCTAAACTGGATTTTCAGCCTACTTTTTTAAAAGAACAAAAACAAAAAACGTCAGCATTATTCCCATCATCTTGAATGTATAACCCCTTAATTTCCTGTTCCCATCTGTATAATATTGACAAGAACAATAAGTGCAATGTGTAAAATAAATTACTATAACAAGTAGAAATGATAACATAACATATTAAACTGCAAATCCAGATTATTTGCCGTAATTACCTGATTTTCCAACATATGTTATTTTTAACACTTAGGAGGTCATTTGTGACACACAAAACTACTAAAGTGCAGTGCAAACTCTTCTAGTGATATCACATGCCTCGATTTGCACTGGTACACCTAGTTTTCCTCCAAAGTGCAGTGATTTGCAGATTGATATGGCGACGTTTGATGCTCTGACTGATGAGAGGAGTAAGGAGGAGTTAGGGCTGTCCTTGCTGGCCTGTGTACCGAGACAGGGTTTTGTTTTCCAGAGTGAGATTATTAAAATGAGATAACAATGAGGGTTTCATATTTGCCTATTTTCCTGGAATTTCCGGGAGGCTCATGAATTTCTGGGAGTCCTCTCGGACTCCCGGAAGAGTAGGCATCCTCCCGGATTGTCATGGGGGTGGAGCTTAATAACATGATCGCCACGTTAAGCTTTCCCCTCCCCCCCGCTTTTTAATACTGTGAATCTTCACATTTTTATAGCAGGGGTTGGGGCCAAAATGGCGCGATTCAATGAGCCCCATCCTCACACGCCTACCTGTTGGCAAGTATGGGGTTGGTGTGTAGATGTTTAGCACATCCATTTCCCCAAATTCTGCAGAAATGCTGCCACTTTAGAAACTTGGTTCGGGGAATGTTAGGTGAATTTCCAGTTTGTCATTAACCCCCCCGCAAACTTTGAAATTTATTTTGAATTGCATTTTTTGCATTTGACTTCTACCTTATTTGCGCAAATAGAATTCCTGGTGTTTGATACAACAACGCACAGCAGCACTCCCCAATGTAGGATCACTGTGTGGAGATATGCTCAGGAGTCCAGCTGTTCAATGTATAAATGTAGTGAATATATTGTTAGAAGTTTACATATCTCTATTCCTACAGCATGTTTAGTCCCTACACACAAGTGTAGTATACAGTCATGTGATTAAGAAAGTGTACCCTATTGAAATGCCCTCAAAAATCAATAAACTGGAGCAGTGAGGTACGGAGGTTTGGGCAAGTTTCCTCAAAGTTGGTGCTGTCTACAGTCATGGCCAAAAGTTTTGAGAATGACACAAGTATTTGTTTTCACAAAGTTTGCTGCTTCAGTGTTTAGACCTTTTTGTCAGATGTTGCTATGGTATACTGAAGTAAAATTACAAGCATTTCATAAGTGTCAAAGGCTTTTATTGACAATTACATTAAGTTTATGCACAGAGTCAATATTTGCAGTGTTGACCCTTCTTTTTGAAGACCTCTGCAATTTGCCCTGACATGATGTCAATCAATTTCTGGGCCACAGACTGACTGATGGCTGTCAAAGCTTGCCTAATCAATGCTTGGAGTTTGTCAGAATTTGTCGTTCATTGTTTGTCCACCCGCGTCTTGAGGATTGACCACAAGTTTTCAATGGGATTAAGGTCTGGGAAGTTACATTGTCATAGACCCAAAATTCCGATGTTTTGATCCCTGAGTCACTTAGTTATCACTTTTGCCTTATGGCAAGGTGCTCCATCATGCTGGAAAAGGCATTGTTTGTCACCAACCTGTTCTTGGATGGTTGGGAGAAGTTGCTCTTGAAGGATGTTTTGGTACCATTCTTTATTCATGGCTGTGTTCTTCATCAAAATTGTGAGTAAGCCCACTCCCTTGGCTGAGAAGCAACCCCACACATGAATGGTCTCAGGATGCTTTACTGTTGGCATGACACAGGACTGATGGTAGCACTCACCTTTCCTTCTCCGGACAAGCATTTTTCCAGATGCCCCAAACAATCTGATAGGGGATTCATCAGAGAAAATTATTTTACTCTACTCCTCAGCAGTCTAATCCCTTTACCCTTGCAGAATATCAGTCTGTCCATAATGTTGTTCCTGGAGAGAAGTGGCTTCTTTGCTGGCCTTCTTGATACCAGGCCATCCTCCAAAAGTCTCCACCTCACTGTGCATGCAGATGCACTCACATCTATCTACCTGCTGCCATTCTTGAGCAAGCTCTGCACTGGTGGTGTCCCGATCCCGCAGCTGAATGAACTTTAGGAGACGGTCCTGATGCTTGCTGGACGTTCTTGAGTGCCCTGAAGCCTTCTTCACAACTATTGATCCTCTCTCCTTGAAGTTGTTGATGATCCGATAAATGGTTGATTTAGGTACAATCTTAGCAGCAATAACCTTGTCTATGAAGCCTTTTTTTCTGCAAAGCAATGATGACTTTACGTGTTTCCTTGCAGGTAACCATGGTTAGCAATAGAAGAACAATTATTTCATGCACCACCCTCCTTTTAAAGCTTCCAGTCTGTTATTCTAACTCTACCGAATTTTTACCAAATTCTACCCTGGATGTCCTGACTTAAAGACCCATGGAATTCTTCTCTTAGCTGGAGCTGTAGTCCTTTGGTAGAGAACAAAAACTCAAAACCAGCTACACTGCACCTTTCGTGAATCAAATCCCAGAATGAATATTCCCCACCCCTTCCTGTAGTGGCTCCTTATATCTAGGATCAAATTTCCTCAGTATTTTTCCCTCCCTGGGCAAACCCCTGGGCCTCTCCTTGTTAAACATTGGTGAGTCCTGGACTAGGGGGGTTGGAGAGGGGAGTGGAGATGAGCTGTACTTCCACAGAACCTCCCCTGCCAGATTGTAGACCAAACGTCTGGAGTAGTCTTGTGAGAACAATGGAGAATGGTGACAATTCAATGATTGTTAATTATGTCATGATATGTTCAAAAAAAAAATCCCAGATTTGAAAGTGTTTGTACTTCTTTTTCACCTGACTCTATATAACTGTACACCTCAGTTAGATTAAACAGTTGGCATGGTCAAGCATATTATTACAATACTTATTCTGTATTTTACATTTGTTTGTTTACACTTATTTTCAGAGATATTAGGTCAGCCTTGTATTGGTTTGTGTGATGTGAATGGAAATCTCTGAGCATGCGCTATGGATTTTACAGGTGCTGTCTGAACCCTGGCGACTCTCCACATCACAGACTCCACAACAGCAGCTGAAGTTATTTGATTTGGAGAAATTCCCAGACCACATATCTGCCGGAGGGGGATTTGGACCCGTAAGTGATGGGAAATAGAGTGTATTATGGTGGAAACACTATAGAAACTTGGAGTGGAAATGTTTTGGAAAAATTTGTCTCTGAACCGCACATCCTTTTGCCTCGACTTTCTATAACTTAATAGAGATGGGAACGGCTTTGTTTTGTTAGTTTCAGGCTACCAACAGAATTATAGGTAGACACCCTTTAGAAGGATATTTCTTGCTGAAAGCATTCAACTACATGGTTGTGCCTCTCCTGGGCTGTTTGATGCTTTGTAATACTCAAAATCCATTGATTCTATGTATAGAAAGCGTTAACGGTTTCCTTTTCTACTTTCTACAGATTTATTAAATTACTTTGTCATGTTTAGTGTTTTTCATTTAATTTTTTTACTGAAACTTGATGTTTCTGAATATGAACTTTACAATCTTTTACCCATGTCATTATTCCCTTTAAAGTGTATCAGTCGATGACACATGGTGAAGTCACCTATTTTTGGCCTAAATTAATATTCAGCTTATCAATACACTGATGACATTACTGAGACACAAAGCACACCCAGAGTTATAGGTAACATTCTTACGCTGCCGTCACCATAGAGCCATGGCCTATTGGGCCTTTGTGGTCTATTGTACACCTCTCTGACTGCTACATGGGCTTACAGGTGGCTGATGATGGTTATGGTGTGTCCTACATCTTTGCTGGTGAGAATGTCATCACTCTGCACATTTCCAGCAAATTCTCCAGCCCTGAGACGGTAAGATTTTGACTCTCCCTATATATTTGTATGTTATCAATTAAACTATGTACCATGAAAATCTTTTGCCATGGATGTAAAAGCAGTGTATCAAGCTTGTATTAAGCTACTTTTTTTAATTATGTTGTTAGAACTTGGAAAAGTAATATATAAATGTTAAATATAATATATTGGGGGGGGAACAAAGAGGATGCCTAGGGGCCAATAAAGGCGTTGAAGAAGTTTCAAGGTCCTGTACCAACCTTGCAACTGTGGTAAGCAAAGGGGTTGCTATAGCTGCATTACAATTTACCAACTTTACTGTTAGTACCACATGGTCTTCCTAATTTGTTTTTCTTGTATAAAATATTAGTATTCCTGCACAATTGTACATCTGTCATTCAGACAAGTGACTTATTTTATGCTTTTGAGTTAGTAAACTGGCTTAATGCTGATTAAAGCATAAAACGCAGTAATAATCCTGATCACGGTTTAATAATCTGTTTACTATTCAGGCTAGCCCAGAATACCACTCCTGCTTTGAGAAGGATGAATGTATAAAGCAATTTATTTAATTATAAGAAGGATTAGGAATGATATTTTAAAACCATACTAGAGGTAAAAATAAATAAATCACAAAATGACTCCATCCTATAATATTGTCTCACACTAAACCAAACTAGAGATTCAATTGGACATACTTAAAATATAAAGAAACACTTTTACACTGTCATTGCTTGCAGTGCAAGGCAGTGATTGTAGGTATATGTATGACAGTTTATATATAATTTAGCTTTATTGAATTTATAAAGTTTCTATGTACTGTATATTCTGTATGTAAAAATATCATGTTTACCTTTGCTGCAAACATGGGGATTAAATATGAGCCTACATAATCCAAAATGCTGCATAAAGGTCATTGGACAATTTTTCTGGAAGCATGTGTGAATGTCACTTGTAATCAGGTGGTCCATTCATGCTCTGTCAGTGTTCCTAAGACAATACAGCAACCGGGAACAGCCAGGCCCACCATGCAGTGACTAAATGCTGCAATTTTCACCAGCTAGAGAAGCTGCAGGAGTGATGGTGAAGTAGCAAATGCATTGGGGACAGGAACGTTTGGGACATTACTGCATACTTGACCACTCTCACTGAGTTCTGGGTAGGTCTCTCAGGCTCCTAGGAGAGCAGGCCACTCTCCCACAACCTGACCACTTCCTAATGAAGTGGGCAGCTTGGGGGTCTCCATGACACGATTTGTCGCCAATCATGTCATTTTACCCCCCCCAGATTATATGCACCGATATCCAAAATGAGGTAATTTGCAATGCCCAGCCCTCCTCTGCATTTGTACCTCCTGGAGGGGAGAGAAAAAAGTTGGTAAATATGCCTTACTGTGACTCCAATATGTTACATAGGCTTAGGCCTAGTTCTTTCCCTCTCTTTACAATCACTGAAGCACCAGCACAGCCTCGATAGCAGCTATGGGCTTCCTGAATTGGGAACAATGTGCAATGACGTCACTGCACAACACTCCTATGAGGACTGTGAAGAACATTTATCTAACAATATCTATTAAACTGACCAGGCTGGTGCTTCACGGTGCTTCTGTATGTAAGTGTGTGTGTGTGAGGTGAGGTTGGGGACCTCTGAGACGTTCCAGTCATACAGAGTTCAGTCACTGCCATATTACACCACATTTATGCTAAGTGCCTATTTGTAAGTCTGTATTTTCATTTAATTTGTTGATAGAAATGTTGACTGATTAAATTACTTGTGTATGATACTAACAAAGTATATAGCTATCAATTGTAACTTATTTTCATTTTAAGATTGATTGTCAAGTTAGTTGGATACTATATTATCGGATCCAATCCATAAAAGTAGAATACCATATAATATATATTCATATTGTTATGGCGAATGTTGTTGTTGTCATAATGCTAGTATTGGTTGGCAGAACATTTGAACTTGGTAATTGCACCAGACTATAAAATATCAGTAGAAAATGACAACATTAGATAGCCAAAGTAAGTTTTATTATCTGATCCTGAAGTCATTGTAAGACAAAAATCTTTACAACTTAAAGTGCATATAACATTCTAATTTATCTCGCATTAGAGATGCCATTTAGTAGTTTTTAAATAATCACATATTAAATAATCAAGTATCTCCTTTCAAATATTGCACCTTGAATTATTAAATTGTCGTTTATCTGATCCTGAAGGCATTGTAAGACAAAAATCTTTACAACTTAAAGTGCATGTAACATTCTAATTTATCTCACATTAGAAATGACATTTAGTTGTTAAATAATCACATATTAAATAATCAAGTATCTCCTATCAAATATTGCACCTTGAATTACTAAATTATCTAATCAGTTTTATCACCGATGTCATGTTTGCACAGCTGGAACTACTATAAGCTTTATTCACTTTAATTTAATTTTTTGTGTGTAGTGAGCGGTTTCAGTCATACAGTGCAGGCAGTGATGGGGTCAGAAGCAGGCGAAAAGCAAGTAGTTCTCTGTTGTGGAGGAGGAGAACAATATTGCAGATGGTCTTACAGAAAACATCTTCATATTTATGTATCTATTATTTCGAGCGAGTAAAGGAGAGCTGTAATAAACAACATTTGAAAAAAAAAAAAAGAAAAATTTCATTGACTACTAAACATCGCTATTGATGGATGATTTTTATTTTTCATCTACTAAACTTTTAATATATTGTATTAGTTATTTCACAATATCCCAAATTATTTCAATGTATCCTGGTCCATTTTAATCTAATTTACATTTGAGAGACACTTCTGCAAATGGTTCCAGTAGTGGCTATCTTGGATACCCTTGGAAGTTTGTGATAACTAGTGCTCTATTTCTAAGATGATTCCTTCTTGAGATAAGTAATTCTATATGTGTGTATGTATGTATTTAATAGACTTCCTTATAGATACATATGCATGCACTTGTTGTGTACATGCAGATATTTCTCTAAGTATGTTGACCCTGCCCAGATGCAGAATTAGAGAGCTGTGGGCCCTGATGCAGGGAGGTGGCGAGAAGGGAACTGGCCCCCCGACCCTCTGCATCTACCATGCAGCGGGCTCCATTATCTCCATGGGCCCTGGTGCACGCCACTTGCCACACCAATGCTAGTTCCGCCACTGACCCTGCCTCTTGCCAGCTCCATTTAGCATTGACTGTAAAGCTGTGGCCAGAACGTAGACTCAAAAATGCGTCTGAACACTCGCGTTTTTACATGTGTATTTTGAGTTACATATATTAGAAGAGATATTTGCTACCTAAAATCAAGCGTATAGATGCAGCAAATAAAGCTGTGGCTGGAGCAAAAATACACCAGTCGTAATCATCAACTTGATAACGATGTCTGCCATATCTTTACATTGTAAAATAAATATAAAAATAGTGTAGAAAAATGAATAACCAGCATCAGTGCTATAGCATCGCTCATTGTCCCCCTAAAGCCGGGGGACAATGAGCGTAATGTACCCCTTCTAAATTGGTAACCAGTACCAAGTTATGACAGTCTGGATGGATCCCACTATACCAGAGAAAGCTGTATCATGAGGTCCCGCTGTCATAGTGGGAACCAGTCCCAGCCCATTCAGCTCTAGAATGTAGCCACAAAAATGAGCTAGTGGGACTCCCTCCTAGAGCCAATCAACTCCATGCTGAATAGCACCGGGGCTTTTCCCAACACTAGCGTAGTGATTGTAAAAAATTGGTACCAACTATTGTGGGATTACATGTTCCAGCGAGCCCTAGAAGCCATTGACTGTTTGTGCACACTGGTGCTTGTGCAACTATGAGTTTCAGACCTATGTAGTTCCAGAATACCTGAATTAGAAGAAACACACTTGTTTTTATTTAAGTAAATACACCCCTGGAAGCCCTTTTTTTTCAGACATAGTCAAATAAGATTTTTTTCTCTGGAAATAATGCATGTGGAAAAAAAATTCAATGAACAATGAACTATTACTGCTGGATTCACAATGCTAACTCACATTAAACTTAATTGACTGGATTTAGCCAATAACATTGGGCCGGTATGGGAAAACTGCTTGTTATTGGCTGAGATGCAAAGCCTTGCTTGGCTCCATTCACTTCAATGTCATTTAGTGTGCAGGGCTCCTTAAGGAGCATTTACTTTTGTCTCATAGAGTATTTGGATTATGTCATGGATGCAAATCTTCCTGTTTAGTAGATTGGTAAAAGTGGGGTATGTTTATTTCACTAAAATGTAGTTAACCATGTGTATGCTGCCTTCTTTATTTTAATTTAAGTCGTCTTGGAACTCCATGTTCCGTAATAGTCTCTGGCAGTCATGGACATAGGAGTTCTCCAAGCACCCCTATACACAGTCAATGGCTGTCAGGGCTTGCTTGGTCATGTAGTACCATAACAGAGGAGACCTTTGGGGTGGCATATTATATGTTAATATATTGTTTTACATTTATTCTGTGTCCCAGAAAGAGCCCCAATGTTACTCAGCATGTGGATAAATGACTGTAAGGGGATGAAGCACTCACTTGTATTTTGCAGGCCTCCAACTACAGATTCCAAATTTATGCTGCATGGGCTGGGAATAGTTTTTATAGCAGGGAGACCCCACGCTCTTTGGTTGGTGGGGGAGCACAGTAAATGTACTTACTGAAGCTGTCATCAACAGAAGCCCATCTATTTATACCAAGGCTTATTGGAGATGTACGTAACATGCATAGAAGGATTGCTACACTTGCATAAGCATACCCTTACTGTAGTGAACCTGCACATGCATGCCCCCAATACACCTCCCCAAGCACTAGGAGTTGCAAGTGCAACTTAGGTTTAGCTCTGAATTCAGATGTAATTTTTGGGGCATGCTCTCCAAAGAGCGTTTTTATGTGGCACAAATGGACCTACGTCCAAATCTAAATCAGGTTTTTAAAGTTGACAGTGGGGTAAATAGGATACTTGGTTTCCCAGAAAGTGGTTACTCTTCAACGTTTGTCTCATCACTATTGAACTCGTATAATCATGTTTCAGCTGGTGTGCCCTTGTTTGTGCCTTTGCTCAACTGCTTTTGCTGGACACGTTTTTGCATCTCCCCCCACTAGAATGCACATTGCGTAATTAACTTTGTTAACATGGTGATATCTTTTATAGTTAGGAAATGTCTCAAAAAATATATATTTTTTCTTTCTTCTTAATCTTCTGAATTTTAAAGACTCATAACATGGTTAAATGTGCACATACTGTTTTTAAAGTCCTTTATCTCGCACAGTTTATAAGCGCTAACCTCTTATGCTTCTTGCTCCATGTTATTAAATGTGTAATTAAATTCTTATTTTTTATTTAAGCTATTATGAAACTACATGTTCTTCCACTGACAGTCATGGACATACTAGTGTTTGTAGTTCCACAAGCAACCAGCATTCCGTGTCTCATAGAGGTTGCGATTTAAAGACTTACATTAGAGTGTATGGTAAAGGAGGATAAAACATATCTGTAACTTGATTAGTATATATCTAATCTACTTGTTTTTCCTTAGAATTCTCACCGTTTTGGACAAAGGATCTGTCAGTCTATGCGGGATCTGGCTCAGCTTCTCACTGTCCCTCCTCGGGGTGAACGCTGACACCCAGCCTCTGCTACAAGATCACATGAAGCATCACATCTTGTGTTACTTTCTATTCACTTGAAGCCTAATCTGTTTGTTATAGAAATTGTAATTATACAACAATTATGTATTGTCTTTCACGTGTTTGTGATGATGGGATCTCTATACCTGCGACACAGGTACAATTAGTATATCAATAGATCATGTACTTGCACTGAAAAAAACAATTCTTAATGTATGTAAATAATGTTGTGCTTCCCCATTTAATACACCAGTCCACCAAATACAAATGCTGATTTTTGTCACAGTATGTTTCTCAATTCATCCGCATTACTTGCCAATAAACCCAATATTATGTTAGTGATCACTGAACACCATTGATTTGGGGAGAGAGATTTATTCAGATTTCCAGCGTGCAGTATAAGTACATATCCTGACCCGCCTCCCGGATATCCCTGAGTAGGATCATGTTCTTACGGTTTGTATTTGCACACAAAGTGGTTTTCATCTTTGCATGGAGCATCATTCCATTGCTTGAAATCTTGATAAGAAGAAGAGAAACAAGTAGAAAGTGTAAATGACTGTATCATTGAACCACTTTATAAACCAATAGTTCTGCACATCTTTGCATTAACAGTTTTTTTTTTTATTTCCTGCCCTATTTATACAGAGGTGTCTGACCTGACACTGTTATCATAAGTTAGCCAGAGTCCTTCTGCTGCTTCTAGTAGAGTATAGTTACTTGATATTAGTCAGATTGCTGTTGCATTTTGCTACTAATTAGATCCAATAAATTCCTGCAATATGATGTGTGTTTCCTCTCATTAGTTTCCAGTCGTACATAATGATTATTACTCAGTGCATTCTCTGGTCACTGAATCATATTATTAATTTCCAGCAATAGATGCTAGTCATAGGATAATTGTGCTTTGTACATACATTTATTAATTTTATTTATTCAACCCACATTCTTGAAGCCCCCATTAATTAAATAGGCTTGTATGCAGACATTTGCTGACAATCATTTGCTTTGCGTTAATTTTGATGTGGCGTACACAAGCATTAATGCACAATAAAATACAATGGCTTTCTGAGGGGGCGCTCATTCAGTACATATTACACTATACTTGTAGAGAGGCTTTGAGAAAAAGCTTCTAACACTGTGTTAATACAAAAGTGAGGACAAGTCATTCTTTTTTCTGGTGTTGGTTTTTTTTACTCCTGTATGCACCAACTCTTGTTACTGGATACTTTAGTCAATATCCTGCAGTGTATTAAGCCCATTTAATGTAATTTGATTCTATAGTTTTCCTGCTTTGAATATAGATTAATCTATCCTAAAATTCTCTTATTGCAGTTATGTTATTAGATATGATAGTCTATGTTCTGCGATACATGTTACTAGATAATGTAGTCTGTATTCTATAGTACATGTTATTAGATATGATAGTCTATGTTCTGCGATACATGTTACTAGATAATGTATTCTGTATTCTATAGTACATGTTATTAGATATGATAGTCTATGTTCTGCGATACATGTTACTAGATAATGTATTCTGTATTCTATAGTACATGTTATTAGATATGATAGTCTGTGCTCTGCGATACATGTTACTAGATAATGTAGTCTGTATTCTATAGTACATGTTATTAGATATGATAGTCTATGTTCTGCGATACATGTTACTAGATAATGTAGTCTGTATTCTATAGTACATGTTATTAGATATGATAGTCTATGTTCTGCGATACATGTTACTAGATAATGTAGTCTGTATTCTATAGTACATGTTATTAGATATGATAGTCTATGTTCTGCGATACATGTTACTAGATAATGTAGTCTGTATTCTATAGTACATTTTATTAGATATGATAGTCTATGTTCTGCGATACATGTTACTAGATAATGTAGTCTGTATTCTATAGTACATGTTATTAGATATGATAGTCTATGTTCTGCGATACATGTTACTAGATAATGTAGTCTGTATTCTATAGTACATGTTATTAGATATGATAGTCTATGTTCTGCGATACATGTTACTAGATAATGTAGTCTGTATTCTATAGTACATGTTATTAGATATGGAAGTCAGTGTTCTACACAACTTGTCACTTACTGGTATTTGTAGTTAGCTCCCCACAGTATTCAACATTATATTGGTTATTGGGTTCACCACTCTTCCAAGAACGATAATTATACATTGACCCATCATTCCATTTCCAACGGCGGTTCTGAGATAACATAAATATGATAATTATTAGACTGGCAAAGCAGCAGAATTGTAGGCATCCTACAGTATTAATATGTTCTTTCTAAGTAGGATACATATATTGGTGGAGCTACCATCAATCTAGGGGGTGCATCTGCTTCAAGATCTCCAGGGCAATGGGGCCTGGTAATACCAGGTCACCTTCCCAAGGCCAGAGAGCAGAGAGCTAGCTTGGGAGGCTGGTGTTGCATCACAAGGCCACACCGAAATTTTGTTATGGGGTTGGACAATGCAATGTTCCACCTCTGGATATATGATACCAGCTTTAGCAAAAAATGACCTGGAGTTAAGTATATACAGAATATTGTGTATGGAATAGAAGAAGGATGCTGCAACCTTATCAAAGGACGAGACAGGTCACTGAACTTTGGTGACTTCTTATTTATTTAAGGGCTATGTTACACCTTGGATAACATAGTAGTCGTTTTTGACAAAGTTAATATACATTTGAGTATGGTATTTCATTTTTAGATTTGTGTGTGTTAAGGAGCTATTGGAAGATAATACATTTAAACTTTAAAAACGGAGTGTAAATGAGTAATTATATATTTTTGCCCAAGCATTCCATGATCATAAAATCCATAATGTTGGGCATGAGCTACTATGTAATATATTATTATAATTAACAGTTGTGAAGTCAGGCCATGCAGCAATATTTCCATGATGTCATCACATTAGAACTGCCCAGAGATAAGAATATATTCCACAGCAGTTTAGACAAGCAGGGGCAGACAGCTGTAGAAATAGGACTGCAAAACTGGGGAGATGTTTTGTGTTGAGTATATAGTGCAGCTACCCTAAATGTGTTATAGGTGTCTGAGTGGGCGAAGGAGACACTTTTTTTGCTTTCATGAGATTAGCTGTAGTGAGTGTGTTATAACTTCACTTAGTGTTGATTTGAATCCTTTGTATTATTTATTTAAGTTCACCCCCTATAGGTCATGTTACACAATCTCTTTTTGAAGACTGGAATTGTCTGTTGATTGGCTCTAACTGCCCATGTTGGTTTTAACAGAAATTAGTATATGCCCACGTGTTAAAGATGACAAATAGGGATGTAGAGAGAAGGTGCTAATCGTTTGTTTCATTTGATCACCCTATTTAGCAGTGTAGCGTACCGTTAATCTCAACACACAATATGTGTGTGTGTGTGTATATATATATATATATATATATATATATATATATATATATATATATATATATATATATATATATATATATATAGTACACATACACACGCTTTTTCTATACATGTGACCTCACCTGTTCAGGGTCATGAAGTCCAATCCACACATCTACAGTGGCAGGGTAAGCAGCCACATGGCTTGCAATAATGGATGCCTCTGAGTCATCCAAGATGGAGGCTAAATGTGCACCATGTCCGTAGCTGACACACTCAAACTGCAAGAAAAAGAGGAGGGTATTTGTTATGGCAAACACTGACACAGTGGGAGTCACAGTGCCTGGTTATTTATAATATTATAATACCCTTTTTTCCTGTTTCTCACCTCTGCTTCAGACCACGGCAGACGGAACCGGAAATAGCCGTAGCAGTTAGACTTGTAAAAGAACCATCCTGGAGGACATGAGGAGCGAGGGGCAGCTGTGGGATATATAGGAGGATGGTTACAATGAACAACATATAGATAAAACATTAATATATGTGTGTAGGAGAAACATAACTGCAGCCTAATTATATTATATTTTTTGACCTATGTACGGTAATAGTGAATCTCTTTTGTGGTTTTACAGAAATGTGAACTGAGACAGATCCAAATGAATTAGCCTTTTGGGCTGCCCAAATTCCGCCATCTCTGGATGAGCCCTGTGGGCAACAAAATAAGCTAAGCACAATTTTGATTTAAAACTATGACTTTAAAAAGTTAGTCAAATGTCAAAATCTACATTAATATATTATTATTAGCTAGTTTTAAAAATGAAATACAAAACCATCATCTAAAATAATCATACTGTATTTGTTTCAATGAAAGTAGCAGAGCTGAGCTAGCATGTACAAAAGATAGAGTAGAGCCTAAACTGTACCCAATGGTTCTTAGAAATTTTCAGCTGGAACAAAAATTATGTGTGAGTGAGCTGAATCCTTTTAATTAATGTACTGTTGACTATAAATTACGTTTTAAGACATTGTCTCACTCATTTAGTGCTTTAGGTGCCACCTAAACCTGGTACTCTAGGTGAGCACCTACATTTGCCTAGTGATGGTGCTGACCCTAGGAATAATGTAGAATTTGTATAAAATAATAACTTAAAAACATAATTAGTATATTAGTCGGTAATACACCACACTTTTTGCAGACAGGATCATAGTGATCCACATCAAATGGCTTTAGTTAAATGTGTTTGTACCCTTTTTTTTTTTCCTATAAATGATAGTTTTTACTTCTGTCCACTCCAGGACAGTTTTGAAAGGGGTGAGAGTTCAGTGTTGAAGAAAGGGACATTTTATTGGTTCTGAACAGTAACCAATCAGCAGCCACCCTTTGTTTTGTTTTTTTAAAACTTCTCCTAGTCAATCTTTGTGAAAAACTGCAATCAGCTTTTACCAAGCACTGTTTGCAGCAATGCTGTGGAATAATGGCTAAGGGAGTTTTCTGATTGTTTATTTGACATATGTAATACAACTGTTTACAGCAGTTTTCTGTATGAGGTAATTGTTCTTTTTATCTCAATTGTGTGTCTTGTGTTTTTAATGTTTAAATTTCATCTTTTAATCATTTTGTATTTTATATCATATGTCCTCAGAATATTGGTTAGTGATATAATTGGTTACCTACAGGACATATATATATATATATATATATATTTATAAGTTAACCCGTGCATGATACTCATGCATTCTAGTCAAATCAAGCTACTTAAGGTGTTAAAAAGGTTCTTGTCATGCATTTGGGCCATAGCCCAGGCCTCCTCAGGGGAAGAGCGTTACTTCCCGACGTAAGCGCCCTTTTTTAACGTGGTTTTGTCCACATGTCACCACCTCATCATTCTTCTCCATCACCTCATCCTTCATTTTCATCACATCTATCCAGATGTCTATCCAGACACAGGGATCTCTCTCAGCGGTCCTGAGTATCACACTCCTCTCACTCTGTCACCCCCGGCAACCACCAACCACTCCCAACTGTCACTTCTCCTTCAAGAAATATATATATTTTTTAAATCTTTACAAACACTTTTAACAATCAACAAATTAAATTAACAAATTAAAAACATCTTAGTATACCAAATTTCAGCCCTTTCTGAATTTTTTTTTCCCACACACACTAAGAATTTAGTGTATAACTCTGCCCAGCAGGTGGCGCTGCAGCTTGGTTTTATTTTTTATACACACACACATACACACACACACACACTAACACACGCCACTAAGCATTTATATTATAGATATATTACACACACACACACAAAGCCAGTGCTCACCCTCTGACAGAGACACCGTAAGGACCAAGCAGCCCAGAAGGACAAAGCACAAGGAGGATGACATCCTGTGGACAACAACAAAATGGTTCATGGTACATTAAGACATTAGACAGCAGACAATGGATCATTGGATGTCCTGAAGCCTAAACACAACACACAACTTAATACAAAAAATATATAAATTTCACTGCATGAAAGCAATGGTTTATGAAGTTACTCCCTCATATTACTAAAAAGCAATATTTTTTAGAAATAAACTAACTAGGTAAATCAGCATGTGTGTTACAATAGAAATCCATGCTAATATAATTATAATGCCTAACACTTACCTAATCCACTACAAGTTCCACAAGCAACTATAATAATAATTACTTTGATCTTTTTCGAGCAGTGTAAAAAGAAGAGATTGTACAGTGAAAGTAGGTTATCCTAAAAGAACTATATAGCACTTTATTTACTCATTATGTTCAGAAGTCTAAAATATTTAACTTTAGTTTTATATTACCTCTCCTGAAAAATAGAATGAATTGCTAAATTCAGTAATATTGTATGTAACACTTTCAGTGCTTGTAAACACCTAGGATTACTGTATCTGCTGAACTGTGTATGCTAAACATCACCCAATGAAACTCACTCCAATATAGTTTGCATAAATTAGATTACTGCTCTATATTAGTATGTGCATAGTATGAGTGTCTGTGTATACATTATATAATTACATGTTTATTCCATTTTTAAAAAATAGTTTAGACCTAACCTCATCTCTCCTCCCAACTAGCAGAAGCATGAGGAACCTGTGCTAGGAACCCCGGTAGTTCAGGGCAGCTCACCCCTACCAGCACTGGAATAGCTTATCCTCCAAGTGTTGACTACCGAGAGCAGTTCATACTCAAACTGCGCTGTGTCAGCTTCTAAAAAGGACAGAAGCTCCCCTCTGCCGACTATATTTTTGGGAAGATAAACGCTGAGGTGCTGGTGCGGTGCCCCACAATTCTGCTGAATGTGAGAGAGAAGAGGTGCCATAAAATTATTATTTTTTTAGCTGGATTTATTTGTCCTTCAGCTACACTTAGAATATTAGAGAAACTAAAACATTTTAGAGGCACATGACTCAATTTTATTGTAATACGTGCAGGGCTAGTGAAAGAGTGTTTTTTGTTCTAAATGCCCCCCTACCACCATGTTCTTTTCCCTTCCTCTTAAGACAGAACCTTCACTTGCCCACACTTTGCATCTTGCTTATTGCAAATACTTTTGGTGCGCACCACCCAACTTTTTGTTGGACATATGTTTGAAAGTTAAAAAATGTAAGGTTTGTATTTAAGTTAGAGACTCTATTTTTGAGCCAACAGTTTTATCAACTCTTTCCTTACTGAGAATCACAACTATCTTTTCAGAACATCACATCCTGTCAACCTTATGTGTTCTATCCAGGAGACCCGACACAGATTGCATCAATAGATAACAGAAGGGTTAATTAAATATATCTTTATACTTGCACTCATTATTGTAAAATAAATGGAATTGACATCTCTCTGAAATTATTAGCATTACATAACTTTGATTCATATGGGGGAATTAAATTGTCCGCTTTTCTCGAAAGTAACGCTACCTATGCACTATTACCGTTCATACGGTAATTTTAACCTGGATTTCTGCTTCCAGCTACCTGAGCCGCAAGCAAAAATCAGCATTAAAAATGACTGTACTAACGGTAATAATATGCACTACGGTAATAGTGCGCAGGGCGCGTTACTCTCGGCAGTAACATGGCCAACTGCATTCCCCCTTAGAGAAACCTATATATTAGGAAAAATATTAGAGGAATCATTTCTGATTAAATGTACATAACAATTGTTTTTAATTTTAAATGTACTCATAAAATAATATTATAATGTGTGAATGTTTTCATTGACATTATCAGCTGTTAATTGATAATTGGGAGAGTCATTCTTAAGGACAGATTTAGAGTAGACAGGGAGCATGTCCTTGCTCAACTTTAAATTGCAGTGTAAAAATAAAGCTGTATCGTATTCGTGTGTTAAATTCAATTGCATTTAACACATTTGTCTCCCTTGCATCGCAACATGGTTTATCCGTGTGTAAATGTGCACCATTAAGCTAGATTTGCTCCTGACTCTAAATGATGGCTCCAAAAATACATTCACTAATTTGTTACATTTTTACATGGGCTTACCTGCTCCACAGAGTTGACCAGGCTGTGTCAGTGTGGGTAAATAAGTTTTTTGGTACTGACATTTATATGAGCTCAAGTCACATATGTGACATATGTCTCAAAGGAGGTGGGTACTGTGTGCCAGATGGAGAGCTGATAACAGAGATAGGAACAGGTAATAAGAATATATTTATGTCTACTAATTAGTGGGTTGTACCCCCACACCCATATAATAAACACATGTAGGAATTAGCTCATCACTACCAACACTGTAGTACAATTTGTTGCTGCTGGGCAGAATAATCTATATATGCTTTGTGAACTCTAATTGTATAGAAAATTAAATGATTCTTCTCAATTATTTTTTAAATGCCACCCATCCATAACTTGTAAAATAACAGACAAAAGTAGATAGAAATTAGTTTGGTGGACAACAAGAGAGGCTGTAGTGTGTAGGTGGTCAGTCAGTTGGAAACATTTAATAAATATTCTTTACAGGAATTTCAATAATAAATAAATAAAACTAGCTGAAAACATAAAAAATAAACATTTAGGGGCATATTCAATTCTCGGTGGAAACGGCGAATATCCCGCGGTCTGCGCACTATTACCGTTATTAGGGTAATAGTGCGCAGAAAAAACATTAATACGGTAATTTTCTCGCTGGATTTCAGCTCGCAGCTCCCTGAGCTGCGAGCTGAAATCCAGCTAACTATTACCGTAATATCGGTAATAGTTTTTACGCAGCGCGGGAACAGAAGAATTGAATATGCCCCTTAATGAGGGGAGGGAGAGAAACAGCAAATATTGGCATACATATTTTTTTTTTTACCGGCATATTATAACCAATGCTATGCTGACATGAGTATATCAAGAACAGTAACACTGCATAGGGTTTTTATGTCCCCAAATAACATAAAGCCAATGTGAGGGCAGTTGAGGGGGTTATTATGGTAAGAGTGAGGGTTGTCCAAAGGTTTTTCATTTGATGATGGCATTATATAAATAAATGGTGATGGTGATGATGATTATGTTAGTTTAGGCATTGAAACATATATTGCTCTCTTTAGGTCATGGTTTAGAGACTTTTTCATTTAATTACACCCTAAATGACATGCAGCCTCTTGATATCTTCTTTAGGGTGTTAGGAACCATTCATCATCATCATCATCATCATCATCCTAATTTATATAGTGCCCATGATTTCATAGCGCAGTACAGAGAACTCATTCACATCAGTCCCTGCCCCAATAGAGCTTACAGTCTAAATTCCCTAACACATACACAGACAGACTAGGGTCAATTTGATAGCAGCCAATTAACCTACTAGTATGTTTTTGGGATTATGAGAGGAAAACAGAGCACCCGGTGGAAACACACACAACACGGGAAGAACATACAAACTCCACACAGAAAAGGCCATGGTCGGGAATCAAACTCATGACCCAGTGCTGCGAGGCAGAAGTGCTAACCACTAAGCCGCAATTCTAGCTGAGTGGCGCTAATTATTGCCACATGCAACTGACTGGGTAATCTTCCTAACATTGTAGGATTTAAACCCACGTTGGTTTGAGTTTATCTGATTTCAGCGGTATTAAACAAGAAGAAACAGTTGGCAATGTGTCTGGTTTGAACCACTATTTATTTTTGTTGTTGGCATGCCAGTTTTACACTACCGTGGTTGATTTAGTAAAATAAAGGTAGTAATCTCTGCAGGATATGATACAGCATTGATTTGGCAGTGCCTGGAGCAGCTCATATGAGCCATAGTTCTTTTCTCCTGTAAATGGTTCTCCTGACAATTGTTTAAAATTTGCTTCACCAAACATCTGTAATTAAAACTGCTGACTCTCATTTATTGTATTTTACACAATCCATAACGAATAACTAAATTTTAAATGTGTAACATCTGAGATTATCATTGCTCCAGATATTTTTATTTTTAATTAATAATTATAAATATATCACTATTTAACTAGAATCACAAACAGTTAGTGGTCCCATCCCCAAATACAAATAAGAAGATCATCTTACTATCTTATACCAAATCTCCTGGTAACTATCTTAATGTATAATGTTTTTTGATGACACATCCCCAATGGTGGAACATGACACCTTTTCACACTAAATGCTGATCTGCAAGACAGACATCAACCAATGTATAATTTACTAGTCTCACTTCACGCAATTACAGCCATTAAAAATGTATGCAGTTCACCCTGTTTCGTCTGTTCATTTATGCAGTGTGCTCATACTGACATTTTACTACAGTGGAACTCCACCCACAGTTCTTGGTTCTTTAGCTGACCAACCTTTGCCACATGCACTCCATGGCAGCAGCAGCATGCCTCTTCTCTACTGTCACCGTACCCCTTCTGTTCAAGTGCCACTCTGCAGTACTTTTCGCGCGTGTGTGTGTGTGCGCTCGCTCAGTCTTGCTTTAGAGTGAAAGCTGTATAATGTACTGCACTGTATCTCTGTCTTTTTACCGAGATGTCTAAATGTTGGCACTTCACAGTATAATGATTCATTGAACTGACCAGAGTCTATAGAAGGACCAAAACGTATTGTACAGTATGAAAAAAATACATGCACCATATGTTATTAAACATGAATAAAGGTAATGTTAATGCACAAGAAGGCAAAAAAAACCCACTCAAGCCTTTACCAATATTGCCGCTAATGGGTAAAAAAAAATAAAAAAAAAAAATTTGCTTACATTAAAATCAAGGTAATCCCTTAAATGTGTGCCAGCCAATCCCCAGCGCTGTTTTCCCATTTTACTAATTTATTGCATTTTCACCCATCCACATAGTCTACGACAGTTGTAATCTTGAGTAAGATAGCATCCTTTAAATCATGGTTGTCCAACCCACGGCCCGCGGGCCACATGCGGCCCAGCCCACCTGTAAAGGTGGCCCAGCAGGAGTGGCAAGGGGGCAGTGCTGTTAATGAAAAAAAAAAACTGCAAAAAAAAAAAGAAAATACTTACCTTGCGGTCACGTCAGCTGGCGCTCCGGCTCTCTCCCTGGTCTCCTCCTCCGTGCGGCGCTCACAGTGAATGTCAGGGGTGACATCATCACACCCGACATCCATTGCGTAGCGCAGCACAGAGCAGTCACCCACGCGAACTATCAGCAGCAGTGAAAGATTATCCAGTATCTTATTGTTGTTACTCTGAATTTGGACTTTCTGCACCATGCAATTATGAACTAGCTGTGTTCTCTCTATGTATCTAACATAAATATTAAGAGATGATTGTATTTTTAATATTTTAAACCATTTTAAATGTGCAGTGCTGAGTAGGGTGAAAATATCACCCACTGTTACCCTCATCGGAGGCTGCTCCATGAGTCATTTTTCCCGCCACCTTTAAATCTCTGTAGATTTCTATTGGTCACCGATATAGGTAGCATCAGGAGGACTATTTCAAACTGGTCAATGAAAAAAATTATTCATGCGTGCAGAAAGAGAGGGAAAAAAAAAGTTTTGGGCATTTAATTCCCCGAACTCCACTAAGGGGCAGATGCAGGTAAGTTAAATTGTAGCTGGTAATGAGACTACTGCTTTAATCATGATTCTGCAACAGGTTTCCTAACTCTTACTAACTTCATTTCCAAGTAAGTTTAATATGTTAACTATGTTTTCTATGTTTTTTTGGATGATCAGCTATCGTTAGTATTAGTGTATTTTATGTGCGGCCCAAAACAACTCGTTGTCTTCCAATGTGGCCCAGGGAAGCTAAAAGGTTGGACACCCCTGCTTTAAATGATCTAACATATAATAGCATTTAATAGTTACTCATACTGTATGCTATCTACTTCTACAGGGAACGTTTTTAACAAAATATATTAATTGAAATACAGTTCATATACAGTACTTTACTGAACTTTACTAAATTATATATTTAGCTAAATAATTGAAAAATAAAATGTCATTAACAAAATATAATTAATTCAAGCATAAATACTATACATTAAATGTGAGCCATATCATCTACCATACTTTTAAAAAGTATAACATATTGGCCAACTTTTACACATTTACCTTGGAACATTTTTTTCAATAGTGAAAAAGTAATACAGTCACCACATTGCTGTGGCTGCATCATTTGTATCAAAACCCGGATTAGGTGATTTATCAAATTATTGAGAAGACAGCAGCTCGTCTTTGTTTTTCACCCTTGTCGCATTCAGAATATATATACATATATATATATATACCTATCTATCTATCTATATATATATATATATATATATATATATATATATATATATATATACCTATCTATCTATAGCAATAGATATATAGATAGATAGATAGATGTAATAGCAATCTGATCTTCCACTGTTTGGTTATTGCTATCAGTTGATAGTTGACTCACATTGTTCTCGTCGCCACCATTTTTGTTTAAATAAAAACTGTGACCTTTTGCTAAATTTACATGTTGTCTATGTGGCTATTCAATTACAGAAATAGTAATTCTGAACATGCGAAGGAGATTTGTATGCAATGAAAGAGATATCAACACTATGCAGTTTATTATTTTTTGAATTGCAGCAGAGACAGCAAATGCAATGATACAAAGTTACAAAATCCTTCATTAAGACTGCTCGTTGCTTACTTTGGCCAACATTGATGAAAATTGGGACTGTTGTGGAGGGATCATTGGAAAATAGACTGGAAATGACTGGAAATTAATGTTAATGCTATAAATAGTAATATAATAGCAAAAACAGCTCAAAGGAATAATATCCAAAACCAAAACTTTTTGCGTTTATTTGACAAAACTGCTAGCAAAACGAACTTGGTTTAAAACTGTACATTATTATTAACGGAATCCTTCACCATTCTACTAATACAAAGTGTATCAGACTGAGAAGTGGTAGAGGTGTCAGTTTCTTTAAAGCCTGAACAGATGTCATAATAATCTTTCACATTGGTGCATTCATCATCAGTGTGATTCTTAGAAAAGCAAGGCAGATATTCTATAATAATGTGAGTGATTTCTTTTACATGCTCGTTAATTCTAGAACCATGGAACACCATGCTCTCATGTTTTTCTTATCATAAGTATGAATGTTCACATACATGCATTGCTTATTGTACATAACCTTTGTTACTATTACAGTTGATCGCTATACCTTTGGTTTTAACTATTTCACTGATAAAATCTGATTAGATGTATAGATAAAGTTTATTATTTGAAGTAACAGAATAAACACAATATTTTAACGCATATCAATAAAGCTTGAAAGTATATTTTAAGGATAAGCAATCCATTAACCCACCCTCTTTCCGACAAGTAGAGCTGTTGGGTTTAAAATGCTTAAGAACCCTACAGTCCAAGAATTGTTTGTGCTGGGGCATACAGTTCCATGATGCTTACAGGTATTCAGCCTTGAGTTTAAATGTGAACTCTGCAGTTGGGGGCAAGTTCTTCCAAACCCTTATATCAAAGGCATGTGTGTGTGTGTGTGTGTGTGTGTGTGTGTGTGTGTGAGGACAGAGGAGGCTTATGTCAATGTATTTTGTGTGTGTGTGTGTGTGTGTGTGTGTATGAGGACAGGAGGCTATGGTAATGTCATGTTTATGTGTGTGTGGGGGAGCATATGGCAAAATATTGTGTGTGTGTGTGTGTGTGTGTGTGTGTGAGAGAGAGAGAGAACAGGAGGCTTATAGCAATGTCATGTTTATGTGTGTGGGTGAGGACAGGGTGACTTATGTGCACTTGCATTCATATTCTTGCGGGGACATTGACCAGTTTACACAGCAACACTTCCCAAAGTTAATCAATGCAGGGGACCTTACTGATATGCCAGTATACCGTCCAAATGCTTAGCAGGAGCAGGAAGAGGGAGTGACAGCAGCCTGCCGGTGCTTTGTACACCAAGCGGGTAAAGACACAGTCGAATCCGTCTGCTGCTGAAGGTAAAGGAGGGACAGGGAAGCATGACAGAGCCCACCGGTAGCTCAACTATAACCCGGAGAGCAGTGGAGGTGAGTATGACCCTGACACTTCGGAGGAGAACAGTTCAGACACCAGCTGCGATGCCCCGTTGCCTACCAGCACAGCAGGTACCCAGAGATGAGTTCTATGTGCGACCATTCTTGACCTTCTGGCAGCTGTGTTCTAAAGTAGCCTGGGCCCTGAAATTCCCCAAGCACTCAAAAGAAAGGTGCATGCAAATGGCACATCTTCGCAATAGGGGCAACTTTGCACACAATGCTGAGGCAATGAGGGCAGGCCATGGCATTCTGGTCCCGTGAAAACTTCCAGACAAGGAAATGGATGCCGAAGGCTTCATGCATTGTGCAGCGTGCCAGGGCTTGTTTGCAAGGAAATACCTGTGGTGACACATGAACAGAGGCGCATCTAGAATTTTATTTTAGTCCCTCCCCATTTTTTATAGCTGAGGCTGCCTGCAGCTGCACACTATGTGCAGGTCCGTTCGGCAGAAACAGGCAGGGAGAGTGTGCTGTCAGGTCGCTCTGATTGTGTTTTAAACACAATTAGAGCAGCTGGGCAACAAGACCCTGCAAGGATCCACCACCCCCTGCATCTGCCACTGCACATGAAGAGATGTAAGCTAAACCGAAGGGGCAACAAGCTCACACCTGGCAAAAACAGAGTCCAGTCACTGTGGACCTTTGCTCAGCCTAGGGGCGGATCCAGAAGTTAATTGTACCGGGGGCGATTTAGCCCCGCCCCCTTTTTGACACCTAAGGCTGCTGACGGCTGCACACTATGTGCAGATCCGTTCAGCAGAGAGAGTTAGGGAGAGAGTCCTGCCCGGCTGCTCTGATTGTGTCAATCAGAGCAGTTGGGCAGGACTCTCTCCCTAACTCTCTCTGCTGAACGGATCTACACATAGTGTGCAGCCGCCGGCAGCAAGCCCCTGCTAGGGGGGGCGATGGCCCCGATCGCCCCCCCCCTGGATCCGCCACTGGCTTAGCCTGTTACACCTGACATCACTGGTGGCTTTTGGAAGCTCTTGAGTGACGTGACCCAGGATGAAGTCTTACTCACAGTCAAAAATGACCGTTGCATCATGCAGATGGGACAGTATCTGTTCAATCGAATCGGATCAGATGTTGGCAGGCACGAGTACATCCATCAGAAGAAATGGGCAGGCTACTGCTACAAGCCGGAAGAGCTACCCTTTTGGATGGAAGACTTTACCGCCCCATCAAACTTTCTGCATGTACAACGCTGTGAAGCTGGTAACCTGCTATGACGAGGAGACAGGTACATTTAAGACACCCTCCTGCCACTCAAGATCGGGCATGGCCTGCAAAAGATAGCGAACATTGTGGAGTGCCGAGCCATGATGGAGGGCTGCACTGCTGCAGTTGAAACACACAAAATTTTAGGAAGCTATATGAGGCGAGATGGAACGAGTTGATCTCGTCGGCTGCCTTGAAAGTTCTTAAGGAGTCCAAGTGGAACATGCGTCAGCTCTTACCTTTCACAGAAGATGTGAAAAAGATGCATTTGTACCTTGATGGGAAGCAGCAAACCTATCGAAGTGGGCTATCCACCGAGCCTACAGTTGACCACTGGGCACTACTTGCAAAAGTCACCCTGACACAGGTGATCTTGTTCAATCGAAGAAGGGAAGGAGAAGTTTCAAAAATGTTGCTGACTACCTTCTCCTCAAGAGATACTTCGGATCTCCATGAAGATATATCCCTAGCACTTTCCGAGGTTGAGAGGAAGCTGTTCTGGGACTTTGCTCGCATTGAAATCCCAGGAAAACGAAGTAGAAAAGTCTCCATCCTGCTGACACCAGCCATGCAAGCTGCAATGGAACTTCTTGCAGAAAAACATGATAAATGTGGAGTGGATAGCCAAAATGTCTATATGTTCGCCAGACCAGCTGCCTTGTCACACTTCAGAGGCTCCAATTGCATATGACTGTTTGTCCAAGAGTGTGGGGCCAAGCATCCCCACACCTGTCTTCCACAAAGCTTCGAAAGCACGTTGCTACTCTCTCAAGGGTCCTCAACCTAAAAGACACAGAACTGGATCAATTGGCAGACTTCCTTGACCACGACATCAGGGTGCACGGCAGTATTCACTTCTCTGTCCATACATAACTTCTCACTCTTCCAACACAAACACGTCAATAGGATATTTATGTCACGAATAACGAGTTTTAGAGATCTGGATCAGGATCCTTGGGCTTAGCTGGCTTAGTAGATAAGTAGGTGCTGCTGTACATCAAGCCATTTTAAGATGGCCGAAATCCACATGCACAGCAGCTCCTTCCATACCATACCATACCATACCAAAAGAAACTGGGGGTGCTGTGCTGAACGTGGCTTCCAAAGTGAGTCACGCTTTCACTTGGAGATATATATATATATATATATATATATATATATATATATATATATATATATCTATAATATAAAAGTCTAGTGGCGTGTGTTAGTCTGTGTGTGTGGAAAAAAAACCAAGCTGCAGCGCCACCTGCTGGGCGGAGTTATACACTGACCTACTAAATTCTTAGGGCTAGATTTACTAAGCTGTGGGTTTGAAAAAGTGGGGATGTTGCCGATAGCAACCAATCAGATTCTAGCTGTCATTTTGTAGAAAGTACTAAATAAATGAAAGCTAGAATCTGATTGGTTGCTATAGGCAACATCCCCACTTTTTCAAACCCGCAGCTTAGTAAATCTAGCCATTAGTGTGTGTTAAAAAAAAACTCAGAAAGGGCTTAAATTTGGTATACTAAGATGTTTTTAATTTGTTAATTTAATTTGTTAATTGTTAAAAGTGTTTATAAAGATTTTAAAAAAATATATATATATTTCTTGAAGGAGAAGTGACAGTTGGGAGTGGTTGGTGGTTGCCGGGGGTGACAGTTGGGAGTGGTTGGTGGTTTCCGGGGGTGACAGTGGGGAGTGGTTGGTGGTTGCCGGGGGTGACAGAGCAAGAGGAGTGTGATACTCAGGACCGCTGAGAGAGATCCCTGTGTCTGGATAGACATCTGGATAGATGTGGCGATAAAGATGAAGGATGAGGTGATGGAGAAAAATGATGAGGTGGTGACATGTGGACAAAACCACGTTAAAAAAGGGCACTTGCGTCGGGAAGTAACGCTCTTCCCCTGAGGAGGCCTGGGCTAGGCCCAAATGCATGACAAGAACCTTTTTAACACCTTAAGTAGCTTGATTTGACTAGAATGCATGAGTATCATGCACGGGTTAACTTGTGTGTATATATATATATATATATATATATATATATATATATATATATACATATATATATAGATAGATAGATTTGTTAAAACTGATGTCATTTTATCAGTGTTTCTTTTTTTTTAACATGCAGTATCAATGCTATTTTCTGGGTCGGGCTGGGGTGGGGAGCTGGGGGGCATATGCCCGCTGGGCCAGGCTGAAAAAAGACTATTTTGGGCCGGTCCCTGTACTGGACCAATTCTCTATTACTTGGTGGATGGCCCCTCCTCCAAGACCAGCCACCTTCTATCATTAGCTATGGATCCTTACGATCCGTCCCCCCCTTTGCCCTATGTGTGGCCTGCTACATGGGACATGCACCACGTGACAGGTGCCGTCCCATTTCTGAAGAGAAACAAGGTCATACAGCATGCGGATACAACAAAGTTAGTGGGGGTAGTATGTTAATATAATGTGTGTGTGAGGTGGTAGTATGTTAACATAACGTGTGTGTGTGAGAGGGGGTAGTATGTTGATATTACGTGTGTATGTGTGAGAGGGGGTAGTATGTTAATATAACATGTGTGTGTGAGAGGAGGTAGTATGTTAATATAACGTGTGTGAGAGAGGGTAGTATGTTAATATAACATGTGTGTGAGAGGGGTAGTATGTTAATATAATGTGTGTGGGAGAGGGGATAGTATGTTATATAATGTATGTGTGAAAGGGGGTAATATGTTAATATAATGTGTGTGCGAGAGGGGGTAGTATGTTAATAAAATGTGTGAGGGAAGGGGGGTTCTTAATTTAATGGTGGATTGCAGGTGGATGCTAATTATTTAATGGGTGCTATTTTATTTGTGGGGTGATGGTGCAGCAATTTAATTTAATAGTTGGGGCTATCAATTTAAGATGGGGTGAATGGACCTTTAAATTTAATGCTGGGGTGGTTTGGAAGCTCATAAATGATTGTGGGGTTGTTTGGGGAAAATTAGATCTTTTTATTAAATGTGAATATGAATTATTTAATGCCGTGCATGGTTGTGGAAAATGGTTATATTTTTTAAACGTAAATGCCATTTAATTTATTGATAGGGCTGTTTCGAGGGAGAAAAATATGTTTATATTTAATTTAATTCTGGGGCTGGTTGGAATTTTCTAAATTTCATGTACCCATTTTTTTTCCCAAATAGGGCCCCCAACATTCCAGGATCCAGACAAGCAGCAACTGAGCTAAAGACACCAGCAGCCACAGGTGGAGAAAGTGAAAAGAACAGGTAGGAGAGAGCAGGACAATCTGACAACTGTTCTGAATTTGGTCGGGCAGTCCTGAATTTAGGTGACTGGCTCACGTAGTCAGGATTGGGTCCGACTACAAGGACAGTTGGAAGGTATGTCCTGCTTCACACTGTACTGCTCGTAAAGGCAGAGCTGCGTGCACCTAACAGTAGTGCACACAGCATTGCCTGTGTATTTGTCTAAAATGATAACCATGTTACATCATAGGGGCCCCCCTGCCTAAAGTGCCCCGGGCCCCCAGAGCCTTAATCCAGCTCTGGGTGCAGGTTGTGCCAGGAAAGAACCTCTTGGCTGGGGTAAAGTAGACAGGGCAGTCTTTCCCATTGGGCACGCTGGGCACCTGCCCGGGGGCCCCTTGGGCAAGGGGGCTCCATAGGCAGAGCTCTGAAGTAAGCTCTGAGAAAAAAGAAATTACTCTGTTGCGCTCACGCAGTGGCGATCTGGCTCCCTCCCTGTTCCCTTCCTCCATGCTGCGTTCCTACTGAATTTCGGGCGTAACAACTTCACGCCCGACCTTTTCAGTGCGAAGTGCAGCACTGAGCCACAAAGCGACAGACAAGCAAGCGCGAAAGAAAGAAAACAGGAAAGAAGAAAAAAGAAGAGAAGAAGGTGATAGAAAGGTAAGTGAAGGAGGACAAATAGAAGAATAATGGAGGGCCCAGGCACAGTATCTAAAACAGGGGCAGGGAGGACCAGAGATGCATGATGAAGGAGACACATAGAAGAATAATGGAGGGCACAGGCATAGTATCTGATACAGGGGCAGGGGAGACCAGCGCCGCATGATGAAGGGGACAAACAGGAGGATAATGGAGGACACTGTGTGTGAAATAGGGGAGACATGAGGGGGGACAAAAGCAGCTGATGTGGATGTTAGGGTCTTATGGAGAGATCTGATGGCCATGCAAGGGGCATCTAGTTAGGTTTGATGGCATGTGGAGTGATGTTATGGGTATGTTGGCCATTTATAACTTTTTTTATCCCCACTTCAACAGTTCCCTCCACAGTGATTGTGAAGGACTATGAACAGACTATATGTAGCTCTTTCAAACCCCCTCCACTGGATACAGCAGCAAGGTAAGAGTTGCGCTGATTTGTTGATTATTGTGAACATTTTAGCTGGATATTTTCTTTTTCACTTGGCAATATATTGTAAAACAATTTTATGTTGATTAATCTCTTTAGTACAGCATGATTTTTTTAATGTTTAAACACTGACTTTTTTGCAGGTAACAATAAATATAAACTTAATTTTATTGATAATTTGCATTTTTATTCCTGTGAGTGGTTTTGTAGGTAGGGTTCCCAGTGCACTGCTTTGCCCATAATGTTGTTAAGATGGCCCTGAAAGTAGATGTATCTGTTTCATTCTGTACAATAGATATTGATCTTTCTACAGTTATTATGGACCTCAATCATTTCAATAAATCATTAAATTGTGAAGTGCCAACATTTTTTGGCAGGGAAGTATAGTACATTATACAGCTTACATCCTAGTGAGATTCCACACACAATGTGGGGTATGAAACATGGAGAAGTGGTGGTTAAATAGATAAAGTATCTTTTAGGTACCAGAAGAGAAGAGACACAGGGCTAGATTTACTAAGCTGCGGGTTTGAAAAAGTGGGGATGTTGCCTATAGCAACCAATCAGATTCTAGCTGTCATTTTGTAGAAAGTACTAAATAAATGAAAGCTAGAATCTGATTGGTTGCTATAGGCAACATCCCCACTTTTTCAAACCCGCAGCTTAGTAAATATACCCCACAGACTGTTACTCTCATTCGGTGCCCACTGCTAAAACTGGCATTAGTCTGGGGTGCCACTGTATGAACTTGAAAATTTGCTAAACAGGGAAGAGAGGAATACAGTATGCAATCTGCAGTATGCTGTAGTTTTGCTGCACTGTTTGTGTACTAGGACAAAAAAAATGGACAATAACAGACGCTGCTATACTTAGTACACACTAGAAGCTCAGTTAGATCAATGGGAAATGATGTTAACGTGTTTGCAGTTTGATTGTTGGTGTAAAAAAAATGATCATGCATAAAAAAAGACAATTGACATTTGATGCTTGCAAAATGTTAGTTAAATAGTAACATAGTAACATAGTAACATAGTTGATGAGGTTGAAAAAAGACACTAGTCCATCAAGTTCAACCTATTTTGGATCTCCTGCGATCCTGCACTTATATTTGAAATTAATCCAGAGTAGGCAACCGCCCATCTGTTTCAATTTTGAAAATCCCCCCAGACTCAATATTGCAATCCAATTTTTACCCTATATCCACTACTATCCTTTATTTTAAATTAACGGTCGTATCCCTGGATACACCTTTCCGCTAAAAATTTGTCTAACCCTTTCTTAAACATATCTATTGAATCTGCCATCACAACCTTCCCTGGCAATGAATTCCATATCTTGACTGCCCTTACTGTAAAGAACCCCTTCCTTTGCTGGTTGTGAAATTTCCTCTCCTCTGACCTTAGGGGATGACCACGTGTCCTGTGTATGGTCCTTGGGGTAAAAAGTTCCCATGAAAGCTCTCTGTATTGACCCCTAATGTATTTGTACATAGTAATCATATCTCCCCTTAGACGCCTCTTTTCTAAAGTAAACATGCCTAAACTGGCTAACCTTTCCTCATAACTTAATGACTCCATACCCTTTATCAATTTTGTCGCCCTTCTCTGAACCCTTTCTAGTTCCAAATTATCTTTTTTATAGAGTGGTGCCCAGAACTGTACTGCATATTCAAGATGAGGTCTTACCAATGATTTATACAGTGGCAAAATTACACTGTCTTCCCTTGCATCTATGCCCCTTTTTATGCATGCCAATACTTTGTTTGCCCTTGCAGCTGCTGCTTGACATTGAGCACTATTGCTAAGTCTACTGTCTACGAGCACTCCCAAATCCTTTTCCATTATAGATTCTCCCAAATTAATTCCATTTAATTTATAGATTGCGTTCTTGTTTTTGATCCCTGAATGCATAACCTTACATTTATCTGTGTTAAACCTCATATTCCATTTAGCCGCCCAATCCTCCAGTTTATTTAAGTCCCTCTGTAGAGAAGCTACATCTTGCTCTGATTTTATTACCTTACAGAGTTTAGTGTCATCTGCAAAAATAGAAACTTTACTCTCTAAACCATCACCAAGGTCATTAATAAATATATTAAAAAGGAGTGGTCCCAGCACGGAACCTTGAGGAACTCCACTTAAGACCTTTGACCAATTAGAAAATGTTCCATTTATCACAACTCTCTGTTCCCTATTCTCTAACCAGTTTTCGATCCAAGTACAAATTTTGATTTCTAGACCCAGTTCCCTTATTTTGTAAACCAACCTCTTGTGTGGCACTGTATCAAAGGCCTTTGCAAAATCTAAGTAGACCACATCTACTGTCCTGCCCTGGTCTAAGTTCCCACTAAATAATTTGAGATGTTTCTTTAAATGGTAGTTAACAATTGCAACATAAGTAATTTTAATATGCGAAATTGGATTCACATTTAGATTGGCATATGGATTTAGTGCATCCATAGCAAAAACTTTTAAAACTGGGAAATATGTTGTAAGATGAAAGTCTCATTTTCAAACCTAAACATTCTTAAAAGGAATAGATATAGGTGGATCAAAGTCATAGCAAAATGAAACCATGGGAGATATGCAGTACAAACCAAGGACTTCTTTTGTCAACAGGACATATCCTGTGTCAGTTCTTTATTGGTTAGAATCAAACCTGATGATTGGAGAGTCTGCTGTCATTGGTTTCCCTGAATGTTTACATTTACATGCTTTATTTTTTTTCATTTCATTTTAGTGAACTCAAGGAACATTCGCTCTTCTATCCCTTTAAACACTCAATTATCTTCAACCATGTTGTCTTTCACTTTATCTACTAGACAGTAGCTAATTTCTGTATGGCTCAAACCATGTAGAGTGGCTGATTTACAGTTAGAAGCAAATACGGCTATTGGCTGCAAAATATAGATATGGAGAAAACAGTTTCTGCTCCACCCTGATTTAGAGTTGTGAAGGAGACGTGGCCTAACCCAACTCTAAAATGCAGTGTAAAAATAGTGCTGGCCAGTATGTATGTAAATCTTACAAAAACTGTTTGCCGTGTAACATGGCTTTCTTGGCAAATTCTTCACCTGAGTAAAATTTGCAGTTAGCTCTAAATCAGCACCAGAGTGTCCACATTCACTAACACAATAATTCAGTTAGTTTGACATTACAGTTTTTATTAGCAGGATATGAACCAAAGTCAATGTCACTAAGACACTTCAGGGTTTGAATTTACAGACATAGGTTCTGCGTCCTCCACACCCAACATCATTCCATTTCTTGTATTCTGGAAAAGAGCAGCGATAGGAACATGAGAAAAGATGATCACATTTACACATTCTGATGTAGATCCTCCTACAGTTAATATTACAGCTGTGTACATTGATATCCTATATAGTGGTCCTACTGTTATAACTATCTGGGGATGATATACAAACTAAATAGTAAATAGTAAATCATAACACCTCATACCCATTGGGGTGAATTTTGTGCATTGTACTAGCATATTTGACACTAGTATAATTCATGTAACCAGGACTGTAAATGATAACCATTATTTCCAATGATTCCATATCTACTGGTGATGTTACTATGATCCGGGAGTGTTGTGGTTTCCAGGATGATGCCTGGAAAGCACTGGGGAAACCCAGACGACCTCCAAAGACCCCTCAAACGCATTTGCGTATGGCATGCGGATTAACTTTTGTTTGTGTTTGCATTTTTTAAAGCAGAGGATATTAGAAGTCACCAAGCAATTTGTGTGTGCTGATAAATATGCAGTGTCATTTTGTCAAAAAACTAAACTGTCACAGGATTCCCATCCATATAATCTACTGTAAAAGGACTATCATTCTTTAAATTGCAAACTTGAACACAAACATATCGTGTTATGATTGAATATATACTCACTGGAGCCATTGATGAGCACAACGCAAAATTCTTTTCCTTTGGCATTATCAGGGACACCAGTTTTCCAGGCTCTATAGTTGAACATAGATCCATCCGTCCACTTCCAACGGCCATTCTGCAATTAAAATACTGGGAACCTTAGAGGTGACACAGATTTGCGTTCCACTTTCTCTTAACCATTCTACCAGTGAGAGGAGGTTACAGGAAGTGTCCTCCTACTTTATGAATTGATATTACACACCTGGTCAGGGTCATGTAGCCCTATCCACACGCCGTCTGAATCCTGGCTAGCTGACACTTGACTTGCAATAATTGAAGCTTCAGAATCATCCATGATGGAGGCCAGGTGGGCACCGTGCCCATAACTTACACAATCATACTACAAAAGAGAAGAGATCGTTTAATATAAACTATTTCACAGCGAAAAAAAAAATGTAATTGTACTTAGTAGGCGAAAGAAAGAGCTCTGTATAAAGTCAACAATCAATGTATTTAATTGTAGAACAATGATGTTAAAACCTTACTTTTCATGCAGTTTTTGTAATATCTAATATTTATAGTAAAGTCTGGTAGAGCCCAGTTTAAATGTAAAATTATTAACACACACACAAAGGCAAAATAACTGAAAAAGAATGAATAGTATCCATAGTTTAACTGAGCCAAAAACAGCTCTCAGGAGTACAGTCAGCAGTGCCAGACCATAGGATGTTCACATTAATATTTCCAAATATTTATAAATGTCCAGAAGGTGGCTAACGTGCAGATATAAAATGCTGAATACAAGAAAAATTATTCTGTTGTACCACACAGTAAATGTAACATATTTTTATTTATATGTTGCTTGCTCAGCTGTTTTATATGTAGGTAGCTGGTCCACTTTCATGAGGCTAGCAATTCAGAAGCTTGACAAAATAAATGAATGAGCCCCTGACCTGCACCCGGCATACTGGGGCTTCAAATGCCTTATGGTGTCTGCAGTTACACAGCAGTGAGCTCATTTAGCTCCCTGCTGACCTGGACACAGTGCTAATATTCTCTGAGTGTTGCACTCAGAGGAGAAGTCATAAGGAAGCAGGACACAGAGTAGCATCAGCTACATGAGGCACCACAGATGCTGTTACTCCGATAGTTACACCCATGGGCATTAGAAGAGCTACAATAAGAACCTGATGTTATAAGTAACACCACATTTTATACAAATCTTCTTGTGCAGCAGTTGTGATAAATGTTCAACTATATATATCTGCCATTTCTGCATATCCATCGCACAGTTCCTGCTCACAAATACAATGAGCAATAGTAAGACAATAATGCCAAAAATCAAGGGCTGCTCTGAACACATATTTGGTATTGGAGAAAAGTAGGCACTACGGGTATGGGGGAGCTGAGCATGCACAAAATCTGGCAGGGAGGATGGTGTGGATGGCTGTTAACAGCAGTGGTATGCAGAAGAGGATCTCTGCCAAACCTTGAAGTGGATAGGCTACAGCAGCAGACCAAACTGGGTTTCATTCATGTCAGCTAAGAACAGTACACAGAGGCTACAGTGGGAACAGGCTCACCAAAACTTTGCCAGCTCTGATATATCTCGATTTCTGTTGCGACTTGCAGACAGTATGGTCAGAGTTTGGTGGCAATGGCATGAATCCATGGATCCATCTTGACTTGTGTCAAAGGTGTAGGCTGGGGGTGGTGATGTAATGGTGTGAGGAATGTTTTCTTGCCACATATTAGGTCTCTTAATATCAATTGAGCATTGCTAAACTGCCACAGCATATGTGAGAATTGTTGCTGAGCATGTCAATCCCTTTATGGCCACAGTCTACAAATCTTCTAATGGCTTCTTCCGGCAGGATAATAGACCGTGTCACAAAGCACATGTCATCTCAAGCTGAAACCACAAACATGACAATGAGTTCAGTGTACTCTAATGGTCTCCACAATCACCATTCACCTTTTGGATGCAATGGAAAGGGATATTCGCTGCATGAAAATGCAGCCGACAACTCTGCTGAAATGGTGTGATGCTATTGTGTCAACATGGACCAGAATCTATGTGTCCAGGACCTAGCTGAATGTATTCTGTGAAGATACTGGGTTTATCTGGCCCAATTCTACCCTCTTCACGCTGGCTGGCCACCTAGGGGTGCCTTACTATACCAGGGAAGCCTACCCAGTACCTTCTAGGGTTCTTATAGTCACTCAGACAAATATTGTAATAAAAACAATTACTAGAATACTATGTACCGTCATAGTCAGAGTTCAAATGTTAGTGAATCTGTTGCTGTTTAACCAACTTTTTTGATACACTCTGTCATCCCTGCACATGATCGCAGGGAAGGGTGCAGACAGGGTCATGGGGGGATTATCGAAAATAGTAATTAGCGCTGAAAAAGTCCAATCACTACCTCATTGGAAGAAATCGGATGGGGTACTACAAACCCATGTCTGAGAAATAAAACATGTAATTTAATAAAATTTATACATATCACAATTAATCATAACACACTAGGGGACTGATTTATTAAGGAACATAAATAACGATGCATGCCGTATTTTTCGTAAAATCGAACTATGCATGCCTAGAACCGGACTACATGTCAGTGAACGCATCAACATCCAATTCATCTGGGAGCGCAAATGACCCATATGATGGACTACGATTTCATGGACGGAACAGTAAGGGTATGTCAAGCTAGAGCTAATAAAACATTTTTGTTTTTAACAATTTTGTCATTAATGACAAAATTATTAATAGGTGATAATCATTGAATACTTTTATTTTATTTTTGTACGTTTTTTTGGGACTTTATGTTCCGCATATGTGGTAGACGTATCCTGCAGTGTATTGTCTGTTAGACCAGAGCATACCTAGATGTGTCTTCAACAAGAGACGTATCTACAGATTTTCTCCTAGTTAAACACGGATGTGCGTCTATCCAATTTCCGTGCATTTTAATATAACGCAATTTACGTTCGTTTTGAGTGCCTGATTGAATCAGGCCCTGCAGTGTAAACAACTTCATCAGAGGGCAATACATATATATATTGTAACAAAGGAAGGGATTTAACTGACATTCTGCAGAGAAAGAATGAAAACAGAGTTACACATTTGTAAAGCAGTGCACCTAGTTTAAAGATAAACAAGAGGAGGACATATGTGTGACAAAATAAAAGTATATAGTTTGATTAATTTACATTCCTGGATGTGTCTTTTCTCATGCAGCAAACTAATAGGGTGTGCCTGCAGTAAGAGCAATCAAACAGATGCAGGTGATGAGAACTCCCTTTTAAAGGGAAGGTGAGATTGTCACCTGCCCATCAAGCTAGGGCTGTGGGAGGAGTGTCAGGTGTACAAGTCTATTAGTCTTGCTGTTCAGGGTGATCGATGCTAGAGAAGCTAGTCAGTGGCTAGAGAGCAGGTCTCTCTTCATCTAGTGTTTAGGGTCACAAAAAACAAAGTACAAAGGCAAGAAGTTGTTTGCATGTGTTTCACCAGAAGTGTGCTCTTGCCAATAAATTATATATATATATATATATATATATATATATATATATAGGATGAGCGGGCTCGGATTTCTCTAATCCGAGCCCACCCGAACAGTGCGGATCCGACGGGATCCAAGCACTGTTCGGGTATTTCCGGCGTCCGAGTCTCGCGTCGGATCTCGCGAGACTCGGATTGCATAAACTCCCCGCTCGTGCCCGGCATCTTCAGTCGGGCTTAGATCATTGAAGAGGGAGGTTATAGGTTTAGTGGGGCTCCGTCCTGTGTCCTGTGTCCTGTCACTCTGTCCTGCTTAATATCCAGTGGTTACTTGGTTCTGTGCTCTGTCCTGCTGATCAGTCCAGTGGTTATTTTTTCCAGTGCTCTGTCCTGCTGAGTGCAGTGGTGCTTTTGTCCTGTGCTCTGTCCTGCTGAATCCAGTGGTGCTGTGTCCTGTGCTCTGTCCTGCTGAGTCCAGTGGTGCTGCCTGTGTCCTGTGCTCTGTTCTGCTAAGGGCATTGTCATTTATAAATTATTCAAAAGTTATAAAAAATTTAATTTTTTTTTATAAAAAACATACAAAAATAATTTAAAAAAATTATAAAAAAATAATTGAAAAAAAAGATAAAAAAAATTAGTTAAAAAATACTAGGTACTGCTTTTTCAAAGTCAAACTACGTTCACTGTTGCTGCTGTACCAAAAAATTATAGGTACTGCTATTTAAAAGTCAAACTATGTTCACTGTTGCTGCTGTACCAAAAAATAATAGGTACTGCTATTTAAAAGTAAAACTACGTTCACTGTTGCTGCTGTACCAAAAAATAAAAGGTACTGCTATTTAAAAGTCAAACTACGTTCACTGTTGTTGCTGTACCAAAAAATAATAAGTACTGCTATTTACTATTTATTTATTTATATACTGTTCATTATTTCTGTAGTTCCAAAAATGAGGAACTGCCATTTCTATTACTACGTTCATTGTTTGTGTAGTTCCAAAAAATAGGAACTGCCAGTTATATTACTACGTTCATTATTTCTGTAGTTCCAAAAAATAGGAATTGCCAGTTCTATTACTACGGTCATTGTTTGTGTAGTTCCAAAAAATAGGAACTGCCAGTTCTATTACTACGTTCATTGTGTAATTCCAAAAAATAGGAACTGCCAGTTCTATTACTAGGGTCATTGTTTGTGTAGTTCCAAAAAATAGGAACTGCCAGTTCTATTACTATGGTCATTGTTTGTGTAGTTCCAAAAAATAGGAACTGCCAGTTCTATTACTACGTTCATTCTTTCTGTAGTTCCAAAAAATAGGAACTGCCAGTTCTATTACTATGTTCTTTGTTTTTATAGTTCCAAAAAAGAGGAACTGCCATTTCTATTACTACGTTCTTTGTTTCTGTAGTTCCAAAAAAGAGGATCTGCCATTTCTATTACTATGTTCTTTGTTTTTATAGTTCCAAAAAAGAGGAACTGCCATTTCTATTACTACATTCTTTGTTTGTGTAGTTCCAAAAAAGAGGAACTGCCATTTCTATTACTATGTTCTTTGTTTTTATAGTTCCAAAAAGAGGAACTGCCATTTCTATTACTACGTTCTTTGTTTCTGTAGTTCCAAAAAAGAGGAACTGCAATTTCTATTACTATGTTGTTTATTTTTATAGTTCCAAAAAAGAGGAACTGCCATTTCTATTACTACGTTCTTTGTTTCTGTAGTTCCAAAAAAGAGGAACTGCCATTTCTATTACTACGTTCTTTATTTCTGTAGTTCAAAAAAAGAGGAACTGCCATTTCTATTACTATGTTCTTTGTTTTTATAGTTCCAAAACAGAGGAACTCCCATTTCTATTACTACGTTCTTTGTTTCTGTAGTTCCAAAAAAAAGGAACTGCCATTTCTATTACTATGTTCTTTGTTTCTGTAGTTCCAAAAAAGAGGAACTGCCATTTCTATTACTACATTCTTTATTTCTGTAGTTCAAAAAAAGAGGAACTGCCATTTCTATTACTATGTTCTTTGTTTTTATAGTTCCAAAACAGAGGAACTCCCATTTCTATTACTACGTTCTTTGTTTCTGTAGTTCCAAAAAAAAGGAACTGCCATTTCTATTACTATGTTCTTTGTTTTTATAGTTCCAAAAAGAGGAACTGCCATTTCTATTACTACATTCTTTGTTTCTGTAGTTCCAAAAAAGAGGAACTGCCATTTCTATTACTATGTTCTTTGTTTTTATAGTTTCAAAAAAGAGGAACTGCCATTTCTATTACTACGTTCTTTGTTTCTGTAGTTCCAAAAAAGAGAAACTGCCATTTCTATTACTACGTTCTTTGTTTCTGTAGTTTCAAAAAAGAGGAACTGCCATTTCTATTACTATGTTCTTTGTTTTTATAGTTCCAAAAAAGAGGAACTGCCATTTCTAATACTATGTTCTTTGTTTTTATCTGTGCAGTGGAATTCAGACCAGTTGAGGGTGATATATTGTGGCCCCAGTACCAAATTGGGTACCGGGGCCACTCCACTACGCAGTCCAGATAGATGAGTATCAGATATTAAAAAACGTTGACTGTTGCTGCTAAATCCAAAATTAATGAAAATGACCAGTCATCGTCAAAAACAAGAGGCATTGACGCGCTCGAACTACACCCTGTATATGCTGTATATGGATGTAGGAGCAGGCAGCTGTGCAGTGGAATTGAGACCATTTGAAGGCGGAGGTATTGTGGCCCCAGTACCAAATTGGGTACCGGGCCCACTCCACTATGCAGTCCAGAAAGCTACCTCGGTGCAACGTTTTGGACTAAAAACAATGTGAGGTGTGAGGTGTTCAGAATAGACTGGAAATTAGTGGAAATGATTGTTGTGGAATGTTATTGAGGTCAATAATAGCGTAGGAGTGGAAAACAACCAAAAAACAGGATTTTAGCGCTTTTTATGCTTTTTAAAAAATAAATCAGAACCCAAAACCCGAAATCAGAACCAAAACCTTTCGTCAGGTGTTTTGGCAAAACAAATCAGAACCCAAAACCTCAAGCTAATCAGAACCCTAAACCCAAAACACTAAAAGTGCCCGGTGCACACCCCTAATAAATATATATATATATATATATATATATATATATATATATATATATATGAACAAAAACAGACGTAGTTCCTCTGCACTCTCCATATACAGACTGAGATGCAATAGGGGGTTGCTCACATTGTATAGACAAAAAATAGGGATACTCTGCACTCTCCTAACATATAATTGATGCTGTACTAAATACATTTCTATATTAGAACAAGGAATGTTAGTTCCACATATTGCAATAGATGTTAAGCTGACCAACTCACGCCAAAGTCTTCCCATTCTGGTCAGTCCTAACATGATCAAATGCTATGCTATTTTATCTGGGCTTAAGGCTTACCTGCACATCTTATGTATGTTCAACAATTTGTAGGAGTGAAATAGTTTGAAAACAAATGGAATCTACTATTGACAGTCGCTTGTCCAAGCTATTAGAGATACTTTTAAACTCACTACACTATTATTATCATTGCTGATTGTGAGAACCTATAGGGATTTGGTGACTTCATGGGATGTTTATATTTGTGACAACAGGTCAGGCTGGGAGGTGGGGACATATGTGACAAGGGTATAGTTGGAGGAGATGATGTGACAAGGGGAGTACATGGAGTGGATGCTCATGGCCCACATACAGCCAAGGACCCTAGATCACCTTAATCTATCATTGTATGACACTGTAGGTTTCCTCTGTCCACCACATCCACCTCTGTCATATCTAAGGGTGTGCACCGGCCACTTTTGGGGTTTTGGGTTTTGGGTTCTGATTAGCTTGAGGTTTTGGGTTCTGATTTGTTTTTCCAAAACACCCCACGAAAGGTTTTGGTTCTGATTTTGGGTTTTGGGTTCTGGTTTTTTTTAAAAAAAGCATAAAAAGTGCTAAAATCCATATTTTGGTTTTTTTTTCACTCCTACACTATTATTAACCTCAATAACATTCATTTCCACTAATTTCCAGTCTATTCTGAACACCTCACACCTCACAATATTGTTTTTAGTCCAAAAGGTTGCACCGAGGTAGCTGGATGCTAAGCGACACAAGTGGGCGGCACAAACACGTGGCCCATCTAGGAGTGGCACTGCAATGGCAGACAGGATGGCAGTTTGCAAGAGTTTGCTAGAGGTGCAAGATGGAATTGTCCTTGGGCCCTCCCACGCACCCTGATGTTGTTGAAATAGGACATTCGCACTTTAACAAACCAATCAGAAACAGTGAACGTAGTAATATAGATTGCAGTTCCTATTTTTTGGGACTGCAGAAACAGTGAACATAGTAATATATATTGAAGTGCCTATTTTTTGGGACTGCAGAAACAGTGAACGTAGTTATATAGATTGCAGTTCCTATTTTTTGGGACTGCAGAAACAGTGAACGTAGTAATATAGATAGCAGTTCCTATTTTTTGGGACTGCAGAAACAGTGAACGTAGTAATATAGATTGCAGTTCCTATTTTTTGGGACTGCAGAAACAGTGAACGTAGTAATATAGATTGCAGTTCCTATTTTTTGGGACTGCAGAAACAGTGAACATAGTAATATAGATTGCAGTTCCTATTTTTTGGGACTGCAGAAACAGTGAACGTAGTAATATAGATTGCAGTTCCTATTTTTTGGGACTGCAGAAACAGTGAACATAGTAATATAGATTGCAGTACCTATTTTTTGGGACTGCAGAAACAGTGAACGTAGTAATATAGATTGCAGTACCTATTTTTTGGGACTGCAGAAACAGTGAACGTAGTAATATAGATTGCAGTTCCTATTTTTTGGGACTGCAGAAACAGTGAACGTAGTAATATAGATTGCAGTACCTATTTTTGGGGACTGCAAGAATATAGTGCTCTAGAATATTTTTTATACTTTTTAAATTATTTTTTTAGATTTTTTTTAAAATTATTTGTTTATTATTATTTTTTTTTACATTTTTTTACATTTTTTTATAATTATAAAATTACTATGGACTTAGCAGAAAAAAACACAGGACAAAAGCACCACTGGACTCAGCAGGACAGACACTAGCCAAAGCACCACTGGACTCAGCAGGACAGAGCACTGGAAAAAGCACCACTTGACTAAACTAATCAGCAGGACAGAGCACAGGATCTCAACAACCTCCCTCTTCAGTGATCGCAGGGAGAATGAAGATGGCGGCCGCGAGCGGGACATTTATGACATCCGAGTCTCGCGAGATCCGACACGTAAACCGACTCCGCGTACTCCTGAAGTCAACGCGAAACAGATCTCAAGATACGTGTGGTGATGACTACGGATGTAGGTTTACTCTGCTCTACTTGACCAGACTCTGCAGGATACATACAATACCTATGTGCAATATAAAATGTCAAAAGAACGTGAAGAAAAAAACCCCAATTAATATTACTTGTCATAATATAGTAATATTAATAATATTAAGTAATATTACCTATAATAATAATGTAGTCATGGAGATTTTGAAAAAATTGTTTGTTTTTGTTTTATATTTTTTTCCCATGGAAAAACATCTGTTAGGCTGTCCTTAATGTCTATTGTACAAAAAACAAATTTCTACAGATGCTCCTGATTGTTTTCCCATCCATACTCTGTATTCGGAACTTAAGTAGCCCCCCAGTTGGAGCAAGAGATACGCCAGAAAACCAACGTACTTTCGTGTGCGCCTGCAGGTGACTTGGACGTGGTTGCACAGGAAAGCCCTTACTGTATATTGTCTAAGTGAATCTGCCCATTCCTCACTCCATTCCCTCCACTAAATCGTAGGCTGTAGTAAGTGTTGTTTATGCTTGAAGCTGACTTGTACGTGGCTGTGTTCTGTTGCTTATTACACAGTTTTGAGCATGCGCAGCATCATTTTTGTAAACTATATGCACAAAACCAACCGATATGTTCCTCAATGTATCATGCCCCTTGTCTCTTGTCTGTCCACCTCCTATGACCCTGATGTCATGTCTTAAGTTGAATCTTCTGTTTTTTTGTTCACTCATGCATGGAACTCATACCTCTACCTATCCAGCTGTAGTTTCTAGCTCATGACTTTCCATGTATTTGTAAATTTGCTTAATTGTTTTCATGTATCTGTTGTTATGTTTATTATATTCATGTATGTCATATATTTAAGATATTTGTCATTTCTGTAAGATGATTGTCGGGCGGTATGGAGTCTGAGGTGTACTATAAATAACAATGTTGATGATAAGATCAAAAGAAAACTAATTACAAAAGTTATCTTGTGTTTTAACATTCAGCCAAAAAGACAAAATATGTTTTGATGCTTTAAAGAGACCAATGTGCAGGTCTCTCACGTGGACACATGACAAATACAATAATGAGGCAGTAGTTGTTTAGGTAACACTTGTAATTAAACAGTCTTAAAATATTTCCTACTTACTGGTATATGAGACATGTTTGGCATCATCTATTTGTCAAAAAATAATACATATTAGGATGCATAAACAGCCGTTGATGTTTATGAAAAGAAAAAATGCTGAGACATAGCGCACTTTTTACTTTTCGCAATGAACATGTGCCTCAGTAATGTCTAAAATAAGTTGTGAGACTTTATTTCATGTGTCCCTTTTGTACATTGTATTTGACTCCATTGGGCCATGCAGTCATATAAATGCTCCTACCTGAATAAAGTAGATGGAGCAAAAGGTCAGCCCAAGTACTGGCTGGTGAGACTGATCACCCGTCAGGAATGCCTCATTAAATGCACAGTTTCCAACCTTTACGTGCAGCGCTATAACTCCTCCTGCTAAAAGAAATTACTTTTCTGTGCTTAATTGCAGAATGAGACTCAATGTTGTGTCTTTCCCACAATTAGCACATTTGTAAGTGACATCTGTGACTCACCTCTGAATCAGCCCATGTTGCTGGGTTCTTACTGACGGCATAGCAGTGTGATCTGTAGAAGAACCAACCAGGGGGGCAAGAGGAACGGACAGAAGCAGCTTGGGAAGGAGAGAAAAAAGCTTTATGGTACATTTGTAACTCTAAATAGGACATAAAAAGTAAAAATGCAAAGCACTTTTAATTAACACTGACTCACTAAAAAATAATGACTGCAATATGTGTAGTTACAGATTATTGGAATATTCTTAGGACCTCATTTAGAGTTTAGAACAAATCCAGCTAAAACGCAATTTTAATTATGCATGCAAGGGAAAATGATGCCTTCTTTTGTATGTACCACACAAATACTGGGCAGATTTATGCTTCCATTGTGATTTAGAGTTGAGCTAGGATATGTCCCAATACCAACTCTAAACCTCTCCGCTCATTTTAAATTGCAGTCATACAGCCCAACATGGTTTTACCAAAATTGTTCCATATAAATTACTATATTGCTCTCAAATAAATACCCCTGTATGTGTGATTACAGATTATCTGCATAGACTTTACATGTAGAACCATAAAACTGCCTGTTTAGCAGATGCCATGTTCCTGACCCCAGTTCATTTGACTTGGCCTTTACTATCTGATTCTGTACAGTTACTGATACTCTAGTTACTGACCCTGGGTTGTTTGTGACCCTGTCTTGTCTGCCTATTGCCTATTCTTTATACCAGTGATTCTGTGCTGGTGTCCTCGGTGAGCAAATCTAGCTCTAAGAGGAAAGATTCTGCTATAGGTGAATAGATTGATTAGGGTGGACTATTGGTGTTCACATAAGAGTGACATTACATTCTTATTAATTTTCTCCAGATATTTGTATATCATACATTTTTTCACTTTAATTAATCAATCAATTAATTAGTTAATATTGTAGTAGGAATAGTTAAAATCATTTCAATATTATCACTACAGTCAATATAATGAATATAATGAAATTTGATTAATATACTAGATATGGTGTTTCAATAGACAGATTAACAAATTAATTTGTGAATTACCGAATTTTGCTATTAAATTTGCGAATCGCTCATGAATTTAATTTTGAAATTAACAGGTGTAAAGAAGATGGGACAATTACATTTTGTTTTTCAAAAATAAAGCAACATAGAAATGAATACAAATATTTGCTAGTTATTTTATTAGCTGGAAAATATGACTTTGAGAAAACTGAACATATATCCTGTTCTGTGATAATTATGTCCTGTGTAAAGCTGTAAAGTGGGAAGGTCTTTACATGCATAGCAATCAGCCACTGTGGAAACACATTTACCTAACATTCAATAACAGAACATAATAAGATATGTCAGATTCCCATACAAGCCTGGGCGTCTGGTAGCATGTTATAATTACATAAGCAACCCCTACAATTTGTGAATATTAGACTATATATTCTTCTTGATATGATTTTGTGGAACCCGTTTGTATAATTATACTGCTATAAAAGAATGACTTACCCTCTGTGAACGTCACCATGATGCTAAAAAATCCCAGGACAGCAAGTGTGAAACATGAGAAACTCGTCATTTTGTATTTCTACTTTTCTGAGACTAGAAGATGTTGGGAGTTATGATGTCCTATAGGCTTTGACCTTTCTCTTAATGTCTTGTCAATTATTTTCTTCTGGACTTTTGTTCATGCTAGTCTTTATAGCAAAGATTTGGATGTGTGCTCATATACTCTGGGAGTGGTCATTCGAGGTGAGTCAAATGTTGGACAACTCGGACATTGCCCTGGGTGGTGGGCAATGGTGACAGCTAAACCTGTTCCTCTCGATTACAGCGCGTAGACTTTTGTCACTACAGCCCCACCCTGATAAGTACTAAGTAAAGAACATCTGTTATGTAATACTATTTATAGCAATACAAAAAGGAACTACTATTAAGTACAGAAAAAATTAAAACTTGTGATATTGCTGCATAAACAAGTAAGTGAAATCTGGATACAGAAAACAACATAGAGATTAGAGTTGGGCAAATTGACTCTGCCAATATTTTTCGATTTCAAAGTAATCCTGTTTTGCTGAAAGTTTGCTGAATATATAGCACTAACTAGACAATGAGACCAAATACAGTGTATAGATGTAAGTAAATATTATATATATTTTTTTCACACATGCTACACCCTCACTATAAAATAACCATTGTAAAAACACTTTTCCTAAGTTATCAAGATGTATAAATAAAAAGGCAATGCATTGTGATCTAGTATATTTCTTAAAAATTCAATGACTGGTACAAAACACTTTTTCCCGTGTCATTAGATCATACTTACCAACTTTTTATACCTCCCCTCTGGGAGATCCTGTAGGGGAGGTAAAGTGTGAGGACGGAAGGGGTCAGGCGCGGAAAATCGAGTCACTCTGGCTCCCGTACTGCCGCCTTCGCTAGGAAATGGGCAGATGCGGCAGAATGGCCTGCTCTCCAGGGAGTTCGGGAAACTCTACATGGAAATCGGGAGTCTCTCGGACATTTCAGAAGAGTGGGCAAGAATGCATTAGATTCATTGCAGACCCCTTACCTTTTTGTTATTATTGTGTTCCTGACTGTAAAGCAACTGGTCTATTTGTCTAAACAAACTGAGTGACGCAAAACATTTTTTTTTGTAGCATTACCTACCTAGGTGTGGAAATATACAGGGAATATTGTGATCTCAACTTGTGTATTTGTTCAAATGCACTGACTGGTGTTCTTGGGGTACTCGTCATTGGTGATAAATCCCCTAATCCAGGTCCCCCACACTCCTCCAATACAAATACATCAGAACACTACCGAAATCCAGCAAACCTCAAACGCATCACCTGTCTCCTCTCTCTTCCAAAGTCCATTAAATGTGCACTTTGGAATACACGTTCTGTTTGTAACAAACTTACCTCTATACAACTTCAAACTTCTGTCGGCAATAACTGAAACCTGCCTTATACAATCAGACACTGCCTCACCTGCAGCCCTTTTACATGATGGCCTCCATCTCACCCACGCCTGGACGCAGACAAGAAGGTGGGGTTAGACTACTTCCCTCCCCACAGTGCACATTCACAGTTCTACCAAATGTCCCATCACTTATGTTCACATCTTTTGAAGTACATGCTATTCGGATTTTTAATCCATTCTCTATGCGTGTTGCTGTGACCTATCGCCTCCTGGAGTGCACCAACAATATCTTGAGGATTTATCTGCTTTGGCTCCCTCACTTCTTATCTTGCGACATCCCCACCATCATCCTGGATGATTTCAACATCACCATTGTTAATCTATACTCCAATGCCGCTTCCAAACTACTCTCTCTAACCTCCTCCCTACTCTCTCTAACCTCGCAGTGGGTTGAATCCTTTATTCATCGGGATGACCATTACCATGATCTTGTTTTCTCTAGACTATGCTCAGTTTCTGATTTCCTTAACACTCCTTTTTCCCTCTCGGATCATCACCTTATCAGCTACATGCTCACCCCCACCACTTCAATCTCTCTGCTGTCAAACTCTACCAAGCCTCCTCATACCCACAGAAATCTTAACTCTATAAATTTTCAACAGTTTTCCACCTCTCTCCAACACTTTCTCTCTCCAATCTCTACATTCTCCTCCTCTGTTATGACAGTACTGCATTTTCACCAAACTTGATCAAGTGGCTCCAACGAATATTGATATTACAAGTCGACCTCAATGTCAGCCATGGCACACTAAAATAACACAAAATCTTAAAAAACTTTCCTGTAAAGCAGAATGTCACTGGCGTAAATCTTGTACCTCTATTGATTTCTTCACATATACTTCTATGTACCACTCCTTTTGAAATGCTCTGGACACTGCAAAATCAACATACTTCCAATCTCTCATCTATGCTCCAGCTTCTAACCCCAAATGCTTTTTTAACACATTTAAGTCTCTTCTCAATCCTCCCATCCCAAACCCTCTGAATATAATCAGTGCCCAGGATCTTGCTTATTACTTCAAGGACAAGATTGATAAGATTGGACTAAAAATTATATATCTTTCCTTGACAAGAAATCAGTTCAATTAATTCCCAGTACCGTGTGACACTCTCTCTTCATTTGATCCCACAAATGAAGATGAAGTATCTACTCTCTTCTTATCTTCTTACTCTACCTCCTGTCCTCTTGATCCTAGACCCTCACAAATTGGTAAATCCCTGTCTTCTGTGCTTATTTTACCTCTAACTAAAATCTGTAATATCTCTCTCTCTCTTTCTACTGGTATCTTTCCATCATTATATATGCAGTGATTACTCCTATTTTGAAAAACAAAATTCTGACCCAAGCGCTCTCTCAAATTACCATCCCATCTCTCAGCTCCCATGCCAGTCAAAGCTACTAGAAAGACTTGCCTACACACGGCTCATATGTTTCCTTTCCCCAAACAACCTATTAGATCCTCTTCAGTCCAGCTTTCGCTCTCAACACTCCACTAAGACTGCGTTGACCAAGGTTGACAATGACTTTATCAGTGCTAAAACTAAAGGCCACTCTCTTCTAATTCTCCTGGATCTCTTTGCTGCATTTGACACTGTTGACCACTCTCTCCTCATACAAATCATCACCATCATAACCATTTATTTATATAGCGCCACTAATTCCATAGTGCTGTTCAGAGAACTCATTCACATCAGTCCCTGCCCCATTGGAGCTTACAGTCTAAATTCCCTAACATACACACACACAGACAGGCAGAGAGAGAAAGAGAGAGAGAGAGAGAGACAGACTAAGGTCAATTTTGATAGCAGTCACTTAACCTACTAGTATGTTTTTGGAGTGTGGGAGGAAACCGGAGCACCCGGTGGAAACCCACGCAAACACTGGGAGAACATACAAACTCCACACAGATAAGGCCATGGTCGGGAATTGAACTCATGACCCCATTGCTGTGAGGCACAAGTGCTATCCACTTAGCCACAGTGCAATCCCTAGGTCTTCAAGACACTGTCCTATCCTGGTTCTCATTCTACCTTTCTAATCACTCTTTCAGTGTTAATATTTCTGGATCCACTTCTGCTCCACTTCCTTTATCAGTTGGAGTACCACAAGCCTCAGTACTATGTCCTCTGCTATTCTCAATCTATACCACTTCTCTTGGATAATTAATAAGCTCCTTTGGATTTCAGTATCATCTCTATGTGGATGATACCCAAATTTATATATCCTCTCCGATCTCTCGCCATCTGTGTTGTCCCAAGTTACTGTATTTCTACCATTTCAGGTTGGAAATCCTCTTGCCAACTCAAACTCAATCTTTCAAAAACAAAGTTAATAATATTCCCAAGCTCACTGTGTAGGTATAATCCTTGACTCAGGACTATCCTTTGTTCCCGACATCGACTCTATATCTAAATCATGTTACATACATCTAAAAACCATTTCCAGAATACGCACATATTTTGCACAAAACACAGCAAAAACTGTAATTCATGCACTCATCATCTTCTGCATTGACTATTGCAATTCCCTCTTTATTGGTCTTTCCCTAAGCAGACTCTCACCCCTACGATCTATTTTGCATACAGCGGAAAGATTGATTTTCCTTGCAAACCATTCTTCCTCTATTGAACCACTCTGTCAGTCTTTACATAGGTTGCCTATTTTTTACTGAATCTAACATAAAATACTTCTACTAAACTACAAGGCCATAAACAAAACTGCACCAACATACATCTCCTCTAAATATCTCCCAACATGACAACTCCGTTCGGCAGAAGATCTGCGTCTCTCTCTCTTATTACATGCTCCCATTGCCATTTACAGGACTTTATTTGAGCTCTACCCACTCCATGGAATTCCCTCCCTCACACAGTAAGACTTTCCTCTGATCTACAAACCTGCAAGTGTTTTCTGAAAACCCACCTCTTCAGGCAAGCTTATAACAATCCTCAACCACCCTCTTAACCTCATTAGGTTACCCTATTACCCTGCTTTACACAATTCACTCAAGACAACAACCCTCTGATCCTCTGACCAACATTGCTGTACGACTGGACCATATAGCATACTAATAAGCTTTTACATTTGCAATCTGGTTGTTCTGAGATGTAATATGTAGACTTAACCTCATGTATCCAACTCCATTTGTCCCATAGATTGTAAGCTTGCAAGCAGGGCTCTCTTACCTCTCTGTCGTATGTATTAGCTAGTATTGTTTATTACTGTGTTTGTCTCCAATTGTAAAGCGCTACGGAATTTGCTGGCACTATATAAATAAATTATGATGATGATGTTCATTAATACTATGACAAATTCCTAGGTAATACACTGTGCTATCAACTTGAGTGTTTCTTTAAACACATTGGCGCATTTTGAACAGAAACACTTAACCAAATTATTTATCCATGCATACCAGTAGAAATGGAAGTGATATGTGTTCACAACAATCTCATGTCAGTGGTAATTAATGTAATAATAAAATCCAGCAAACTGGCAGCAAAATTTACACCCAAGAAAAATCTCTTAAAAATTCAAAAATATCTGTTTTGATGGGAATGATGCAGAATATTTTGTTTAAAAAGAGGATGAAGAACCATCCCATTCTAAACACATTTTATGGACAGAAAATAGTGGATGTGTACCTGAATTGCTCTGTGCTTCCACCTGATTATGGTTTACAGAAATATTGGCAGAAAAACGCTTGTAAAAAAAAAATGGGATTACAGCCAAAAAGAGGAGTCCGTTATCCCTCAAGAATGTGCAAATGTTGACATTTATAAAATATGAATCAACAATGAATAACCCTTACATTTCATTTTCCCAAACCCCACATGCAGGATTCCTAAGCACAATATGTACACTATGTAAAAAATGTACTGTACCGTGATAGATGTAACATTACATTGCTTTGAAATAAAGAAATGTTTTGCAACAAGTAAAACTTGATCATGTAAGACAGTATGTGACTGTCTGCTGTCTCTATATAAGTATGTTTTGTCGTAATTCATCATCATCATTTATACAGCGCCACTAATTCCGCAGCGCTGTACAGAGAACTCATTCACATCCATCCCTGCCCCATTGGAGATTACAGTCTAAATTCCCTACTATAGACACAGAATCACACACAGACAAAGAGGGAGAGACTAGGGTCAATTTTTGATTGCAGCCAATTAATGTACCAGTATGTTTTTGGAGTGTTGGAGGAAACCGGAGCACCCGGAGGAAACCCACGCAAACATACAAACTCCACACGGATAAGGCCATGGTTGGAAATCGAACTCATGACCCCAGTGCTGTGAAGCAGACGTGCTAACCACTAGGCCACAATTCTAGCTGATGTTGAAAACTGGTCAAGGAGAAAACAGCGATTTACCAACTCGGACTGATGAATTGGAAGATTCTCTGATTCAAATGTAATATGTGCAAAATGCAAAATTAGGCGTCATTTGTAAACTGGCAACAGAATTTGGGTGAATTGGTACAACTAGAATTTCTAAAGTTTTATTCTTTTCTAGTAGAGATCCTTTTGGAAACAAAGTCAGAAAAGTTAAAAATACTGTTCTTGGCTGGAAATGAAAGAAGTGGGAAGAGATGAGGTCAGCAATGTAAAAGACCAAATGAAAACAAAACATAAAAAGAGTGTAATGAAGGACATTGGTAAATGAAATAAATAAATTGCTAAATTGGAAGAGAATCTTGGTGAAACCTTTTGCTCCTGTGGCCAACGTTCCAGTGTAAAAATCTTGATAAAATTGTGCGGTCTTTCATACTACCAGTTTAATTGTTTGGAGGTCTGCAGGCTCTTGGTTTCCTTTAGTTCTTGTAGTGGTTACATAGTGGTTTTCAATTAAACACATTTGTTGTACACTGTGGAGGCCGTTTATAAAGCACAAAACTTCTGCAACATAGCACAAAATCAATTTTGGTCCCTCAGTGTGCCACAATTTGTGCAAATATGCTTAGATTTGTGGCATAGCACATAAATTTGCAGAGCAAGATGATGGCATTTGTGAAGGAGCAGAAGTCTGCACAGAGCTAGAGGACGGGTTGGGCAGAGTGAGAGCATTCCTATAATGCAGTGTAGGTCCACTGGCATGCCTAGTTTTGTTGAGCAGTATAGAAACAAGATTAGATTATTGAAATAATATAAAGGGGTGAAGAGGGTGTTCCTTGAGGTGCAGAGGGATGCAATGTTATGTCCACTCTGGAATAGCACTTCCATTTTGCAGTAGCCCAGAGCTGGCAGTCTTCGGGTCAAGTCATATACTTTTAATGTCACTCATTCTGTGCCTCCATGTTGCACTTGTCAGAATAGGGTATTTCTGGGTACACTCCAATCAATAAAGCTTCACAAATATCATCTCACTCTCATGATTATTTTAAGACATAGGAAGATGAGAAGAGTTTTAGGGGGAAATGTATAGCTTATTTGTTAATAGGGGTTGAAGTGAAGGGGCACATTTGACATTTATACTTTTGCACAATGCATCTGTTAAAATTATACAAGTTTGCAGAGGCATCTCCTGAGAACATAGGGTAAAGTGCAACTTGATGTGTGCTGGGCGGACCTTGCAGACATGTTTTATGGTGTGCAACAAGAGCAACAAAAGCACTACATAAATTACCTACTCTGTCTTATCTACTGTCCTGCTATATTTCTGTTTTCACCTTTGTTTGATTTGCAACACCAGGCACACTCATTTTATATATAGGTAACCTAAACAGCCACGCCGTCACAGCATAACTAATAGAGTATATTAGGAGCTATGCAAATATGTATATATAAATATATATAAATATATATATGTATATCAGTATTTTCACCTTATATGGCGTTTGTTCTATTCTTGTTTGTGCCTTTTCTTGGTCCTATTTATGTTTTCCATTATGGTAGATTAGTCTATTCTCCTCTTAAAGATATCACCTTTCCATTTGTGCATCATACTATTTCTTTTTTTTTCTTTTCTTTATATTATTTGTTTGTATTTATTTATATTTACTTTATTGATCTAAAAGAGACCAGAAGTATAAGGTTGTTATATAGGAAAAGTCTTAAAATGTTTGAACAATAATATGTTTACTATATTTTAACTGAAAAAGTTTTGTCAAGATTTCCCATCTTTATTACATATACTCATATTTTTTGCTAGTTGTATTTAGTATAATAAAATAATATTTGTGTGTCACAAAAATATATTGTGTGTCATTTGTGTTGTTTTTAGGTGTGACACATCATCATACTGGCATGAAACACGCAGCGTCTTACACAATAAACAATTAAATGTTCAATGTTTTATTCAGGATGGTTATCGATGTTTATGTGAAAGAAAATAGTAGATTTATTATTGATTGATTATTGCTTAGTCATACAGAGGTAGCAATTTGCTCCTTTATAAAAATACACATTAACAATTTAGACTAAAGCTATACATTCATTATCTGGCATCTAATATCCATTATGTTCTGAATTTATCTCCATGTGCTGCTTGTGTATGTGGAAATATTTCACTTAGGGTCTTAGATTCTATGAAAGCTATATGCTTGTAGAAATGAAGGTAACTGCATATAATACCAAATACAATGTATCATTCTACAAGTTCCACATAGTTAGCAGGGAAAAGACCCCGTTGCCCTCTGCAGGATCCTGTCCACCAGCCCTCGTCCAGCATTTCGATATCTGTGATAATATCCTGAGGTTCAAATGAAATCTCGTCATTGCCACCTGTGAATCACAAACCAAGTGGATATTAAGCTAGGAAAATGAATGACTGTCATACAGTACACATGTTCTCATTACTGGAGATATATTATTAGATACTGTCAGAAACATAATAATAAGGCAATCTTCAGGGTATTTTTTTTAAATAAAGTGAACTTCAACATGGGAAAAAGTTTATTTGGCTATTAAAGAAAACACCAGCCACCTAACATGTTTTTACAAGTTGTCCTCAGTATATTTCTGAGTCCTTTCAGCTTCACAACCTATTCAAGCCATGCTCATTTTCCAAATTCTCCAGATGGAGAATAGATCACGTAGATCAGGGGTGAGTAAATCAATAAGCAAGTTTACTAGTTAGGGGAGGACAGGGTTGGAGTTTTTCTTTATGGTCTTTATTTAACCATATACATGTATAATCCTGTTTTTTGTAAGGCGATAAGAGAAACAAAGGGGCTCATGTAGACAGAAGTCCTCTTTTTTACTAAATACGTGACTCCATTTTGCACATGCGCACAAAATAAGATATGCATGTATCTGTAAGCAGACTGTGATGCATGTAGGGCATGTTAATGTAATTGCAACATATTCAGAGGTGAAGCACCTATATTTTGTGGGTATTTGACCCTTGGTGCTACCACATTATCAGCAGCACAGACCTTGCTAGTGTTAAAAAATAATGTCACAATTCCTTCACACACACACACAAACAAACAATAAAAAGTGCTCCGCGCACCAACATTTCATAGCTTTAAAATTCTACATTCTTTGGCATGAAAAGAGCAACATGCTAAAATGCACAATATCACCATCCATTTGGTCAGTGACTAGTTCATCTATAGTCTTGGAAAGAGACGTACAAAAACATGCATTGGTAAGGTAAGTCCTGAGATCCTCTGTCCTAGAAGTAGTACCAATAGGCTGTTCTGCCCATGTAATATGGAGTAGTAATTGACTAGAAGACATTGTTCAAAGTATTAAACAACATTTTTTTTAATACTGTAATAGTTACAGCTGAGTAGAAGAGATATGTCCTAAAATAGCACTGTCCAGTGTAAAACACGATTATAGCGTGCAGCTGGACCCTGCTTCTGATTTATCGGTTACATCATACTCGTGTTACAAATTTTTGGTTATTATGGTTCAGTCAATTCAGTACATGTTTGTATTACGACTCTGCCTATACTTTGTATGTGGAAGCAGTACCTCAAATTCACCAGAGGTGCTGCTGTTCTGCCCCTAAACTTTACACCATGCCTGTAGAAGTCAATCTCCTTACCTGATTAGAACTGCACCTGTCTCACAGCTTCACAGCTTCAAATACCTGCCTAAATCTGTGCTCTGTCCAGTTCATCGCTTATCACTGGCTGCTGTTTCTTCCTGTTCTAGTTTTGTTCTTCTGCTGTTTGATCTTCCGTTGTCACCTTTGCCTGATTTCTGGATTATGCTTGTTTGCTTGTGAACCTGAACTCTGCCTGGATACTGAATTCTGCTTGAACTCCTGTTGCCCTGACCTCTGCCTGGTCACTGGACTTAGCTACTCTGTTTGCTTCCCTGGACTGCTTATGCCTCCTGGCAATTGGGTAACGCAATATACTTGTTCCTGCATCCAAACTGTATTTGTCATTGCTTGGAACCTGTTATTTCTGTGGACTATTCCTGCCATTCATCACACCTGTTCATAATTGTGTATTGGAGTATACCTGTTTATTCTGCTACCTGAAATCTGCATATTCCACGAACTGAATCCTTGTTCATATATTTTGCCTGAATAGATATTTGGTTTTTATACTTCTGTTGCCGCTTCCTGAATACGCTAGGAGTCATAACAGTTTGAAGTCGTTTTTAACTTTTGGAAAACATATTAAGTTGCATTAATTGTGTTTTCTTACCAATTGGACCAGGCAAACCATTAATTGAGACCTTATTTGTTTGAAAAATGCAATCATAATCCTGAGATCTCAATAAAACCTACAGTGACCATCTGGCTGATATGCTGCCAAGCGACATTTGTAAAAGTTCCCGATTATACATACACTAGTGACATAAACATAAAGAGCCTGATTTATTAAGGAAAGTGAAGCAAAAAAAAGGAGTAACTTTTCACTTTGGCAAAACCATGTTGCATTGGAGGGGGAGATCAAATAAAAATGTGGGTACAGATTTATAGTTGGGGTAGAGCATGTCCTAGATAAACTTTACATTTCACTGTAAAAATAAAGCTATCAAGTCTTTGTGTGAAAAAACAGTCAGTATTTTTCTTATGTGCAAAACAATAAATTAATTTGCACCCCTTGCATTGTAACTTGGTTTGTCTAAGAGACAATTTACTCCTTTTTTTTCCCTTACTTTCTTAATGAATCAGACCCAAAGAGGGTAATATACAAACCGGAAAAGTGTAAAACTGCAGCACAAATGCTCCTTTGTGACTTTACCCAATGACGTTTGTGCAAGAGCACCTAGTTTTATGGATAGTGTGTGGGTTCACAGGCCAAAATAGAGGCATCTGCAGTTTGCACAGGGCAATGGAAGAGGTTGGCCATATCAAGTATAGAAATGAGATTTAATTTTGTTCGGTGGGATTATTTAAATGAGATGCAAAACTGCAGAGGGTGCATTTATAGGGGTGTTCCCTGCTTTATGGGAGAGCGCACAGCATATTCACCACCTCCGAGGCATATCCCTGTATTTATAAAGGAACGCACTTTGCACATTCCAGCTCACTATTTAACTAAGACTTGGGATGATTTTTTAAACTGTATAATGCTTGCCTTTACTAGAGTTCAACTTTGTTATTATAATATTATTATTTTTTACTTTATGTCCCCCTAAAGTATGTCCTTCCTATAGCTTGGTCCTCACCTGCTTGCAAAACATTATATCCACCACTAATTCTACTTTTCTGTATAAGACTGCTTCAAAGCAAAATGTAATCAGATAAGTATGTTACATTGGGTCATACCTTACTGCAATAATTAAATACACCTATCTTTCACATTGTCCACAGAAGTGGAGTGTAGCATGTGTCAATCACCCTGTGGGGAGGAGTGTGCAGCCAGTGTGGAAAGATGGAGAGAAGCTCCTGCTTCTCTAATCTCTATGTTCTCCTGCTTGGCAGACAGAAAGATCAGGTGCCTAATGCCATCCTGAGATGTTTCTAGGGTTTAAGAGTTCTCCGCTTGATAAATTATGTCAGGTCACAGTCCCGACAGAGCTCATTGCAGCTTCATAAATAGATCCCATAGCCTGTTAGTGCTTTTACAACCATCCATCCCATTCTCTGCCTCATTAATCACTCAATCATAATCCAACCCAATCATAATCCCAAAACACTTATAAAAAACTTTATTCAAATGGTGCACATAGCGTAGGTTGGTTGCAGACATAAAATAAAGCCCTTTTATCTCAGCCCCAGTTTAAGTTGCTCTGTCTACAGGTTGTGAATAGGGATGGTGGGGTGATAGTAGAACTTCATTTAAGTGAGAATGCAGAGGAAAGTCAAAGTTATATCCTAGCACAGTACCCGGTTTTATACTGATGAGTAGATTATCAGACACGAGGCATGAAAACACACAGAACAGATAATGTCAGAATGCCATGGAAAAAGGCAATCAGTGCCTCCAACATATTGAATGTGGGGAGTGGGGGTGGCTGTTACAAGTGAGTGTGGTTATAGGGGGCGGGGCATGCTCACAATGTGTTTACGGTCCAATAAAATAAAAGTCTCCAGTTTCTATCACTTTCTTACTGATTAGACAATATAGAGACAACTTACCTCCTTCATAATCATACAAGGCAATAGCAGAGATCCCTGCGGCTCTTGATTGATCAATATGTGTAGAAGGCACTGAAAACAGATGTAATAAATTTAGCTGCTGTCACCTTATGTCTTAGTCATGGACATCAAAATAATTAAAGTTTTTGCATTAATAACTTGAATGATAAAGTGCTTCTTGTGCTTTATATACATCAGTGCACTTGGGCATTGTGAGTGGGCAGAGTAACTGCCATACTGTGAGTCAAATAATGTTCTACAGGCTAACACAAAGGTTTATGCCAGTTGTTCCCAACCTTCTTAGTGCAGCGATGTACTTGGTGTCTGCTAATATATCTTCCACATAATTTCTTTTTATGTGGAACACCAAGTTGTTGCAATATTGTAATAGACAATACTGTAACTATGAAGAAATGTGAGTATATTTAAAAATAAGGTAAATCTTGCTCAATCAATATAGTTGTTAATAACAAATATAGTTCATATGCACAATTCCAACTTCTTTATGGGTATTTGCCACATAACACTCTATTGATACATCTATATTTTGTGCAAGGGATGGAAAGGGCAACATTTCAGCAGTATGGTTGTGTCCACCCGCCCACCATCTGTTTTACAATGCTTATTTTACAACTGTACTGTTTGCTTATCACTCATAGCACCATACCACAATTTATGATAAGGATCTGTATTACCCAATAACAAATCAATTTTATCCCATCACAGCACATATATATAAATGTCATTTAAAATTAAACACTTCTCTCAGATGCACAATGCACTTGATGTACAGCAACTTATTCACATCTACTTGTTGAATGCCTAAATATGTAGTTATTTTCTTCCTCACCTTGTTCATGCACCTCATCATCTTTTGGTAATTCTTCATAAAAATCTTCATTGATCCCAGCTGGTGGTTCCAGGATAGTTTCATAGTCTTCACTGTCTTCTTCCTGAAACCTTGGTGGAGGATCTGGAATGGCTTCATACAGATCTTCTGTGACATGGGGGGGCACTGCAATGTCTTCATAAGTCTGTTCCTCATCCGACATTTCATTTGGGGGGGATTCAATAACCACCATTGCCGCAGGGAGTTTGGGGGGGACAGCAGGAGGTGAGTCGCAGTCAGGATCCATCTAAATGAAATGAAGGTCATAACAACATGATGAGGAAGCAGAGAGGATTCCATAATTAATCATTGGATCTACAAGACTAAACTTACTTCTTCTTTAGTAATTTGTGGAGACACTGGAAAAACACGGGGAGTTGGGATAGGAACTGGGACAGATTCATTTTGAGGCTGCTCAAATTCTGACATTTGTGGTGTCTACAAAGCAAAAAGGGTCATTATATATATTGCACATATATCAAACCGTAAGCATTTCTTATATGCTCTTATATTTTCTTCCTACTTTTCCATTCAAAGTTTCCCCTCTGGTTTCCCCACTAGTGCTAAGGCTGTTCATAATGGGCCTCATTTAGAGTTGGATACAAGGTGCATGCAAGAAAAGCAAACTTATGTCTTTATGTTGATTCGGACGCATCTCAAGATGTAGTATTTGTGGCACATAAAAGTGTGTATATTTACTTCTAATGAGAGGGTAAAGATGCGGCAGTGTTATTAGTATATGCGAAAGATGATTTATCCTATTTCTACACAATAATGTAATGAGGTGTCATATATACAAGAGACGTGTCAATCAGAAGCAGCTAGATAGTGCTGCTGAAAGTCATAATTGCGTATTGTTTGCACCAGACCTCTAGCACCTGCAAGAGATGCAACTCCTAAACGGTGCATCTAGGGATCCATTCACATCTAATTATGTCACAATTACGTGGATATGCCCTTACTGTACTCAGTCTAAACCCTGGTCACCACCATTTATCATCTCCACGGAAATAAAAATTTGGCATAGGTCCATTGCCAAATTTTCTACTTAGCATTGTTTTAATTGGTGGATTCCCTGTTAGTAATATTGTTTTTTTCTCAGCAGACTGTAGAATGGTTATCACACAGGTTACAGTGGCTGAAGTCCACATTTCCATAGCAATACAATTATTTCTCCAGTCCTATCTCTCACCTACCCTGTTCTGATTGGTTTGCTATAGGATCCTTTTTCTTATCCTTCTTTCTTACTAGTCCCAGCAACAACAGTCCAGTTGCGTCCCTGTCTTACCTCTTTCTTTCGATTTCCCTCTCTTTCCAGCTTATCTTTCTTCTGCCTCCTCTCTCTCTCTTCTTCTGCTTTCTGACGGTTTTCTTGCTCTGCTGTCTTAGCCATATTCTCAAAACGAGACCGAAGATTCTGAGCTCCACTTGTCACTGAAACAGACATGGTATAAACAGAACAAGATTTCGCTGTGACAAATACTGCATCCCTATAGACCTCATACAGCTACAAGCGTAATATATGGCTCCGGAGCTAATGCATAAATCCTAACACTTGAAAAGAAATGGTGTGGTCAGTACACACTTATGCATTTTTGTGGTCATTATAATTATACACATAAGATATGCCTATTTTTTGTCAAATATCTGTACACATGTTAATCAAAAATAGAAAAGTATAAATTACAAAGTAATGGCAGAAACTAGACTTGCTTGTATATAATCAGCTTTTTTACATGCTCATAGCTACAACATGACCCGCAGAGTGAAGACACACAACCTGCCGTAACTGCAATCTGCTTAAATCCAGAACAGGAATGCGTATTAGGAACCCAAAGAGGGACAGTATGGAGATAATGTACAATGAATAGGACAGATATTATGTAATAACCATGTTAGATATATATCTATTTGAAGACTCACTGGCTTCCAGAGGCTGTGTTTTCTCATATGCAGAACTGGGTGATTCAATCTCACCAAACCCTGCGGCAGACTGTGGGAACAGAAATAAGAGAGAGAAGTGTAACATGGACAGTAAGATATAGTATTATCCAGTGGGGGTGTATACGGTGGTATGTCATACCTTCATTTCTCCTACTGCTTTCATTGTAAAATTATCAAATCCCATCCACTTACATTGCCATTACATTTTAGATACCCGTCACTTCTAAATTTCAATACCGCCACTTCAACCACTGGTATTATTAGCAGGTAACCACAAGATGTTGAATGTGTGGTCTCTCAGATGTCCTGTATTCACTATTGTTGTATTACTGATTTACAAATCCATATTTTATCTATACCATTAATGTCACTGCTATCCGATCGTATTTATACTATGTCACTATCCTATGCATATATAAATTCTGAGTGAGAACCATTTACTACTTCAGCATAGTGGATAAATAGCATCCTTACTGCTGATAATCTTACTTGCCAAATGCCGGTGTTCAGACTGCAAATACAATTTATTAATAATTAACTGTCATTATAGGAAACATATTTGTTGATGATCTGCCATTCTACACACAATGTCACTTTTTGTAACAACCTATATTACAAAATTAGTGGTCTTGCAATGTGACTCACTCACCTTGTCCACACGGTCAGTTTGTACACCATAACGCCCTCCAAACCCTTTGGCATAATCTGCATTAATAATATAATTTATAGATTCAGATGTCAAATGGTTCAAATAAAAGCCAATTAATTACTGTATTAATTACATAAAACACATTATAAAAAGACTCAATTAACATAAATGGTAAATAAACAAAGAAGCATAAATGCATTGGGCCATATGTTATCATCATACATGAATGAAATGTCATTATGCAGTGTATGGCTCCCATCATTGACAACCAAAATATATAGAATCGACCCTTCTTCAGGTGTATCAGTGGTCATACTTTACATAGCCTCATGATAGCTGATCATGGATCACTCCTTCTCTTTATCCCTTTACTTAGTGTAGACAGCCTCACTGCAGGATGCTTTACTCAAATTATAACTTTAATAAGGGATGTAATATGCATCATTAATATAATCCTCCTGTACAAAAGTTGAGTTTTAGCCACCTCAATCTTAAGTAACAAAATGAGGGTTCCTGACAGAAATAAATTGTTGGCTTGATTTCAAATAGGTGCTACAATGGGAGTATGGAGTAGTATGTTTCTGTGACTATGCTCTGCTGGGGTAAAGCAGTGTAGTGATGCAGTGTACAGATGAATAGTTAGAGAGATTCACTACCTGTCTGTGACTGGTGTTTCTGTATTTCCTCCTTATGGCTCCAGCTGTGAGCAGCTTTATCTTGTCGATCTTTCTGTACCCCAAATTTACCTCCAAATCCTTGTGAATAATCTACAATGTCATATACAGTATGAGAAGGAAGTCAAAGAAATGATACATTTTAATTAAATAGTTAAATGATAAAATATCAGTTTTTCTATCTATCAGGAAGTCCTATAATAATTAAGGCTCCTTGTACTTATCTTGAATGGTGCAAGCTACTCACCTTGCTGGGATGAGTGTTGCTCTACCTGAGCCTTATAGCCAAATCCTACTGCAGACTGAAAAACACAGCACCATAAATAGAGACATATTGTTACAGGTCGATTGCTGATAGGTTACAGGAAATGGAACAGTGACATACTTTTTCATTCTTACCTTTTATTAAACTTATTTTTTAATTTGCTTTGGACACATACAGCATGAAATATAGTCAGTGATATATACAGACATGCTTGCATAATAAGCACAAACAAATTTATTTCAAATGCACAATTTACATTTGTCTAATATGCACTAGACATACTAAAATCAGTTGCGATGGATTACATTGGAAATGTTTGTTATTCCATCATCATCATCAGCTATTTATATAGCACCACTAATTCTGCAGCGCTGTACAGAGAACTGACTCACATCAGTCCCTGCCCCATTGGGGCTTACAGTCTAAATTCCCTAACACACACACACAGACTAAGAGCAATTTTAGTATGCTTTTGGAGTGTGGGAGGAAACCCATACAAATACGGGGAGAACATACAAACTCTACACAGAGGTGTGGAGCCATGGTTGGAAATCAAGCTCAAGACCCCAGTGCTGTGAGGCAGAAGTGCTAACCACTAAGCCACCGTACTGCCCAAAAAAACCAGTTGTAATGGCCGGGAACCTTTACATGGAATGGGAGAGTTTTTTTGGTTTTGTTTTATACTAATTATGTTGATAAAGGCTGTCAAATATAAGGTTATGTACCAAAAATTAGAACTAAAGTGTTTATGTAACAATTAAAGGAGCAACAATAATACACAATATTAACTGGCAAATACAGAGAAAGGAAGGAATTATTTGTCATGTATTTCTTAGTTAAATACAGTTACTGGTGGCAGAACCAGATTCTCTCTTCTCTCCAGTCCAAGTGTAATAAGGCCATGCCAATCTTACTTTCTATATCATTCTACAATTGATGACATCCAAATCTACCTCTTCTTCTGTGACTACTACTACCTCATGCAACCAGCTGTATCTCTGCTTTCTCTACATGGATTTCCCATTACCAAATGAACTGATAAAGCCATTTCAGTGTATAAAAAACCTCCAGAGAATCTCTTATGCATGAACGGAAGTTTAGATTATCCTGAATACACTGGCGTAACTGGCGCGTTTTTCCGCCCCTTCAATTGGCGGTTTCTTGAAAGCTAAACTTTTCACATTGAATCAGCTTTATCAATTCATTTGGCTGTTACAAAATCAGTTTCCCCATCTTGATTGGGGTTTTGCTTTCCATAGCTAAATTAACAGAAGCAAGACAATTACACAGCAGATATGGAGGTCCACTACACATTCAAATTGTGTTGGGAATCTGTTCCTTCATCAGTGAAGAAATCAAATTGCAGCTAAGTATTGCTGTAACAATTATTTCTAAACCGGGAAGCATCTTTAGAATACTACTAGCCATCATCTGATTATACAGCCATCATCTGATTGCTTTAGGGCTAATTCCTATATACCGATTATCCCTGCATTGGGAAAACTGTGGACAATAGACATGATTATATGCTTGATAAATGCAAGTTATTGATATTTGTATTTATTCATGAGAAGTCATCTACGAACTGTTAGATATTAAAAGTAATGACAGATGAGTGTGACATATTACTGATTTTATTACCATTTTAAATTAATTTGTTATCTATTTTATGGGGCATATTCAATTGTCGGCGGAAACGCTGAAAATCTCGCGTTCCGTTATTACGGTAATAGTGCACGGAAAAACCGGTTAATGCAGTAATTTTCTCGCTTGATTTCAGCTCGGAGCTCCCTGAGCTGCGAGCTGAAATCCAGCTAACTACTACCGTAATAACGGTAGTAGTTTTAACGCAGGGGGAACTCAGAACAATTGAATACGCCCCTTAGTGTATTTGGCCTACCTTCCCCCTTCCTTCCCCTGTTGCACCTCTCCAGCTGTAAGGAGACACCAGTGTAAGACATGATTAAATCTTCATGCGGACATATGCATACCCATTTTTTGATGCACATGCACAGTATGGAAATTAGTATTTTACGCTAATAACAATTACATCCAACTCTACATGAGTCCTAACATTTTGGTGCACAATAATTTACAAACTGCAAAACGTGGGCCCACACAGACTTGTTTATTTTTCCAAATGCGCCTGCTTTCTGCCCAGCACCTTTGAAGGTGTACCCCCAGTTCCCAGTCTTTTCAGAGACACTCAAGTGAAATCACACTGCACCTACATCTGCAGATATTCTGAAGAATTATTCCAATTCCTCCCATTAGAGGGTACAGGCTTGTGCAACCCCCAGATCCCATGCTACCATGTTGTTTATATAGCACTATTACACTTGAGGCACAGCCAGGGGCGGACTGGCCCGGGGGGCAGGGGGGCATCGGCCCCCCGGGCCGCTCAGTCAGGCCGCTGTTAGGGCCGGGGGGTAGGCTGGCCGGCCGGCCGCCCCCCGACTGCAAAATACAATGCTTTCCCCCCGCGGCCGCATCTGATGACATCAGATGCGGCCACGTCAGTGCACAGGCGGCCGCATCACATGACAGGGGACGCGGCCGCGTCATCAATGACGCGGCCGCATCCCTTTTCACGTGATGTGGCCGCCTGTGTGCCCCCCGGCCACGCCTCTCCCAGCCCGCGCCTGGGCGCAGCACCATGTAGAACCTCATCCTGTGTCCTAGAAATAACAATAACTAGCTGATCATTGTGACTAATTTTCCCTGATGTCCAGGGAGAGACAGAGAGGCACATTTATCAATATTCACATTAAGTGAAAAGTAGTTTTCAATCCTTATCGCAATGATAAGGATTGAACAATTTCTCACATTTATGTACAACCCTGCACAGAAACAGCAGTTCCGAAAAACTGCTGTTTCTGTGATGTAAAAAATCATACTTACCCCCCTCTTCGGAAGCGCTGTCTCCGGGTCTTCTCCTCCTTCTTTTCATTCCTCAATTGCGCATGTCCAGTTTCAAGAACTGGACATGTGCACAAAGATCCCCTCTCTGTCTCTGCAACTATCGTTGCAGAGAGAGAGCGTTGAGTGACAGGGAGGGATCATGTGATCCCTCCACACATGCGCTGTCCAGCTCTGCTCTTCGGAGCAGAGCTGACAGCATTGGATTTCTTCAATTCTGATAATGTACGCCAGCTTCAGCTTCCGAAAAAAAGATTTTTTCGGGACTTGTTAGATTGCGGTCAGAGCAGTCAACATACTGTTGTATGGTGACTGCTCGCAAAAACGATAAGGAGTGCAAAGCAGCAGATATCCATGATGCACCTTTAATAAGTTTGAGTAGGAGACATCGTGGACTAATTTACACGGTAAGTGCACGATAGTGCACTACCATTATTTCTTAAATATACCCCAGAGTTTTTAAAGATTTGTTCCTAGAATGTTAGTCCCAGTCTGCAAGTTAATATTTATTGAAAGAGAGAATTTAAAATACAACAATATTATATTATCATTATCTTCACTTATAGAGATTAGCAAAATTTACAAAATTGTTCCTCAAACTATTTGCCTTATTCTGCATTTGGCTGCAAAATTTTGCACACTTTACTGGCAGAAGTTGGCTTTAATTGTTCCCAGTCCTACTCCAACCAGTGCCACATAGCAGAATGAATTAACCCCTCGCTGTCCCAGCTGGTCACTTTGAAATAATAGTATACAGTATAACATTTACTCTGCATATCTGTGAAATGACAATTACTTTACTTATCTTTTATTTGCTCTATACCTGTTTCTTCTTATGCACTAATTTAATACCCCACAGCTGTCCTCTCTCTATCACTAACACCAGGGCTCGCCTTAACAGTCAATAGTTGTGTACTGTGTAAATGTATCACCTTGTCCACACGGTCAGTCTGAACTCCGTAACGTCCTCCAAAACCTTTGGAATGGTCTGCGTAGAGAAAAGCGAATCACAGGTTTAGGGCAATTCTAGTCACATATCCACATAACTGTTAGAAGGTTTATAAGTTATAAGGGTTATAAGTAACTGGAATCTCTCTAGCCAACAAAGTCTGTCTGAGATGTTGGCAGAGCCCCTCATATTCCTGTATTGCTTATGTCTGATGCACTGTGACCTGATAAAGGAAAGAACGTGTAAATATTATGTAGTATAGCTTGGGCGCGTACTGCATATATGCTATGAATAGAGGAATTAATGCATCTGGGCATGCTCATTTAACATACTACAGTTTTGAGAGTTACAGTCAGTTTACTAAACCAATTCTGATTCCCTAATTAGCATATTCAAATTATGTGGGTGGGGCTTAAACCATAAATCTTATGGGATCACTGATGGTGCCCAGCTCAGCCCCATTCATCCCTTTTGTTGCAAATATGTCAGGAAGAGAAGATATTGGCTAACTTGCCAGAGCAAGACAATAATTACATGCAAAAATGAATCATGATCATCGTGGATTTTTGCCAATTTGGTTATCACCACTTGGATGGATACATTGAGCAGTGTGTCTCGTCCTTACATCACATACGCCAGATTCAGAAGTAAAATTATTACATTAGACATATACTTAAAATATAGACAGTGAGGTGACTGGTTAGGACAATGGATCTACTTTAAAACCATAAAGTAATCACATGGTGAACATATATTGTAGTACAGTGATTAGCATTGCTACCTCACAGTGCTGCATTCACTATTGAACTTAAAAAGATGCTCCTTTAGTACATGCATAAAGAAATGCCCACACACTTAAGTTGTCAGAGCAGCATACTCCATACCATGCAACTGGCTGAACCTGTCTGATGCATTTTATTTGTCTGTCAGAGTCAGTGCAGGGTGGTTTATACAGATTATCGCACTGCGTGCCAAGTAGCAGTCAAAGCTGTCAGGTTAATATCTGCCTACTCCTGTGTTTGTGTTTGTGACAGTAAATGAATGAAATGGTAGGGAGTGTGCCTTGGGTAAATATGACTGCAGTACTGGGTGGGTGATGGTCGCAATATAGTTTCACTTAGCTGTGTGAGTCATTAGATTATTGAACTTGGGCCAAAGTTTATAAGTTGAGGAAAGAGAAAGAGGTAGCATAACATATTGCTATGTTAGAAAAAGACAATCACTTATAGAAAAGTATTAAAGGAGATGCAATAGTTATTAAAAAGATAAAATAATTCAAAGATCCATGGGACACTTATAGGGGGTCATTTTCTTTAACATTGTGCAGTAACCCATAGCAACCAATCGCACAGTTTCTTTCATTAATCTAACTTGCACTATTCCAGTGATGGGCAACAGGCAGCCCCAAGGCCCTCACCTTGGCACCAAGCTCATTCCTGCTTTGATGTCAGATTTGTTTGTGATAGTTTGTAACACTTGTTTATCTTACATTAAAATGCCTACTGTCATGTTATTACAGTTAGGTATCTGTTTCTTTGATTAAATGTATTGTTATAATTTATCGTTGAGATTTAGGGCAGAATTTTGAACTGTGTTAGTTAGCCTATGACTGCACTAGAGCCACCTAATGTATTGCTGATTGGTTTCTGTAGATTACTGCATATTTGCACTTGTTAGCAAATGGAATGTTTCAGACAGGATATAAAAAAGTGGGGCCTGATTCATTAAGGATCTTAACTTAAGAAACTTCTTATTTCTGTCTCCTGGACAAAACCATGTTACAATGCAAGGGGTGCAAATTAGTATTCTGTTTTGCACATAAGTTAAATACTGAAAGTTGACACAAATATCAACTTTAAATTTCAGTGTATAAATAAGCTATCAAGTATTTGTGTGCTACATGAAAAAACTGTCAGTATTTAACTTATGTGCAAAACAGAATACTAATTTGCACCCCTTGCATTGTAACATGGTTTTGTCCAGGAGACTGAAATAAGAAGTTTCTTAAGTTAAGATCCTTAATTAATCATGCTCATGGTCTCTATCTAAGGAAATAAAATATTTCCTAAAGTGACCATAATGCAAAACAATACAAATGAGGCACTAGAATGTTTAGGTCTACCCTTGTAAACAAATTGTTTTGTGGCAGGAATCGTATATTTTCTTACTTGTGAGGAGACCTGAAATAAAAATAAATGTGTGTGTATATATATATATATATATCAACATGTCATGGGGCTAAAAGCGCATTAGACTGCCTGTCTCCTGTGTCTCCAAGTTATCTATGCATATATTTATGTGCAGATCTCTTTTGTCAGTGGCTGCTGAATCTGAACGCAGTCTACATGGACCCATACACGGACAGGGTTTGCTCTGGATTTCTGGTATCCTGCTAAGCATCATCTATTTATATGATTTCCTATGTCTCGTGATGCATGTTATTTACTCACCTTGCTGAGAAGAATGTTGCTGTATCTGAGCCTTATAATCAAATCCAACTGCAGACTAAAAAGAATCATCACACACGGCATTTACACATAATAATAATAATAATAATAATAATAATAATAATAAGTAGAAGAAGAAGAATAGATACCTACACAGTCGGCAATGTGGCTTTCTAGCCATACATTAATACAATAATGAAACAATGCACTTCCATATACAGGCACAGACTGTTTAGTTCTTTAACAGTTAATCATGCTAACATTTAAATGTACCCTAGTCCCATTTTTAATGTTTTGTTTTTAATTTCCCTCTTGCGTGTATCTAATCTAAGTATCTAAGAGATACATGTATAACAATTTTCATGTTGGAAAACTAATTGATATATAGTTATAAGTAGGTAAAAAGTAAAGAACCATTGTGTTTGTCTCTGTCACATTATCCCATTTTTGTCTTCCAAAGCCCTCCTGTCAGTTATATTCATCAGTGATAATTCACTCATAATACAAAGCTGGGTCTAGCCCTGGGGGATGACCTTACAGGGGGTGGTAACATGATATCATCAAGGAACAGTTATATAAAAAGGTGTAAATTATGGCAGAGAACAGGCAAAGATGAGGCAGTTACAGCCCCTAATGCTTTGTCCAGCACTATAAACATATAAGCAAAAGAAAGTGTTTGAGGTCAGAGTGCTTTAGCACCTATAGGATACAATTAAAAAAATCTGTTCCACATAATAATGTAACTTCATGTAATCTATGTAATGTACCATAAGTACCTGTGTGGGTCTAGGAAAGCCTATTTCTCTGTTCTTTACTAAGCCACTGCTTGATTCCAGTATAGGACTGCCATGTACTGACAGCTTGTATGGCTGCCAGTATTAGTTGTTAGGTCTTACATCACCCATACATATATAGAAACTGATTGCTTAGCCTCCCAGCTTGCTGTTAATAACTTGGTCTAGGGCTGCAGCCATTGCACACATGGTACAGGGTTGGCCACGTCAACAAAAATAGAGATAATTGCGAATATTAGGCTTGGCATTATTAGTTTTTACTATGGGCATATAATCTTTGGGCCTGTACTTGTGTTGGCTGTGCTGCTTTGTATGTCAGGACTGCGTGTTAGTCCCAGTCTTGCAATAGAACTTGCGTCATTAGTATTTCTCTAGTGGAACCCTTGAACATAAGTTGTGTGTCACTGTACTTCTGTTGACTTAACTCTATAATTGTTTTACCACAGTGTAACTCACCTTATCACATCTCTCCTTCTGCACGCCATATTTCCCCCCGAATCCTTTAGCAGCGTCTGTCTGTGAGGAATGCATTTCCACTTCTGCCTTGTACTCATGTCCCAAAGCACTCTGACAAATCAAGGGATGAGACGTAACGTTCCAGCAATATCTGCTATGTAACATTTTACTCTGCCCTTATTGTACATCAATACGTCAAACAGCAGATTTCTCTCTATTTCTAAACTGTTTACTATTTATTTCTTCCTTGCTTGACATAAAGCACCTGCTCCCAGTTTCTGTACTTTGTCTCAGTACATGCTCTAAGACATTATTATTACTTAAAAGGCTGGAGGTAGAAATTGGAGATAACAATACGTGAATGAGGTAGAGATAAATGGGCAGCATCAGGGGCAGGCTGGGCTGGGGGACAGGGGGGGCATATGCCCCCAAGGCCAGGCCCCTAGGGGGCTACCTTGAATTGGGTCACTGGGCCACCTGCATTTTTTCCCTTTAATATAGGCTGCTGAGTCGAGTCTTGCCCCCGGGCTGATATTTGCGAGCCCTCCCCGGGCAGTGTGGCTACATTAGCTGTGCATAGTCATGGTGGATCTTGTGGGATTATTTATATTTCTTGCCCTGGGCCACTATGTATACATCTTGTTCCCTTCACTTGCCATGGTTCCCATAATATCTCTATCAGAAATTAAATGTCTAGAGAAATGATGTCAGCAATAGTAAATGTGAGGACACCGTGATATATACACTACGTCTTCTACACTGTTGCTCTCCGAGCCCTTACATTCTAATTGCAATTTCCTATTTAAAGACTTCTCTGAATTATGCAAAGTGTTTCTGCATAGTGCAACACTGCAGGAGTACATATACAGAAGGGGGAGGGGGTTATATAGCAATTTGCAACATGATATTTGATATCATATAAAGGTATCATTTTAGCCCCTTGGATCATACCAGATTTATCAGTATGTAGACATTGTTTTAACAAAGAGCCATTCACAATTATGTTATAAATGATGCTGTATTTTGAATAGCATGTGAAGCTATTTGTAAAATATCATGCACTGTTTGCTTTCTTAGACTAGTTACTAATGGGTGTCAGTAGTGTGGTAAGTTTGAAAAGAGCATTGAGATACTAAAGAACTAATCTTGTACTCGGTAGTGTGAATTTGGGGATGCAAGCTTGGCTGCTGTATACTGTATAAGTGTATACTTATTAAAACAGTTGCTCAGAATCCATGTGGAAATATATATTTTTTAAAGATTTACAAAAATGTAATTTTAAAAATGATCAACAATTATAAAAACTGTTCTGAAAGTTTTATAAATCTCCCTCAAACATACATAATGTTTTCATTTTGAGGAATAAAAATTTCTGCACATCTAGGGCCTGAGTCATTAAGGCACACATACTGAGCGCACTGTGCCTTTGTTTTAAACTGCAAGTAAATCGACTCTGCGTACTCCCGAAGTCAACAAGAAAGGGATCTAAAAATACATGTTGTGCTAACTAAGGGTGTAGGTTTACTCTGCTTTACTAGACCAGACACTGCAGGGTATGTACAATACCTATGTGGAACTTAAAATTTCAAACCAACGCACAGAAAAATAAATATTAAAACAATTAATGTTACCTGTCAACAAAATAGTCATTTATGATTATAAATGGAATTTTTTAAAAAAACAAACAAACAAAAACAATTTTTTATATATTTTTTTTCCTTGGATAAACATTTATTAGTTCGTCCTTAATGTCTACTGTACATAAAATACATTTATACTGTTGCTCCTGATTGCAAACACGTTTTCACATGCATAAAACTAGCCCCCCAGTTGGAGCAAGAGATGCGGCAGAAAACCAGCGTACTTCTGTGTACACCTGAGTTTGACTTAGCCATGGCTGCAGGGGAGCGCTCTTACTGCATATTGCCAATGTGAATCCGCCCATTCACCACCCCATTCACTCCCCTAAATCGTAGGCTGTAGCAAGTGTCGTTTGCACTTGAAGCTGACTTGGATGTGGCTGCATTCTCTTGCGTAATCGTACGGTTCTAAGCATGCACAGAGAGACGCATAAAACTGGCACATACTTTTCTTAATGACTCAGGCCCCTAGTTATTAGAAATATGCTGCTCTTAGAGTCGTCCGCTTTGCTTTGTACTGTGCTATAGTAAGGATGAGCTGTATTCAGTTGTGTGTTGAATGCAGCTTTACTGTAAGTCTTATTGTTCTATACAGGGCACTAAACACAGAAAGCAGGGACCAATGTTAACTGCAATTATACATTTGTCTAAGTCTTTTTTCAGTTTAATGTCCATTGTTGAATTCTCAGTGTGTACTTCCACATTCAATTAGCCATGTAGTGCCTCAGGAGCGGTCGTGAAGGTACTCTGTGGCGTTGTAACATGTGAGGAGAGATCTGCGATGTTGAGGTACCGTAGCACCTGAAAATGTGCGCAGCTGTGATGTTTGGAGGAACATTGCATCTAATTGAATATGCCACAAAGCTTTACACAGGGCAGCTAAACCTTACTGTACCGTGGATGCTGCTGGAGTGCTATGGCTACCCAGCATTACAGTGGTGCATTCTTTAAATTCATTCACTTTATGCCATCAGTGTAGAGTAATGTTCTGATGCACATAGATTTTGACAACACGTATATAGGTAAATCACAGTTTACTTTATATAGAGTATGTTGGCTCACCTTGTCCATCCTGTCTTTCTCTGTTCCAAACTGTCCACCATATCCGTAAGATGCTTTTGGACTATCTTGAAGTTCTTTCTTCTTTAGTTGCTCATGTTCTTTAGATACACTGCTTCTTAACTGATTTATACTTTTCATGAAAAACAGAGAGTGAATAATACTTTATAGACTATACATTTCTAGATTATTTTGTATAAATGTTATTCAGCCAATCAAACAATACTTTAGCCTTTTAATTTATTGAAACACTTATAAAGGTAAAGGTTCTGTGTAAATTATTTAGTACAAAAGTCAGTTCTGAATTCATTCATTGAAAAATACTTAACAATTATATAATTTAGCCCAGGTTATAAGGTAGGAGCATAAATGTAATTCAGGAGAATAGCATTCAGTACTGGGTGGAATGAGACTTTGTTGGTGTTGCTCATTATAAGGTTAGCAGCAATGATTGTTTATGAACTATTTTATTCTCTTTATTTGTACTGTGGAGGGTGAGGGGAATGGTTTAATTAAAGTGACTTGAGTCATGTCCCCACTTTCAAGCATGAGTGTCCCTTTAAATGTTTTATTTACAATTGTTTGTTTCATTTTGTGATGTCCCTATGTGTTCTGTAATCTGTGCGTCATCTAATGGTCTATGAGTTCCTGGTGGTAGAGGTAGGTAATGCTGTGTATGCAGGGATAAAGTCTTCTGAGCGAGGGACAGTGAAGTTATGGAGGGAGCAGGTAACTAACCATGGCAGAGGCGGATAGGAAAGTATTAAGGCCTGAAGACAGGAAAAACATAATACTGAAAAATGTATACTACACACCCCACTTAAACAGAGGTAAAAACTCCATCTTTAACATAATAATTTATACATAGATGACTCACTCTATATGCTGTGGACGGCCAGATCCTTGAATGGTTTTTGCCCCCCATCGCTGCTCCTCTTCTGAGATGTCATTCTAAGAGAGATACATTATTTTATATAAAGCCGCAATATTAGAGGCAACTGCAGATTATTCACACATCATTATTATCGGGACAACAGAATTACAAACCGAGTTTTTTAACTAATATTATTTAACTATTTTTAACAAACATTCCCCTCTCCCAGTGGCAGAACTGTGTGAAACCCATGCAGATCAGTAGAAATCACCCCTACCAACACTATAACAGTTCTGTTCCCATCGTTCACCAATAAGAGTGGGGTACAAACCAAACTGTGCTACTTTCTGATCAGGCGCTGACTGGACAGAGCCACAGGTGAGAGAAGCCATTAGAGTTCCGAACAAGGTGGGTTCTCCTAATCTGTGGGAGGTTTTTTTAAAAAATCCCTTTATATTCACACTTTGTTCAAAAGACAACAATGTAGAACATGTTCAATGAGTAAAATAGTACAACATAAAATTGGCTCCTCTTATATTTTGTCAAAGGGGTTAAATACAACAAAGCGGGTTTTCCAATAATATTGTAAAGGAGAAGAAAATAGAAAAAGGACCAGGAAAAAAGGGAGAGGGAGTGGTACAAAAGGTAGGGGAAGACAGATATGTGGAGGGCCAGGAGTTTGTGTTTACATGCTGCCTGGAACGGAAGAGTCGTGAAGTCTGTACCATGGGGTCCACGTCTCGTGAAATTTGGGAAGGGTGTCATTAAGGAGGGCTGCGATATACTCCATGGACAAAATGTGCCATAATCTATTTATCAATTCTGGTTTGGAAGGAGGAAATGTCTTTTCCAAGCTTGGGCTATCAGTAGTTTACAAGCCTGAATAATCTGAAGAATCAGACTGTCCATTGGTTCACTGATAGATGGGAGGGCTTTGTTGAGCAAAAATATTGTGGGGTCCCTGGGGAAATTAACAGCTGTGAGTTGGTGGAGAAGGGTCAGTGCAATATCCCATAGTGATTGGATAATGGGACAGTCCCACCAGATGTGTAAGTGAGTATCCTGTCCACCACAGTCTTAACAGCATCTGTCTGATGCAGTTGGGAAAATAAGATGGAGCTTGGTTGGGACTAGGTACCATCTCGAAAACACTTTATAAGCCGTTTCCCTGACACTCGCATTAATGGAAGCCTTAGCCACATGTTTCCGAATTGCTGACCATCCCTCGCTGTCCAGGACCATCCCAAGGTCCCCCACCCATGCCTCCTCGTGGAGATCCAAAGGTCCAGCATGAGGAGAAAGCGATAAAGGACTGATATATTTCCTCTGAGCCCCACTGAATATATATAGTGGCACTCAAAGGGTAATAGTTGCCGGAGTTTCTTAGTATGTGTTTGGGAATAGATAAAGCTACGGATCTGTAGATATGAAAAGGGTAAATCTGTTTGAAGGCAGTATCTCGCCGACAGATCTGCAAATGTGGGAGGGCCAAATTCACCCTTTATGTGGAGAAACCAATCTATTTTCATGGATTTCCAGGGTACAATCATGGAATCTACATTACCTGGAGGGAATTGGTGTCTCCATATTAGGGTCAGTGGAGAGGGATATGGGGCCAATTTAAAAAGAGGGTTCACAGAATTCCATATCAAGAGAGTAAATTGGATTGTGGGACATTCATATGCCAAGGCAGCTGTGTAGGTCCCGAACAACCAGTGCACTGGGGCCTCCGGGGTCATGGCGTTCTCAATATCCACCCATTTTTTTCAATCCAGGGTTAACATGTTCCTGAAATCACATGGTGCCATTGGGTGGCGTAGTAGTAGTTAGAGAGAAGAGGGAGACCGAGTCCTTCTTCATCAGCAGGCTTCACCAGGTTAATATGTTTGAATCTAGGCCTCTTGCCTCCCCATATAAGTTTGCCACACTCCGCCTACAATGCCGCCAGAATGGAAGGGAGAACCCGGACCGGCATTGTCTGGAATAAATACAGCAAACATGGTAAGTTGTTCATCTATACTGCATTAATCCGACCCGTCCAAGAAATATATAAAGATTGCCATTTGTTTAAATCTCGACATATGCTGTTAATCAGGGGTAAGTAGATAAATCAGTGCAGGCCAGAGTAGTGTCTTGTGATTGCCACTCCTAAATATCAGATTACCTGAGGGCGCCACTGAAATTTGAATGATTCCTCCAGCACTGGGGTCATGAGTTAGATTCCCGACCATGGCATTTTCTGTGTGGAGTTTGTATGTTCTCCCTGTGTTTGCATGGGTTTCCTCCGGGTGCTCCGGTTTCCTCCCACACTCCAAAAACATACTGGTAGGTTAATTGGCAGCTATCAAAAATTGACCCTAGTCTATACCTCTCTGTTTGTATGTATATGTCTATGTGTGTGAGTGTGTGTCTATATTAGGGAATTTAGACTGTATGCTTCAATGGGGCAGGGACTGATGTGAATGAGTTCTCTGTACAGCGCTGCGGAATTAGTGGCGCTATATAAATAAATAAATGATGATGATGATGATAAGGTGCGCTTTGCATTTGGCAGGGGCAAAGAACGCCATGGCCTTGCATTTAGTGTCATTGATCTTATAACCGGACAACTGTCCTTAGCATGCTAGTTCGGAGAGAAGGTTAGGAAAAGATAACCAACCCTTTATTATCTTTATAATCATTTATTACTATTATCTACAAAATGCAACATTTTACTGATACATTATTTGTGGATTTTTCCGATTGGTTACCGCTATCTTGTTGCTGATGCTTATAAAATAAAAAATATTATTATTCCAAATTGCTACCAAAAGGAAGCCCTACTTGTTCCAGAGAAAATAAATTTATAAAATAAAAACACTTTGGAGAAATAAGAAATAAAATAACAAAAATGTTATTCCCATTTAAACTGACGCAATCCAAAAAGTGACATTGGGCCTGATTCATTGAGGATTGTTAAGCACAAGTAAGTAAGGTAAAACCATGCTGCATTGGAGGAGGGGTAAATTTAAAATGTGATGGCAAATTTATATTTGGGGTAGGGCATGTCCTAGATCAACTTTAAATTTAAGTGTACAAATAAGCTATCAAGTATTTGTGTGCTACATGAAAAAACAGACAGTATTTTCCTTTTGTGCAAAATAATAAACTAATCTGCACCCCTTGCATTGCAACATGGTTTTGTCCAGAAAACTTGAGTAAGAAAACTCAATTTTTTGCTTAACTTTCCTTAATGAATCAGGCCCATTGTGTGTAGGCATAAAGGGGAGAAAACCTTCTTGACATCATGTAGTTATGAACTTTGCCTTTTAAGGAATGCAGGATAAACCTGACTGAAAGAAAAATAGTGCAAGCAACATCAATGATCAGACCTGGATTCCTTCTGGAGATCCTTATTTTATGCTTTGTTCCTTTCCTCTACTTTAAACAGCAGGTGAACAAAGGAGAGCTCAGGTGTTTTCCAAGTGATGGTATGTAGATATCTCAGAGCACTAAAACGCACATTAATAAACACAGTGGATAGAATGGTATTGACTTTAAGAGCCATAAAGATAGCTCAATACGTCAGGAAATTTAGCCATATTTGCTTATTTGCCTACTCATGGTTTGAAAATAGCATACTATAATGTATGTAGCACATACATTTCATTACCTCAATTAAAAAATAATATAAAATATAGAAAAAATGTATAATGTTTGTGAGGTCATTTAAATAAAAGTAGTATATCTCATTATCTCCCCATACAAGACATGCCAGAGAATCCATTTAGAATACGGGGCCCATTGATGGATTCTGTGGCAACTTTTATGGCTAGTCTGAGTTTGTATAGAAGGAAAAAAAAATTGGGCCAGCCATTTACTATGACAGGACTTAGGGAAATCTATGAGATGGGACTCAAAACATGGGCTGCAAAGACATTCCCATTCTCTTTGCATACCTAGGTCATTAATTAGAATAGTATTACCAACTGCCTGGAACCAGAACTAGCACAGTGCCTGTAATTACCAAGTGTCCAGAGACAGGAATTAGTCCTGCAATTACTAGTTGGGGTAGCAATGTATGTAAAAAAGCATAATTTCTACTTTAATGCAAAGTATTGAAGGACAACTGAGGTCCTTTGGGTGACTATATAAATGGGGGGCAAGCCTATTCTTTGTACTGGGTTATCTATAGACCAGAAGGTCAAGAAGAGGAACTGGGCAGAAACCTATTGCAGGTCATCACTAAAATGGAATTAAAAGGATAGGTAATAATGATGGGAGACCTGATGTGAACTGGGAGGGGTCTTTTGCAAGTTCCACTAGAAGTAGGAACATTATGAACTCCTTGCAGGGAGCATCCCTCAAGCAAATGGTGAGGGAGCCCACTCACAAAGACGCAGTATTAGACTTACAAATGGTAACTTAATTTCTCACATAAATGTGGGAGAGGATCTAGGAACCAGTGACCATCAAGCATTATGGTTTAGTATAAAGACAGAGACTGACCCATACCACAGCTTGGGATTGGATTCTAAGATGGTTGAATATATAAGATCTTGGTTGCAGAATAGGAAACAGAGAGTTATAGTAAATGGAGTACATTCACAAGAGGGAAAGGTTACCAGTGGAGTACCCCAAGGATCTGTACTTGGACCAGTGCTTTTTAATATCTTTATTGGAGACATTGCAAATGGTATTGAAGGGAAAGTATGCCTTTTTGCAAATGGCACAAAGATATGCAACAGTGTAGAAACACCCTGAGGGGTAAAACAAATGATTGATGATCTAGGTAGACTCCAGCAATGGTAAAGACAGTGGCAACTACAGTTTAATGACAAAAAATGCAAAATCATGCACTTGGGTCTCAAAAATCCAAAGGCTAAATATAGTATTAATAGCATTATAATGGAAACTACTGAAGAGGAAAGGGAACTATGAGTCACTCTTTCAGGTGACTTAAAGGCAGGTAAGCAGTGTAGCATACAATGAGAAAGGCAAGTCAGATGATTGGTTGCATAGGGAGAGGAATTGTAGCAGAAAGAAAAAAGTAATAATGCCACTATATAAGTCATTGGTACAGCCTCATCTAGAATACTGTGTTCAACTCTGGAGGCCATATCTCCAGAAGGATATAAATACATTAGAAACTGTACAATATAGAGCCACTAAAATGGTGCATGGCCTACAGCACAAAACTTACCCGGAAAGACTAAAAGATCTAAATATGTAATATAGTAATAGTTTGGAGCAGAGAAGGGAGAGGGGGACATGATAGAAACTTTCAAACATAGCAAGCGTTTTAACCACATACAGGAGGGAAACATTCTTAAAAGGAAAATAAATGTTAGAACACGATGACATGCACTGAACCTGGAGGGAAGTAGGTTCAGAAGAAAGTTGAGGAAAGATTACTTCACAGAAAGGGTAGTGGATAAGAGGAATAGCCTCCCATCAGAGGTGATAGAGGCTAATAGATAAGAGCAATCTAAACATGCTTGGGATAGACATAAGGATATCCTTACAAAGAATTAAGGATTGGATAGGGTTTGAGGTTACGATAGGTTAAAAAATGGGCAGACTAGATGGGCCAAGTGGTTCTTTTCTGCAGTTAAATGTTTCTATGTGACCAACTGCCCACAGCCAGAACACTCACTGTGCTTGTTGTTACCAACTGCCTGAATCAGATTATTAGATTGTAAGCTTTTTTGGGCAGGGTTCATCTACACCTTCTGTTTCCTGTCATTCTATGTTATTGATTTGTGTCACAATCCCCTCACTATACGGCACTGTGTAAAATGTTGGTGATTTATAAATAAAAGGCAATAATAATAGGCCACAAATTTGCAGCCACAACGTAAGTGTAAAAAGACCACCACAAAATTGTGGTCTCATGTGCATTTTGAGTCGCATGTATCTCAAGATATGTCGAACACAAAGCACAGTAGAATTTCTATATCAGGCATACAAATGAGCATACAACCACCTAACTATAACGTAGAGATGCAGCTTTTGCCCCAAATCTACCACCAATTATAAATGCAAGAGTCACCTTATCCTATTTGTACACAATAAAATGTAATGAAGTGTGATATATACGCAAGCAAGAATAGTGTCTTGACAGTGGTATTAATAAATGAGTCGTATTTTCCATTTAAAATATAATTGAATATAAATATTCCCACCTCTGTCATTTACCACTTTGTAAATCCAATGGGAATCTTCTTATTTGGTGTAGTCCAAATGGAAATTACAAATAAGAAATCTAAATAGATGGCTACAACTTGACATAATAGCCGTGGTGCTAATGAATGAAGTACTGTGAGCTGGAGGAATCAATAGGCAACCAGCAAATTAGAAGTGGCTATAGTGTGCTGCTGATGTCATCAGGCCTCCGGCAGCCACCAAAGATACGCCTCCTGAGGGTCATATCTGGAGATGTGACCAACTCTAATTAGGCCATATCTCCAGGAGTATGCTACACTTATGTGTACATGCACTTCATGTACTTAGCTAATACTTACCCGCCCCCTTTCCACCTCCCCAGGAGTAAGGAGTAGTAAGATACACTGAACTTTAAATATGAAGGCATTTTAAATGTGTATTTTTACACATCAGAAATTGATGTATATCTAACTGTAAATGAGCCCCAGATGTATCTTGATGCAGCTGAAGTAAAGATATGGCTTGATGATGATTACTCCTGTATCTAGTGTTTATATAAATGAAAAAATACGTTATTTAAAAATTACAAACTGACATCCCACTTTTCAAATAAGTAACCAGTTCCAGTTCTATAGCCTGCGCTGGTTGCCAATAGAGCTGGGGGGCAACGAACAGATGGACAACCCAGCCTGACAACTGGCACAAACGTCCACCATGCATGGGGGGGAGGGAGAGAGGAGAGAGAGAGACTCTCTGTAGACAAGTACTGAGGCTGCTCTGCGTGAGGGACATATTTTACCAGTGACCAGTGTCAAAGAACCTCCTGGGGTGCCCATTGAAGACTTATTTTTGTGGGCATTGAAAGCTAGTCCCTGGCCAGAGATAGAATCTTCTGGCATGGGTGAATTGTGGGTGAGCACAGAGGACACCAAGTAGGAGGAGGTCTTATCCACGATGATTACTGCTGTCCAGTCACCTCACTGACAGATAAGTGTACTTACTATATGCCAATATAACATAGAGATTTAGATATGTGCAGATCTACTTTGTCCCTAGTTAGGCAATAGCTACATCACATACAAGGACATATTTAACTTCAGTCAGTTAGTGATTTCGACACCGCATACGATCCGGCTCCCTCCCTGGTCTCCTCCTCCGTACGGCGCTTGCAGTGCATGTCGGGTGTGACGTCATCACGCCCGACCGACATCCATTGCGGAGCGCAGCACGGAGGAGGAGACCAGGGAGGGAGCCAGATCGCCAGCTGAGAGCAAGGTAAGTATTTTCTTCTTATTTTTTTCAGGAACTTTTTTTTTTTTAGCTGCCTCTGACGGGCCCCCTGGGCTGCAGGGCCAATATATATAATTTTTTTTTTTTTTTTATATATATATAAAGGGGCCCCGCTGCACTGCTTTGCCCGGGGGCCCCAAATGTTGTTAAGAGGGCCCTGCGTGTGTGTGTGAAGCTTTTTTTACATTACTCTGAGTGCGCCTAAAAATCCACTTCTCTGCCAAGTTGCAACATGAAGACTCAAAATGTGTCCCATTAAAAGCATATTATTGAGTCCCAAAGACTGAAAAATTCTGGTGCACAATTCCTTTTGCATTGTGAAAATGGCCAAGTGCCCATCCACATATCAAGAATGCAAATAAAATGTGCCCTTTCTACCCCTTTATCTTGTTTCACTTATCCCGCTCCACAAATTGTAAATCTCAACAAAAGTACCTGTTTGTCTGCTGCTCACATTGCATGGAAAGCACTCAATGTGCCCAACTCCCCTTGGCAAAATCCACAATTGCAGCCATCTTGCTCCTTTAACTTCTGGGCTTTGTTGGAAATATAGGAGCACTTGTGCAATACAAGGTACATTGCGTGTAGGACCGATGAAAGAGCTGTGTGCAGCCTAAGCCCCCCATCCTAGAACGCAACTTTCCCATGGGAGTTCCCCAACATTTTAGCTTGTGTGGGGTAGGGATGTTTGTCATCTTCTGTTTCTGCTGTCATACCCAGGGTGTGGCGCTGGGCAGTGGCATCATAGCCCTGTGTCACACTAACAGTTCATCACTAATATGGAGGAGAAGCAACCAGCAGCTCCAAATGTAATAAGCTTCTGACTGCTGCTCCCCTATGCCAATGAGCACCGCTCAGTGTGGGGGGCACTGTAGGGAAAATAAGAACAATGAATGAGTGACAAAATGTCACTCATTCAGTGTTTTAGGTGCCCCTAAACCTTAATGCCCTAGGAAAACTCCTAGTTTCCCCTTGGTAGTAGCACCTGTCCTGATTACCAAATTACCAAAGGTAATTTTTAGCTTTTTTGCTTTATAAATGACCTCCTTTATCATACGTTAAATATACTTTAGGTTCTAAATAATAACGTTTTGGACTCACCACAAAGTCTGGATCAGTTTCCCAGTCATCACCTCCTGCATTGTCAGTCACTGATACATTGTGTCCAACTGCTGCTTTCCACATCTAATATAAAAATAAATGATAGTGGTTTAGATGGCTGCATGTTGAACTGGCAACAATGTATCATGTTAAAAGAAAACATACAAAGGGTGGCTACTCAGATTGTCACCAAAACAAATTTAAATGACATATTACAATGTCAATCAATGTATTAATCAGTTATGTTTTGTTTTTTTTTGGGTTTTTTTTTATATGGTGATCAGAACTCATCACATGAGGTTTTTTTCCAGCCTTGGCGCTTCCCCTCCTCCGGACAAGTTAGGGACTTCAGGATGTCTGTACACTAATTTGGTAAATGAATTGTTTATTTTCATTTAAGCAGAGATTTCACTAAGAAACAATATGTCAAGTTTCTAGGCCTGCAATGGCATTTATTACAGCAGATTATTTGACCATCTAAGAGGAGGTCAATCAAGACAGAGAAAACAAATGGGTGTTCTGTTAAACAAAATCATAAGTGAAATATAATTTTTTTGTATGAAAGGACTACTTTGTAATCACTCTAATTACTTTGACTGCATATATTGTTCTTTAAATCTTCAAAGATTCTATGTTTTGGGGGTTTTAAGGTAGTTTACTTTTGCATTTGGTGGCCATGTTAAATATATATGTTATGCATATATAGACAGAGCTTTATTCAGTATAAAGTCCAAAAGGTTATTATCTCAATGTTGGTCTGAGAGCAGGGTCAATTTCTTTTTTAGATATCAGCACTATCAGGACCCTCATTAGTTCCTGAGAGCCTCAACCTTGCCTGTGCAGGTATAAGAACCATCCAGGGCTTGACACCCTGTTCAACTCTGAATCATCTACTCCTCGCAAATGTATCAATAGCACTGACAGGACAACTGTTGGGGACTTGAATTAAATAAAACATAAAGTTTGTCTGGAGTTCTTTTTGATACATTAGTCCATTAGGCCATTTGTAGCACTCACCTTGCAACTGAATTGTGTATGTGTAGAGTTAGAATAAGGACTAGTTATAGCACTAACATTCTATTTTTCTTTATAATTTCACCCATGATGTCTTAGGAACACCATACATTTCAATTTCAATTTGGCTGTAAGTACGCTCTGGCTAAACAGTATTTCACGTACATAGACACACAGAACAAACTGCAGTAAATGCACATGTGTATGCATAATGTAAGATCACATGAAAATGCATAAGTATAGTAATTCTAGAAATATTTGCTTTAAAATATTTTTGTTTTTTTACATTACATACATGATTAAAGATGCTATCCATCCGTACTTTACATACAATGTGTTTTTCTAGTCTATCTTATTGCATACAGGTGTTCTGTGCTAGCTAAATCAAAGACAATGTCCTTTCAGTCATCAATATCAGTCGGCATTTATACCTGATCTGTGGTGGGTGCAGTTACAGGTGAAACTGTACTTACAAGAAACACAGGACATAAATCGGCGCATCTGTGTCGGATCGTCCTTACTGTACATGGCCTAATTTAGTCCCCTTCTTCCCTCCCCCGATCTGGCCTTCAAGTTATAGGCAGCTGTAGGCAGGGCCGGTGCTAGGGTCCATGGCGCCCTAGGCATTTTTACAAAATCGGTGCCCCCCCCCGCAAAAATCGGCGCCGCCCCCCCCCCCCTCACGCAAAAATCGGCGCCCTCCTCACCCCGTCTTTCCTTACCTTGTCTCACCACCGCCGCGTCTCTGCTCCGTCTCCTCCCCTCCACTCACTGACACTAGTGAGTGGAGGGGAGGAGACGGAGCAGAGAGGCGGCGGTGGTGAGCAATAGCCTCTTCCCCCCCCTCCCCATGCATCTGAATACTGTGCGGCGGCCGTGACAGGTATGGTCAGCGGTCGCCGCACAGTTTTAAAATTAATTTCCAATTCTGTGGCGCCCGGCGCCCTAGGCAAGTGCCTAACCTTGCCTAATGGGAGCGCCGGGCCTGGCTGTAGGTGTCATTTGCGTTCGGACATAAATTGCATGCAACTAGGTTTATTGGCATAATATCAGTTTATGAGCATGCACAGAGAAATTTCACGCAAGACACGACATGCAAATCACGTACGTCCCAACAATAATCAGGTCCAAAGAGAGAAATCCCCTTAATTGGCTCTATCCATTACTAGAAATTGAATTGTGGCCCCCCTTGTTCTTGTGAGTCCAAGGCAGATGCTCCTCTGGCAAAGTTATTAAAACAGCCTTGGTTTAAAGATAGCTTTTGACAGTCAATAAGATTTATCTTTGTTGTTCTTCCATCAATAAAGTCAAATGAAGGGACCGACAATTATCAAATAATGTGGGTTAAACATTTAAGTTGTGGATGTGGGGCAGCATGGTGGCTTAGTGGTTAGCATTTCTGCCTCACAGCACAGGGGTCATGAGTTTGATTCTCGACCATGGCCTTATCTGTGTGGAGTTTGTATGTTCTCTCCATGTTTGCATGGGTTTCCTCCCACAATCCAAAAGCATACTAATAGGTTAATTGGCTGCTGTTAAATTTACCTTAGTCTGTAGTAATATGTATTCTTAACTCGCTGGTCTAAAGTTTCTGATGTAGATGGAGGTTGTAGTGTACCAAAGTTTACATAGACAGTACCAAATGTGATGTATTTAGATGCACATATAATACATGCATGCTATCTACTTTCATTGCAATTCATTCCCAAGCATTTTGCATGTTTGCATTTGATACCCAGGTAGCATGCGTCTTCCTTAGCTGTAACATGTCTATTTCATATGTGTCTGGTTTGATCTGGCATCTCTAGTTTTACAATGCATGCTGCAAGAGGAAGTAGAGAGCCACTATTTCTTATTTAGCATGAAATCTGTATGAGTAGATTATGGGAAACGGGGAGGTATCAATTCAGAAGGAAACTATCATCAAAATATGGTTTGGTGGTTTTTTTAAATCTACATTATTAACACATTGATGATAAGTGAAATATATATACCCATCAGATATTATGGTGATTATTAATAACATGCTCACAAAAATCATCTTAATGTCTGATGATTTAGCACAATCTAATTTTTAAAGCAAATGGCTGAAATGGCATTATTACAAAATGTTTTTATGTTTAATCCTTTCTGGAAATGTTTTACTACTATATAAATCTCATTGTTTGCATGATATTCTTTGCGAATTTCCCTCATTGGAGCAGATTCAATTCAGCGCTAGGTGCCGCTGAGCATCGCCTTGATGTTCAGATGCGCATATAGACGGTTATTACGGTAAGAAAGCTCTACTAATTTTTCTGCACACCTCTATAGGACGCAAAGGAAAATGAGTGGAGATTTTAGTAAAAAGTCAGACACAATGGGCCTGTCATTAAGGAGAGCAAAGCAAATAAAAGGTGTAACTTTGCAAATTGGCAAAACCATGTTGCATTGGAGGGGAAGGTAAATTTAAAATGTGGGGACAGATTTATAATTGGGGTAGGACATGTCCTAGATCAACTTTAAACTTCACTGTAAAAATAAAGCTATCAAGTATTTGTGTGCTACATGAAAAAGCAGCCAGTGTTTTGTGTTTAACTTACCTGCAAAATAATAAACTAATTTTCTCCCCTTGCATTGGAAAATGGTTTGTCCAGGATCAAATTTACTCCTTTTTTTTGCTTTGCTTGACTCAGGCCCGATGTGTCTCCGTGGACCGTTCCGGAAACACATCGCATCACCTTGCGCTGAATTGATACCTGCACCTTTGAGTCTATTGCAAGCTGATTTAAACTCAGATAAAAACATTTCTACCTTTTTCAGTTAGTTAACTTATACTACGGTCATTAATTGTTTTATTGTGCATGATTTCCACTGACAATTTGTTTCTGGGTGCATGTTTGTGCACCCTGCACCTGCAGAAGACAACATGGACTGCAGAGATCTTGTTGGAGAAGAAAACAATAGGGAGGCAACATTAATTCATTTTATTACACTCTTATTTATACTGTGGCAACTTGTTCCACACGGTGCTATATAATGCTACAAGTATGATGCAAAGAAGGAAATATTGTGACACTAATATGTTACTGCATCAATTGCTTTAGTGAGTATATCAACATATCTCAGAGACTTTCCTATAGTTTTTCACTGTACTACGAGTCAGATCTACTGATGAGATGGGAATAGGAACTTTATAACCTACATGCTTTTAATAATAATAAAATGGTTTTGTGGGTTGTGTGCCGATTTGGATGAAGTCTGCATATATTTCAGCAAATTTCCAGGGAAATTGACAGGTTTGATTGATTTGTTCCTGGCAGTTGTTTTATAATATAGAAAAACTACATAGGACTACTTCTGTAGTTCTGTATAAAGGTGATGTGATTATTCCTTTATGTATTAATATTTATCAATAGGGTGTATTACATTGCATTATTATGATTATGTCCATTATGCCATGTTGGTTATGACGTGTTTGGGTATGTCAGGTTCTATTCATTTACATAGTAGGCGCTAACATGAATGTGCCCCTTGCAATTGTACTCAAATGTTGCAGCTAAGCTTCCGCTAGTTTAATATAGATAAAAGTCCAGTGCTGGCTTACTTACCGTTTACAATGTCTCTTTTTGTCAGTGTCTTTATATCAGGATGTCTCTTTTTCTTTGCAGTATATAGCCTCGATGGCTCTTTCTTAGGCTATGTAAGTGGCTGACTGTTCCGTTTCTACTGATTTCCTGATGTCGCAGTTCCTCTCTTTCATTTAGTGACTCAAAAAATTTACTTCCTCCTGTGTGGTTTCTCTGTCACCATCTTAAAACAGCAAATATTTCTTTCCCCAATTATTTCTGTATAACTTTTACATTTCATATAAACATATACACATGTGTCTTCTTATTTACGTATAAAAATGAAGGCCATTAAAGAGGTAGCAAAGAGTAGAAGGAATGGGTTTAGCCTTTCTTACTTCCATAGTAACTCTGTAAAGAAACCAAGCTGTGTCAGCAGATATATGTAGATGAAGGTAGACAATCAACAGGACACGTAAACAGAAAAAATAAACATTTAACATGTTGTGTTAGAGGGTGACCTGTACTGTATTATCGTATATGTTTTAGGTTGTTTACTGTCTGCTGCCATCTTTCTTTAAATATGCATCCCACATCCCAAATGAATTGGACAGGTAAATACTGTACCAGTTCTGTACATTTTGCTACAGTCTTTATTTTGCTTCCCTTTTACATCTACTTTTTTTTTATAAACAATCAGAGAAGAGCTATACCATTGCTATGGAATATCATATATATATATATATATATATATATATATATATATACACACACCTGAGACGGCAACTGAAATGGCATTGTTCTCATTGCTTATACAAATTAGTCTTTCTGAACTCAGTGTGTCCTTTAGAATAAGTGAAGCACAGGAGGAGTCTTGGAGATAGTAGTGGAATAGTAGTGGTAAGAGAAGATGATAACTATATGTCATTGGAAGACCAAGTAAGAGATGAGCTGAAGGAGGGTGCCGCATCGTGGAAGGCCTTGCAAATAAAGATCAGATTTCTTAAATTGCATCCTGGAAGAAACTGGCAGTGACTGGCAGATAGTGGCTTCAGGTGCGGATTGGGAACTTAAAGTGGCCCTGGAAAAAAATCTGAAAGTGGCCTCATGTAGACGGGGCCAAAAAAATGGTAAGCGGGGCACAGTGTGTGTGTATACCCACTGTCTGTTCCTGTATGTGTGTGCCCACTGTGTCTATTCCTGCATGTGTGTGTGTGCCCAGTGTCTGCCCCTGTATGTGTGTGTGTGCCCACTGTGTCTGCCTCTGTATGTATGTGTGTCTGTGTCCACTATGTCTGCTCCTGCATGTGTTTGTCCACTGTGTCTGTTCCTGTGTATATGTGTGCCCACTGTGTCTGTTCCTGTGTATATGCGTGCCCAATGTCTGTACCTGAGTATGTGTGCCTAGTGTACGTATGGCCAGTGTCTGTACCTGTATATGTGTGTTCTTTTCTTGTCGCTTCCCTACCTGTGGCTGCTGGTGTCTTTAGCTCAGTTGCTGCTTGTCTGGATCCTAGAATGTTGGGAGTCCTATGTGGAAAAAAAATGAGTACATGAAATTTCGAAAACTACAACCAGTCCCGTGTTAAATCAATAGCACACACAGTTAATAATAAGGCCTCCCTCCAGCCCCAATATTAAAATAATAACATTCACATTTGATAAATAGATCTATTGCCCTCCAACCAGCCCTGACATTAAATTAATAGCATATACATTTAATAAATAGCCCTCCTCTCCCCAAACTCAGCACCACATTCAATAGCCCCCCAAACCACTGCAGCATTACATTTATGGTCTCACCACCCCATCTTAAATTAATAGGCCCCACCAATAAATTAAATTGCCTCACCACCACTCCACAAATAAAATAGCACCCATTAAATAATTAGCCCTCACCTAAATACCACCATTAATTTAATAGCCTACCCCCCCTTTCACACCTAACACATTACATTAAGAATTCCCTCTCACCCACTATATTAAGAACCCCCCTCCCTCACGCATTATATTAAGAACCCTCTCTTGCTGCTCTGCCTGTGTGGCTGCCTCCTCCTATTAGTGTTATAGACAGGAGAGGGACACGCACCACTTGACATGTGCTGTCCCATGTGACTCTCGTCTATAGCACCTATAGAAGGAGGCAGCCACATACAGGGATCCTCAGCTACTTGTCCCAAAGGAGGGGCCAGCAAACAACTATCTCCCAGCACACTGTCACCTGGTCCAGAGGGCCACCTGGGTACGTACCCCCCAACCTTTATCCGGCCTCCAATAATCCAGGAGGCCAATGACAGTCCCAGAGCCTCCATATCTAAATAAATTCTTTTTAGTTTCTTGAAATCTCCTCCTCCCCAAAAAATACATTAGTCTGCCTCCTGAAGCCATCAGTCTTCCAGGAAAAGTCCCAGTAGGCCAATCTACCCATGGTGGCATTATTAGTACAAATGTTAGGAAGGGAAATCAAATGAGAGGATTAATTAATGTTTTAGTGCTATCTTTAGTGAGGAAAGGATGGATGTAGGAGACAGGGCCGGATTATCCATAAAGCAGTACAGATGGCAACCTGCCATCCGCAGCAGTTGAATGCATTTTTTTCATCTGTTTAATAATACCATTCATGTGCCCAGATTCCACTCTGTGGGGGTGGGAGTGAAAGCATAACACTACGTTGGCCCAGTGGCTACACTGACAGAGAAGCAGGGGTGGTCCTTCCTGCTGCTCTGTCTCTTTACTGTTAATCAATCCTGAGCCCTGATTGGAGGAGCTAAACACATGTGTATTTGACCTCTGCTGTTCAGCCTTATAGAATTGAGGTGGAGTGTCTCTGCATAGCTGACCCATTCCTGTCTAGCTGATAGCACTGGAGGCGAGTCAGTTACAAATGTGTAATGTGGAGCACATGGTTGTGCAAAACTGAAAGGTAGGTTGGGGACATGTGAGAGAAAAGCTTGTGGCCAGGGAAGTGCGTGAGAAAAAATATGGCGGGCCGTTGGTGTCGTCTGAGAGAAAAGCTGGTTTGCAGGGAGTATGTGTAGGAAAAGCTTATGGGCAAGGGGCACGAGAGAAAATCTAGTAGGTAGCTGTCAGTGTGGACCAGGTGAGTGATATTGGCGTGACCTGTGCATAATGATTAGTGTATACTACTAGGAGTGTGATGTCAGTATGTCTTGTGTATAGTGCTCAGAGAGTATCACGTGTGTGATATCAGAATGACCTCTGAATAGTTATCAGTGTATATAAGGTAAATAAGAGAGTGATGTGACCCAATCGGAGGAGGGGGGGTCCCAAACTAGTATCTTGCCTAGGGCCCCATGGAGCCTTAATCCGGCCATGGTGGAAGATAGTTATGAGGTGAAGGCGACATGATTTTTTAAGTAGAGGTCAGAAACAAATATCATCTAAAGTCAGTGGGCTTGAACTTTAGAAGTGATGCTAAAAATTAGATGTCATATGTGGTGGTATCAGTGAAATGAAGGAACACAGTGATGCTCTATCAATGACAGATTAGATTTCAGGTAGAAGGAAGACATTTTGGGAAACAGTTGATGGTGTTAGTCAAAGGATCAGGAGAGATTTCATAAGAAGGGTGTAGAGTTGAGTATAGAGATGGTACTGGAAACCAAACCACATTGTAAACGCAGACTGCATATAAGTGTCAGAGTTGTCATTATCGCTGTGGCAAAATAAAAGTCCAGGGACTTCACTAGATGAAAATTAGTCATTAATATGATTTTATATACCTTTACCCATATGTCCTGTCACTGGTACAATAGTATGTGTGTGTGTATGTATATGTGTGTGTGTGTATATATATATATATATATATATATATATATATATAGACATGAACAAGACAATCAAGGTAAAATAGCAGTTTTACTATTGAAATTTTGTGAAAACATACAATAACAATGCACCATATTTGTAAATACCAATGACAAACTATACTGGGGCAACCACCAAGGTGTCAAAATGTCCTTAATGCAGAGCTTCTCAGCAATACCCTGCCTTACTTATGGTTGGTGATAATTGGTCTGAAGAGTGGCTCCTAGAGAAGCAGAAATGGCAGAAGTGTACTCATCATTATCATCATCATCAATCTGTGGCTATTGGAAAAACAACTAGAGTAATAAAAAAAATAAAAAAATAAACCTCCCTATACTAACTACAGGGCATTATTCCTATTTTTATAATGGCCAGCTAACATGATTAGTGATTCTCCATTCCTCTGGTTAGAAACTTGTAAATGTTGTTGTCTTTTCTTTATGGAGACGTCTTATCATAAATAACAGTCTGTTGCATTTACTTTTCAGATTTAATGGGTTGCTGGAAGCATATTCAATACAAGTTAACCAGTGCATGATACTCATGCATTCTAGTCAAATCAAGCTACTTAAGGTGTTAAAAAGGTTCTTGTCATGCATTTGGGCCATAGCCCAGGCCTCCTCAGGGGAAGAGCGTTACTTCCCGACGTAAGCGCCCTTTTTTAACGTGGTTTTGTCCACATGTCACCACCTCATCATTCTTCTCCATCACCTCATCCTTCATTTTCATCGCCACATCTATCCAGATGTCTATCCAGACACAGGGATCTCTCTCAGCGGTCCTGAGTATCACACTCCTCTCACTCTGTCACCCCCGGCAACCACCAACCACTCCCCACTGTCACCCCCGGCAACCACCAACTACTCCCAACTGTCACTTCTCCTTCAAGAAATATATATATATTTTTTTTAAATCTTTATAAACACTTTTAACAATTAACAAATTAAATTAACAAATTAAAAACATCTTAGTATACCAAATTTCAGCCCTTTCTGAATTTTTTCTTCCACACTCACTAAGAATTTAGTAGGTCAGTGTATAACTCCGCCCAGCAGGTGGCGCTGCAGCTTGGTTTTATTTTTTTACACACACAGACAGACTAACACACGCCACTAGACATTTATATTATAGATATATTTATAAATTCTGTTGAATGATAGAATCTACTCTTTTATATCTGCAGCAGTTTATATATCTACAACAGTATCTTAAGTGATTTCCTGCCTACATATATTATCTGAGTTACTGCATCTAAAGTGAGAGTATTTAACCCAATTACAACTGATTATCTGGTCTTTCTGATCTATCACTGCCACAATACAGACTCTGTACAACTGCATAGTGACCGAAAAACATGACAGAAGGCACTATGGAATGTGGCACTGTGTTTATTAGTCCGGCTGTTCATATAAAACTTTCAGGAGCCTGAAACTTAGTAAGGGGCTGTGGTTAGAGGATTCCAGTTCCTTTCCTCATCCCTTTTTCACCAACCTTGCTTGAAATCCATTGCTATTGTGACTAAATATGGGCAAATCTGGCCGTAATACAACTACTACTTGCTCAGAGAATTACCAAGTTATCTAATATTAATAATGGGGATAGTCTACTGCAACCTCCTGCTGAATGCTTGACTGATCCTGTGTCAGTGTATCATCCATATGATATTGATTCATCTATACAAAACATTCTATAGTGATCATCTCATCGGAGAAAAGTGATAAAATTGTTGAGGTCCAAATGGGTTTGACTAATGAGACTAGACCTACAGAAAATAAGGGAATATCTGAGTGAGACAGAACACCAATTTGGACGACTGTGTGACCCCTCCCCCTGAAATGGTGATATTACTAATTTGGCCTCTCAAATAGTCATCTGGAAACAGCTTTCCGATTGGGTGGCAAACTAAAGTGTAATAACTTGAGATTTGTAGGTCTGCCAGGAATAACTGAAAGCAGCAAGTAAAGGTTTTTTTGTAAAAGTGGTTGATTCAAGCATTTGGTAAGGAGTCCTTTTTGTTTCAATTCAAGGTGGAAAGAACACACCACTTATCAACTCAATGTCCTGCATCAGGAGCCCACCCACGCACCGTTATTGCCAAACTTTTACATTATAAAGACAGAAACAGTGATCTTTTTGACCACCCTCACATGGGGGTTTTTCTGGATTTTTTTTATTAGATCTAGAAAAAAAAATAGAGTACAGTCCTATAAGGTTAAGTGTAGACTAAGACATCTACAACTAAGATATGCTATAACCTGCAAGATTGCGGCAGATGGTAAAACAAACACTAAGAGAAGCATCAGAGTGACTTGATTGGAGACTTAGCACTTTTCACACATTTGTGACTTATTTCATGTGCGCCTTAAAGTGTTCATGAAGACTTATTGGTTACCCTAAATATTTGTTCAAATATATCTGATTGGTAAACTACCAATCAGTTGCCTTTATGGGTCAGTTTCCAGACTCGTTTGTAGTTTGCATTGATGATTTTAATAATGTCATGGATGTGCTATGATGGCCTGATTCATTACCAAACACAATACGAACATAATATGCTTTTAAAATAGAAAAAAATAAAACATAAAAAAAATGTACATCGGATATACACATGTTCATATTCAACAAGGAGCTGATGTGAAGATACGTGTGGTGATGAACAGGGGTCTAGGCCCGCTCTGCAGGACACAAATATGGAATATAAAGTCACAAAAGAACACACACACACACACACACACACACACACACACACACACACACACACACACGACAAAAACCTACTCAATTAAGCAACCTGTTAAATAAAGTAATTAATGACAAAACATTAAAAAATAAAGTGTGTTTTTCCATGAAATACATGGAGATAGAATTAACTTCTACTCTACATAAAATCAATTTTTACAGTTGCTCCCGATTACAAATATGAATACACAGCCATCATCACTAGTAATTGGCACTTAGACTAGACATGTAGTTGGTGCAAGTGATTCGACTGAAAAACACGTACCTGAGAGAAGCTTGAATCGGATTCTGCTGTGTGGGCTTGAGTTTGGCACATTCTTATTGTACATTGACTACATGCATACACCCCTCCCCTCACCATTCAGCCCCGGAAAATGTAGGCTGCATTAAGGAACCTTTGTGCTAGATTAATTGAACGTGGCTGTGTTCTATGGTGTATGGTCTGGTTCTGTGGATGCGCAGAGTAATTGAGTGCATTACATCACCACTTACGCTCTGTAATGAATCAGCCCCTATATACCCAAAGTGAATTAATGCATTTTTTCTGTGTTATCATCAGTGTAGTCCCTACAAAAGTGTATAAAGGGGGATTATCAACAAGCTTCTATGATTAGAGCATGAGATAACAACCCAGGGCTCTGCCTTCTGCTGGAGATAATGCCATAATTACACCAGAGCCAGATATACATCCCCACAATCTGACATTATGGAGCCATGGGACACATTAAGTGGTTTCTGTGCATGTTTGAATGCAAGGGCTGTCTTTGCCAACCTAGTTCTGAGGAGTAAAATGTATACAAAGCACTCTCACTAAAAGAAACCAAACACATTGCTGCAAGATTCATCATTCATAAGATACAGGACATGATGAAAAAATTAAAATGTATCCTCTTTATTTAATTTACAACTTTAAAACATGGGAGTGATAGCAGATAAACACCACAACTAACACATTTAAATGATGAAATATGTGCATGGTCTTACAATTTAATCCATCACTGGCTAGGTTTGTGAATCTGTTGTAAACCCAGTATTAATTACATCTCCATCTACAGTAGTAACAAAAAGTTTACATGATATTTGCAATATTGGTATTGTCCCATTATTAAACATTAGTGTATGAATCTGATCTAAATAAGGCAGTCATCCAACTCTGTTTCATTAAAAAAAATATTTTATTTATAATTAAATTTAATTAATAATTAAAGATTGCACTATGACCACTCAAATGTAATTATAAGATCATTTTACCAGAGCGTCCAAAAATAAGGGAAAAGACACAGGGCCTGATGTAGAGTCAGACGCAATTTACACTGAAATCAGAAGTGTAAATTGCATCCCGTAATGTACACAGGATTCCAAGTGGCACTGATCTTTAGATCTGGACGACTTAGAATATTATGCAAATTGCAACTGCCTTATGGTCCGGTGTGCATAATGCACTTAAGTGTATATCAGTCACAGCACTAGGGTTGGTTAAGCTGTTTGGGAGGGGGTGCACATTTCTTTTATTTTTATTCATTTAAATTTAATATTTTTTTTTTCTTTAATACAGCATCTGTTGCATCGGGAGAAAACACCTGTAAAAGATATGTCTCCGAGAGACCTATCTGCAGCTGCTTTCAACTCAGCATAGCATGTAATGAGCATGAACACGCCTTTACATTGCTAGGCCCGCCCACTACCTTTCCTGTTTCAGATCTCTAAGCGCCGAGAAGTGTAAAGTGAAGATCCGGCTCAGCCGGAGTGCAAACTGTGATGTATCCTTAGCTAAAAGTGCTGTTGTGCTAATCAGTTAAGCTTACGTCCAACTCTACATGAGGCCCACAATGTCCCAAAAATAATTGAAGGAGAGAACGGAATGAGAGCACACACATTCTTTACAGTTATACAAACGTGGACTATAAATATAGGAATGATAGGAAAGATATACATAATCATTTTTACAAAGGGACTATACAACATTTACCCTTCTAGAGGCTCTCTACACCTTATATTATCTCTAAACTGTGTATGTGTGAATATAATATATATATGTATATATATATATATATATATATATATATATATATATATATATATATATATATATATAATATAAATATATATATTATATAAAGAATAATAGGAAATACAGAAATCCTGTGGAACAGAAGATCTACTAGTACAACTGAGGAAAGCTGACACAAAGTTTATGTACATACCATAATATGCGTTCATTCAATATCAAATCAATAGAAACGATAATTGAAAAACTAGATGCACAATGTATACAGTATGTAAAAATCAAAACACTTGTTAATTTAGTACATCAAGAAAAAAAACAAACATGAATACTGTATAGAAGACACACGCATTGTACCCAGAGATAAGATTACACATTTACACCATGTATGTTATGTTACAAATTACAATTGGCAATACTGTAGGTAGCATGATTACTGCTCCAGATCATAAATACATAAAAATATTAGATAAATCTGAGATATTAACAGTTTTGGTTAAAGCAAACAGAGATCTGCTGCAAAAAATGCACAGGAAGATGAAGGTGCACATCACTTTATTAAGTAAGAAGATTCACAATGAAAGTTTCCAAACCTACATTCCAGCAGCTTAGAAATTTGGATAATAGTTTCTTGTCTGTAAGAGTCCACCAATCCCCTGAAATACCATCAGAACCCTTCCAGCTTAGCAGTCTGTGAAACTGAAATCAGATACCGAAAGGAACAAACTGTCCTGGCCTATGCAATTCATGGATTCAAAATGCTTCATTAGAGGCCATATTAGTCCGATTTATGAACACTAATCAGCTTCCAGGCAAGATGCTACAAGCCAATAAGTTACTATTTGCTGTTAGTTTGAGGCTTAGTATACTTACTAAACATGCCCATAGCAACCAATCAGATTCTAGCTGTCATTTTGTAGAATGTACTAAACACACTTTTTCAAACCCATAGTTTATTGAAAATAAGAGGCTAAGGGGTATATTTACTAAATATCATTTTCTACTAGAGATACTGCACAAAATGTACCCCTCGCTCTGTGCCCACTAACACATCCATACAGATATTTATGGTGTATATGGAAATCGCATGCCAAAGACTGCATGTGTAAGTGCCCGAGGCAGAAACGGTTGCTGACAAGACAAAATGCAACAGCCTTGTGCAACAATTTGCATAAAGTAATCACTATATATTTTCTCATAAGATTTACATTTAAAGGAATGAAAAATGTTGGATTGTGTACATCAATAAGTAATATGAAATCCTTTCAGATAATTTAATTGGGATGGAAATTATATATATATATATATATATATATATATATATATATATATATATATATATATATATATATATATATATATATATATATATGGGACAGTCTAACTACACGTTTTATTTACAAAACACACATACAACTTGTGTCTCCTCATTTAGTAAAATCATACTGCACAAAAGTTGCGTACCAAGGGCCACAAAATGCCCTGGGATTAAAGACCATTTCCGAGCTCCACAGGGATATAAAGTCTGACTTTGGAATTAAGTGAAAGGCAACAAAGGTGATCTGGGGGGAGGAGATTACACTTCACCTGGATTCCAAAGTTGTTGTTTTAAAAAAAAACAAAAAGAAAATTAAATTCATCCCAGGGTTTATGGTCTTGCTGAGAGATAATGAGATCTTTGTGAGCTGTAAACGTCCTGCACACTTGTGTGTCCCTTCTTGTGGTCATACGGACATCATACTTCAGCATTTGATGAGCCCTGAGCCAGAGTTACAATATCATACAATGTTTTCAGCGATGTCACAACCCAGGATGCAATAATATGAGAACTAGGTGTGGGTTCAACACTATTTCCCGGTTAAATGCAGCATGCAGGTGGTAATGTCACTCCTCAGCTCCCAAAGTGTGTGCTTCTCAGAGATGTCCCGTAAAGCACAGGAATAGCAGCACATGGATGATTAACACATAAATAGAAGTAAGGATCGGTGTCCTGGTACGAGAGCAAAAGATAAGTCGTAGTAATCTTCGCAGCGATGAGCTCCGAGTCTGTAAATAAATATGACCAAGAAATATGAAACATTGCAGAAAACATATAGAAAGCAGGAGGTTGAATTAGGTAAAGGATGCAAATAAGCAAGCCAGGTGACTAGGACTGTGATAAGAAAACATGAAGACACTGTTGGGGAGCGCTAAAGAATTAGATAAAAATAATCCAGGCCGAGAGAGTTAAAGTGAACCACTCAATATAATATAGACATTAACGTCATTGGGCATTGCTTAGGTGTAAATAAATACATTTAGATCTATTTCTTTTGTGGGCTGTCTCTGTACTGCTCCTATCCACCCTATGTGATTCATCTCCCTGACAACTTTGCTTCCAGGGTCTCCACCTTTACCTAACTAGGTATCAAGCATAGCCAAAGTGGTAGTTGCTTTGACCCAGTAGCTGGTATGTCCACTGTAGACAGTGGTAACAAGATTTGTATTAATGAAACATAGTGCAAAGGAAAAAGGTGGTGTTTCCCATAGCAACAAGGTTTTCTTAGTGCAGTTCAGAAAATGAAGGAAAGCAAGAATGAAATTCATATATATTGGTAGAACCACTTTGGTTTTGCTTTGCACCAGTTTTCATACATGTCCTCAATGATTCTAACATCTGTCATATGAATCTGAAGTTTTCATAGATAAACCAAGGAAGGGACTAAAAACAGAAAGCTGACAAACATGAAAAACATTTTTTACCCAAAACAGTGCAACATAAAAAAGCAAATGTATTAAAACTAGGTAAAAAAATAAATAATTAGAAGCGGGAGCAGATTTTGTTAGGTGACAATTAGTACAGATGACAGAGGAAAAAGGCGAAAGAAAGAGGACCGTGGTAGGCAGGTACATATGAGAATTTCTCTTATTCACCTTTATACTTGTAGTGTCATGTGGTTCCATCAGCAATGACAGCTCATGTGGCACAACATGGTCCTGAGAGTCTGACCAGTCATGTGATGTCGACCTAAAGGAAAAGATATACGTAATGATCTGCTTAACATCAGCTCTGTGTCAGTACACAGGAACCCATATCTGAGGTGCACTGCATTCACTCCAAGCAACAGAGTAGTGTATTCTGCATCCATCGTTAGTCAACTGTTTTTTTCTTTCTTTTTTAAGAATGTCCCAGTGTATACTGTCAGGTTTTTTTTTTACAGTATAACTACTTTCTTTTTTAAAATTTCTCAAATCGACACTCTGTAATTGCTATATTTATATGTGCAAGAGGCCTGAACTTCAACAAGCTTACTTTTATACATGCAATGTTCATGCAGAGCAGGCTTTCTAATGCCCATTGCCAGATGCAAAAAATCATGGACTGCTAAAAGGAGTATTGAAAATAGTATTCCAATGCAATACTGCACAACTTTCTTTATATGTTACTGAGAAAATGAAACTAATGGATAAACTGATGTTTTATCATTCAGTGTTTTCTGGGATTTTACCATCTAATATTTAGCTTTAATGTAAATACTTTCTGCAGGCATAGGGTGGACAGTTGCATCAATTATATGGAGGACTTAAAATTTCAGTTCTTTACCTGGAGAACAGATTGTGCAATTTATGCCTGTTTGATCCTATTGTGCTCTCTCATTTGCCAGCCCTTCTCCGTCAAACTTCCCCCTAAATTTTACCAAGCAGTGCACTGAAGATCCATATTACTACAGGATTACTTTAGAAGCAGGTTACTATAAATAAAAAAGAGCTCAACTAAGTCCTTTAAAATCTCGAGCCAGAGCCAACAAAATTCCAGCATGCTGTGCATAATTATTAGAATGTCCTTTTTGAAACTAACGAGTGTGCTCAAGTTTCCTCAGTGTGATCATTTCAGGTAGCCCTATATAAGTTACTGCATACATGCGAGCTTAGAAAGCATATGGCTTCCTCTCACTTAAGTCCAGGGGCTTCAAGTTGCATTCTGTTTTGAACTCCTCTCACTTTCCAGGGGACTTTAATGTTTTTGTGCTCTCACCTCTTCATGTTTTCCTCCATTTCCTGTATCCTGTAGTCTGCTTTCTGCCGCTCCTCTCTCAGTTGTTGTTCTAGAACTGCCCTTACTTGTTCTTGCTCGGTATTCTGTTGCTTTAACTCCAGACACCTATGGTTAAGACAGATTCATTTTTCAAGCAGTTTCCAAAAGAGCAAGAAACAAGGATCATTCTAACTACTTTGTATAAATCACTCTTCTAATTATAATGTCCTTCAGAAACCAAATGGAAAATGTGTTAAAACATACATCAGTGTATAATAGCTGTATTCTTTATTTTGAGCCAGATACACCTCTTACCCCTTTTCTTTACAAACTGTTCTTCTTTTTGGGCTTACCTGGATGGAAAAATTACTTACTTAAACTCTCTCCAAAGAGTGTCTATCTGGCTAGTAAACCATGTTGTTTGCATCAATTCTGTATATATTGGTGCTATATATTTGTCTGGCTCCTGCATCTTAGCAGCCACTAAATGTACTCCAATACAAGTAAATTGTGTTTTATGTTACTTTGGTCAACAAAATATACAATTCTTTATCCTAATTTTAAAACTGACAACATGCAAACAAAACGCAAGAGAGAGAAACTATATGCTATTATAATAGGTTTATATTTGTGCTTAGTATGGTGGGAAAAGAATAATAATAAAAATGTATTTATATAGCGCCTTTCTCACAATAGCACTCAAAACACTTTACATTGTTGCAGAGGGTGAGGCAGTCATCTTCGGCGCACTCGGCTGCTATTCTATGGAAGCGTTCACATCAGTCCCTGTCCCATTGGACCTTACAGTCTAAATTCCATAACAAACACACTTGGAACCATTTTTGTCAGAAGCCTATTAACTCATTAGTATGTTTTTGGACTGTGTGAAAGGAAACAGGAAATCCACACAAACTCCACACAGATATTGCCATGATGGGAATCAAACCAATTACTCCAGCACTGAGAGGTAGCAACGCTAATCAACGCTAAGCAACTGTGCTGCCCTAAAGTATGTATCTTGATGGGTACTGACCTTGAGATGACGATAGTCGTCTCTGACAGTGTAAAAAAACTTATACGTAGTGCTGCTGCCATCTGCCATTATATATAATAAGCATAAAATCTGTGCTTAAGTACAGTAATGCTGCCATCTACTGTCTATTTTTTATTATGTCATCAGGATCTTACTATGTAAGTAGGTGCTTGGCTTGGATTTATTTGGAATTTCTCCAATGGTTTTTTAAAAAAAAATAAATACAAAAAAAAATGCCCTGGTCCTCTTTGACATGAAAAATGTCTTGGACAATTAGGAAGCAGTTATCCACGGAGAGCCTCCGGAAAAGTTACGGGGGCAATCTGCGACAATGTAACATTGTAGATTTCTCCTTGCACTCCACAGAGGTAAACAGGAACATCCACAATATCAGGCTACCTTATTACCCAGAGATGTGCGGAGGTACAATGTTTAGAGGCACATTGTATCTTCTTGGGTTGGATTTTGCCATTACCTGCACAGATCCAGTATTTAAATGTATGCTAACCACCATAACTGAAGTTAAGTAAGCTTATGTCTTTTCATAGTTCACTTTGGGTCTAATGCAGAGTTAGCCGTTAAATGGGCATAATGTACTTTTAAAAAAGCTGGACATAAAAACTGTGTATTTAAGCCCATATGCTGAGCTGTACACATCCAAAGATTGAGGCAGCACAGCACCAGTAGCAAGTGCTCCCTGTTCACTCCAGGCACACATCACAGACACTTACATCATACTGGAACCCATGTTTTCACACATTTGTTTTATGTGCAACTGACGCAGTCGCTATTAGGCATCAATAAAAGTTAAAAAAACCTCTCTGATAGAGCAGAAACATCCCTCGTGTAAATAAAAAACGAACATAAAAAATGCTTTTTGCTTACACATGCACACAAAAGCATAGTATATGACCAAGCGATAAAGAAAGCAGCAATCAGCTTGCTCAATGCAACCACACCCACCCAATTACAAGCAGCTAACTAGTGCCAGGGACCATCATCCACTATTTATACCTGCCCCTCACCACCAACAAATAATACGTCTCTCTCAGACGTATACATACGTATTTTTACTGACTTGCAATAACATGTTTACACAAATCTGCAGAGGCACTAATGTCTTTCAGCAGTGTGGATTCATGGAAGATACGCTAAACGAACTGAGGTATGTCCCACTCTGCATCAGCCCCCTAGGTGTCAGCTGTCATTCATTCCTTGTACCCATATTTCATTATTACAAAGTGAACACTTAAAACAAGTGGTCAGGAAGTGTATTTTTCTGTCAAACCCCAATTGTGTTTTCCAGTTTTAAACTATTCAAATTTAAAGTGGCCCTCCATGCCGCCATTTTTACCCATAGCCCTGGCCAAAAACTGGGTGGGCAGAGTGGGGGGTGTACAGAAGGACTAATGACACGCCATAATCAAGAGATTGAGGCCTGTGATTGGCCATCCCACTCCCACCTCCCTGTCTGCCTCCATTTTATGTTGGTTGTGAGAATTAATTTGCTGACTGAGAAAAATGGTGGAATGTAGCATCTCTGGCGCTAACGTCTAGGGAATGTGTTACCTTTGGAAAATGTATGTGAAAATGTAGCTTTTAGAAACAAGACTTACTTGCCTACAGGTTTGTCAACGATTGCAAAGAAAGTTATGTAGTGAATATATATTATACATGTTTTCTATGCACCGATAATAAAATTATATAAATAACCCACCTTTGTTGCAGTTCCATCATTTGCTGATCTGCGTTTGTTTGGGGTTCCTTCTTTTCCTGTGGCGCTCCAGGTGCAGAATTAATTGGCAACACCTCCTACAGAAATGTTTAGAAAAAAATAGTATCTCTCTCTAATATAGATCAATACAGGCGATACATCATTCATTTCAATCTATGTTGCTTCTCTATATCACCTCACTACACACACACACATGTGTGCCTCCATCCATAATTCAGCTTTCTTTCCCTTTGTTCAGTATGCAAAGAATGAGATTGGAAGTTACACTGCGTAGTGCCAAATAAATTAACAAGGCCCAGCAGTTCCCACAGAGGAATACAGATGGACAAAATACAGTCAGACATAGCTATATATTTTAAAAGACAGACATCACTGCCCCTTTTCTCCAATATTTACTTTCACTATTTCTCCTTCCTTCCTGCTCCCAGTGTATTCTTCCCGGTCATTCCCACTGCATGTGGTGCTTCCATTACAGTATGGTTAGCCTCTCTACACATCTGACTTTTCTTACCAAATTCTTTTGTTGTATTTCCAGTAGCTGCTGCTCAAAAGAGGAACAGCGGCTGATAGCGTCTCTCAGGTTCTGATTGTTACCACGCAGCTGCAGAGATAGAGCATTCTTCTCCTCAAATAGCTGGGAAAGCTGCAGAAATACAATGAGAACTATTAAAATAAAGGTTGGGGGAACAATGACATACTAATATACAATAGTAAGTGTGATATATAAATTTGAATTTCTTAATATCCACTTCACACATCAGAATATCGTGGTCTTTCATGTCCTTAGAGGTACATCTATTATCTCTGTGGCACTCTCTTTATAAGTGTACATACAGTTCAAATCTTTCTTAGCAATATTAATATACTTTGAGCCTCAATTTCTCCAAAGTCCAATACCATACATGATTGTCTACCATTCCAAATAAAAGGGATTACTCTAACTAAAGGAACATTACATCATATTAACTATATTATTTATCAGTTGCTCTATCATCACTTTAACTTCTGCAAACTACTCTGCTGTGTTCCAATTTATGCAAAGAAAAGCATTTGCTTTCATATATACCCTAGTTATTTGGTACAGACCGTTGCCGAAATTGCAGAAAGTTCGCCACTGACCTTGACATTGAGTTGTTGGATCCTGTGTTCTTTATGGTGCACTTGTGTAAGAGCATCACTCAGCTGAGTTCGTAGGTTGTGCACTTCTGTCTGCGCGCTCTGAAGCTCTTCATACAAACTGCTGGAACCGTCATCAGGGATCTGAAAGAGAGAACTCACGTGTTGAAGTGTTGTAATCCACTCACCATGCATAATATATATATATATATATATATATATATATATATATATATATATATATATATATATATATATATATCTATATATATATATCTATATAAATACAAGTTAACCCGTGCATGATGCTCATGCATTCTAGTCAAATCAAGCTACTTAAGGTCTTAAAAAGGTTCGTGTCATGCATTTGGGTCTAGCCCAAGCCTCCTCAGGGGAAGAGAGTTACTTCCCAACGCAAGCGCCCTTTTTAATGTGTGTTCATGAGGTAAAATTACCTCACGAAAATGAGTTTGAGCCCTCAACTCGTAAATTTAGCCTTTACTACCCTTCCCACGGGGAGAAGGGGGATGATGGAATTTAACTGACTTCACTATTCTAATTTTTTTGTCAAATAATGTCAGTATACAAAATTTCAGGTCAATTGGATGAGCCCTTTCTGAGAAAATAGTTTCTTCTACCTCTACTGCATGCAGTCTCTTCTAATCTGGGCAGTGTCAATCCAGATGCTGCATCATAGATATTGGACCAACTGTGTACAGGCAACATTATAAGTAAGGTGGTTATATATTTCCCATAGTAGGATAAGTTGCGATGAGACTCATTTCTTATGTAAATACAGAGGAAATCAGTTTCGTCTGTACCTCACGACAGGACAGAGAGACTGTATGTGTGTAAACACAGTCTTCATTTAAACACATGGGTGACATTTATTTTACATTTGTTTCTCCACTATTAAAACAGGCAAAGTGTTTGTGAAGTAAAATGCCTCATGTGATGCAGAGGAGAGGTTATAAATCTCTACTACAACACAGAGCTATATTTTTCTGAAAATATGAGGAAAGCACATGGCAGGTCTCACATGTATAAGACACTGCAAAGTGGCAGATTGTGGCAGCCCCATGTGACGGGGACTGCCAAGTGGCAGCCCCATGTGACGGGGACTGCCAAGTGGCAGCCCCATGTGACGGGGACTGCCAAGTGGCAGCCCCATGTGACGGGGACTGCCAAGTGGCAGCCCCATGTGACGGGGACTGCCAAGTGGCAGCCACGGACTGCCAAGTGGCAGCCACGGACTGACAAGTGGCAGTTGGTGGCAGCCACATGTGACGGGGGACTGACAAGTGGCAACTGGTGAAAGTTTAGACAGCACTTGATAACTTAACCCCTTCACCGCTGAATTTTCTATTAAATAATGTGCAACCACTAATGGAGCAACAGCCAGAGCCTGAAGCAATTACTGTAATTTGGCAGTTTTTAAAATGGCCACTATTACACTTTTGTGCATCAAGAAATACAGAGAAAGGCTAAGAACGTCTCAGGTAAATAACACAGGATACACACACCCTGGGCTAGTGCCAATCGTGCCCTCTGTGGAGCAATAGTTTAGCACAGATATAATTGAGGACTGACTATCCACGGCACCAGAGACAACAGACACAGAGTGTTGGCACTAGGTGGTCTTGGATGTGTGCACTGTATAGAGTGGCTGTTGGAGAACCACTTGGCTGTCCACTGATCTGACATAGGCAGAAATATCAGGGAAACAAAAACCCCTTCCTGCCTCTGATGACAGGTGTAAAGCTTAGCCAGTCTGGCATAAGGAGTTTGTGGAGTAAGGTGGCTGAAGAAGAATTAATATTAAGCTTAAAAACAAATGGGCACTAAAGTGAAGAGCTACATGACAAATCTGTCAGTTACTTTTTGTTGCTGAAGTACTGGTATGTAATATAATGGACACTTTTTCTTATTTGTCAATTTCAGTATTTTAAAGTTGTGACTACTATCTGTTATACCTTATCTCTTTGGTAAGAGCTCTGCAAAGTTCTTTCCACTTCCCTGCGTGGTGCCTTAAACTCGTCTTGCAGTCTACGATGTTCCTCCTGCAGACCACCCATGGCTATGGACATATTCTGAAGTTGTTCCTGTGATACTTGAAGATCGGAGGTCATTCTGTTAACCTCCTCTTCCCGCACTTGTAAACTCAAAGTAAGCTCTTTTAGCTGCATTTCTATCTTGTACTGCTGCTCCTTGCTCTCGGACAGCATGACTTTGAGGCTATCCCTTTCTGTTTTTACTGTGTTAAGCTCTATATTCAGGGCAGATCCTTCCTTGAGCTGCTCTTGTAATCTCTGTATTTCTTCCTCAGCTAAATCATGACTGTCCTGCAAAGATCTCATGGACCCTTCAAATGCATGAAGCTGTGCCTTAAGAGAGGAGATTTCTTCGCTTGCATTTAGCAGCCGCTGTTCTGCTTCCATTAGATCCCTTGCCAGTTCCGCTACCCTTTCTTCTGCAGTCTCAGCCTCATTGCGCAATATGCCAGTATCATGTTGTATGCTCTTCATCTTCTTGTTCATTTCATCTTCTGCACACTGTACTTGCTGTTTAGCCTCTGCTTGAATGCGAGAGGTTTCTTCTTTAACATGTGACAATTCCTTCTGTATCTGTTGTAGTTCATCTTTCTGCATTTTCATTGCTTGTTCCTCCTGTGCAAGCTGGCTTGCTCGAGCCTCATTCTCAGTTTGTAGTTGAGATACACAGAGATTCAGGCTGTCAACCTCCACCTGTAATCCCTGTTTTGCCTTCTTTGTTTCATCTAGCTCCTGCTGCAATATCTCTCTTTGGCCTATTTCACGATTCAACAGCTCATCTTGGTTAATTTGCTCTTGTCTTAGCTTTTCAATCTCCTGTAACTTTTCCCCTAGGAGCTGTTTCAGTTGTGAATCCTTCAATGAGATTAGCTCTTTCAAGTCTTCCCGGTACCGAATAAGCTGAGCATTCAATTTTGCATTCTGTGCATTTAAGTCATCAGTGCGGCTATGAAGGAATCTTAATTCCTCGCGTAGCTTGTTACTCTCAGCTGCTGCTTCTTGTATTAGCCCATCCTTGGCAAGAATTGCATCGAGATGTCGCTGCTCCAACTGTTGGTAGTCACTCAACACACATTCTCTCTCCTCCTGCAGTGAGCACATGGACTTGGTGAATGCCACTAGCTGAGCTTTACTTTGATTAGCCTCCTCTTGCGTGACCTTTAATCGAGTTGTTAATTTGTCTATCTTCTCTTGCATTGTCCTTCCGTCTTGCTCAGCCTCTTCAAGTCTCTCTTTTAGTGCCTTGAATTCAATAGCATGTAGATCATGCAGTTCCCCAACAGCTGTACTCACTGCTTCATCACGAGCGCTTAACAACCTCACCACATCTTGCTCTTTTTGCTCTAACTCTATGTGCAACTGGTCTATTAGAGATTTGGAAGCCTGCAAGTCCCTTTGGATCTGCTCATTTAGCAACTTCCAATCTTGGACCTCTGCCTCTAAGTTTTTTATTGCTCCCAGCAGATTCTCCTTTTCAGACTGGAACCGTTTCAGTTCTCCATCAGTGGTTTCCAGTAGGCTCAGCCTATCTCTTGCTTCCTCACTGCGCAGTTTCAGCTCTTCCTGACAGGTACTATGCTTCTTCTGTTCTTCCTCCAGACAGGAAGAAAGGATTGCCTTCTCTTCCAACAGGGAATCTCGCATTTTAAGATGGACTTCTGATTCAGCCTGCCCAGTTGCAATAAGTTCATTATTCTCCAACTGAAGTCTGTGAATAAAGGAAATTAGAAACAAATAAAATGGGGACTGAGAAGTATATGTTTACTGGGATCACTGTGCAAAAGAAAAAAAATAATAATCTTACCTGGTTACTTGAACCTTTAGTTCTTCCATTTGTAATGTGATATGTAGCAGCTCATTTCTAATATCCACACATGCCTTCTCCTTGTCACTGATCTCAATATCCTTCTTGTGCATCGTCTCAGTGAATTTCTCACTCCATTTCTTGGACTCTTCTATAACACGGTCTCTGTCATTTTGCAAAGAGCACATGCTATGCGTAAAAGCTGCCAGCTTAGCTATATTTTGGTTTAAGTTACCTTGTAAATCCTTCAGTTCCAGGTTCTTTTCATCCAAAGAATTGTGTAGGTTGACAATAGAACCCTCAAGTTGTTCTTTTTCTTGCTGAAGCAAATGTATCTTCTCCTGTAAATTAACCATTTGCTTCAGATGTTTGTCTCTCTCCTGTTCAAGTCTGTTATCCATTTCCTCATCTTTCTTTTTCACCATTAGTTTAGCATTTTCAGTTATTGCCCGCATTTCATCCTTCAGTTTCATGTTTTCAGCCAAGACCCTGGCAGCCTCACTCTGGGTGTCATCAAGCAGCACATGAAGAGCTGTTAGATCAGCCTGAGCCTTCTGTGTGTTTACCATAGCTTTAGCTACCCGATCGTCAGAGGCCACTTTTTCTTTCGCACACTCATTGTGCACAAATTCTAGAGCTTTAATAGCTCTTTCCAACCCACTGATGGTCTCTTGATACTGTATACAATCTTTCTGTAGGTGGCGGACCTCTTGCTGCTTTTCTTTGAGCAACTCTTGAAGCTCCTTTGATTGGGTTTTCCTACCCTTTTCACCCTGATGCACAGATTTTAACTTTTCTAGATATTCTTTCTGTACCTCCGACAGTACTTCAGCTTTCTGTCTTTCCAGCTGTCGCCTTTCCTCCTCCAACTGGAGATGAAGGACCTCTAACTCTCTCTGCAAATTATCATTTTTGATCTGCAAGTCAATGGCATCTTGCTGAAAGTTTCCAATGCTTCCATTAAGCTCTGCCATCTGATTCATCAGCCGCTCCTCCAACTCATCCTTATCAAGCTCTATGGCTTGCTTCAGCCGGTTTTGTTTAGCCAGGTCATTTACAACTATTTGATATTTTTTTTCCCAATTTGCAATTTCTTTCTCCAATTTGTTACCCTCATCTTGAGTACTTATTAGTTGAGTCTCCAACCGTTGCTTATTCTCCTTCAAGACATTGATCTCTTCACTCATGGTCTCAATTTCATGTTCCATTGTCTTGGTATTGTTTTCTAGTTTCATGATAAGTTCTTCAAGCTGTGAAATTTTCTCTAGGTTTTCCCTTTGTTGGTTTCCTTCATGCTCTGCAACCAGCTCTAAAGAAGTCTGACTTTCTCCAGTTACCACTTCACTTTCTTTGGGTGGTGGACAAGCTACATCAACAGCTTCATGTTTACTGACCACTTTCTTTTTTACTTCTGACATATGCTCTTCCAGAGTATTTTGTAAATCCAACTCAACATTGTGTAATTTGAGCTTTAAGGTTTCAATTTCATGAGCTATAGCATCCTTTTCAGACTTGACCCCTTCCAGTTGCAATAGCAGGTTATTATTTTCTGAGTGGACCTTCTCTAACTCCTCTTTCAGCCTGGTATTTTCTCCCTGAGCTGTGTCATACATTTGTTCCCTGATTGTTGGCTGTGATTCTCCCCTCAATCTGTCATTTTCTTCTTCTAGCTCAAGTATTTTTTGTTGCTTTGATTTGGCAAATTTCCTCATCTTTTCCTTGATACTTTCAATCTCCTGTTCGGACTCTTCCAGTTGCTTCTCTACTTCTTTCTTTTCAGCCTCCACACTTTTCATCTTACTAAAGACCTCCTGCTTCTCCTGTCTCACTGTTTCTACTGCACGCTTCATCCTGTCTGTTTCATTACTAACATTCTCATAGGACTGCAGTAGTGTCTCATACTCTTTCTGTAGCTCAGAGAGCCTTTCCTTCCACTCAGATGTTTGTGAATTTTGTGATTTTCCCAAATATTCCAACTCTTTTCTTAAGTCATCTTTTTCTTGTGTAATGCCTGCCAAAGCTAGCTTCAAGCTTTCACATGAAGCTTCAAAATTCTGATTTTCCAGTAAGCATTTGTCAATTTCCATAATTAATTTGTCTCGTTCTTCTTTCTGGGCAGTAAATGACTTTTGCAAGTTGTCTTTTTCAATACTCAGTTGGGTAACTGAACCTTCTGCTATTTGTAATCTGTTGGACAAGTCTTCCTTATGATTCTTCAGTGTGCCCAACTCCAATTTCAATGCTTTGCTTTCTTTGAGTGCTTCTTTTCGGGAGATCAGTGCAGCTTGAAGCTTTCTCTGAAGAGACTGCTTGCCCTTTGCTTCCTCCACATCTTGATCATGCTTCTGCTGTACTTCAAGAACCTGTATTTCAAGCTTTCTATGGTGTTCCTCATATTCTTTAGCTTGAGACTCCACTTGAGTTTTAAGAGACAAGATCACATCGTCTTTCTCTGACAACAATAGATTAGCGTTCTTAAGAGCTAAATTTTGTTCTTCCAACTCCTGGTGAAGATGTACAACTTCCTCTCTCTTAATAGTTAATTCTTCTTTTATATTTCCTATGGTAAATTCATGGAGAGTAGATATTTCTGTTTTGCTGCCTTCCAGCTCTGCCTTCAGAGTAGAAGCTTGTGCTTCTAAATCCTGACATTTCTCTCTCTCATGTTTTAGTTGTCTAGTCAAATCGTCAAGAGTATCATGTAGATGTGAAATCTCTTCCAAACGTTCATTAAATGCCTTTTCCCAGTGCAAGACTTTCAACTCCAGTTCATTTCTCTGGGTTTGAAGCAGATCCAACTGTGTTTGGTAGCTCTTCGGAGTCATATCTACAGGAGAAGACTTGTCAACAAGAGAGTCTTCCACATCTGCAGGTGAAAATTCTACCCAGTCTTTTCCCCAATTTGATTCATCAGTATTATCATCTGAAGTAACCATCAAATTCAGTCCGTCGGATATATTAGACATAGTATCTTGTGGTTTTCCCAATGGATAGAGCCTCCCAGTTTGTGTCCCTCTTTCTTCAAGAAATCTCTCATGACCCTGATTTGAAATCTGATTCTCCTGTAAATGTTTATACCTTTCCTGCAAGAGATTAAACTCTTCTTTCTGCTGCTTTAGCTGTTCCCGATGGTGACGATCTTTCTCTTGGGCTTTTTTAATAGTGTCTTTGCGAGAGTTCAATGCTTCTTGAACTTTCTTTTGAAGATTTTCTTTATCATGCTCAAGACTATTTATTCTGTTCTCAAGTTGAAGTTTTGCATCAGTTTCATCCTCAGCATTTAAGTGACTAGTCATGACCATAGCATCTGACCCTTGAGATTCTGCTGTCAATCTTTCCATCTGCTCTTTGTTTAAAGACTCAATATGTCTTGACTTTTCACTTAGCTCTACTGTTAATTCTTCAATCAAAGTTTGAAGCCGTTCATTAGCTGCACTTTTTTCAGCTAGTTCACTCCTGACATTTTCCAATGCAGATGCCTTTTCATCCACTTGTTCTTGTAGAATCTCTTCTTTGTTTTGCTCAGATACCTCCTGGACAACAGATTTATCTTCAAGATCATCACTCCCAACCCAGTAATCCCTATCTTGTTTATCTGTATGTTTTACAACATGTTGCTCCAGTACTGACACTTTCTTGGCCAGTTCCTTTCTGCTGACTAATGCAGCCTGTAATTTTTTCTTTAGCTGTTTGGTCTCTTTCATGTAATACTGTAGCTGAGTCTGTAGGTCATCTTTCTCATTTAATTCTGACTTGCTCTCATCTTGTTGTGGTCTACTTTTGCAAGAATGCAGCTGATGCTCTAATGCATTCTTCTCTGCTTGCAGACATTCAATGGCATTCAAGCTATTCTGTTCTTTCTCTGCTAAAAGTTGCAACTGCTGTTCAAAGTCATGCTTCTGGGCTTCTACCTGGATCTGCAACTCATTGTGTTCCTTCTGTTTCCCCAGGAGCTCAAGTGTCTGATCTTGTAGTTGGATTTGCAAAACTTCTCGCTCTTCCCGAACAGACTTAATAATTTCTTGGCTTTGCATGTAATTGGATGTTACCAATTCCAACTGACTATTCAGCTCAACAAGTTCCCTTTGAACAGACTCCAACATCTCTTGAACTTGAGATTTCTCTTTAGTAATATTTTCTAATTGTAGCCGTATCTCTACATTTTCTATCTGCAATACATCCAATGATTCTTTCAACTTCCCACTTTGATCTTGGATGGCTGAGCTCAACTGTTCTTTTAGTGCCTTTATCTCTTTTCCCATTGAGTATTTTTCTTCATTTAGGAGGACCACCTTATCAGATAGGCTGTGGCTAATCTCTGCAACCTGCTGATCCTTCTCTGTTAAAGATTGTTGTAGGCTCTGTATCTCTGCAGCCTTCTGAGAGAGCAATGCTTGAAGGGAGGCTGTTTCAAGCTCATTACTGGCAAGTACCTCAGAGAGTCTCTCCTCTTTGTTTTGACTTAGGTTGAGCATTTCTTTTAAGCTCTCAATGTGCCTTTCTTTATCTTTTAACTGATCTTCCTGTTGTTTTGAAATTGCATTTTGGTCAGACAATAGCAAATTCTGATGATCTAAGTCTTTCTGCAGAGCAGTGATTTTTGAGTCTTTACACTTTGACTCATTCTCTAAACTATTTACTTGTTCTACTAATATATTCTGACTTTCATAGTTGGTCAACTGTTGCTTTTCTATCTCTGCATTCTCAGTCAGAGGCAGCTTTTCTGCAGGTGGATGTTCTTTTAGCAGACTCTGAAGTTTAAAAGCTATAGCCTCCTTCTCAGAGGTCACACCCTCTAGCCGATATTGAAGGTCGGTCACTAATTTTTTCATTAATAGAACTTCAGAATCTCCATCTCCATTCACACTCTCCTTGTCCAATGTCAATAATGCAGCCTGACATTTCATATCAGAAGTGTCATGATCTTGGATGTTGTGAATAGTCTCTTCTATAGTTTGCTCAAATGGCATATATTTGTTTAGAGCTCCTTCCAGTGTTAGTTCTCCTTTTAGCTTCTTTACTTCTTCTTGAGTATCCATTAAGTCCATCATGAGAAGAGACAGTTGCTTCTCCTTCACCTCTTCCACAGAAATATCAACAAGAATTTCCTGAGATACTGAATGTGTTTCTACATTCAGAGTAGAGTGCAGCGTCTAAAAGAGAGTAGGTTGGTAACTATTGTGACTGAAAGACAAATGTTTGGCAATTGCATTATATGTTCCTACACTTAATCAAAAACATCTACAACAAAGGTTTTCAGAAGCAGATTAAAACATTAATTCTTGTACGAACGGAACAATTCTGTTTTAATTAAGAATCATACTAGGAATAATATCTTGAATTCTAAAGCTGCGCAAACAATATTCCTGCATTTACGTTTTCTCAGTGGGTAATACTCTTAACATACTATAAATATGTGGGTTCCATTTGCTGTTCCACTGTGTATTTTCAAATATAAATGCAAAAATCTGTATTGATTTGTGAATATCCTTTAAATACATCTGAGAAGAATTTTAGAAGAAATTATTTGAAAATGATTACTTTTCGTATGACTGTATACTGATATGCTTAGCTAGTCTTGTACAGTGATTATTTTTTCTAATGACTTGTAAAAAATTAAAAGTGCACAGTTTTGAGAGATTTATAGTGATAGTTCCTCAGTATGCAGCAATTTATGAAAACATGCTGATTATTAAGCAAACGTCTTTATGGTGTCACTAAAACACTATTAATGCATTTTTTCATAAATCACACACAGGCTATTTAAGCATGCATGCAAAACAAAAAACAAAACATTGCATGCATTTGTCCCTGGCATCTTCACAATGAACATCTCCTTTCATACGTACTTACAATGACGACTGTTGTCAAATGCGACTTCAGCCAATCACGATGTAGGAAGAAGCCGGCGGCACTTAATGATGTCACTGAGAAACGCGACTGTATTATTGCTGCTGTTAAGGGGGTAATGTAAGTATGTGGCGATGTACAATGTAGGAGCCTTTGTAAACTACATTGTACATGGGTGCATACTTACATTACCCCCTTAACAACAGCGATAATACCGTCGCCATGGTGAGTGATGTCATCAAGTGGAGGCGGCTTCTTACTTGGTCGTGATTGGGTGAAGTCGCTTTGAAGAGGAGTCGTCATTGCTGATGGTCAGGATGGAGCCTCATGTCCGGGTGCTTGGCATCAATATGCCGTACTCCACCCGCTTCCTTTCATAACATTTCAAGTTATTCACTGGCCTGGACTTGCTTAAAGTTCAATAAAAACTGGAAAAATGGGGGTGTTCTACAACTTTTACCTACTAATAACTGAAATGAGAGGCATTTATTTTGAAAGTCACATACATAGTTTCATTTTCAGTTTGGCTAAATGTCTGCAGAAATCATTCTTTTAGGGGGGTATTCAATTGTCCGCGGGATCCGGTGCGGAAAAACTAATACCGTTAATACGGTAATCTTTCGCTGGATTTCAGCGCGCAGCTCCCTGAGCTGCGAGCTGAAATCCAGCGAGTAAATTACAGTAATAACGGTAATCCTGAGCGGACCGCGGGATTTTCGGCAATCCCGCCGACAATTGAATACCCCCCTTATTACTGTATTGCTCACTATAAGCCTACATAGGCAAGAAGTTGTAGTTCAAACATAGCTAAGCAGCTTTAGGTTCTCTAAGCAAGTAATTCTACATGTGTAATATTATCTTACCTGTTGACCATCCACTGATTCCAGACACTTTTCTGTAGAAAATGTGATATGGGAATCTAAAAGAGAACACAATATTTTAATGAAATGACATAACAAGAGATTACAGATTTGACAAAATCCAATTTCACCCCAGTTGTCATTTATTTGCGAACAAAAGATTAGAAGATGATTCACTATTTACGTTAGGACAAATTAAAAAAAAAAAAAAAAATACTCCATCTCCTGCATCTGAATGCAAATGAAAATTAGTAGGACAATGATCTATAAAATATGGAATGCGTTATTTTTGTTTAATAATTATTTAACTTAAGTAGTGCTAACATTGTTGAACCAGCGCTATTGACAATACAATTCCTCTATTAATCTATGCTACATCACAAAAGGCTAACAGCTTAAATATGTGCTCAAATGCCAAGGTCTAATTGATGCGTATTGTAATGTATGCTATTAAGAGTCACCCTTGTTGTCACTTTTACCATTAGGAGGTCAATGCTTGGGTATCTGTAGCTATATATAATGTCTAGATATCCGTAGCTATAATTAGATGAAATTATGGGTAGTCATGGATCCAAATAATTTATTGGATTGCCATATTTGGTGTCATGAAAGATTTTATTTTATTTTATTCCCAGTGAGGTTAAATTGACAACTATTGCATTGGGTTATTTTGTTTTGCCTTAAACTGCATCAAATACAATTAGACTTTATAAAAATGAAATGTGATGTAACTAATTTTTTTTCAAACTTGCTATGCAAGTTCCTTCATCCTCCCCTCAAAGTTCACAGTGATCAGACCCAAGAACCAGATCGGACTCTGAGGTTCTCCGATGAACAGGAGTCAATCAGTAATTTAGGAGGGCTCTGGCTATTCACTTCAGAACACTCTGCAAGTAAATACTGCTGTTATAACAGCTACATGACAGAGGAGGATGCACAGGTAGGTAGCTGGGTAACAGTTACTAGGGGTAGCAGAGGGAGGAAGAGGCAGGCCAGCTCTGAGCTAAGCAATCCCAGCAGATTTGCCAGACTGGATGAAGATACTGTGGAAGGCAGTTCAGAATTGGTAGAGTTGGATGAGACTGCTTCCTCTAGCAACCAGGGGAATGGTCTCTCCAGCATAGAGGGAACCAAAGTTACTCAGGGACCCAGGCAGATTGTGGTGGTAGGGGATTCAATTATTAGGAAGGTAGATAGGGCAATCTGTTACTGGGACCGTGCATGCCGAACAGTGTGTTGTCTCCCGGGTGCTCGGACTCGGCATATTGCGGATTGGGTGGACAGATTGTTCGGAGAGGCTGGGAATGACCCAGCGGTTTTGGTGCATGTTGGCACCAATGACCGAGTTAGAGGAAGAAGGGGTGTCCTAAAGAATGATTTCAGGGACATAGGTCGCAAACTTAAGGCAAGGACATCCAAGGTAGTATTTTCAGAAATACTACCTGTGCCACACGCTAGTCCAGGGAGGCAGCGGGAGATTAGGGAGGTTAATGCGTGGCTAAAAGATTGGTGTAGGAAGGAGGGTTTTGGATTCTTAGAGCACTGAGCTGATTTCTCGGTCAGTTGCCATCTTTATTGTCGTGATGGATTGCACCTGAATGAGGAGGGGGCTGCAGTGCTAGGGGAGAGGATGGTAAGAAGGTTGGAGGAGATTTTAAACTAGACTCCGGGGGGAGGGGCAAGCAAGTATTTATGGGATAGACATTGAGAGTAGTAAGGAGGAATTTAACAAGAGTCAAGGGGGTGGAGAGGGGTGAAAGGGAAGCATAGCCGATAAGGAGAGGCCCTTTTTAAAGCAAAAAGAAATACCTAAGGGAGGCAATAGACTTAAGTGTATGCTTGCAAATGCAAGAAGCCCGACAGGTAAAATGGGGGAGTTAGAGCTAGTAGCAATGAATGAGCAGAATGATATAGGTATTACGGAGACCTGGTGGGCTGATACACATGACTGGGCAGTCAACTTGGAAGGCTATTCTCCCTTCAGGAGGGATAGGGTAAATAAAAGGGGAGGAGGAGTATGTCTTTATATTAAGCCAGAATTAAAACCAAGTATTCAGGAAGTTATATATGAGAATATTGGTGATAATATAGAGGCATTGTGGGTGGAAATATCCAGCGGAGGAAGAAGTTCAGAGAAGTTGCTGATAGGGATATGCTATAAACCGCCAGATATTAGTACGATTGAGGAAGCCCAACTTCTACAGCAAATTGAAAAGGCTACACAACTAGGTCAAATTTTAATTATGGGGGATTTTAATTATCCGGACATTGACTGGAGTACTGAAACCTGCGGTACAGCTAGGGGAAATAGGTTTCTGAGCACGCTAAAAGACCATTACTTGTCCCAATTAGTAGAGGAACCAACTAGGAACCGGACTATACTGGACCTAGTAATAACAAACAATGTAGACGTAATATCAAATATTCAAGTAAGGGAGCACTTGGGAAACAGTGATCATAATATGGTCTCTTTTGAAATTAGTTTCCAGAAGCAACAGTATAAGGGATCAACTAGGACTTTAAACTTTAGAAAGGCAAATTTTAATATGTTAAAGGAGTCTATAAAGAGCACAGACTGGGACAAAGCCTTTGAAGGAAAAAATACGGAAGAAAAGTGGGCTGTCTTTAAAATGTTGTTGGAAACATACACGTATAAAGTTCATTCCTATGGGAAATAAATGTAAAAGAATTAAGTCTAAACCAATGTGGCTAAATAAAAAGGTAAGGGAAGAAATGCAAAGGAAGAAGCGTGCATTTAAATTGTTTAAGTCTGAAGGGTCAGAGGAGTCCTTCCATAGGTACAAGGAATGTAATAAAACATGCAAAAAGGAAATTAGATTGGCTAAATTAGAAAATGAAAGGCACGTTGCAAAAGAAAGTAAGACAAACCCCAAAAAGTTTTTTAAGTATATAAATGGCAAAAGGATTAAAAAAGATAATTTAGGACCCCTAAGAAGTGAGATGGGTGAATTGATAAATGATACTAAGGAAAAAGCAGAGGTATTAAACACTTTCTTTTCTTCAGTATTTACTAGAGAGGAACAAATGGTAGAAGTAATACATAAAAATGTAAATGAAACCATGCCATTAATTAATACTTGGTTGTCAGAGGAAGAAGTCCAAAGGTGACTGAAGAATATTAAGATAAATAAAGCTCCAGGTCCAGATGGCATACACCCAAGGGTCCTTATGGAGTTAAATTCGGAAATAGCTAGACCGCTATTCTTAATTTTCAGAGATTCAATCTCATCAGGCTCAGTACCAAGGGATTGGCGAATAGCAGATGTGGTGCCGTTGTTTAAAAAGGGGACGAGATCACAACCAGGGAATTATAGACCTGTAAGCCTGACATCAATATTGGGGAAACTACTGGAAGGTATTTTAAGGGATAGTATTCAGGATTACTTGGTACGCCATAAAATTATTAGTGGGAATCCACATTAATTTGTGAGGGATAGGTCATGTCAAACTAATCTAATTCGTTTCTACGAGGAACTTAGTGGAAACTTAGACCAGGGTAACACAGTAGATATGGTCTACTTAGATTTTGCAAAGGCCTTTGATACAGTGCCACACGAGGTTGGTTTACAAAATTAGGGAACTGGGTCTAGGAATCAACATTTGTACTTGGATCGAAAACTGGTTAGAGAATAGGGAACAGAGAGTTGTGATAAATGGAACATTTTCTAATTGGTCAAAAGTCTTAAGTGGAGTACCTCAAGGTTCCGTGCTGGGGCCACTCCTTTTTAATATATTCATTAATGACCTTGGTGATGGTTTAGAGAGTAAAGTTTCTATTTTTGCAGATGACACTAAACTCTGTAATGTAATAAAATCAGAGCAAGATGTAGCTTCTCTACAGAAGGACTTAAATAAACTGGAGGATTGGGCGGCCAAATGGAATATGAGGTTCAACACAGATAAATGTAAGGTTATGCATTCAGGGATCAAAAACAAGAACGCAATCTATAAATTAAATGGAATTAATTTAGGAGAATCTATAATGGAAAAGGATTTGGGAGTGTTCGTAGACAGTAGACTTAGCAATAGTGCTCAATGTCAAGCAGCAGCTGCAAGGGCAAACAAATTATTGGCATGCATAAAAAGGTGCATAGATGCAAGGGAAGACAGTGTAATTTTGCCACTGTATAAATCGTTGCCAAGACCTTATCTTGAATATGCAGTACAGTTCTGGGCACCACTCTATAAAAAAAATAATTTGGAACTAGAAAGGGTTCAGAGAAGGGCGACAAAATTGATAAAGGGTATGGAGTCATTAAGTTATGAGGAAAGGTTAGCCAGTTTAGGCATGTTTACTTTAGAAAAGAGGCGTCTAAGGGGAGATACCAGGTTTCCCCGATAATAAGACACCGTCTTATTTTTTGTCAAAAAAACACCATAGGGCTTATTTTCAGGGTAGGGCTTATTTTAATTAACGTTGACAGCAATTTCAATTAAACAAAGGTAAAGGTAAATGCTGACCACCAGTGCTGCTTTGATCCTCCATCATGCCCCTCAGTGCTGCTTTGATCCTCCATCATGCCCCTCAGTGCTGCTTTGATCCTCCATCATGCCCCTCAGTGCTGCTTTGATCCTCCATCATGCCCCTCAGTGCTGCTTTGATCCTCCATCATGCCCCTCAGTGCTGCTTTGATCCTCCATCATGCCCCTCAGTGCTGCTTTGATCCTCCATCATGCCCCTCAGTGCTGCTTTGATCCTCCATCATGCCCATCCTCAGTGCTGCATACCTGTTTTTTTCTGCCTCCTGCCTCGCGTCTCAGCTCTCCTTCGCGGCTCTCAACAATGGCGCTGGCACGTCAGGGGGAAGGAAGAGGAGCGCGCTCACTGCTGCAGCCTGTGATTGGATGCCGGCGCAAAATCGCAGCATCCATGTCGGGAAAGGTGGGTGGATAGGGTACCAGTGTGTACCATAGTGGAGCGCAGGGAAAATGGCGCTCGTGATAGGGCTTAATTTCGGGGTAGGGCTTATTTTAGCCGTAGGAAGGGAATTTAGGGTAGGGCTTATAAAGTGACTAGGTCTTATTATCGAGGAAACACGGTATGATTACTATGTACAAATACATTAGGGGTCAATACAGAGAACTTTCATGGGAACTTTTTAACCCAAGGACTATACAAAGGACACGTGGTCACCCTCTAAGTTTAGAGGAGAGGAAATTTCACAACCAGCAAATGGAGGGGTTCTTTACAGTAAGGGCAGTCAAGATATGGAATTCATTGCCAGGGAAGGTTGTGATGGCAGATTCAGTAGATATGTTTAAGAAAGGGTTAGACAAATTTTTAGCGGAAAGGTGTATCCAGGAATACGACCGTTAATTAAAATGTAGGATAGTAGTGGAAATAGGGTAAAAATAGGACTGCAATATTTTCACAATTGAAACAGATTTGGCAGTTGCTTACTCTGGATCAATTTCAAATATAAGTGCCGGATCGCAGGAGATCCAAAATAGGTTGAACTTGATGGACTGGTGTCTTTTTTCAACCTCATCAACTATGTTACTATGACCTAATTAAGGCGCTCTAGACCAATACAGTCATAGCACCCCCTTGACTTCCACTGCAGGCCAAAATGTGGTACATAAAAACGAATCTGTCTTTAATTTAAAATCCGACCTCCTTCACAACGTCCACCAATGTTTATGTTCCCGTGTTTTTTGAAACTCAGATCTACTTGGCTTTTTAAAAGGGTTACAAAAACCTGTGTCCCTCATTTGTTTCCATTAAAATCAAAACTGTATAGCAGAATGGAGGCATTACGAGCGCTACTGAGGGTAAAGAAGGAGGGGGGGGGGGGGTTGTCACTTCTGCGCCTGTACCTATCCTTATCTCTCCAACTAAGTTATCCTCAAGCTTCCTCCCAAAGATATTCAATGTCTTCAGCCTTTACCATGGGATTAAAAAATTACAACATTTTTCTTCTGTTTTCTTTTTACTTTGGAGAACAAAATTTCAGTGTATACCTCTCCCTGTCACAATTTTACACCCAAAAAAATGCTGTCATCCAATCCACTATCTAATTCACAGTTTGTGACTATCTAACCATTTTACTACACCCATCACATGCAGCTTTACCCTAAGTAACAAAATAACACAAGTGGAGAGGTCATTGCCTCCCAGAAGGATCCGCACATTCACAGAGCATCCCAGCTCATCAGACCCTGTACACACTGCATTTTGGATGCAGGAAATTCCCGGGTTGACCCCATTCATACTGAACCCAAGACTGCCCTGGCAATAAGTGCGAGTCATCACAAGAGGAGCTTTGATTAGCTGACAAAGATGAGGTCATTTAAAGGTCATTTCAATCAGCTCCTTTCTGCAAGACCTGGGTTGAAAAACCTGGGTCGCACTGTTCACACTGGTAGCTAGCAGGGATGGACCCGGAAATAACCTTGCAAAAAGTCCCGGGTCATGAGACCCGGGTAGCTGCAGGGACCCTCGTTCACATTGAACCACGACCTGGGTCATTTGGGCTCGCCCTGACAAAATCCCGCATTTTTAGTTCAGTGTGAATTAGAGGGAGCAAAATCTCACTATTACCACTTTCACACTGCCGCCCTGGCAATATCCTGGCTCTATGAACTGGGATATTGCCGGGTGACAGTGCAGGACACCCTGGCAAATAGCCGGGTAGACCGTTTACACTGATCACGGGTCTGCTCGGGTCTCCATGGCATCTTTGATTGGATCCTCTTGTGAGTTTTTTTTTTTTTTTGTTTTTTTTGTTCTTTTAAACACTACAATAGCTTTTGGTGAGACCCGAGAATTAGACCTGGACCCAGGTCGTCTGGCCTTGCCCCGCCAATTACCCAGGTTTTTGAGGCAGTGTGAACGGAATATAAAATGTGTGTCAGAATTGTAACTACTTTATTATAATGGTTGAGGCCAAAAATAATCTTTAGCAAAAACAAAGTATTACCAATATACGTATTACTTAGAGCCTGAAAGTAATACTGAGTTTTTGCTACCTTACATTTACATTAAACACTGTGTTACTTACCTGCTCACAAATTCATCCTTGGTCCTCGGAATCATTTTCTGCATATAAGTAAGTGTGGAGGTGGTTTGAGACAGAGGAAACTGAATATATATGTGCAATCCTCACTGCAGAGCTGCAATTTGCAAAATAACTACCCATTCAACCATGCTAATAACATACAACCTCCCATAGACAAACTGTGTATAAAATGAATTGCTCTTTAACCATTTATATTCCTACAGTTAGAGCTGAAGAGAAATACAAGTTTTTAACTTTTTTTTTTTTTTTCTTTTAACATAGTGATAGTGTTAATAAGTTGGGCAGAATAGTGTCAGGGATATCAGCCAGATACATAAAGTTCTCCCACTGTTAAATTAAGTCACACACAGTTTTTTAAACCGTTGCAGAAATGGATTGTTTTTCATGGTTTCTGACCAGACATTTTTCACATTATTCCCGGTTCAACAGAAAATAGCTTTTCTTTCTCAGTCCATAAAATGTAATGCTACACTGTTTTGTCATAGCAGACTGGGCTTTCTTTTAGCAGCAAAGTAGAAAAATATTTTACGGGCATTGGAAAAAACGTATAAGAAAATTAAATACAAAAAATTACCCTTTCAACTTCCCCAGGTTACTTTACAGAAATGGTGCTACCCCAAATATTTATTCCATAACATAATAGGCTTAATCCCCCATTCCCTCCTCTTCAGGTAGATAGGGTCTCAATGTCAACCCTGCACTGACAGCTTAGGTAATTGACTAACTATTCTGTGCATAATCTATTTTGTTAATGTTGCATATGCAGCACACACATATACAGGTCATATAAGCATAAACTAACTGGCTTAGTGTTGTACACTGAACAAGTCAATTAGCATCTTACCTGCTGTCTCCATGTATTGTGTGTTGGAGTTTGCAAATGACACCTGATGCAATTCATTAACGGTATTGATTACTTCTCCTTCTTCATCATCTCTTTCAGCTTTCACATCCACTCCACCCATCACTGGTTCCTCTTGAGCAAATTTCTCTCTGCTCAGATCTTCATGAGTTTCTCTCTTCTGCTCAAGCTGTGCTACCTGTAGCTCTTGTTGCAATTTATCAAACTCAGTCTGAGCTTGTCTCATCTTCTGTAACTCCTGTTTCATTCTCTCTAACTCATCCAGAGATGTCTGCCCCCTTTCCAGCTCATCTTTCACATGATCAAACTCAGTTAGAGATTCCTTCGCTCTATTCAACTCTTCTCTCAATCTGGACAACTCTTTTTGACTTTCTTTTGCCTTTTCCAGTTCACTTCTTATGCTTTCCAATTCCACATTCCCTTCATCCAATTCATGTTTGGCTTGTTGGACATCTTGTTGACCTTCACTCTCATTGCCCTCTTTAGCTCCGTTCAATCTCTCCAGCTCCACTTTCAAATGTTCTTGAGTCACTTTATCTCTCTCTAGCTCTGCTCTCACTAGCTCCAATTCCTCCTGAGCTCCCTTCTCTCTTTCCAAATCTGATCTCAATCTTTCTATCTCCTCTTGGGCTTGTTTTTCCAGCTTTGCTCTGATTTGCTCCAAATCATGCTGTGCTTGTATGTCCAACTGCTGTCTTGCTTCTTCTATCTGTTTCTTAGCTTCTTTCTCCCTCTCCAATTCATTTCTAAGCAGCTCCATATCATTCTGAGCTTGTTTTCCACGCTCCAGTTCTGCTTTTAGGTTCTCCAACTCGCTATTTGCCTCTCTCTCTTTATCTAGCTCTTCTAGTAACCGTTGGCATACAATATCCTTCTCTTTCAGGGATTCTTTGTACAATACAGTCTGTTGAGCACTTTCTCTCTGCTCAGTAACCACAGATTCCCGCAACGACATTAATTCCTGCTCCATCTGCCGAAACTGCTCAGATAGGACCTAAAAACGGTACATTGCCTATTAGAGATGGCAGTTCTTAAGTGTATGTATGGGGAGGTGGTGGGAGTAGATAGTACAATATATAATAATGTTTATCCAATTTATTGCAAAACACAGTCACAATTTAAAAAAACAAAAAACAAAAACTAGAGTCTATGCAAGCAAGAATATAATAAGAAAAATAGAAAGAACTACACATTTTAAGAAATACTTTTTAGTAGTAAAATACATCATAATAATGTAAATATCTTCCATGGTTTACATGTGGAATATTATTTTAAGTCCTGCAGAGTGTTTTCATGTACACAGTTAAAATTACATATATAAAAAAACGTATAGATATCAATTACTGTATGTAAAATTATATTGTAAGTGTAATATTAAAGGATCTATTAATGGTTTATAAAACTGCATTTTATGAACCAGTTTATAGTACTATAATTATGTATACCATTCATGATCCCATTAAAAGATTTAGGTGTTGTGTAAAATCACTGAAGTAGGCAGTAAAGTCAGAACTCAGACCACTGGACCTGACTATTTACATAGTGTTTCCCCTGTTAAATTAATTAAAAACAGCCAGATTGCTTTTCTTCATCCTCAATTAACTAAGGTAATTCCCAGAGTTGTAAACACTCTGGTTAATTTAATATGGTTAACTTTAATATATTAAGGGGAGTCTCTTGTGATTTTTAATAAATTATTTTCTTACTTTCTTATAAAGCCAAACATTCTGCAATCATTTTGTGAGTATCAGTTCAGGCAATATAGCCCTCTTAACAAATAACGCATTATACAACACACTCACAAGAGTGCATGTTTTTCTATTGATAATAGACCATGTCATCACCACTGACAGTCAGAATTAATTTAAAGAGGATATAGGGCCAGGGAAATCAAATTCAAAGCCTTCAACAAATTTAGGGTGGCAACAGTAGCAAAATAATTTCATAGACAACACTTACCTGCTTCTGGAGTTCAGCGCTCTGTAATTCCTGCTCTAACATCTCCACCACCTGATTGCGGGAGCTTAGCGCTTCACTCTGTTCCTCCAGTTTTCTCTGCAGATGATGAATCTAATTCAGACAATAAGGGATCACTCAGCCTTAATAACCAGGATTGTACAGTCATAAAGCATGTGTAAAAGCACAGCACATCCAAACACAATGTACTGTATCTTTTATGTAGAGATTGCATGGCCAATATAAAACTTAGCTTCTGGTATCTAAATAAGCGACTTGTTTCCAGACACTACTCTCCAGCTTTAAAAAGCTGGGGCCTGATTCATTAAGGATCTTAACTTCAGAAACTTCTTATTTCAGTCTCCTGAACAAAACCATGTCACAATGCAAGGGGTGCAAATTAGAATTCTGTTTTGCACATAAGTTAAATACTAACTGTTTTTTCATGTAGCACACAAATACTTGATAGCTTATTTGTACACTGAAATGTAAAGTTGATATTTGTGTGCTATGTGAAAAAACAGTCAGTATTTAACTTATGTGCAAAACAGAATGCTATGTTACCCCTTGCATAGTAACATGGTTTTGTCCAGGAGACTGAAATAAGTTTCTGAAGTTAAGATCCTTAATGAATCAGGCCCCTGGTGATTATTGTAAGAAAGAGAAAATGTGACTATACCATAGTATCTGTGATATTGCTGGCAGGAAGTCTAAGGCATATTGTTCGGAGATGTAAACCGTATACAGATGAACATTATGGATGTGTTACTAGCAATTTTCCCTTTTCTTTATGTCACGGTATATGTGGACCACAGACACAAGAAAAGTACTCAGATATTGCTGCAGATTTAAGGATCACTCATTCCCCGTGCTAACATAGCACGGTCAGTAACATGAGACAAATGAGTATGATGGCTGATGATTTCTTATGCTGACAAACTGGCAGCAATCAATCTTCATGCATTAAGTATTGTCTAAACACTTCTCTATCACCTGTGCTCCATTCAAAACATGGTGTGATGTACATACAGTATTTGTGTGGCCATTCTTACATCAAGTTCCTGTTTATCCTGTAGTGTCCTAGCAGTGTCTCTACTTTCTTGGAGCGCTTTAGTGAGTTCAGTAACACTTTCTTGGCCATCATGAAGCTGATTTGTCAGGGTGGCAATAGACTCTTGACTCTCGGAGAGTTGTTTTGTCAGCTCATTGATGTTCTTGTGGCTCTCTTGGAGCTGCCTTGTGAGGTCATTAATGTTATCCTGCAGTTTAGAAGTGGTCTCTTCATTGCTCTGTATACCCTGGGATGTTTCCTTCTGCCCCTCAGTGTGTGTATCTTCACTTACATTTTGGCTCACCTGAATGGGAAATTGGAGACTGTTGAGCAATAATGTCAGCCTGAAGGAGACAACACCTTGCAATATCAGGCAACTATTATCATCAGTAATTTATATGGCAAACTAAATCCTGCAGCACCTCACGGTGGGGAAGCGCAGCATAGTGCAAAGACGTAGAGGACCAACAAGAAAAATACAAAAGCAAGTTGTGGCAAAAAAAACAACAAAACATAACAAACAAACAAACAAACAAACAAAAACAACTAAAACCGAGCTGTGGAAAACTACAAAACGAGCTAAGGCAAAATTATAAGACATACAAGCAATGTAAGCATAAAATTAAGCATAATATTGTACATAAGTCATAGTAGGTAAGGTATGCAACAAACAAATGTTATATAGAACATGCAAGAGGCATGATGCACATGTGAACAAAGTTGGAACAGACAATTGACACTATATCGTAGCAAGTGTAACTTTAAAAATAGTATGATGCATGATAATAATCTTATTTAAAACCATTCTGATTATAAGCTGTGCTGGAAAATGCGGTCAGACGATGACAACTACCAGCATACAAGGTCATCTTCCAACTGCATTAACAGGCCCGAGTGAAGCCAGAGGTGATCCAGCCTCATAGTCCGCTCAGAGCTGCAGGATTTTGTCCTGTTTGGCCAAGCAAGTGTGAGACTAGTCTAGATCAGGGAACCCACAAGAATAAAGTAACTAGTGGATGTTGGGGAGAACACAGGACACATAGCATATATTGTGTCCATGTTTGTAAAACAGGTGGCAGAACTTAAATGACAGTAGAAATGTACCTGATTAGTCACTGCTCTCTTGAGTTCCTCAATCTGTTTGTTCAAAGTTGCCACCTTAGCCTTTGCCTGAAGTTTCAATTTGGTAAATTTTGCATCTGAAGCTTCTCTCTCCACCTGAGATCCAGAGACAAATTGTAAGATAACTAAGAATATTTTTTAAAACACTATTACTTAAAAACAATGCAACAATGTAAGCCCAATTCTTATAATTATTGGTAACATAAATTTTTACAGTACCAGCACGCTCCGCGGTCTATATTTTGGGGGGGGGGGGGGGGGGGGGGGGGGCAATAGTAAAAAAAAACAAACATATAGGCTGTGAACAAACAAAGATGTAAGAAGGCTCTGTTTGCAAGTTTACAATCTATAGGAAAATAGAGTTTGGTACACGAGGTTACACGAAATGCTAATTGCAGCCAGATTGCAATGGATGAAAAGTGCTTAGTGTGGTTATATGATCTAGTCACATTACAATGCTGGTTTGGGGGTCAGAAGGTTGTATAGAAAGAATAGAAAGAATAAAAGAGGATTTATGTACTTACGTTAAATCCGTTTCTCTGATTCCGTCTGGGGGACACTGCTTACCATGGGTTGTGGAGGGGAGCTCGGGAGTTGGCACCTAGCTAGTTAACTTTAGCACTGTTGACAGACCCCTCCCCTCTACAAGCCCCCTGCCTCTTCCTCTTCCTGTCAGTTAATTAAAAAGCCCCAAGGAGAAAAGGCCAATCAACCAAAAGCACACAGAAGAAAAGCAGAAGGGAGGGATCGCAGTGTCCCCCAGATGGAATCAGAGAAACGGATTTAACGTAAGTACATAAATCCTCTTTTCTCTTTCATCCAGGCTGGGGAACACTGCTTACCATGGGGACGTTCTAAAGCAGCCCCCTAAGGGTGGGACCACTCTGAAAGCCCCGCTCGTAGAGCACTATGAGAAAAATTTTCATCCGCAGATGCAAATAAACTGATAAAATTTTGTAAAGGTGTGGACAGAGGACCAGGTGGCTGCCCTGCAAAGCTGGTCTGCAGAAGCCCCCCTTCTCACTGCCCAAGACGCCCCCACCGCCCGGGAGGAATGGACCTTAAATCTCTCTGACACAGGATGGTTAGCCTTGATGTAACCTGAGTAATTGTTGCCCTAATCCATCTCGCAATTCACTGCTTAGAGGCTGGCCAACCTCTATGAGAATCATTAAGGACAAACAGAAACACGTTACAACGAATTTGGGAAGCTCTCTAACATATAAGCGGAGAGCCCTAACCACATATAATATATATATCCGTATACACCTGATCAGACAGGTGTATACGGAAGCTGTCCGAAATACCGGAACCAAAGTTTTCGGGCTCAAAAGAAAAGCTGAAACACCCTTCGGAACAAAGGAAGGGAGAGTTCTGAATACCGCTCTGTCCGCATTTTTTTGTAGAATCAATTAAGTTGTGGACAGGACAGAGATCCCAACTCTGAACATTTACGAGCGGAAGCAATGGCTAAGAGAAACATAACCTTGCAGGTTAGAGACCTAATCTGCCGAAAGTAAGGATTTAATGAAAACCCTGTAAGCATATGAAGCACCAGGAAAATATCCAATGGTGCTGTAGGAGAAGTGAAAGGAGGCTAGATATGCAAGACCTCCTGAAGAAACGTCCTGATGTCTGGCATATCTACTAACTTCTGAAAGGCAGAAACCTATACCTTTAAAGAGCCCAAGCAGAGACCTGCCTCAAGACAATCCTGAAGAAAAGGCCAGAATTCGGATAAGACGAAAAGAGGATGTATGACAAGACCTTTGTCACACCCTGTGACATAGGCTCGCCAAATGCGACGATATATGCGAGCCGAACAGGCTTACAAGCTCATAGCAGAGTGTTCACTACACTGGGGGGAAAAACCCCTAGCCCTCCAGAGCCTGGCTACAACAGCCATGCGGTTAAATTTAGCAGAGGTAAATCCTGGTGATGAAAAGGACCCCGAAGGAGAAGATCTTGTCAGTACGGAAGACGAAGTTCTTGTCCTACTGCCATAAAGATTATGTACGCGTACCACACTCGCCACGGCCATGCCGGTGCTATCAGTATTACCGACAGACCGCCTTGCCTCACTCATCGGAGTACTCAAGAAAATATGGAAATTGCGCAAAACCTGGGAAACTTCCTGATGTGTATGGCCATGATATCTATATCCGGTAGACCCCACACCTCTGAACCAGAGACTGAAAAGCTTCCGGATGGAGGGACTACTCCCGTGGCATCATCACATTGCGACTGAAATAATCGGCCTCCCAGTTCTTTATTTCTGAAATGCACACAGCAGAGATTGCTGGAACAAACTGTTCCGCCCAAGCGAATATCTGAGCCGATACCCGCATTGCCGTTGCTCTTCTCGTTCCTCCTTGTCCGTTGACCTATGTCACAGCCATGGCATGACGGACTGAACTCTGAGAAGATGACCCTTGAGAAAAGTTCGGGCCCCCCGAAGGGCCAAAAGAATAGCCTTCAACTCTAATAAGTTGATGGATAGAGAGGACTCCTGGACTGACCTTGGAGCCGGAGAAGAAGGGATACCACCCCAACCCTTCAGTCTGGTGTCTGTGAATTTCTCGCATCCGGAGACAGAGAAACTTCCGGCGCTCCAAATGTAGGTGGGATCCCGACCCTCCTGTGAAGAGGTCCCACTACAAGCACCGGGAATAAGCACGACCGAAGGGGACCGTTTCGAAGGAGACCAACATCTTCCCTTGGAGACGCATGCACAAGTGTATTGAAGGACTGGGAGAGGACAAGACCTACGATGTTATCCTCTGAACCGACCTGATCTTCTCTTCTGGCAGAAACACTTTCTGCCGTTTGGTGTCCATGCAGAGTCCTAGGAAGATCCTGCGTTGGCGCGGAATCACCTGGGATTTCCTTGAGTGTATTAAACACCCATGGCTCTTGAGGAAAGCTATGTGAAGGACATGTGCTGTTGCAAGCAAATCTCAGAGGCGGACCTTATGAGAAGATCGTCTAAGTAAGGTACGCCCTGAACTCCCCTTGAATGAAGACAAGCTGCCATTACCGACATTCTCGTTCCTCCTTGTGAAAAACCCCTGGAGCCAAGGAGAGGCCGAAGCGAAGAGCCCTAAACTGATAGTGACAGGCCCCCACTCTGAATCTCAGGAGAAACTGATGACCGTTCCAGACAGGAGCGTGGAGGTATGCGTTCTTTATGTCTATGGAGGCCATAAACTGATTCCTTTCCAATCCGTTTATTACTGATCTCCGGGACTCCATCCGAATTTTACCCACTTTTAAGTGGATATTTAGGTTCTTTAGATTTAAGATGGGTCGAAAGGAACTGTACGGCTTCTTGACAAGAAAAAGGGTTTGAATAAAGCCTTTCCCTTTTTGGATTACTGGGACCCTGCAAATAACTCATGCTGAAAGAAGAGAGGCGATCCAATTTTGTATTACTCGCCTACTTTGTGGAACTCGAGCTAGCAGGGTTACAAAGAGACCATGCGGAACAGGACCCAAGAGATCTATCTTGTATCTCCTAGTTATACTGCCCCGAACCCAGGGATCCTGAGAAGACGCTGTCCACTGTTCTAGAAAAGAGACAGGTGCCCCCTCTCGCCACCTTCTGGTGGGCAGAATGGCAGTCAGGGTACAGGCTTCTCCTGAACCTTGGAGGCCTGACATGAAGCTGAGAAAGAGGGTCTACCTCTGACTGAGAAGCTTCTAGAATTTAAGTGGTCTGACGCAGGATGACTGGCCCCTAGGAAAAAAGGTCCCCCGAAAGAACTGCCTAAAGGAGCTGAAACGCGGGAGGCGGGCTCTACCCACATTCACTGGCAAAAAGGTGTTCTCCTGGCACCCGTTTACTGAGAACTCAAACCCTGTAATTCCGGCCCGAACCAACCTGATGCAGAAAAAGGAATGGTTTCTAGGGAGTTCTTAGATTCCGAATCAGGCTTCCAGGATCTCAGCCATAAGATTTGTTTTGCTGAAATTTTCGAAGCCTGAATAGAGGAAGACACAGACGCTGTGCTCTGAGCTGCCTCTTTCAAAATGTAAAGGCCGGGGAAGCAATTATGCTCTGCCCATGCTTCCATGGCTCTAGGGACCCTAGCTGAAGCAAATGTGGGTCTAAAGGAAGAACCCGCTGTTACAATATAGATTTTTTCTGAGCTTCAATTCTGCGGTTAGTCTGTTCTGCAGTGTTGCAGTGTCCAGGACCGGCAAGGTAGCATGGGGGGCTATACGGGCTACAGGAGTATCCACCCTAGGGATTCCTTCCCCGTGAGCCAGATCCTCTTCCTGTAATGGATATAAGGAAGAGAATCTTCTAGAATAGAAACCTTTAAATCAAGTTGTTTCTATATTCCCTCAGCAACAGCTTAGAGGCTGGCCAACCTCTATGAGAATCATTAAGGACAAACAGAAACACGTTACAACGAATTTGGGAAGCTCTCTAACATATAAGCGGAGAGCCCTAACCACATATAATATATATATCCGTATACACCTGATCAGACAGGTGTATACGGAAGCTGTCCGAAATACCGGAACCAAAGTTTTCGGGCTCAAAAGAAAAGCTGAAACACCCTTCGGAACAAAGGAAGGGAGAGTTCTGAATACCGCTCTGTCCGCATTTTTTTGTAGAATCAATTAAGTTGTGGACAGGACAGAGATCCCAACTCTGAACATTTACGAGCGGAAGCAATGGCTAAGAGAAACATAACCTTGCAGGTTAGAGACCTAATCTGCCGAAAGTAAGGATTTAATGAAAACCCTGTAAGCATATGAAGCACCAGGAAAATATCCAATGGTGCTGTAGGAGAAGTGAAAGGAGGCTAGATATGCAAGACCTCCTGAAGAAACGTCCTGATGTCTGGCATATCTACTAACTTCTGAAAGGCAGAAACCTATACCTTTAAAGAGCCCAAGCAGAGACCTGCCTCAAGACAATCCTGAAGAAAAGGCCAGAATTCGGATAAGACGAAAAGAGGATGTATGACAAGACCTTTGTCACACCCTGTGACATAGGCTCGCCAAATGCGACGATATATGCGAGCCGAACAGGCTTACAAGCTCATAGCAGAGTGTTCACTACACTGGGGGGAAAAACCCCTAGCCCTCCAGAGCCTGGCTACAACAGCCATGCGGTTAAATTTAGCAGAGGTAAATCCTGGTGATGAAAAGGACCCCGAAGGAGAAGATCTTGTCAGTACGGAAGACGAAGTTCTTGTCCTACTGCCATAAAGATTATGTACGCGTACCACACTCGCCACGGCCATGCCGGTGCTATCAGTATTACCGACAGACCGCCTTGCCTCACTCATCGGAGTACTCAAGAAAATATGGAAATTGCGCAAAACCTGGGAAACTTCCTGATGTGTATGGCCATGATATCTATATCCGGTAGACCCCACACCTCTGAACCAGAGACTGAAAAGCTTCCGGATGGAGGGACTACTCCCGTGGCATCATCACATTGCGACTGAAATAATCGGCCTCCCAGTTCTTTATTTCTGAAATGCACACAGCAGAGATTGCTGGAACAAACTGTTCCGCCCAAGCGAATATCTGAGCCGATACCCGCATTGCCGTTGCTCTTCTCGTTCCTCCTTGTCCGTTGACCTATGTCACAGCCATGGCATGACGGACTGAACTCTGAGAAGATGACCCTTGAGAAAAGTTCGGGCCCCCCGAAGGGCCAAAAGAATAGCCTTCAACTCTAATAAGTTGATGGATAGAGAGGACTCCTGGACTGACCTTGGAGCCGGAGAAGAAGGGATACCACCCCAACCCTTCAGTCTGGTGTCTGTGAATTTCTCGCATCCGGAGACAGAGAAACTTCCGGCGCTCCAAATGTAGGTGGGATCCCGACCCTCCTGTGAAGAGGTCCCACTACAAGCACCGGGAATAAGCACGACCGAAGGGGACCGTTTCGAAGGAGACCAACATCTTCCCTTGGAGACGCATGCACAAGTGTATTGAAGGACTGGGAGAGGACAAGACCTACGATGTTATCCTCTGAACCGACCTGATCTTCTCTTCTGGCAGAAACACTTTCTGCCGTTTGGTGTCCATGCAGAGTCCTAGGAAGATCCTGCGTTGGCGCGGAATCACCTGGGATTTCCTTGAGTGTATTAAACACCCATGGCTCTTGAGGAAAGCTATGTGAAGGACATGTGCTGTTGCAAGCAAATCTCAGAGGCGGACCTTATGAGAAGATCGTCTAAGTAAGGTACGCCCTGAACTCCCCTTGAATGAAGACAAGCTGCCATTACCGACATTCTCGTTCCTCCTTGTGAAAAACCCCTGGAGCCAAGGAGAGGCCGAAGCGAAGAGCCCTAAACTGATAGTGACAGGCCCCCACTCTGAATCTCAGGAGAAACTGATGACCGTTCCAGACAGGAGCGTGGAGGTATGCGTTCTTTATGTCTATGGAGGCCATAAACTGATTCCTTTCCAATCCGTTTATTACTGATCTCCGGGACTCCATCCGAATTTTACCCACTTTTAAGTGGATATTTAGGTTCTTTAGATTTAAGATGGGTCGAAAGGAACTGTACGGCTTCTTGACAAGAAAAAGGGTTTGAATAAAGCCTTTCCCTTTTTGGATTACTGGGACCCTGCAAATAACTCATGCTGAAAGAAGAGAGGCGATCCAATTTTGTATTACTCGCCTACTTTGTGGAACTCGAGCTAGCAGGGTTACAAAGAGACCATGCGGAACAGGACCCAAGAGATCTATCTTGTATCTCCTAGTTATACTGCCCCGAACCCAGGGATCCTGAGAAGACGCTGTCCACTGTTCTAGAAAAGAGACAGGTGCCCCCTCTCGCCACCTTCTGGTGGGCAGAATGGCAGTCAGGGTACAGGCTTCTCCTGAACCTTGGAGGCCTGACATGAAGCTGAGAAAGAGGGTCTACCTCTGACTGAGAAGCTTCTAGAATTTAAGTGGTCTGACGCAGGATGACTGGCCCCTAGGAAAAAAGGTCCCCCGAAAGAACTGCCTAAAGGAGCTGAAACGCGGGAGGCGGGCTCTACCCACATTCACTGGCAAAAAGGTGTTCTCCTGGCACCCGTTTACTGAGAACTCAAACCCTGTAATTCCGGCCCGAACCAACCTGATGCAGAAAAAGGAATGGTTTCTAGGGAGTTCTTAGATTCCGAATCAGGCTTCCAGGATCTCAGCCATAAGATTTGTTTTGCTGAAATTTTCGAAGCCTGAATAGAGGAAGACACAGACGCTGTGCTCTGAGCTGCCTCTTTCAAAATGTAAAGGCCGGGGAAGCAATTATGCTCTGCCCATGCTTCCATGGCTCTAGGGACCCTAGCTGAAGCAAATGTGGGTCTAAAGGAAGAACCCGCTGTTACAATATAGATTTTTTCTGAGCTTCAATTCTGCGGTTAGTCTGTTCTGCAGTGTTGCAGTGTCCAGGACCGGCAAGGTAGCATGGGGGGCTATACGGGCTACAGGAGTATCCACCCTAGGGATTCCTTCCCCGTGAGCCAGATCCTCTTCCTGTAATGGATATAAGGAAGAGAATCTTCTAGAATAGAAACCTTTAAATCAAGTTGTTTCTATATTCCCTCAGCAACATTGTGCAATTCCACCAACGGAGGAAAACGAATAACCTTTCTTCTGGGCTTCTTAACGAGACTTCTGTTTATAGGACTAGGATCCTCTGACTCTGGGAGGTCCAAGGCCTGCTTTACCGTTAATAGCAATCATCAATGACCTGATATCTGGCTTTTTTTTTTTTTTATTAGACACATGAACCTGATCAGGATTAAATTTTGTTTCCCCTTCCTCAGAAAAGGATTTGCGGATCTACACAGATTTCTTTTAGTAGGGGCCAAATATGTGGATTCAGAAACTGGTCTAGCTTGTCGAGACATGTGTCTGACCGGTTATGAAAAAGAGAAGGGCCTGCTACAGCCGTTCCCCGCAGCAGGAATCCTCACCTTATCCAATATAAAAGAAAGTGTTGCCGAGCTTGTCAATAACTAATTAGATTTAGTGAGAAGCTGAGCTAAAGAGTAAACTGACTGTGGTAGGTAAACCTTGCATTTATAACAGGTAAAATATTTTTCCATAGGACCTTTTCATTTATCTAACATTTTACAAAGGAAAACGTCCAAGCACACCATTGACTTGAAGGAGACAGAGAGAAAAAACAAGTAATCAACTAATCTACAGTAAAAATTGCACTTGTTCCCTTAAATAAACAATGTTATTTGCGTTTTGGCAAGTAAGAGTACTATAATATTACCCATACTAGCCCCACTTTGTCAGTAAAGCAATACAGTTTTTATAAATGCTTAAATAATAAAAAAAGAATACTTGGCCAAAAGGCCAACAGGAGAGAAGTGCACCAGCCATGTCCGGATGCTTGCTCCCACAAGGCAGTCTCTGTTCCCGGGCTTCTTCTTATGCTCCAGAAGACCGGAATACTGCCCGTAAATTGAAGAGCAGGGGAGTTCTATATAATTTTAACTCCCCCTCTTCCATATTCTGTCTCCATTTTTTTTTTTAGAACAATAAATAATAAATAGCAGAGTAATGGAGACCTCGAAAAGATTGAGGTCTCCTGCAGCGGTTCTGACCCCGATGCCCCCTCCTATTACTGAGGGGGGATCTTGGTATAGTATTTTTTTTTTTTTGAAAAATAAAACATTAAATAGCAGAGTAATGGAGACCTCAAATAGATTGAGGTCTCCTGCAGCGGTTCTGACCCCGATGCCCCCTCCTATTACTGAGGGGGGATCTTGGTATAGTCCCCATCTTGCCGCCTGTCTTAACTCCGGAGGTCCAATCCAAGATGGCCACCGGCATTTCTTTTAATCCGATAACCGGCGCTCTATGCCTGCAGTGGCAGCGCCGGTTATCGGGGAGGCTTTGAGAGCGACAGCGGTCCGTGAGACCGCTTGTCACTCTGTTCCAGACACCCAAGGCTGTACCAGTGAGAGCCCTCGGCTCTCATCTGACAGAGCCGTGTCTGCGCTGCGGGCTGGGAGAGTGCTCTCTATGGTAAAACACACTCCCAGGTCTGCCTTCAAAATAAAAGTCTCTGTACTAAAAAAAAAAAATTAAAAGTTAAAAGTTAAAAATTAAATGTAAATTAATAAATTAGCACTAGCACTAAAATAGCAGCCCAACTCCTTTGGGCACCTAGAAAAAACTGGCAGAAGAGGAAGAGGCAGGGGGATTGTAGAGGGGAGGGGTCTGTTAACAGTGCTAAAGTTAACTAGCTATGTGCCAACTCCCGAGCTCCCCTCCACAACCCATGGTAAGCAGTGTCCCCCAGACTGGATGAAAGAGAAATGTAAGTTTTGTGTTACCTGTGTTAGGAAGTGGTAATGAGATAAAACATTTCAGGGATGTTAAGAAGAAAGTCTGGCAATTTCATAAGCATGCCAGAAGAAGTGTATTTTCAGGGAACGCTTGAATGTTTGGAGGCTAGGGGAAAGACCTATTGTACGAGAGAGGTGTAACACAAACAAAAACGTAACAGAGGATAGAGAAAGTAATAAATGAGAATAAGAGGATAGATCTTAGGAAGACTATAGGGATTGAGTTAGGAGGTATTTTTAAACAAGGGAATGGATGTTTGTTGGTGCAGTTTTGTAAGCACCCGTTTATGTTAGTAGAAGCATTTTACACTGGATTCTGTAAAGTACAGCCAACCAATGCAGAGAATGGCAGAGCAGAGAAGCAGAAGAAAATTCTAGTTTAGCCGATGCATAGGTTGTAAAAGTAAAAGTCTTGTTAAGGGGAGACCAAAAACAGGTTAGCTGTAATAATTAACGTGGGAGATAAACAGTGAATGAATTAAAGCTTTTACAGTGTCTTGTATGAGATACATGCCTATTCTCGAGATGTTTCTAGGTAGTGTTTATTGTTGTGTTGTAAACAGAAACACATGTCAGACCTTTAAATTTAGCAGTGATTAAACAATTGACCACATTAGACTGAAAGTCTAATATTTTCTGTGTGGAAATGAACCTTGGACGGGCATGGGAGTTAACAGATGATAAAATATCTGAAAGATAATTGGATCAGAATGACTATATTACAGAATAGGAGTAATTACAAGTGATAGTTAAAGCTGGGAGTACAGGAGACAGAGATTGGGCGATAAGTGAAAGCATAGGGTCCAGTAAACCAGTCATAGCGAGAGAAGAGGGTAGGGACTTCATCGTCATTTCTGGGATTAAATGAAGAGAATGTGCAAGATAAATGGTGCAAAATAATTGAGGATTCCTGTCGTGAACATAGAGAACTTACAGTTATTTATAAGGTTTAACCCATCACATAATTGTTTGGAATAAGGCCTAAATCATAATTGCAGTGTAAATCAGGTATATCAATTGAATCCATTGATAAGTTGAGCTAGTAAAGTGTAAAATGTGAAGTCAGAAAGTTTTTTGTGTGTGTATTTGATGGCTCTGCACATCCCAGTGTTTGAAGCTGCTACAGGTGACACTGCTATCTTCTAAGGGCCCCTGCTGTCAGCTATATCCTGACACAAGTTAGTTTTTGAACACCTGAATAGACTATGTGGGGCCGGTCACAGCTTGGCATCCTTGCAGCCAAAGGCAGCATTTGAAGGCCTATATAGGTATATAGAAATATGAGCTTCAAAAGGAAAATGTCTTCATAGTTCATATTTTGGGAAATCTGGGTGCCACTCCATACTGAGGAGCAGATATCACACCAGGGTTGCGAATGACAGGTACTGACGGTATCCGAGAACAGCTATAATCACATATCTTTGGGAAAGGTATGTCACATTGTCATAATTCCATCATGTTTGGTATTTAAATGTGCGGGAGATTATGACTGGTTTATTGAAGGGGGAGCTATGTCTCTGGGATATATCTGAAGAATTACCCAAAGGTCAAAATTTTGGCAATATTTGTGAGCAAACTATAGTATCACCCAGGAAACATCCCTGCCCCCCTATTAGCATTAACACTGCCCCCGTGAAGACCGTCCCATTTCATTTTGCTTAAAAAACCTGTGTTGTGACAGTGGCAGATCCAGGGTTGCTGCCAACACCTGCACACTGTGCAGGTCCGTTCAGCAGTGAGAGTGTGCTGCCTGGCTGCTCTGATTGTGTTTTAAATACAATCGGAGCAGCCGGGCAGCATACTGTCACTGCCGAGTGGACCTGCACATAGTGTGCAGCCGCCGGCAGTCTTAAAAGTCAGAAAGGGGGCGTGGCCTAAATCACACCCCCTAAAATCGCCCTGGGTAGAACAATTGTCTAGATCCGCCCCTGTGATGTGAAAGGGCAAATTGTCAGTATTTTGGGAAAATCAATACACACTGATAAGCTGTCCATCTTCCTAGCCAATTTCCCATGACACAGAATATACAACTCATGTAAGTTAAACTCAGAATGTAACACTTTTTATTTTAAACTGTTTTGCTTGTGTATGCTATGTTAATTGTTTATTGCTTTTCTTTTTAATATCTGAATGCCCTGTACCCATGTATATTAAATCTATAAATTTAGTAAGTTGCGTCCTTGATACTCTAACAAATCCATTAGCCTGTTAAGAAGAATATAGCTCAACCAAGTTAACCCCTTTGAATGCCGGTGTGTGATTTGTTGATCTATTTGACTAACAAGCCTAGTGTGTGCTTGCATTTACATTTGTGTAACAGTCTGGAGGTGTGAAGAGTTAACCCTTTGTTTTCTGGTCTGGACCTTGCTAGTCTGTGGGTAGCCAGAAGCCTTGTGTGCCAGTGTGGGACAGTATATTGGGGTCCTATTGCCCATATTCAATCGGTAGTGGCAAACTCAATGTGTGTGGGGGTGTGAGCGCTGTTTGGGGGAGATTAGGTAGGTCTATAACCTGTGTGATAGGTAGAGAAAGACTGCGGGCTGGAATCGTGTGTGACCTCATACAGAGAACACCCCAAAGTCATAGCAGCTGGGAGCATGCTCATGACAATTCCATTCAGTCATTGTGTAGTAGGAATCAAAATGACAAAACAAAAAAAAAAACAACCCATTTGTAAAACCTCAAAATCCCAAGCATTCTGGATAATAGATTGAATACCTGTAATTAGGACGTCATGTTAAATTATTAGTTAAACAATGTTTCAAAACACACAAAGTAAACACTGTTCTCCAGGATATGCAAACATTGCAAAAAGGATATGGTAAAAAAACAAAACAAATGAAAAACAATGAACAAAGAAAATACAGCTAAAAAGAGCTAGAGTCAACAATGCAAAATAATGTATTTGGACAGCTTTAACTTGGTTATATGAGGATCTGATAATGTACTTTATTTATTTAGTGCCCCTTTGTAAAGTAAAGATATTCTACAGTCAAGCACTGTTTAACTACATAAAGGTATTTCACCCCTTAGGTAAGGAAGACACTTTACATAGTTAACATGTATAATTACTTTAAAACACTATGTTTTTTTAAATAGATTTTTTATTTTTCTAGACTTCTGATAGACCCAATGCTGAGGGGATGCTCTAATGCATCTCTACCTACACATTAACACCTTTAGATCCAGTGGTATTGGGTCTAGTAGCAGCTTATTTATAAGATCTGGACCGTCCCTGAACTGCCATAAGGGGCTTCAGTTTCACAGCCAATTGTTTCTTGCCATCATGATCTCACAATATGCGTGCATAATTATTATTATTATTATTTATAAGCAATAATAAATACTTGCATTCCCACACCACTGAATGCGAAAGTGCTTAGTACTTTCACTTTAAGCGCACTGCCTTCACTTTCTACGCTATTGGTTATTTCCTGCTCCCTAGGAAACCATTTGGACAGATTCAACAATGGCAGCACATGGACATGGCTGCAGTATATATATATATATATATATATATATAGTTAGACTAAACACATAGAGGGCCTGATTCATTAAGAAACGTAAATCCAGATGCGTGCCATATTTTGTGCAAGTTGCTATGCGCATGCTCAGAAGAGAACTATATCCCAAAGAAGTACACAAAATTCATCTTCAAATGCAGAGGGCACTTTTGACTGCCTATGATTTCAGGGACACACCGGCGGAGGGAAGTGGCGTATGCACGTAGGCAATGTACAGTAAGGGCGTGCCAAGTTTGAGTGCACACACACATTCGTCCAATTCAAGCTCTGGACATCTCTCAGGTAAGTGATTTCCAGCTTTGTCACTTGCACCAGCTACAGGACAGGTGTAAGTGCCTATTGATAGTGACGTTGGTTGCATATGACTGCCAGAACATGTGTTTGCATTTAAGAGCAACTGCAAAAATGCGTTTTATGTACAGTATGCATTAATAAAATCCTGATAAATGTATTGCATGTAAAATAAAATAAAAATATTAATATATTTTTATGAATGATTATAGTAACAGGCATGTATGTATCTAATCAATTTTTTAATTTTTTTAAATGTGTGCGTTCTAATGGGACTTATAACCGTATTCAATTAGAAATGTTTCTTCCAATCCACTTGTACTGGAATACGGGGGTACTTCCGTACAATTTCCAGCCAAATAATAACAAAAAAAGCAAATTGTGTTCACTTTACATTACAAAATGAATCAGGCCCAGAACCTCCAGACCGACATAAAATGTCCTGTGTCCAGTCGGGAACAGATTAAAGTAAAACTAAATCCCACTCACATATCTGGAAGCACATATTGTGGACTATACTAATTAAATACAGATCATGAAAAAGGTCTGTGGTGACTGTGCAAGAGTGTAAGTTATACACATGGCATTGTACAGTGATCATTTGACATAGCAGCTGTACAAGAAACCTCCACTATTGTGCAATTATACAGTCACATATGGAAGCAAAAATCTACTCAACACCTCAACTCCCACATCTAAAAGAATATATTTGTGAGAGGTTGCACAAGAACTATGTGAAGTACATTGATAAAATTACCCTTTGTTTTCATGTCTGCGTTTATCTTGTTTACCTTGCATGTCCTGTTTTCCCTACTGTATGGCGCTGCGGACACCATACAAATCTACGATAATAATAAACTTGGGTACTTAAAAGGAACAATAAACATACATAAAACGTATCAAAGTAAAGTTTTAATATGTAAAACCACTCTGAGACAAATATTAAGGTATCAAAAAGTGCAAATATGTGGAAGATCCTTATGCTTGCATATGCACAGCATGTTGTACCCCACTCTCCCTAACGCCTCAGCAGAATCTGGGAATGTTACTACGCCAACAGGCTAAGGTAGCATGGCAACGTGGTGGTGGCAGGGAAGAACCAACAAGCTGTGGTCCATCTCTCTTTCATCAGGGGTTCCCCACAGTACAGTAAAGGGGATTCCAAAGGAAGAACAAACACCAAAAATCTAGCAAATAGGGATGTGTCCATATTATAAAAGTCTAATAAATTAGAGTCTGTCCATTTTTTAATAAAATACTTTTAATTTGTTGTTGCAGCAACAAAGAGTTTATAAATCTTTCACATTCAGCATGCAAGGAGAACTCCAGATAGCCACACAGCTGGAACCTGCCCCACTCAGGGACTATTCAACAATGCTTGAACCCTGTGTGTTGTATATAGGCAGAGGATTGCGATTTAGAGTCAGGGTGTTGGGACTCCTATGGTTTTAAAGTAGGGGCTTGAAAGAATATGTATTACAAGAATAATAGTAAAAGAATCACATCTCAGGTAGCACTATAAGTACCACAAATTTGTCTTTTGGTGCTGGATATTTCATTTGCATTCTGCATACTATGTCTGCATATAGACAAAAGGGACAATGAAAACTGAATGGAGATGTTTGCATAAAAAAAACCCCCTGAAATTAATTAGGTTTTTGTGCAAATTAACACCTTCATTTAAACATTAAATGCTACTTTGAAGACAAAACGTATTATACGGTCCATGAGATGGTTTTAAGGTCACACACACGCCTACCTTAAGCTGTGCTTCCCTCTGTTGAAGCTCTGTGTCTTTCTGACAGATCTCTGCATCCTTGTGCTGGATCAGCCCCTTCAGCTGTATCACCAATTGCTCATAATGAGCCAATGTTTCCATCTGGTCATCTGACATTGCCTCCACTGTTCTAGGTTCTGGCACAGGATCCTGTACACAGAAAAACACACACTGTCACTGGGGCACACAATGGCCTGGGCTGAATTCACCATTTCAGGATGGCCTGAGATTCAGATTACTTTATTTGACATATGAAATTATTCTGCTCTTAAAAAGACAAAACAAAAACACTTTATTAAAAGCACTGCGTGCACTGTTTGTTTCAGATCACTCGTAGGCTAACCATTGTTTTTGTCATTCACCTGCCTGTCACAGCACTGAGGTAGAACCTGTTTTGATCATACAAACAAACAACGGAAAACATTGTGCTTCCATCAGACTTTAACCCCACACACCCAGTTACCATTCCTGCATATATCTTCTCTGGAGCTCCTTTACTGTGTAAAAGCTGCTTTGGACTTGCCATGCGCTTCATTTTGCACAGGGGGTGCCAACAATGCTGCTAAGGTACATAGGTTCACAGAGCAAGATGGCAACGTTGGGGAAGGAGCAACAGTTTGCAGGGGCAGAGGGGACAAGTTGGGCAGATGACATCGTTCCCACTAAAGGACGGAGAAGTTACAAATTTTGCAGAGCAGTGCAGAAACGAGACCATACGTTGCAAAGTGAGATTGTTGTAATGCGATAAGATGGGTTAAAGAGTGCATTTTTAGAGGCATTCATTGACGCACTTTTCCACAATGCAAATGGACTTCATATTTGCACCAACTCAGAGCTGGAAGTTTTTGAGTCTCGTCCTATACATTTTATGGGTCCATTTTAACGCCTACATGTTACACTTTAGTGGAGAAGCGCATTTCCAGGTGAACTGTGACCATTGTAATAAAAAAAAATGACCACATACAACTGCCATATGTAATAAAAGCAGTGGTAATATCCCCTCTCTATCATGGCTAATATAAGAAATGAATGAGGATAATTCGAGCAGTATTTTAGGTGAAACACAAGAACGTTTTATCACAACTAGCAGGTTGCAGCAGAGGGCAGGAACACCCAGGCACACTGGTGTAAAACCAAGGTGTTTTGCCATGCAAATAAGGTTCACTTAGTAAATGACCTCCTCTACGTTTCTCTATGCGCAATTTGCATTCAGTTTCCCAAACATTTTCTGACTTCTTATGTCACATAGGCTACCTGATAGCTAGGACATTAACAGAATAAGCAAAACACAAGTATGTATAAAGTATCACAATCGTTAAGATAAAGGCAGAAGCCCGAAACAGTCTGTAGGTGATAAGTGTAAAGGCAAAAATAATAACATACACTGATAGCTGTCAGTACACCACAGTCCTTTCTTCAGGCAAGGTTTACAAAATGAAACTGAAATAGACTAAAATAAATTGACGCTGAGGTGGGATGAGACCAGCAGATTAAATAAAAACACAGGTTAAATAACAGAAATGATGTAAAATAAACAAGAAATACAGCAAGGCTGGGAAATGGAGACATGAATTGTAGGTAAAATTATAAGCCATTACCGTCGTCTAATAACCGAGATGTGATCAACCGATTTTTTTACACTGTGAAAAACCACAATACCAGTCCCTAGATTTAGTCCTGCATCTATTGTATCATATGTTCTCCTTGGTTTACTAAAGTAGAGTTTGAGTTTTCTGGTTACAAACATTTCCTGGAACAGCATGATTTGACTTTTCAGAATTTACTCACGGATTCCCGTGTGCTTTCAGATCCTTCTCCATCACCAGAAAGCTCATGAAGGACTGTATTCGCGAGATCAGAAAAACGACTGAACATTCCGACCAGATTCTGGCCTGAAACACAACAAATATATTCCTAGCAGGACACCGACAAAGTTTTTTTAGTATTATTATTTTATAAATGACACATTCAACATTTCAGAAAACATAATGATCAGCTTCGAACAGGCTTAGTTTGTGGAAAGACCACATTGGTTTGGGCCAAGGGAAGCAGAATCGAAGGCTCAATGTTTTACCATATTTTTTTCTGCCTTTATAAATAAAAAAAAGAAAAGAAAGCTCAATAGTCATGTTGAATTACTAGTAAAGTACATGTGTATCTAACACAGATGGGACATGATGGTCGAAAACAATAGGAATTACAATGTGATGCTGTAATAGCAGGCACCAGAGATAAACCCAGGCCTGTCTGATATTATCTCATACATGTTCCATGATCAATGGCTGAGAAAACACAGAAAGCTTCAAGTTCTGCAGTAATGGAGGTAACATTGCTACTAATTTTCATAATCTGAAATATAGGAGGCAATAGGACTAACAATGCCTTGCCCTCAGCTAATCCATTAAAAGAGGTAGCAGTGCCATGGAGTGAGGCCGTGTCATGTCCTGGTTCATGGAAGCAAAAGGATTGGCAGGGTCATGTTCTGGGGTAGTAGAGGTAAAATGAATGGTCGTCTTGGATAGAGGAGGTAATAGGGATTGCAGTATCATATCCTGGGGCGGAGGAAATTCTGGCTCTGGTACCATGTTATGGTATAGCAGAGGTAGCAGGATTGCCAGTGCCATGTTATGGTGTAGAGGGTAAAGGGGATAACGGTGGGACGGTGCCAGGATCATCATCATCATTTATTTATATAGCATCACTAATTCTGCAGCGCTGTACAGAGAACTCACTCACATCAGTCCCTTCCCCATCGGAGCATTCAGTCTAAATTCCCTAACACACATGTTTTTGGATTGTGTAAGGAAACCGGAGCGCCCGGAGCAAACCCACACAAACACGGGGAGAACATACAAACTCCACACAGGTCGGGAAGTGGTGTACGGCAGAAGTGCTAACCACTAAGCCACAGTGCTGCCCAGAAGTGCTAACCTCTGATGATACCGTACCTCAACAAGACAGACCCAATGCACGGCATGTTGGCCCCACTCTCACTAACTCCTCAACAGAAGCTTGTAATTTTACTATGCCAACAGGATAAGGTAGCATTGTAACATGGTGATGGCAGTGAAGAACATGAGTTGGCGCATGCCTTTCATCAGGGGTTCCCCACAGTACAAAGATGGGATCCCAAGGAAGGACAAACATCAACAATGTAGCAAATAGGGATTGGTCCATTTTATAACCATTTTATTTTTAATCAGCAGAGGAAAAATTAGGGCAGCATTATGTTCTGGGCTAATAAATGCAACAAGACTGGTAGTATCACGCAGGGCCATAACTAGGGCTGTGCGACAGGGGCGACCGCCCAGGGCGCAACGCTGAATGGGGGCGCAATTTAGGAATATTTTAGGTTAATTTGGTTAAAATTGAGGGCTAGCGGGGCGGCATTTGTCTTTCTCGCCCAGGGCACTAGAATTCTAAGTTACGGCTCTGGTACCATGTTATGGTATAGCAGAGGTAGCAGGATTGTCAGTGCCATGTTATGGTGTAGAGGGTAAAGGGGATAACGGTGGGACGGTGCCATGTTCAAGATAGTAGTGGTAACAGTGGTGCCAATGCAATCTATTGAAATAGCTGAGCCATGATGTTATCGGGTGGTAGAGATAATAGGAATGGCAGTGCCATTTTGTGAAGCGGTAGGTAATTAAGGCAACAGTGTGGCTGAGCCATGTCCAGGGTAGCAGAACTTACAGTACTGGCACTGCCCACATATTTGGGTCAGAGGTACTGGTAGTTGCTATGCCATAATGGTTTTGGGTGGAGAAACAAAAGGATTCTCATTGGGTAGTGATGTAGATGTGGGTTGTGATATACGTGCAGACACATGCATAATAAGTAAACTTGTGAAACAGTGACCCCAATCCAAGCAGCAGGTAGGAAGGAGATATAACTTCAATGTCGTGTCGGGTATGTTTACAGGGTCCTGAATAAATATCTCCTTGGTGAGAATACACAACATTATCGCAGGGTCTAGCCAGGCATTCATGATGCCAGATAACATGTAAAAACTGTTCTGTGTGAACATCACCCTTATGCCATTACCTTTTGCCGGATCACCTTAAACGTGTCGCCGTCCCTTCTCCTTACAGTTACTCGTGCTCGGTTTCTTCTCGTACCTCTTGTTTACTGCTCCGCCTCTGGCCACATCAGCAACCCGGCACTTCCGGGCTAACAGAGGACTCTGTCTCACTTCAAAGTTTCCACCAATCAGCGCAGTAAGGTACATCTTGTGTGTTAGAGCCATCAGCGAATAGGAGCTGCAGAATGAAATGCCCGCCCTATTGTCATATGCGCGGCCTATCAGAGACCGCAGAATGCTGGTAATATAATAATACAGCAGGACAGTAGAATACAGAGAACTAGTCACGTGTAAGAAGGCGTATTACTGGACCAATTAACGTTCGGGGGTGTGTTTTACCTCGACCCAATCACTGGGAGAAGTGCACATTTTCTAACCATAAAAGCCAGAGCAAGATTCGCTAAAGCTGATGATTATTGGTACAGTTAATTACTGCTGGGATAGGCCATATATGTTGGTTTGCTTCGACGCAGAGATGAAACGCTGCAAGTGCTGCTTGTCATAGCAGGGGCAATTGATAAACCTGCTGGGCCTGACTCATTAACAAACGCAAGATGGTCATAGTGTCCCATGACCATCCCCCCCGAAATAGTAGGTAGTAGTAAGGGTCCCCCCCTGAAATAGTAGGCAGTAGTAAGGGTCCCCCCCCTGAAATAGTAGGTAGTAGTAAGGGTACCCCCCTGAAATAGTAGGTAGTAGCAAGGGTTCCCCCTGAAATATTCGACAGTAGTAAGAGTCCCGTCCCCACCCCTGAAATAGTAGGCAGTAGTAAGGCCCCCCCCCCCTGAAATAGTAGGCAGTAGTAAGGGTCCTTTGCACTCGAAAATGAATTGGACTTTGTTGCCTCCTCTGGCATATGCTACATTTCAAGGCATGCGCAGTGTGATTTTAGGCAAAATATGACACATATCAGCATTTACATTTATTAATTCATCAGGCCCGATATGTGTGTTCTTAGTCTATAGGAGCTTGATTCATTAGGGCAAACAAAATGAACATAAATTGCATTGTTTTCCATGTATCGGACATACGTCCATATTAAATTACTAGCGGATGTAAAGATATGTCTGTTGAATACGAGTCTAGGTCCGCTCTGTACTAACAGACAATAAACTGGCAGGATACATTTAATATATATGTGGAATATAAAGTCTCAAAGGAATGCATAGGAAAAAACTTTTTTCCACTCATAAAATACATTTATTAGGAAGTTATGAATGTCTACTGTACATAAAATTATTTTTACAGTTGCTCCTGATTGCAAACACATTCCAGCATGCATCTCAATTGTAAAACACTACTAAATTTGCTGGCGCTATATAAATGGTGATGATACATATGCGACCGTCATTGATAGTAATGGACACTTACACCCGAACTGTAGCTGGTGCAAGTGATACAACAGAAAATCATGTACCTTTAAATGCCCAAAGCTTGAATCGGCAATTGCGTGTGCTCGAGCTTGGCACAGTTTGGGTACGTAAGTGCATGGATGACTACGACGACAACACTTACCCCAACATATTGACTGTGAATCTCGGGACCCCGACATGCTGTGTATATCGATTCTTTAAAGAAATTACTTTCAATCAGTGCGACTCTTTAAGAAGCCGGGCGCATGCACTCACGTGACTTTCAATACCGGCACTATTATTCTTGCTCTTAAGGGTGATACAGGAGTAGGCGGCGCCTGTATATTATAGAACTTTTCTTAACTACATTGTACAGGCGCCGTCTCCATTCGTTTCACCCTTATAAGTAAGAATAATAGTAACTTGGTGTTAGAATGCATCTGTATGAAAGACGTTTGAAGCTCATCTAGATATGCTTTAATACAGTGCCGTAACTAGACATTTTAGTGCCCTGGGCGAGACGGCATCGGCGCCCCCCATCTAAGTGGGAGTGACATTTGTCAAGTGGGTGTGGCCAACCTAATATTGGGGTGTGGCTAGCACTTTCCTGAAAGAATTCTGTTACACATACTTGCAAATCCATTAAACATTTAAACTGTTAAAAAAAATAATATTAACGCATACCTTACCTGACAAAAATCTGTTATTTAATATTATATTCATATTATGGCACAGTAATGCCCCCAGTTCATATTATGCCATAGTAATGGCTCTCGTCATCACACTGTACCATGTAGCCTTCCTTTGCCCCTGAAAATACTGCGATGCAGCTTCCTTTGCCCCTCCAAACACTGCAATATGTAAAAAGATGCTTTGGCCAATAGAGAACACTAAAATCTAATTTAAATAACTACCATTTAATAAATATTTATATCGGTTCTACCTAAAGAAGGTGTTTGTTCCATTAAGTGTCATTAATTTACCAGAGAGAGAGAGAGACTCTTTTACTTACCCGCAGTGGAACACGTGCGTTCCACCAACAGGAAGTTCGGCATTTGGAACGCAAGTTGCTCAATCAATTTATAGGCTCATAGCAGTGCTAGAAAGGGTGGGGTTATCCTGAAAGGAACAAACACAGTGAAACATCCCCCAGCACACTGCTATAGCCAGCAAAGGAGCTGCCATTTCTACTTGTACATAAAAAATGCAAAAGTCTCAGTTGCACACATTTGCAAATGTATGGTAAGCTATTACACAGTGCTTTTACTAATAGGGTGGTCCTAACTCTAAACAGTGAGAGTCACATATATTTGAGCCATACTTATATGTGTATTTAAACTGAGAGCTAACTTACCAAGAGGTACCCCAGAAGCTTCCAAATGGCAATACAGCACCATCAACTACTTATACCAACATTCCTCTCAAACAAAGAATACAGAAGCAACCAATCAGATTCTAGTTATCATTTATTTAGTACAGTCTACAAAATGATAGCTAGAATCTGATTGGTTGCATCTCCACTTTTTTAAATCAGCAGTTTAGTAAATGTACCCCTAAGTCTCTTCACTAGTAATTACCTATAAAACTAGACATTTCTATAAATTGAAACCAGGTTGTCCACCGTTCTTCATCTACTTGAAAGTCAGCCTTACCAATATGGGTCTTTTCTGCTCCCCCTATGAATTACCTATTTATGCAAATGAGAAGTTCATGAGGGAGGGGCATGGACAGCTCAGCCTATTTGAAAAAGTATTTATTTAAGACACTAAAATGCTTGTTTTTTTATACTCATTTGCAGGTAATGCTGGTACCAATGGAGATGAAATATGTAAATAAATAAGGTACACTAACTAAAATGACTAAGTGCACCGGAAAAAATTACCCTGCATAACGCATATGAGGTGGAAAAAGGTTGTGAACCCTTTTGAATTATAGCTACTGTTGCATTAATTTGACCTAATATGATGCATATCTAAGCTTTAATACTAGGTAAAGAAAATTCTGATTAAGCATCTGAAGAGAATGCAGGAAACCAGCGCTATACATTTTTAGAATCTGCTGGGGATCCAAGCCTTTTAGCTGTAAATTTGTGAGCACCACTATGACCTGCCTGTACCCAGATTTGGAAAAGTGGCTGGAAAAGGTGGCATTATAGTCACAACTTTGGGGCTGCTTTGCAGCGCCAGGACACGTAGAGGTCGCAATCGAGAGAAAAGCCTGTAGATAGAGCCAGGTAGCGGGCGGCTGCTGCGCCCCCTTGGGCTTGCGCCCTGGGCGACGGCACTGCCAGCACCACCCTAGTTACGGCTCTGCTTTAATAGTATTATGATGGAGCTGCATGCTAGAGACACTAGTCATCATTGTCAGCATGATCGTGACTGACATTTAATCTATATTTAAAAATAAAAACAAAGATCACAACTGAGTCTCAAAAAGTCAACTGTGTACCAGTGCTCATAGACTGGGCTGGTTACCACAAATGCTGGGGGATGAATGGCATGGGGTCTTTCTCCTCGCGAAAGCCATAACCAATACCAGGCTATGTCATACTGCAGTGTTTCCCAAATCCAGTCCTCAGCAGGCGCGGGCTGGCAGGTTTCATGACACGCAATGCAGCCCGCCCCTGGTCCTCAGGGACTCATAACAGTGCATGTTTTTAATATCTCTCTGCTGGAGCACAGCTGTATTCATTACTGACTGACACATTGTAACAAATCCACAGGTGGTACTAATTATTTCCCTTGTCACCTGAAAAACCCGCACAGTTAGGGGGCTTGAGGACTGGGTTTGGGGAACACTGTCATAGTGTATAGACCCCATGTGGGATCGCAATGAACTTTATTGTATCAATGAGGTTCAATGAAACATTTCTTCCATCATTTAATAGGTTTTTTAACCTTTGTATTCCCGGAGAAGAAAGAAGATGGAAAAGAAGACATATGGTGTCTGCATAGTAGAGTCACCATGGGTCTATATAGTAAATTTATCAGATATTTGGGGTGCATTATGAAGCCATCAGAGAATTTAAGGGTCTACATTGTAAAAAAAAAAAAAAAACAGATTCGGGAGCCTGCATTGTAAAGTCACAAGAGATTTGAAGGTTTATCTTTTATAGTTGTCTTCAGAACAGTAATATGACCGACATTTTTCAGTCTAACTCACCATATGGTGATTAAATATCACAATCAAATTGGTCTCTAATGCAGAAGTCATAGTGGCCGAGCTATTTAAATAGTCGTCAATGCATTTTGAGCTCCAGAAAAATGAGTGCCGCTGGTAAGTCAGTATTAGAGGCACATTGGAAAATAGAAGTTAATTCACCTGACTGAAGGTAATTCAATAATGTTCTGGCAAAACCTTATTTAAGAACTTCCCCGCAATAGAAAGAAATAACCAGGGACAAAAGCTGCAATTTGCCAAACTTGCCATTATTTCATGATTTTTTATATGGTGATTTGCTAACCGCAGATGTATGTTAGTGCAAATTGAAAAGAACTCGCCAATAAATTGATGCTAGCAAAATCACCACATTACAAATCACCATCCCGATGTTTAGCCATGATAAGAATAGAAGTCTTCATATGTATGAGGCTGCGATTTTGCAAATCATCACTCTCTTGCTGTGAGAAACGCCAGAAAAAAAACTCTGCCTTTGTTAGGTGAGATGAACAAAAACATCAGCCATTGGTGTATGCAGGCTGATGATGTCTAGAAAAAGGGCCCCAAACAGGGGCGGGCTCATCATGTTGTCATGTGATGCGGCCGCCTGTGCGCCCCCCGGGCTGACATTCGCCAGCCCGCGCCTGGCCTCAAAGCTTTATTATTCTGAGGCTAGATGAAAATGGAGTTATTTGGCAATTTGTTTGAGATTTTGTTGGCTTAAAATGAAATGTTTGAGATTAAACACAGGAGATAGGAAGAACAACTGCACCAGCTCCAGGGTCTGATTATCCTGTGCTGATCACGTGATTGTAGAGCACACTTGACCATGGACTCCCTCAGAGCAGGAGGTTGTTCAAATGTTTAGGCTTAACATAGCAAACCTCCTGCAGCTGTATGAGCAGCTGAGAGATTATTTGGATCCATAAACATCTTGTTCCAATGCATTAAATGGGATGCAAATATTAATGTGCGTTCTTTATTTTTGTTTCCACAGGCTCTTTCCAATCAGTGTGCTCACACAGGCAACATTCTCCAGGCACTTATCTGTAGTGTTAAGTGCACTTACCAAACTGTTACATACATATATCTGCTTTCCCCGCAAGGATTCTGAATGGCATGCATTGAAGATAGCTTTCTATAGGCTCTCAAGATTACCTAATGTCTTGAGGGCCATAGATTACACACACATTGGGCTGAGATAACTTTATCACAGGGCAGAAGTGTGTATGTCAGGATTTGAACCCAGGGCTTCTGCATCTGTGGACTGTTGCCTCTACTGCTCTACTGACTGAGCTATTTTGGCTGCTGGACAGTTCCTTGCCTGTATTCTGTGTTCTAGATCAGTTCCAGTGATCTCCTGATGTTCCAGCATGCCTTAGCTCCACCCCTTGACTTCCTATAAAAGCCTAGCCAGTTCCTGTCTCCAGTGCCTGATTATTGTGCTCTGTGCCTGTGATCTAGCTCCTGCTCCTGCTGCTGTTCCTGATTACCAGCATCTACTACTCGTGTACCGACCTCGGCTTGCCCTCTATTTCACCTCTGCCTCAACCTTTGGACCTCTCCGCCTCTCTGTGTACCTAACCTGGCTTGTTTGACCTTTCTTACCTCCTGTTAGCCAGCCTTCCTCCCTGCCACTGGGCTCCTATCCTGTCTCTAGACTGTGACAGTGTACCAATAAGCACCATTCCTAATCTATGAATGTGTGGGTGGCCTGTGATGCAAACATAAAAATCATGAGTGTTGTTGCAGGCTATAGTGCCCATTGCCATGATGTCTGTATCCTGAACCAGTCAGCCCTCTATGATAAAATAGAGGGGTGAAATGCCAGAGAAATGGCTACTCTGTATGTGAACTAATATTCATACACTTTCAAACATAATTTATACTAAAATGTATCATATAGATGTTTGCCTTGTGAAATTCTAAGTGACGCAGTATATGGTTGTCAATCCTGGTTAATGACACCTCTCTTGAATCCACAGACTCCTGCACAGCACAGATATAAAGAGACACACACAGCCACTAGAGGTGGGCTAGAACATACCTATTGCAGACCAGATTCAAGTGGCTTGATAAATCTGGTGGTGTGTTTCTATATGCTGCAGCTAAGGTGGCTAACATATATTTTTTTTTTACTTCTCTAAAGTGCTAAATAGAAGTTGGCACATTTGGACCATTTTCTGGTTCTGCTGGTTTGGATTGTGCAGTTTCAGGAAGGATCCGTGGTGTCGGTTCACCAGGCTCAACTTCTTCTGAGAAATGATCTATACATTCCAGAATAATTTCTGTATCATCTGCAATGTCTGGTACTTGTGTTGTTTCTGCAGAATCCATCTCGGACACATACAGTTGTGATGTTTCTTTAAAAAAATAAAAAAAATAATGTTCAACCTATTAGGCAGCTGGGTAATAGCTACATGGGGTAGCAGAAGGAGGAAGAGGCAGGCCAGTTCTGAGCTGAGCAATCTCAGCAGATTTGCCAAATTGGATGAAGATGCTGTGGAAGGCAGATCAGAATTGGTAGAGTTGGGGGAGACTGCTTCCACTAGCAACCAGGGTAACGGTCTCTGCAGCATAGATAGGACCATTGTTACTCAGGGACCTAGGCAGATGGTGGTGATATGGTATTCAATTATAAGGAAGGCAGATAGGGCAATCTGTTACCTTGACCATGGATGGCGAACAGAGTTGTTTCCCGGGTGCTCGGGCTCGACATATTGCGGATTGGGTGGACAGATTAATGGGAGAGGCTGGTAATGACCTGGTAGTTTTGGTGCATGTTGGCGCCAATTGCCGAGTTATAGGAAGATGGGGTGTCCTAAAGAATGATTTAAGGGACCTGGGTTGCAAACTTAAGGCAAGGACATCCAATGTAGTATTTTCAGAAATACTACCTGTGCCATGCGCTAGTCCAGGGAGACAACAGGAGATTAGGAAGGTTAACGTGTGGCTAAGAGATTGGTGTAAGAAGGATGACTTTGGATTCTTGGCGCACTGGGCTGATTTCTCGGTAATATGCCATCTGTATTTTCAAGACGGATTGCACCTGAAGGAGAGGTCCTTGTTAAAGCCAATAAGAAAAACAGTGATATGAAAGCAAAAAGGATTACCTAAAGGGAACAATAGACTTAAGTGTATGCTTGCAAATGCAAGAAGCCTGACAGGTAAAATGGGGGAGTTAGAACTAGTAGCAATGAACGACCAATATTATATTATAGGTATTGCTGAGACATGGTGAGAAGATACACATGACTAGGCAGTTGACTTGGAAGGATATACTCTCTTCAAGAGGGATAGGGTAAATAAGAGGGGAGAAGGAGTATTTCTTTAAATTAAGTCAGTGTTAAAACCAAGTATACAGGAAGTTATTTACGAGAGTATTGTTGATAATATATAGGCATTGTGGGTGGAAATATCCAGTGGAGGAAAAAGTTCAGAGAAGTTAAACTGCCAGATATTGGTATGATTGAGGAAGTTCAACTTCTACAGCAAATTGAAAAGGCTTTACAACTAGGTCAAGTTTTAGTTATGGGAAATTTTAATTATCCAGACTTTGATTGGGGTACTGAGACTTGTGCTACAGCTAGGGGCAACAGGTTTCTGAGCACGATAAAAAAACATTACATGTCCCAAAAAGTAGAGGAACCAACTAGAAACCGGAATATATTGTACCTAGTAATAACAAATAATGTGGACATAATATCAAATATACAAGTAAGGGAGCACTTAGGAACAAGTGATTATAATATGGTCTCATTTGAAATTAGTTTCCAGAAGCAACAGTATAAGGAATCAACTAGGACTTTAAACTTTAGAAAGGCAAATTTTAATAGGATATAGGAGTCTATAAAGTGCATAGACTGAGATAAAGTTATTGAAGGAAAAAATGCAGAAGAAAAATGGTCTGTCTTTAAAATGTTGTTGGAAACATACAAGTAAAAGTTTATTCCTATGGGAAACATATATAAAAGAATTAAGTCTAAACCGATTAGGCTAAATAAAAAGGTAAATGAATAAATGAAAAGGAGTATGCATTTAAATTGTTTAATTCTGAAATGGAAATTAGATTGGCTAAGTTAGAAAATGAAAAACAAGTTATAAAAGAAAGTAAGATAAACCCTAAAGAGTTTTTTAAGTATATAAATGGCAAAACGATTTAAGAAGACAATATAGGACCCCTAAGAAGTGAGAGGGGTGGATTGATTAATGATAATAAGGAAAAAGCAGAGGTATTAAACACTTTCTTTTCTTCAGTATTTACTAGAACAAATGGTTGATACTTAAAAATGGAAATGCAGCCGCACCTTTATTAACACTTGTCTGACAAAAGAACAAGTCCAAAGGCGACTGAATAAAATTAAGATAAATAAAGCTCCAGGTCCAGATGGCATACACCCAAGGGTTCTTAGGGAGCTAAACACAGAAACAGCTAGATCGCTCTTCTTAGTTTTTATAGATTCAATTTCATCAGATTCAGTACCAAGGGACTGGTGAATAGCAGATGTGGTGCCGTTGTTTAAAAAGGAAATGAGATCACAACCTGGGAATTATAGACCGGTAAGCCTGACATCAATAGTGGGGGAATTACTAGAAGGTATATTAACTGACAGTATTCAGGATTACTTGGTGAGCAATAAGATTATTAGTGGGAATCAGCATGGCTTTGTGAGGGTTAGGTCTTGTCAAACTAATCTAATTAGTTTCTACGAGGAAGTTAGTGGGGACTTAGACCATGGTTTAACAGTAGATGTGGTCTATTTAGATTTTACAAAGTCTTTTTTTACAGTACCACACAAGAGGTTGGTTTATAAAATAAGGGAACTGGGTCTAGGAAACAACAATTGTTGTACTTGGGTCAAAAACTGGTTGGAGAACAGGGAACATAGAGTTGTGATAAATGGAACATTTTCTAATTGGTCAAAAGTTTTAATTGGTGTACCACAAGGTTCCGTGCTGGGAACACTCCTTTTTAATATATTTTTTAATTACCTTGGTGGTGGTTTAGAGAGCAAAGTTTCAATTTTTGCAGATGATTCTAAACTTTGAAAGGTAATAAAATCAGACCAAGATGTAGTTTTCCTACAGAGGGACTTGGACGGCCAAATGGAAGATGTAGTCTATCATAGATAAATGTAAGGTTATGCATTTAAGGATCAAAAAAAACCACACAATCTATAAATTAAATGTGATAAATTTAGGGGAATCGATAATGGAAAAGGATTTGGGAGTTCTCGTAGACAGTAGACTTTGCAATAGTGCAGGGCCAATAAAGTATTGGCATCTATAAAAAGGGGTATAGATGCAAGGTAGGAAGGTGTAATTTTGCCACTATAAATTGTTGCTAAGACCTCATGTTGAATATGGAGTACAGTTCTGGGCACCACTCTATAAAAAAAGACATTTTGGAACAAGAAAGTGTTCAGAGAAAGGAGTCAAAATTGATAAATTGTATGAAATCATTATGTTATAAGAAAAGGTTAGCAAGTTCAGGCATGTGTACTTTAGAAAAGAGGCATCTAAGGGTTGATTTGATTACTATGTACAAATACATTAAGGGTCAATACAGAGACCTTTCATAGGAAGGTTTTACCCCAAGAACTGTACACAGGACACGCGGTCACCCCCTAAGGTTAGAGGAGAGGAAGTTTCACAACCAGCAAAGGAAGGGGTTCTTTACATTAAGGGCAGTCAAGATATGAAATTTACTGCCAGGGAAGGTTGTGATGGCAGATTCAATTGATATGTTCAAGAAAGGGTTAGGCAATTTTTTAATGGAAAAGGGTATTCAGGGTTAAGACCGTTAATTAAAATAAAGGATAGTAGTGGATCCAGGGAGAAATAGAACTGCAATATTGGGTCAGGATGGATTTTTCCCGTTTGAAACAGATTGGCGGTTGCTTCATCTGGATCAATTTCAAATATAAGATAGGGATTGCAGGAGATCCAAAATAGGTTGAACTTGAGGAACTGGTGTCTTTTTTCTACCACATCAACTATGTTATTATGTTACAGTTCAAAACCATTTGCAGATGTTTATGACATCAGGAAAATGTGTAATGACAGTGTCAATAAATATGTTAAGTTTTTCATTTTAGGTGGATTCACCTTCTGACGACTCCTCATCATCATGCTGAGTGATTGGTGGCGTTGGCTGCATTTGAGATGAACCTTTGTACTTAAAATTAGAAGATGATTGATATTAATATATTTAATTTAAATTTTTTTTTTGAAGCTATGAAATAAAAACATGGCATTATCACATTATCTTATATGTGTCAGGCTTCTGAATTCAATGTCAAAAATGTATAACATTAACATGATGCTTGATTATTAGTTTTCCATAAAGGGTTTAAGACATTAAAAGTAGACACCAGCCTTAGGTTGGGACAGAGACCTGTCCGTGTCCCGGACATTTATCCCTTCTATGATCACTCGTGGTATCAGCTGCTTGAATTCTTCCTCGTAGGAGGTATAGTAAATGACCAGGATAGAACCAACGCCAGTCCCTGCTGCTGCTTCCTTTCATTTGACATTTTTGCTTTTACCCTTTTCTTAATATCTGATATGCGCTTGCGGAATTTCTCAATGGATCATTTAGTAGGGCCAACCACATTTACAGCAGCACATACAGAAGACCAAAGCTGTTTTTTTCTAGAAAATAGAGTTGTTGCTGCTTGATTGCCAAAAAGCCAGTCAAACACTAGCTTTACAAGCACACAATTTTCATCAAAGCTGAAGCTCACATTTTGCCAAGATTTAGTCTTCCCATTAGCAGCAGAAGACCCTGCCTCTTTATGAACCTTATGACTCTCCTCAACTACTTGCTCCTCTGTATCTCTCTCCTCCTTCTCCTCTCTGACACTAGATGGATTTCCTCTTCTTCCACTCACCATCAGAAACACAGAAAAGACAAACAGGTTTAAATAAGAAATGACACCCCGAATTACTTAGAGTCAAAATAGACAGCCTACAATAAAGATAAGGCCAGACAACTAAATCTATGGCGCTTAAAACTGCCGTCAATGTATTGTAAATGGCAGCGTTTTAAAATCGCTAAATAAATCACAGCTTGATACATTTTTCCCCAGGAGTTCTTCAAGACTTAATACCATTCTCCGCATGTCTCAGGGCACAGGGATATACTGCATGCCTCCCAACCATTTCTCCATTTAGGAGGGTCAGGCCGAGTTGAGCTATGTCATGCCATTCCGATCCAGACAGTTTTTTCCCGGGGTGTAAAATTTTGGAGGTATGTTTAATTCACTGTTTAATTGGCAAGCAGAGCAGGTGCATTACCATCAGTTAACTTAATCCAAGTGCAGTTCTGAGGACTGAAGCTCTAAGTCAATGACCGACAGGGCGAATATTCCCGGTAGCCCTCTACCTCTACTGTGGGGTGGAGAACCATCTTTCACCTTGAAAAGGGGTCCTTCACAACCAGATTCGAAGTGAGACATAAAATACCAGGTGGATCAGAAAGGAAGGTGGAAATCATAGACTGTATGGTACTTGATTTATCTTCCCACTGATTGGGTATGGACTGAGGCCCCAGTTTGAATGAGGCATCTTCAAGGCAATTTAGCATTCCTACTCTACCCACAACCTCCTTTCCTTCAGCCTCATCTTACCTCATGCCCTCTCCCCTGCACCCAAATCCACAGATGCTCAAAGACAACTAAGTACTGCAAAATTGATCTTCCTCTCTCGCCGTTCCACATCTGCTGCACCACTTTGCAAATCCCTACACTGGCTCCCTGTGTCCTCCGGAATCCAATTAAAATTGATCCCCCTTGCCTACAGTCATGGCCAATAGTTTTGAGAATGACACAAGTATTGGTTTTCACAATGTTTGCTGCTTCAGTGTTTTTAGACCTTTTTGTCAGATGTTGCTATGGTATACTGAAGTAAAATTACAAGCATTTCAAGTATCAAAGGCTTATATTGACAATTACATTAAGTTTATGCAAAGAGACAATATTTGCAGTATTGACCCTTCTTTTTGAAGACCTCTACAATTCGCCCTGGCATGCTGTCAATCAACTTCTGGGCCACATACTGACTGATGGCCGCCCATTCTTGCCTAATTAATGCTTACAGTTTGTCAGAATTTGTGGGTTTTTGTTTGTCCACCATCTTCTTGAGGATTGACCACAAGTTCTCAATGGGATTAGGGTCTGGGGAGTTTCCTGGCCATGGACCCAAAATTTCGATGTTTTGATCCCCGAGCCACTTAGTTATCACTTTTGCCTTAGGGCAAAGTGCTCCATCATGCTGGAAAAGGCATTGTTCGTCACCAAACTATTCTTGGATGGTTGGAAGAAGTTTCTCTTGGAGGATGTTTTGGTACCATTCTTTTATTCATGGCTGTGTTCTTAAGCAAAATTGTGAGTGAGCCCACTCCCTTGGCTGAGAAGCAACCCCACATATGAATGGTCTCAGGATGCTTTAATGTTGGCATGACACAGGACTGATGGTAGCGCTCACCTGCCATTCCTGAGCAAGCTCTGCACTGGTGGTGCCCCGATCCCACAGCTGAATCAACTTTGGGAGACCGCCCTGGCGCTTGCTGGACATTCTTGGGCACCCTGAAACTTTCTTCACAACTATTGAACCCCTCTCCTTGAAGTTCTTGATGATCCGATAAATGGTTGATTTAGGTGCAATCTTACTAGCAACAATATCCTTGCCTGTGAAGCCCTTTTTCTGCAAAACAATAATGACTGCAGTTGTTTTGTTGCAGATAACCATGGTTAACAGAAAAAGAGCAATTTCATGCACCACCCTCTTTTTAAAGCTTCCAGTCTGTTATTCTAACTCTACCAAATTTTTACCCAATTCTACCCTAGATGTCCTGTTATTCTAACTCAATCAGCATGACAGAGTGATCTCCAGCCTTTTCCTCGTCAAACACTCTCACCTGTGTTAATGAGAGAATCACTGACCTGATGTCAACTGGTCCTTTTGTGGCAGGGCTGAAACGCAGGACTTTGAAATGAATTGCAATTCATCTAATCACTGTTCATGACATTCTGGAGTATTTGCAAATTGGCATCATAAAAACTGAGGCAGCAGACTGTGAAAATAATATTTGTGTCATTCTCAAAACTTTTGGCCATGACTGTACAAAACCCTCCTAAAACACCACCCCTTCATACATCTCAAATCTCATATTAAAATACTCTCCCTCCTGCCGTCTTAGATCTACTTCTGACCTGCGCATTGTCTCGTCTCTGGTAACCACCTCTCACTGGCGCCTGCAAGACTTCGCCATGCTGCTCCCCACTTATGGAGTTCCCTACCATGCCCATCAGGCTTTCTCACAGCCTTCAAATCTTTAGACGTTCTCTAAAAACCCATCTCTTTTTTAAAGCTTACCTTATCCCTGATGATCATATTCACACTAGTACATCTACAGAAATGTCCACTTTAAGCCACACTTACTCCTCTTGTTTCAGTTGTGCCCTTTTCCACTTAGAATATAAGCTCTCTAATGAGCAGTGTCCTCCAAACCCTTTGTCTGCATTGATTTTGTCTGCCTTGTATATGTATGTCCTGCTTTCCTTACTATACGGTCCTTTTTTATTCGGGGCATGGCAAATCTCATTATCTTGGCCCCGCAACATGCAATGTTGCAAAAGCGTTATTTAGCTATGTTTGTAATGTATGTATTATCGGTGAGTCATTTATAGCATCCTACATTGAGATATATATATATATATATATATATATATGTATATATATGTGACAAAACTAGTGTGATATGTGGATTATAGCAAATACTTTTTATAGCCCATGCTTTGTTCCCTAGCTCACCAGACTACAACTGCATTGTCCAATAACATGTGGCTAAGGGAACATTGTAGTTCAGTGTACATATGTATATTGTGTATTATATATTGATGACTTGCAGTAATGTTATTCATTGTCCTTAAACGGAAGCCAGGAGCGTTATGGGTAAAGATCAGGTGGTGTCCAGGATACAGGTGAGAGGGCTGGAGCTGCATTCATTCTCCCCCCTCCTTCCTCTACAGGAAGCATGGAACAGCTGGGAACCCTGTGACATCACAAAGTAGTGTAAGGGGTTAATTTTAGGAGGGGCTCACTTCTACCTTATCCTTGGAAGTAGGGGAAGCCAATTAGCATCAATTGTTCCTTAGGACTAGTCCAGACATGCTGTCTGCATCCCAGCAGGGGGCTTCTGTGGAAGGACATCTCATCTTCACTGCCCTGTCCAAACCCCCTAGTCCTGCACTGACCAATGGTTAAAAAGAATAGACCCAGGTGGTTGCCCAGGGAGGGGAAAGACTGTGGAAATTAGACCTGGGATATAAGGAACAACTCCAAGGGGGAGGGGTGTTTATGCTGGGATTTCATTCATGAAGGTGCATCTAGTTTTGAATTATCGTTTTCTAACTAGTCTCTATATATGCAGCTGAGAGGGATCCATGGGTCGTGAAGTCTGGACAGCAGGTGACTATATCTCCTTAAGTTATTGGGGTAAGGGACAGATAATGTGGTAAACCTGCCAGGCATTTATTTACTGTGTGTACATAAGATTCTAGTGTTGTTTGTATGACAATAAATATACTGTTGTATGTTTATAACTGCATTTTGCCTGAGTGACCATACGAATCCTAGAAGGTGCTGGGTAGACTTCCCTGGCATAGGAAGGCACCCGTGGGTGGCCAGCCAGTGTGAAGTGGGTAGAATTGGCCCAGATACACCCGGTATCTTCACAATATATATATATATATATATATATTCTACTATATAAATGCCTAGTGGCGTGTGTGAAAAAAAAAAAACCAAGCTGCAGCGCCACCTGCTGGGCAGAGTTATACACTGACCTATATATTTCTTGAAGGAGAAGTGACAGTTGGGAGTGGTTGGTGGTTGCCGGGGGTGACAGTGGGGAGTTTTTAACACCTTAAGTAGCTTGATGAAGGGTGTGGCGATGAAGATGAAGGATGAGGTGATGGAGAAAAATGATGAGGTGGTGACATGTGGACAAAACCACGTTAAAAAAAGGCGCTTGCGTCGGGAAGTAACGCTCTTCCCCGAGGAGGCCTGGGCTAGGCCCAAATGCATGACAAGAACCTTTTTAACACCTTATGTAGCTTGATTTGACTAGAATGCATGAGTATCATGCACGGGTTAACTTGTATATATTCATATATATATATATATATATATATATATATATATATATATCTAATGTATAAAAGAGAAAATTTGTCCTTCTGTCTTTCTGTCTGTCTTTCTATACAAATCCAGATTTTTCAAGCGAAGATCATGAAGTTTTGCATACAAGTGTATTAAAACATGACGGAGGCAACTAAAAAAATTTAAAATTGAAATTCATTACGAGGTGGGGGTGGCGAGGGGGGTAACACCTAAAAATCATCGAAAACAACCATAACTCTGGAATGACTGGAACAATTTACACCAAACCTGGTACACATATGACTTACAGTCTGACAACAAATATTGTGGGGGCAAGACACCCCTAGCACTCCTAAGGGTGGGGGTGGCGAGGGGGGTAACACCTAAAAATCATCGAAAATGACCATAACTCTGGAATGTCTGGAACAATGTCTTGGAAGAAGTTCCAAAAAAAAGGGGAAATATATTTTTTCTGGATGCACCCGGAAGAACAGGTAAGACGTTTCTCATCAAGTTGTTACTTGCTACAATTCGAGTACATTCCAAGATAGCTATTGCTGTGGCCTCTTCTGGAATTGCTGCAACTTTGCTCCCTGGTGGAAGAACAGCACATTCAGCTTTCAAGTTACCGCTTAATCTGGCCCGAAGTGAAACTCCCGTCTGCAATATCACTAAACGAACAGAAAAAGCTCAGATTCTGCAGGAATGTCAGGTCATTGTATGGGATGAATGCACCATGTCACACAAAAATGCTTTACAGGCCCTCAATCAAACACTTCAATTTTTAAGAGGCAATGATTTACTAATGGGTGGAGTCACTGTTGTATTGGCTAGAGATTTTCGACAAACATTGCTGGTCATTCCAAAAGGAACAATGGCGGATGAAATTAATGCATGCCTTAAATCATCACATCTTTGGAGGCATGTTCGCACTTTGCGACTAACCACAAATATGAGAGTTTCTCTGCATGGCAACACAATGGACGGTCAGTTTGCTGATCATTTGTTAAATATTGGGAATGGTTTAATGCCGCTTCATCCAGTAACTAAAATAATTGTGTAAACAACATCAACTTAAAGATTCAAGAAGAGTTGCCTGGAAAAGCCATATTATACAAATCAATAGATACCGTTGTTGAAGAAAATGAGGCTGTGCACTATCCTACTGAATTTTTAAACTCTTTAGAACCTCCCGGAATGTCACTGCATAACCTGGTACTGAAGATTGGATCACACATTATGCTTCTCAGAAATTTAAATCCTCCAAGACTTTGTAACGGTACAAGATTAGTAGTCCAAAAGCTCAATTCTCATGTCATTGAAGCAACTATTTTGACAGGCTGTGCAAAATGTGACAATGCTTTCATTCCACGCATACCTCTCATTCCATCTGATATGCCATTTCAATTTAAGCGTCTACAATTTCCAGTTCGTTTAGCTTTTGCCATGTCTATCAATAAGGCCCAAGGACAATCTTTACATGTAGCTGGAGTCAACTTGGAATCACCTTGCTTTTCTCATGCACAATTTTACGTTGTGTGCTCAAGAGTTGGATCACCAAGAAATTTGTATGTATTTGCCCCAAATGAAGAAACGAGAAATATAGTTTATCAAGCTGTTTTGAAGTAATTGTTTATCGGTTCGTTCCATCATATACAGTTCAAATACAGTTTGACATTTTCACTTTTCACCTTCTACTGGTCCAATTTTAACATGATATTTACATGTATGTTTAATATTTAGATAGATTTTTGTAAATAAACATTTTTTAAATCCCGGGCAACGCCGGGTATTCTGCTAGTATATATATAAAAGCTAATATGGTACATAGACCTATAGTTTGGGTGTCACATGTTACACTTATTCTTTTGAATATTATTATTTAGATTAGAATACACAGTTCTTTTAAAGAACTGGTTCTTCTGTGGGAGGTCACTAATTATTTATGAGCAGCACTGCAGTGGGCAGGGCCGGACTGGGGCTAAAAATCAGCCCTGGCATTTAAAGCACACAGTTCCACCATGCACGATATTGTTGCATACTGATGTGGTGTTGATGGTACAGTGCAACAAGAAGCAACGGCACAAACTTATGTATCACCCTCGTTGTACAAAGCACCAGGAAAATGCATAAAACTATAATGTTTAAAAAAAACAAAAAAATATATATGGTTAAAATACAATGTATAATGTGTCCATGCTATTTCCCCCTGAACCAAATAAGACACTAGTTTTTCGAGACATAGTGGCCATAGTAATTTATTGAATTATAATATACTATATGTAAGCCTCAGCATCAAACCAAAAATAAATTTAATATTTTATATAACAACTAAAATTAACATGTAAAACGTTAACATTGCACAGAACTGCAATAGAGCACCTACAGTGGTTGGACAACGAATTAGGAGTTTTTAAACTTTTGTGTATTTTTAAGATTTGTACCTCAAAAATCAGTGAATATATAGTAAATACGGTCTGATTTATAGTCTTAGGTTTTTGTTATGGGGAGTAAAATGGGAAAACTTCGGATATATGTCCATGAAAAAAGCATGAAATAGAGGTTTTGCGTAAACATTCTGGCACGTGGAATTGCACACGCTGCTAAATTTGCACTTCAGTGTGTAGGAAGAATTAAGAGGAAGTTAGGAGAACCAGTAATGCCAACAAAGTGTTTGAACTGCAAAAGCAGACATAAAACTACGCACAGACAGGACAGAGTGCTCAAGAAAATTGCAACTGAGAACCGAAAATTGCCAGCCAAACATCTGATGATGATGTGAAAGGAAGTAGGAGCCAACGTTTCTTTAAAAACTGTTCGGAGGCCCGTTTCACCTTATAATAGGACATGAAGGCCAGTCCCATAAAATTAAGACACTGGAACAAGGAGTGGCTCTTCTTCCCACCTTTGGAGTGGCGACATCCTCAATACCAATAACGGCTGCAACAGAGACTTCGAGACCAACAGCTCCTACGACATCGTGGACGCAAGTTCGAGGAAATTAGAAGAACGGACTTACACATATATATGTAGTCAAGCGACAACAAATGAACGCCAGCTACTAGAGACGAATAGAGAGGCCCCTTTGCGCATTGGTTTAGTTGAACCATGAAGGTCTCTAATTGCTACACTGATACGGAACTTTTATATCTCCACCCAGTTCGGACTTGGATATGCTCCAAAACTTAAGTACCTTTTATTATACTACTATAATAGTTTGGTTGGCGAAGAGATTTGGCAACTTTTTCTTCAAAATAGTTAGAATGTTTTGATAATATAATCTATCACTGAAAGTTTCAAGTTTTTAAGAAAGATTGTATAGCCTGTCTAAGAGAACAACTTTATACTTGAGCCTTTTAGCATTGATTGCTATTTAGATGATACGAGATAGACTCTCAGGATAGTCATAAGATGATGGGTTGATAATAAATAGACCAAAATCCTCATGAAAAAAAAAAAAAGGGGTCATCAACATAATACTAAAGTTATCACTTAATGTCAATTGTTAGACTTCGGTAGATATCTAAATTTGATGCTGGACTCTACCTTGTTAAGTATTCAGTTGTTACTAGAATGTATAACCCTCTCCAATTTATACTCTAGAATATGTCTTGTGTTTACATGGTTTAAGTTAGTTAGTCACTCAGTTAGGATTCCCCCCTAGCAAGTGTCCCGCTTGCAACGTGACCACCCCCACACTCCCCAAGTACACAGGATGTACTGGTTTCAATTTATGGAAGACAACTCTTGCCAGTCAAGTTGTCTTCTCCCTTGTACCTATGTTTCCAAACCCACTTTACCCTTGTCCCATCCCCTCTTTGTCCCTCCCCCTCAGCCTGGCATCTTGTCCCCCCAATTGCTTTACTGTAATCGACTATGGTCTGACTACTATTGGTACCAACCATGACTTTTTCTATTATGACCATTAATGTTAATGGTCTCAATACCCCAAAAAAGCGCACAATATTGATCCAGTACTTAAAACGACACTCCCCGCAAATTGTAATGCTCCAAGAGACACATTTTAAGCATACTCATCCAAATTTACAATGTAAACAATACCCTTAGGTATTTTACTCTACCTCCTCCCAAAAGGTCAAAGGTACGGCAATCCTACTTCATCATACCCTTCCCCTAACAGTAGAATCCAGCTGTATAGACCCCCAAGGACGATTTATCATTCTCAAAGGCTCTCTTTCACATACTCACATAACTCTAGCTACATTATGTGCGCCCAACACCTCCCAGAAGACATTCTTTGTTCACTTCTTTGCCAGACTCTCACAGCTTGGGGCGGGAAGAGTAATCTTGGGTGGAGACTTTAATACCATCTTAAACGCTCGGTTAGACCACTCGCAATCAACGCAAAGTGGCAGTCGCACCACTGATGAGGGAGTAAAACTGCAATCCTTGCTTACTCAGGCTAACCTATACGATTCATGGAGAGTACTTTACTCCAGTGATAGAACCTTCACACACTACTCTGTACCACATGGTACTTACTCCAGAATAGATATGCTTTTTGTAGACGCTCAGACGACACAGCATTTGAAATCAGCCTCTACCTCACCAGTCCCATGGTCTGACCACTCAGCCGTGACTTTGCGACTTGACATTTTGGCAACTTGCATCCCATGTATCAGGTGGAGATTAAACGACCATCTGTTCTTAATTCAGGATAATGTTAACACAATACGACAAGCCTTAGATGATGTCACTCACCGGACCGTGAGTGCCTCTACGCTGGTGCGTGGCTCCCTAGCCTTCCTGCCGGCACCTATCTTGAACCGCGGCCGTCCGCCATCCTGATGGACTGCGCATGCGCAGCACCCAAGAACTCTTGTGACTGTTGCTTTTAATCTAATTGGTTGATCAGGCAACTCTCCCTATTTAAGGCACCTGTGCTCATTACCTCATTGCCTGATCTTGAGTCTCATTCCCTGTGAGTCTCTGAAGGTGTCTCCTGTGTTCTACTAGTGTCTTCAGTTTCCTGCTGATTCCTGTTCTACTCATCGCTGGTCTCCATACCCACTACTTCTCCTGTGTTCTACTAGTGTCTTCAGTTTCCTGCTGATTTCTGTTCTACTCATCGCTGGTCTCCATACCCGCTACTGTCTCCTGTGTACTACTGGTGTCTTCAGTTCCTGTGGATTCCCTGTGCTACTCATCGCTAGATTCCATACCTGCTACAGTCTCCTGTTTCCTGCCTGTGTCCTCAGCTGGACTCTGATTACCGGATCTACTCACCTGTGGTTCCTACACTCGTCTCTGCCGTTCAGCGTCTCTACAGTCCCTGCATCTTCCTGTGGACAGACTGTTCTACTGAATAGCAGTATGCCTATCTGTTATTGACTTTCTACGTTTACTCTGCATATCCGCTAGGACAAGTTTCCACTCTCAGCAGCGGTATCCATACCCGCTATAGACTGTTATTGTTACGCTGCATATCTGTTTGGAATTAACCGTACTACTCAGTCGTTATATGCATAATTGTGATTGACTATCCTTTATTGGCCTGCATATCTGTGCTGAGCAAGTCTCTACCAAGCAGCGCCACATACCGTTATAGACTTTGCTGGATATGCTGCATATCTATTGGGATCAAGTTCCTCTGTGCTCTCAGTGTCTGCATCCTATTATCCTTTGAATGCCTCCACTCATCGATACCTGTACACATCCTCACCTATTAAGCAGTGGTACAACTTGCTGTACGCAGACTACTGACTTCCCCGCTACCTACCTGCACCTGGACAAGTCTTCTCATCATAGCAGTGGTACAACTTGCTGTACGCAGACCACTGACTTCCCTACTACCTCCTGCATCTGCCCACGTCCATCCTGATCCCCATGTTCAAATCTGCCTTTCCACTATATCAGCTAGTCGCTGACTCATTGACCAAGATTGCTGCAAGTCACTGACTTTCCTATTCTTTATTGGCATTCTCTCTCCATCTGCTGTGATATATGTTCCGCTAGTCACCCTGCTACCAGAGGACCGTTGTGTTAAACTTCACTACTCTGGTAAGCCCAGTCATCTGGTGAATTCCTGGGCAAGACTCCTAGTGCCCATGACAGATGATTATCAAGCAGACAACAATCAGCATCAAACTACACCTGCCATAAGATGGGAAGCTCATAAAGCAACTATCAGAGGCCGACTGATTAGCCTAGCCTCATACAAGAAAAAAAAGCATAGACAGACAGTCACTAAATTGGAGTCCCAAATACAAACACTCACTCTTCGTCACCAGAAATATCCTAAACGTACAACTTACCTTAAAATGCTAGCCCTGAAAGGACAATTAGGCAAACTACTCTCCGCGAAGGCTGCTAAGACCCTTCAATGGCTTCAGCAGCGTTTCTATGAAAAGGGTGATAAAGTCGACACACTACTGCCTCTCGATTCTCTTCCCTCTTTACAGGAGGAGCTAGACAAATACGGAGAAATCTATAATTTTAAAATTAATATAGATAAGTCTGAAATCCTTCCCCTTAATACATCTCCTCATTTATTAGATTCCCTTAAACGTCAATCGTCCTTTAGATGACAGCCGGATAAACTTAAATATTTGGGGATCTACTTAACGAGACAATATAATCAGCTCTATGCGGCCAACTTCCCCCGGCTCTTGAATATGCTCAAAAAAGATCTCGAGAAATGGGACAACTTATACATCTCGTGGCTAGGTCGCATAGCGGCGGTAAAAATGAATTTACTACCACCAATCCTTTATCTATTTCAAGCGTTACCTATTCGAGTCCCTTCACTTGCACTAAAGACTTTACAGAAATAGGTTTCCTGATTCATTTGGGCGGGGAAACGGCCTCGCGTACAAGCCTGCGTGCTTTATCGTCGAACCTCGGAGGGGGGGGGGGCCTCCCAAATATTTCTAAGTACTACATTGCAGCACATCTAACTCAACTAGTCCTGTTCCATTCTCCTCTTGGCACGAGGTTAGTTATGGGTTGACATAGAGGCTAATCTTATGCATATTCTCTCGCCTTATACCCTTTTATGGATCTCGATCAAACACCGACCGCCCCTCTCTTCACTTCCACCTACTACCCGTTTCTCACTCCAGATATGGGACTACTGTACCCGAGCATTCTATTTGGTAACACACCATGAAATTATGTTTCCATTATGGAATAACCCTGACTTCCCCCCTGGACAACAACAATCCTTCTATCAGCTCTGGTCTTCATGTGGATTCAGGTTTTTGAGAGACGTAGCCTGCTTAAGTGTCTTTCCTGAGTTTGCGGACCTCCAACATTGTCATGGTATCCCACATAACCGATTTTACCAATATCTACAGCTAAGACACCTGTATCATTCAATCCCAGCACTTAAGACCATTTACTATCTTACGCCCTTAGAAACCTTCTGCGTAAGGAAATCCCTCCCTACTGGCTTAATTTCGACATTCTACAGCATCCTGGTGGCATTTCGTCAACCTGACAAGATTCGGTATGAGCTTAAGTGGGAGGAAGACCTTGGGGAGGTAATAGAGGTGGAGGAATGGGCTAGGATTAGAGCGTGTGTCGCCAAGAGCTCTATATGTGTGAAAACCAAGGAGAACGCTTATAAATTGTTGTATAGGTGGTATTTGGTCCCCACTCGCCTAAAAGCCATTTATCCCGACTCCTCTAACTTATGTTGGAGGAACTGCGGGCAAGAGGGCTCCTTCCACCACATATGGTGGTCATGCCCTAAGATGGTGGGATTCTGGCAAAAAGTTCATAATCTAATACACAAAGTCACTAAGCTACAATTACCCCCCTGCCCTTCTTATACACTCCTACATAGAACTGACCCAGATACTAGTAAACAAACGGCAGCGCTTGTGGGCCATATTCTTAATGCAGCTAAAACTGCAGTGGCAGCAAACTGGAAAAAAGCAGAACCCCCCACTCTAACTGAAATCATAAGCCGAATATGGCAGACTTATCGTTGTGAACATATTACTAGTATAATAAATGATAAACCCATTAAATTTCAAAATACCTGGCAACCTTGGCTGGCTATCTATGGAGCGGATCAACCAGGGACCGATCAAAGTTAAGGTCTCAGTTAAATGATAAAAAGGATATTATGATCCCGATTGCAGAGGGATTTTCTGAACATCTAGCTGACAACGGGATGGCAGGCTGAGTTTCCCTCCCCCCTTCCCTGCCCCCCCCCTACTTTCTTGTTTTTTTCCCTCCCTCAATTCATTTGATGTTTAACATTATAACAATGTTCTTGTTAGTTTACTTTTATTAACAAATTATCTGTTTTGCAGTTGAACCTGTATGCTGTTGATACTATAACACTGTCAATAAAATATTTTAAAAAAAAAAACTGTTCGGAGGCGCTTTGCAGAGTTTGGGGATCGAGCTTGTCGACCAGTCAAGGAACCAAAGCGGACGCCGACGATGAGGAAAAATCACCTTGCATGGGTCATTATTTTATCAAAATTTTATAAGAAACGTAAAAATTCCTAATTGATTGTCCAACCACTGTATTTACTGCAATTTAAAAAACCATAAGTCAGCAGACCCTCCAACAGGACCCCTTCCACCAGGTACAAGAGTCTCTGCTCCTGGACTTCCCACATCATTTATGATTGCTGTCATCTTAGCGGTAACTTTTATTAGGTATATTTAGATATATTTAACATAGACTGAAATTATCTTCAAGTATTAAAATAATTCAAAGAGACTTCTTTGAAAATGACACAGTAAGAATAAGCAATATCTAAAGGATACAACATTGTACTGAATTATATAGTGGTATAGTTATAGTTATTGCTTCTAATCTCTCCAGTGTGGCAGGGAGTGTTATAAATGTTGTCTCCTTTACATATACACTACTTACATTTAGCATGTCCTGACCTCTAAGGCTAAAATGTAAAAAACTTTATATAAATGAACTACTAATAAAAGACTAATTTAGATTTGCAAATACATTGGTAACTTCTCTGAACTAATGTTTTAGGATACATTTTGCCACTGTAAACCTATAAGGTCGGCCCACCCATCAAACAATTGGATCTGTTCAATTTAGCTATCCGATTTGGTTTGCTATAGACAACTAAGGTATATGTCACTTTAAGTGTTCTCTGAAAGCAGTTATTGATATATATATCTGATTACCTCTTTCCACTCCAGAATCCAAGACTTCTCCCGTGCTGCCCCCCTTCACTGGAATGACCTCCCTCGCTCCATCCATCTCTCTCCCACTCTTAGCTCCTTCAAACGGGTACTAAAAACCCACCTAAAAAGCCTACCCACCTTCCACCTAACCCTGCCTCCCCTCCTTTATACGCCAACTCACTCCCTCTGTACTTGTGTTTTGTTCACCCTCCCTTAGGATGTAAGCTCATTGAGCAGGGCCCTCCTCCCTCTTGTGTCCTTACCAGCTCTTCTGCTCCATCTCTACCGCATTAGCCTGCTTAGAGCTCCTGAAGTGTCAGTATTTTTTGTTTACTGTTCAGTAATGTAATACCCTGTACTGTCTACTGTTTGTGCATTGTACGGCGCTGCAGAACTCTTGTAGCGCCTAACAAATAAAGGATAATAATAATATATATATGCCAACCTTGCCAACAACAGGAACAACAACGAAATGCAGCACTGACCAAATAAAACAATAAAAATTATTTTAATTATTTGTAAAGAATTGTGTAATGATGAAAAATATATACCAGTATATATAAAATGGAGATAGACCGAATGAATGAATATATCAATCACAATTGTTTCTGATGATTTACCAGGGTAAAAAAGATTGGAAACAGAATGGTTCTCTTAAAAATTATATATAAATTTATTAAAATCACTACACTATATAGTTATGAATATGTAAACCTAAAACCTAAAATAAATGATCAAAAAATATTGAGTATACAACACAGGTTACGAAACTGAATTGATCAGAAAAATCCATGATTAACACCCTAATCAAAGTAATTGTGCATACTGGTTAGATTGTGCACACCGAACATCACATAAATAAACATGTAAATCCCAGCATATTTGACAAACGAGTACATGCAGATACTATGTGGATCTATTTATGAGAATAGTGTCACATATAATGATCCTGTTACAATGCAGTACTGATATTAGTAGTTAGTTAATAGAATAGTATATCCACGTTCTCAATCTAGAAAAAGCAGCATAATTCCAATTAGTTCCCAAGTAGCTTCTTGATCTAATCAGTGTGCACAATTGTTTTGATTAGGATGTTTAATAAATTTATATACAAGTTTTAAGACAACCATTCTGCTTCCAATCTTTTTCACCCTAATGAATCATCAGAAACAATTGTGATTGATAAATACATTTATTTGGTCTATCTCCATTTTATTTATACTGTTATATATTTTTTATAACTATTTCAAAGAATTTTGTTTGGTTTTATTGTTTTTTTGTCAGGAAGTGAACAAGTAAAATACATATTTAATATATTAGTTTTTTGTTAATGTTTTTAAATAAGCAATGAACATTTAGAGTTGAGATAACAATGGAGAAAGTCTTGAAGAAATACATGGCTATGTAAACTAGAGGGCAGCCATTTTCAAATATTTATTCAAATGAATTTGCAGTGCGGCCCATGTTTATAAACATCAATGTAATATACTAGAAAGTTACCTGCTGGCTGTTTCTATTCACTCTGCTTTACCCCTCAGAAGCTAGACCACGCTCTTAGAGCCGCTCCTAGTCATTAGTCGTCTGCGCGTGACTTCATGACACAGATGACATCAAAACGCTGCGCGATACTGACACAACGGCAACTGAGCAGAATATCGGGATGTGCTCCTGTTCAGGAGGGCTTGCAGACGGTCAGACCGGCCCATCTAGCCATCGGCCCTCCTGGCAAATGCCAGAAGTGCCAGATGGCTTGTCCGGCCCTGGCAGTGTGTGATCTTGCCACACGCCGGTCTCTCGTGGCCACTACTCGAGGACCGGTGCGCCTACCCTCCTCCTGATTCTTCGCTTTCCTTGCCAGCTGTCATGTCGGCGGCGGTCCTGCGCTTGCGCAGACCGTCTCACCTGTTCCACCTGCCATGTTTTCCAATTGGTTGTACTTTCCTGACATCCCTTTAGAAGGCTCCTCCCCTCACCTATCAGTGCTGGTTCTTCGTGTCTACTTCTGGCCTGGAAGAAGCTTCCCTCTTCTCCGCATGGTGTTTAGTCGCTACCTCTCCAGTGTGCTGCCGCTGATGTCCGCTTACCTGTTCCACTCGTTAGTGGTAATTGCTGTGGCTCATCACCCGCTATCTATCCAGTGTATTGTCGCTGATCTCCACTTACCTGCTCCACTTGTTAGTGGTATCTGTCGTAGATCATCGCTCTCTTCTCTCTAATGTGCTGCCGCAGATCGTCATTCAACTGCTCCACTTGTTAGTGGTAACTGCCGCAGATTCCTGCTCCCTACTTCTCCTAGTATATTGTCTCCCAGCATCATCTCATCCTGCCCCTAGTACTACAGGGGGATTACTCTCATCTCTCGTATCAGTTCTCTATCACATTTCACTGGGAGCATTCCTAGAGGGCCGCGACCTGCAGGGTGGAAGCTGCAAAACCCAAATTCCCTTGCGGGGATCCCTGGTGAAACCTTCCGCTCTGTAAGACTCTGCGCCTCTGGGTGTAGTCTCGCCAATCTCAGTCGAGACCAGCAGGATCTCACTCATCCTAGCGGATTCATGACAGATCTTCTCCTTAGGACAGCTGCCTATATAGTTAAAATTAATAGCAAGCGCCATTGGCAATTTTTGGGTAGGTTGCCCTACTGTGCAAACGTGAGGCAAATATGGAGGCAAGAGTGGAACTGCGCTGCTCTTTTCTTTATATTTGCCGCAGTACATAGACTCCAAAAACTCTTATGTCTCTTTGCATAAGGCTTTACTGACTGATTACACAATGATACATACAAACACAGAATGTAGTTCATGCTGTTATGGAACACTTAGCTTTTGTGGAGGTAAGAAATACAGTCAGACACCGATGCATGCACTTCCAGGGCTCTCACATGTGAGAGCCATAATCTCTAAAGTCTTAGATTAACCTGACATGAATATATTCCTTCTTTAGATGACATGAAATTGGATTAAACACCCTGTGACTGCCAGGCGGAGCAGGGGTCAGTTTAAAAGCCACAACACAATGCACAGAAGCTCTGTAGTAGGGGAACTGTGCTGAGGGGGCTGCCAGTAACGGAGAGACCACAGAATACAGAACACCCTACATTTTATTCTACCCTACTGAAACATCAGATATTATAATAAATAGATCTTAAAACAGAAACAAGAATCTGAAAGAATATCTGGATTTAGAATATAATATCGAACCTGTTAAAGCCATTGAGAGAGGACTATAGTGACAGATACTGTTGTGTGAAGATACCTAGCCTTCTCCTGCAGAATTGAAGATCTCTCAAGTCTTAACAAAAAACTCATTTATATTTGGTAGGAGATTTAAACAGCACAAGTATGGGAAGTACTAGCAGCTCTACGGTGGATGACCTACAGGCAGTGGAGATCCATCACTGGTACAAGAAGTTCATGACTGAGTGTCCATCGGGTCAGCTTACTCTTCATGAATTTAAACAATTCTTTGGTTTGCGTGGACTAAGTGGAGAAGCCAACAGCTATATAGAGCAAATGTTCCGTACCTTTGATATGAACAAGGTGAGATATTTACCTCTACACAAGTACTCTGTAATTAATTCGTATAGGACAGCTATTACAGTATGCTAGGGCTTACTAGGTAACATAGAACACATGTTCTATAACTAATTGTAACCATTCAGAAATGTACTTCCTGTAGCCTAACCTGCTCTAGATGGATTAAATCTAACATCTGTCTGGTTTCTATTAGTTACGGATGTGTTTCACATTATTTGCATGTTTTATTAACAACTTATTCCTGCTATACATAATCACTACAGCAAAGCAGGGCAAAGATAGCCTTTTGGGTTTATTTTGTGACATTGTGTGCCATTGCACTGGATATTGGATCGTAAGATCAAAAACAAGATTTTGGCTGTGTGCAAACATTTAAGTGAACTGCAAAGGGTGTAAATGAGCAACATGAAAGCAATTTATAGTTTAGTCACTGGTGCGCAGACTTTTCATAATTTAATGAAAAGTGGCATTAACCATTGCTTTTAGTTGTGTGACATTTGAAATTTTCCTCCATTAGATATGTAATTAGTAGCAAATAAATTCCAAAAATAAGACACTTTTAAATGAAGATAGCCCCATTGTCCGCTTAGTTTTTCAAATGAAACAATATCTTAATTAAGGTAATTCGTCAGTTGTAAAATAAATTAATTAATCAAATAAATCAGGAAACGTGCAACTTAATGAGTATTCCATAAGGGTAAGTTGTCAGTGCTTTGCACATAGTCATGCATGAGAACCACAACATAAAAGGGCCACACGCAATCATTTTGGCACATAAGCATCTTTCTGCCCTTCAGAGGTGTAAGACTGTTTGTGTACAAGGCGGACAAGCAGGTGCAATGTTGCAGAACCAGAACTCATTGTTGTACTGCACCACTATATTACAAGTGACCCTCCTATAGTTATGATTATTTTTTCCCTATGTTGAACTGTAAAAATTTGGTATAAGGTTGAGTTCCGCATGTTATGATGAAACCTACAGCTTTACTGATTTGTGCAGTACTATATCTGGATACATCAAGGTCACAATACACTAGTTCAGCACTGTTGTGCTGTACACTAATAACACATACCCGTTTCAAGCAGGCATTGATTTTTTTGATACCCCTCCCCTGGGGCCTGATTAACCAGTATCCTGACTAGGCTGCAAGGCTTTTGGGGGCAGCGCAAAATTTTTGGGTTGCAAAATTGTGAAAGAGAATTAATTTTAAAATATAGAGAATAGTTATTCTCCAAAGTAAAAGACAAAATGAAAGAAAAATGTAGTAAGGCTTTAATCTTGATGGATTGCCATGGTAAAGGCTGAAAACACTGAGTCATTGTGAGCAACACGATGGCTAAGTGGTTAGCACTTCTGCCGTACAGCACTGGGGTCATGAGTTCAATTCCCGACCATGGCCTTATCTGTGTGGATTTTGTATGTTCTCCCCGTGTTTGCGTCAGCAACCTCTGGTTGCGTCGGTTTCCTCCCACACTCCAAAAACATACTAGTAGGTTAATTGACTGCTATCAAATTGACCCTAGTCTGTGTCTGTGTGTGTGTGTGTGTGTGTGTGTGTTACGGAATTTAGACTGTAAGCCCCGATGGGGCAGGGACTGATGTGAGTGAGTTCTCAATACAGCGCTGCGGAATTAGTGACGCTATATAAATAAATGGTGATGATGATCCTCATTGGAGGATATTTGACTATGAGAGACAAGGATGGCGGCAGGCATAGTTGTGACAGGCCACTCCACCTTCACATCTTCACCCTTAGTTGCGTTTGTTCATGTTCTGCTATACAGTCCTGATTTTAATGAAAATAAGCTACTGACAAAGATTACCGTGACAAATTTGAAAAGCCAAGTGGAGCAGAATTTCAAACACCCAGGAACATAAATATCGGGTGGTGGGTGAAATAAGCTGAATTTGAAATTAAGGATGAATTTGCTTGTACCTACTGTGTATTAGAAGGAGTGGAAGGTGAGGAGGCGCTACAAGTGAATTAGCCTAGGGCGGCCTGAACCCTTAATCAGGCACTGCCCTCCCTTGTGTATTTCCCATATTCAAGAACACTACTGTTGCGCAGATACATTTAATGAAGTCACGTGCGGTGCAGTACAAATGGACCTTGGGACAGTAAAATCCCAAACCTGACATGTCTACTGTTCATTACATTTATTGTATTTTAAATCCTCATCCTTAATGCATATTAGGAACAGTCTACCAATGTATTCTTTTTAAAGAAATAAATACATCTGACCTGAATGGTCTGTTTTGTAAATAACACCCTTTCTGGCTAAAACTGTTGGTTAGATACACTTGTACTAGCATGTACTTTAGTCTGCAAAAATCTGGTGGTCCTCCCTGCTCGGGAGTCAGCATGATGTAAAGATTTGCCTGCCCTATATCATCAGGTGTGAATTGAACAGTTAGAATGTCAATAATGCACTGCTGCAGATTAAGGTACCTGTCAGATAATTAGTAGTGTTAGTAGTAGTACTTAATGAACAGTGTATATAAAATATGGTTTTACCTAAGTAATATGTGTTCTGTGTAAAATTCACCCTTGCGGTCTTTAATATTTAGTTAATTTCATTATTAAAATAAGTCTGTAATCCTTAACTTATAAAGTTTAAATAATAAGAATCGATGATGAGGATAGCATATTCACAGTATAATGGAAATTGACCCCACAGTTTGCTAGCGTTGAAAAATAATGACATTTACAAATACAAACAGTTCCTGGGACGCATCTTTAAAAGATGTCACTTCTCTTAGAACTTATGAATAACTGCCTGCTCTGTACAATATCATTTACTGAGGTGACCCTGTGTTAGCCAATCAATAACTAGAAAATCCCTATGTCAGTTTCACATACTGTCATGTCACTGGATCATACTGTAACCTGCTGTTATAAGGTAAGGTGCCTGTGTCATTTGGAATCAGGCACAAAGCTGTAAACTGAATGGTGTTTAATATACAGTGTAAAATATTAATGGATTATCGTTCAGTCCATTTGATTGTTAATGGATCTCATCATCACATCTATGTTTATCTCTGAATTACTAAATAGTAATTGGAGTTTTTGCATATATTACATATATTACAGGCATGGAAGTGTCACAAACTCTTTGGGTGGGACCATGTGTTACATTTACATATTATTAATTGATCACTGCAAACTAAAAATACATAAAAAGAACATTGTACTTCATTTTTTTGCAGGATGGATACATTGATTTTATGGAGTATGTTGCAGCTCTCAGCCTGGTTCTCCGAGGGAAGATTGAGCAGAAACTGCGTTGGTATTTCAAACTCTATGATGTAGATGGGAATGGCTGCATTGATCGACATGAGCTGCTTAATATAATCAAGGTGAGAGTGAGCTTTGTATGAGATGATCAGCAGAAAGCGAGCTGAGCAAAGTTTATTCAATATTGGGCTCTAGATATAGTACAATATATGCAGAGATTTTGTCAGGTTTCCCAGTATGCAAACCAATGAGACTTGTTGAAAATTAAAACAGAGTTCTTTATTTAAAACAAGGATCACACAGTTAAATAGTTAGATGCATGCAGACAATGGTAAATACAGCTAGCACAAGTCCATTGGCATTACAGATAACAGATGCAGAGTTCAATGAAATTGATAATACAATTTGACATCAGATATTGGGAGTAATAGTTGCTACAATAGGAATCAGATACTGCCCTGAATAAACAGCAGGAGCTGAGTGCTGCACACGTAGCAGCTATAGCAGATACTGAATATTGGCAAATGCTCAGAGGCACAGTCTATAAATGACAAGAGCTGAAGGCTTACATATGAGTTTTCTGCAGCATAAACTGGATGCTGGAATATCCTTAGAATATTCAGAAACTGAGTGTTGCAACAGTAGCTGCTATAGCAGATGCTGGATAGTCCACAGGTCATAGCAAGACGCTCCATGGAAGGAGTACACAGGAGGATGGTCAGCAAGTAAGGATCAAAAACCGGAAGATCCACAATGGTACCAAGGAGCAAGCAGATGCAAACTCAATTAAGTCAAAGTCAGGGTCACATAAAAAAAAGATACAAAACAATAAGCCAAGCAGGAGTCTGATCCATCAGGTACAGATCACAGGAGTGAGACCAGGAACAGCAAACAATTGATGAACTAGCAGCCAATCTGCTGGAAAAGGCAAACTGTAACGATCAGGTGTTCAGGATCCAGGAGAAATGATGAGGGCTTAATCCCTTGAAGGCAGGATCCGATATAGTCTATGCAGCATCCAAACAGGAGATGATGTATTGCAGACAGAGGCAGATCATGACAGGTTGAGTGGATACCAGACACTCAACAAACAAGGTAAATGAGGATTGCTGAAAAAAGTTACAATCATATTCTAGAATCGGACAAGTAGCTGTAAATTCATCATTGATTTCCACTGGATATCCAAAGTGTGGAAAATATATATCAACAAAGTCAGAGGAGAGCTGAGACCTAGAAAACCCTCTCTTCTTGTTCTCTTTCCAATTATGAGTCTTTTGGGAACAAAAGTTTGCTCAAATTGGACAATACACAAATGTAACTCCAAGGTTGGAGTACTTGGAGATATAAAAGATGGAACAGATGAACGGTAGGTTGGGTCTGTATCCGATGGACAAAAACCTTTAATTACTAAATCAATAAAAACTAGTAGATTTTTAGATTTTAAAGAATGGGATCTCTGGTCTCAATAAAAGGGTTTGCCTATTCCAGAGCTTTCCCTGTAAAGTTGGACAAAATAAAATATACTTGATTTTCTTGCTAATTGAAAAGGTATGATACAGACTGAAACTAAATAATGGCATAAAATTGTGCCATGTCCCCCATCAAAAGTAGGTGATTGGAATTCTATAACAGAAAGCAAATCAATTTTGGATTACGGGGTAGTAGGAACCTTGGATGGAGAGTTGGATTTGGAAATCTTGGGATCCACACTGGAAGAAGAGGTGACAGATAAAACAGGTGTCTTGGAGATCCTAGAACTGGAGTTATTATCTGAACCAGTTGGACCGGAGTGTCCAATTGAAACAACAGGAGAGGAATCTATCACAGAGATTACATTACAGATGTCTTTGGCTAGAACAGAGCAAGAGTTCCAGACTGGGACAGCAGAGCAGGAGTCCCCAACTTGGAGTGAAATAAGACCAAAAAGATTGAACTCTGATGGAGCAGATAGCATTGACTCAGACTGAGCACATATCTCTGTGGGCTTGGACTGAGCGCGTATATCTCTGGAGGCTCGGACTGAGCACGTATCTCTGGGGGCTCGGATTGAGCGCATATCTCTGAGGGCTCGGAGTGAGCGCACATCTCTGAGGGCTCGGACTGAGTGCATAAATCTAGGGACTCAGACTGAGTGCATATCTCTAGGGGCTCAGACTGAGCACGTATCTCTGGGGGGCGTGGAGTGATCACGTATCTTCGAGGGCTCGAACTGAGCACGTATCTCCGAGGGCTTGAACTGAACACGTATCTCTGGGGGCTTGAACTGAGCACACTTGGTTTAAGGGCCGGACTGGGCACACCAGTCGGAAGGCCTGGACTGGGCAGCACTATAAGGCATCTTTGACCAAACAGAAATTTGAGGCATTTCTGACCGAGCAGCGCAATGTGGAATCTCTGATTGAGCTGCGCGGTGAGGCATCTCTGGATTAACAGAGCTAGGAGGCATCTCTGGCTAAACAGTGGTCAGGATTCCTAGTATGAATACTATTGAGAGTTATGGTAATGAAAGAAGAATGTCTTTATTGAAAACACGGCTACACAGCACAGAGAGCAATAGGTACAATCAATGGCTAACGGCAACTCAGTTCTTAGAGGCAGCAGATTCAAGACAACAGGAAGTAGCATAGTACGAATTACACAGGAACCAACAGATGCAATGAATGGTTAATGGCAACTCAGTACATAGGGGCAGTAGGTTCAAGAAAGCAGGGATGGCAGGTATAAGGATAAATACAGGCTCCTAGACACAGAGGGACAACTGCAGCACAGGGTAGGAGGTTTACCAGGTCAGGATCTGAGGCTGGAGACACAGGGGAATCAAGAAACACTGGATAAACAATGACAAAATTCAGGTTTAACCGCCAGGCACTGGATGATCCACGGGTGCCTGGATTCCAGGTTAAGCCAAAAGGCACAAGGCATCGGATGGACCACCAGTGTCAGGAGTCCAGGTTAGCCAGGAGGCAGGAGGCACTGGATGATTCACGGCTGTCAAGATTCCAGGTTAGCCTGGAGGCAGGAGGCACTGGATGATCCACAGGTGTCAGGCAAACAGAGGGTCAGACAGGCCAAGGATCTGAAGCCAGGAAATCCACAATGCCAGGCAAAGAGCAGGAACAAGATCAATACAAAGACGGGGTCTAGGTAACACAACTCGGAAGGAGACCCGGACTGGGCACACAACTTGGAAGGCCTGGGCTGGACCCACAAATCTGAAGGCCCGGACTGGGGACGCAACTCAGACGGCACTATGAAGCACCTCTGACTGAATAGCACTGTGAGACACCTCTAACCGAACAGCACTATGAAGCACCTCTGACCAAACAGCACTATGAGGCAACTCTAACCGAACAGCAGTATGAGGCAACTCGGACCGAACAGCACTTTGAGGCACCTTTGGCCGAGTGGCACTATGAGACACCTCTGACCGAACATAGCCATGAGGCAACTCTGCGCGAACGGTACGGTGAGGCAACTCAGACTGAATAGTACGGTGATGCAACTCTGTCTGGACAGTATGGTGAGGCAGCTCTGGCTGAACAGTCTGGAGGTACAGGACCCTGTCTGAAGCAGGCTGGAGTAGCAGGGCACTCTCCGGAGCAGGCTGGAGGGGCAGGGCCCTCTCCGGAGCAGGTTGGAGGGGCATGGCCCTCTCTGGAGCAGGCTGGAGGATAGCTGTCTTTAAAGCAGTTTTAGAAAGTAATCCCAAGCTAAATTTATTCTCTGAACCCAGAGAACCATTGGGATAACCTGGGTGTAATTTGGGTCTGTGTAATGGACATTACACAAACAAGTGCTCTGAGCTTGAACAGTAGAGACAGAGACGGTTGGTGCTTCTGTGCATACTTTCCTCTTCAGACAAAGAGGAACGTGGGTGGCCTGCCGGTCTAGAATCCTAAGTGGCAGGGGCCACAGGCATTAGAACAGAGGCAGCACCATTTGAAACTTTATCACCAAGAAAAGTCTCTGGAGGACGTTCTTTCTGATAGAAAAATTCATTGCTCCAGTGGAAATATTTGTGGAGGAAACGTAGATGGCTTGTAGGTCTGGAAGCCTTAGTGGCAGGTGCCATATGCTTTTGAGCAGGTGCAGAATAATAAGTATTTTTATATTTTTAAAGTAAAATGAAGATTCTGGTGGATGTACTGCGGACAGGACATTCTCTCTACAAGAAGGATTAATTGCTCCAGAACATGTATTCAAGTAGGAACCACATGAAACGAAAACAGGAAACTGTTTAAGCAACTCTAGTAACGTATAGACCTGTGTTATTTGAGAGCGAGGCTGTAAAACATCAAAACTGAAGCCTCTAGAACTGAGTAATTTCAGACATCGCAGACATGGTGTCTGGGATCTCAAACACTGAGTTCTTTTTCCAACACATTAGGAACCCCTGTTCAAGAGGAGGGAGCGTGCAACTTGCCGGATCTAATTTTTAGGCCAGTTCATACTGTCAGGGTTCCCAGTATGCAAACCAGCTTTGTATGAGATGATCAACAGAAAGTGAGTTTAGCACAGTTTCTTCAAGATTGTGCTCTAGATATAGTACAATATATGCAGAGATTTTGTCAGGTTTCCCAGTATGCAAACCAAGGAGAATTGTTGAAAATGAAAACAGAATTCTTTATTTAAAAAAAGGATCACACAGATAATAGCTAGATGCATACATGCAATGGTAAATACAGCTAGCACAAGTCCATAGGCATTACATTTAACAGATGCAGAGTTTAATTAAATTGATAATGCAATGGTAGCGGATATTGGGAGTAGTAGCTGCAAGAATATGAATCAGATACTGCACTGAATAAATTGCAGGAACAGCAGGAATATAGGAAAATCCTCAGAGACAGAGTCTATATACATGAGCTGAAGGCTTACATGGAGCAGAAGCTGGATGCTGGAATATGCTCAGGAGATAGCAAGAACTAAGTGTTGCTCTAGTAGCAGACACTGGTGATAACAAGAGACTCCACAGAAAGAGTACACCGGAGGATGGTCAGCAGGATCTGGTACAGTCAAAGCAGCATCCAAAGAGGAGATGATGTACTGCAGACAAAGGCGTGAGGGTGAGGAATTTGAAGAGGATTCTGTAGGGGAAGAGGAGCCAATATAAAGTTTGTCAGAGAGGGGATGCAGATGTGGAGCAGCAAAATAGGAGGATAAGTCTAGCTGCAGCATTAAGTATAGAACAAAGAGTAGCGAGATGGGAGCGGAGCAGGTCAGTAAGGAGAAGGTTGCAGTAGTTGAGATGAGAAATGATCAGTAAGTGGATAAGAGTTTTGGTGGCATCCTGGGGAGGAAGAGTCTTATGCAGGTGATGTTGCAGAGCTGGAAGTGACAGGAATGGGCAATAAAATAAATGTGAGGGGCGAAGGATAGGGAGGAGTCAAGAACGACACCCAGGCAGCGGAGTTGTGGAACATATGAGATAGTGGTGTTGTCAACAGTGATAGAGAGGTCGAGAGAGGAGGAGACTCTTGATAGAGGGAAGACAATGATTTCAGTTTTGACCATGTTAAGTTTGAGAAAGCGTGAGGACATCCAGAAGGAGATGGTGGATAGGCAACTGGAGAGGAGGGAAGAGGAGAGATCAAGAGATGAGAGGTAGAGTTGAGTGTCATTGGCCTAGAGTACTGGAGGCCGAAGGAGGAAGTGTACAGAAAAAAAAGCAGAGGGCCCAGGACAGAACCCTGTGGGACTCCTACAGGAAGGATGGATGGTGGGGTGGAGGAACCAGAAGTAGAAACAGAGAAAAAGTGATTAGCGAGGTAGGAAGTGAACCACCAAAGAACGGTGTCAGAAAGGTGTGAAGGGTGTGGATTAGTAGAGAGTGATCCACGGAGTCAAAGGCCACATAGAACTCCAGGAGGGTAAACAGGGAGAACTGGCCCCTAGATTTGGGCGAGAGAAGATCATTGGTGTCTTTGGTCAAAGCAGTTTCTGTGAAATGGAGGGGGTGAAAACCAGATTGGAGAGGATCAAGGAGGGAGTTGTTAGAGAGATAGCTGCTGAAAGGGTTTGTAGATAAGCCGCTCAAGCATTTTAGAGGCAAAAGGGAGAAGAGAAATGGGGTGGTAGTTAGAGAGCGAAGTGAGGTCATGATTGTGTTTTTAAGAATAGGTGAGACAAAAGCATGTTTAAAGGATGAGGGAAAGATTTCAGTGGAGAGGGACATAGTGAAGAGGTGAGCAAGGTGGGAGCAGGCAGAGGGGGAGAGGGAGCGAAGCAGGTGAGAGGGGGTGGGATTCAGGCATGTTGAGGTGGAGAGGATAATATAAGAGAATAGTTTTCGCCACCTGTAGTGGGGTGGAAGGAGCACAGAAGGTGGTTTTTGGTGCTATTTTTGGTGGCCATTCGTGTTTACAGCTTTGCAAAGAGCAAGTTCTCATCGTTTGACATGTTTTATTTTGTTTGTTTGTCTTTTATCTTTTGGATTATCACAGAAGATGATGGAATGATTCATCATTCCTGACATTTTTATTATAAAGCACAGGAAGTGGTAGGAGCAAACACTCACCTTCTACTTCCATTGACAATGTACTATACTCAACCTTGTTTAGTTTTGCCATTTATTAAAACCCAGGACAATATATCTACACTGGAGCATTTGGAAGTGAGAATGGGACAGTTTTATGTACACCTGTTAACACTTTTACCCAGGACACATTGCTCTATTCCATTTGTTCCCCGCAATTTTCTCAACTGACACTTACACATCAAATACCTCTTTGACAAATGTAATACACATTATACATGGTTTTATATAGAGGCAACAGGCAAATTTAGGGGTTTGCATTTACCTCCTTTTTGCATTCCCATTACATTTTTCATACTTCCACGTCTAAATTTCCATACCACTACTCCTAAATATCCACTTCGACCACTGATCATACATCTAATCTGTTCTTTAGAATGTACTTAGACATGTCTCAAGGTGATCGTTGAGCTGCCCTGTCAATTTAGATGGATTTAAGACTAGTTATTATTAATCTGTGGCTATTAACAGCGATAATCTGTTGAAGGGCAGAGATGTGGGGATTAATTTAAATGTGACCCACTAATCTAACACAGATATGTTAAACAAATATACCAAGAGACTTTGCACAACATTATCAATGCTTTAATAGCTATGTGAAACTGTTATCTATTTTAAAAGCAAGGAAGAGTAGCACTTAGTGCTATATATGTTAAACTGGCCAATTCATGTCAAAGTCTTCCCCTGCTGTCAAATCCAACACTAAATCAACATTAATTCTATCTGAATTTCAACATGAGTTTCAACATGATCATACTAAACATTTTAGGTGTTCTAATTTTTACCTAAGCTTCAAAGGCAAGTACTCCCCAAGCAATAGCAATTCTACTACACAGCCAGGGAATCACCTGATACAAGTGGATCTGCACAAACGATACAGAACTGATTAACATCTGACTAGGCTGCAATCTAGGAAACAAAGCTATATTTTTTTTGGGGGGGGAGTGCACAACATTTTTGGGGGTGCAAAATTGTGACCTGTAGGGTTGAATCATACTGAAATTAATTTTAAAATATAATAGAATAGTGGTTCTCCAAAATAAAAATAAAACATTAAAGAGAAATGTAGTAAGGTTTAAATCTTGACATATTCCTATGGTAAAGGCTGAAGACAATGGGCCTGATTTATCATGGCACGCTCCTGCAGATTTTGTGTAAATCACTCTACACATGCCCAGAACTGGGCCATAAAATGCTGCAATGTTGACTGCATCTACGTGCGCAAAGGACACTTACTACAGCCTACAATTTCTGGGAGTGAACGGGGCTGGGAAAGGGCGTTCGCTCGTAGTCAATGTACTGTCAAGCTTTGAGCTTCTCAAAGTTACTCAGTATACATGCCCTTATGAATCAGACTAATGAGTTATCCTTGGGCTGCGCTTGAAGATAAGTGAGTAGGAGAAACAAGGATGTACTGCTCGTTCATACCTCTGTTTAGCTATATGAGTGATAAAGATTTTTGTGACCCTTTAAAAAAGCCAAGTGGAGCTGAGTTTTGAAAATAGGGAAACATAAACATTGGTGGGTTTGAGGGTTAAAGTAAGACAGATTTTAAGTTAAGGATAGTTAAGTTTGATAATGTTCGATTTTACCTAGCGCATATTAGCCTGGCATGGAAAAGAAGGGGGCTATGAGTGTATTAGCCTATTGCAGCCTGAATCCTTAATCAGGCCCAATTTCAAAGTGAAAGTTATATTTTGCCAATTAAAAATGGTTCCTGTAACTAGTAGAACTGTGCAGAATACTTACCCAGTATTGTATGTTAAAACCACATTTATAAATATCTTCAAGGACAAGCCAGATACCATATAAAACAATTTCGATTTTTTTTTAGTAGATATCTAACAAAAAAAATCCACCCAAAACAAAGCTAATTATATTTGTTTAAATTAAATTTAGTTTAAATATTTTTTTTCAATAAAAAAAAAAACCTGATTGTGCATTTTGTATGTATGAAATGTCTTTTGTTTTTCCCCTATTAGGCAGTGCGAGCAATTAATGGCTGTGACCATGACACCACAGCTGAGGAGTTTACTAATCGAGTATTTGACAAGATTGATATAAATGGAGATGGTGAGAATATATTATAAAACACAACTGCTATCTTTACCTTGACAATGGGGCATAAGTATAACAATACTGTAACATTTACAGCATACTTGCCTACTTTTTTGTTTTGGGTTCCAGGAGGTCCAGGGGCAGGTGGGCGTGTGGGGGCGCGGCTCGGGAAATTGTGTCACTAAGCCCCACCCCTAAGTGGTCATAGCTATTTTGCCCTATACCAGCAGGGGCCGGGGCTGAGAAGATGCATGATTTGTGTCACTAAGCCCCGTCCCCTCCATGTAATTTACCAATCTGTCCGGGAGGTTGCTCTGCTCTCCCGGGAGTCCCGGAGGAATCACAGAAATTCAGGAGTCTCCTGGATATTCCAGGAGAGTAGGCAACTATGATTTACAGTTACATTGTTTACAGTACTGTAAACAAAAAACATAGCAGTTTTAAATCCTTGGGATGTGGGGCATTGCACTGTTTCACTATCAATAATTTACAATAAAACTCAAGGTTTTAATTTTAATATTACATGATTCTTTAATAGATGCATGCAACCATATGTCCAGTTTGTAAGTATAGGGCTTTAATATTTAATTTCCTATGTTTTTTTGTAAGCATGGAAAATGCTAGAATGTATCCACTATCTGGACAGGTAAAACCTTCCAATAGCAGCCATTTGTCTTCACCACACGGCTCATGTGAGGCGTTTCATTATCTGAAAGTGATGTTAAGCAGTTTGGTATTTATCATACTATTTAAATGATTCCAAATTAAAGATGTTCGCTAACAAAAAGTGGTCCTCTAAGGAAAAACAGGATATATGCGAGTCCTAGTTTTCTTGTATTACTGCTTCTCTTCCAATATCCTGTCAGGAACTATTCTGTAAAACTGCAGCTGCAAACAAATTGGCATAAGTTACCATCTTAAGCTATCTTTTTGAATGAGAATTCTTGACATACTTAACAAAAGATTTGTATTAAAAAAAAATAACAGAAATGTCAGCTTTATGTTAAAAAAGAAAAAGTTCACGTTTTTTAAAAAACATGATTTTTTTTTTACAAATATAGACATAAAATAGGCAACCAGAAAAAATACACACGAAAAACTATTTTCAAGAAGCAGTAAAATATTGGGAAATTGTGACATTGATATTATAAATTTATATTATTTTTACCTCAAAACTTTTGAACCCATTGCTATCTGTGCATATACAGTATATGTGAGAGCTTAGAAATGAGCTCAGCTCCCATTACTATTTGGCACTTGTGGGAGAAGTTACCCTAATCTTTGTCTTTTCACAGGGGAGCTATCTCTGGAAGAGTTTGTGGAGGGTGCTCGGAAGGACGAGGAATTTATGGATGTGATGATGAAAAGTCTGGATCTGACCCACATAATGACAATGATTAACAACCGGAGGCACAGCGTGTGACGAGAAAGGGTCAGCAGGTGGCTTGTGGTGGGGAGGTGTAACATGGCATACTTTGGAGATGTTGGGGGTACCACTATAGTACCACTGTGCATGAGTGTCAGCAGACAGAATTCATTTGGGGTGTGAAAGAGCCACCAGGAGACCTACTTAGGATTACAAAGCAAAGTAACAAATACTATACTAAACAGCAACATTTATATTAAATTATAAATATGTATTATTCAGAAAATAATCTTTTGGAGAAAAAAATATTTCATGTGTCCGCTTAAAGCTGTTACATATAGCCTTTTTCTCCATATAATTCTTGTTCCAAGTTTGCTGGTGTATCCCACTCAAACGTGGGCAGTCGCAAATTATCATGTATCAGGCATGACGCGACAGGATGAGGAAAGGGGAGGCACAAGGGTGAGGGATTTTGGGCGAACGTGCAGTAACCCGTTACTACTAATCAGAATTGGCATTTATCTGTTTTATACAAGTTATTGACAGTGACAGCAAATGTCTGTTTGGATTAGTGCAGTTTTGTGCTTTTGCGCAACAAGTAACTTTCAGTATACATAGATTCTAAGGTGCAGATTATATTCGGCCACGTTATTCTTGGAATAACGCGCCCTGCACACTATTACCGTTAATAAAGTAAAAGTGCGCAATATTACTGTAAGTACGATAATTTTAATGCTGACTTGTGCTCGCAGCCCTCGGGGCCGCAAGCAAAAACCGGGTTAAAATTACTGTGTTAATGGTAATACAATTAGCGCCGCATTATTCCTACACTAACGTGGCAGAAACGTATCGGCCCCTAAGTCTGATACTAACATACAGTAATGTGTGCCATTAGGGACGAGAAGCTTCTTGTGAGTGTTAATAATATTAGTGAAATAATTGTGAGGAGCCATCAGCTGATTTGAGAAGTGGATGAATCTCTCAGGCTCTTGGACAGATGTATGATTTCCAGCTTCCTGGTTATATATCAGAGTATGCTAATCTTTTCATTAGAAAACAATTTGTGATAGAGAAAGGAGCATCAATACAGTGGGTGATGGAGGATGGGTGACTCCTTACCACAACTTGTAAATAATTGTTCATATAAACATGTATTATTATAATGCAAAATGTAAATACTTACAAGTGCTGAGCAAACAGATTTTATTCAGAAACAGCATAAGGAACAAAGAGGTTTATGCTATGTAAACTCTACTGCCATCTAGTGCTAATGATATATATATATATATTCTTATTGTATAGTGCTCTGCAAAGCAATGTTGTATATTCCAAGGCGATACATGGATTTACATGGTGTTTGCAATATATTACCATGCAGTTTCATTTATATGTATAATGTACCTACAGATTTCTGCATTTTTGTTATTTGCATGTTTGTGCCTTTTGTAAGCTGTAAATAAAATGCTGTATCCTATAAATATAAAATAAACTGTAAATATCAAAAATGTGTAAAGGTCTTCATGTGCTCTACATTTGACCAAATGTTTTGATTTACATGTGATACCTACACATCTTCATTTCAGAACACCATATACTTCTCAAGCACTGATTCGTTTTTTGTTCCAATACCCCTTTCCAATTTGTTACAATTGGATCAACATTTGTGTTGCGATGTGAATTAAAGTTCTGCAATAAAAAGTACACAAGCACTTCCATTGTGTAATCTGTGCTTCCTGTTGGCGGTATCGCAGCCAGAGAATTTAATGCTTTGTAACATCTCTCCAGTGTCTGCACCAATCATTCAAAGCCAAACTATTCACTCTAGATTCAGTGACTGCAAAGTCAGTATCACACTCTTATTGTGCAACTTCGTTAAATCACTGCACAGAAAACATAGGAAGATATAATGTGACATGCTGTTCTGCTAGTTTATATCTAATCATAAATGATCACATTTCCAGACTGAATGCAATGGTGATGTTAAAAAATGGGACAGCACAAAAGCCATGTTGGTAAGTCACAGGAATGCTTATGTTCTTGCTGAGTCTGTATCACAAAATTGCAGGAGAATTGAGGAGGATTGTGGCATTCTTATGGAGTGTGATCTAATTGTAGTTATAAGCTGGTCATATTGCTGAAATCACATGCACTATATTAAAACGAGTTAAAATGAGTGCAAACTTGAAGACAGACTCCAAAGTCCATGTCTGAAGTGGTGCTATCCATACCTCCCTACCTTCCAAATTTTACATTTTAAATCATTCATTAATCAGACCAGCCCCTAAATCACTAAACCTTTTATCTCCAGATGTGTGTCTGTGCGGATAAACAATTAATTACTCTTTCTAGAGTAAACCTAATAGTTGTTTTTTACAAAGCGGGTTCAGCATTATAGAAGCAGTGTTATCCACCATAGATAAGCCAATGGGTAAACCAGATGAGCTTGCGCAGTGTAGTCTACATGATAGCATATGGATAGCATAGATTGCGTTAATAACTACCACCGAGCATAGAAACTCTAACATGAAGACAAAAGTATTAGCTAAAGAGGTGTATAAAACCCCCAAATTGTATCTCAAACTTCACGAATTGTGGCTAAATCTGTATCTAAAGCTGTGGTGGTGGAATGATGATATACAGGAGTCTATTTTTGACCCCAGTACAGTAGCCCTCAATATGTGCCGGTGCAAATCGCAGTAACACCATCCTGAGATGGCATTAATATGCTGCGGCTTAACAAATGAGCAAATGCTGCTATCCCCATAGAGCTATGGGGACAGCTCCAATAATTAGGATAATGACTCAGAAATCTATGATATCTCTGATATTGGCTCTTCATCGCTTCTTAAATAGATCCCATTGTCTGATTTGTACTGCTTGGTTTTAATTCCAAGAAATCCTGTCAATGAGGGTAAAGGTAGTGTCAGAAGGGCTTGTTTAAGCATTTTCAGCTGGAAAAGTATTATTATTAATTAATTAATTAATTATAAAGCGCCACAGATTCTCTAGTGCTGGACATTCGTACAAATATAGATAAGACATAACTCATACAGTAAGCAAAATTGCAACTAAATAAGGCAGTTACACATACGTAGCACAGATGAATGGGAGCAAAACTATAGGGACTTGCATAGCATATAGCAAAATATATGACAGGACATACAGAGAGATGGCCAATAGACATGAGATAATAGGTAGAGAGCTTACATTCTACGGAGTAGTAGAAGTAGTAATAATATGCTGACACATTGCAGTGTAACTTGGATATTGTGATTGTAACAAGAGAGTATGGACAGAATGACTAGAAATTAGTTCAGAACAAAAATTAGTCTGTGTGTAAACAAGTTCACTGGTTGATATCAAAATGTATGCGTTGTATATTTCTATAACTATATAGTCAGTGGCGCTTATGAGAATTACAGAAGAACAGTGTGCTGTGCCAGTGTGTGGCACAAAAATAAAAACAGTTGATGTGGCTTTGTATTACCTGGGTATTTTATATCCATATAAGTAATGACAAATACAAATGTACAAACTAATTAATGTGTGGTAAAAATACACTAATGAAGATGCCAATGTATTGTCTGGGTATTTCTGTACACTTAGCAAATATAAGCAATTATGTTAAATAATGACAAGTGAAGAAAATAAATTGGTTTTGCACCAGTCATAGTGCTGTAAAATAATACACTTGTTGAGAGAGCAGAAACAAACAATGTATTATCTGAGGTATTCAGGTCACCTTATAGGAAATTACAAGTACAGAAACAATTGGATTATTATAGTACTGAATTAAATAAAATTGCGGGGAAGGGGTTTGAAGTGATGTGAGTCATTATAGGGTTAATTAAGGAAGATGTTAAAAATATGCAACTCAGGCAATGCCACTGAATTATTTAGACAGCGAAATACCACATACACAAGGTCAGTTGTTGATGATTGAGGATCTCTTCTTTGTATTCCATGCTCTGTGATTGGACTGAATCTCCAGTGGGTGCACATTTTTAATGACTTCATGAATTGCTGATGTTGAGCAGCATTGATCTGCAATTTAAATTCTTTACTAGAGTACAGAAAAAGGCCTCACACTATCAGACACCCCAAGAATGAAGGCATTGGCCTCCATAAATATTACTTAGCTGCCCAACTTACCAAAGCAGTCAGGGCTCATGCCACGCCGCACACAAAGATGTGAGTTGATGTCAAAACTGTCCTAATAAATAAGATATCCCCCCACACCTTTTTCTGCATAGACTCCAAGGACCATTGCAATTGCCCCACCTTACAATTTGCACTCTCTATTTTAAAATATTGCGTTCGCAAAGAGAATGGTCCTCTTGTGGCATAACGTGACCTTTCTTCCAGGTCTCAACTCCAGAGCATACATGGCCTGGACTAAATATAATATTAAGTTTCTCCTGGCTATTAGTTCCTTGGGGCGTCTTCCCAGAGTTCTCTGATTTATACCAATACATCCAGATATGCCATCTTTTTAATAGCAAGATACTCCTATGAATCCTATCAACATTTTGCCTATGTAGGTCTTCATCCAGAGGCCTCATTTCCATTTTTTACTCCCTGGAGCTCCTATATGAAATACTAACCAAAGTGAATCACAAGGTTCATTGGGAAGAGGACATGGTCTTGCATTAGAGAGGCGGTCCCCAAATCATCAATCTGCACCCGGCTCACGTAAAAATCTTATTAACTTTTGCTTAGACGGTACTTGGTTCCCACCAGAGTAAAAGCAATAAATCAGACTGCCTCAGAACTTCGTTGGAGGACTGCAGCACTCGGGGCACTCTATCCACATATGGTGGAGCTGTCCCAATAGCAAGATCTTTGGTGAGAGCTTAAGGATCTAGTAAACAAGATCACCCAGGTACAACTCCCTCCAAATCTCTTATTTTATCTTCTAACTCAGCCAGCACCAAAAGTCCCAAAACAGATATGGAAACTCACTGAGCATATACTCTCAGCAGCTAGATGCCTGATCGCCCTGACCTGGAAGAAGCCTGACCCCCTCCACAATTCTTGCTCTTATCAATAATGTTTGGCAGATATAAACTAGCATAATTCATCACCAGCCTAATCAATTCTTGTCGGCATGGAATGCTTGGACATATAGATCACCTTACCTACATGAACACTACATGTTAGTATATGTTTATCACTAGCAGTTCCAAAAACTGATAAATGTCTTTTTGTTCTTAAACTTCCACATACCTTTAATGCTCCTGAAAAAAGTGTTAATACAGAATATGATCATATAGATGTTTTAGTGATGTCAATTTTAAACCTACATAACTTAAAGGTGTCCCACCCTAACTTAGTTACCTGTTTAGGTTACTTATCTAAACAGGTAACTGAGGTAATGCCAACGTTATACTTGAAAATTATAGATGAAACTGCATATTATCATATTAACAGCCATATCTTGTATCAACAATCATTTCAATATACAGTAGTTCTGTTAAGAAAATAAATCCCCTAAAACGTAAAATGAATGTGGTGACATATTCTTTGTAGTATTAATCAAACAACAAAGCTTAGTAATATCTTTAATTAAGACTTTGCAAAGTAGGTGATTAATTGTACCACTTTATGATAACAGCTATAAATACATCTTTAATGAATGTTATTTCTCAAAAGTTATTTGTTAATACAGATTATTGATAATCTATTGTTTGTGTTTGCATATGAAGGAAATTATGTCATTATTATCTTTGCTAGATTAATATAAATGGGATCCTAGATACTGAAATGTCAAACTTGTTAGTAAGGAAATTACTATGGCTACTGTGTTTAATCTTGCACAAGTGGGTATGTAAACCTTTTACTTAACTCTTTATTTGACCTCAGTTGACAAACAAAGTTAGAGGCAGCAACATATGTTTTAAATGACATCCTTTCCCAGGTATAAGACATGGGTTCATGTTACTTAATTTAAAACAAATATCTTATTTTGAATAGAAAGAAAGATGTAACCAAGCTGTAGCTAAGGGTAAAACTTACCACTTCTAGAGGCTGGGACCTAGATTTTAGGAAACACAGAAAAATCTCTATGGCTATGTTCTACATTTTAAAACTAATCTCACTACTACTTTTTTTCTAGAATAAGGAAACCCCGGCCTCTCTTTATTATTATCCATGTTTATGTATATAGTGCCATCATATTATACAGTGCTATACAGAGAACATTTAATCATTCACTTCTGTCCCTGCCCTGTTGGAGCTTATAGTCTAAGTTGCCTACCAAACAAGCACAAACACACAGGCACACGGGTCCATGTGTAGCCAGCAGCCAATTAAACTAACATTATGTGTTTGGAGTGTGGGACGCAACCAGAGCACCCGGAGGAAACCCCTTGCAAACACGGGAGAACATACAAACTCACACAGATAGGGCCCTGGTCTGAATCAAACTCATGACCCCAGCATTGTGAGGCAGCTATGCTAACCACTGTGCTGCTCTCTTTCTGTACTCAGAGCCATTGGATCTGATTTAAACTTGAACACAAAAGTGTGACTTGCATAAATTTGTTGCACTGCACATTTGAACAACTTAGGCTTGTATTTTGAGTGAACCTGTACTATACTTGGGCCACTTGCTCTTGGAAAGGCAGATTACTTGTAAGCACTACAGTATTTTGGGTCAATCAAATGATAAATGACCGTTTGTCCCGATATTGCATTAGTGTGTACACTTAGACGATGAACGAGGATCGCTCTAAAGCAGAAATCATCATTTGATTTGATTGTTCAGCAGAACTATAATTCTCGTTCAGCTCTGCAATGACGTCCTTCCAATCCTGCAGTGTGTATGTACTTACGAGCAGGATCTCCATAGTGTCCATGACAGTTGAAGAGCACAGATCTGCGGGTAAATCTTTTAAAACAAGTATAGTGTGTACGCATGCTGATCAGGACTTTTTCTTTCAACTGTTGGTACAATCGTTGTAGATAGCACTACAATCCTGCCCCTTAGAGATGTATCTGATTTTGACACACACACACACACACATACACACACACTATATAGATATATATATATATACACTATATAGACAAAAATATTCGAATGCTTGAATGCTTGACCATTATACCAACAGGGACTGTAATGACATTGTATTCAAATACATATACTTTAACATGTAAGTGGTCCCTTTTTGCAGCAATAGCAGCTTCCACTCCTCTTGGAAGGCTTTCCACAAGATGTTGGAGTGTTTCTGTTGGAACTGTGCCCATTCATTCTGTAGAGCATTTATGAGATCAGACACGATGTTGGAGGAGAAGGCCTGGCTCGCAATCTCCATTCCAAGTTCATCCCTAAGGTGTTCGATGAGTTTGAGGTCAGGGCTCTGTGTGGGCCAGTCAAATTCTTCCACACCGAACTCATCAAACCATGTCTTTGTAGTCCTTGCTTTGTGCACTGGGGCACAGTCATGGTGGAATAGAAAAGGGCCTTCCCCAAACTGTTGCCACAAAGTTGGAAGTATAGCATTGTCCAAAATGACTTGGTATGATGAAGCATTAAGATTGTCCTTTACTGGAGATAAGGGGCCTAGCCCAAACCCTTAAATACAGCTCTATATCATTATCCCACCTCCACCAAATTTCAAAGTTGTCATAATGCAGTCAGGCACGTAATGTTCTCCCAAACCCAGACTCTCCCATCTGACTGCCAAACAGAAAAGTGTGATTCATCACTCCACAGAACACGTTTCCACTGCTTCACAGTCCAGTGTCGGTGTGCTTTACACCACTCCATCCGACACTTGGCATTTGTCTTGGTGATGTCAGTAAAATTGGGCCCTCTAGATAGGTGGACCTAGCACCTAAAATGTCTTGGTTAAAGGCCTAGCATTTGCTTCCCATAATCAGTAATTAGGCATGTGCTATTGGGGAGTAGTTAGATATCAACTAGGACAACAACAGGAAAATATATTGATTGATCTATCTAACATAATGCAACATGAATCCTTTGCAAAATGTTAAGGCATCAACCAGTAGTGGTGTGAGGCCAGCGCCAGAACAAATGATCTTTTATAATATTATCTAGTTTTTAATTTTCCAATTTCAGTTGAGAGGGCACAGTTGCCTTCCCTGCTAGAGCCACTTTGTTTTGGAGTATTTGGCCAATTATCCAGTGAACCATCAAATAGTTTTATTACAAACTCTGCCCAAGACACTTTGTTGTAAATGTTTTAGTATTCAAAACATACAAACCTATTATGGAATCAGTTTTCACTTATCTAAATTACACCACTCTCACTTACATGCTGCTCACACAACACCTAACCCTTTGTCCAAGGATTAAAAAGTGTTGCCATGCCACATTCCTTCACAAGGTATAAAACTAGAACTTGCTTGCTGGTGTAACTACAGCTTTGTATTTCCTACTTGCGTCCTGCTGCGTTAACGGGTATGTATTACACACTGTACAAATTTGTCTGTAAGTGTATGACTGTCTGTGTTCATCTTTTGTGTTGTAGATTCTTATATTGTTCCTTTTATATGCTTGCACTTATGATCTGTATGTTAGTTGTATTATAGTAATTCTAATATGATGTAATGTAACATAATATAATATAATATAACATACTATTATAAATATAGTTTGGAAAATTTGCACTAACAGTTGTCGTTTATAATGTTCTTTTTGTATATCTATCGCTAACTAACATACAATTCTCTAACAAGAAAATTAAACTTCACTGTTAATTTAAGACAAATGCATTATATTAAGGATGTGCTTTCATGAGCTAAGAAGAAGTTTCTAGTCATTCTCTATATGTCTGTGGGATGTCCTGTCCAATTGATTAAATCATTTATTTTAGTTTGGGAAATAAAGAGAGAACATGATCTCACACCACACAGTAGTGTGTACCATATATATTTATGGTGGGAATATTCATTGGTAAAGGGGAAATAAAATACATTAATATATAGATCCATGAATGTTCTCCCCTGAGTCTTCAGTTTTATTCCTTATGGTGTACAGTTTCTTCTTCGGGTAGAGAATCTGGCCATACTCTGAGTCCAGACAGTGCAATAGCTCAGTCAATATAGTAATGCAGCAGCCTGGTGCTCCTATGTGGTCACATCTCAGAGATATTAAGCTTATAAATAGGAAGGTGGGGATTCCAACAGTGGCGATCGGTCACCTAGAGTACCAGAGTTTCTGGGGGAACCTAAAACATTGCATGAGTGATATAATGTCACACATTTTATTTCCCCCACAGCTTCCCCCACCTTGAGTGCTGCCCTTCCCAGGCATTTAAATGAAATACCCGCTTCTTCATTGGCTGATAATGGGGAAGATGGTGGTGTGTTTATTTATGTAAAAGCTTTTTGTCTGCCCCTCTCTTCTCCCCTGACATTTCTTACCTTGCAGAAGAGGGTGACATCAGTCTCTGTGGTCAAATGTTCATACACCCCAGAGTGTCAGTGATGGCACAGTGCAGTAACATCATAGTGCAGTGCCAGGCTCCCAGTCAATGACACTGAGGAGCAGCCACAAGCAGGGTGATGTGTATGATCACATCACCACAGAGCCTGAAATCCCCCCTTGTGTCCAACTCCTCTAAAAAGTAAGAAACAGAAGAGGTGGGTAAGAGAGAATGGGTGGATGAATGAATTGCAGTTACCCTCCCACAGCCTTCAAATCTTTAATAGCTCTTTGAAAAACGATCTCTTTAGCTTCCACCTATACTAGTCACACTGATACACTTTCACAACTATCCCAATCTCTACTCTGAGCCACACTCGCCCCACCTGTCTCATCTGTACCTTTTCCCATTAAATTCTTGCTCTCTCATGAGCAGGGAACACCCTACCTTTCATTTTCATCTTTACATTTACTTTGTCTACCTTGTATGTCCCTGTTTTGTGTGTTCTGCTTTCCCACTGTCTGTTGTTGTGGAGCATATATGTTTATGTGAAATAATTTATGTAGAGCAAGGTTTTGGTGCAGTTCACTTTTATCAAGGACTTATCACAGACACAGGAATTGTTAAAAAAAAAACCCTCTGCTTTATATACCCCAGCATCCTCACATACCCTTAATACAAATAATCATGGTCAAGTATAGGTTCACTGCTGTTAAAAATTAGTTTCTATTAGAGATGTTCACTGACCACTGTGTTCTGGTTTTGGATCTGGATTAACGTTGTGTTTTGGTTTAGTTTTGGCAAAATCACCCTCGCATGTTTTTTTGTTTTGGTTTTGGATCCTTATTTTTGTTTAAAATCTCTATTTTTTTTGGCCAATATTACAGAATTTTGCTTTTTCCCCCCCTACATTATTATTAACCTCAATAACACTAATTTCAAGTAATTTGCAGTCAATTTTAACCACCTTATAGGTCACAATATTATTTTCATACACTTGCAAACAAAGACTGCAGCAGTTCTTGCCAGTGATAAGAAGAAGGTCATTGTCATGCCTGGGCATAAGACCAAAAATCCACCTCTTATGTTTGGAATTATTTTTACACAAATCCTGACAACAGTTGTCTAGCCATTTGTAGCATTGTAAAGCCACAGTCAGTAGAGTGAGGGACATTAACCATCTAGGAACCTCATCCATGTTACGCCATTTGAAGCGAGTTCATGGAAAGCTTTTGTGAAAATCAGAAACTTATGCTAAAAAAATAACAACAAGCAGTCCAGCATCAGCTACCTCCCTTCTCTCAGCTAGATCTCAGCACTTGCAATCTACACCCCCAACACCTTCATCATCAATATCCTCACAAGTGATCAGAGTTAGTCCTGCATCCAAGATGAGATGACTCCTCCCCTATCCAGGACTCCTCAGAAGAATCCTTGAGCGTTAGGCCCACTGCTGCTGGGGGTGGATCTTTTACCCAGAAGCAGACCAAGAAGAAGACTTCTAGTAGTTTACAACAATTGACTATTAAACAATCCTTTGCAAGAGGAAGCAAGTATGAAATCTGTCACCCAGTCGCAAAGCGGATCACAGAGAGTAATCGAGAGACCAAGTTCTGTTTCCATCATGATTGGCTTGTAGCTAGGAGGGGAATCAAATGCAAAAGTATACAAAACAGAAAGACAGTTGTCAGCGCCTATCCTTAACACTGCATATCGTGTGTATCTAGTAAAATGAAAACATAAGGGGGTAAATGTATCATCCCTTTAAAATCAGATGCACTCACCTCCCAAAAATAGGGGTTTACATCTAACAAAAGTATATACCCATTCTCTTGGTGTCTTGTTTAGTAGGCTGAGTCCTGGCCTTGATTATCTGTGGGCTCAGATTGGTGGTTCAGATTTGTTGGGGGGCTAGTCACCAACAGTTATCTGCCAGGTTATTTTAATATAATTTGGAGGTTTAATCTGTTGGATGTTGATTCATTTTGATTTTCTCCTAGAGGAGCTTTGCATGGATGCGTCCACATACACATAGATCGTTAGGAAACACCCCCACTCAAGCATATTTTCTAGTTAGCAAATGATCCATTCTGTGCTTACACAGTTCCACCTCTGTAAGACTGTAAGCTCTCACAAGCAGGGCCCTCTCTACTCGTTGTCTCACATCTGCATATCCTTTATCAATTTTGTCCATACTTGACCAGTTTTTATGTGCAATTGTATTTTGTGTGATTTTTAACTCTGGGATTGTTGAGTTTATGTCACCTGACAAATAAATGATGATGATGATTTCAGACTAGCAACAAGATTGCACACAGTTGTGCATATGTATACACACATGTGCTATTTGCATGACACCATTTACTACTGTCTCCATGATTATTATCTACTTTCAGTTTTTAGATTTTCAGTAATAATTTAACAGTTTCATAATATTAATAAATAATATTTTGTTTTAATGTATAGAATCACATTGAGTTATAATCTTTATTTCAGTTCATATAATTTTCCAGTGTTGATAAATTTGTACATACAGTTCCATGCCAGCTGCATCATACCAGATCTTTGAATATCTGAAATGTCAAATTATAATACATATCTAGATACAAGTCATCCTCTTCCTCCTAATCCATTGTACTGCACTTGCCATATACCACCTCTAAAAGAATGCTTCATATATAAAAAAAAAAAGTCATAGGCTATATCAGTCGGCATTCATGGAATTTTTAGTAATGTTTTGGAAACATAGATTGAATGTGTTTTTATTAATAATCTTTTTTCTTTCTATCCTTTATCTTTACAGTTTATAGGAATTATGGTGGCTAACGAAGATTACCGTTTACTTGTCCAGGGTCTCTGTAGTCTGAATTTCTCAGGAGACAGTGTGCCTTGTAAGCTTCTACTTGTTGGTGATACTGCATTCCCAGTGTTGGTGACCCCTGAAAATCATGTTCTCATCGCTGCCTCTAGGTATGGGACAGGCCGAATAGTGGTCATGGCTCATGAATCATATATGAATGAAGCACAGTTTATGGGTTTCCTGGAGAATGCAATATCCTGGCTGAAACCATCCTCAGAAGCCATAATTGGGGTTGACAGCAGCCTAAGTCTCCTGGCACAGACTCTCTCTGCCACTGGACATGAGGTTGACATGACCTCTGGTTTGAAGAAAGGTCTAGGAGTGCTCTGTATAACTGGATATAATGACAGTCAGGCACAAGAAATTGTCACTTTTTTGAGAGAAGGTGGAGGTCTGCTGATTGGAGCTCAAGCCTGGTATTGGTCTCAATGCCACAGAGAATTGAATGTGTTGTACCATTTTCCTGGAAACAAAATAAGCTCATCTGCTGGGGTGTACTTCACTGACAAATATGGTGAAAAAGGGAACTTCATTGTGAATAAAATGACACCACTTTTCCCAATATACAATGAGTAAGTAGTATACATACATTAATCATACAAACACTATTACAGGCTTCTGTCTTGCAGTGCTATGTTGTAAAGTAGTATTTTTTTCTATAACACTTATCAATTACTTATTCTATTTTATATTACTATTTCTCTGCAATCGACTATTGATTTGCTTCCTTACTTCCAAATTCCTCTTTAAACGTTCCATTGAGCTGTTTTGCTTATCGTCATCACTTCTCAATATTGTTGTACATTCGCTTAAGTATATTAATGCATTCTATGGCACAGAGTCAAAAGATTATCTTAGTGTCTGTTTGATGCTAGTATTTTGTTAACTGTTACTTTGTTGATATGACTTATTGTCCAGATCCAACAGTACTGTGTCTTGCTTTTTTATACAGTGTTTATAATTATCATCCTAATCTTGTTTCTTGTACAGTGTGGACTTTTCAGGGGACTTGAAATGTCTTCTGGATAATGTTACCAATCTGGATATCACTGGGAACGTTACAGCTTCACAACTTCTGCTTCATGGACCTTTGACATTTCCTGTTGGACTGACTGGCAGTTATCAGTGTTTTTTTGGTGCTGCATGTTATGGTAGAGGGCGTGTTGTTGTGGGGACACATGAAGGCTATCTTTCTAAGCCAGAGCTGCACACATTCATCCTGAATGCCATTTCATGGTTAGATTTTGGAAAAAATGGGAAGATCGGTGTTAAAAAGAACCTGAGTGGCCTCATACACTTATTGCAGAGCAAAGACATCCTTTGTACAATTTCTGACATAGACCCTGAGTACAGTGTATATTGCTGCAATTCTTATAGTGACAAGGAAATAGAAAAAACCCAGCAGTTTGTGGCAGAGGGAGGAGGCCTGCTCATTGCTGGCCATTCCTGGTTCTGGTCTTATTCAAATCCAGATGTGCTTTCTCAGTACCCAGGAAACAAAATCCTTAATAAGTTTGGAATTAGCATTCTGGAGAAAACAGTTACACAAGATATTTATAAAGCTCTAGATCCTCAGTCAGCTGCTAACACATATCATTTTCTCAGAGCAGTTTGTCAGCTGCTGCGTGTCCTGAGGAGTGGAGCAGAGCTGACACCACCTCTGAGCTCTTGGTTGTCAAAGCTCAGACAGGACATCTCAAGTTTTTTTAAACTGCCAGCTAGTCCTCTAATTTCATCACTAAGGCAGGAGCTGGTACACCTAGTACAGGGATGTAATCTACCCAATGTTAGTAAGCTGTGCCCAGTGAAAAGCTGCTCCAAAGAGGCTTTCATCATGTGCTTAGCCCAAGAAGTCAGCTGCCTAAATGAAGCAGATGACCAGGAGGTGGGCAAACTGGATCTTCAAGGGAAACCTCAAGTTACAGTGAAGATTGATGCTACAAACCTTGGTAGAGTATCCTTGTATTAACTTAATAATACTGTTCAAATGGTCAAAAATATTGGTATTCCCAATAATAATGTTTAAAATAAGCAAATTATGATATAATCAGATTTCTCCCTCACCATGCTTCTTGGACCATAGGCTACTTTCCCTCTCTCACCAATACCTTAATAAATGTGACAGGTCACTGTCTTATTCAATAGTGATACATATGCGCTTCCTCTTGCATTCACTATGAAAGAATTGAAGAGACTGACAGCAGGAAGGGAAAGGATACAAAGGAGGGGGAGGAAGTAAGCTTCACAACCACTATCTCCTCTACTTCCACTGTCCGTCATAAGAATCCTCACATGGTGCACAGAGATATGGGGCACTGTGTGCATCTTACTGCAACCACTGATTAAGGAGAATGATAAATGCTGCTTTGAAGCGAGGGGGAGGGTCTGGTTAAGCGTCACTGCGGGATTCACACAGCAGAGCAGAGTGGAATATCCTTGATTGTATACTTCATTAGGAACTGTAGCAACTTACTGAGACACCATAAGGGGAAAATTTATAAAAGCACAAGTGTGGGCCCCGCACTGCAAATACTGTTTGCAAATGGCTTTTCGCAAATATTTCAGATTTGAGCAATGCACATGGTTTTTAAACATAAAAATTCTGGCTTCTGTGGCAGTGCAAAATTTTGCATCTACTGGAGAAGGTGGATGAAGAGACATTCCTTGATGAGTGTTGGCTAGATGTATGAATTTACATCCACATGCAAAAGTGAGATTTCGGTTTGCAGGACAAGACTTTTTAAATTATATTCAAGGGATAAAGAGGGAGAATATATGGTGCATTCCCTGTTTTTAGGATGAGTGCACAGCCTTTTTCTCCCTGCAAAAGTACTTGGATTTTGCAGAGATTGGTCTTCATACTATGCTTTCCGTAGGACGCCCTTTCAAATGTACAATAGTGACACATGCAATAAAGACGACCACATGTTTCCTCTTATTCATGATTAATCTAAGGCAAAAGTTGAAAGGTAGAAGTAACAGTTGATTCAGGCGTAGATGGTCCTAAAGTGGTACTAGGTTGGACTTTCTATTAGAACAAAATGGATAATTGTAAATACATTTATTGTTTTTCTCCTTCTATGTGTGATTTTATTTACCTTTTTTTACCTTTAGCCAGCAGGTATGGCTGTTGCTTTCATTGCTATAGACCATTTTATATACAACTGTATAGACTGTGACACAAGTAAGACAAGAACTATAAATGTTTTGCCACTTATGGACAGAGAGTAGATTGGGACAGAACCTGGAAGAACATTCTTTCACCTCTGTATTCAGCAACTCAAGTGTAGTTTTTTACTATTCACCGGTACAACTGCTTATGGGAGCAGCTATCCAGGCTTCAGTTAATTGTTATATTGTTCTGATACTACATCTATATTACATCTTATTAGGAATAGTGGCGATAAGAAATGTTAGTTTAAGGGTAAAAAATTGCAAAGGGTCTTAAATATACCCTTATGAATCTTCCGTGATCCTCTATAGACTGTGCGCAACAGAACTGTAAAACTAGCTGGAGCACATCTGTGATTAAAATTGTTAAGTAAACCTTTAGGTGCTTCTATAGTGCCTGCGGGGAACAACACACACACACAAACGTCGTACCTTCGTAACGGCTGCTCCACCTACCGTTTAAACCGATTCCTCAGCACTGTTTCCCACACCGTTTCAGACTAGGGGAGAAACCACAACAAATTACTGAAGGGCAATAATTCAAAGTGGAAGGAAGGGGGTATACCAGACCCTGCACTCTACTCCTATCGCCGGTACCTCAATTTGGTCTAGGCCTGGCGCTGGACTACAGATATTCCACCCGAGAGATGACAAAAGTGAAAGATGATATTCACCAGGTAATTGCCGCATTCTTTTTATGGTTGTCTGCACTACCAGGATCATCGTCTAGAAAAAGGGGCTACATAAGGCAGCCCACCCACAAAACTGTCTACTGGGCTAATATGTAACTTCACACTAGTGATGTCTCAGTAAAGTTGCTACGATAGCACAACAAAACATTGCGGTGATGCGGCGAGCACTGATTAGCTTGCTGTAGCACCAAGAATTCAAATGGCCGGTGGTGAGCCCTGATTGGATCACTGCTCCGGCCACTGATTGGCTGGCAATGAATCATTTCTGGTTCGCTGTCAACAGCGCCTGAACCTGGGTGAGTGTTTTCTTCTTTTCTTTACCCTCTTCTTGGGCTTTGGGAGGGCACACTTCACTATTTAATTGGAAAATTGGAACAACATGAATCATTAGTGAAATATTATATTGTCGCTGTCATTTAGAAGGAATAGCTTGATTGCAGATCAAATGGCTTAAATGGAGATGTGGCTTTATTCTGTTCCCTCTGAAGCACATACTTGAAGAGCGTTTTTGATCAGGTGATCCATTGATTACGTGCCAATCTGCAAACCAGGGGAGTGCTGGCAAAATTTAGCACAGGAGAACAAGACTCAACACAGCAGCCTATTAGGAACATTTTAAGGTGAAAAATTGCAGGTGGCTCAGTGAACTAGCCCAAGGTAGCCCACTATGGGACCGGCCTGGGTTTGCAGATGCCCCCCTGCCCCCGAGCCCAGCCTGCTCCTGCTGAAAACTATTACAAACTATTCCTGACAGAAAGCACAGTCCATATGTAATTTACACTTTATACAGTGGTGATTAGTATCAAAAAAAAACTCTGATATTATAATTTCCAAGCTTTAAAGCCTTACAAGATCCCTAAACATAAAATAAAATACTATATAGCAGTGTTTCCCAAACTCAGTCCCTAAGTACCCCTAACAGTGCATGTTTTCCAGATCTCCTTGCTGGAGCACAGATGTAATCATTACTGACTGACACATTGTAACAGATCCACAGGTGGTATAATTATAATGTGTCAGTCAGTAATGAATACACCTGTGCTCCAGCAAGGAGATATGGAAAACATGCACTGTTAGGACTGGGTTTGGGAAAAACTGCTGTATAGTGACACTGGTATTCTGCCCCAGGTGGTGATGCCTGGAGAAGTACTGGACTCTACTTGTCTCCCAGGAAAACAGCAACACTTGTGTTTCCAGCCTCAGCTGTGGGGAAAGGTCTACAGGTAATTATAAAGCCTCATCTGTTCATGTGCATTGCGCTTTTGTGAATAATTTTATTTTTGACAAAGTGAAATAGTTTTTGGCTGCAACATTTGTAACGAACCAGCTTCATCTCAGTGATAAATATTATGTTTTTAATTGCTGATTATTGCCAGTATTTATAAAAAAAAATATTGCGAGCGTTACTCAGCAACCCCGGCGATACTGGACCAGTGAGCAGTAAGAGTTAATTTACCGTTTTGCTGGACTAGTCTCTGCAGTTGTAACTTTCAGTTCCCCCTAATGTAGGGAGAAAAATTGCAATAAAGTCTAAAAATATTTTATTCATTTGAAAATGAAATAAACATTTTAAACAATAATGCATTTTAGAAATATTCAAAAAATATTGCAGTTAACTCCATCCTGAGATTGCGTAAACAGAACAGGTATTTCATCATCATCATCATTTATTTATATAGCTCCACTAATTCTGCAGCGCTGTACAGAGAACTCACTCACATCAGTCAGTCCCTTTGCCACTGGGGCTTACAGTCTAAATTCCTTAACACACACACACTAGGGTCAATTTGTTAGCAGCCAATTAACCTACCAGTATGTTTTTGGAGTGTGGGAGGAAACCGGAGCACCTGGATGAAACCCATGCAAACATGGGGAGAACATGCACACTCCTCACAAATAAGCCCATGGTGGGGAATTGAACTCATGACCCCAGTGCTGTAAGGCAGAAGTGCTAACCACTAAGCCACCATGCTACCCAGGTATTTTGTGAAATAGGCTTTCCCATACAAAGGAAAATTACCGCTGGCAGAGTAACTACTTTCATTTATAGAGTGATGCAATTACGAGCCTTATTGCGGAGAAGAAACCTGACTATTTGCCCTATGATAAATAGGCCCCTAGTATAGATACAGTACCATAAGAAACACTGCAAAAATGTAGAAATAATTCCTTAATGACCATGGGGCCATAAGAGTCACCTCTTACAGCAAAACCTTATCATACTTATACTATCCTACATCCTATGTTCTCTATATCTAAAAACTGAGATATTTGCATTTTGTTCCCTGTAAATAGATAGGAGTAAACTGTTTCAACAACTTTCATAAGTCATCTGATTTCTGCTGGTTTGGAGATTTTGGATTTGTTTGTGAGCAGGGTAGAGAGTATTCAGAGCACATCAAACTGTGAAGTGTCTGCATATTGCAGAAAGTGTAATAAAACAAAAATCAAAGTTCTAACTTGAAAATCAAAATATTGGAGTGAATTATTAGTTAAAAATAAAACTAATAGATAAAGGCTTTAAAATATTGTAATTTTGCTTATCTTTATTTATTAGTTTCAACCCACTACTCTGTTGCTGAATAACAGACAGTCAAAGCTGTATTTAAAGTTGTTGTTCCTGCCCTATGGTGCCTGGCATCACAGAGGGCCTGCCCCAGAGGAACAATTGTTCATTACAGGGCAATCTCAATATGGCTTTATAGGGAATTTATGCAGGCAGTTATGCAATTTGAAAAATAATGAGGATACAATGACAGCACATATAATTCAGAATAATGTGTCATATTGCCACTAATGCAATCAGTACCCTGCCCTATTGGATACTGTCTGCTTGGTGTTTTGTACAGGTCCAGGTTGGCTGTCAGTCAGATGACCTGAGTGCTGCAGAGAATTTGTGTCGTGCACCTGTGGTTGTATACAGAAAGAAAGTTCTCGGTGAGAAGGTTGTGATATCCTGCGTCTGGGGAGGACTTCTATATGTTATTGTTAAAGAAAAAATCCAGTTGGGGATTGTTCCAGTTACAGTCTATGGAGGAGAGCCAGCTCCAACATTTATAAAGGGTAAGCAGGAGTATCTGGGTTACCCAGTTACTATGTTCTTCTGATCTCATTGTGGTAGTTGTACTGTCATTCATACCACTTTGTGCTATTTGCTGCTATTTCTTATTACATGCTGCTGTGAGATGTTCTGCAATACACTACACTGATCTTATATTAGGTACAGTATTTTAGAACTCATGGGTGTTAGGGATCCCAGTATGAATCCCACAGAGAGTGATTATACTTAAACCAAAATTGTCTTTATTATAAACAGACATTACATAGAAAGCAAATAAATGCAGTTAATGGTAAATGGCAAGTATAGTTCATAGAAGCAACAGGTTCGAGAGAGCAGGAATAACAAGTATAATGAATAAATGCAGTCCTAGACACAAAAGGTGAATTGCAGCACAGGGTAGCGGGATGACCAGGATTACCAGGTTTAGCAGATGAAGCAGGAGACATTGGATATCAGGCAAAAATAGTGAGTGCAAATTCAGGTTTAGCAGATGAAGTCACAGGGAGACTGAATTATCAGGTTAGTCAGCAGGCACGAGGCACTGGATGATCCATGGGAGAATCAGGCAACAGAAGGGTCAGGCAAGCCAGGGGGTAAGAAGCCAGGATATCCACAATATACCAAAGACTAAGCAGAAGCAATGTGAAACGAAGCCGGGGTCTGGATGACAAGAGGAGGTGCAGGACGATGGACAAAGCAGGAGTCAAATGCCAGGAAGAAGTCAGGATCCAAACAGGAGTATCACAGAAACCAGCAGCAGAGACAAACCATACAGAATCATCTGTTGTCAAATAAGAAAAACAACAGGACGGACCAACAAGGAAAGGTGACTGAGAGGAAGGTGTGAGGGTAGGAGACAATGTTGGAGGCATAAGATCTAAGCAGCTTATTAGGCAAGTGTCTTTAGGCCAATGTAAAGAGAATAATAGAGGTAGGTGCTTTTTATTTAAAAGGTCATATTTGGTAAATAGGTATTCTAATGTGGGTGTAGCAAGTGTTTGCTTCCTTGAATTCCATCAGCCAAGTGGGGGTAAATTTCAAATATTTGTCCTGTTCATCACCGAAAGGTAATTTTGTCCATAGATATATAGAAATCGATACGCCTATACTACTCCTCCACTGTAGAGCATGGGGCGGTGATCTCCACCGTCTTGGCGGTGTTATTTAAGAGCTTGATGAGTGCTTTTTACAGGAAAATATTTTGAGAGCCCAAGTAAACATAATCAGATGTAAGCCGGCATCTCCCCATCTGTTAATGATATTGCCCCAGTAGGGGGATATCTTAGATCATACAGATGGAGACATTAAGTTCAGAATATCTGGGCATCCATACTACCTAGTTAGTGTTATGTATTGTGGGTCCACCACTGAGGCACTAATTGAGGATGCGTGTGTAACCTTAAAAGGCAGAATCCAAGGGATTGGGTTAAGGACTCAGATAGGTCTCTATGCCAGGCGTCAATGAAACATGTTTTATGTATCAACCTATATTCTATAGTTAGTTTACAAATGCCAGAGATAGTATGCTATGGAGGAGTGGTAAGAGTGCAAGGCTACTCTAAAGTTTATCTACCAACTGTCTTCAACATGTCCTGTTGAGTTTTGGGGATAGATCCAATTGTGCTATTTTCAGGAGAAATAAAGAATACAGGGCATACAAGGAAGGAAAAGTACATGATCTCACCAATAAAGTTGGATTTTAATAAGGTATCCATTTTTTTCTGTTTTCTTAAGCATATTATATCATTAGGATATCTATTCCTGCTCCTCATCTTACAAATTAATTGGATACATATCTTATTCTGTTATCTCACTGTTGTGTTTTTTGTTATAGATTACAGTATCAACCACAAAATGTGTCTTTTCCTCAGGACAAACTAGCCTTTCATCATGGTTGGAAACCATTCGGAATTTCCCAGCTCCTTGGGCTGAGCTTATTACAGAAAACATAATACTTACGGTGCCCTCAGACAGTATTCGCTCACTAGAGAATCCAGAAGATCTGATGTCTCTATGGGAGGAGATTATGTGGGCAACAGCTGATCTTGCATCAATCTCTAAGACATTTCCTCGCCCAGAAAGAATTGTGTCTGATGTGCAGATCTCATCTGGTAAGTTTATCCTCATTTAGGATTGGACTGGTCTGTTAGAGCATCAGAGGATCCTCCCATGAATATCAACCTCCATGTGCCCTATGGATCTCTAAAAACAACTGCTCCTCCATTTACCAGAGCTGTTATTATCCCGTACTGTAGTTAGCTAATGGTGCTCTATTCCCTTATCTGCTGTAAACTCTTGCTGCCAAAGTTCACTGTAAAACAAAAGATGCAGTACTATCAGCCAGTAGTATCACAGGCTATACTGTAGATACTCAGGGGGTATATTTACTAAACGGCGGGTTTGAAAAAGTGGAGATGTTGCCTATAGCAACCAATCAGATTCTAGCTTCCATTTATTTAGTGCATTCTACAAAATGACAGCTAGAATCTGATTGGTTGCTATAGGCAGCATCTCCACTTTTTCAAACCCGCACTTTAGTAATTATGCCCCCAGGACTTCGTGGGAGCAAATGTTGAGAACACAATGTATACTGGCCATCTAACTCATACTTGCCCACTCTCCAGACTTCTGAATTCCGGGTTGGTCTCCCGGACTTCAGGGAGAGCAGGCAAATCCTGCCCACTTGCAAGCTCACTGGGCAGGTTGGGAGCTTCCATGACGTGATTCATTGGCAATCACGTAATTTTGACCCCGCACCCCTTGGCAAAATGATGCTTTCACATCATTGCGTTGCGGGGCCAAAATGACACAATTTGCAACACGCTGCCTCCCTCTGTATTCACACTTCACATCCCTTCTGGGATCTCCCAGAGGGAAAGAGTAAAAAGTTAAGAAGTATGACCTAACTTGGCTCAGATCTGAATAGTGCATCTAATTTGGGCTCAGACATGTGATTGCATGTAGTAACTGAGATATATAATGTAGGGGACACATGGTGCATGCACATCATAAAAGGTGAGGTTTTCGAGTGCAATATAAAAATTGAAGCAATGGCAAAAAGGTCAGTGCCAATTGTAAAGTGCCATTGTGATATCATAAAATGTACTTGTAGATTAGCACTTGTAACTGCATATGGATGTGTATAGTGAAATTTGGAGTTAGTAAATTTTGCAGAAGTTTATGGACAGATCTGAGCGGTTAAGAGCATTCCTCACTCTCCTGTAAATACAATGATGTATGTACCTATGTGCATAATCTGCATAAACAAAGTATGTAACTTATTACAACGTGCTACATCTGTATTATAAACGCACCCTCTTACTGAAAGGTGCTAGATCACATCATTTGTCAAAACAAAACATACTCCATCGGTAAGTACTGTAAGAATAAACCTTCTGGATGAGGCACTGTTATTTTATAATGGCCAAAGCCCCTTACTTATCCAATGATTTCACCACCAGATATTTGCTTTGAATAAATTAAATCATTATCTCATATTCCACCTTGCTAAGATTTTTGATGTACTGATTATTTTTCTCTCTCAATATTTTTGTAGTTTATAAATGTCACTAAGCATAACGATGTATTTAATAACTTTATAATGAGTAAAATGAGTCATGCTGGAGGATCAGACATCTCTTATGTCCCATTACCATTATACAAACAATATAAACAATGACAACTGCATTTTAAATATTATCCACAAGAGGGTAGTAAAGTACAGAACTTATAGAATGCAGAGTAATAAAATGGCCCAATATATTTTGTTGATAGTACCGATTGCAATTATTAAACTAGCAGAAGGATATGTTTGTTCTGTAGATATTGAAGACTTTCTAGTTTTGAAATCTAACCAGAGTGCTGCATAGTGATGTCATCAGCAGTGCTTGGGATTTTGAAACCTTCCTATACCTGCTAAAAAGGTTGTGCTGGTGCTTCTTCATATGCAAACATAGGGAAAAAAATCAAGCACCCCTTAGATTGCCTAGACTATAGATAGATAGATAGATAGATAGATAGATAGATAGATAGATAGATAGACCTCTTCTACTGTTTGTTGCTGCTCTTAGTTCTCTCAGTCACAGTAGGCTGTCTAGTTATTGCACTTTCTTCCTATTGCTGTAGGTTTGATGCATTCGGGCTACCCAATCATGGGTAATACTCAATCAGCATCTAAGCTAGTGGATGTTGAAGGCATAAAGAAAGGACTCTGGGGACCTATACATGAGCTTGGACACAATCAGCAGAGGGGTGTATGGGAATTCCCCCCTCACACCACAGAAGCCACATGTAACCTATGGTCTGTATATGTACATGAGATGGTGCTGGGAATCCCACGGGATAAAGCTCATTCAGCGCTAAATTCATCAAAGAGGGAGGATCGGATGAAGCAGTATTTAAAGAATGGAGCCAAACTTAATGAGTGGAGTGTATGGACTGCTCTTGAGACCTATCTTCAGGTATTTGATAAAAATAGCATAGTTTTTGCTTAAAACACCAAACCCACTTAACCACTATGTTAAAGAATACCATTTATCAAAAGGAGGTTCTAATTTCAAATCAAATATCTGCTTTGGTTTTTATTTCAAGTATTTTTTAAGAGTGTTGATATGTAGTTGTTTTCTCAGAACTATACCAGAACGCTGGCATATATAACATGGTTGCAGGATCATATCAAACCATAAGCACATACCCTACTCCACTATAGAATTGGAAAAAATTAAAAAGCTGTTACATTACTAAGGTCTGCAACATTTTTACAATTGAGTAGGGTGCGCACTATGTGTTTATATGGTCTTTGTACTCTATACAGGTTCTAGGCACCTATTTCATTTAACTACAGTACACCCATTCTGTACCAATCATAATCTACACACAGGTAGTTACTTCTGCCTAACAATATTAGTTTTGGTCTTTCTGAGGTTGTGGCGCTAGTTGTTGTTGGTTATGTTTGCAGAGTATGTAGTGCACAATGACCCATTAATCTAGGGAGCTTTGTGATGTCCCCTTTACTTGTTAGCCCCTGTACCTTAATTATGGTTTCTAGGAGTCCCAAAATCACTTTAGCCTTGTTAAGCTTTGCCTTCTTTTAAAGGATAACTTTTTCGTGATGCAACTGTAAATCAGCATGCAAAAATACATTTTCACCCCTTGCGTAGCAATATGATTTGTCCATATACAAATTTGCATGCTTTGGCTGGATATGCTCTTAACTCTAATGCAGGCCCAAAGGTTCTATATTGCAAATATAATTCCTATGCTATATGTAAGTATTTTATAAATAGCTGCTGCTGCTGCTGATGATGATTTTCTATATGCCCTTAAGGAGCCCTCGGCTGTGGCTGGCCCACTTAACAAATTTATATTTATATAATGTAGTACATTTTCTTTTTATGTTTTTCAGCTACAAGAGGGCTTTGGCTGGGATCCCTTCAAACGTCTTTTCTCTGAGTACCAAACCATGTCAAATGTTAGCAAAAACAATAAGGATAAGATGAATCTTTGGACAGAGAAGTTCTCTGAAGCCGTCAATAAAAACCTAGCTCCATTCTTCCAGGCATGGGGCTGGCCCATTGAGGAGACAACCGGCAAGAAATGTTCCACATTTCCTCCATGGGAGGAGAATCCTATGAAGGTTTACAACAAACAGATAAAGTCATAAGAAAGCAGCTACGGCTATTATATTTTATACTGGTAATCCTGCACTGAGCAGTGCTCTATTATGCTAGTTATTGTCAATGAAATAATAAGTTAGAAAAGTTAGCATCCTGTATTTCTCTTTGATCAAGACCTGACAGCATCTGTATCTGCATAGTAATATACAGTGCATGCTATGTTAAATTTATGAATGTCTTTAGTAAATAAACCAATCAGTTTAACACAACAGTCCCAGCGTTTTCTAGTTTCTTTAATCACAGCTAATTTTATGTATAGAGCTAACATATTCTATGGAGCTGTACAAAAGGGAAATGCAAACAACACTTATCCAAATTTTTGATACCTTTTCGTAAAGCATGACAAGGAATTATGTCTGAGACACAATGGTGATATAGAGACTGTGGAGAAAATTCAAAACTTTAAACACATTCCCTCATCTGGCCACAGAACATGTATGAAACAAAAATAAATAATACATGCATACATTTTTGAGAAGAAAACCCAAAAACATAATAAAAATGTCCTTGAAAAAAATGAAAACTAAAAATTCAAAAGGACAAAGTCTACATTTTTTTTTATTCCATAACATCTCCCCCAATTGTTGTTCTTTCAGGTGTTGTTCTATTGTATCTTGGATTTGTTAAAACTAGTCTCTTTTCATTGAACAATTAGCAGACCAAAGTATAGGGTTAATACCATGAAATTGTCTGTAGTCGAATAGGCTAACCCACAAAGATATTGTAGAGACTTTTCTAGGACATATGTATTTTAATTTTGTCACGTTCCAACTTTATATTTCATAGGCAAGATAGGGGGGGTTCCTAGTGCCTGGAAACCGCCCTCCAAGCCTGGGGCACTGTATAATTAAGGTGGCTGAACCCTGCCACCGCTTCACACAGCTCTGCTTGAAAAGGGAGAGCTGCGTGCACCCAACAGTAGTGCACGCAGAATTGCCCATGTATATTATGGGGATAGGAAGAGTTGGAGAGCAGCCAAGCACTGTCTAAAATTATAGCCCCGCCCCCATGCATGCTGGTCACGCCCACTGGCGGCATGATGTGGAAACCCCCCTCTACAAATCAAATCCTGCGTTTGCCCTTGTGGTCATTTGTTTTTCTGTCTACTTGAGTTTCTTCAAGATTTCCTCTTCCTCCTTGAAGTTAAGTATCAAAGTTTTGAGCTCTGCTAAAGCCAAGTGGGTTCTTCTGAAGCCTGACCAGAGTCTGTGGATGGATATCTAGTTGCCTTTCTGAGGTATACAGTATACTTTATTGCTTGATACCAACACCAACAAGCTTGTTCCAAATACATTAAATTGGAAGTTGGTTTTGAACTATCATTCATAAGGCAGGATGCCTCAGTTTTCCAGAAATGGTGCTTGAGAACAAAATCTTGATCCCCTTTGCACAATACTACATCGTCTCTCTGCCCATCCTATCAAATGCATCCATATCAAACAGATAAGGATATGTGCATTCATAGGTCAAAATGTCAGAATGGGGGCATGGATGGAGTATTGTATTCTCACACACAAGAAATCCCAAGTTCAATAATGTGTACCCCTAAGTTTTGCTAGTTGAAAGTGGTTCTACAGAAAAGGCAGAGCGTGTCAAGAGGAGGGATATACTAGCTTATTGGATGTTTCAGGTGGATCCTGACACCAACACAAACCTTATAAACTTTTTCCATAGAGTTAAAGTGCTAAGTAGAGTATAGAATTTATGTGTGTATGTGTGGTTTAAACTTTCAAGGACACGATTGATGTCCAGTTGAGTTTTGACACCATCACATGCATGTTGTGGCAGGTTCCCTATTTCCAAATTTTGTTTTTCAAGTCCATAGTCTTGAGTGGTCCCAATCCATTGCTCAACCACCTAATGTTGAAGCTATAAGATTTCCCTTTCTTCGTGACTTCCAAAACCGCAGTCATCTCTCCAACTTTCCTGTCTTGCCTTTATCCATCCCTTCAGCATATCTGGTTACTTGCAAATGCATCTGTGATCCCAATGTGATATACCCTAATTCTCTACTGATATGCTGCAAATAAGCAAAATTAACTTAACTTCAGTAATAATGTTCCATGCAGAGGACAAATGGGGTGGAATCAGATCTACTGACTTAAGGGCAGGGCATTTCAGGCTTTCAAGTGTTTTATGACTGCCTGGAGGCCTCCTATACCTTTGGGGACTCTAATTGTAACACATAGCTGGCCTCATCCTCTCCAAGTTGATCACTAGTCAATATCAGTAGGTTGCCTAGTTATGTATATATTAGGATACATTTTGGAGAGATAAACCAATTTTGTAAGGGTCCAAAAACCTTCATCTATGACAGAGATGGCTAACCTGTGACACTCCAGGTTGTGTGAAACTACAAGTCCCAGCATGCTCTGCCAGCTATCAGCTAGTTATCTACTGGCAAAGCATGCTGGGGCTTGTAGTTTCATAACACCTGGAGTGTCACAGGTTAGTCATCACTGATCTATTACATAACACAAAGGCCACTGTACTTGTTTTATTTCACATTGTTATTCTGCTACTTTTGGCTATTAAATTACTTTGTGCTTTGGAACCACACATCGGGATTCGACAATCATTATTGGATAGCGACTAAACATGCATAACACTCCGTTTAATATTGTAATCAATGTTCTCATAGCTGCTGTATCTACCTTTATTCCTTCAGAAACAGAACGTCACTGACAAGTTATTTTATTACTCACATAATTATATGACACAATAATGAAAGTTGTTTAATACTAAGTGTGCCCATATTAATCATCTTTAAAAGGTACCAGTGATATGTATAGTGTAATAGTTACAAAATAACAGCTGTTTTATCGGCTGCTACAACTTATTTCACATAGCTCCTCTGGGGATGTTTGCAAAAGAAACAAAGTAATTGTTACAAGATAACAGCTGCTATTTCTGCAGCTTAATCTGTTATAGCGGCGGTTCCCAAACTGTGCGCCGCGGCTCCCTGGGGTGCCACGGCGCTGTCACAGGGGTGCCGCGATCGCCCTAGAAAAAAAAAGAAAGAAAAAAAACAAACAAAAAAAAACTTACCCATCATCCAGCGCCGGATCCTCCTCCTCACTGACTGCCGGGCGTGACATCATCATGTCCGGCAGCCTCAGTGAGGAGCTGCAGCAGAGAAGACGTCAGGGAAGAAGGTAAGTAAAGGAGAGTGAAGGGGGCACTGAGAGACGCTGAAGGGGCACAGAGAGACACTGAAGGGGGACACAGAGAGGCTGAAGGGGACAGAGAGAGGCTGAAGGGGGACAGAGAGACACTGAAGGGGACACAGAGAGGCTGAAGGGGACAGAGAGACACTGAAGGGGGACACAGAGAGGCTGAAGGGGACAGAGAGACACTGAAGGGGGACACAGAGAGGCTGAAGGGGACAGAGAGACACTGAAGAGAGACACAGAGAGGCTGAAGGGGACAGAAAGATGCTGAAGGGAGACACAGACAGGCTAAAGGGGACAGAGAGGCTGAAGGGAGACACAGAGAGGCTGAAGGGGACAGAGAGGCACTGAAGGGGACACAGAGAGGCTGAAGGGGGACACAGAGAGGCTGAAGGGGACAGAGAGACACTGAAGAGAGACACAGAGAGGCTGAAGGGGACAGAGAGACGCTGAAGGGAGACACAGACAGGCTAAAGGGGACAGAGAGGCTGAAGGGAGACAGAGAGGCTGAAGGGGACACAGAGAGGCTGAAGGGGGACAGAGAGATGCTGAAGGGAGATACAGAGAGGCTGAAGGGGACAGAGAGAGACGCTGAAGGGGACAGAGAGACGCTGAAGGGGACAGAGAGACGCTGAAGGGAGACACAGAGAGGCTGAAGGGGACAGAGAGACGCTGAAGGGGGACACAGACAGGCTGAAGGGGACAGAGAGGCACTGAAGGGGGACACAGAGAGGCTGAAGGGGACAGAGAGACGCTGAAGGGGGGCACTAAGAGACACTGAAGGGGACAGAGAGACACTGAAGGGGACAGAGAGACACTGAAGGGGGACACAGAGACGCTGAAGGGGGACACAGACAGGCTGAAGGGGACAGAGAGGCACTGAAGGGGGACACAGAGAGGCTGAAGGGGACAGAGAGACGCTGAAGGGGGGCACAGAGAAACGCTGAAGGGGACAGAGAGACGCTGAAGGGGACAAAGAGACGCTGAAGGGGACAGAGACACTGAAGGGGGACACAGAGAGGCTGAAGGGGACAGAGAGACGCTGAAGGGGGACACAGAGAGGCTGAAGGGGACAGAGAGGCACTGAAGGGGGACACAGTGAGGCTGAAGGGGACAGAGAGACGCTGAAGGGGGGCACTGAGAGACACTGAAGGGGACAGAAAGACACTGAAGGGAGACACAGAGAGGCTGAAGGGGACAGAGAGACACTGAACAGAGACACAGAGAGGCTGAAGGGGACAGAGAGACACTGAAGGGGGACACAGAGAGGCTGAAGGGGGACAGAGAGAGGCTGATGGGGACAGAGAGAGGCTGATGGGGGACAGAGAGATGCTGAAGGAGGGGGACAGAGACGCTGAAGGAGGGGGACAGAGAGACACTGAAGGAGGGGGACAGAGAGACGCTGAAGTAGGAGGGCAGAGAGAGACACTGAATGAGGGGGATAGAGAGACACTGAAGGAGGGGGACAGAGAGAGATGCTGAAGGGGGGTCAGAGTGTGAGATGGTGAAAAGGGGGACACGGGGTGTGAGATTGCGAAGGGGGACACAGGGTGTGAGACGCGAAGAGGGGGACACAGGGTGTGAGATGGCGAAGAGGGGTACACAGGGTGTGAGATGGCGAAGGGGATACAGAGTGATATGATAAAGGGGCACAATGTGATGGTGAAGGGGTCTAAATACATCTTACGTCATTTTGACCCAACTACTTAAAAAACGGGACTACTCAGTAATTATTTTTGCTTAGGGGTGCCTTGGAAAAATTATGGTGACCCTAAGGGTGCCTCGAGCTGAAAAAGTTTGGGAACCACTGTGTTATAGCATTGCACTTATTATTGATATTATACCTAGTTCCTATATATCATTGATTTAATTTCAGTATAGTCACTGAATCATCTGGGTGCTATATATTCATTGGCAATTGTTATTACATTGGCAGCTGTATAGTAATCAAAGTGTTCCCAAATATTCTCATATGTACCCACTTTGTTACAACAACAGTTTTCCAGTGATTATAACCCATACAGTCCCTATGCTTATATTAGTGTCTTAGTAATCACACCAAAAGGTAGGGTATACTGGTATAAATAGATCTAACTAGGTCATGATTGTGTCTCAATGTCATTCATTTTCTGATAGGTTTTAGTTTGTTACTTAAGTATACAAATATGATTAATAAGTCAGCAATTACGCGAGGAGAGTGGAGTGATCATTCGTGGAGTTCACAAGGGTTATGTTCAGCCCAATAGCGAAAATTCTGCTTGTTTACAGCTCCACTAATATGGAAGTGAGCCTCATCGCTACTCAGAAGAACGGCTGCAGCAGGAACCTGTTCAACAATTTTCTCACATAGGGCTCTGCACTTGGCATAATTTTCCTCACTTAGTTCTTGAACCAACATCATTTTGTAAAGAATGTAATTTCGAATCAGCATGTAAAATTCTCCTCAAACTCCAAATTGATATTCTCAGTGCCATGGCATGCTTATGAGTGGAATCCGTTGGTGATTGCTGAACGGATGCTCTCACTGCTTCCACATTTTCTGGCGTTCTAACGATCCTAGGTTCGCCAGGTGATTTTATTTTCAGTGTGGATTCAGTTGTCCAAAGATTAGAAATCCATAGCAAAATCGGTTTCCAATCTGGTACAGATGCATTTCGACCTAGCGCGAAGCGTGTACGGAATGCTCTCTGCATCGTTATCACAGAATGGTTGTTCTCATAATACGCTTGAACAACAAAGCCCTGATGTTCATCGGTCCAATTCATGATGGGTACTAAAAACAGCAGAGCCTAACCTACCGATTTAATCTACCCCACCTCTTTACCCCCACTACAGCTCACACAGTGTCCACTTGAAATATGGGAGATCTTTATGCCCCACCCTGTACCTTCAGCCTCACACTCTCCACCCAGGAGCTATCTATAAACTTTAAACATACACTCCTTATGGCAATAACTATAAACTAATTATTCAAACTATAAACATTAACGACTAAAGAGAACATGCAAAAGAGCTTTAAACCCAAGTTCTATTGTCACTCACCGGACCGTGAGTGCCTCTTCACTGGTGCGTGGCTCTCCAGTATTCCTGCCAGCACCTATCCTGAACCGTGGCTGCCAGCCATCCTGATGGTCTGCGCATGCGCAGTTCCTAAAAACTCTTCTGACCTTTGCTTTTAGTTAATTGGTTGATCGGGCAACGCTCCCTATTTAAAGCACCTGTGTTCATTACCTCGTTGCCTGATCTTGGAGTCTCATTCCCTGTGAGTCTCTGAAGGTGTTCCTGTGTTCTACTATGTCTTCAGTTCCCTGCTGATTCCTGCCGGTTTCCAGACCGCTACAAGTCTCCCGTGTTCTACTATGTCTTCAGTTCCCTGCTGATTCCTGCTCTAATCATCTGCGGCTTCCAGTCCGCTATTACCTCCAGTGTTCTACTCGTGTTCGCTATCTCCAATGATTCCTGCATTGCTCATCGTTGTTCTACCCGTGTCAAGCTCTCTGCCTGTGTGCTGACCCGGACCCTGATTACCGCTACCACTCATCTGTGGTTTCTTTACTCGTGCTGGCGTGCAGCCGCTCAGCTGTTCCTGTATCCTCTCGTGGACAGCCTGCTCAACTGAACCGCGGTATGCTTACTTTTTATTGACTGTATTCGTTTACTGCATATCCGCTTGGACTGTTCTCCACTTACCCACGGAATCCTCTATCTCCCTGAGACTGTGTTATTACTCCGCATATCTGCTGGGAAGTTTACCTCTTTGTTCAGTCGTGAGATACATATGCTAATTGACCTTCTGCTATTAGCCTGGATTCCAGTAGTGAATTTGTCTCTGTCAAGCAGCGCCTGCCACACCAACATAGACTTGTGCATATTGTTTGGGATCAGGTTCCTTGTGCTCTCAGTGTCTACATTCTATGTTTCCACTCAACACTTGTACACCTCCTCACCTATTAAGCAGTGGTACAACCTGCTATACGCAGACCACTGACTTCCCCGCTACCTACCTGCACCTGGACAAGTCCTCTCACCATAAGCAGTGGTACAACTTGCTATACGCAGACCACTGGCTTCCCGGCTACCTACCTGCACCTGGACAAGTCTCTTCACCATAAGCAGTGGTACAACTTGCTGTACGCAGACCACTGACTTCCCTGTTACCTTCCTGCACTTCTTCACGTCCATCAAGATCCTCGTGTTCATATCTACCTAATCATTAACCAGATTGCTGCTAGTCATTGACTTTTCTATTTGCATCCTCTCACCATCTGCTGAGTCATATGTTCCGCTAGTCACCCTGCTACCAGAGGACCACTGTGTAACCCACACTACTCTGGTAAGATCATCATCTGGTGATATCCTGGGCAAAGACTCCTAGTGCCCGTGACATCTATCAACTCCACTCTTGCAAACGAACTGCAGTAGCTGCTATCTATAAACATTTCTTACCATATTTTATGAGCTACCTACATCATGAGCTATTTACAATGTGCATAAAAGCTATATTACTACAAAGAAAAAAAGAGCTTTAAACCCTCAGGAACAAGAAGACTTGAACGTCAAGTATACACTATTCTAAATAACACCCACCGAGATTTCCCTACAAGGACAATTGATACATTTATCCTTAAAATACCATAAAGGTAAGCCTCTCTCTCTTCCCTTCCTTGTGTTCTCTCAACAGAGCTACATCCACAAGACCCCCTCTCTTGATGCCCAATAAAACAACTGAACTACACAACATCAACATCCCCACCATAGCTGCACCACGGAAATCCACAACAAACCCCAAACACAGGGCTGAATCTTCCTACAGGCAGCAACCAACATCTAAGAACCACCACTCACAAGTGGAGCAGAGCAAGTATCAGTAATTGTTTTCTGACAGCTGACATTCGGAGATAGTGTTGTGAATCCTCATATGCGTCTGCATCCTGGTCTACCTCAGGCACAAGTGAATATGGCCTTATTGGACTAGGGCTACGGTCGACCAGACCCTCTTTGTCCAGTACTGCTTCTCTAATCGTAAGAAGTTGCAAGTGTAAGATGCAACAAAATCTGCATACAGACACATACGTAACAGTTTTTGGTGGACATGTGCAGTATAGAAATGCATATTTTACACTAATAAAACAGATGCATGTCCAACTCTGCATTTGTTCCTGGTCTGCAGCACACACAATATACAACATAATATAAATCTGACATAAAACTGTAATTGTGACAGCAGTGGCACACTAATAGCTAAGGATCATATGTAAAGGTAAAACTAGACCCATGCTGAAAGAATATCATTTTTTTTCTAGAAACCCTGTGTGAGTGGGTCAGTGGTATGTTAAAGACAGTAAATAAAAGAGGTCAAAAAAAATGAAAAAATATTAGGAGAGAAAAAAAGAGCTGGGAGAAAGCAAATTTATTAAAAACCCTGTGCTCCTCTGTGTAGGTGAAATTATATGGAAAAGAATAAGCAAGTACTTAACATCATTGGTGTAACAACAATTAAATAATAAGCTAATGAGCAAATATTGAGAAACTGCTCACTGTCCCCAGGCCATCCTGGCTGTCAAGCAACTTTGAATTTCTGTCTGGAAGTCACCCTAAAAGGAGAAAAAGTTGTCTCTGGAGCAAAGATGTAGCTTGCGATTATGTTGCTGTCACACTGGTAGACAGTAAATAATAAGTAAGCTTCTGCATATAGGCTAAAGGTAGAGACTGGGACAGTATATCATAAACTTTATCATTCCCAGTGGTCTTAGAAATTTGCCTTTTGTTATTCATCATCATCATCATCATCATCACCATTTATTTATATAGCGCCACTGGTTCCGCAGCGCTGTACAGAGAACTCATTCACATCTGTCCCTGCCCCATTGGAGCTTACAATCTAAATTCCCTAATATAGACACTCACACACACAGACAGAGAGGGAGACAGGTAGACACTAGGGTCAATTTTGATAGCAGCCAATTAACCTACTAGTATGTTTTTGGAGTGTGGGAGGAAACCAGAGCACCCGGAGGAAACCCACGCAAACACAGGGAGAACATACAAACTCCTCACAGATAATGCCATGGTCGGGAATTGAACTCATGACCCCAGTGCTGTGAGACAGAAGTGCTAACCACTTTGCCACCGTGCTGCCCACGGTTATTGCGAATTTCTGCTGTTTATCATTCTCACTTTTTGTTGTTGTACTCTCTACTGTTTATCTTTCTCTGTTTAGGCTCATCATGAGCTTTACATTCCTCTCAGCCAGTCATCACAGAAAGAGTAAAAGGTATACCTAAGCCAGAGATTAACTTTATGATTCCCAGTGGTCTTAGAAACTCGCTTTCTGTCATTGGGAATGTCTGTTGTTTATTTTTCTTGCTTTTTGTTGTTGTAATGTCTGCTGTTTATATTTTTCTGTTTAGGTTCATGATGAGCTTTACATTCCTCTCAGCAAGTCATCACAGAAAGGGTAAAAGGTATCCCTTAGCCAGAAATTAAATTAGAAACTAATATATGAGAATTGCTAATAGTAAGTCTGCGTTAGCTATTGAAAATAGTAAACAATTGATCTTAGCTATAAAATAAAGGAATGTACTTACCAGATTAGTAATAGATGACACATGTTGTGGCACATTGGGTATAGATCAAGCTGTCGAAGTCAGCAAATTGGATAAAGTCATTTCAATTAAAGTCTAGCAAACTTGGTTGTCTTTGTCTGAAAATATGCGTACGGTACGCTATGACGTACAAGGGCACGCTACGGCGTGAAAGGGCGTACGCATCCACTACACGTGGCAGCAACAGTAATCGGTCTTTTACCATACATTCGCACAAACACGCATACTTATAAAATAGTACACATTAATGGTAATTGCAACACATAGTCAGTTATGTCGAAATATAGTAGTATTTATATGTTATATCAGAGTTACATGCATATTAGTGAAATACACGGAATGGGTTAAAGGAATAACATCATGAGTGGTATCATAATGAACCTTATTACATATCCTACTGTTTGGTTCACTCTGCGAGGGAATCGCAGAGTGCATACGCAAGTTACGAATGATAGGGAATTATGAACTACTTAAGACTAAGGAATCCGGGCGGGAAGAGCAGAGCATACCCCCTGCAGAGATGACCCCCTCCTTTGGATTCCTTAGGATGAACCAGCCAATGATTGACGACCCCTTGGACATTCCTGAGACCCGGACCAATAGATGCAAGCTATACCATCTTCATTGTATTACTGTATTTGATTGTGTATATAAGCAGCAGCTTGTGATCCAGAGTGCAGACATCTTGTCCCCAGACTTCAGGATTGAATGACTGCACTGGATCCAGAGCGCCTGCGATAAGTAACGGCTGTATTTACTATTACTTCGCTTGAGCATATTATTCCACTTATTGCGAATAAATCTTTGTGCTTAGGAAACACAAATCGAGGTTCGACAATCGTTATTGGTTAGCGACAATACGCACATAACAATTTGGGGGCTCGTGAGCTTTGGAGGTTTCGTTGCCGATGATACGCAAGACCAACGGATTTCGGTTCCTCAACAAAGGGTGGAGACGCGTCATAAACGGGTAAGAACGCATGGTGTTCAAAACCTGAATTTTACTCTGTGTTGCGAAACCGAATGTCCGTTTTGCATTATCTAGGGCACGCTAACTAGAACCTAGGGACAAAAGAGAAAACTGTTTCTTTTTTCTGTCATTGTGCGTTTTAACTGTATTGCATTGCTTAGCGTATGTGTATTTCCTGCTGTGCGTACGCGAACTTCCGGTAGACTTGCCACGTGGTTAAACAATCGTTTTGATAGTTATTGTACATGTATAGTATAATTACTTGTGAAAGCCTCTGAGATATTATTACTGTTGTTGGGAACTTTTGATTTTCTGCGCAGAAAAGGTGTATAGTGTGTGATGTTGTAACGTAGATACACTGTTTTATTGTGGATTGTGCTCAGTTGCTGTCTGACGAGGCGGATTGCCCAACTGAAGGACGGTATACAGGGCAGGTATACCGAAGGCGAAAACCGGGTTTTCGCAAAGCGCTACCAATAGATCACAAGGTTTGCTAATAATTAGTATTGGTAGGCAGTGCGATCCGATCGCACCGTTAGTGCGAATTGGTGAAGCAGCTAGGAGGAATTATACTGGAAAGGCAGGTTGATTGTATTAACTTGCGCTCCCAGCGATAATAAACTCAGCAGATTTTTGTGGTTGAGCCAGGGTATCGAGGAGCTGATAGCCCTTGGGGCCCACAGTGATATTTCTGTATTAGGGATCCTCGCCAGGGGCGAGAAAAGCGAGTGAACGCGGCTAAAGGAAATACGTTCACCGAGCATTATAGATCTCTAGCGGTGAGTATAGCAACAGAGTTGAAATTATTAGGTGGAAAGAACAGAGCATTGCGGTGTGTCTGTATTTCACATTTGGCCGGAAGGAACAGAGCATTGCGGTGTGTCTGTGTTCCGGGTAGAAGGTATATTGTTCAACATGGGTGCTAAGCATACGCTAGAGATGGTCAGTGTACTGCCTAAGGAAGGCCCTATTGGTTCAGCGAAATTTCTCATGTGTAAGAAATGTGGTGCATACGCAACTGTGTATTGTGACACGTGGGTCAAGATGACCAAAACTTGTGATAGGCCTTTCCCAACAATAGGAAGTTTTAATGCAGAGGTACTAAATACTGTAAAAGATAAAGTATGGTTGATTACCTCAACGAAAGTGAGGAATAAACATAATGATTGTTTAAAATTGTGGCAAATGGAAAGTAACACGTGGCAGAGCAGCGAATGCAAACCGGAAGTAGGCGTGACGAAAAGCGCGCGCAAGGCGGATGTAACCGTTGCGAAGCGTGGCGAACTCAGCGCAAGCGCGCCCCCGCCACCTTATGTGGCGGGAGGGGTAAGTACAGCCGTTGTTAAAACTGAAAATAGAAAAATTGCTAAGTTGTATCCTGTTTTAAACCAGTTTAAATCAAGTGTATCTGAAAGTGAAGATGAACCCACTGTGATTTCGGCCATTGCCCATGCCGGTAGTGTACTAGAGGCTCAGCGCAAGTATGAGAAAATGGCTGAGATAGGTGAGAGTAGCGTGATCACTAGGAGTGAAAGCGTTCTAAATCTAGGACCAGTAAATCCTGTAGTGTCTCCTGAAGTCAGTGTACCAGAGGGTGCGTTCCCGGTCCGCACAATATCAGTTCCCAATGGGAAACCGGATAAGGATGGTGTAGTTCCTTTAAGAAATGTTACAATGCATTGTCCCTGGACTAGATCAGAATTACGTTCCATTATGACTGAATTCCCAGATCCTAGAAAAGAGTTACCTAAATGTCAGAAATTTGTTAAAGACTTAGGAAATGCTCACGAACCAACCAGTAAGGATTGGCGGGTAGTGTTGAGGGCGTGTCTTCCTCCCAATACTAACATACAAAAATTTATTGAAGATTGTTTGTTGGAGGAAGATGACACCTTGACTGATGAGATTAACCAACGGAATATAGAACAAATTGTCAAACACTTAGCCATCTGTTTTCCAGTAGTAGTAAATTGGAGTAAGATTTTCACCATTAAACAAAAGGATAGTGAAACTGCCTCAGATTACTTTGCTAGAGCTATAACAGCGATCGCACGATTCACTGGGATATCCAACATAAGTGAGGATCCACATCACAGAGAGGTAGCTGTAGGGGTACTGATGGATGACCTTAGAGAAAATTTAAAGACGAGAGTACAAACCACATTACCTAATTGGAGAGGCGTCATGGTAGACTCTCTTAGGGAGTCTGCTGTGGAGCATGACAAGAACCTTTTTAGAAAAAGGGAAGAGAAAAGTGATAGGTTAATGACGGTAAGTATACAGGCTCTAGAAGGGGTGCATACACGACCACCAGCATACAACCCATATAACAGGAAACCTAAAGTGATCAGGTGTTTCAACTGTAACGAGGAAGGACATTACGCTAGAGAGTGTAAAAAGGAAAGACTCAATACACAGAAAGGTGGGTCACATAGATATCCTCCAAGGAGGGATTCACATAGACTAGAAGACTCACATCTACCCGCACATATTACGGCAGCAAATGCTGCGCGGGAAATCAATAGTCAGCGGTAGTGGTCAGGTCATACCTGTAGTCTACAGCCAGTGAGGTTAACTGAGAGTCAGAGTGAAGAACCAACAATGATAGTTGACATAGCTGGTAGGAAACAAACTTTTCTTGTAGATACAGGGGTGGCCCGATCTGTGATAACCTCTCCTTTCAACCTACAGGTGACCAGTAAAACTATTCCAGCTATGGGGGTAACGGGAAAAGTGTTACATTATCCTCTAACTAAACCCGCCGAAGTTACTATCGGGCCTCTGTATACTAAGCATTCATTTCTCTTGGCTGCAGCGGCTCCTACTAACTTGCTAGGGAGAGACTTGTTATGTAAAATGGGATGTGTCATATACTGTACTTCTGATGGTGTGTTCTTAGATATGCCGGAGAAAGTCGCACATGAGGTACAGGATATATTGGACACCCCTCAAAGGTTAATGTTACACTCTACTGTTATACAACAAATTCCATCTCAAGTAAAGGGGATGTTGCTGGGAATACCAGGTTCCCTATGGACCAGAGATGGACAGGACACTGGACTGATGGCAAACGTAGCCCCTGTCATGGTCAATCTAAAAAGTGGTAGGATAGCTCCAAAAATCCCACAGTATCCATTAAAACCGGAGGTGGAACTAGGGGTATATCCTGTTATTGAGAGGCTGTTACAACAAGGGATTTAAATTCGTACAGCCAGTACAGCAAATAGTCCCATTTTCCCTGTGAAGAAGAGTGGGGGGAGGGGCTATAGATTAGTCCAGGACTTAAGGGGAATTAACAAAGTTGTTGAGAGCCAATTCCCCGTAGTGCCGAATCCAGCTGTCATCCTCATGCAGATTCCACCGTCTGCCAGTCATTTTACTGTCATTGATCTATGTTCTGCTTTCTTTTCAGTCCCTCTTCACCCTGACTGCCAATACCTTTTTGCATTCTCCTACAGGGGAGTGCAATACACATGGACCAGACTACCCCAGGGGTTCATTGACAGCCCCAGTATTTTCTCCCAAGCCTTACATGACTGTTTGCAATCCTTTCAACCCCATAATGGGTCTGTTCTAATTCAATATGTGGACGATTTGTTGTTGTGCTCTGATTCTTTTATGTCATGTTTGCATGATACTAAATTGTTGTTGCTTCATCTTTCACAAACAGGGCACAAGGTGGCAAAGGATAAATTACAGCCATGTCAGACTAAGGTCAAATACTTAGGACACTGCCTCACTAAGGGGCTAAGACACCTGACAACCGACAGAATTGAGGCCATACAACACATGACCCTGCCGCAGAGCCAGAAGCAGATTCGTACTTTCTTGGGGATGTGTGGATACTGTAGGTCCTGGATCCCAGGTTTTTCTATTCTAGCATTACCATTGCAGGAGCTAGTCTCTTCCTCAAAACCGGAGCGTGTTGTACACACAGAAGAGTCAGAGCAAGCGTTCTTTAACCTTAAAGATAGTCTGACAAGAGCACCTGCATTGGGAATACCTGATTATGAAAAGCTTTTTGAGCTATTTTGTACAGAAGCTGATGGCTGTGCAGCAGGTGTCCTCGCACAGAAACATGGTGACGCTAGCAGACCGGTAGCATACTACAGTGCACAATTAGACAATGTGGCAAGGTCACTCCCAACATGTCTCAGAAGTGTAGCAGCAACGGCCCTTTTAGTAAGTAAGAGCGAAGATGTAGTATTAGGTCATAATTCAACCATCTATACACCCCATGCTGTATCAGCTCTGTTAAATTCAGCCCAAACCAGACATGTTTCTTCAGCTAGGTTCACAAAATGGGAACTAGCCCTGATGGCACCCTCAAACATCACCATCAAACGATGTAACACCTTAAATCCAGCTACATACCTTCCGTATGTGTCTCAAGAGACACAAAGGGTGGGAGGTGAGGAGACCCTGGTTGATGATGAGTTAGGCAAGAATACTGACACGCATGACTGTATGGAACACCTGGATCAGACCTTTACTGCAAGGCCCGACATACGTGACACCCCTTAGAAAAAGTAGATTTTACGTTTTATACAGACGGAAGTTGCCATAGACAGACAGAGACAGGAGAGCTATGTACTGGTTACGCTGTTGTAGACGATCAGGATGTGGTAGAAGCTGAACCCCTTGGTCCACCTCACTCAGCCCAGGTGGCGGAACTAGTAGCACTAAGGAGAGCTTGTGAATTGGCAGAGGGTAAATCAGCCAATATATATACTGACTCTAGGTACGCCTTCGGGGTAGTGCACGATTTTGGGGCCCTTTGGCGTCTTAGAAACTTTACGACAGCAGCAGGTACACCAGTAGCACACTCACAACACATAAAAGGACTTCTCACAGCGATACAGTTACCCAGAACAGTAGCCATCATAAAGTGCAAAGCCCATACCTTTGAAGAAGACCCAGTGTCATTGGGCAACAACAGGGCAGACGAAGCTGCTAAATGGGCAGCAGGGCAACCTATGACTGTATCGACCGAGACTATGATGGTTTTTCAGACATTAGACACGCAGAAATTAATTGAAATGCAAGATTTGTGTTCCCTGCAGGAGAAGGCGGTCTGGAAGGCGAAGGGATGTGGTCAAGAGTCCTCAGGACTCTGGAGGGATGGACAAGGTAAGCCTGTAGCTCCCCGAACATACTATCCAAGCCTGGCTGAAGCAGCACACGGCCTGACTCACCTGGGTAAAGAAGGTATGTGCAAACTGGTGAGAGCATACTGGTGTGCTCCCGGATTTTCCTCTCAAGCTGGTAAGAAAGCAATGTCATGTCTTACTTGTTTGAGGAAAAATGTTGGGAAAACTATTCCAACTGAGCCATCACACATCCCTCCTACAGACGGACCTTTTCAGGTAATACAAATTGACTATATCCAATTACCACCGTGCAGGAATCTAAAGTATGTGTTAGTGTGTATTGATGTGTTTTCCGGTTGGGTAGAAGCATATCCGGCAGCCACTAATACTGCTGTGTTCACTGCAAAGAAAATTGTACAAGACTTTGTGTGTAGGTTTGGTATCCCTAGAATCATTGAAAGTGATAGGGGTACCCATTTTACTGGTGATATCTTCCAAAATATGTGTAAACTCATGGGAATCAGTAGCAGACTTCACACCCCTTACCGACCACAAGCCAGTGGTAAGGTGGAGAGAGTAAACGGTACTATCAAGAATAAACTAGGTAAGATAATGGCTGAAACTGGGTTGGCATGGCCTGAGGCTTTGCCGTTGGTCCTCCACAGCATTCGAACCACTCCTAGACCTCCTCTTAATCTGTCCCCCTTTGAGATACTGTTCGGACGACAACCTCATTTGATCGTGAGTCCACAAGACGACTTAAAGTGTAATAATGAAGTGACTGTACAATATCTTATAAGAATGAGTAGACAGCTGAAACAACAACAACAAAAACTAAAAATGCTGTTACCTGTTATGCCAGAGACGAACTGTCATGATGTTGAACATGGAGATTATGTTATGATCCGCAATTTCTTACGTTCAGGTTGTTTAACAGACCGTTGGGAAGGCCCGTATCAAGTGCTGCTGACCAGTACTACATCACTGAAGGTTGCAGAGAGAGACACTTGGGTCCATTCCACCCACTGCAGGAGAGTCCATAATCCGGAGAAAGTGCAAGACAAGACTCAGACCGATGACATAGAGCTGTCACTTGTGAGCCTGTTCCGGGAGACCTAAAGCCTGCAGTTGAGACACCTGAACCAGAGACGTTGCCTCAGAACTATCTTTCCAGCGATGGAGTGGCAGTTTTTGTTTTTCTTTTGTTCCAGGATTTTCCTTGTTTTTACTTTTTCTAGGACATTCTATTTTTGTGAAGGAGGATGGAGGACGGAGGAGAGTTCTGGGAGTGATACGGATGAAATGGAGGCCGAAGAAAAGTTAATAGGATATCCTGAGCAGCCCATTATCAAACTTGGTCCAGGGGTTATGAAAAGGTCTGCTAGCTCAGGAACTCGGAGGCAGTGTGAGGGGCTATTGTCTGATGAGTATTGTATCTGCAAGTTCTGCAACTCCCTAGTTGAAGAGAGATGCATCCAACGATGCCAGTCCCCCAGTACTCTGAATATAGGCGGGCATCCTTTGGAGGATTATCACTCCCTGGTGGGTAAGGTGCTAAACCAAACCGAGTGTTGGGTGTGCTCTCACGTGCCTCAAGGGCAGCATAACATAGGACTAGTGCCATTCCCTCTAAACATATCCGAAGTACTCGAATTAAGGGGTGGGAGGCCCATAGAAGGGAGGTACAATAACACTAGGTCCCCTAGTCTCACGCTTCGACAATACTCCATAGGCAGATCTTTGCTGTGCCTAAACATATCTCATGCAAAGCGCCTGGAGAATTGGGAGGCTGACCTATCAGATCAGACAATGGCTCGCCACACTCATTTTAGAGAGAGACTCACAAGGTCACTACTAGGCAGGAATGTTGATGGAAGTCACAAGTTAGGGCGTATAACCAAACATAAGAAGGTATCTATTGGAAAAGTCTCTACAGATAAATGTGAAAATATCATTAATGCCGACACGTGTCTAGAGCAGATGGAGACACTAGGCATGGGTAGTTTTATCAAAACTCTGTGTGATATAATTCATGGGCATACTGTTCCTTATGTTCTCCCTGATGATGTGTATTTTGTCTGTGGAAGGAAAGCTTATTCCTGGGTGACTCCGAGTTCCAAGGGCTTGTGTTTCCTAGCTAAACTGGTTCCTGAAATCATGACTATTACTCATGAAGAAATGGTAGATATTCACAAGACTACATCACCACCATACATACACACACAGTATGAACACCGTGGCAAGAGAAATATGATTCCTGGTGAGGAACCCATAGCTACAAAATTGATTAGTGAAACTGCTGGTTTCCAAGTTATGGTTGCTCTAGATCTCACCAGGACCGCTCGGGGAACATTAAACTTTAAATATATCCAAGACCTAGCTAAATTAATAGATAATATCACCGAGATGTATGATGACACTTTCAGGTATACTGGAAGGGAGCTACAAGCGTACAAAAAGGAGTTGGTGCAACATAGACTGGTACTAAATTATCTCACCTCTATTACTGGTGGGTACTGTGTGACACTGGCCACCCAGTTCGGTGTCAAATGTTGCACGTACATTACTAATAATACTGAAGACCCTAAAGAGGTTATAGACCGGAAGATGGATGAAATTTTGCAGCTGAAATGGGAATTTCGAAAGAGCCATAATTCTTCGTTATATGAGGTCGGGGAAAAGGTGGCGGGTTTGTTTTCATGGTTGAACCCAGCAAAATGGTTCTCCGGTCTGGGGGAGTGGGTACAGGAAATGATTGCGAGTGTAGGTAAGCTCCTTCTACTTATACTGGGTGTCATCTTAGCAATTGGTTTAGTTGTCAAATGTGTTCCTACTGTGTTGAAGTGTGGAAAACGGTCTCATGGGAGTAACACTGAGAAAGAGACTGAAAGGGTGGTACCAGATACTGAGATCATGGTCTGTGAAGAAGTATTGTATAATCCTGAACTTGAAACGGTGATTGGGTGATAGTTTATTACACTATCAAAGGGTGGAACTGTCGAAGTCAGCAAATTGGATAAAGTCATTTCAATTAAAGTCTAGCAAACTTGGTTGTCTTTGTCTGAAAAGATGCGTACGGTACGCTATGACGTACAAGGGCACGCTACGGCGTGAAAGGCGTACGCATCCACTACACGTGGCAGCAACAGTAATCGGTCTTTTACCATACATTCGCACAAACACGCATACTTATAAAATAGTACACATTAATGGTAATTGCAACACATAGTCAGTTATGTCGAAATATAGTAGTATTTATATGTTATATCAGAGTTACATGCATATTAGTGAAATACACGGAATGGGTTAAAGGAATAACATCATGAGTGGTATCCTAATGAACCTTATTATATATCCTACTGTTTGGTTCACTCTGCGAGGGAATCGCAGAGTGCATACGCAAGTTATGAATGATAGGGAATTATGAACTACTTAAGACTAAGGAATCCGGGTGGGAAGAGCAGAGCATACCCCCTGCAGAGATGACCCCCTCCTTTGGATTCCTTAGGATGAACCAGCCAATGATTGACGACCCCTTGGACATTCCTGAGACCCGGACCAATAGATGCAAGCTATACCATCTTCATTGTATTACTGTATTTGATTGTGTATATAAGCAGCAGCTTGTGATCCAGAGTGCAGACATCTTGTCCCCAGACTTCAGGATTGAATGACTGCACTGGATCCAGAGCGCCTGCGATAAGTAACGGCTGTATTTACTATTACTTCGCTTGAGCATATTATTCCACTTATTGCGAATAAATCTTTGTGCTTAGGAAACACAAATCGAGGTTCGACAATCGTTATTGGTTAGCGACAATACGCACATAACAAAGCATACACTGAACAAAGGATTCAACCAACTTGTAAGATGCTGGATTCCTAGGAACCAGAGGCATACAGGTCCAGCCATGAGGGGGCTGTGGTAGTAGCATATGTCATCTTATTGGTCTTGGCATTTCAGTTGTTAAGTGCGCTTTTTATGTATTGACAGAGACCTAAAGAGTCAGTCTGGTATATCAGCAGTACAGGACATTGGGAGTTTTCTCTAGTCATCCAATAGCATTTCGGTTTGAGGAGAGTGATCGACAGGAGAGAATACAGACCCAGTTTCTAAAACCAGAGGAGGGATACTTTGTTTATACTGATACATGTTTGTATTAGAGATGTGCGGAGACCTCCATGTTTTGGATTTGGTTTTGGATATAAAACCACCTCCATATTTTGATTTTGGCAAAACCACCCTAATGTGTTTTGGTGTTGGATCTGGATTTCATAAAAAATGGTCAAAACAGGTAAAACCATGTTCTTTTGAGCTGTTTTTGTTCCTGCATTAGGATTTATATAATTAACATTCATTTATAGTCTATTTTGAATGGACCACCTGATAACTGTCAATATTTTCACCAATATTGGCCAAAGGCTGGCTGGCTAAGAATAGTGACAGAGCAGCGGCACAAACACATACATATAGAGGCGGGCCGAGGTCAGAGGTCTGTAGCGAAACAGCGAAGTCCAAAATGCAAGCCAAAGGGTCAGGATCACAGGCAAACAGGCAAGGTCCAAGGTACAGGCAAAGGTCACAACGGAAGATCAGGTAGACAGGAATCCAACAGCAGGTCAGTAACAGTGGAGGACTGGAACGCTATAGCCCTCCCTGCCTTAAATACTGAAAAGGACCAATCAGCAGGGAGATGTGGAATAGGGTAATTGGCCCCCAGGAGTAGACTGATTAATGGGCTATTTAGCTCCACAGGTGTTAGACACACGCCCGGCTTTCAGCATTGCCGGGACAAGGCGCTGACCTAGAACGGCGTCCCGGACATGTTGGAACGAGCCGCTCATAACAACAGCGCTGCGGAATTAGTGGCGCTATATAAATAAATAAATGATGATGATGACAAAGTCAACATACTTAGCAAAATCGCTTACTTTGATACACACCTACAGCTTCTCTAGCTGTTTTTCCAATAGTTTGATTAGGGATATGGCTCGACTCAGGTAATGGTTTGAGTAGCTTGCATAAAACCAAAAAGATTCTTCAGTGTGGCATAATGTGTAGGTCTTGATGGCATATTGGTGTTCCTCCAGTCGTTGAAGCATATAAAGTGTTGACTTCCACCTTGTTAAAACCTCTTGCTTCAAGTGGTGGCATGTAAGATCACATTTTTCTGCAGCTTCTGCAATGTTCTACATGCAGTTGCTGAATGTCAAAAATACCCAGGAATGGTGCAGGCGACAGACAACATCTCCTGCACTGATACTTCTCCCTCCCAAATAAAGAAAAGATCGTCTATGTATCTTTTCCAAATTATGAGATTTTGCTGGTATGGATTGTTCTCCCAAATACAATCATCCTCCCATTTGGCTATGAATAAGTTAGCGTAGCTGGGCGCAAAACGTGTGCCCATCGCGGTGCCTATTACTTGATTATAAAAGGATCCATTGTACCAAAAATAATTGAGCTGTTTCTAATGCTGATTGAGAACACAAATAATGATAGGTATGTTCACATCCCTCTGCATGCCTAATGCAGGTATAAAGCGATTTAACATCGCATGTAACGAGGTGGTAAGAACTTTTCCATTTGATGTTATCCAAAATCTGCAAAATTGATGTCGTATCTTTAAGGTAACTATGCTGATTTTTGACCAGATCCTGTAAATAGTGCTCAATGTTGAGGCATAGCTTCCTCACAAATTTGTGCAGATCGAGATACATCTCAAATTTATTAGGTTGTGGATGTGGTGCAAATTTAAGACCTTTCTGCAACAATGATGTCTGATCATCAGTTAGGGTATGTTGACTAAGATTAAATATGTAATTCTTCTCTTCATTCCCAGAAATACCAGATTTCTTACGTTCTGGTGGTTTCCATCTTTGTGTGCCTCTCGAAATTTCTTTCTTTTTACTTGGGGGGTGGGATTTGCGGCGGAGTTGGTTAACACATCCTCGATCCCAAACAGAAGGCCTAAAAAAATCTTCTGATTCTTTAGATAGAATCCTCTTTCTCACATTAATATTTTCCTTCTGAATGTTGGACATTAAGGTTTTGGCTGTGGTCCCCAACTGAACACTTGCATTCTTCTCCCCCTGAAGAAAGGATTTCCTCATAGTTCCCTCTCTATGATCTAAATTTCTTTTTTTCGGGGAATAATAAAAATTATTTGCATTATAAGGCAAATATGTTCTTTTCTTATCTACATATTTAGGTGGTTTCTTGATAAATGGTGCTTTATTACCAATATTAATATTCTTTTTAGGTACAGTCACAGGTTCCTTTGATTTGCTAAATGATATAATAGTTGTAATATCTTCTGCCTCCTTCTCTTTTACATCTCTCAAAAATTTCCTCTGCTTCCTAGTAATTATATCTTGCTCTAATTTGTCAATCTTTACATTGGTCAAGGCAACAAGACTACTGAAGTCCTCTAGATCTTTAAGAAGGCTAAAGTTGGTTTCTATAGTATTAATGCTGGTATTGATCTGTTCAAGAGTTGCTGTTCTATCTTCAATAATCAATTCAATCAATTGTCTAGAACAGCTGTCCAATACAGTATTCCATCTTTCAAAAAAATTACTTTTGTTGGGTATGAAAGTGGAGTTTTTGGAGATCTTCAAACCTCTAGGTATCAGATTCTCTTTCAAATAGTGTGATAATGTAATGACATCCCACCATAGCCTGGTTTCTGTTTCACATAATTTCTCATATTGAATATACTGTGCACAAAAGTTGTCTTCAATCACTATATCATTATGTCCAGGCAGGGTTGTGTTAAATATATCTTTCAAATCTCTATTCCTAGAGTGGTGAATAATCATGATGTTGAGAGTGCTGCTTTCCATGGATAAATACAATAAAAAGTTAAAGATAAGCGCTCTCTCCAATTGCACTGCAGCTCCTATATTAGATGGCAAGGATACAAACAGAAAAAGGAGCACAAATAAACCAAGACCTTCCATAATGAGGTGGATTGTGACAAATTTGTACCTCCATCGAGTAACCATTTAGGAAGATGGATTTATAACATTCCAGGTAGTCAATTTAGACGCATTAGATGAAATTTCTTGAACAAAATTATGATGCCAACAAAGTCACAAGAGCTCTGGATGAAGTAAAAACTACTGATAGGCACACTTTATTACAAATATAAAATCTCCTCTGATGTTGAGGAAGTTAGGATGATCACTCAATGCAATAGCAATATAGGTGTTTTTAAAAACCATTATTCAAAAACACTGGCATGTGTTGAAGATGGATGAGGACTGCAATAAAATTATCCCAGACAGACAAAGAATGGTCTATAAAAAAGCGAGCAATCTAAAATCCATTCTTACTGCCAGTTGTATTCCACCCATCTTGGGAAGTAATGGCACTCATTCCTCCAAAAGATTTTTCTTCTGTTTAAACTGTAATGCCTGTAAACATCTTGGCATTAAGACCACAAACATATAAAAGAGGTAAAATCCAATAGTAATTCACACTGTTTTCCAGTTAAAACCAATATAACATGCAACACTGAAGGGGTAATTTACATATTGGAGTGCCCTTGTGGCCTCCAATACGTAGGGATGACTAAAAGGAAATTGAAACAAAGAATATCCAAGCATATTTATAATATTAAAAAAGGACTCAAAACCCATAGTGTATCAGACCATTTCTGCAGAGTGCATAATCAAGATCCCAAAGGTCTAAAATTTATGGGAGTGGAACATATTAGACCAGATTGGAGAGGAGGGGATTGCATACAAAAAATTGCTAGGTCTGAATCCAGATGGATATTTCATATGAAAACGTGCGCTCCACACGGACTAAATCTGGATTTTGAGCTTAGCCAATTCCTATAAGAATTTATTAGTTCAGTATTGCAACCCTTTTAGATTAACATACTGAACAAGTTCACATTTAATTCAATAAAGTGGTGTTTTTTATTTATTTATTTATTTTTATTTTTTTTATTTTTTTCTCTCTCTTTTTCCTTTTTTTTATAACTATATACTTTACTTTTCAGTAGTTTGTGTCAAATAATTGACAACATTACCATATGAGCTTTATTTATATACATTTTAATTAAGCAATAAAACAATCAAGAAGAATGAATAAAAAGCCCTGCTAATAATGCAGCAGTATTCTTGACAAAGTCACCAGTGGATGGAACACGTTGAAGGTTGACTGCATCTTTTTGATCTATCCGGCACACCATAGTAACAGGAACCGCCGCCGAGAGAAGCTGCACAGACATCGTCGGAAACATACAGGAGACATGTGTGCTGACATGCTCCGGAGGAACAACCTGGACACATCACCTCCCTACCTCGCGGAGACATCAAGAGGTAGGGTAAGTGGTAGTGAGATTGAGGAAGAGGTTTACTGGAGACATGCACTGGACTGCTTATATTTGCAAATAAGTGTAAACATTGCTACTTTTGATCTATGTTTTTCTTTCCTTTGTTTTTCATTATATCCACGGCTATTTGCGCTCCTTCTTTTTTTACCCTGGTGATTATGCCAAGCGAAATTGGGAGATTAGGCTGGGAGTAGCTTCCGCTAAAGTGGTACACTGGAAAGGATGGCATTTGTCTCTTAGGGAAAGGGTGGACTTGATCAACACTTACCTGATTCCAGTCTTTTTGTATATCAGCTATGTATGCCTTTTGCCAGAATCTTTATGGGCCAGGGTGAATGCAGTGTTCTTGCAGATGCTTTGGGGGAACAGGCTGAACCTTGTTAAGCGTAGCGTGACCTACAGATCGAGGGGGGAGGGGGGCCTGGGTATGGTAAACCCAGTGCTCTTCTTTATGCTCACCTTTATTAAATTACATCTGCACAGTCTCATCTTGGAGACTCCTCCTCGATGGGTATAGGGCTTTCGTGCCTGAGTGCATCCATTCCTCAATTCCTGGGTAGAGGGAGGAGCGGTAAAGAGCATTCGAGTTCCACATGGTTACCCAGTGAAACTGGGTTTGAATGTGACAAGGAAATGGCAACTGGAGGTGGGAGAGGTCAACAGCTCCTCTAGAAGGGAGTTGGAGAGGAGAGTCTTGCGGTCTCACTTTGTCACTGAGGAACTGCCCGGGCAGTGTCTGCTCAGATGGCATATCTCTGATCACTGATCAGAGGATACCACTGAAGCTCAGGGACATTGCCTGGCTCTCCTTCCATGGGAGACTCTATGTTAGAGAAACCTCAAGGTAAGGAATGCTGATGATCGTGGATGCCCACGGGAGGAGTGTCCAGGGGAGGAGGAGACAATGGATCATTTCTTGTTGAGGTGTCCTTTTAACATAGAGGTTTATGATGGGTTCTCATGTGTCTTTCGGGGCTTAGTTACCCTGAGTGGATTTACGGGGCGCTCAAGAGGCTTAGGGCTTTTGATTTGGTCACACTGTTTTTAGTTTGGCGTGGCTTGAAACCCCCTTAGTGGATGGCGGAAATCTGGGGCCTCTCCATCTGTTGGCTTTCTATTTCTTCACCTCCCAGTAGATTTTGATTGGTTCCTTTTTTTTAGTAAGTGCTTGCATATGTCTAGTTTAGTTCCACTATGCTTGTTTTTAGTTTTGGTACAGTTAAAGTTTGCTTTAACATTAAAGTTGTGATTTATTATGGTGCATATAACCAGTTTAAGTTAGCCATGAAGGCCTATGGACTTTTCTATTTTTATGGGCTTTATTTATTATGAGCGTGGACTTTTTTATTGGGATATGGGATGGGTTTCCTTATTGTAAGATTGTTGATATATGTATTTTGTTGCAAGTTTTTCTAACAGCAGCCGCTTGGTGCTCCTGGTCTTCTCTCGACTGATGTGAATCCATATCGATGGCACAGTACAATGTCACTACACTTTAAAGAACACTGCCAGGCCTATTAATAATGCTATAGCACAATACAATGTGAGTGGCCGATTACTTCTGTTGAAGCACTGAACACTGGCACTGAACACTGGCAACTATTTGGGGGTGAGCTATGGCACAGTCTTTTGGGCGAAAGTATATGAAAATCATATTGTGACCTGTGAGGTGCTAAAAATTGACTGGAAATGACTGGAAATTAGTGTTATTGAGGTTAATAATAATGTAGGTACAAAATAATAGCTAAATTATGTGATTTTAGCCCAAAAAGTGGCATTTTGTCAAAAAAAGCAAAACAAAACCAAAACATGCGAGGGCGGTTTTGGCATAACCAAAACCCGAAGGTAATCCAGATCCAAAACCAAAACCAAAGCCAAAACATGGGGGTCAGTGAGCATCTCTAAAATAAATGCAGACATGAGAACTAAGGGTACTGCTTCTCCGTACTACATAAAACATGTCTAACTTTGTACATAACATGAAACTGTGGAATATTGCAGAGTGGCGTGATCAAAATCATACCTGCCCACTCTCTAAGGTCGACTTCCGGGAGCCTGCCGGGGAAGGTGGGCATGATGGGGGATGAGGCTCCAAAATCGCGTCATTTTTTACATGCCCCCATGACGTAGTCAGTGACAGTGTGTGGATAAAGGGGCACAGTGTGAGGATGAAGAGGGGCAGACAGTGTGTGGATGAAGAGGGGCAGACAGTGTGTGGATGAAGAGGGGCAGACAGTGAGGACGAAGAGGGGCAGACAGTGTGTGGGGCAAGAGCGGCAGACAGTGAGGATGAAGAGCGGCAGACAATGAGGATGAAGAGGGGCAGACAGTGTGTGGATGAAGAAGGGCAGACAGTGTGTTTGGATGAAGAGGGGCACAGAGTGTGTGGATAAAGGTGCACAGAGTGTGTGGATGGAGGGACACAGTGTAAAGGTGCACGGGCACAGTGCGATGATTTTTGTACATGTTGTTGTTTTATTTTGTTTGATCTTATTCTTCTTAATATTAGCTGTAAATTATTATTTGACAGACATATAATTGAAAAAAATATATAAAAATATTCTTTTCCCTTGGATTTATGTACTGTATATTATTTTTGCAAACAAATTACTAAGTATTTCTGTCCTGACCTAAATAGTTATTATGTTATTTTTGACTCAAATACTTAAAAAACAGGACTGCTCGGTAATTATTATGGAGGGGTGCCTTGAAAAAAATTATGGAGACTCTAAGTGTGCCGCGCACAGACAAAGTGTGGGAACCACTGCCCTAGGTTGTGAATTTGATCAGGGCAAAATGTGTGAAATTGTACCTAAATGTGATACCATGTCTGCTAATGTTTTAGGTAGTCAGATCGATTTACATGTGCCCAGTTCTGAAGGTGACCCAAAGTATGAAAATGTTTCCAATGTTTTAGCAGTAGTGACCGAAGAGCAGCACAGATGAGCTGTGCATTAACCCCTGAAAGTGTGGAGGAAAAATTACTAGAAGTTTATCCCCCTCCACCCCCCTTCCTCACTGTAGAAGCTGCAGATTCAGGCAGTGATTTGAATGAATGGCCTCATACTGTGTGCAACAATCTCAGAAGTGGCACTTTTAAAACAGAACAAAACACTGATCCCAGTCTATCAGCAGTGAGGGGGAGGGTCAGTCAGTCCTGTCTGGAAAGTAAGGAAGACAGAATGTTTTGGAAAAATTGCCTTTTGTACAGAGAGAAAAATGTCACGAGTATGCATCCAGATGTAATTGCTGACAGGCAACTAGTTGTAACTCAAACCTATAGGGAAAGGTTGCTGAAAGTAGCCCATGAGATACGCCTAGCAGGACATTTGGGTGTTGCCAGAACTAAGGCTCATTTTGTACATAATTGTTACTGGCCTGGCATGCTGACTGACATAGCCAAGTACTGCCTCACATGCCATGTGTGCCAGGTTGTTGGGAAGTCTGGTGATGTGGGGAGGGCCCCTCTCATTCCCCTGCCCGTTATATCAGAACCCTTTGAACGGGTTGTTGTGGATATTGTGGGTCCCCTAGCCATTCCCATTAGCTTAGGGAAAAAGTATATTCTGACTGTAGTGGATTCAGGGCCAGATCAAGGGTACCAGCCGCCCTAGGCTATTACCGCCGCAGCGCCCCCCCACCCCAATATAAGCGTTTAGGAATACTCCTGAATATGTATATTCAGGAGAATTCAACAGCATTCAAATTTAGACAGTACATTCTCTCTTACCTGTTCTTGCTCTTCTCTATTCCCTGTTCTTGCAGCTTTGTTGTCTTCTAGCTGGCTTCTGGAAAGTCTGGCTCCTGTTTTGAAAATATGCAGCAATTGTATTACAATGCTAAATGTCAACAAATCCTGAATGATTAGGCTCCAAAACACAACAGTCCATTGTGGCCAGATAAAACTACCCCATAGCACAGGCATATGTAGGCAATAAAACATATGAAAATTGTTGTCAAAGAGCTATAATCAAATATAAACCTCTATCAGCCCCACCTGACTAATATTTAGCATTTTAATGACCCTAGAACCACAGAGACCCTCCTCATAATCGCCACATAATACAAAGATTATGCCCCCCCAAAACTGCTCTAGTTTTTTAAATAGTCCTCTTAACCATTTCATCAGCCCCGATCAGCCTCATCACCTGCCCCTTTAGCACTATCTGCCCCCATTAGCCTCTTCACCTGCCCCCTTAGCATTGTTATCTGCCCCATTAGCCTCTTCACCTGCTCCCTTAGCATTGTTATCTGCCCCCATTAGCCTCTTCACCTGCCCCCTTAGCATTGTTATCTGCCCCATTAGCCTCTTCACCTGCCCCTTTAGCACTATCTGCCCCCATTAGCCTCTTCACCTGCCCCCTTAGCATTGTTATCTACCCCATTAGCCTCTTCACCTGCCCCTTTAGCACTATCTGCCCCCATTAGCCTCTTCACCTGCCCCCTTAGCATTGTTATCTGCCCCATTAGCCTCTTCACCTGCCCCTTTAGCACTATCTTCCCCCATTAGCCTCTTCACCTGCCCCCTTAGCATTGTTATCTGCCCCATTAGCCTCTTCACCTGCCCCTTTAGCACTATCTGCCCCATTAGCCTCTTCACCTGCCCCCTTAGCATTGTTATCTGCCCCATTAGCCTCTTCATCTGCCCCCTTAGCATTGTTATCTGCCCCATTAGCCTCTTCACCTGCTCCCTTAGCATTATCTGCCCCCATTAGCCTCTTCATCTGCCCCCTTAGCATTGTTATCTGCCCCCATTAGTCTCTTCATCTGCCCCCTTAGCATTGTTATCTGCCCCATTAGCCTCTTCATCTGACCCCTTAGCATTGTTATCTGCCCCATTAGCCTCTTCAGCTGCCCCCTTTAGCATTGTTATATGCCCCCATTAGCATTGTTATATGCCCCCATTAGCCTTTTCACCTGCCCCCCTTAGCATTGTCATTTGCCCCATTAGCCTCTTCACCTGCCCCCTTAGCATTGTTATCTGCCCCATTAGCCTTTTCACCTGCCCCCTTTAGCATTGTTACCAGCCCCTCCACCCCTAGACATAAGGACTTACCTGTTCTTCCTGCACAGCAGTCTTCTCTCCAGCGCTATACATGACAGGCAGTCTGGCAGCGATCGCTGCTAGCTGCCTGTCAGGGCGGCCATGGGCGCTTCTTACTGTGGTCACGTGAGATGCGGAAGTCCTGATCTCACGTGACCACAGTAAGAAGCTCCCGCGGCCGTCCTGACAGGCAGCTAGCAGCGATCGCTGCCAGACTGCCTGTCATGTAGTAGTGACAGTCGGGCCGCCCCGTTTACACCAGGGGCGATCCCGATGATGCAGGCCCGGCGCTGCCTAAATTAAAAAAAAAAAAAGGCAGTGGAAAAAAATTAATCTCCGTGACGCTGCGCCCCCCAGGCTCCAGCACCCCAGGCTGCAGCCTGGTCAGCCTATTGGCTGATCAGGCCCTGAGTGGATTATGCTACCAGGCACCCAGAAGCAATAGCTCTTTCCTCCATTCGCTCAGACAAAGTAGCAGATGCCCTTATAACTATTTTCTCCAGGGTGGGGTTCTCAAAAGAAATGTTAACTGATCAAGGTACCCAGTTCATGTCTAACCTCATGCAGAGCATTTTTAAGAAGATGCAGGTGAATCATTTAATTACTTCCCCGTATCATCTGCAGCACCTCATTTTTGGATACCGCGAGGTACCGCAGCAACCCACTGGCTTCTCACCTTTGAACTCCTGTATGGGAGCCGGTTGCGCGGCCCATTAGATTTGATTAGGGAAAAGTGGGAAGGGAAATTGATCACCTCAGAAATGTCAGTGGTACACTATGTAGTGCAGTTCAGTAAAAAATTTCAGTCCTTAATGGGGATGGCAAAGAGCAACCCGAAAGCTGCGCAGGCAAAACAGAAGTTGTGGTATGACCGCAATGTGCGAGAACGAATATTTGAGGTGGGGCAAAAGGTTCTGGTTCTGATCCCTATGCGGCAGAACAAGTTGCTGGCTGCCTGGGAGGGGCCCTACACCATAGTACAGCGCATTAATGATATCAATTATTAGTGGCAAAAGATGAGGGCCAAAAGAGGCAAAAGGTATATCACATCAACATGCTCAAAGCTTATCATGACAGGTAAGCTGGTGTATTAGCTGTGTGTAGCTTGCCTGAGAGCGATCAGGAGTCTGACCCCTTAGTAGACTTAGCAGCTGTTGCTAGAGAGGAGGGTTTCCAAGGAAGACCCAAACTGCAGTGAAGAGGTGTCTGACTCTCAGCTGGAGCAGCTAGCTGACATGCTACGGTCCTATCAGTCCCATTTTACAGGGAAACCTGAAGAAACACACTTGGTCACACATCATGTAAACACAGGCAACCAGACTCCCCTAAGACAGCCAGTATATCGTACTTCCCTAGAAGTGCTAGAAGCAATGAAAATGGAAATAGATGAGATGTTGCAGCTAGGGGTAATTTAAAAGTCTCACAGTTCTTGGGCTGCCCCGATAGTACTGGTCCCAAAAAAATGTGGGGGCACCCGGTTCTGTGTAGCCTATAGGAGTATAAATGACGCCACAGTGTTTGATGCTTATCCTATGTCTATGATAGATGAACTACTAGATCAGCTTGCCCAGGCACGTTACATCACTATCGTGGATCTCAGTAGAGGGTGCTGGCAGATCCCACTTTCACCCGAGACATGTGAGCGCTCCGAATTTATCACCCCATTTGGGCTGTTTGAGTTTTTGGTCATGCCCTTTGGAATGAAAAATGAACCTGCGTCCTTCCAGCGCCTGGTCAATGCCATGCTAGAGGGTCAGGAGGGACAGGCAGTTGCCTATCTGGATGACATTGCTGTGTTCATCCAAACCTGGGAGGAACACCTGATCCATCTGAATAGTGTGTTAGGCCGAATTACTGAGGCAGGTCTGACGATCAAGCCAGAGAAGTGCCAGCTTGGCATGCATGAAGTGCAGTACTTGGGGCACCGTGTAGTTGGAGGTACCCTCCGCCCAGAACCAGGCAAGGTAGAGGCTATCACAGCGTGGCCGACCCCTACCACGAAAAATCAGGTCATGTCTTTCTTAGGTACAGCTGGGAATTAGCGATAATTCGTGCCCTATTACAACACCCTAGCCAAACCTCTGACTGACTTAACAAAAAAGAAATTACCACAGGTGGTTAATTGGACAGAGGATTGTGAGAATGCATTTACAGCTCTGAAATATGCTCTGGCCCAGTCCCCGTGCTACAGGCCCCAGTTTTCAAACGAAGATTTATAGTCAGACCGACGCGTCTAACTATGGACTAGGAGATGTCCTTAGGCAGGTGTCAGCGCAAGGGGAGGAGTACCCTATAATTTTCCTAAGTAGAAAACTACTCCCCCGGGAGGTGGTGTATGCTACCATTGAACGAGAGTGTCTAGCCATCGTATGGGCACTGCAAAAGCTACAACCCTACCTGTATGGACGGGCTTTCACCATTATTACAGACCATAATCCTCTAAGCTGACTTGTGAGGACACTGGGGTTGGAACCAAAGCTCACTAGATACCCGGTCCTCTAGGTTCACAGGTCACACAGGTAAGGAGACAGGAAAGAAATAATAATCCCTTTTATTAAACAAAGTGCACACATTTAGTAAAATACAACAGTGCTCCCCATGCAGAAACTTTTTCCCCCACCAAATATATCAAGTGTCAGAAAATCACCAGTGCAAGTAAAAACTCCCCAACAAAGTTCCCAGCAGGTTACCTCTAAGCACAGAGTCTTAGCAGGCCCAAACTCCTGGTAATAAAATCCACAGCTGACAATCCAAGTGGGCCAGGGTTTCTGATCCGTTAGGTGGGTCGGTGTATCTTGCTGATCCCAGCTGCTTGGCCAACTCTCCACCAGCTTGGTGGGACCCAGGGTATTAGTCTACCTACCGATGTAGGCTCACCAATTCCCCAGATTCTGCTAGTGTCTCCCGATGGAGTGGTAACAGAATCAGTCCTAGAGGTACACTCTCCGATCTGCGTCAAGAAGCCCCTGCTTCAAGCATTCCTTTCTTGCCCTGTGAGAATACGCTTACTCTCCAACAGTCCAAGTCCTTGCTGTCTCAAGATTCCAACAACAACCCCCCTCCCCCAGACAGATCCTTTTTGTCCCTTTTCACAAGACACCCGATCCTGGCCACCTCCCTGGGTCAACCCCCTGCTCATTGTCCTCTTGTGATTGGTGGTGTGGAGAGTTTGGGTGGTAACAGGGGTGGAACTAGAACATGACATCAGTGGTCTCCCACCTGCGGTGATGGTGCCATTCAGACTGTGTTGCAGATTTGCTAAAACAATAGTTAGTAAACAGGGAGAGACCCCCTCCTGATTTTAGATAAGGTCCTAACCCTCCTCTTTTTTACCCCATCCACTCTTTTTTGATGTCACATGGTCCACAGCTGCTTCCCCCCTCCCTCTCCGGACACCACAGCAATGACAGATCTGGCCATTGGGCGTCATTTAATAACAGGAAGTTCAATTGGCCCACTGTGGACATACTGTTTTTTTGGCACGATATTCCCACTATAAAACCCGGGTCTGTCACATGACTGAATAGAGTTTCTGGGGATAATGGAAAGCTGTTAAGATGGAGCTTAATTTTGCAGCAATATGACTTCACTATTCAGCACCGGAAGGGCACAGAATGAGGAAACGCAGATGGCCTTTCGCACCAAGGGGCAGAAGTGGTGAATGGACAGGAGAGACAGTGACAGGTCACAGTTCTCCGTGCCCTAGGTTTAGGGGGAGGTGTGATGATTATGTAGTATATCTAATGACTGATTGTTATTTACTGTTGAATTCATGTATGACAATGTATATGGTATGTAACCTTGTAATGTAATCTCAACTTGTGCTTTGCTAGATGACATGAGTTTGAACTTATGCAAGTGTCATTAATCTTTTAAAACTACCTAGGCCCAGGATAGATAATGTTCTTGGAGGACTTTGAAGCCTCAAAGTTTAAAACCATCTAGCTAGCCAAGCAGAATGAGCAAAGGTAGGAAATCTTGTGAACATTACGATCTCAGGACATCCCTAGCTCACTTCGCCCTGTGACATTTGGGAGATCCGTCCTTTGACAGCTAAACTCCAAAGGTGGGGGGTGAGGGCTATGTGGAAAAGGGTTTAAAATCTTCTGCTTTAGACATCAGATTGTGCATTTTCATGAGGGAGTCTATCAAGACTGAAATGTCCTATTTTCCTCAATTGTGTTTCCTCACACATCAGGGGGTAAATGTATCAAAGTGCGATTTTGCAACTCCAGCGATTTTCTCGGGAGAGTTGAAACTCGCCGATGTATGAAGCTGAGTTTTCATACAAAATCGCCAGAGTTCTGCTTCTGTCAAAATCGCTACTTGCAAAATCGCCAGAGATCAAACTCACCACTGTTTGCCACTGCAGCTATACAAGTCTACAATGTATGAAGCTGCGAGTTAGCAAACTCAGGAGAGTTTGCTTCTAAACACGCCAGATACAACACGCTGCTTGATAGCAGCGTGTTGTATCAACACATCACTGTTACACTGCCCTGGCAGTGTTAAAACGTTAAAGAATAGATAAAAGTTAAAAAAAAAAAAAGCGTGAGGTCCCCCCCACTATTTATGCTTAACCCTAGTGCTGCCTGACTAGTGCTGGTCCCGTGAAAATCGGGGAAAAATTTTGCGTGGGGTCCCCCCGATTTTCACTTTACCAGCACGCTAGTGGGGGAATCACCTAATACTGTAAATAGAGCTTACGCAAGTAGCGTAGCGTAAGCTCTATTTACAGTATTAGGTGATTCCCCCACTAGCGTGGGAAAATCACATTATACTGTAGTTTTAGCTTACGCAACCAACGTAAGGGCATTGCGATTCGGACCTCCTACTAGGTAGGAGGTGTTTGCAGCGGGGAAAGATTTTTTTTATTTTTCTGCAAGCAAGTACACAGAGTCGGGATCTTACAAATATGGGCCCCTTCTGGGCGAAGTGTTCCTGCTTTTCTTCAATTGTTTTTGGAGGTACAAAATGGCTGGGACTGGGGCAAGCCGGCAAGATTGGAGGTATAAATATTAAGGCAAGCCGGCAAGATTGGAGGTATAAATATTAAGGGACTGGGGCAAGCCTGGACGTTTGGATGAAGAAAGAAGACATCTTTGGTGAGTATTTGGGGTGTTTTTATTTTTAATAAATAGATGTGGTTAAAAAGAGGGTGGTTAGTGTATTTATTGTGGGGTTTTTATTTTTAATAAATTTATGTGGTTTTTAAGAGGGTGTTGTTATTTATTTAACTTTTTTCTTTGTGGAACTACAGGTCCCAGCAAGCCAGGGATGTCAGGGCATGTTGGCACTTGTGGTTCTCCAAGTGCCAACATGCCCTGGCTGCCGTGGGTATGCTAGTGCTTGTAGTTATACAAGCAACAGCATGGCCACAGTTTTTAGGGCAACCTGGCTGGCTGGGACTTGTAGTTCCACCAAAAAAAATTCTCCCCGTATAACCCTACTACCCACAGCCCAGGGGTAGTAGGAAGAGCCCTAGTGCTAGTTCTTTCTAGGGGGGCCTGCTCGTTTTTTTCGGCGGACCCCACTCCCTAGGGAATCCAGCCCAGCGCTGAACAGTCTAGGGTTGGTTAGTCATTATGGCAGGGGGACCCCTGCCGCGCATCCCCCTGCTATAGTGCCGCCAACCCTGGCTGGTTTGCCTAGTGCTGGTAAAGTGAAAATCGGGGGGACCCCACGCAAAATTTTTCCCCGATTTTCACGGGACCAGCACTAGTCAGGCAGCACTAGGGTTAAGCATAAATAGTGGGGGGACCTCACGCTTTTTTTTTTTTTTTTAACTTTTATCTATTCTTTAACTTTTAACCAGGGCCAGTGTAACAGTGATGTATTGACAACTCACTGTTACAACACAGGCGAGTTTGCCAAACACAGGAGAGTTTGCTAAACTCGTGAGTGTTTACATCGCTCAAAATCGCCAGAGATGACCAGCGATTGTGAACATGAGTCTCAAAATCGCAGCTTGATACATTTCCATTTTTTTTTTTTAAAACTCGCGGGTAAACACGCTGGCAAACTCGCACTTTGATACATTTACCCCCAGGTCTTAACTAGTAAGTTGTAACTCTGATTTAATAAATTTAATCTAGCGTTTTCACCGTGATTTTTGTGTACGAAGCCCACGAATCGTATGGGCACTGCAAAAGCTACAACCCTACCTGTATGGACGGGCTTTCACCATTATTACAGACCATAATCCTCTAAGCTGACTTGTGAGGACACTGGGGTTGGAACCAAAGCTCACTAGATACCCGGTCCTCTAGGTTCACAGGTCACACAGGTAAGGAGACAGGAAAGAAATAATAATCCCTTTTATTAAACAAAGTGCACACATTTAGTAAAATACAACAGTGCTCCCCATGCAGAAACTTTTTCCCCCACCAAATATATCAAGTGTCAGAAAATCACCAGTGCAAGTAAAAACTCCCCAACAAAGTTCCCAGCAGGTTACCTCTAAGCACAGAGTCTTAGCAGGCCCAAACTCCTGGTAATAAAATCCACAGCTGACAATCCAAGTGGGCCAGGGTTTCTGATCCGTTAGGTGGGTCGGTGTATCTTGCTGATCCCAGCTGCTTGGCCAACTCTCCACCAGCTTGGTGGGACCCAGGGTATTAGTCTACCTACCGATGTAGGCTCACCAATTCCCCAGATTCTGCTAGTGTCTCCCGATGGAGTGGTAACAGAATCAGTCCTAGAGGTACACTCTCCGATCTGCGTCAAGAAGCCCCTGCTTCAAGCATTCCTTTCTTGCCCTGTGAGAATACGCTTACTCTCCAACAGTCCAAGTCCTTGCTGTCTCAAGATTCCAACAACAACCCCCCTCCCCCAGACAGATCCTTTTTGTCCCTTTTCACAAGACACCCGATCCTGGCCACCTCCCTGGGTCAACCCCCTGCTCATTGTCCTCTTGTGATTGGTGGTGTGGAGAGTTTGGGTGGTAACAGGGGTGGAACTAGAACATGACATCAGTGGTCTCCCACCTGCGGTGATGGTGCCATTCAGACTGTGTTGCAGATTTGCTAAAACAATAGTTAGTAAACAGGGAGAGACCCCCTCCTGATTTTAGATAAGGTCCTAACCCTCCTCTTTTTTACCCCATCCACTCTTTTTTGATGTCACATGGTCCACAGCTGCTTCCCCCCTCCCTCTCCGGACACCACAGCAATGACAGATCTGGCCATTGGGCGTCATTTAATAACAGGAAGTTCAATTGGCCCACTGTGGACATACTGTTTTTTTGGCACGATATTCCCACTATAAAACCCGGGTCTGTCACATGACTGAATAGAGTTTCTGGGGATAATGGAAAGCTGTTAAGATGGAGCTTAATTTTGCAGCAATATGACTTCACTATTCAGCACCGGAAGGGCACAGAATGAGGAAACGCAGATGGCCTTTCGCACCAAGGGGCAGAAGTGGTGAATGGACAGGAGAGACAGTGACAGGTCACAGTTCTCCATGCCCTAGGTTTAGGGGGAGGTGTGATGATTATGTAGTATATCTAATGACTGATTGTTATTTACTGTTGAATTCATGTATGACAATGTATATGGTATGTAACCTTGTAATGTAATCTCAACTTGTGCTTTGCTAGATGACATGAGTTTGAACTTATGCAAGTGTCATTAATCTTTTAAAACTACCTAGGCCCAGGATAGATAATGTTCTTGGAGGACTTTGAAGCCTCAAAGTTTAAAACCATCTAGCTAGCCAAGCAGAATGAGCAAAGGTAGGAAATCTTGTGAACATTACGATCTCAGGACATCCCTAGCTCACTTCGCCCTGTGACATTTGGGAGATCCGTCCTTTGACAGCTAAACTCCAAAGGTGGGGGGTGAGGGCTATGTGGAAAAGGGTTTAAAATCTTCTGCTTTAGACATCAGATTGTGCATTTTCATGAGGGAGTCTATCAAGACTGAAATGTCCTATTTTCCTCAATTGTGTTTCCTCACACATCAGGGGGTAAATGTATCAAAGTGCGATTTTGCAACTCCAGCGATTTTCTCGGGAGAGTTGAAACTCGCCGATGTATGAAGCTGAGTTTTCATACAAAATCGCCAGAGTTCTGCTTCTGTCAAAATCGCTACTTGCAAAATCGCCAGAGATCAAACTCACCACTGTTTGCCACTGCAGCTATACAAGTCTACAATGTATGAAGCTGCGAGTTAGCAAACTCAGGAGAGTTTGCTTCTAAACACGCCAGATACAACACGCTGCTTGATAGCAGCGTGTTGTATCAACACATCACTGTTACACTGCCCTGGCAGTGTTAAAACGTTAAAGAATAGATAAAAGTTAAAAAAAAAAAAAGCGTGAGGTCCCCCCCACTATTTATGCTTAACCCTAGTGCTGCCTGACTAGTGCTGGTCCCGTGAAAATCGGGGAAAAATTTTGCGTGGGGTCCCCCCGATTTTCACTTTACCAGCACGCTAGTGGGGGAATCACCTAATACTGTAAATAGAGCTTACGCAAGTAGCGTAGCGTAAGCTCTATTTACAGTATTAGGTGATTCCCCCACTAGCGTGGGAAAATCACATTATACTGTAGTTTTAGCTTACGCAACCAACGTAAGGGCATTGCGATTCGGACCTCCTACTAGGTAGGAGGTGTTTGCAGCGGGGAAAGATTTTTTTTATTTTTCTGCAAGCAAGTACACAGAGTCGGGATCTTACAAATATGGGCCCCTTCTGGGCGAAGTGTTCCTGCTTTTCTTCAATTGTTTTTGGAGGTACAAAATGGCTGGGACTGGGGCAAGCCGGCAAGATTGGAGGTATAAATATTAAGGCAAGCCGGCAAGATTGGAGGTATAAATATTAAGGGACTGGGGCAAGCCTGGACGTTTGGATGAAGAAAGAAGACATCTTTGGTGAGTATTTGGGGTGTTTTTATTTTTAATAAATAGATGTGGTTAAAAAGAGGGTGGTTAGTGTATTTATTGTGGGGTTTTTATTTTTAATAAATTTATGTGGTTTTTAAGAGGGTGTTGTTATTTATTTAACTTTTTTCTTTGTGGAACTACAGGTCCCAGCAAGCCAGGGATGTCAGGGCATGTTGGCACTTGTGGTTCTCCAAGTGCCAACATGCCCTGGCTGCCGTGGGTATGCTAGTGCTTGTAGTTATACAAGCAACAGCATGGCCACAGTTTTTAGGGCAACCTGGCTGGCTGGGACTTGTAGTTCCACCAAAAAAAATTCTCCCCGTATAACCCTACTACCCACAGCCCAGGGGTAGTAGGAAGAGCCCTAGTGCTAGTTCTTTCTAGGGGGGCCTGCTCGTTTTTTTCGGCGGACCCCACTCCCTAGGGAATCCAGCCCAGCGCTGAACAGTCTAGGGTTGGTTAGTCATTATGGCAGGGGGACCCCTGCCGCGCATCCCCCTGCTATAGTGCCGCCAACCCTGGCTGGTTTGCCTAGTGCTGGTAAAGTGAAAATCGGGGGGACCCCACGCAAAATTTTTCCCCGATTTTCACGGGACCAGCACTAGTCAGGCAGCACTAGGGTTAAGCATAAATAGTGGGGGGACCTCACGCTTTTTTTTTTTTTTTTAACTTTTATCTATTCTTTAACTTTTAACCAGGGCCAGTGTAACAGTGATGTATTGACAACTCACTGTTACAACACAGGCGAGTTTGCCAAACACAGGAGAGTTTGCTAAACTCGTGAGTGTTTACATCGCTCAAAATCGCCAGAGATGACCAGCGATTGTGAACATGAGTCTCAAAATCGCAGCTTGATACATTTCAATTTTTTTTTTTTAAAACTCGCGGGTAAACACGCTGGCAAACTCGCACTTTGATACATTTACCCCCAGGTCTTAACTAGTAAGTAGTAACTCTGATTTAATAAATTTAATCTAGCGTTTTCACCGTGATTTTTGTGTACGAAGCCCAGGAAGGCTCATGCTACATGTGTATATGATTTACAGTAAGTGTGAAACATTAATACATGGTTCTGGTGAACGTATGGACACCGTAATAAATCCTTTGTGGTAGCAGAAAAGGTGTATTCATTGCTAAGTTACTAAGGTGATGCCAGTCACGGCCAGCTGTTCAGATTGCTGCATCTGGGTCAGGCTGGGCATTCGTGACAATACAATAGGACCTTACCCTGACAAGCAAAATCTTAAAATGCACAGTAAACCATTTATTTCCCCTCTCCATCCAGCTACTCCCTCACCTTCCCTCTCCTGCCTCCTCCCTCTGACTCCATGCTCAGTTGGAGAAGTACAAGTCTGTGTGTCACATCTTTTCTAACCTTATATAGACAGAACTTTGCTGAACTAGTGGCTCTACCTTCATCCTCACATTCCAGTCTCATCTGCCGCTGTGACAACTACTGTATGTATGATGAATCGCATGACAAATGCACTGTGTTTATATTCTCTTTCTCTCTCTCTCTCTCTCTCTCTCTCTCTCTCTCTCTCTCTCTCTCTTTCTTTCTCTCTCTCTCTCTCTTTCTCTCTCTTTCTTATCATTAAATAAGAAATGTGAGGAACACTTAGCACAGCTCTTGTTTTGTGTATAAATACAAAAATACTTGTTTTTCATGATTATGAAATATTATCAAAACTATGCATTGTGTGCACATGTGATTGTGAAACCATGTCACTTGTATTTTGTTTCATGTCAAAGTAGAGTAAAATGTGGTTGACATGTGGGATTTCCTTTTCCAGAGACATATAAACCACAAGTTTATCACAGTGAAACATTTTAGAGTGGGAAGTAAAGGGTTTATAGCAGATGGACTTCAGCTTGGATGCTGATAGTAGACTTCCATTATTAGTATTTTTTATTTTACATTTTCACCACTGAGCAAACAGTTGGTGTTTGATATCTAATAAGAACGAGCAATATTAAGAATGTGCAATAATCCATAATAACATATCAGTAATTAGTTTTGACTAGAGATGCTCACTGACCCCCATGAAGTGGTTTTGGTTTTAGATCTGGATTAGCTTCATGTTTTGGTTTTGACCAAACTGCCCTCTTGTGCTTTGGTTTTGGTTTTTGGATCTGTATCTTTTTAGAAAAATTGCAAAAATATGCTAAAATCATTTTTTATTTTTTTTGATCCTACATTATTATTAACCTCAATAACACTAATTTCAAGTCATTTGCAGTCAATTTTGACCACCTCACAGGTCACAATATTATTTTCATACACTTTCAAACAAAGACTGCAGCAGTTCTTGCCAGTGATAAGAAGAAGGTCATTGTCATGCCTGGGCATAAGACCAAAAATCCACCTCTTATGTTTGGAATTATTTTTACACAAATCCTGTCAACAGTTGTCTAGCCATTTGTAGTGTTTGTAAAGCCACAGTCAGTATAGGTAGGGAACTTAACCATCTAGGATCCTCATGTATGTTATGGCATTTGAAGGGAGTTCATGGAAAGCTGTTGGGAAAATCAGAAACTTATGTTAAAAAAATAACAACAAGCAGTCCAGCATCAGCTACCTCCCTACAACATCTACATCCCCAACACCTTCTTCATCAATATCCTGACAAGTGATGGGAGTTAGTCCTGCATCCAAGTTGCTAAGGTTGGATGACTCCTCCACTAACCATGATTCCTCTGAAGAATTATTGAGCGTTAGTCCCGCTACTGCTGCTGCTGCTGCTGGGGGTGGATCTTCAACCTAGAAGAAGACAACAATTGACTGTTAAACAATCCTTTGCAAGAGGAATAAAGTAAGAAAGCTGTCACCCAGTCGCAAAACGGATCACAGATTGCATGGCGACTATGCTAGTATTAGATAAGCGTCCAATATCCACTATTAATGCAGCTGGTGTTAGACAATTACTTGAGGTCTTGTGTCCCCGTTACCAAATTCCATCACGACACCATTTTACTAGAAAAGCTATTCCTCACCTCTACCAGAAGGTTCTTAAAAATGTAATTATTGAGCTACAAAATGCCATTCTACCTACTGAATACTTAACCACAGATATGGGGACAAGCGGAACTGGGCAAACTAAAGATTATATGACTGTGACAGCCCACTGGTTCGGGGATTCGCCTTCACCAGCAGGAACAGCAGCAGCATGTACCCAAGTACTTCACATTTTTCTGAGGCAGGCTACTCAGTGTATCATCTGCTTGAAAGGCATATTATTATTATTATTATTATTATTATTATTATCGTAGATTTGTAAAGCACAACAGTGCTCCTCAGCGCTGTACAATAGGGAAGACAAGAACATACATAAAACAAGACATACGTAAAAAAAGAACAGACAAGGCAGACAAAATGAATGGAGACATAAAAAGAAAGGGTATGGAGGACCCTGCTCATTACAGAGCTTACATTCTAAGTGGAAGAGGGCTCAGCTGAAAGAAAAGGAGCGAGTGTGGCTCAGAGTGGAGATTGGGATAGTTGTGGGGTGCATTACTGTGTGAATAGTGTTATCGAGCATAAGGTCACCTCTAAAAAGAGATTGGTTTTCAAAGAGCATCTAAAGATTTGAAGACTCTGGGAAAGTCTGATTGAGCGTGGTAGGGAATTCCATAAGTGGGGAGCAGCACGGGAGAAGTCTTGAAGGCAGGAGAGAGAGATGGTTATCAGAGACGAGGCAAGGCGCAGGTGGAGGTAATACCGCTGACAACCTTGTCTGAAAAACTAAGGGATGTTATTGCAACATGGCTTATCCTGCTTGGAATCTCCTGAGGATATGTGATTTCTGATAATGCCACCAATATTGTTAGAGCATTACAGCGGGGGGAATTCCATCAGATTTCCTGTTTTGCTCACACAATTACAATGACATGCAAGACTAGAATTTGAGGGGGAATGTATTTTAGTCCAGTGAAGTAGTCGCCTGTGAAGAGAGTGCAGACATGGTTAGCTTGAGCTAAGTGATTGCCTTAATTATGCTTTTTGAGAAGCAGCTAGAGAAATTGAGGGAGGAAATTAAACTAAACAAACTATATTGTAATTACAGATTAAGTACTTAATTCGCTTAGCCAGTATCCAAGAGTTATCAACATCCTCTAATGGGATCACTACATTTTGCCAACTGTGCTTGATCCTAGGTTTAAGAGCTATGTCTTTATTTCCCACTAGTTTTGACCAACCCAATGCAAGTAAGCTAATGAAAGAAAATGCCTGACTGCTTGTTATAGGGTACTGCACAATTGCATTTTTGCACCCTGATAATAAATAACGCTTAATAAATATTAAAGTGCTGTATTGGATCATTAAAGGGACACTAACTGCAACATGATTCTTTATTTGTGTTGTGTGCAGGAAAGTACTATTACTAATACTGTCTGTTTTTATGTACTATGTTTAGATAAAGACATTTCTGTGAGTTGTTTACACACAGACAGCAGCCTTAATTGGGCATCGGTTATCTCCTCTGTTTTTCCCTTTCTCCACGCCCTCCTATCTTCCTCGTCTCTTACTAACCGTGTCATAAGGACGTAAAATACTTCTATCTGCAGTATAGAAAGGGAGTGGTACATATAAATGAGGCTATAAAGGGAGCGGTACAAATAGATCAGACCAGAAGTCAAATAGGATTGACTTTTATCTATTCTTTACAGTTTTAACACTGCCAGGGCAGTGTAACAGTAATGTGTTTAAACTCTCCTGAGTTTGCTAACTCGCAGCTTCATACATTTGAGAGCTGTATAGCTGCAGTGGCAAACAGTCGGGAGTTTGATCTCTGGCGATTTTGCAAATAGCGATTTTGACAGAAGCACAACTCTGGCGATTTTGCATGAAATCTCAGCTTCATACATCGGCGAGTTTCAGCTCTCCCGAAAAAATCGCTGGAGTTGCAAAATCGCACTTTGATACATTTACCCCCAGAAGCCAAATAGGATTAACTGTCCTCTATGAAGAAGTGTAATACCCTGCAAATCACAGGTATATTACTGCATGCACTCATTCACAAATCTACATCTCCCAGAGTGCCTTTGGGAAGTTAATTGCAAATTGTGTCTGCCATTTTCGGGTGGACAAACAGCCCCAGACTGCACACTAGAGACCCAGACTGCACTAGAAGCATGCAGAGACAGACACTTCAACAAGTTACAAAAAGCACCCAAAAAACTGGTATTTTGGTGTCTGAATGTACTAGATGGCTCCAGGATACTCTTGGGCAGGGGCGGATTGGCCATAGGCCTTACCGGAAGTTTTCCCGGTAGGCTGATGTCCTAATGAGCCCATCCAAAGGCTGCTTGTTTTTGTTTTTTTGTCAATTAATTTTTTTGGGGGAATCACAGGGCGCCCAGATCTGCTTAATCTGGGCAACCCGAAACTATGCCGAATTGGGGGGGGGGGGAGCAGGGGAGGAAGCACCCCCCACCAGTCTGAGATGCTGGCCGTGTAGTATAGTTGGTGGCTGGCCCCTTCCCCGGGACCAGCAACCTTCCCCCTAGTAGCTGTGAATGCGATACATCCCTCCTCTCTGTGTGGCTGCAGAGATCACATGGGACGCGCACCACATGACAAGTGCCGTCTTATGTGTGCTGAGAAGCGCGGCTGGAAGGTAGGTGTGTTTGTGTTTGTGTGTAAATGTAATGTAATATTTGTGTGTAGGGGGCCTCTAAATGTAATATAATGTGTGTGTGTGTGTGTGTATGTATGTGTGTGTAGGGAGCCTCTAAATCTTATGTAATGTGTTTGTAGGGGGACCTCTAATGTAATATTTGTCTAGAGGGGCCTCTAAATGTAATGTAATGTTTGTGTAGGGGGGTCTCTAAATGTAATGTGTGATGGCAGGGGGACATATGGCTACGTAATCTGTGTGTGTTTGTGTGTGTGTGATGGCAGGGGGGGCATATGGCTATGTAATGTGTGTGTGTGATGGCAGGGGGGCATATGGCTATGTAATGTGTGTGTGATGACAGGGGGACATGTGGCGATGTAATGTGTGTGTGTGTGATGGCAAGGGGGCATATGGCTATGTAATGTGTGTGTGTGTGATGGCAGGGGGGCATGTGGCTATGTAATGTGTGTGTGTGTGATGGCAGGGGGGCATATGGCTATGTAATGTGTGTGTGTGTGATGACAGGGGGGCATGTGGCGATGTAATGTGTGTGTGATGACAGGGGGGCATGTGGCGATGTAATGTGTGTGTGTGTGATGGCAAGGGGGCATATGGCTATGTAATGTGTGTGTGTGTGATGGCAGGGGGGCATGTGGCTATGTAATGTGTGTGTGTGATGGCAGGGGGGCATATGGCTATGTAATGTGTGTGTGTGTGATGACAGGGGGGCATGTGGCGATGTAATGTGTGTGTGTGATGACAGGGGGGCATATGGCTATGTAATGTGTGTGTGTGATGACAGGGGGGCATGTGGCAATGTAATGTGTGTGTGTGTGATGACAGGGGGGCATGTGGCGATGTAATGTGTGTGTGTGATGACAGGGGGGCATATTTAGGACTCATACATAATTGTTACAAAAGAAGTGTTTTCTTGCAGATGCTTGAAGCATTTCACCTTTGTGGTGATCACACTAGATAGCCATTTATTATAAAGATTATTTTTAATGCATTTTTTTGAAACACACAGTACACATATTTATATATTATATAGAGAGAGATTTTACTGGTAGTTTGCAGTTCATGATTCAGGGGAAGATGCAACAGTGCGTGAGGTGCTCATATGCTGCTCTGGCAGACTGATCAGATATGATTGTGCCAACATGTTTCATAATCATACTGGCCAACTCTCCCGGAAACTCCCGAAATTCGGGGGAGCTGGCATTTCTCCCGGATCCAAGATTTCACTGAGAATCGCGTCATTTGATGCGTTTCTCTGTGAATCACGCCATTTTGGAGGGCGGGGTGAGGTCAATCGCGTCATTTTGGCCCCGCCCCCCACGACTTACAGCACGGTTTCACGGGGGTGGGGCCAAAATGACGCAATTGGCCTTGCCTCGCCCCCTCCCACTTTCCAGTCACGCCCCCAACTCCCGGAAGCAAGTTTCCGGGAGTTGGCAAGTATGTTCATAATAGATAAACTTATTAAACAAAGTAAGATATGTTTCTATGAAACTAATATTGTAAGGATATGTTAGTAGGCAATAAACAAGTTTGAGAACAGAGGTATAAACCAGTCGCAGATAATGCAAAAGGATTCATGTATTTGTATAACACAGGACTGACAGCCTTTTTCCCTGCGTTGCCTCAGTAATGATTATGAAATATTAGCAAAACTATGCATTGTGTGCACATGTGATTGTGAAACCATGTCACTTGTATTTTGTTTCATGTCAAAGTAGAGTAAAATGTGGTTGACATGTGGGATTTCCTTTTCCAGAGACATATAAACCACAAGTTTATCACAGTGAAACATTTTAGAGTGGGAAGTAAAGGGTTTATAGCAGATGGACTTCCTTTATTAGTATTTTTTATTTTACATTTTCACCACTGAGCAATCAGTTGGTGTTTGATATCTAATAAGAAAGAGCAATATTAAGAATGTGCAATAATCCATAATAACAAATCACTAATTAGTTTTGACTAGAGATGCTCACTGACCCCCGTGAAGTGGTTTTGGTTTTGGATCTGGATCTGGATTAGCTTCGTGTTTTGGTTTTGGTTTTGGCAAAACCGCCCTCTTGTGTTTTGGTTTTGATCTGTATTTTTTTTAATATCTTCAGGCATTTTTTCACCTCTTAAGCCTAAGCTAACTAACTATCTCACTGCTCAACATAATTAACCCTTAAAAGGGATGAACGATGTGTGCATGCAAGGTAGTCTGCTGTACTTCACTTTAAACTAAACTGAGCAAATGCAGCTACTATATAATGAAATAAGACCTTTATGTGTAATATTGGGGTAGGAGGCAATATATAAGCCTCTCTATTAGACTGGTTAAGTAGAATATCCAATTACAATACCCATTTAAGGGGTTGGTGAGACACAATCAAAATCAGACAAGCATTATTGATACTACTACTATTATAAGTCTAAACCAATTAACTATCCCTTTGTCCCATATAAATAACCTATAAAGGGGTGAATAATATGGGAATTCATTAAGGATATCCCAGAGAAAGGAGACTAATTAATTATGTATTTTGAAAAATGACCATTTAATGAATACACACACACACAATGATGGTAAAATAATTTATTGCATCAGTAAAATAGGAATGTTGACATCTATTTATAGTTTCAACTTTTGCAATTATATATTCTTTCACTCAGTAATCATATAACTAGTAGAAGTATATAATACTTTGAGTAACGGAGTGGCTTGGCAGTTATTGCTGCCATCTTAACCGTTGTATTTTCTATTTTCTAAAATCAATTATTCTTTTCATTTTTTAATATTTCGCTAGCATAACCCTAGGAGAAGGGTATCGCTTAAGTATTCTCCTTTTTTAGAACATACCAATAAAGCTTGATGCATATTTTATGTTTGTATTAATTCAATGGCAAGTATGAGCCATTGAGTTCCCCTTATACACATTTTCTGCTCTTCTGTTTATTCTTTATAACGTAACAATGACGTTTTGCCTCGTTTTCGATTCCGAAAAAGCGTGAAAGTACCGAGCCAGCTCGGCTGGGTACACGGATATGCTAAGTTCGGGTATGTTCGGTTCTCGGGGAACCGAGCCTGAGCATATCTAGTTTTGACCAACCCAGTGCAAGTAAGATAATGAAAGAAAATTCCTGACTGCTTGTTATAGGGTACTGCACAATTGCATTTTTGCATCCTGGTAATAAATAGCGCTTAATATATATTGAAGGGCTGTATTGGATCATTAAAGTGACACTAACTGCAACATGATTCTTTATTTGTGTTGTGTGCAGGAAAGTACTATTGCTAATACTGTCTGTATTTATGTTCTATGATTAGATAAAGACATTTCTGTGAGTTGTTTACACACAGACAGCAGCCTTAATTGGGCATCGGTTATCTCCTCTGTTTTTCCCTTTCTCCACGCCCTCCTATCTTCCACGTCTCTTAATAACGGTTTCATAAGGAAGTAAAATACTTCTATCTGCAGTATAGAAAGGGAGTGGTAGATATAAATGAGGCTATAAAGGGAGCTGTACAAATAGATCAGACCAGGGAGTAAATGTATCAAAGTGCGAGTTTGCCAGCGGGTTTAAATCGCGGCAAATCGCGGGTGTTTACCCGTGAGTTTTGAAAAAAAAAAACTTAAATGTATCAAGCTGCGATTTTGACACTGAAGTTCAAAATCGCTGGTCATCTCTGGGGATTTTGTGCGATGTAAACACTCCCGAGTTTAGCTTACTCTCCTGTGTTTGGCAAACTCTCCTGTGTTGTAACAGTGAGTTGTAAACACATCACTGTTACACTGCCCCTGTCATACAGCTGCCGGAGCCATTTTGTTTTGTGGAACTACAAGTCCCAGCAAGCCAGGGATGTCAGGGCATGTTGGCACTTGTGGTTCTCCAAGTGCCAACATGACATGGCTGCCGTGGGTATGCTGGTGCTTGTAGTTATACAAGCAGCAGCATGGCCACACTGTTTTTGGCAACCTGGCTGGCTGGGACTTGTAGTTCCACAAAACAAAATGGCGTCTGTTTATTTTTTTCATTCTTTATCGCCGTATTACCTTACTACCCACAGCCCAGGGGTAGTAGGAAGAGCCCTAGTGCTTTCAGTACTGGGCTGGTTCTTTCTAGGGGGGGTCCTGCTCGTTTTTTTCAGCGGACCCCACTCCCTAGGGAATCCAGCCCAGCGCTGAACAGTCTAGGGTTGGTTAGTCATTATGGCAGGGGGACCCCTGCCGTGTGTCCCACTGCTATAGTGCCGCCAACCCTGGCTGGTTTGCCTAGTGCTGGTAAAGTGAAAAACGGGGGGACCCCACGCAAAATTTTTCCCCGATTTTCACGGGACCAGCACTAGTCAGGCAGCACTAGAGTTAAGCATAAATAGTGGGGGGACCTCACGCTTTTTTTTTTTTCAACTTTTATCTATTCTTTACAGTTTTAACACTGCCAGGGCAGTGTAACAGTAATGTGTTTAAACTCTCCTGAGTTTGCTAACTCGCAGCTTCATACATTTGAGAGCTGTATAGCTGCAGTGGCAAACAGTCGGGAGTTTGATCTCTGGCGATTTTGCAAATAGCGATTTTGACAGAAGCAGAACTCTGGCGATTTTGCATGAAATCTCAGCTTCATACATCGGCGAGTTTCAACTCTCCCGAGAAAATCGCTGGAGTTGCAAAATCGCACTTTGATACATTTACCCCCAGGCAGTGCCGTAACTAGACATTTTAGTGCCCTGGGCGAGACAGGGCACCGGCGCCCCCCATCTATGTGGGAGTGGCATTTGACAAGTGGGTGTGGCCAACCTAATGTGTGGGTGTGGCTAGCACTTTACTGAAAGAATTCTGTTACACATATTTGCAAATGCAAATATACACATATATATATATATATATATATATATATACATACAGTGGTGGGATTGAAATAAATTAACAACCGGCTCTCTGCCCTAATGACCATTTAAAGTATGCAGAAAATATATAGCGAACGGTATTCTAATATCTAATGCACTTAATACTCTAATAAAAAAGTGTCTGTCTGTTAGGGAATTTAGACTGTAAGCCCCAATGGGGCAGGGAGCATTACTATAGGATAACAAACAAAACCCAACAACAAAAACACTTTGTTAGAGCTTATGTTCAAGGGCCCCTATAAAGGATATAATTAAGAATTATATTAAAAACAGGCTGAAGTGGCTCAAAGTCCCAATAAACACCAGTTTGTTTTGAAGGTCACCAATGTCCGGTGAAAAATCTCAAACAAAAAAATAACACACAAAACAGCAATTGCATGTGCATATGGGGTGCAAATTTGTAGAGAGAGAGAGAGACAGAGGCAGCGAGAGAGAAAGAGTGAGAGAGACAGAGAGACAGAGGCAGCAAGAGAGAGGGAGAGAGACAGAGGCAGCGAAAGAGAGAGAGAGACAGAGGCAGCGAGAGAGAGAGAGAGACAGAGGCAGCGAGAGAGAGACAGAGGCAGCGAGAGAGAGACAGAGGCAGCGAGAGAGAGAAGCAGCGAGAGAGAGAGAGAGGCAGCAAGAGAGAGAGAGAATAGAGATACTACACAGTTGTAAACAAAAGCTGAAAGAGAAATAGGGAAATGTGAATGAAAATATAGAAGGTAAAGAGAATACAATTATTGGCAGATTACAGAGACCACAATAGTGAAACAAACTCACCACTTACAAACATGTCAATAGTTATGATAAAGTGAGACCTGATTTGCAGTAATTCATTGTCCATGTAGTCTGTGATCACCAGAACAGCAGCCATTTGTATAACTACAGCTACACATTATTCACCTGCCTGACGTCCAAACTGACAGACATACAAAACACAGAACGTTATCCAACCACTAATCATATAATTACATTTAGTTCTACAAATACTGAAAGGTGACAATAACATATAGTGGGTGTGTGACTCAGAATTAGAGATGGTCACTGACCCCCGTGTTTTGGTTTTGGATTCGGTTTTGGATCTGGATTACCGTCGTGTTTTGGTTTTGGTTTTGCAAAACCGCCATTGCGTGTTTTGGTTTTGGTTTTGGTTTTGTTTGGTTTTGTTTTGCTATTTTTTTGGAAAATCCATGTTTTTGGGCCTAAATTAACCCAATTTAGTGCTCCAACTGTTTTAGAGACAAGTAATCTAATTGTTGAGGTAATAAATCATCCAAAAAAACAGTTTAATTCTTCGTTGGTAGGCCTATTCTACACACAAAACAGATTGTCTTCCTCTCCATCTATGCATATTGGCAATGGAGCCATCGTCTTTGAATGTATATTACACCCTACACTTATAGTTAAATATGTAAAGAAATGGAAAAAGCCAGTTTGGTTTCTGTCTCTCAAGGCCCCCCTCCACTTGTATAAAATACCAAAAAATTCAGCCATTATAGACTGTACAATATTAATTGACATGGAGAAAGCCAGTTTGGTTTCTGTCTCTCTAGGCCCCCCTCCACTTGTATAAAATACTAAAAAATTCAGCCATTATAGACTGTACAATATTAATTGACATGGAGAAAGACAGTTTGGGGTCACTCTGTCTCTCTAGGCCCCCCTCCACTTGTATAAAATACCAAAAAATTCAGCCATTATAGACTGTACAATATTAATTGACATGGAAAAAGCCAGTTTGGTTTCTGTCTCTCTAGGCCCCCCTCCACTTGTATAAAATACCCAAAAATTCAGCCATTATAGACTGTACAATATTATGAAAAATGGACAAAGCCAGTTTAGGGTCACTCTGTCTATGACACCCTACCCTTAAGGATAAATTGCCCTAACAGCAGCCTTTCAAGATGGTATGTGATATGGAAATGCCACAAGTCCCTTTCCTCTTTGGGGGTAGATTGCACCCTACACTTACATAGAAAGTTTTAAAAAGATGTTATCGGCATCATCTTCAGCTTAATCCTCACCCTCATCAGTGTGTACATCATCATCACAGACTAATAATTCATCGCCGCTTGAATCCGCCATTAGAGAACAGTCAGTGCTTGGATGTCTTGGATGGTGAAGGCCTTCCTCGTGGAAGATGTAGTTCATTTTTATAAACATCATTTTCTCCACATTTTTGGGAAGTAACCTTCTACGGCGATCACTGACTAAGTTCCCTGCTGTGCTGAACACTCGTTCAGAGTACACACTGGAGGGTGGGCAGCTTAGGTATTGCAAAGCAAGTTTGTACATGGGTTTCCAAATGGCCTGCTTTTCTTCCCAGTAAGGAAAGGGACTGTCTGACATTTCCATATCAACTACCTCTTGAAAGTAATCCTCCACCATCCTTTGCATGTTTATACTCATATTGGATGGAGTTATGGGCAAAGTGACACATTTTTTTGAAAAATCCTTCAAACCAGCCCAGATGTTAAATTGTTCTCGTCTGCCCCCTGTGTCTTCCCTGCTTCTTTTTTGGAAATTTAATTTTTTACGAGCAACAGCTTGAGAAAGTGAAGGAGGACACGTCGTCAAGCCGAGGCCCAGTTCAGCGGCCAACTTGCTGAGCAATAGCTCCTTGCAAAAGTTCACATCTCGCTCATTTACAAGTAAAGACTCAATGTAGGTTTTTGTCACTCACCGGACCGTGAGTGCCTCTTCCCGGACATTTAGGAACCGTGGCCGTCCTCCATCCTGAGGGACTGCGCATGCGCAGCCCTTTCCATACCTCCAGTGTATGTTCCTTTAACTAAATTGGCAGATCAGGCAACCTCCCTATATTAAGCACCTGTGGTCAACACCACGTTGCCTGATCTTGGAGTCTCATTCCCCATGAGTCTCTGAAGGTGTTCCTGTGTTTCCTCGTTTATTCAGCCCAGCTGATTCCTGTGGTTTCCAAACCACTTCTACCGCGGTGGTTTCCAAACCACTTCTACTACAGTGGTTCCCATACCACTTCTACCATCTACTGTGTTTCATCGTGACTGTTGAGCTGATTCCTATCCGCTGCCTCCGTGCACTACAGTCTTCTAAGCACTTCAACTCTACCATGTATCATTGGGACTGTTAGCTGATGCCTATCCGCTGCCTCCGTGCACTACAGTCTTTCATTCACATCCACTCACCTGTTCATGATTGTGACTGCCAGCTGATTCCTATCCGCTGCCTCCGTGCACTACAGGCTTCAACCTGCAACTCGTCTGTGTTTCATCATCGTGACTGTTTGGCTGATTCCTATCCGCTGCCTCCGTGCACTACAGTCTTCAACCTGCAACTCGTCTGTGTTTCATCATCGTGACTGCTAGCTGATTCCTATCCGCTGCCTCCGTGCACTACAGTCTTCAACCTGCAACCCGTCTGTGTTTCATCGTGACTGTTTGGCTGATTCCTATCCGCTGCCTCTGTGCGCTTCAGTCTTCAGCCCTTGTCAACTCTCCCGTGTTTCCTTGAGTCTGCTGCCGCTGTTGCTGCCCGCTGCTCTCCGTGGCCAGCTGTTCCAGTTCAACTCTGCTCCGGTGTCCCATCGTTACTGCACCTACTGGTTGCTATTGGCTACCTCCGTGTTCCCGCAGAGACCCGCTGCTGTTGCTTCTCGGCGCTGCTCGTCCATCTGCTGCTGATCCGCTCTCCACGCCTTCCTGTGTTCCCTGCTGGTCTACCTACCTGTGCGCTGCACCTGCTAGACCACCGCTTCACCCATCCAGGGACTTTGGATCCTGTCGGCCTCCTGCCCTTCGGGTGTCTCTGCACTCCTGTCTGACTGCCTTCTCCTGAACCACGGTATGCATACTTCCCATTGACTGTGCTGTGTATTGCATACCTTGCTGGACTGTGTTGGTTCTCCTCTGGAGTGTACTATCCGCTGAGTCTATTGCCATCATTGACTGTGTTGGTTCTCCTCTGGAGTGTACTATCTGCTGATTCTATTGCCATCATTGACTGTGTTATCTCATGCTGGATTACTTCAAGAGACTTTCTACATTGGCAGTGTTGTTCAGTCATTTATACATTTATATTGTGCATATTACTGTGGATCAAAGTCAAGGTGCCCGTGTATATATTGTGTTGCAGTCTCTCCCCGTGCACCTCCTCACATATATATTCAGTGGTACAACTTGCTAGTGGCAGACCACTGACTCCTGTTTACAGTTTCACCCGTTCCAGTATCCTCTCACATAGCAGTGGTACAACTTGCTAACGCAGACCACTGACTCCCCGGATACCTCCACTTGGATTCCATTCCTTCACTCAGACAGCGGTACAACTTGCTATCCGCAGACCGCTGACTCTCATCACCTCCTCGTTTCTGTTGGACATTCCTCCTCACTATAGCAGTGGTACAACTTGCTACCGCAGACCACTGACTACCTTCACGTGTCCTTTGTCCATACAGTTCCTCGTGTATTACTACTTCCATATTGCCAGTGCTGCTAGTCATAGACCTTCCTGAGCATCTCATCATCTGCTATTTCCTGTTCCGTGATCACCCTGCTACCAGAGTACCATATTACCACCTATACTGCTCTGGTAAGCCTATCACCTGGTGATCCCTGGGTAAAGACTCCTAGTGCCCGTGACAGTAAGATCAGGCCATGACAGACCCAGATACGGAACCTACCGCTAAAGAGATGCTGCAGCATCTGGTCAGCCGTGTGGAGCAACAGGATGCTCGCCAACAGCTGTTACTTCAATGTTACCAATCTTTAACCTCCCAAGGAACATCTGGACAGACCGTTACAGCTAATGTTGAAGCTCCTGTGCTTTCCTCCGTTTCCCCAGTGCCATCCCAGGTGTCTACAGTTCCTACGCTACACCTGCCTACTCCGTCAAAATATGACGGGGACCCCAAAACTTGTAGAGGTTTCCTTAACCAATGTTCAGTCCATTTTGAACTTCAACCTCAAAATTTTTCTACCCATCGTTCCAGAGTGGCCTATCTTATCTCATTGTTTTCTGGACAAGCCCTGGCTTGGGCCTCCCCTCTGTGGGAGAGAAACGATCCAATTCTACAAGATAGTGCCAAATTCATTTCCACGTTCCGAAGTGTGTTCGATGAACCAGGTCGTGTGACCTCCGCTGCTTCCAGCATTCTTCGTTTGCGACAAGGCTCCCATACAGTAGGACAGTATGTCATTCAATTTAGGATCTTAGCCTCTGAACTTCAGTGGAACTCTGAAGCATTAGTTGCCGCCTTCTGGCAGGGGCTCTCCGATAAAATTAAGGATGCACTGACTACCCAAGAACTTCCTTCGTCACTAGAAGATTTGATCTCTCTTTGCCATCGTGTAGATATGAGATTTCGTGAAAGAGAGTCTGAGAAAACAACGGCTGTCAAAGCACCTCTTCGTTCTAACCCTCAATTTCGTCCAGCTCCATCCTCTGCGATTCCCATGGAGATAGGACGTTCCAAATTATCTTCAGAGGAGAGGAAACGAAGAGTAAAGAATAGACTCTGTATCTATTGTGCTGATTCCACGCATATGCTCAGCTCTTGCCCTAAGAGATCGGGAAATGCCAGGCCCTAACTAGTTCTGGAGAGGTGAAGTTAGGGTCCCTGGAGTCCTCTCCATTGTCTATGAAATCTAAAGTCTGCGCTTTCGATGTTACGATTTCCTTTGCTACCAAATCCTTTGAGTCACAGGCATTGATTGATTCCGGAGCAGCAGGAAATTTCATTTCTAAATCACTAGTGAATCAATGGTCCCTACCAGTGATCACTTTAAAAACACCCATTACTGTGACGGCTATAGATGGATCACGCCTCATCAATGGTCTCATCACCCAGAGTACGTCTCCAGTAACCCTTCAGATTGGTGTACTACACCATGAAGAAATTTCGTTTTTAATTCTTCCAGTTACGACAAGTCCGATTGTCTTAGGCCTTCCATGGCTTCAGTGTCACTCTCCCCAGATTGACTGGCGCACCCCTCAAGTTACGTCTTGGGGGTCTGAATGTCACCATCGTTGCCTCTCTCAAGTTATTCCTCTTAAAGTACAGCAATCTTCCATCTCATCTTCCTCCCCGGGACTCCCTCCTCAGTATGCTTCATATGCCGATGTGTTTGATAAAGCTCAGTCTGAACGTCTTCCTCCTCATCGTTCTTGGGATTGTCCGATCGACCTTCTACCTGGCAAGACTCCTCCCAGGGGTCGGGTCTATCCTCTCTCGTTACCTGAAACTCAAGCCACATCTGAGTACATACAGGAGAATCTCCAGCGTGGGTTCATTCGACCTTCCACCTCTCCCGCTGGAGCTGGGTTCTTCTTCGTCAAAAAGAAGGATGGATCATTACGCCCTTGTATAGATTTTCGTGGACTCAACGCCATTACTATCAAGAATCGGTATCCCATTCCGCTGATCACTGAGCTATTTGATCGCATCAAGGGAGCTCGGATATTTACTAAGTTGGATCTTCGTGGTGCCTACAATTTAATTAGAATCCGTTCCGGTGACGAATGGAAGACCGCGTTTAACACCAGAGATGGGCATTACGAATATTTAGTAATGCCCTTCGGGCTGTGTAATGCCCCCGCGGTTTTCCAGGGTTTCATCAATGAGATCTTTCGGGACTTATTATATGTATGTGTCGTTGTCTACCTGGACGACATATTGATCTTCTCACAGGACCTGCCTTCTCATCACCAACATGTGGCAGAGGTCCTCTCCAGACTACGGAAGAACTCGTTGTTCTGTAAATTGGAGAAATGTTCATTCGAGTTACCCCAGATTCCATTCTTGGGGTATATAGTTTCCGGAGTTGGCCTGAAGATGGATCCAGACAAAGTAAATGCTGTACTACATTGGCCTCAGCCAACTACTCTTCGTGCCATCCAGCGTTTTTTAGGTTTTGCCAATTACTATAGACGCTTCATTCAAGACTTTTCATCCATTGCATCTCCCATTGTGGCCCTAACTCGGAAAGGGGCTAATACTAAGCAATGGTCATCTGAGGCTCTCCAAGCCTTTCAAATCCTCAAAGAGTCCTTCTCGTCTGCTCCCATTCTGCGACAGCCTGATGTGACACTCCCCTTCTTCCTAGAAGTAGATGCCTCTAATGTGGGCTTAGGAGCTATTCTCTCCCAACGCTCGGAGCAACAAAAATTACATCCTTGTGCCTTCTACTCTCGGGGTCTTCTGCCCGCAGAGAAAAATTATACTATCGGGGACAAGGAGTTGCTGGCCATCAAAGCTGCATTAGAGGAATGGAGATACTTGTTGGAAGGAGCTCGCCATCCGGTGACGATCTTCACGGATCATAAGAACTTGTCATATTTGCAATCTGCTCAATGCTTGAACCCTCGTCAAGCAAGATGGTCTCTTTTCTTTTCCCGTTTTGAATTAATTATAACCTTCAAACCAGCCGCTAAGAACAAGAAAGCTGACGCTCTATCTCGAGCGTTTGTGACGTCCTCTGATGTAGAAGAGGTTCCCAACCATGCTATTCTAGACCCCAAATGTATTTCTCTGGCTGCTTCATCCACCAAAATGCTACCATTTGGGAAGACCCTTGTGCCTCCTACTCTGAGGAGGAAAATCCTTTCGTGGTTCCATGCCTCTCGTTTTTCTGGACACGCCGGTGAACACAAGACCTTTGAGATTCTCTCTCGTAGTTACTGGTGGCCTTCAATGAGGAGAGACGTCAAAGAGTTTGTTGCTTCCTGTGATTTATGTTCTCAGTTCAAATCCTCCCGCAGAACTCCAGCAGGGTTGCTGCGACCACTACCCATTCCGTCCAAGCCTTGGACCCATATTAGTATGGATTTCGTTACTGATTTGCCACCAAGTAAGAATCACAATACTATTTGGGTAGTGGTAGACAGATTTTCGAAGATGGCTCATTTCGTCCCCCTGTCCGGTTTACCTTCCTCGTCTACTCTGGCTGAACATTTCATTAAAGAAATCTTCCGCATCCATGGATGTCCGTCTGAGATTGTGTCGGATAGAGGAGTACAATTCGTTTCCAGATTCTGGCGGGCCCTTTGTAAAACCTTGGGCATACGATTAGCACTCTCATCTTCTTACCATCCGCAATCTAACGGACAAACAGAACGAGTCAATCAAGATCTTGAGACCTTTATTAGGATGTTCTCTTCAGCCAACCAAGACAACTGGGTAGAATTGCTCCCTTGGGCTGAATTCGCCCATAACAACATGTACCATGAGTCATCATCCAAAACTCCATTCTTTGTGGTCTACGGTCACCATCCGTCTTTTCCGGAATTTCCTGCCCTCCCGCCCACCCAAGTTCCTGCTGTGGAGACTGCTTGTCAGACCTTCAAAAATATCTGGTCTCAGGTCAAAACCTGTTTAAAGAAGACATCTAACAAATATAAGTCTTTCGCAGATAAGAAGAGGCGGGCTATTCCACCACTAAAAATTGGAGATCGTGTCTGGTTATCTACCAAAAATATTCGTTTGAAGGTTCCATCTATGAAATTCGCCCCTCGTTTTATTGGTCCATATAGGATCATTCAAGTTATCAATCCAGTATGTGTTAAACTTCTTCTTCCTAAGAATCTTCGGATCTCCAATGCCTTCCATGTGTCCTTGCTCAAACCTCTCATCATCAACCGTTTCTCGACTCCTCCCTCAGCACCGCAGCCAGTTCAAGTTCATCAGGAGGAGGATTTCGAGATTACTGAGGTATTGGATGCAAAAATTTCGCGAGGAGTCCTCCGTTTCCTCGTTCATTGGAAGGGCTTTGGTCCTGAGGAGCGCTCTTGGATCAAAGCTGAAGATCTTAATGCTCCTGCCCTTTTGAAGAAGTTTTATTCCAAAAATCCGGACAAACCCGGTTCCAGGCGTTCTGTGCCCACCTTTAAAAAGGGGGGGTACTGTCACTCACCGGACCGTGAGTGCCTCTTCCCGGACATTTAGGAACCGTGGCCGTCCTCCATCCTGAGGGACTGCGCATGCGCAGCCCTTTCCATACCTCCAGTGTATGTTCCTTTAACTAAATTGGCAGATCAGGCAACCTCCCTATATTAAGCACCTGTGGTCAACACCACGTTGCCTGATCTTGGAGTCTCATTCCCCATGAGTCTCTGAAGGTGTTCCTGTGTTTCCTCGTTTATTCAGCCCAGCTGATTCCTGTGGTTTCCAAACCACTTCTACCGCGGTGGTTTCCAAACCACTTCTACTACAGTGGTTCCCATACCACTTCTACCATCTACTGTGTTTCATCGTGACTGTTGAGCTGATTCCTATCCGCTGCCTCCGTGCACTACAGTCTTCTAAGCACTTCAACTCTACCATGTATCATTGGGACTGTTAGCTGATGCCTATCCGCTGCCTCCGTGCACTACAGTCTTTCATTCACATCCACTCACCTGTTCATGATTGTGACTGCCAGCTGATTCCTATCCGCTGCCTCCGTGCACTACAGGCTTCAACCTGCAACTCGTCTGTGTTTCATCATCGTGACTGTTTGGCTGATTCCTATCCGCTGCCTCCGTGCACTACAGTCTTCAACCTGCAACTCGTCTGTGTTTCATCATCGTGACTGCTAGCTGATTCCTATCCGCTGCCTCCGTGCACTACAGTCTTCAACCTGCAACCCGTCTGTGTTTCATCGTGACTGTTTGGCTGATTCCTATCCGCTGCCTCTGTGCGCTTCAGTCTTCAGCCCTTGTCAACTCTCCCGTGTTTCCTTGAGTCTGCTGCCGCTGTTGCTGCCCGCTGCTCTCCGTGGCCAGCTGTTCCAGTTCAACTCTGCTCCGGTGTCCCATCGTTACTGCACCTACTGGTTGCTATTGGCTACCTCCGTGTTCCCGCAGAGACCCGCTGCTGTTGCTTCTCGGCGCTGCTCGTCCATCTGCTGCTGATCCGCTCTCCACGCCTTCCTGTGTTCCCTGCTGGTCTACCTACCTGTGCGCTGCACCTGCTAGACCACCGCTTCACCCATCCAGGGACTTTGGATCCTGTCGGCCTCCTGCCCTTCGGGTGTCTCTGCACTCCTGTCTGACTGCCTTCTCCTGAACCACGGTATGCATACTTCCCATTGACTGTGCTGTGTATTGCATACCTTGCTGGACTGTGTTGGTTCTCCTCTGGAGTGTACTATCCGCTGAGTCTATTGCCATCATTGACTGTGTTGGTTCTCCTCTGGAGTGTACTATCTGCTGATTCTATTGCCATCATTGACTGTGTTATCTCATGCTGGATTACTTCAAGAGACTTTCTACATTGGCAGTGTTGTTCAGTCATTTATACATTTATATTGTGCATATTACTGTGGATCAAAGTCAAGGTGCCCGTGTATATATTGTGTTGCAGTCTCTCCCCGTGCACCTCCTCACATATATATTCAGTGGTACAACTTGCTAGTGGCAGACCACTGACTCCTGTTTACAGTTTCACCCGTTCCAGTATCCTCTCACATAGCAGTGGTACAACTTGCTAACGCAGACCACTGACTCCCCGGATACCTCCACTTGGATTCCATTCCTTCACTCAGACAGCGGTACAACTTGCTATCCGCAGACCGCTGACTCTCATCACCTCCTCGTTTCTGTTGGACATTCCTCCTCACTATAGCAGTGGTACAACTTGCTACCGCAGACCACTGACTACCTTCACGTGTCCTTTGTCCATACAGTTCCTCGTGTATTACTACTTCCATATTGCCAGTGCTGCTAGTCATAGACCTTCCTGAGCATCTCATCATCTGCTATTTCCTGTTCCGTGATCACCCTGCTACCAGAGTACCATATTACCACCTATACTGCTCTGGTAAGCCTATCACCTGGTGATCCCTGGGTAAAGACTCCTAGTGCCCGTGACAGTTTTAAACCTTGGATCAAGCACAGTGGCCAAAACGTACTGATCCGAGTTCAAGATCTTAATAACTCGAGGATCATTGTGAAGCGAATTAAGTACTTGATCGACAAGGCCAACATACTTTGCTGAATTGCTTGCTTTCAGCTCCTCCTTCATTTTCTCAAGCTGCTTTTCCAATAGTCTAATTAAAGGAATGACTTGGCTCAAACTAGCAGAGTCTGCACTGACCTCACATGTCACAACTTCAAATGGTTTCAGCACCTTGCACAGCACTGAAAGGATTCCCCACTGTGCAAGAGTGAAATACATCCCCCCTCCTTTCCCAATGTCATGACTTGTGCAATATGCTTGGATGGCTTCGCGCTGTTCCTCCATCCTCTGAAGCATGTACAGGGTGGAATTCCACCGAGTTACCACCTCTTGCTTAAGTTGGTGGCAGGGCAAGTTAAACTGCTCTTGGAGCTGCTGTAATCTCCTACATGCTGTGGCTGAATGCCTGAAATGGCCTGAAATTTTACGGGCCACCGAAAGCATCTCCTGCACCTCACGGTTATTTCGTAGGAAGCTCTGCACCACCAAGTTGATGGTGTGAGCAAAACAGGGAATATGTTGGAAATCACCCAGCTGTAATGCTCGCACTATATTGTTGGCGTTATCTGAAATGACATACCCTGGGGAGAGTCCGAGTTGTATAAGCCATGCATCAATCACATCTCTCAGTTTGCGTAACAAATTGTCAGCCGTATGCCTGTTAGTGAAGCCGGTGATACAAAGAGTGGCCTGCCTGTGACAAATGTTACGTAGTGGTGTACATGCTGCTGCTGTTCCTGCTGGTAAAGGTGAATGACCAACCCAGTGGGCTGTCACAGTCATATAGTCTTTGGTTTGGCCACTTCCACTTGTCCACATATCTGTGGTTAAGTGAACAGTGGGCAGAATAGCATTTTTCAGCGCAATCTCTACATTTTTACACACTTTTTGGTATAGTTGTGGAATAGCTTTACGGGAGAAATGGTGTCGCGATGGAATTCTGTAACGCGGACACAAAACCTCAATTAACTGTGAAAAACCAGCTGCGTTTATTGTGGAGATTGGACGCAGATCTAACACTAACATTGCAGCCATGGCGTCTGTGATTCGCTTGGCGACTGGGTGACTGCTGTCATATTTGCTTCCCCTCGCAAATGATTGTTTCACAGTTAATTGCTGAAATGTAGGACTGCTCATTTTATTAACCTGCCTCTGGGATGACGATTCACCCCCAGCAGCAGCAACAGCAGCAGCAGCAGGACTAACGCTTTCTTCAGAGGAATCAATAATAGTGCCGGAGTCATCCAGCCTTAAGTGGGATGCCGGGCTAACTCCGAGCGCTACTGAGGATATTGATGAGGATGGTGTGGTGGGTGTATTTTGTAGCCGTCGGTATGTCGGTGAGCGGAGGGTCTTAGCTGATGAGGGAGTGCTTGTATTCTTTTGGGAAGAACTTTCAGCTTTTCCCAACACTTTGCCATGAACTCTCGTTAAATGGCGTAACATAGACGAGGTTCCAAGATGGTTAAGGTCCCTCCCTCGACTGACTGTGGCTTCACATACACTACAAATGGCTATACAATTGTTGTCTGGATTTGGGTAGAAATAATTCCACACATAAGAAGTGGATTTTTTTGTTTTATGCCCAGGCATGACAATGGCCTTTTTCTTGTCACGTGCCAGAACTGCTGCCACTGGTGCAGGACTTACACAAACAACCTCATCCTCATCAACATCCTCATTAGCGCCCTCGTCGCCTACACAAATCTCCCCCTCATCCTCTTCTAATTCCAAAGTGGCATCCTCAATTTGGGTATCACCGGCTACACTCGGGCTATTAAGGCACACATCAGCAGAATGCTCATGATTAGACATCCCACTGTTGGATGGACTCTCCACAGGGATTGTTGTCATTTGTGAATCAGAGCAAATATTCTCCTGTAATGCCTCACTGTTATCTTGCAGCTCGGCTTTGACGCGTAACAGTAGTTGTGCACCAATTGTAGGCTGGGTAACTTTTTGGGATCTGCCACTAATAGCCAAAGGTGAAGGCCTCATTCTCTCTTTGCCACTGCGTGTGTAGAATGGCATGCTTGCAATTTTTTTTTTATCGTCACTTAACTTTTGCTCAGTTACACTTCTTTTTCGCTTCAATACAGTAAAAAATTTTTTGGTTTTTATTTTTTGCACTAATTTGAAAACACTCTGTTGTTTGACATCGCCTTGGCCAGATGACGTACTGGGAACACTAACATCAGGACTGGTGACAGAACCTGGTTGCTCATTCAGATCATATGTGGACTGCTTTGAATCCATTCTGAGCGCAAACCACTGGGGAGTGCTAAAAATTATTTAGTAGATACTGCTGACAGATATGACTTTTGACAGCTAGAAATATTAATGCACAATTAGGGAGGACACCCCAAAAGCACTGAGGAGTGCTTAAAATTATTTAGTAGATACTGCTGACAGATATGACTTTTGACAGCCAGAAATATTAATGCACAATTAGGGAGGACACCCCAAAAGCACTGAGGAGTGCTAAAGATTATTTAGTAGATACTGCTGACAGATATGACTTTTGACAGCCAGAAATATTAATGCACAATTAGGGAGGACACCCCAAAAGCACTGAGGAGTGCTACAAATTATTTAGTAGATACTGCTGACAGATATGACTTTTGACAGCCAGAAATATTAATGCACAATTAGGGAGGACACCCCAAAAGCACTGAGGAGTGCTAAAAACTATTTAGTAGATACTGCTGACAGAAATGACTTTTGACAGCCAGAAATATTAATGCACAATTAGGGAGGACACCCAAAAGCACTGAGGAGTGCTACAAATTATTTAGTAGATACTGCTGACAGAAATGACTTTTGACAGCCAGAAATATTAATGCACAATTAGGGAGGACACCCCAAAAGCACTGAGGAGTGCTACAAATTATTTAGTAGATACTGCTGACAGATATGACTTTTGACAGCCAGAAATATTAATGCACAATTAGGGAGGACACCCCAAAAGCACTGAGGAGTGCTTAAAATTATTTAGTAGATACTGCTGACAGATATGACTTTTGACAGCCAGAAATATTAATGCACAATTAGGGAGGACACCCCAAAAGCACTGAGGAGTGCTACAAATTATTTAGTAGATACTGCTGACAGATATGACTTTTGACAGCCAGAAATATTAATGCACAATTAGGGAGGACACCCCAAAAGCACTGAGGAGTGCTAAAGATTATTTAGTAGATACTGCTGACAGATATGACTTTTGACAGCCAGAAATATTAATGCACAATTAGGGAGGACACCCCAAAAGCACTGAGGAGTGCTACAAATTATTTAGTAGATACTGCTGACAGATATGACTTTTGACAGCCAGAAATATTAATGCACAATTAGGGAGGACACCCCAAAAGCACTGAGGAGTGCTAAAAACTATTTAGTAGATACTGCTGACAGAAATGACTTTTGACAGCCAGAAATATTAATGCACAATTAGGGAGGACACCCAAAAGCACTGAGGAGTGCTACAAATTATTTAGTAGATACTGCTGACAGAAATGACTTTTGACAGCCAGAAATATTAATGCACAATTAGGGAGGACACCCCAAAAGCACTGAGGAGTGCTACAAATTATTTAGTAGATACTGCTGACAGATATGACTTTTGACAGCCAGAAATATTAATGGACAATTAGGGAGGACACCCCAAAAGCACTGAGGAGTGCTAAAAATTATTTAGTAGATACTGCTGACAGATATGACTTTTGACAGCCAGAAATATTAATGCACAATTAGGGAGGACACCCCAAAAGCACTGAGGAGTGCTTAAAATTATTTAGTAGATACTGCTGACAGATATGACTTTTGACAGCCAGAAATATTAATGCACAATTAGGGAGGACACCCCAAAAGCACTGAGGAGTGCTAAAGATTATTTAGTAGATACTGCTGACAGATATGACTTTTGACAGCCAGAAATATTAATGCACAATTAGGGAGGACACCCCAAAAGCACTGAGGAGTGCTACAAATTATTTAGTAGATACTGCTGACAGATATGACTTTTGACAGCCAGAAATATTAATGCACAATTAGGGAGGACACCCCAAAAGCACTGAGGAGTGCTAAAAACTATTTAGTAGATACTGCTGACAGAAATGACTTTTGACAGCCAGAAATATTAATGCACAATTAGGGAGGACACCCAAAAGCACTGAGGAGTGCTACAAATTATTTAGTAGATACTGCTGACAGATATGACTTTTGACAGCCAGAAATATTAATGCACAATTAGGGAGGACACCCCAAAAGCACTGAGGAGTGCTACAAATTATTTAGTAGATACTGCTGACAGATATGACTTTTGACAGCCAGAAATATTAATGCACAATTAGGGAGGACACCCCAAAAGCACTGAGGAGTGCTTAAAATTATTTAGTAGATACTGCTGACAGATATGACTTTTGACAGCCAGAAATATTAATGCACAATTAGGGAGGACACCCCAAAAGCACTGAGGAGTGCTACAAATTATTTAGTAGATACTGCTGACAGATATGACTTTTGACAGCCAGAAATATTAATGCACAATTAGGGAGGACACCCCAAAAGCACTGAGGAGTGCTAAAGATTATTTAGTAGATACTGCTGACAGATATGACTTTTGACAGCCAGAAATATTAATGCACAATTAGGGAGGACACCCCAAAAGCACTGAGGAGTGCTACAAATTATTTAGTAGATACTGCTGACAGATATGACTTTTGACAGCCAGAAATATTAATGCACAATTAGGGAGGACACCCCAAAAGCACTGAGGAGTGCTAAAAACTATTTAGTAGATACTGCTGACAGAAATGACTTTTGACAGCCAGAAATATTAATGCACAATTAGGGAGGACACCCAAAAGCACTGAGGAGTGCTACAAATTATTTAGTAGATACTGCTGACAGAAATGACTTTTGACAGCCAGAAATATTAATGCACAATTAGGGAGGACACCCCAAAAGCACTGAGGAGTGCTACAAATTATTTAGTAGATACTGCTGACAGATATGACTTTTGACAGCCAGAAATATTAATGCACAATTAGGGAGGACACCCCAAAAGCACTGAGGAGTGCTTAAAATTATTTAGTAGATACTGCTGACAGATATGACTTTTGACAGCCAGAAATATTAATGCACAATTAGGGAGGACACCCCAAAAGCACTGAGGAGTGCTAAAAATTATTTAGTAGATACTGCTGACAGATATGACTTTTGACAGCCAGAAATATTAATGCACAATTAGGGAGGACACCCCAAAAGCACTGAGGAGTGCTACAAATTATTTAGTAGATACTGCTGACAGATATGACTTTTGACAGCCAGAAATATTAATGCACAATTAGGGAGGACACCCCAAAAGCACTGAGGAGTGCTAAAAACTATTTAGTAGATACTGCTGACAGAAATGACTTTTGACAGCCAGAAATATTAATGCACAATTAGGGAGGACACCCAAAAGCACTGAGGAGTGCTACAAATTATTTAGTAGATACTGCTGACAGAAATGACTTTTGACAGCCAGAAATATTAATGCACAATTAGGGAGGACACCCCAAAAGCACTGAGGAGTGCTACAAATTATTTAGTAGATACTGCTGACAGATATGACTTTTGACAGCCAGAAATATTAATGCACAATTAGGGAGGACACCCCAAAAGCACTGAGGTGTGCTACAAATTATTTAGTAGATACTGCTGACAGATATGACTTTTGACAGCCAGAAATATTAATGCACAATTAGGGAGGACACCCCAAAAGCACTGAGGAGTGCTAAAAATTATTTAGTAGATACTGCTGACAGATATGACTTTTGACAGCCAGAAATATTAATGCACAATTAGTAGGGATGAGCGCACTCGGATTTATGAAATCCGAGCCCACCCGAACGTTGCGGATCCGAGTCGGATCCGAGACAGATCCGGGTATTGGCGCCAAATTCAAAAGTGAAACTGAGGCTCTGACTCATAATCCCGTTGTCGGATCTCGCGATACTCGGATCCTATAAATTCCCCGCTAGTCGCCGCCATCTTCACTCGGGCATTGATCAGGGTAGAGGGAGGGTGTGTTAGGTGGTCCTCTGTGCTGTTTAGTTCTGTGCTGTTTAGTTCTGTGCTGTTTAGTTCTGTGCTGTTTAGTTCTGTGCTGTGCTGTGCTGTGCTGTGCTGTGCTGTGCTGTGTTCTGCAGTATCAGTCCAGTGGTGCTGTGTGCTGTGCTCTGTCCTTCTGAGGTCAGTGGTGCTGCTGGGTCCTGTGCTGTGTCCTGTTCAGTCCAGTGGTGCTGTGTCCTGTGCTCTGTGCTTCTAAGGGCATAGTTATTTCCCCAATATTCCCCTGTGTTTAAAAAAATAAAAAAAAGTTTTTTTAAAAAATACCAAAAACTACTTTAATTTTTTTTAATTACCACAAAATTTGCACAACCAATCCTGCAGTATAAGCCCATTGGTACTGCAATATTACCAAGTTCACACATTCAGCAGTAAAAGTCCAGTGGTACTGCAATATTACAAAGTTTACACATTCTGCAGTATCAGTCCAGTGGTGCTGTGTCCTGTGCTCTGTCCTGCTGAGTTCCGTAGTGCTGCTGGGTCCTGTGCCGTGTCCTGTTCAGTCCAGTGGTGCTGTGTCCTGTGCTCTGTGCTTCTAAGGGCATAGTTATTTCCCCATTATTCCCAAGTTTTTAAAAAATAAAAAAAAAGTAAAAAAAAAATTACAATTAAAAATTAAAAAAAAAATATATATAATTATAACCAAATTTGCAAAACCAATCCAGCAGTATAAGTCCATTGGTACTGCAATATTACAAAGTTCACACATTCTGCAGTATCAGTCCAGTGGTGCTGTGTCCTGTGCTCTGTCCTGCTGAGTTCCGTAGTGCTGCTGGGTCCTGTGCCGTGTCCTGTTCAGTCCAGTGGTGCTGTGTCCTGTGCTCTGTGCTTCTAAGGGCATAGTTATTTCCCCATTATTCCCAAGTTTTTAAAAAATAAAAAAAAAGTAAAAAAAAAAAAAAAATTTAAAAAAAATAAAAAAAAATATAATAATTATAACCAAATTTGCAAAACCAATCCAGCAGTATAAGTCCATTGGTACTGCAATATTACAAAGTTCACACATTCTGCAGTATCAGTCCAGTGGTGCTGTGTCCTGTGCTCTGTCCTGCTGAGTTCCGTAGTGCTGCTGGGTCCTGTGCCGTGTCCTGTTCAGTCCAGTGGTGCTGTGTCCTGTGCTCTGTGCTTCTAAGGGCATAGTTATTTCCCCATTATTCCCAAGTTTTTAAAAAATAAAAAAAAAGTAAAAAAAAATAAAAAATTTAAAAAAAAAAAAATATATAATAATTATAACCAAATTTGGAAAACCAATACAGCAGTATAAGTCCATTGGTACTGCAATATTACCAAGTTCACACATTCTGCAGTATCTTGTGCTACATATAATGGAGACCAAAAATTTGGAGGATAAAGTAGGGAAAGATCAAGACCCACTTCCTCCTAATGCTGAAGCTGCTGCCACTAGTCATGACATAGACGATGAAATGCCATCAACGTCGTCTTCCAAGCCCGATGCCCAATCTCGTAGTACCGGGCATGTAAAATCCAAAAAGCCCAAGTTAAGAAAAAGTAGCAAAAAGAGAAACTTAAAATCATCTGAGGAGAAACGTAAAGTTGCCAATATGCCATTTACGACACGGAGTGGCAAGGAACGGCTTAGGCCCTGGCCCGTGTTCATGACTAGTGGTTCAGCTTCACCCACGGATCTTAGCCCTCCTCCTCCTCCCCCCCCTACAAAAAATTGAAGAGAGTTATGCTGTCAGCAACAAAACAGCAAACAACTCTGCCTTCTAAAGAGAAATTATCACAAATCCACAAGGCGAGTCCAAGGATGTTGGTGGTTGTCAAGCCTGACCTTCCCATCACTGTACGGGAAGAGGTGGCTCGGGGGGAGGCTATTGATGATGTAGCTGGCGCTGTGGAGGAACTTGATGATGAGGATGGTGATGTGGTTATTGTAAATGAGGCACCAGGGGGGGAAACAGCTGATGTCCATGGGATGAAAAAGCCCATCGTCATGCCTGGTCAGAAGACCAAAAAATGCACCTCTTCGGTCTGGAGTTATTTTTATCCAAATCCAGACAACCAATGTATGGCCATATGTAGCTTATGTAAAGCTCAAATAAGCAGGGGTAAGGATCTTGCCCACCTAGGAACATCCTCCCTTATACGTCACCTGAATAACTTTCATAGTTCAGTGGTTAGTTCAGGAACTGGGGCTAGGACCGTCATCGGTACAGGGACACCTAAATCCCGTGGTCCAGTTGGATACACACCAGCAACACCCTCCTCGTCAACTTCCTCCACAATCTCCATCAGATTCAGTCCTGCAGCCCAAGTCAGCAGCCAGACTGAGTCCTCCTCAATACGGGATTCATCCGAGGAATCCTGCAGCGGTACGCCTACTACTGCCACTGCTGCTGTTAGTCGGTCATCTTCCCAGAGGGGAAGTCGTAAGACCGCTAAGTCTTTCACAAAACAATTGACCGTCCAACAGTCGTTTGCCATGACCACAAAATACGATAGTAGTCACCCTATTGCAAAGCGTATAACTGCGGCTGTAACTGCAATGTTGGTGTTAGACGTGCGCCCGGTGTCCGCCATCAGTGGAGTGGGATTTAGAGGGTTGATGGAGGTATTGTGTCCCCGGTACCAAATCCCGTCGAGATTCCACTTCACTAGGCAGGCGATACCAAAAATGTACAGAGAAGTACGATCAAGTGTCCTCAGTGCTCTAAAAAATGCGGTTGTACCCACTGTCCACTTAACCACGGACATGTGGACAAGTGGTTCTGGGCAAACGAAGGACTATATGACTGTGACAGCCCACTGGGTAGATGCATCCCCTTCCGCAGCAACAGCAACAGCTGCATCAGTAGCAGCAACTACAAAATGGCGGCTCGTGCAAAGGCAGGCAACATTGTGTATTACAGGCTTTAATAAGAGGCACAACGCTGACAACATATTAGAGAAAATGAGGGAAATTATCTCCCAGTGGCTTACCCCACTTAGACTCTCATGGGGATTTGTGGTGTCAGACAATGCCAGTAACATTGTGCGGGCATTAAATATGGGCAATTTCCAGCACGTCCCATGTTTTGCCCACACCATTAATTTGGTGGTGCAGCATTACCTCAAGAGTGACAGGGGTGTGCAGGAGATGCTTGCGGTGGCGCGCAAAATTGCTGGACACTTTCGGCATTCAGCCAGTGCCTACCGCAGACTAGAGGCACATCAAAAAAGCATGAACCTGCCCTGCCATCACCTCAAACAAGAGGTTGTGACGCGCTGGAACTCCACCCTCTATATGCTGCAGAGGATGGAGGAGCAGCAAAAGGCCATTCAGGCCTACACAGCCACCTACGACATAGGCAAAGGAGTGGGGATGCACCTCAGTCAAGCGCAGTGGAGACTGATTTCCGTGTTGTGCAAGGTTCTGCAGCCATTTGAACTTGCCACACGAGAAGTCAGTTCCGACACTGCCAGCTTGAGTCAGGTCATTCCCCTGATCAGGCTGTTGCAGAAGCAGCTGGAGAAAGTGAGGGAGGAGCTGGTAAGCCATTGCGATTACACCAAGCATGTAGCTCTTGTGGATGTAGCCCTTCGTACGCTTTGCCAGGATCCGAGGGTGGTCACTCTTTTAAAGTCAGAGGAATACATTCTGGCCAACGTGCTCGATCCTCGGTTTAAAGCGTATGTTGTGTCTCTGTTTCCGGCGGACACAAGTCTACAGCGGTGCAAAGACCTGCTGGTCAGGAGATTGTCCTCTGAAGAGGACCGTGACATGCCAACAGCTCCACCCTCATTTTCTTCCACATCTATGGCTGCGAGGAAAAAGCTCAGTTTTCCCAAAAGAGGCACTGGCGGGGATGCTGATAACATCTGGTCCGGACTGAAGGACCTGCCAACCATTGCAGACATGTCTACTCTCGCTGCATTGGATGCTGTCACAATAGAAAAAATTGTGGATGATTACTTTGCTGACACCATCCAAGTAGACATGTCAGACAGTCCATATTGTTACTGGCAGGAAAAAAAGGCAGTTTGGAAGCCCCTGTACAAACTGGCTCTATTTTACCTGAGTTGTCCCCCCTCCAGTGTGTACTCGGAAAGAGTTTTTAGTGCAGCGGGGAACCTGGTCAGTGAGCGGCGAAGGAGGTTGCTTCCTCACAACGTTGAAAAAATGATGTTTATAAAAATGAATAATCAATTCCTCAATGAAGTACAGCACTGCCCTCCAGATACTACAGAGGGACCTGTGGTTGTGGAGTCCAGCGGGGACGAATTGATAATGTGTGATGAGGAGGAAGTACACACTGTAGGGGGAGAGGAATCAGAGGTTGAGGATGAGGACGACATCTTGCCTCAGTAGAGCCTGTTTAGTCTGTACAGGGAGAGATGAATAGCTTTTTTGGTGTGGGGGCCCAAACAAACCAATCATTTCAGCCAAAGTTGTTTGGTAGGCCCTGTCGCTGAAATGATTGGTTTGTTAAAGTGTGCATGTCCTATTTCAACAACATAAGGGTGGGTGTGAGGGCCCAAGGACAATTCCATCTTGGACCTTTTTTTTTTGCATTATATGACCAATCAACAGTCGTTTGCCATGTTCAAAAAGTAAAACCAAATTTAAAAAAATACAAGAAATTAAACCAAAAGTAAAATGCCGTGTCATAATTTAAAACAAGAGGTATTGACGTGCTCTAAAACTACTGTATTGTTGTTTATATTTTATAAACACTACACTTGAAAGCTTGAGTCTTTCAATAAAAAAGTAACTGTCCATTGCACGAATATTTGCAACAGGGACAATTTTAGGGTTAAGAAAGTCAACTAATAACACTTCGACGCTGTCTGTCTTTATAAACACTACACTTGGAAGTTGGAGGAGGTATTGTGGCCCCGGCACCAAATTTACTACCGGGGCCACTCCACTGTGCAGTCCATATTTAGGTGTATCAGATATTAAACAACGGTGACAGTTGATGCCCAATTTTTTAATTATATTGTGGCCTCGGTACCAAATTGTGTACCGGGGCCACCACACTACGCAGTCCAGATACTTGTTTGGTGGAATTCAGACCAGTTGAGGGTTTTATTATTATTATATTGTGTGGACCACTCTATCTATACCACACTACAACTCTATATACCACTCTATTTCATACTTTAATTCTATTTCATACTTTAATTCTATTTCATACTTTAATTCTATTTAATACTTTAATTCTATTTCATACTTTAATTCTATTTCATACTTTAATTCTATTACTAATTACCATAAAGAGGAACAAAATAAACCAATTTTACCAAAAGTATAATATGACTTAGACTTACAAACACTACACTTGAAAGATCGTGCCTTTAAATGAAAAAGTCAGTCTTCATTGCACGACTATGTGCAACAGGGACAGTTTTTTGGGTTTACAAAGTCAAACAATAACACTTTGACCCTGTCTGTCTGGGATCTCAATGACGAATTGTCTGTACCATGTTTGGAGGAGGTATTGTGGCCCCAGTATCAAATTGGGTACCGGGGCCACCCCACTATGCAGTCCAGATACTTGTTTGGTGGAATTCTGACACGTGGAGGGTTTTTTAATTATATTGTGGCCTCGGTACCAAATTGTGTACCGGGGCCACCACACTACGCAGTCAAGATAGTCCAAAAACATACTGGTAGGTTAATTGGCTGCAATCGAAAATTGACCCTAGTCTACCCCTCTCTGTCTGTCTGTGTGTGAATGTGAGTCTATAGTAGGGAATTTAGACTGTAAGCTCCAATGGGGCAGGGACTGATGTGAATGAGTTCTCTGTACAGCGCTGCGGAATTAGTGGCGCTATATAAATAAATGATGATGATGATGATGATGATAAATGCGTATCATAGATAAAGTACATTCAGTGGTGTGGGGCAAATTGAAAAATATTCAAAATGCACTGACATTATCAAAAACAAGAGGTTGTCACACGCTAAAACTCCAACATGTATATGATGGAGAGGATGGAGGAGCAGCCGTATGTGTAGTGTAATGCAGATCTGTTGAAGGTTTTTTATATATTTTATTGTGGTGCCCAGTGCCCACTCCTCTACGCAGTCCAGGTACATTTATTGGTGCGATTCATAAAAGTTCAGGGTTTTTAAGATATTGTGGTGACCCACTCCTCTACGCAGTCCAGGTACATTTATTGGTGCGATTCATAAAAGTTCAGGGTTTTTAAGATATTGTGGTGACCCACTCCTCTACGCAGTCCAGGTACATTTATTGGTGCGATTCATAAAAGTTCTGGGTTTTTAATATATTGTGGTGACCCACTCCTCTACGCAGTCCAGGTACATTTATTGGTGCGAATCATAAAAGTTCAGGGTTTTTAATATATATTGTGGTGACCCACTCCTCTACGCAGTCCAGGTACATTTATTGGTGCGATTCATAAAAGTTCAGGGTTTTTAATATATATTGTGGTGACCCACTCCTCTACGCAGTCCAGGTACAATTATTGGTGCGATTCATAAAAGTTCTGGGTTTTTAATATATTGTGGTGACCCACTCCTCTACGCAGTCCAGGTACATTTATTGGTGCGAATCATAAAAGTTCAGGGTTTTTAATATATATTGTGGTGACCCACTCCTCTACGCAGTCCAGGTACATTTATTGGTGCGATTCATAAAAGTTCAGGGTTTTTAATATATATTGTGGTGACCCACTCCTCTACGCAGTCCAGGTACAATTATTGGTGCGAATCATAAAAGTTCAGGGTTTTTAATATATTGTGGTGACCCACTCCTCTACGCAGTCCAGGTACATTTATTGGTGCGATTCATAAAAGTTCTGGGTTTTTAAGATATTGTGGTGACCCACTCCTCTACGCAGTCCAGGTACATTTATTGGTGCGATTCATAAAAGTTCTGGGTTTTTAAGATATTGTGGTGACCCACTCCTCTACGCAGTCCAGGTACATTTATTGGTGCGATTCATAAAAGTTCAGGGTTTTTAATATATATTGTGGTGACCCACTCCTCTACGCAGTCCAGGTACAATTATTGGTGCGAATCATAAAAGTTCAGGGTTTTTAATATATTGTGGTGACCCACTCCTCTACGCAGTCCAGGTACATTTATTGGTGCGATTCATAAAAGTTCTGGGTTTTTAAGATATTGTGGTGACCCACTCCTCTACGCAGTCCAGGTACATTTATTGGTGCGAATCATAAAAGTTCAGGGTTTTTAATATATATTGTGGTGACCCACTCCTCTACGCAGTCCAGGTACATTTATTGGTGCGAATCATAAAAGTTCAGGGTTTTTAATATATATTGTGGTGACCCACTCCTCTAGGCAGTCCAGGTACATTTATTGGTGCGAATCATAAAAGTTCAGGGTTTTTAATATATATTGTGGTGACCCACTCCTCTACGCAGTCCAGGTACATTTATTGGTGCGATTCATAAAAGTTCAGGGTTTTTAATATATATTGTGGTGACCCACTCCTCTACGCAGTCCAGGTACATTTATTGGTGCGAATCATAAAAGTTCAGGGTTTTTAATATATATTGTGGTGACCCACTCCTCTACGCAGTCCAGAAAGATACCTTGTTGCAACGTTTTGGACTAATAACTATATTGTGAGGTGTTCAGAATACACTGTAAATTAGTGGAATGCTTGTTATTGAATGTTATTGAGGTTAATAATAGCCTAGGAGTGAAAATAAGCCCAAAAACTTGATTTTTAAACTTTTTATGTTTTTTTCAAAAAAAATCCGAATCCAAAACCTTAAATCCGAACCGAGACCTTTCGTCAAGTGTTTTGCGAGACAAATCCGAACCTCAAAAATAACGAAAATCCGGATCCAAAACACAAAACACGAGACCTCAAAAGTCGCCGGTGCACATCCCTAACAATTAGGGAGGACACCCCAAAAGCACTGAGGAGTGCTACAAATTATTTAGTAGATACTGCTGACAGATATGACTTTTGACAGCCAGAAATATTAATGCACAATTAGGGAGGACACCCCAAAAGCACTGAGGAGTGCTTAAAATTATTTAGTAGATACTGCTGACAGATATGACTTTTGACAGCCAGAAATATTTATGCACAATTATGGGGGACACCCCAAAAGCGCTGGGGAGTGCCAAATATGAAGAAAAAATAATAAACCTCTATCCTCCTATCTGCACTAGCGATTTTGGTTAGAGCAATTGCAAGAACAATATTGTATTCTCTGTCCCTGCTCTAATTAGCCTATGACTACACCCTGCTCTCTCCCTCTGTCAAATGGCGATGGATTGCTGTGGAGGCGTGTATTTATAAAGTTGAAGTATCGCGAGAACCGAGCCCCGAGATCCGACGACGTCACAATGACGTTCGGCCTCGATTTGGATTTGGAATGGGCGGGAGAGTACCGAGCTGCTCAGCTCGGTACTCGGATACCCAAAGTTCGGGTGGGTTCGGTTCTCGGAAAACCGGACCCGCCCATCTCTACTCAGAATACAGTCACAATATGACTACAGATATCTGGGTTACATTCCTCATACTCGGACATCTTACTGGAGCCCACGTGGGCAGATATTGGGCAGTGCTGTGTGGGTGACAGACAATGACTATTAGTACTATATATAGTATATACTCTCACTGTTTAATATCGATAGCTCCATCATGGGCTTCTGACTTACTATTGCCGCTTGTTGTTTCAATTAAAACACATTGGCCACATTACCAAACATATGGGGAAGCCTTCGCTGGTAACAGCCAGTAAACCTCACTCCTGGGAATGTCAGAGGAGAGGAGAGTGCACACACGACGCAGCGGAGCCTTTCAGTCAATACAGAATGTGCCTTTGACTTCCGCAGTGGAACGCATGTGCGTTCCACAGACAGGAAGTTCGGTATTGCGTTCCAAATGCCGAACTTCCTGTCTGTGGAACGCACATGCGTTCCACTGCGGAAGTCAAAGACTGTACATATAGAGCTTGGTAGCGGGCGGCTGCTGCGCCCCTTTGGGCTTGCGCCCTGGGCGACGGCACCGCCCGCACCACCCCTAGTTACGGCTCTGCCCCCAGGTCTTAACTAGTAAGTAGTAACTCTGATTTAATAAATTTAATCTAGCGTTTTTCACCGTGATTTTGTGAACGAAGCCCAGGAAGGCTCATGCTACATGTGTATATGATTTACAGTAAGTGTGAAACATTAATACATGGTTCTGGTGAACGTATGGACACCGTAATAAATCCTTTGTGGTAGCAGAAAAGGTGTATTCATTGCTAAGTTACTAAGGTGATGCCAGTCACGGCCAGCTGTTCAGATTGCTGCATCTGGGTCAGGCTGGGCATTCGTGACAATACAATAGGACCTTACCCTGACAAGCAAAATCTTAAAATGCACAGTAAAACCATTTATTTCCCCTCTCCATCCAGCTACTCCCTCACCTTCCCTCTCCTGCCTCCTCCCTCTGACTCCATGCTCAGTTGGAGAAGTACAAGTCTGTGTGTCACATCTTTTCTAACCTTATATAGACAGAACTTTGCTGAACTAGTGGCTCTACCTTCATCCTCACATTCCAGTCTCATCTGCCGCTGTGACAACTACTGTATGTATGATGAATCGCATGACAAATGCACTGTGTTTATATTCTCTTTCTCTCTCTCTCTCTCTCTCTCTCTCTCTCTCTCTCTCTCTCTCTCTCTCTCTCTCTCTCTCTCTCTCCTCTTTCTCTCTCTCTCTCTCTCTCTCTCTCTCTCTTTCTTATCATTAAATAAGAAATGTGAGGAACACTTAGCACAGCTCTTGTTTTGTGTATAGATACAAAAATACTTGTTTTTCATGATTATGAAATATTATCAAAACTATGCATTGTGTGCACATGTGATTGTGAAACCATGTCACTTGTATTTTGTTTCATGTCAAAGTAGAGTAAAATGTGGTTGACATGTGGGATTTCCTTTTCCAGAGACATATAAACCACAAGTTTATCACAGTGAAACATTTTAGAGTGGGAAGTAAAGGGTTTATAGCAGATGGACTTCAGCTTGGATGCTGATAGTAGACTTCCATTATTAGTATTTTTTATTTTACATTTTCACCACTGAGCAAACAGTTGGTGTTTGATATCTAATAAGAACAAGCAATATTAAGAATGTGCAATAATCCATAATAACATATCAGTAATTAGTTTTGACTAGAGATGCTCACTGACCCCCATGAAGTGGTTTTGGTTTAAGACCTGGATTAGCTTCATGTTTTGGTTTTGGTTTTGACCAAACTGCCCTCTTGTGCTTTGGTTTTGGTTTTTGGATCTGTATCTTTTTAGAAAAATTGCAAAAATATGCTAAAATCATTTTTTATTTTTTTTGATCCTACATTATTATTAACCTCAATAACACTAATTTCAAGTCATTTGCAGTCAATTTTGACCACCTCACAGGTCACAATATTATTTTCATATACTTTCAAACAAAGACTGCAGCAGTTCTTGCCAGTGATAAGAAGAAGGTTATTGTCATGCCTGGGCATAAGACCAAAAATCCACCTCTTATGTTTGGAATTATTTTTACACAAATCCTGTCAACAGTTGTCTAGCCATTTGTAGTGTTTGTAAAGCCACAGTCAGTATAGGTAGGGAACTTAACCATCTAGGATCCTCATCTATGTTATGGCATTTGAAGGGAGTTCATGGAAAGCTGTTGGGAAAATCAAAAACTTATGTTAAAAAAATAACAACAAGCAGTCCAGCATCAGCTACCTCCCTACAACATCTACATCCCCAACACCTTCTTCATCAATATCCTGACAAGTGATGGGAGTTAGTCCTGCATCCAAGTTGCTAAGGTTGGATGACTCCTCCACTAACCATGATTCCTCTGAAGAATTATTGAGCATTAGTCCCGCTGCTGCTGGGGGTGGATCTTCAACCTAGAAGAAGACAACAATTGACTGTTAAACAATCCTTTGCAAGAGGAATAAAGTAAGAAAGCTGTCACCCAGTCGCAAAACGGATCACAGATTGCATGGCGACTATGCTAGTATTAGATAAGCATCCAATATCCACTATTAATGCAGCTGGTGTTAGACAATTACTTGAGGTCTTGTGTCCCCGTTACCAAATTCCATCATGACACCATTTTACTAGAAAAGCTATTCCTCCCCTCTACCAGAAGGTTCTTAAAAATGTAATTATTGAGCTACAAAATGCCATTCTACCTACTGAACACTTAACCACAGATATGTGGACAAGCGGAACTGGGCAAACTAAAGATTATATGACTGTGACAGCCCACTGGGTCGGTGATTCGCCTTCACCAGCAGGAACAGCAGCAGCATGTACCCAAGTACTTCACATTTTTCTGAGGCAGGCTACTCAGTGTATCATCTGCTTGAAAGGCATATTATTATTATTATTATTATTATTATTATTATTATTATTATCGTAGATTTGTAAAGCACAACAGTGCTCCTCAGCGCTGTACAATAGGGAAGACAAGGACATACATAAAACAAGACATACGTAAAAAAAGAACAGACAAGGCAGACAAAATGAATGGAGACATGAAAAGAAAGGGTATGGAGGACCCTGCTCATTACAGAGCTTACATTCTAAGTGGAAGAGGGCTCAGCTGAAACAAAGGAGTGAATGTGGCTCAGAGTGGAAATTGGGATAGTTGTGGGGTGCATTACTGTGTGAATAGTGTTATCGAGCATAAGGTCACCTCTAAAAAGAGATTGGTTTTCAAAGAGCATCTAAAGATTTGAAGGCTGTGGGAAAGTCTGATTGAGCGTGGTAGGGAATTCCATAAGTGGGGAGCAGCACGGGAGAAGTCTTGAAGGCAGGAGAGAGAGATGGTTATCAGAGACGAGGCAAGGCGCAGGTGGAGGTAATACTGCTGGCAACCTGTTTGAAAAACCAAGGGATGTTATTGCAACATGGCTTATCCTGCTTGGAGTCTCCTGAGGATATGTGATTTCTGATAACGCCACCAATATTGTTAGAGCATTACAGCGGGGGGAATTCCATCAGATTTCCTGTTTTGCTCACACAATTACAATGACATGCAAGACTAGAATTTGAGGGGGAATGTATTTTAGTCCAGCGAAGTAGTCACTTGTGAAGAGAGTGCAGACATGGTTAGCTTGAGCTAAGTGATTGCCTTAATTATGTTTTTTGAGAAGCAGCTAGAGAAATTGAGAGAGGAAATTAAACAAAACAAACTATATTGTAATTGCAGATTAAGTACTTAGTTCGCTTTGCCAGTATCCAAGAGTTATCAACATCTTCTAATGGGATCACTACATTTTGCCAACTGTGCTTGATACTAGGTTTAAGAGCTATGTCTTTATTTCCCACTAGTTTTGACCAACCCAGAGCAAGTAAGCTAATGAAAGAAAATGCCTGACTGCTTGTTATAGGGTACTGCACAATTGCATTTTTGCACCCTGATAATAAATAACGCTTAATATATATTAAAGGGCTGTATTGGATCATTAAAGGGACACTAACTGCAACATGATTCTTTATTTGTGTTGTGTGCAGGAAAGTACTATTACTAATACTGTCTGTTTTTATGTACTATGTTTAGATAAAGACATTTCTGTGAGTTGTTTACACACAGACAGCAGCCTTAATTGGGCATCGGTTATCTCCTCTGTTTTTCCCTTTCTCCACGCCCTCCTATCTTCCTCGTCTCTTACTAACCGTGTCATAAGGACGTAAAATACTTCTATCTGCAGTATAGAAAGGGAGTGGTACATATAAATGAGGCTATAAAGGGAGCGGTACAAATAGATCAGACCAGAAGTCAAATAGGATTGACTTTTATCTATTCTTTACAGTTTTAACACTGCCAGGGCAGTGTAACAGTAATGTGTTTAAACTCTCCTGAGTTTGCTAACTCGCAGCTTCATACATTTGAGAGCTGTATAGCTGCAGTGGCAAACAGTCGGGAGTTTGATCTCTGGCGATTTTGCAAATAGCGATTTTGACAGAAGCACAACTCTGGCGATTTTGCATGAAATCTCAGCTTCATACATCGGCGAGTTTCAACTCTCCCGAGAAAATCGCTGGAGTTGCAAAATCGCACTATGATACATTTACCCCCAGGTCTTAACTAGTAAGTAGTAACTCTGATTTATTTAATAAATTTAATCTAGCGTTTTCACCGTGATTTTTGTGAAATTACGAAGCCCAGGAAGGCTCATGCTACATGTGTATATGATTTACAGTAAGTGTGAAACATTAATACATGGTTCTGGTGAACGTATGGACACCGTAATAAATCCTTTGTGGTAGCAGAAAAGGTGTACTCATTGCTAAGTGACTAAGGTGATGCCAGTCACGGCCAGCTGTTCAGATTGCTGCATCTGGGTCAGGCTGGGCATTCGTGACAATACAATAGGACCTTCCCCTGACAAGCAAAATCTTAAAATGCACAGTAAACCATTTATTTCCCCTCTCCATCCAGCTACTCCCTCACCTTCCCTCTCCTGCCTCCTCCCTCTGACTCCATGCTCAGTTGGAGAAGTACAAGTCTGTGTGTCACATCTTTTCTAACCTTATATAGACAGAACTTTGCTGAACTAGTGGCTCTACCTTCATCCTCACATTCCAGTCTCATCTGCCGCTGTGACAACTACTGTATGTATGATGAATCGCATGACAAATGCACTGTGTTTATATTCTCTTTCTCTCTCTCTCTCTCTCTCTCTTTCTCTCTTTCTCTCTCTCTCTCTCTCTCTCTCTCTCTCTCTCTTTCTTATCATTAAATAAGAAATGTGAGGAACACTTAGCACAGCTCTTGTTTTGTGTATAAATACAAAAATACTTGTTTTTCATGATTATGAAATATTATCAAAACTATGCATTGTGTGCACATGTGATTGTGAAACCATGTCACTTGTATTTTGTTTCATGTCAAAGTAGAGTAAAATGTGGTTGACATGTGGGATTTCCTTTTCCAGAGACATATAAACCACAAGTTTATCACAGTGAAACATTTTAGAGTGGGAAGTAAAGGGTTTATAGCAGATGGACTTCAGCTTGGATGCTGATAGTAGACTTCCATTATTAGTATTTTTTATTTTACATTTTCACCACTGAGCAAACAGTTGGTGTTTGATATCTAATAAGAACAAGCAATATTAAGAATGTGCAATAATCCATAATAACATATCAGTAATTAGTTTTGACTAGAGATGCTCACTGACCCCCATGAAGTGGTTTTGGTTTTAGATCTGGATTAGCTTCATGTTTTGGTTTTGACCAAACTGCCCTCTTGTGCTTTGGTTTTGGTTTTTGGATCTGTATCTTTTTAGAAAAATTGCAAAAATATGCTAAAATCATTTTTTATTTTTTTTGATCCTACATTATTATTAACCTCAATAACACTAATTTCAAGTCATTTGCAGTCAATTTTGACCACCTCACAGGTCACAATATTATTTTCATACACTTTCAAACAAAGACTGCAGCAGTTCTTGCCAGTGATAAGAAGAAGGTCATTGTCATGCCTGGGCATAAGACCAAAAATCCACCTCTTATGTTTGGAATTATTTTTACACAAATCCTGTCAACAGTTATCTAGCCATTTGTAGTGTTTGTAAAGCCACAGTCAGTATAGGTAGGGAACTTAACCATCTAGGATCCTCATGTATGTTATGGCATTTGAAGGGAGTTCATGGAAAGCTGTTGGGAAAATCAGAAACTTATGTTAAAAAAATAACAACAAGCAGTCCAGCATCAGCTACCTCCCTACAACATCTACATCCCCAACACCTTCTTCATCAATATCCTGACAAGTGATGGGAGTTAGTCCTGCATCCAAGTTGCTAAGGTTGGATGACTCCTCCACTAACCATGATTCCTCTGAAGAATTATTGAGCGTTAGTCCCGCTACTGCTGCTGCTGCTGCTGGGGGTGGATCTTCAACCTAGAAGAAGACAACAATTGACTGTTAAACAATCCTTTGCAAGAGGAATAAAGTAAGAAAGCTGTCACCCAGTCGCAAAACGGATCACAGATTGCATGGCGACTATGCTAGTATTAGATAAGCGTCCAATATCCACTATTAATGCAGCTGGTGTTAGACAATTACTTGAGGTCTTGTGTCCCCGTTACCAAATTCCATCACAACACCATTTTACTAGAAAAGCTATTCCTCACCTCTACCAGAAGGTTCTTAAAAATGTAATTATTGAGCTACAAAATGCCATTCTACCTACTGAATACTTAACCACAGATATGGGGACAAGCGGAACTGGGCAAACTAAAGATTATATGACTGTGACAGCCCACTGGTTCGGGGATTCGCCTTCACCAGCAGGAACAGCAGCAGCATGTACCCAAGTACTTCACATTTTTCTGAGGCAGGCTACTCAGTGTATCATCTGCTTGAAAGGCATATTATTATTATTATTATTATTATTATTATTATCGTAGATTTGTAAAGCACAACAGTGCTCCTCAGCGCTGTACAATGGGGAAGACAAGGACATACATAAAACAAGACATACGTAAAAAAAGAACAGACAAGGCAGACAAAATGAATGGAGACATGAAAAGAAAGGGTATGGAGGACCCTGCTCATTACAGAGCCTACATTCTAAGTGGAAGAGGGCTCAGCTGAAAGAAAAGGAGTGAGTGTGGCTCAGAGTGGAGATTGGGATAGTTGTGGGGTGCATTACTGTGTGAATAGTGTTATCGAGCATAAGGTCACCTCTAAAAAGAGATTGGTTTTCAAAGAGCATCTAAAGATTTGAAGACTCTGGGAAAGTCTGATTGAGCGTGGTAGGGAATTCCATAAGTGGGGAGCAGCACGGGAGAAGTCTTGAAGGCAGGAGAGAGAGATGGTTATCAGAGACGAGGCAAGGCGCAGGTGGAGGTAATACCGCTGACAACCTGTTTGAAAAACTAAGGGATGTTATTGCAACATGGCTTATCCTGCTTGGAATCTCTTGAGGATATGTGATTTCTGATAACGCCACCAATATTGTTAGAGCATTACAGCGGGGGGAATTCCATCAGATTTCCTGTTTTGCTCACATAATTACAATGACATGCAAGACTAGAATTTGAGGGGGAATGTATTTTAGTCCAGTGAAGTAGTCGCCTGTGAAGAGAGTGCAGACATGGTTAGCTTGAGCTAAGTGATTGCCTTAATTATGCTTTTTGAGAAGCAGCTAGAGAAATTGAGGGAGGAAATTAAACTAAACAAACTATATTGTAATTACAGATTAAGTACTTAATTCGCTTTGCCAGTATCCAAGAGTTATCAACATCTTCTAATGGGATCACTACATTTTGCCAACTGTGCTTGATCCTAGGCTTAAGAGCTATGTCTTTATTTCCCACTAGTTTTGACCAACCCAGTGCAAGTAAGCTAATGAAAGAAAATGCCTGACTGCTTGTTATAGGGTACTGCACAATTGCATTTTTGCACCCTGATAATAAATAACGCTTAATAAATATTAAAGTGCTGTATTGGATCATTAAAGGGACACTAACTGCAACATGATTCTTTATTTGTGTTGTGTGCAGGAAAGTACTATTACTAATACTGTCTGTTTTTATGTACTATGTTTAGATAAAGACATTTCTGTGAGTTGTTTACACACAGACAGCAGCCTTAATTGGGCATCGGTTATCTCCTCTGTTTTTCCCTTTCTCCACGCCCTCCTATCTTCCTCGTCTCTTACTAACCGTGTCATAAGGACGTAAAATACTTCTATCTGCAGTATAGAAAGGGAGTGGTACATATAAATGAGGCTATAAAGGGAGCTGTACAAATAGATCAGACCAGAAGTCAAATAGGATTGACTTTTATCTATTCTTTACAGTTTTAACACTGCCAGGGCAGTGTAACAGTAATGTGTTTAAACTCTCCTGAGTTTGCTAACTCGCAGCTTCATACAATTGAGAACTGTATAGCTGCAGTGGCAAACAGTCGGGAGTTTGATCTCTGGCGATTTTGCAAATAGCGATTTTGACAGAAGCACAACTCTGGCGATTTTTGCATGAAATCTCAACTTCATACATCGGCGAGTTTCAGCTCTCCCGAGAAAATCGCTGGAGTTGCAAAATCGCACTTTGATACATTTACCCCCAGAAGTCAAATAGGATTAACTGTCCTCTATGAAGAAGTGTAATACCCTGCAAATCACAGGTATATTACTGCATGCACTCATTCACAAATCTACATCTCCCAGAGTGCCTTTGGGAAGTTAATTGCAAATTGTGTCTGCCATTTTCGGGTGGACAAACAGCCCCAGACTGCACACTAGAGACCCAGACTGCACTAGAAGCATGCAGAGACAGACACTTCAACAAGTTACAAAAAGCACCCAAAAAACTGGTATTTTGGTGTCTGAATGTACTAGATGGCTCCAGGATACTCTTGGGCAGGGGCGGATTGGCCATAGGCCTTACCGGAAGTTTTCCCGGTAGGCTGATGTCCTAATGAGCCCATCCAAAGGCTGCTTGTTTTTGTTTTTTTGTCAATTAATTTTTTTGGGGGAATCACAGGGCGCCCAGATCTGCTTAATCTGGGCAACCCGAAACTATGCCAAATTGGGGGGGGGAGCAGGGGAGGAAGCACCCCCACCAGTCTGAGATGCTGGCCGCGTAGTATAGTTGGTGGCTGGCCCCTTCCCCGGGACCAGCAACCTTCCCCCTAGTAGCTGTGAATGCGATACATCCCTCCTCTCTGTGTGGCTGCAGAGATCACATGGTACGCGCACCACATGACAAGTGCCGTCTTATGTGTGCTGAGAAGCGCGGCTGGAAGGTAGGTGTGTTTGTGTTTCTGTGTAAATGTAATGTAATATTTGTGTGTAGGGGGCCTCTAAATGTAATATAATGTGTGTGTGTGTGTGTGTGTGTATGTATGTGTGTGTAGGGAGCCTCTAAATCTTATGTAATGTGTTTGTAGGGGGACCTCTAATGTAATATTTGTCTAGAGGGGCCTCTAAATGTAATGTAATGTTTGTGTAGGGGGGTCTCTAAATGTAATGTGTGATGGCAGGGGGACATATGGCTACGTAATGTGTGTGTGTTTGTGTGTGTGTGATGGCAGGGGGGGCATATGGCTATGTAATTTGTGTGTGGGATGGCAGGGGGGCATATGGCTATGTAATGTGTGTGTGATGACAGGGGGGCATGTGGCGATGTAATGTGTGTGTGTGTGATGGCAAGGGGGCATATGGCTATGTAATGTGTGTGTGTGTGATGACAGGGGGGCATGTGGCGATGTAATGTGTGTGTGATGGCAAGGGGGCATATGGCTATGTAATGTGTGTGTGTGTGATGGCAGGGGGGCATGTGGCTATGTAATGTGTGTGTGTGATGGCAGGGGGGCATATGGCTATGTAATGTGTGTGTGATGACAGGGGGGCATGTGGCGATGTAATGTGTGTGTGTGTGATGGCAAGGGGGCATATGGCTATGTAATGTGTGTGTGTGTGATGGCAGGGGGGCATGTGGCTATGTAATGTGTGTGTGTGATGGCAGGGGGGCATATGGCTATGTAATGTGTGTGTGTGTGATGACAGGGGGGCATGTGGCGATGTAATGTGTGTGTGTGTGATGACAGGGGGGCATATGGCTATGTAATGTGTGTGTGTGATGACAGGGGGGCATGTGGCGATGTAATGTGTGTGTGTGTGATGACAGGGGGGCATGTGGTGATGTAATGTGTGTGTGTGATGACAGGGGGGCATATGGCTATGTAATGTGTGTGTGTGTGATGACAGGGGGGCATGTGGCGATGTAATGTGTGTGTGTGTGATGACAGGGGGGCATGTGGCGATGTAATGTGTGTGTGTGTGTGTGATGGCAGGGGGGCATATGACTATGTAATATGTGGATGTGATGGTAGGGGGACATATGGCTATGTAATGTGTGTGTGTGTGTGTGTGTAATGGCAGGGGGGCATATGGCTATATAATGTGTGTGTGTGTGTGTGTGTGTGTGTGTGTGTGTGTGTGTGTGTGATGGCAAGGCGGGCATATGGCTAATTTAATGCTGGGGTTGTTTGGGGCTATTAATTGAATGTGTGGATGAGTTTGGAAAGGAGGGCTATTTATTAAATGTGAAAATGAATTATGTAATGCTGGGATGGTTGTAAGAATTATTAATTCAAACCACCACAAATCACTGGGCATATTTAGGACTCATACATAATTGTTACAAAAGAAGTGTTTTCTTGCAGATGCTTGAAGCATTTCACCTTTGTGGTGATCACACTAGATAGCCATTTATTATAAAGATTATTTTTAATGCATTTTTTTGAAACACACAGTACACATATTTATATATTATATAGAGAGAGATTTTACTGGTAGTTTGCAGCTCATGATGTCAGGGGAAGATGCAACAGTGCGTGAGGTGCTCATATGCTGCTCTGGCAGACTGATCAGATATGATTGTGCCAACATGTTTCATAATCATACTTGCCAACTCTCCCGGAAAGTCTGGGAGACTCCCGAAATTCGGGGGAGCTGGCATTTCTCCCGGATCCAAGATTTCACTGAGAATCGCGTCATTTGATGCGTTTCTCGGTGAATCGCGCCATTTTGGAGGGCGGGGTGAGGTCAATCGCGTCATTTTGGCCCCGCCCCCCACGACTTACAGCACGGTTTCACGGGGGTGGGGCCAAAATGACGCAATTGGCCTTACCTCGCCCCCTCCCACTTTCCAGTCACGCCCCCAACTCCCGGAAGCAAGTTTCCGGGAGTTGGCAAGTATGTTCATAATAGATAAACTTATTAAACAAAGTAAGATATGTTTCTATGAAACTAATATTGTAAGGATATGTTAGTAGGCAATAAACAAGTTTGAGAACAGAGGTATAAACCAGTCGCAGATAATGCAAAAGGATTCATGTATTTGTATAACACAGGACTGACAGCCTTTTTCCCTGCGTTGCCTCAGTAATGATTATGAAATTTTAGCAAAACTATGCATTGTGTGCACATGTGATTGTGAAACCATGTCACTTGTATTTAGTTTCATGTCAAAGTAGAGTAAAATGTGGTTGACATGTGGGATTTCCTTTTCCAGAGACGTATAAACCACAAGTTTATCACAGTGAAACATTTTAGAGTGGGAAGTAAAGGGTTTATAGCAGATGGACTTCCTTTATTAGTATTTTTTATTTTACATTTTCACCACTGAGCAATCAGTTGGTGTTTGATATCTAATAAGAAAGAGCAATATTAAGAATGTGCAATAATCCATAATAACAAATCACTAATTAGTTTTGACTAGAGATGCTCACTGACCCCCGTGAAGTGGTTTTGGTTTTGGATCTGGATCTGGATTAGCTTCGTGTTTTGGTTTTGGTTTTGGCAAAACCGCCCTCTTGTGTTTTGGTTTTGATCAGTATTTTTTTTAATATCTTCAGGCATTTTTTCACCTCTTAAGCCTAAACTAACTAACTATCTCACTGCTCAACATAATTAACCCTTAAAAGGGATGAACGATGTGTGCATGCAAGGTAGTCTGCTGTACTTCACTTTAAACTAAACTGAGCAAATGCAGCTACTATATAATGAAATAAGACCTTTATGTGTAATATTGGGGTAGGAGGCAATATATAAGCCTCTCTATTAGACTGGTTAAGTAGAATATCCAATTACAATACCCATTTAAGGGGTTGGTGAGACACAATCAAAATCAGACAAGCATTATTGATACTACTACTATTATAAGTCTAAACCAATTAACTATCCCTTTGTCCCATATAAATAACCTATAAAGGGGTGAATAATATGGGAATTCATCAAGGATATCCCAGAGAAAGGAGACTAATTAATTATGTATTTTGAAAAATGACCATTTAATGAATACACACACACACAATGATGGTAAAATAATTTATTGCATCAGTAAAATAGGAATGTTGACATCAATTTATAGTTTCAACTTTTGCAATTATATATTCTTTCACTCAGTAATCATATAACTAGTAGAAGTATATAAAACTTTGAGTAACGGAGTGGCTTGGCAGTTATTGCTGCCATCTTAACCATTGCATTTTCTATTTTCTAAAATCAATTATTCTTTTCATTTTTTAATATTTCGCTAGCATAACCCTAGGAGAAGGGTATCGCTTAAGTATTCTCCTTTTTTAGAACATACCAATAAAGCTTGATGCATATTTTATGTTTGTATTAATTCAATGGCAAGTATGAGCCATTGAGTTCCCCTTATACACATTTTCTGCTCTTCTCTTTATTCTTTATGACGTAACAATGACGTTTTGCCTCGTTTTCGATTCCGAAAAAGCGTGAAAGTACCGAGCCAGCTCGGCTGGGTACACGGATATGCTAAGTTCGGGTATGTTCGGTTCTCGGGGAACCGAGCCTGAGCATATCTAGTTTTGACCAACCCAGTGCAAGTAAGATAATGAAAGAAAATTCCTGACTGCTTGTTATGGGGTACTACACAATTGCATTTTTGCATCCTGGTAATAAATAGCGCTTAATATATATTGAAGGGCTGTATTGGATCATTAAAGTGACACTAACTGCAACATGATTCTTTATTTGTGTTGTGTGCAGGAAAGTACTATTGCTAATACTGTCTGTATTTATGTTCTATGATTAGATAAAGACATTTCTGTGAGTTGTTTACACACAGACAGCAGCCTTAATTGGGCATCGGTTATCTCCTCTGTTTTTCCCTTTCTCCACGCCCTCCTATCTTCCACGTCTCTTAATAACGGTTTCATAAGGAAGTAAAATACTTCTATCTGCAGTATAGAAAGGGAGTGGTAGATATAAATGAGGCTATAAAGGGAGCTGTACAAATAGATCAGACCAGGGAGTAAATGTATCAAAGTGCGAGTTTGCCAGCGGCTTTAAATCGCGGCAAATCGCGGGTGTTTACCCGTGAGTTTTGAAAAAAAAACCTTAAATGTATCAAGCTGCGATTTTGACTAAGGATGTGCACCGGCGACTTTTGAGGTCTCGTGTTTTGTGTTTTGGATCCGGATTTTCGTTATTTTTGAGGTTCGGATTTGTCTCGTAAAACACTTGACGAAAGGTCTCGGTTCGGATTTAAGGTATTGGATTCGGATTTTTTTTGAAAAAAACATAAAAAGTTTAAAAATCAAGTTTTTGGGCTTATTTTCACTCCTAGGCTATTATTAACCTCAATAACATTCAATAACAAGCATTTCCACTAATTTACAGTGTATTCTGAATCTGAACACCTCACAATATAGTTATTAGTCCAAAACGTTGCAACAAGGTATCTTTCTGGACTGCGTAGAGGAGTGGGTCACCACAATATATATTAAAAACCCTGAACTTTTATGATTCGCACCAATAATTGTACCTGGACTGCGTAGAGGAGTGGGTCACCACAATATATTAAAAACCCTGAACTTTTATGAATCGCACCAATAAATGTACCTGGACTGCGTAGAGGAGTGGGTCACCACAATATATATAATAAGAAAACCATCAACTGGTTTGATTCGCACCAATAAATGTACCTGGACTGCGTAGAGGAGTGGGTCACCACAATATCTTAAAAACCCTGAACTTTTATGAATCGCACCAATAAATGTACCTGGACTGCGTAGAGGAGTGGGTCACCACAATATATTAAAAACCCTGAACTTTTATGAATCGCACCAATAAATGTACCTGGACTGCGTAGAGGAGTGGGTCACCACAATATATTAAAAACCCTGAACTTTTATGAATCGCACCAATAAATGTACCTGGACTGCGTAGAGGAGTGGGTCACCACAATATATATAATAAGAAAACCATCAACTTGTTTGATTCGCACCAATAAATGTACCTGGACTGCGTAGAGGAGTGGGTCACCACAATATATTAAAAACCCTGAACTTTTATGAATCGCACCAATAAATGTACCTGGACTGCGTAGAGGAGTGGGTCACCACAATATATTAAAAACCCTGAACTTTTATGAATCGCACCAATAAATGTACCTGGACTGCGTAGAGGAGTGGGTCACCACAATATATATAATAAGAAAACCATCAACTGGTTTGATTCGCACCAATAAATGTACCTGGACTGCGTAGAGGAGTGGGTCACCACAATATCTTAAAAACCCTGAACTTTTATGAATCGCACCAATAAATGTACCTGGACTGCGTAGAGGAGTGGGTCACCACAATATATTAAAAACCCTGAACTTTTATGAATCGCACCAATAAATGTACCTGGACTGCGTAGAGGAGTGGGTCACCACAATATATTAAAAACCCTGAACTTTTATGAATCGCACCAATAAATGTACCTGGACTGCGTAGAGGAGTGGGTCACCACAATATATATAATAAGAAAACCATCAACTTGTTTGATTCGCACCAATAAATGTACCTGGACTGCGTAGAGGAGTGGGTCACCACAATATATTAAAAACCCTGAACTTTTATGAATCGCACCAATAAATGTACCTGGACTGCGTAGAGGAGTGGGTCACCACAATATATTAAAAACCCTGAACTTTTATGAATCGCACCAATAAATGTACCTGGACTGCGTAGAGGAGTGGGTCACCACAATATATATAATAAGAAAACCATCAACTTGTTTGATTCGCACCAATAAATGTACCTGGACTGCGTAGAGGAGTGGGCACTGGGCACCACAATAAAATATATAAAAAACCTTCAACAGGTCTGCATTACACTACACATACGGCTGCTCCTCCATCCTCTCCATCATATACATGTTGGAGTTTTAGCGTGTGACAACCTCTTGTTTTTGATAATGTCAGTGCATTTTGAATATTTTTCAATTTGCCCCACACCACTGAATGTACTTTATCTATGATACGCATCTATCTATCTTGACTGCGTAGTGTGGTGGCCCCGGTACACAATTTGGTACCGGGGCCACAATAAAATAAATACACCCTCCACGTGTCAGAATTCCACCAAACAAGTATCTGGACTGCGTAGTGGGGTGGCCCCGGTACCCAACTTGATACCGGGGCCACAATAAAATAAATACACCCTCCACGTGTCAGAATTCCACCAAACAAGTATCTGGACTGCGTAGTGGGGTGGCCCCGGTACCCAACTTGATACCGGGGCCACAATAAAATAAATACACCCTCCACGTGTCAGAATTCCACCAAACAAGTATCTGGACTGCGTAGTGGGGTGGCCCCGGTACCCAACTTGATACCGGGGCCACAATAAAATAAATACACCCTCCACGTGTCAGAATTCCACCAAACAAGTATCTGGACTGCGTAGTGGGGTGGCCCCGGTACCCAACTTGATACCGGGGCCACAATAAATTAAATACACCCTCCACGTGTCAGAATTCCACCAAACAAGTATCTGGACTGCGTAGTGGGGTGGCCCCGGTACCCAACTTGATACCGGGGCCACAATACCTCCTCCAAACATGCTACAGACAATTCGTCATTGAGATCCCATTAAGTATGTTAAAGACAGACAGGGTCCAAGTGTTATTAGTTGACTTTGTAAAGAAAAAAACTGTCCCTGTTGCACATAGTCGTGCAATGAAGACTTACTTTTTCATTTAAAGGCACGATCTTTCAAGTGTAGTGTTTGTAAGTCTAAGTCATATTATACTTTTGGTAAAATTGGTTTTTTTGGTTCCTCTTTATGTTAATTAATTAGTAATAGAATTAAAGTAGGAAATAGAATTAAATAGAATTAAAGTAGGAAATAGAGTGGTATAGAGTTGTAGTGTGGTATAGATAGAGTGGTCCACACAATATAATAATAAAACCCTTAACTGGTCTGAATTCCACCAAACAAGTATCTTGACTGCGTAGTGTGGTGGCCCCGGTACACAATTTGGTACCGAGGCCACAATATAATTAAAAAACCCTCCACGTGTCGGAATTCCACCAAACAAGTATCTGGACTGCATAGTGGGGTGGCCCCGGTACCCAACTTGATACCGGGGCCACAATACCTCCTCCAAACATGCTACAGACAATTCGTCATTGAGATCCCATTAAGTATGTTAAAGACAGACAGGGTCCAAGTGTTATTAGTTGACTTTGTAAAGAAAAAAACTGTCCCTGTTGCACATAGTCGTGCAATGAAGACTTACTTTTTCATTTAAAGGCACGATCTTTCAAGTGTAGTGTTTGTAAGTCTAAGTCATATTATACTTTTGGTAAAATTGGTTTTTTTGGTTCCTCTTTATGTTAATTAATTAGTAATAGAATTAAAGTAGGAAATAGAATTAAATAGAATTAAAGTAGGAAATAGAGTGGTATAGAGTTGTAGTGTGGTATAGATAGAGTGGTCCACACAATATAATAATAAAACCCTCAACTGGTCTGAATTCCACCAAACAAGTATCTTGACTGCGTAGTGTGGTGGCCCCGGTACACAATTTGGTACCGAGGCCACAATATAATTAAAAAACCCTCCACGTGTCGGAATTCCACCAAACAAGTATCTGGACTGCATAGTGGGGTGGCCCCGGTACCCAATTTGATACCGGGGCCACAATACCTCCTCAAAACATGCTCCAGACAATTCGTCATTGACAGACCCCAGACAGACAGGGTCGTAGTGTTACTGTTTGACTTTGTAAACCCAAAAAAATGTCCCTGTTGCACTTGCACATAGTCGTGCAATCAAGACTGACTTTTTCATTTAAAGGCACGATCTTTCAAGTGTCAGAAAGAGAGAGAAGACACAGGAGAGGAGAGTTGTAGCTGGGGACCTGGGGTGGAAGCTCCCAGGCTCCCCCAGCATTGCCTGGAAGTCTGAGCGTGGTGACTGAGCCAGGGCAAGGAATGTGTGCCCTGGATGAGGGGGAGAACTCCATGCCACTATAGTGAACCCAAGAGAGAGGGGGACACTGCACATGGAAGAGGCCCTGGAGTGAGGGCTGCTACAAGAGGCATGGTAGCTGTAGTGTCAGATCCTGAGGCTGAGAGTACACAGAGTGACGTGTCAGAGCACAGGAGACATTATCCCCGCAGAGGAGGGATGAGCTGCAGTTGAGAGGTCTGCTGTTGAAATAGGACATGCACACTTTAACAAACCAATCATTTCAGCGACAGGGCCTACCAAACAACTTTGACTGAAATGATTGGTTTGTTTGGGCCCCCACACCAAAAAAGCTATTCATCTCTCCCTGTACAGACTAAACAGGCTCTACTGAGGCAAGATGTCGTCCTCATCCTCAACCTCTGATTCCTCTCCCCCTACAGTGTCTACTTCCTCCTCATCACACATTATCAATTCGTCCCCGCTGGACTCCACAACCACAGGTCCCTCTGTAGTATCTGGAGGGCAGTGCTGTACTTCATTGAGGAATTGATTATTCATTTTTATAAACATCATTTTTTCAACGTTGTGAGGAAGCAACCTCCTTCGCCGCTCACTGACCAGGTTCCCCGCTGCACTAAAAACTCTTTCCGAGTACACACTGGAGGGGGGACAACTCAGTTAAAAAATAGAGCCAGTTTGTACAGGGGCTTCTAAACTGCCTTTTGGAGTTCTACCACGTCACTACCTCTAGTTAATTTAGATTGCAAGGCTTGTAAATATAAATACTTTGAAGATAAAAAAAAGCAGGCTGCACAGACTGTGGAGCTAGAAAGTGAAATTAAATGGACCACGTTACTTTGGTGGCTATCTATGCCCCCCCCCCCCCCCGCCCTACACTTGTAGTTGAATATAAATAAAGCAGCCTGCATAGACTGTCGAACTAGCAATTCAAATATACAAAGAAATGGACAAAGGCAGTTTGGTATCTGTCTGCATCAGATCCCCTCTCCACTAGGAGTAAAACAGAAAACTTTTCAGCCGTTATATAATCTAGAATATAAATAGAAATTGAGAAATGCTGTCTGCATCATAATCATCAACATCCTCCTCAGCGCCAGCTACATCAATATCCTCCTCCCAGTGCACAACATTCACACCTTCATTAGCCAAATCTGTAACTGGACTGTGGGTGATCCTTCCAGCATATGCAGAGGGCGTGCTGCAAATGCTGGATGGAGTCACCTCTTCCCGTACAGTGATGGGAAGGTCAGGGTTCACAACCAACAACACCCTTGGACTCGCCTTGGGGATTTGTGATGTCATCTGTTTAGAAGGCAGAGTTCTTTGCTGTTTTGTTGTTGTTGCTGACAGCATAACTCTCTTAAATTTTTTGTAGGGGGGGGGAGGAGGGCTTTGATCCTTGGGTGAGGTTGGACCACTAGTCATGAACACGGGACAGGGCCTAAGCCGTTCCTTGCCACTACTTGTCGTAATTGGCATATTGCCAACTTTACGTTTCTCCTCAGATGATTTTAATTTTCTTTTTTTGCTGTTTTTTGAGAACTTGGGCTTTTTGGATTTTACATGCCCTGTACTAGGAGATTGGGCATCGGGCTTGCCAGACGACGTTGATGGCATTTCATCGTCTATGTCATGACTAGTGGCAGCAGCTTCAGCATTAGGAGGAAGTGGGTCTTGATCTTTCCCTACTTTATCCTCCAAATTTTTGTTCTCTATTATATGTAGCACAAGATACTGCAGAATGTGTGAACTTGGTAATATTGCAGTACCAATGGACTTATAATGCTGGATTGGTTTTGCAAATTTGGTTATAATTATTATATATTTTTATTTTTTTTTATTTTTTACAAACTTGGGAATAATGGGGAAATAACTATGCCCTTAGAAGCACAGAGCACAGGACACAGCACCACTGGACTGAACAGGACACGGCACAGGACCCAGCAGCACTACGGAACTCAGCAGGACAGAGCACAGGACACAGCACCACTGGACTGATACTGCAGAATGTGTAAACTTTGTAATATTGCAGTACCACTGGACTTTTACTGCTGAATGTGTGAACTTGGTAATATTGCAGTACCAATGGACTTATAATGCTGGATTGGTTTTGCAAATTTGGTTATAATTATTATATTTTTTTTTTTTTTTTTAATTTTTTATTTTTTTTTACTTTTTTTTTATTTTTTACAAACTTGGGAATAATGGGGAAATAACTATGCCCTTAGAAGCACAGAGCACAGGACACAGCACCACTGGACTGAACAGGACACGGCACAGGACCCAGCAGCACTACGGAACTCAGCAGGACAGAGCACAGGACACAGCACCACTGGACTGATACTGCAGAATGTGTAAACTTTGTAATATTGCAGTACCACTGGACTTTTACTGCTGAATGTGTGAACTTGGTAATATTGCAGTACCAATGGGCTTATACTGCAGGATTGGTTGTGAAAATTTTGTGGTAATTAAAAAATATTAAAGTAGTTTTTGGTATTTTATAAAAAAAACTTTTTTTTATTTTTTTAAACACAGGGGAATATTGGGGAAATAACTATGCCCTTAGAAGCACAGAGCACAGGACACAGCACCACTGGACTGAACAGGACACAGCACAGGACCCAGCAGCACCACTGACCTCAGAAGGACAGAGCACAGCACACAGCACCACTGGACTGATACTGCAGAACACAGCACAGCACAGCACAGCACAGCACAGCACAGCACAGCACTAAACAGCACAGCACTAAACAGCACAGAACTAAACAGCACAGAACTAAACAGCACAGAACTAAACAGCACAGAACTAAACAGCACAGAACTAAACAGCACAGAACTAAACAGCACAGAGGACCACCTAACACACCCTCCCTCTACCCTGATCAATGCCCGAGTGAAGATGGCGGCGACTAGCGGGGAATTTATAGGATCCGAGTATCGCGAGATCCGACAACGGGATTATGAGTCAGAGCCTCAGTTTCACTTTTGAATTTGGCGCCAATACCCGGATCTGTCTCGGATCCGACTCGGATCCGCAACGTTCGGGTGGGCTCGGATTTCAGAAATCCGAGCGCGCTCATCCCTAATTTTGACACTGAAGTTCAAAATTTCTGGTCATCTCTGGGGATTTTGTGCGATGTAAACACTCCCGAGTTTAGCTTACTCTCCTGTGTTTGGCAAACTCTCCTGTGTTGTAACAGTGAGTTGTAAACACATCACTGTTACACTGCCTCTGTCATACAGCTGCCGGAGCCATTTTGTTTTGTGGAACTACAAGTCCCAGCAAGCCAGGGATGTCAGGGCATGTTGGCACTTGTGGTTCTCCAAGTGCCAACATGCCCTGGCTGCCGTGGGTATGCTGGTGCTTGTAGTTATACAAGCAGCAGCATGGCCACGCTGTTTTTGGCAACCTGGCTGGCTGGGACTTGTAGTTCCACAAAACAAAATGTCGTCCGTTTATTTTTTTCATTCTTTATCGCCGTATTACCTTACTACCCACAGCCCAGGGGTAGTAGGAAGAGCCCTAGTGCTATCAGCACTGGGCTGGTTCTTTCTAGGGGGGGCCTGCTCATTTTTTTCGGAGGACCCCACTCCCTAGGGAATCCAGCCCAGCGCTGAACAGTCTAGGGTTGGTTAGTCATTATGGCAGGGGGACCCCTGCCGCGCGTCCCCCTGCTATAGTGCCGCCAACCCTGGCTGGTTTGCCTAGTGCTGGTAAAGTGAAAATCGGGGGGACCCCATGCAAAATTTTTCCCTGATTTTCACGGGACCAGCACTAGTCAGGCAGCACTAGGGTTAAGCATGAATAGTGGGGGGGACCTCACGCTTTTTTTTTTTTCAACTTTTATCTATTCTTTACAGTTTTAACACTGCCAGGGCAGTATAACAGTAATGTGTTTAAACTCTCCTGAGTTTGCTAACTCGCAGCTTCATACATTTGAGAGCTGTATAGCTGCAGTGGCAAACAGTCGTGAGTTTGATCTCTGGCGATTTTGCAAATAGCGATTTTGATAGAAGCACAACTCTGCCGATTTTGCATGAAATCTCAGCTTCATACATTGGCGAATTTCAACTCTCCCGAGAAAATCGCTGGAGTTGCAAAATCGCACTTTGATACATTTACCCCCAGAAGTCAAATAGGATTAACTGTCCTCTATGAAGAAGTGTAATACCCTGCAAATCACAGGTATATTACTGCATGCACTCATTCACAAATCTACATCTCCCAGCCTGCCTTTGGGAAGTTAATTGCAATTTGTGTCTGCCATTTTCAGGTGGACAAACAGCCCCAGACTGCACACTAGAGACCCAGACTGCACTAGAAGCATGCAGAGACAGACACTTCAACAAGTTACAAAAAGCACCCAAAAAAACTGGCATTTTGGCATCTGAATGTACTAGATGGCTCCAGGATATTCTTGGGGAAAGGGGGCGGAGGCTAGTAGGTGACTGATGTGAGTTGTGATGTGTTAATGTTGCCTGGGATTATGGAGGATCTACTCACAAGGAGCCATTGAGTACTGTTGCTTGACTATTGCCCAGATGTATGTTTGCAGATAAAGTTCCAGGTTTAAAAGCCAGCACAGAAGGAAGCATCTTTGGTGTAAAACCCAATAGATGTCAGCAGAACTCATATGAAGACAAATAAGTTTATGGTTTGTTTTGCTATATTCAAGGTATTAAAGTGAAACAAGTGAGATATTAAGCTGTGACCGGGACTGTAACATTGCTATTTAGAGATTATGGTGCTGTCTGAAGGAAGTTTATTCCATTGTAAGCAGGCATGTGCAAGGGGTGTGGTTCAAAAATGCTGAGCACCACTGCTGGCCATGGTCGTGGGAACCTGAATCTATAAAAGATTCTGGCTTGCGTAGGAGGCAGCCATTTTAAGGTGGGAAGATGGGAAGGTGTTGTTATTCCCAGGTCCGTGGTTTGGGGGAGTACACTTGTCGCGAGGTACTAGTTATCAATAGCCCCTGTAGGAGTAATAAAATGAGAATAACCCAATTAATTAATATCGCATTGGGGTCAGTAAAAAGAGGGTGCAGTGCGGGGGCTGTGGGAGGCATGTCAATGACCCCATTAGGGGGTGTGCAGACCCCTAATTTATAGACGGCACCAGAGTGGTACTCTCCAAAGCTTTGTGTGCCACGAATATATTGGAAGTAGGTGTATGGGGGTTGCAATGGGTGCCAGATTAAGGAGAGGAAGGTTGAGGACCCCAACAGTTACAGGACCACAATAAAAGAGTCCAGCAGGGGGATCCCCTACCTTCAGGGCTACCACAGAAACAACACTACCACAGCAGACACAGAGGCAGTGAGACCCCAAGGAGAAGTCCCCTTGGAAAAGATCCCAATACCATGAGGAGAGGGTCGTTGCACAGTGTAGTGCAGCTAATTGGGAAGAGCAGCTGGTATGGAGGTTTGGAAACTGCATGGCAGAGAAGAGTGGAATGGCATTCCTGAGGATCTGTGAGTTGCCTGTCTGCATGCCTGAGATTGGCTGAGCTGAATAAATTGATAAAAGCCTGTGTGATTAAATCTGTGGTCTGTGTCTGAGGAACTACTGCTTCCAGCAGAAATGGCTGGTATGCAACGTACTGTTAGTTTATAAGTACTGTGGAAAAGTGTGATGAGTGGAGCTAGTATTAACATCTGCTGAAACATTGTGCAGGAGGAGATTGGTGTTAGTAATGAATAATCTTGCAACCGTTATGATATCTGTGCTGGAGGAAGAGGAGCGAAATAAAGTAAAATTTCCTGTTTTGAATTGGCATGGCCTGGCGTCCAGTTTTATTTACGCTGCACCACACTACCACACAACTGTCCGCCCACATGTGAACTGTGTTAAACACCCATGTATTCAGGGAGGTCCTCTTGTCTGTATCCACCAGGGAGGCTCTCTTGCCTGTACACACCAGTGGGGTCCTCTTGTCTGTACCCACCAGTTAGCCGGGGAACAAGTACAGCCTGAAGTTATTATTATTATTATTAATTTTTATTTATAGGGCGCCACAAAGTGTCCGTAGCGCCGTACAGGGACAAACAAGTACAATACAAGGTGGGACAGCACGGTACAGTAAACAATAAGCACAGTAACTCAGTAAGCTCAAAGCACAGCTAGAGAGAGGGGGAGGGAAGACCAACAAGCGCTGGAGCCCAAGAGGAAGGGCACGGATGACGGGGAGACCCCCAGAGGGGTGGGGGGAAAGGTAGCTGGAGAGCAGAGTTAGAAGTGAAGGAAACAGGAGGAGAGATGGCCCTGCTCAAGGGAGCGTACAATCTAAGGGGAGGGGTAGACAGACAGAGAGACACAGGGATGAGAGGGAGAGAAGGGGGAACGGGGGCAGAGTCAGGGGAGGGGGAAGAGGCAGAAAAAGGTAGGAAGTTAAGTGGGAGACTGGAAGGCTTTGAGAAAGAGGTGGGTTTTTAGAGCCCGTTTGAAACTGGACAGATTAGGGGATGTTCTGATGGAGGGAGGGAGCTTGTTCCAGTGGAGGGGGGCAGCGCGGGAGAAGTCTTGGACACGCGCATTGGAGGAGGTGATCAGAGGGGAGGAGAGGCGACGGTCATTGGCAGATCGGAGAGGGCGGGATGGAGCGTGAATAGAGATGAGGTTCGAGATGTAGGGAGCAGTGGAGTTGGCGAGGGCCTTGTATGTGAGAGAGAGGAGCTTGAACAGGATTCTGTAGGGGAAGGGGAGCCAGCGAAGAGCTAGGTAGAGGGGGGAGACAGAAGAGGAGCGACGAGAAAGGAAGATAAGCCTAGCGGCTGCGTTAAGAACAGAACGAAGGGGAGCGAGATGAGAGTGGGGGAGGCCAGTGAGGAGAAGGTTGCAGTAGTCCAAGCGGGAGATGATCAGAGAGTGGATAAGACATTTGGTGGCATCTTGGGAGAGGAAGGGCCGAATGCGTGCGATGTTACGCAGCTGGAAGCGGCAGGATTTAGCAAGAGAGAGAATGTGAGGGGCAAAGGAGAGAGAGGAGTCGAGGATGACACCGAGGCAGCGAAGTTGGGGGACAGGGGAGATAGAGGAGGAGCAGACAGTGATTGAGAGGTCAGAGGGGGAGGAAATATGAGGGGGAGGAAAGACAATGAGTTCGGTTTTGGCGAGGTTGAGTTTAAGGAATCTAGAGGACATCCAGGAGGAGATAGCAGAGAGGCAGGCGGACACCCTAGAGAGGAGGGAGGGAGAGAGATCAGGAGAGGAGAGATAGAGTTGAGTGTCATCAGCATAAAGGTGGTACTTGAGGCCGTAGGAGCTGATGAGTTCACCCAGGGAAGAGGTGTATAGAGAGAAGAGTAAGGGTCCTAGAACAGAGCCCTGAGGGACCCCGACTGAAAGGGTGGAAGGGGGGAGAGAGACCCAGAGGTGGTGACAGAGAAAGAACGGTCAGCCAGGTAAGAAGTGAACCAGGACAGGGCCGGAGAGACCAAAGGACTGGAGGGTGTGGAGCAGGAGGGGGTGGTCGACGGTGTCGAAAGCAGCAGAAAGATCAAGGAGGATAAGAAGGGAGAAGTGGCCTCTGGCTTTAGCAGAGAGGAGGTCATTGGTAACTTTAGCCAGGGCAGTTTCGGTGGAGTAAAGGGGGCGGAAACCAGACTGGAGAGGATCAAGGAGGGAGTGAACAGAAAGGTAGGAGGTGAGACGGCTGCAGACGAGCCTTTCGAGTAATTTGGAGGCAAAGGGGAGAAGAGATATGGGGCGATAGTTAGAGAGAGAAGTGGGGTCGAGATTAGGTTTCTTAAGAATGGGAGATACGAGAGCATGTTTAAAGGAAGAGGGGAAGATGCCGGTGGAGAGGGAAAGATTAAAGAGGTGAGCGAGGTGGGAGCAGGTGGTGGGGGAAAGGGAGCGAAGAAGGTGGGAGGGGATAGGATCCAGGGGACAGGTAGAAGGGGGGGAGGAAGAGATGAGGGAGTGGACTTCTTCACCCGTGGTGGGGCGGAAAGAGTGAAGGGAAATGTGGCTAGGGGGAGAGGACGGAAGAGAAGGGGGGGTGGACGAGAGAGTGGAGGAGGCGATGTCAAGTCGGATGGACTCGATTTTAGAGGAGAAGAAGGAGGCAAAGTCGGTGGCAGTCAGGGAGGAGGGGGGAGGGGGAGGAGAAGGGGCCAGGAGAGAGCTGAAGGTGGCGAAGAGGCGGCGGGGGTTAGAGGACTTGGAAGAGATGAGGGATTTAAAGAAAGATTGCTTGGCGAGCGAGAGGGCAGAGCTATAAGAGGAGAGGATGAACTTAAAGTGGAGGAAGTCAGCCAGGGAGCGGGATTTTCTCCAGAGGCGTTCAGCGGTACGGGTGCATTTTTGCAGCTTAAGCCACTAGGGGCACCCTTCACAGATTCAAAGCTGACCCATTACTCTTTGGTTCCCATGCTGAGCTGCACCTAGGTGCACTGGAGTATCAAAAGGCCTGGGGTGGCTTTCACTGCCTTGTTTTACCGAATAAGCTTTTTCAGGGAGTACCATCCCAGTAAATTAGCCCTTAGTCTCTTGGGTGCTTCCGATTAATCAATTTAAGTAGAAATTAGCTCTAGCATTTTAGTGTATGCACTTGTATAATAAAATATTGTCCTTTTTTAAAGCACAGTAATAAACATTGTGCTGTTGCAACACAGTGATAAAGTCTTTATCTCATTATTATTATTGTTTATTTATATAGTGCCACCATGCTATGCAGCGCACTGTACAGAGAATATATAATCATTCACATCAGTCCCTGCCCCCAATGGAACATAATCCAATTTCTTATTTTTATAGCAATTCAATACTTAATAATAGTCATAAGATATTGTATATCCGGATCAATGGGAATCAAATATTTATGGTTACCCACTATAGTTGTACATAACAAGGAAAAGGAACAAACAATATAAATCACTTCTGAAGGGATTAGAAACACTTAATCCAAACACTAAAGAGCCTATTTATTATTATACATACATTACACATATTGTATGTATTGTTATTCATTTTTGTAAATAAGCCTTGGAAATAATTTTCAGATTAAATAAATTTAATCTAGCGTGTTCCCCGTGATTCTTTGTGAATTTACGAAGCCCAGGGAGGCTCATGCTACATGTGTATATGATTTAAGTGTGAAACATTAATACATGGTTCTGGTGAACGTAAGGACACCATAATAAATCCTGTGTGGTGGCAGAAAAGGTGTACTCATTGCTAAGTGACTAAGGTGACTCCAGTCACGGCCAGCTGTTCAGATTGCTGCATCTGGGTCGGGCTTGGCGTTCGTGACAATACAATAGGACCTTCCCCTGACAAGCAACATATTAAAATGTACAGTAAACCGTTTATTTCCCCTTTCCGTCCAGCTACTTCCTCACCATCCCTCTCTTGCTCCTCCCTCTGACCCCATGCTCCCTTGGAGTAGTACAAGTTTGTGAGTCACATCTTTTCTAACTCTATATAAACAGAACTTTGCTGAATTAGTGGCTCTACCTTCATCCTCACATTCCAGTCTCATCTGCCGCAGTGACAACTACTGTATGTATGATGAATCGCATGACAAATAAACTGTGTTTACATTCTCTCTCTCTCTCTCTCTCTCTCTCTCTCTCTCTCTTTCTCTCATCATTAAATAGGAAATGTTAAGACTGTAAGTTTCAATGGGGCACAGACTGATGTGAGTGACAAATATTCTCTGTACAGCGCTGCTTAATTGGTGGCACTATATAAATAAATGGTGATGATGATGATGATATATACCCTTATATACAGTTATTTGTGGAGTGCTTACTTTCCTTCATGTCATACATATATGCATATCCATCAGTACCCAATCAGGACCATGAATACTATCGCCAGCGTTAGCCTTTACTGGGGGGGGCTCGGGCGATGCTTCCCTATGTAAAGCATGTAAAAACTGGTTGAACTGCATTAGCAGATATGCAGAGTACCAAAATACTGCATTGATGTATAGATGAGTTTTGTATTCACACTGATGTGTTATTAACTTTGTGGGGAGCTGTAATTGGACAATTATGTCTCAGAGGTGACTGATTTTTGGTTTATGAAGCACTAAAATGTATTTGTATGCCCTGTGATTAAGTGTTGCAAGTTTTTTTAATAGTATTGGATAATAGCCACTTTCCTTTCATGAATAGCTGTCTTGGATCTGCTTAGACACAAAAAAGTCTGCTATGCATGGAATTTCTATTTATTCCTTCCGCAATTATTTTTATGAATAGTAATGGGGTTTTTTACCTCTCATGACTGTAGGTTTCCTAACTGGAGGTCAAGCATATTTTTGGAAGTTCTTATTGATAATTGTCAAGCATTGCTTTGAAGAATTTTATGTAACTGCCCTAATCCAGCCAGTCTATCTTCATGTTTCCATTCATGCAGATTATGTATTCTTGATGATGCCTTTTATGTATATTAATCAGGGGCGCCGAGAGGGGGGGGGGGAGCGGTTACAAATTACTCGGGCCTGGTCCTGCCTGGGGGGCCCCGCTGGCAGGTAGTTAAAAAAAATTAAAATTACTTTTTTTTTCGTCCAGTGGGTGGCGTGAAAGCTGCAATAACAAGTAGGTGAGAATAATACCATTTTAATACATAATGGGGGAAATTCAATTGCCGTTAATGTGATGCACGGACATCATGCCGTGCACATTGCCGGCAATTAGAAATCTCCACTCATTTTTTCTTGCACTTTTATGGGGTGCGAGGAAAAATGAGCAAAGATTTCTGCCAAAATATGTGGCTAATAGAATTCCCCCCATAATGTCATCTGTAAAGAGGGGCAGCCACAGCCACAGCCCATGTTGGCCACGCCCCCATCACTATGTGGCCACACCTGATTTGACAGAGGCGCACATCTCTTCTCATTCTATCTATGTGTGTGGGGAGGGGGGGGCAGAAGGTTGCTGTACCGGGGCCCCAAATTTCTCTTGGCGGCCCTGACATTAATGGTGCCTGTATTATGCAGTATTTTTTCTTTGGTCTAAAATAAATGTAGAATTAGAAATAAGTAAGCTGATTTTAGATTAATTGGAGATATATAATAATTTATTTATTTTTAATGTTTAAGTCTATTCTTTGGGATTGCTATATCTTGGTTTTGCAACAGTCTGCCTAGATGCCACACTCTCCCTACTCCTGATTATCTGGCCTTCATTGAGGAAGGCAGCGTGTTATCCACTGGTACCTTCCTGCCAACACGAGTGTGCAGAAGGAAGTGGAGTAGAGGTGGGCACAGGCAAGACGTAGGGTTACACACCAGGTAGTATGAATGCCAGACCCCAGGTATGTAGCCTTTTGGGACATGGTTTTTCTTAAGATATTCCACCTTAAACTGAAAGTTAATTTGTGTCATTGTCCTTAAGAAAACATGTTGTGGATCAAAGTTTGCAGAACTTGCCAGATATTTTTTGGGGCAGAAAAACTTGCAAGCTAGTAGGCTGTGAAAACCACTGCCTAAGGGTATGTAAGTAAGTTGTTCTTTGAAATCTATGTTCCAAATTGTCAGAAACAATAGTGATATTAATGTAATATTTCTGAAATAATTAGAAATATATGGATTTGCAACACTTACAAATTGTTAAGGACAATTTGCACAACTGAAAAGCCCAGCAGTACCCAAAGAAATAGGAACACATTTAGAAATATGTAATCCCACCAAATCCTAATCATTTACATATACCAAACTAGAGAGAATCCTGTTTATGGACTGGGAAATTGCACATCTTATTATTATGATGCCTATTCCTAGTATTATGGAGCACCCAACTCTCCATTCTCCCATGTCCCATCATCACATTAATACTTGTCTTCTCTTCTATGTTGCTATGTAGTTCATGCATTGTCCTGTAAAAATAGGTGCATGATAAGCAAATAAGAATTTGTGACTTTATAACAGCATTTATGGCAGGGCCATCTTAACAACATTATGGGCCCCCGGGCAAAGCAGTGCACCAGGGCCCCTACATGTGTATATATATATATATATATATATATATATATAGATGTATAGAGATACCGATATAGATATAGATATATAGAGACAGAGATAGATAGATGTTACTTGCTCAGTGACCCTTGAAGGGTTTTTTTGCAGGTTTTTTCTTTTGCAGGATTATTTATTCTAATTAGGAGACCTGCCTATGGGCCCCCCTTGCCCGTGGGGCCCCCGGGCACATGCCCATCGTGACCAATGGAAAAGATGGCCCTGATTTATGGGTCTTCGTATATATTGAGCGACTAGTTTATAAACAATCACCACTCAACTCTGTTACCTAGAACAGGTGCACTAACAGAAAGTAAAAAGTAATTAGACATATTTATAATCAGTGATAGAAGCATGGAGCCCGCTCTGTAACAACACTGCTTCTCAGACCTGTCTGCACTGAAAAGGAAAATTATCTGTTATCAGTCTAGTACAGTGGTCAGGGAACAGGGGTAAATTACCCCAAATGGGGTAAAAATGAAATTCCTGGGGGTAATGTTGCCGATTCACATGCTGTCAGTTGGATTGTAGACCCCTTTAAAAGTGAAATTGCTGTTGTACAAGAAGAGCCTCAAGGGTTGGCAGAGGTACTTCTTGAGCGTTGATGCAATAATGAAGCACGTATTGCATTTGAAAACAAAGCAGAGCAGATCTGTCATATTTTTGGATGTCAACAGCTGCAAAGGCATTCATTGTACATGAGAAGGCAGTCAAAAAGTTGCTTCCTTTTGCAACAACCTACCTTTGCGAACAAGGATTTTCCACTCTAACGAATATGAAAACAAAGCACAGAAATCGATTGGACGCTGAAGACTGTATCCAATTTGCTCTGACATCAAAATGCCCCAATATTGATGCTCTCGTATCAAAAATGAAGCAACATCGTTTCTCCAAAACCTGAAGTTTTGAAGTTGAAACTTTCAAAGAAATTTTGAATAGATTCAATAAATTTTTTTAATTCCAATAATTAATTATATACGATTTCCTTCCTTTCAAATCAAGGGGGTAACGTCGGCGTATATAAATATATTTTGGGGTTAAAGGTAAAAAAGTTCCCTGACCCCTGGTCTAGTATATCTATAAAAACTGCACAAAAGTCAAAGTTATCATTGTTTAATTATGAAATAAATATTTTTACATGGTGGAGCTTCAATGATACTTTTATCTATGTTCTTGTTCATTATAAATTAATAATCTGCTTTCACAATGATGGAAAAAAATAGATATTTACTATGTTAATATTAATTAGCTGATACTGATAGTTATAAATATACTTTTAGTTTCTGTATATATGTCTACAGCTGCTCATATATGGTCATATATGGCCTTATTGGTGTACCACAAGATATGATTTTTATTTTATATGCATTGCTGCCAAATCTGGTTCACCAATTATGCTAAACAGTAGCATCTAAGTACAAAGAACTTCCTTGTTTTAGTCGGCAGATGATACCATATATGTCATCGGCCACCTGGACTTTCTATTCTGTCCATTTGATTTAAGTCTGTTTGGGTCAGATTTCTGCTGACCTGGTCAATTGAGCTAAATGATCAGACCCTATTGAAGCAATGCATTGTGGATGATGACTGCATGCACATCTCTGTGTGATTGGGGCCAGTGTGATCACTAGCCAACCACATTTTCAGGCAAGACCAATTAAAACAAGTGAAATCCAATTATGTTCTTATTATTGGACATAATGGCTGTTTTAGAGTTAAACACAGAGTGATGTTAAGAAATTTTATTAAGAAATGACTGATAGGGTTGCGATGTGTTCCCATGTTTGAACAGACTTGTTTAGTGAACTAAGTAAGCAATTTATTAACAGGTTTGAACTTTGGTCTGAAATAAATATAGTATTATTAAAAAGATGATTTTAGATTTATCTGAGATATATCATTTATACCTAACTTATTAAATGCTTTTCCAGATCAGTTAAGCAGAGAGACAAATATATGTTTTGGTACATGTTTATTGCAGTGCTAGTTACAAGATCCTATCTTACATTTAACATATTTGGGTACTAACAGAGAAAGATATAACCGCACTAGGTAATAGTGTAATACATCCCCTTATTAAAATATTATCATCCAATTATATTCGAAGTATCAGTATTATTCATTAATTGGAGCGTGCACCTAAACACATGTTAAGTTGCTGAAAGACCAAGAAAAAGAAGTGTACATCAAGGCACTCCAGGATGCATTGAAAATATAAAATTATTCAAATTGTATTGGTATACATTAAAAAATAATAGTAACAACCTGGTATACCAGAAAGTAGCGAAATAAGGTTAAAAACAAACATAGTGTGTATATTATGCTGACATTACAAGTTATATAACAATGCAGTGTAACACTGCAACTGTTTCATTGTCTCATTAATAAAATATAATAAAGCCTTTTATTTGTGCAAAATTATTGACTCCACTCTGAGTTTATTACAAATTTTGATGTCCTTATAAAGTGATCCAAGTCCTTATGAAATTATACTGGTATACCTGCAAATTGAGAGTCTTTAGCTTCTTAATTAATCAACAAAAATAGACTCAAATATCTTCCACTACTTTCCATTAAACCAGGTTGTTACTATTATTTTTTTAATGTATACCAATAAAATTTGAATAATTTTATATTTTCAATACATCCTGGAATGCCTTGATGTACACTTCTTTTCCTTGGTCTTTCAGCAATTTAAAATATTCGACAAGATATTGTAATTTCCATTGTATAATAGACTGGCTGCCCCACTTATATTTAGATCGACATACTTACAAGCCATGCAAGTAACATATTATTTGATTGTACTTTGCAATCACTTTCGTTTGTACACACACTCACTGTTTTATTTTTGTGATTTATAGGAAATATGACAGCTAGTGAAGATTACCGCTCTCTTGTCCAGGGTCTCTCTAGTCTGGATTTCTCTGGGGACAGTGTGCCTTGCAGACTGCTCCTAACTGGTGACAGTGCATTCCCGGTGCTTGTGAGTCCTGGAAAACATGTCCTCATTGCTGCCTCTAAGTATGGGAAGGGCCGGATAGTGGTCATGGCCCATGAATCATATTTGAACCTACCACAACTTCTGGCTTTCCTGAAGAATGCAATATCCTGGCTGAAACCATCATCAGAAGCAGTTATTGGTGTTGACACTAGCTTGAGTCTCCTGGAACAGACTCTCTCTACCTCTGGGCACAAGGTTGAGAAGATCTCTGGTCTGAAAAAAAATCTAGGAGTGCTCTGCACAACTGGTTATAGCGACAGTCAGGCACAGGAGATTGTCTCATTTTTGAGGGAGGGTGGAGGTCTTCTTATTGGAGCCCAAGCCTGGCACTGGTCTTATAGTCACAAACAAGATAATGTTTGGTGCAACTTTCCAGGAAACAATATAACATCTGTTGCTGGGGTGTATTTTACCAACAAATATGGAGAAAAAGGAAATTTTAACGTGAGTGCTAATATACCATGGAGCCCATTCTACAATGAGTAAGTAAACACAGTTTACAATGTATTTATGAATACTGTAAATACAGTTTTTAGTGTATCGACATGCTAGAACCCCATTAAATGTAAAACTTGCATGCTAGCTAATGGAACTATAAGAAGACAATAATATTTAAACAAAAAGTTACATATATAGATGGAGTAATACTTATTTAGACTAATAGAATGATCAAGCACCGATCGTGGCACCCGTGTATAACTGTATTACTCTTCCATGATAGTACAATATAGCAATATGGACCATTCTCCTTACTTTAGGAGAAGTGATGTCAAAATATGTTGTCCTGGGTAGAATCAAATGTTTTGACAGTGTACATGTATCTCCACTCTGCTTATAATTCTCATTCTGTCACAATGTTCAGTGATCCCCTCAGCATTCTATCGACTGTGTCTTGATGTTTTTGTACAGTGCTGATGTTTGTGATTATTTTCTCTTCTATAGTGTTGACTTCTCAGGAGACTTACAGGTTCTTCTGCAAGGCATTACCAATCTGGACATCAGTGGTCGTAGTGTTCCCTCCGATCTTCTGCTGCATGGTCCTTTGACATTTCCAGTTGGAATGACTGATGACTATCAATGCTTTTTTGGTGCTGCATACTATGGCAGAGGGCGTATTGTTGTGGAGACACATGAAGAGTACCTGTCCAAACCTGAGCTTAAGACCTTCACCATTAATACTATTTCATGGCTAGATATGGGTAGAAAGGGGAAGATTGGTGTTAATAAGGAATTGGGAGGACTCCTACAGATTTTGCAGAATGAAGGACTATCTTGCGTAGCATCTAACATGGTTCCGGGGCTCAGTGTTTATTGCTGCACATCTTACAGTGACATGGAGGCAGAAACAATCCAGCAGTTTGTGGCAGAGGGAGGAGGCCTGCTCATTGCTGGCCAGTCCTGGTATTGGGCCTATTCCAATTCAGAATTACATTCTCAATACCCAGGAAATAAAATTCTCAACAAGTTTGGGATTAGCATTCTGGGGAATACAATTGAACAAGGAATTTATAAAGTTTTTGATCCTCAGGCATCTACTATTACATACCACTTCTACAGAGCAATCTGGCAGCTTTTGCATGACTTAAGGAATAAAGCAGAGCTGAAACCCCCTCTGAGCTCTTGGTTATTAAAGATGAGACAGGACGTGTCAAGCTTTATGAAGCTGCCAGCCAGCCCTCTTACTTCTTCACTACAGCAAGAGCTAGTACACCTAGTACAGGAATACAGTATACACAATATTAATGAACAGTGTCCAGTGAAAAGCTGTTCCAAGGAGGCTTTCATGATGTCCCTGGCTCAAGAGGTCAGCTGCCTGGATGTCCTGGATGACCCAACATTGTGCAGTGTTGATTTGGATAAACCTCCTGTCACAATGCAGATTGATGCAACAAACCTTGGTATAGTATCTTTATAAAATATATGATAGAAAGATATATTACAATATATATGAATAATAGCATAAAACAACATTTCTTATTTACAACTTAGCTAGATCACATTGGGTCATCTGTGTCAGAAGACAGAACCAGGACACTACAGTTCAGAAGTACTCTTACAAATGCATATTATTATTTATTTAACCCGCCGATTACAGGAGGGGGCGGAGAAACGCATCAGGAGATGCTGACACACTGAACAGGAGGCTAATGCTTTTCTGTTTATTCTCAAATACTACTGTGGTTACTGATTGCTGATAACAGAGTACATTTACTATTATTGCCAGACATTTGGTTATTAGTACATTTCTCTTTGCTTGCCGGCGGGACAGTTTATTAGTTCCAACATTGGACTGATGCAGCTGAGGACCATTCGACATTTAAACTGTGTGGTGGACTTGCCCCTTCACAAGTGGAGGACTGACTATGCAGCTAAGTACTCTATATCAGTCCTAGGAAAGCTTTGGGAAGCTTTCCCAAGGACTTTGAAAGTCCTTGGGAAGCCATGAACGTTGTTTCATATTAATACAGAATCAGCCTGTTCCAAATAACTGTCTCAACTGACGTTATATTTGAGATAGATCACAGAAAGTGCATAATAGTTTCTTTTTGGATAAGTACATTATAAGCTGTGAAGATACCGGGTTTATCTGGCCCAGTGCTACCCAGTACCTTCTAGGATTCGTATGGTCACTTAGGCAAAATGCAGTTATAAAAATACAACAGTATATTTATTGTCATACAAACAACACTAGAATATTAGGTACACACAGTAAATAAATGCCAGGCAGATTTACCACATCATCTGTCCCTTACCCCAATAACTTAAGGAGATATAGTCACCTGCTGTCGAGACTTCATGACTCATGGATCCCTCTCAGCTGCATATATAGACTCGAGTTAGAAAACGACAATTCAAAACTCCATCTTGCACCTTCCTGAATCAAATCCCAGCATGAACACCCCTCCCCCTGGAGTTGTTCCTTATATATCACAGGTCTAATTTCCACAGTCTTTCCCCTCCCTGAGCAAACCCCTGCATCTATTCTACTTAACCATTGGTCAGTGCTGGACTGGGGGGGGGGGGGGGGGTGGTTGGACAGGGGAGTGAAGATGAGCTGTCCTTTCAGAGAACCTCCCCTGTTAGATGGCCTGTCTGGACTAGCCTGGTGAGAACAATGGACACTAATTAGTTTTCCTACTCAGGCACATGGCAACCTGATCTCTACCCATAATCCCCCTGGCTTCACTTTAAAGACAATGAATAGCAACCTTACTTCAAGTTATCAATATACAATAAACAATATACATATGTACACTGAAATACAATGTCCCCTTAGCCACATGTTATTGGACAATGCAGTTGTAGTCTGGTGAGCTGGGGAACAAACAGCATGGGCTATAAAAAGTACTATAATCCACATTATGTGAGAAATGAGACATGCTCACAGGGTTATCAAACTCATTTCGTCACATATACCTCCCCTACTTTTTTTAGCCCTTGTTCCCCAGTGGCTCCCTTGCTCCAAGTAAACCTTTCTCCCCCAAGTCCAAAATCTCTGGCCTGCTGGGGTTTCTCCTGGGTCTGATGGCAAGGTAGACAGCAGTACACAGTTCCTCAATCTCCCACCAGGGTCCCATGGCTGCAGGCATATCATCCCACCCAGCTGGAGTGGGGGTTTATGCTGCCCTGTGTCATAAGATGAGACAACAATAAAACTGGGCCACTCCGGTGCACACATCCATGGTAGGAGAGTTGTAGTCCACCATCCCTTGTGTGCCTTATCCACCCTTAATTGCCCAACTGCAAATAGTCCCTTGGCCTGTCCTCTGTTTCTGGAGACCATGCTCCCCTCCCCCACATATTCGAGTGAAAACTGCCAAGTGGCAGGCAAACGTTCTGGCTCCTTGTCCGTTGGTTTCTGGCAAAGATCCAATCCCTCCTCCCCCAAACACTCAAGGGACAACTGCCCAGTGGCACGCAAGCGTGGGGGCTCCATTAATTCTTTGCTTATGGGGAATCCTCTTTCCCCCTCCCAAACCACATGTGGGTGCCCCTGTAAGTATGTTCGTGTGCATCCGCCCTCCCCTGCTACCACATCCAACTGTTGCACTACTTCCCTCACCTCTGGCGCATCGGGGTAGTGTGAATCCTCATTGGACACAGACTTGTCCTCCTGGTAGCAAAACAAAGTGGATGGTCCAGTGCAGGCCTCTGGTATTGGGTCTTGGATTCCCAGATTTGGAGCTGGAGTGCGATGGTTCAAAGCTTGTGGGGCTGGTGAATCTTGCTGTTCTGGAGCCCTCTCAGACACCCCCTCTGTCAACATCTCCTCATCTGCCAATTTTAGTAGCTGTTTTCCATCCAAGTCACCAAATGGGAGGATTTCTCCTAATCCTTTTTGAGTAGTCAGAGGTACAACATCCTCACCAAGCAGTTCTTCTCCAGTCTCCCCCAAGATAGTAGCTTGGGCAACTGTGTATAATCCACTGGGATGGACCTCCCCCTGATTAACAGACTGAGCAGCCATTTTTTTAGAGTGTGACAAAAGATATTGCAATTGGCATTTTTCAGTATTCACTCGATAACACTGATCCTGCCACATTTCAGTGTCCGTAAGTCCTTGTCGCCATACCTCATCCTCTGCTTCTTCAAAACTCTGTTGCAGACATTGCATTTGTTCCCAGAGAGGTATGTGGGGACCGAAAGTGAGCATTCATTTCCTATAGACACTGAAGGCATTGATGGGATTCTCCTGATCTTTTAAAAGATGTTTGAGGATATCCCTGTGCGTGCAGTACAGGTAAGGTACACCCCGGGTCTGGCATTCCACTATCAGCTCCTCCATACTCATTGTCTCTAGTGGATCTGTAGAATCTGCTAATGGGACAGATTCTATTAGTACATTTGCAGGGGATTCATCAGGCATGTCACTGTGCTGTAATAGTCTATTTCCATCTGGTTTGTACTGCTGAATATTGTTGTATCTGGATTCTCCCTTGGCCAGATTCTGCATAGTACATATAACTTCATGTGTAAAATCATCCCATTCTGGTTCATCCTGAAAATTACAGGCACGTGCCTCCTCTTTCAACATTAGGAACACATCCAACAGGTTCTCCAATTTCTCCTGTAGACTGGCTCCTTCCCACATAATAATCTTTGGGCACTCCTCATCCCAATAATCCAAAATGTGCTGCATTGTGGTGGGGTGGTGCAACACATCCATATCCCCATCCTGCAGACACTCCCACAGTCCTTCATCCCAGTACACCTTTCTCCTGGGTGTACTAGACTGCTTCATCCCTTCCTTTGGGAACTTTTTCAACACTGGGCTGTGATCTGCTCTCTTGTTCCTAGAGCTCACACCCATTTTACTTCCAGGGATCACCTCACTGTGATTTCCTCTCTTTGAGACACGGTTCCATCTTCCGCTCTCCTCTGGCGGGGTGCGCTTCCCCTTATCAAATCGTCACTTAGGCGGCATCTTCCCTCGCCTAAAGCCCACAACGCTTTTCGTGACACTTTCTACCTTAAAGTCTTTAGGAGTAAGTTCAGGATAATGTGGTAACTGGTTTCTAGTGCTAACTGCTTTGCAGAGCCCTGGAATGTATCACGATACAGTTCCCCTGCAGCTCTACCCAGAGAGAACCTGGGACTGAGTGATCCCACCACTGCCACCAAAAATGTGAAGATACCGGGTTTATCTGGCCCAGTGCTACCCAGTACCTTCTAGGATTCGTATGGTCACTCAGGCAAAATGCAGTTATAAAAATACAACAGTATATTTATTGTCATACAAACAACACTAGAATATTATGTACACACAGTAAATAAATGACAGGCAGATTTACCACATCATCTGTCCCTTACCCCAATAACTTAAGGAGATATAGTCACCTGCTGTCCAGACTTCATGACTCATGGATCCCTCTCAGCTGCATATATAGACTCGAGTTAGAAAACGACAATTCAAAACTCCATCTTGCACCTTCCTGAATCAAATCCCAGCATGAACACCCCTCCCCCTGGAGTTGTTCCTTATATATCACAGGTCTAATTTCCACAGTCTTTCCCCTCCCTGGGCAAACCCCTGCATCTATTCTACTTAACCATTGGTCAGTGCTGGACTGGGGGGGGGGGGGGGGGGATGGACAGGGGAGTGAAGATGAGCTGTCCTTTCAGAGAACCTCCCCTGTTAGATGGCCTGTCTGGACTAGCCTGGTGAGAACAATGGACACTAATTAGTTTTCCTACTCAGGCACATGGCAACCTGATCTCTACCCATAATCCCCCTGGCTTCACTTTAAAGACAATGAATAGCAACCTTACTTCAAGTTATCAATATACAATAAACAATATACATATGTACACTGAACTACAATGTCCCCTTAGCCACATGTTATTGGACAATGCAGCTGTAGTCTGGTGAGCTGGGGAACAAACAGCATGGGCTATAAAAAGTACTATAATCCACATTATGTGAGAAATGAGACATGCTCACAGGGTTATCAAACTCATTTCGTCACATAAGCCATTTGAGAATACAATCTCATGTTCTGTGAAACATATTATATGTGCCATCTTCTATAAGTCATTGGATATTTATCTGTATCACAGGGGCATATGTAAAACGTCAGCCTTGGTCAGTGTCATATATGTTTTTATATATCTATTTTTATAAAATGTGTTACATTTTCTGTATCAGTGCTCTCCTATTTTTCATTTGTATTATTATTTATAAATAAGGCGCTACAGATTCTGTAGCGCCGGACAATTGTACAAATACAGATAAGACATAACTAATTAAAGAAAATACATGAAAACAATTACACCTAAAAGGATAAATGGGTGTGAGTAAAAAAAACCTGTAGGGAATCACACAGAATGCAACAAAATCATTACAAGGACATATAAGGAAGATGGACAGTAGAAGTCATGAGGCAATAGGGGGAGAGGACCTGCCTTTGAGAGCTTACATGTCTTCACTTCTACCATTACACTACTTATAGAATTATTTTATGGTACAGAGAAAATTACATTGTCAGTCATTTTCGATCGTGTTGTTTGTTCAGAGTGATTATGCTTTAATACATGTGATGATGTTGGTATTCTGCTGCAGGTGATGATGCCTGGAGAAGTACTGGACTCTACTTCCCTCCAAGAAAAACTGCAACAATTGTGTTTCCAGCCTCAGCTGTGGGGAAAGGTCTCCAGGTGATCTTCAGAAACACCCCTCTGTTATTGTGTACGATAATGTGTTGCAACCCAGGAGGGTTATTTTTTCTGTTTTCTGTGTTTTTATGAGGATGGTGTGGATGTCTCAATAATTATCTATACCTCTTAGCTGTCAATCTTTTGGAAAATCAATCCGTCTTGTGACCTGTGACCCATATTCCTCTGTCTCTCAACATTGTAACTTCTCTATTAGAAATACTGTCAATGTGTATTTCTGTAAACGTGCGTGTTTTGTGCTATATTTGTCCTCTGAATAGAAATTCTGTCAATTTGTGCACAAAGGCCTGCTGAGACACAAGCATGTTTGCAATATGTTGAAAAGTTTGTAGGTTTGTACAAAAAGTTTAATGTCTGTCTTTATTTTAAATGTTGGGATGTCTAACCAAACACTTTTTTATTATTAAACCCCCCTCCACCAAACAGGAAAACATGTGGGGTTTTGTTTTCACTCCCAAACAAAAGCTGGAAATGTATCTAACTAGATTGGAAATATCCGGTTTTACCCCTTACACTGTGTAAAAACCTATGCTACTCAGCATCGGGCCATTCTCTGGGAGGGCCCCGATACTGCCCCCAAATAGTAATAATAAAGTATTCTAGAAATAATAAATGACTAGCGCCCCCTTTATCATCATCAGCAGCTATTTATATAGTGCCACTAACTCACATCAGTCCCTGCCTCATTGGAGCTTACAGTCTAAATGCCATAATACACAAACAGACACAGAGAGAGAGAGAGATTAAGCTCAATTTAATAACAGTCAATTAACCTACTAGTATGTTTTTGGAATGTGGGAGGAAACCGGGGCACCCTAAGGAAACCCACAGGGAGAACATACCAACTCCACACAGATAAGGCCATGGTTGGTAATCAAAGTCATGATCACAGTGCTGTGAGGATGAAGTTCTAATCATATAGTAATAATACATGATTAGTGCCCCCTTATAGAAATAATAAGTGATTAGTGATTTCCGACTTACCTAACTAGAGCACTCATTCTTTCTGGGCTGTACTCGAACAGTGGGATATCAGTCATCTTGGATCTAGAGAGATTTTATATTCTCTTTTCTCTGATGTGCTCTGCACAATTACTTCAGCACTGGCACAAGAAGATAGAATATGAAATCTCCCTATGCCCTATGGTCCAGGGGAGATGCACAGCAGTACTGCAGGACCATAATCTTTAGTACTCCATGTAAAGTGATAAAACACTTGTTCCACTGTGTTTCCACACAAATTTGCTTGCCTCTCCCATAATAATATAATATAGCAGTATTATATAAAGCAGATGTGTTGTACACCACTGCTCTATATAGTAATGTACACTGAGCTGCTAAGCTCCGTTTTTGGAGCAGAACAATGCCATATGTAATATTTAGTTATTACATACAAGAACATACTCCAACAGATGAGGAGCACGAGTGCTGACCACAATGTATGGTAATGAGTAATATAATTTTACTCACATTATCTGCTTGGTGTATCACAGGTCCAGATTGGCTGTCAGTCAGATGACCTGAGTGCAGCAAAGGATTTGTATCGTGCCCCAGTGGTTGTTCGTAAAAAGAATGTTCTTGGCGAGAAGGTTGTGATATCCTGTGTCTGGGGAGGACTTCTATATGTTATTGTCAAAGGGAAAAGCCAACTAGGTATTGTTCCAGTTACAGTCTATGGAGGGGAGCCAGCTCCAACCTTCATAAATGGTAAGTATATGACTCAGTATTCAGTGTTTATTAGTCTTTTATATGCTTCCAAGATAATTTTTTTTAACTTATGTTATGTAATATTGCTTCCTGATATTAAAGTATGACTAGTTTCTGGAACAGTCACACGTGAGGGTCGTTGCAGTGCAAATATGTGAATCTTGCACTATTGGGCCTACTTTTAGTATGAGTGTTCACGCATGCTTATACATACTTGCAAAATGCATTAATTGAGGGTTAGGGCAGAATGTGGAACGACACTGAAGCAGAATCATTGAAATTGTTTACAAGAGACGCTACTTTTCTAAGACATCTTTTAATTGGATAGACTATAGATCTTTCAATCAGAAGGACCATAGAAAAACTGTTAAGTCAATGTACAAAGTATAAAAATTCCAGCACAAATGCAGCTTTGGACCTACCAAGTTCTTCTAATCTTCCTAGATTCTGCTGGGGTGTATTATTGTTATTATTATTATTATTATTATTATTATTATTATTAACCTTTATTTATAGAGCACCACGACAAGAGAGTACATGGTATAACAATACAAAATACAGTAAACAAATAACATCAGACACATGTTGGTGGGGCGAATCTCACTTTTATTCTGGTTTCCACAGGGGTGTGGCTTCCTCAGGGCAGTTCCTGCTTATCTGACGGGCTGTTATATAGACACCCCCCCTACATCCTACAATGATAGAAGTCACCCTATGGTGAGCAGCTCTGGGCAGTCTAGCTAAAACTTAAGTATAACAACGAACACCCAGTTTACCAGACAATGTAGTATAATCACATCATGTATAGCCTTTAATTTCCCATATTTAAACTAATGATGCACCCAAACAAACAGAACAAAATTGAATAAAATTGAATAGTTACCTATCACTGTTAAACCTTACTTGGGATTTTTTGGCCTACCCATCTTTAGATAACATGGATGTCCTGATTTTTCATACTAAAACTTAAAGGAGTCCTAGGTCTGTGTTGTACACTGTTCTTCATAATGAACACTGATTTCTATAGTAATCATTAGAATAGGCTTATTTTTCATCAGAATGGGCTCTGCATTAAAATTGCTAGAATAAGGGTAAGTGCAGGTGGGGGTCCTGTTTGTCAAGTTGTACTTGGTCCCAAGATTTCTCAAGGCGGGCATCATTTTCCTGGCTATATGTTCCTGCACTACCTGCGGCTTCATGTTTTATATGGTAATGGAAGTCTAAGAAGGTTTTGGAGGTCACAAAATTGTCTTCTCTCAATGACATATCACTATAATTTTCACTGTTTACAATGGCTACAATCTTGCATTGTAAAATAATGTAAACTACGGTATATTTGATTTCTCCTCAGGCCAGACCAACCCTTCATCTTGGTTGAAAACAATTCGTAATTTTCCAGCACCTTGGGCTGAGCTAATAACAGAAAACATTATCTTGACTGTCCCCTCTGATAAAATACGCTCATTAGAGAATCCAGAAGCTCTGTTATCACAATGGGACAAGATTATGAGGGCAATAGCTGAACTTGCAATGATTCCAAAGAAATTTCTGCGTCCTGAAAGAATTGTGACAGATGTGCAGATCTTAGCTGGTAAGGGGGACAAGTGTATTTGTAAAAACATTCAAATTAAATGTTGTGGCATTATTCACAACTACAATAGTTATCAGTCACATAATTGTTTAGTTTGTATGGTTTGCCTCTATTTCTACAGGTTGGATGCATGCTGGATACCCAGTCATGTGTCATTTCAAATCAGCAAATGAAATAATAGACCTTCAGAGTATGAAGAAAGTTGGAATTTGGGGGCCTATACATGAACTTGGACACAATCAACAACAGCATGTTTGGGAGATTTCGTCTAACACTAAAGAAGCCACATGCAACCTATGGTCTGTATATGTACATGAAACAGTGTTTGGAATCCCTAGGGATCAAGCTCACCCATCCTTGATGCCCAAAGAGAGGGATGCCTGTATTAGAATGTATTTGAAGAATGGAGCTAATTTGGCAGAATGGAACGTATGGACTGCTCTTGAGACTTATCTTCAGGTATGACAGAGAGTAATCCTCACAGTAATGCCCATGCAAGATTGCAATTTCCAATTCATGACCAACGACATGATATCAGCAACAGTGTTACTCCTACTCTAGAATGAGGTTGACTATATCACCAGACTGAGTTTTCAGCTAGGCTAAATTCCTGAGTATATCATCTACTAAGCTTAAGATTGATTTGGGTCACATCTCAAAAGCCGTGTTTTAGAAATGGTTCATTATAAAGGAACTTCACTCACAAGCCAAAAATCTGAGAAAAAAACAATATATGTACATAAAGCATGTGCAAGTAGATTAATTTATCTTGCATAACTTTAATTACTTGTTTCAGGCCTTTTTGAATTACTCTGTTTTTCCAGCTTGTAGTATCAATGCATTTTCTAAAATATGCACCTTATAAGTATTCCCTTAACTCCTGCTACTTTGCTAGGCACTTGAAATGTCCCTAGACTGGAGGGATTTAATCACTTAGCAGTTGAGAAAGGGGACAAGGTAGATATGATCTAGGCAGTAAACTGAAGAGCAAATGCACACGTAATAGAATTATCTCTATCAAATCAGCCTCTCTAAGGCTAGGTGCACACTGGAGATTACCCCCCTCTCCCCTGACCAATCTGTTATCTACAACTATTAAAGTAATTTTATCATTTTCAAATAACCAGTGCATAAATGATTGTGTTTTGTTTCCAAGGCACAAAGTAATTTATTTTAGCAGATGCAAAATTTAACAATTCAATACATGATTATAATACAGTACAGCCAATACCAAAAGATAAATACATACCGCTGCGTACGCTTGAGCTAGCTGCGCTCCCACTGGTACCAGAGGACAGTATTTCACTCCAGAATACTGTGGTCAGAGAATGACTGAAGCCAGTGGGAGTACCGCCATATTATTGTCATGAACTTACCTGTTCCCCGCTCCGCTGCGCTGTCAGCGTCGTCTGGCAGCTGTGTCCGCTCCGGCAGTTCAGCGCTGTCCTCCGATGGCGCCCCCGCACTTCCGGGTTCTCCCAGCGTCAGGTCATGTGACTCCTAGGCGGGGAATTCAAATCTCTATATCTACTCTGCTCTGACACGCTACCTGTGTCAGAGCAATGTGTTTCCTGTTCCTGGCTTCCTTTCCCTGTGTACCTGATTCCTGTGATCCTGCTCCCCGTGTACTCCTATATTTCCTCAGACTCCTGTGTACCAACCTGGCTGTGACCTGACTACTCTTTGGCTTAATCCCTGGCACCGCGAATTGGACTGACCATCCCGTGTACCGACTCAGCTGTGTTCTTGACTACTCTCTGGATTTCCCTCTGGCACTGTATATCTGATTACCTCCTGTGTACCGACCTGGCTGTGTTTCTACTCCTCTGGATTCATCTCCTACGGCATACAACTGATACCGTGCATCTAGCCGGCTTCCGCTTCAGACCTCCAGAACCTGGAATTCACGGCTAACCTGGGGGCCGCGACCTGCGGTTCTTCGGCAGCAAAACCCATCCTACCTTGCGGTGGTTCTAGGTAAAGACCGGAAGGCCGTTAGACTCTGCGCCCTAGGTAAGCCTGTGTAAATACTGACTAAGGCATCTGAACCGTAACAGTTTGCTCTGACCCCCCATCTAACTCATGGAAGCATCAGGAAATCCCTCCGCTGGGGAATTACTGGATCACTTAGCTGTTCGGGTTGAAGACCAAGGGAAAAATCAAGAACAATTATTACAGATTCTGCAGACTCTGTCTAACAGGTTGGACACGCTCCAAGGTACGTTCTCTGCTCAAGCAGCTCAGGTGGTAGCCCCTACTCCTCCGCCTGTTCCAGCCCCACAATCTGCTCCCTCTCAGTGTAGCCCTGCCGCTATTGTTCCAGCCATGTCTCAACTCCGCATACCTAACCCACCTAAGTTCAATGGGGATCCTAAGGAATGCCGAGGATTCTTGAACCAGTGTGCTATTCAATTCGAACTACAGCCCGGTAACTTTCCTACGGAGAAGACTAAAGTTGCTTATATAATCTCCTTGTTGTCTGGTCAAGCACTTACCTGGGCTTCTCCTCTTTGGGAACATGATGATCCTATCCTTCATAATTGTGCCACCTTTCTGGAAACCTTCAGACGCATCTTTGATGAACCTGGACGCGTCTCCAGTGCTGCTTCAGGTCTCCTCCGTCTGTGCCAAGGTACCCTTACTCTAGGTCAGTACGCTCTCCAATTTCGCACTATGGCGGCTGAGCTACGTTGGAACAATGAAGCTCTTGTGGCCACGTTTTGGCAAGGCTTGTCCGATCGTATTAAGGACGAGTTAGCGGCCCGAGAGTTACCCACTACTCTGGATGAATTGATCTCTCTCTGTAACCAGATTGATATCCGGTTCCGTGAACGCACCCAAGAGAGAGAAAATTCCCGTCGATCCACATTCCGTTTGGCTTCCCGGTTCCAGAGTCCGATTACACCGGAGGAAGAGCCTATGCAGTTGGGAGGGGCACGTTTATCCCAGGAGGAGAGAGAGAGGCGATTCAAGAATCGTTTGTGCCTCTATTGCGGGGAACCCGGTCATGTTTTGAGCCAGTGTGGGAAGCGTCCGGGAAACGACCGGACCTAACTGATGTTGGAGAGGCTAAGTTAGGTATGTCTATTCCCTCTCCTATGGATTCTAGCTTTTCTATCCAAGTCCTTCTGCAATATATTGATAAACAACTGTCTTTTCCAGCACTTATTGACTCCGGAGCAGCGGGGAACTTTTTACGAGCTGACATCGTAGAGAGGTTGTCGTTACCCATGCAACCATGGGATCCACCTATCGCTATTACAGCTATAGACGGCAGCCGTATTATTGGAGGTTCCATTAAAAACAGAACTGTCAACCTTTCTCTACGCATTGGAGCCTTACACACTGAGGAAATCTCCTTTTTAGTCATCCTGGAGGCTATCAACCCTTTGATTCTAGGCCTACCTTGGCTCAGACTTCACTCCCCCACTTTAGATTGGCAGAAACCTGAAGTTCTTGCAAGTGGTCCAGGTTGTCATTCCCGATGTCTTCCCAAGATTCATAGACCCGCTATTGCCTGTCCTTCCACATCCTCCGGTATTCCTCTTCAATATCATTCTTTTTCTGATGTCTTTTGTGAAAAGGAGGCTTCCAAGTTACCTCCACACAGACCTTGGGATTGTGCCATAGAATTGTTGCCGGACAAGATAGCACCCAGAGGACGTGTGTTTCCATTGTCTCTACCCGAATCAGATGCTATGTCCATATATATTAAGAAGAATTTGAATAAGGGTTGTATCCGGAAATCCTCGTCACCAGCAGGGGCCGGGTTCTTTTTCGTAAAAAAAAAGGAGGGCGGATTGCGTCCTTGTATAGATTATCGTGGCGTCAACACCATGACTAAGAAGAACAGGTACCCCTTGCCATTGATCTCTGAACTCTTTGATAGGATCAAAGGAGCGTCAATATTTTCTAAACTTGATTTGAAAGGGGCCTACAACCTAATCTGTATCAAACAGGGGGATGAATGGAAAACGGCGTTTAATATGCACAATGGGCATTTCGAGTACCTAGTTATGCCATTTGGACTTTGCAACGCCCCTGCCATCTTCCAAAATTTCTTTAACGAGATTTTTCAGGACTTCTTGTATCGATTTGTTGTGATTTATCTAGATGATATCCTGATTTTTTCTCCTGATATGGTTACTCATCACCATCATGTTTCCTTGGTCCTTCAACGCCTTCGGTCACTTCATCTGTACTGTAATTTGGACAAGTGTGTCTTTGAAAAAAACGCATCTCCCTTTTCTTGGTCATGTGGTTTCTGGCTCCGGATTACGTATGGATCCCGAGAAATTAAAGGCAATTTCTGATTGGCCCCAACCGGTAGGACTCAAGGCCATCCAGCGTTTCGTTGGGTTCTCTAATTATTACCGCCACTTAATCAAAGGGTTTTCTTCCGTGATAGCACCCATTACCTCCTTGACTAAGAAGTCGCCAACGCTAAAACCTGGCCACCGGAGGCCGTGAAAGCCTTCAAGTATCTTAAGGAAGCCTTCATCTCGGCTCCTATTCTTCAGCAACCAGATCCTTCCTTCCCTTTTTTCCTTGAGGTAGATGCATCCTCTACTGGAGTGGGCGCTATCTTGTCTCAGAAGAATTCTACTGGAAAATTTTCTCCCTGTGGCTTCTTTTCTGATAAATTTTGGGCTACCGAAAAGAACCATGGCATTGGAGATAGAGAACTCCTCGCTATCAAATTGGCCTTGGAAGCTTGGAGACATCATTTAGAAGGAGCCAGATTTCCTGTTACAATTTTTACAGATCACAAGAACTTGCTGTATTTATAAACTGCATCTTGCCTCAATCCTCATCAGGCCAGATGGTCCCTATTTTTCTCCCGCTTCGATATGATCATTACCTTTAGACCAGGGTCCAAGAACAAGAAGGCTGACGCTCTCTCTCGTTCCTTTGACTCTATGGATACAGAAGAAGTGGGTTCTAGACCCATCCTAGATCCAGAATGTATTTTGGCTACTACCCCTACTCGTGTTATTGTTCCTCACGGGAAGACTTTGGTTGCTCCACATCTCCAATCAAAACTCCTTAAATGGGCCCATGCCTCCCGTTTTTCTGGTCATGCCGGTATAAAGAAAACCTTGGAATTTATCTCCCGTGGTTATTGGTGGCCATCTATCCACTCGGACGTTCGACAGTTTGTGACGTCATGTTCCACTTGTGCTCAGAACAAAGTTCCTCGTCAAGCTCCATACGGTCTGCTGCAACCTCTACCCATTCCAGATCGACCTTGGAGTCACCTTTCTATGGATTTTATCACAGATTTACCCTCCTCCAGAGGTTTCTCAGTAGTATGGGTGGTCACTGATCGTCTCTCCCGGGCCGCTCATTTTGTGGCATTAAAAGGTCTCCCTTCTGCTCCTGTTTTGGCTCAACTCTTCATCAAAGAGATTTTCCGCCTACATGGCTGTCCAGATGTTATCGTTTCTGATCGGGGAACTCAGTTAGTGGCGAGATTTTGGAGGGCTTTTTCTCGTGTCTGTGGAATTAAGTTCAATTTCTCTTCTGCATATCATCCTCAAAGTAATGGTCTCACTGAAAGGACGAATCAAGAACTGGAGAAATTTCTCAGATGTTTCATTTCAGCTAAACATGATGATTGGGTCGATTTATTACCTTGGGCAGAATTCGCTCACAATAATAATTTGCATGATTCCACCTCCACTTCTCCCTTTTTTGCTCTTCAAGGATTTTATCCTAAAGTTCCGCCCTTCAAGGATCTACCCGCTTCTGGAGTTCCTGCAGTTTATTCCCTTCTATTGGACTTCTCGGCTAGGTGGGATCTAATTAAATGCAAATTGCTTCACACCTCTGCCATCAGTAAAAAAGCATTTGACAAGAGAAGAAGACCATCTCCATTACTTGCCCCTGGTGACAAAGTATGGTTGTCTACGAAGAATCTTTGCTTGCTGGTTCCCTCTAGGAAATTCGCTCCCCGATTTATTGGTCCCTTCAAGATCTTAGAGGTCATCAATCCAGTGGCCTTTAGATTAAAGTTACCTCCTACCTTAAGGATTCCCAATGTGTTTCACATTTCCCTTCTCAAGCCACTTGTTATTAACAAGTTTTTCTCTTCTAAAAAACCTCCTGCTGTTATTTCTGCGCTAGATCAGGAATTTGAGGTTAAGGAGATTCTAAACTCTCGGATTTCCAGAGGTTCCTTACAGTTCCTGGTTGATTGGGAAGGCTACGGTCCTGAAGAGCATTCTTGGATTCCTGCACGAGATCTTCATGCTCCAAGTTTGTTGAAGAGATTCCATGCAAAGTTCCCTCAAAAACCTTATAGGTTGTCCGGAGGCCGCCCCTGAAGGGGGGGGGTACTGTCATGAACTTACCTGTTCCCCGCTCCGCTGCGCTGTCAGCGTCGTCTGGCAGCTGTGTCCGCGCAGTTCAGCGCTGTCCTCCGATGGCGCCCGCACTTCCGGGTTCTCCCAGCGTCAGGTCATGTGACTCCTGGGCGGGGAATTCAAATCTCTATATCTACTCTGCTCTGACATGCTACCTGTGTCAGAGCAATGTGTTTCCTGTTCCTGGCTTCCTTTCCCTGTGTATATTTCCTCAGACTCCTGTGTACCAACCTGGCTGTGACCTGACTACTCTTTGGCTTAATCCCTGGCACCGCGAATTGGACTGACCATCCCGTGAACCGACTCAGCTGTGTTCTCGACTACTCTCTGGATTTCCCTCTGGCACTGTATATCTGATTACCTCCTGTGTACCGACCTGGCTGTGTTTCTACTCCTCTGGATTCATCTCCTACGGCATACAACTGATACCATGCATCTAGCCGGCTTCCGCGTCAGACCTCCAGACCCTGGAATTCACGGCTAACCTGGGGGCCGCGACCTGCGGTTCTTCGGCAGCCAAACCCATCCTACCTTGCGGTGGTTCTTGGTGAAGACCGGAAGGCCGTTAGACTCTGCGCCCTGGGTAAGCCTGTGTAAATACTGACTAAGGCATCTGAACCGTAACAATTATATACACCCAGGGCTAGATTTACTAAGCTGCGGGTTTGAAAAAGTGTGGATGTTGCCTATAGCAACCAATCAGATTCTAGCTATCATTTTGTAGAAGGTTCTAAATAAATGAAAGCTAGAATCTGATTGGTTGCTATAGGCAACATCCCCACTTTTTCAAACCCGCAGCTTAGTAAATATAGCCCTCAGTGTTACAGATAGAACAATGCAGATGACGTGGCTTGCTTCTATAGGTCCAGGCTTCAGGAGGGTCCAGTGTAAACAGGTCAACGATTGTACTTGCGACTGAAGGTCCGACCAGTTGGGCGATTCATGCATACACGTTAGACATGATTTACCTTCAGATCTGTGCTCTTAATCTGGTACTATAGTCGTCTAGAGAATGACTGTACAATATGCATTCATTCATTCCTGTCACACTGATTAACTGCCTTATTAAAGCAATCCACATGTCTGAAACAAAATATTCAATCTCACAACGAATGAGTAAATTGTTCCATCTACAGCACTCTACACATTTAGTCACCAGGACATGTTCATTGCCTGCATCGGCTGAAAAGACCATGACTCTGTAAACCCTATGGAGATCGTGATCGTTAGTGCATACACACTACATGATTGGAAGGTGATCGGAACGAGATTATTAAACAGTACGATCAACCACATGAAATGACAATCGGCACTTTGGAACCACTGTGATTCATCGTGTAAATATACACACTAACGTAAAATATGGCCGAGGGTTTATCGGGTGATTGGCCCGATAATTCAATGAAAAACCTCCAGTGTGTACCTAGCCTAAGACACCCCAAAAATCCCATAGAGATTTCAAACATATTATGTCTCTCTCCCTTTATAGTAATAATCATTAACTACTGATCAACTCACAAGGAAAATATTAGGTTCCTTACACACATGTGACTTGCCCCAATTGTTAGAAGCACAATCTTCTGCCTTAAATAAGTAAATCACAGAGGAAGAAATCCTGCAGACATTTAAGTCCCTCAAAAACTCTTACAGCATCTTATTTTAAAAAAAATTGTGAAGCCTTGATGTCTATGCTCTTATGCTTATTTAATGCAATTTTACAAGGCAAGTAATTTGAAAGAGACCCACTAGAGCAGATATCATTGTTATTCTTAAAGAAGGTTGTGATCCTAGCATGTATGCCAATTATAGGCCCATATCACTTTTAAACATGGATTGAAAACTACTTGCTAAATTGTTTGGGAACAGACTTGCTTCTATTATACTAGCACTGGCTCACCCAGAGCCGGATTTAGACCTCATAGGGCCCTAGGCAGGATACTGTTTTTGGGGCCCCTCCCTGCAACAATCCATAGCACTATATTTTTGCAGCCTACCATATACCCCTATAGTTACGTAGAAGTGAAAGCATGTGCCGCCGCATGCCTACCATATACCCCTATAGTTAAGTAGATATGAAAGTATGAAAGCATGTGCCGCCGCGCAGGAGGTGAGGGCGTGGCTTGCATCTTTGGGGGCGTACCTAACATGTGTAAAGAGCAAGGCCACCCTGCTGCAGAAAAAGGCACCCCTAAATAATTACCAAGCAGTCCCGTTTTTTTAAGTAGTTGGGTCAAAACAACATAATAAATATTGAAGTCAGGGCAGAAATACTTACTTAAGTTGTTTGCAAAAATAATACGCATAAATCCAAGTATGTGCTCTTGTCACTTTTGTCCCTCTATCATCACACTGTGCCCCTTCATTGTCACTTTTGCCCCTTCACAATATCACATGTGCCCTTTCACCATCGCCTCTGTGCCCATCACCATCACCACCTCTGTGCCAATCACCATCACCACCACTGTGCCAATCACCATCACCACCTCTGTGCCCATTACCACCTCTGTGCCCTTCACCATCACCACTTCTGTGCCAATCACCATCACCACCTCTGTGCCTCTTCACCATCACCACCTCTGTGCCCTTCACCATCACCACCTCTGTGCCAATCACCATCACCAATTCTGTGCCCCTTCACCATCACCACCTCTGTGCCCTTCACCATCACCACCTCTGTGCCCATCACCACTTCTGTGCCAATCACCATCACCACTTCTGTGCCAATCACCATCTCTGTGCCCTTCACCATCACCACCTCTGTGCCCTTCACCATCACCACTTCTGTGCCAATCACCATCTCTGTGCCCTTCACCACCTCTGTGCCCATCACCATCACCACTTCTGTGCCCCTTCACCATCACCACTTCTGTGCCCTTTCACCATCACCACTTCTGTGCCCCTTCACCACCTCTGTGCCCATCACCATCACCACTTCTGTGCCCCTTCACCATCACCACTTCTGTGCCCCTTCACCATCACCACTTCTGTGCCCCTTCACCATCACCACTTCTGTCCCTTGTTTTACTTACCTTTCTATTGCGCGCTGCTCCTCCTCCGTCAGTCCAGATGAAAAAAAAAAAAAAAGAGAAAGTCACGTGATCGCTCGTCGGGTCCCGGCAGCCTCTCCTCCTCTCTCTATCACTGAGAGGAGAAGAGGCTGCCAGGACCCGATTCGCGGCACCCGACCCCCCGCCTCCTCTGATTCGCGGCACCCCCCCCCCACGAGTCGCGGGGGGGGGGGGGATGCCGCGAGTCGGGGGAGGGGCCGAATTTTTTTTTTTTTTTAAATTACTCCTGTCCCCCCCAGCTGTGCCCCCCCAGAGCCGCTAGGCCCTAGGCAGGTGCCTAGGTTGCCTAGCGGTAAATCCGGCCCTGGGCTCACCTGAATTAAGTAGGTTTTATTCCAGGCTGCCAAGCTGCAGCTAATACAAGGAGAGCTATAGATTTCATTTGTGCAGCTAATAAATGTAACACCATTTGCCCACCTGCCTGAGACCAGAGGATAATTTTCACATGATTTTCTTTCTCATAATATTACACAAAGAAGTTCTCCTTAAAATACCAGTACCTAAAATACACAATGCATTTACAAGAATATACCAGGCACCATGTGCTGATAGCAGAAATAATTTCATGCAAAAAATGGTCTCTTTACATTTTCAGGTGGGAGACGGTGTATCCAGTCATACATGGTGACCATGACTTGAGTTTATATAGACAAGCAAATATAAATATATGTCTCTCACTAACATTAAATGAGATATGCTAATCATTCTGTTGCCTTGTGTTATCCTAACCCCAGTTTCTTCCAGACTACCAAAGGTTTATAATAGAATTTGTGAGTTTTTGTGACTTATTAATGTGTATTAATTTCTTTTTGAGAACTACACTGTTTACATGCATGTTGCCTTTTGGTTTTATATTGTCACTATACTACTACATTACTACAATTCATAAACAAATGTTTAAAAATGGGACTTTTAAATGCTCTAAGTGCCTTATTATTATTTATGGAAGGCAAATACAAATGTAGTGAACATTTTGGGGCTCATGTAGAGTCTGATTCAGAGGTGGAAAATGCACTTTTCATTACTGCACATACACAGTGAAAAGGATTAGGGGCCTGATTCATTAAGGATCTTAAATGAAGAGGATCCTTATTTCAGTCTCCTGGACAAAACCATGTTACAATGGAAGGGGTGCAAATGAGTGTTCTGTTTTGCACATAAGTGACTGTTTTTCCATGTAACAGACAAATATCAACTTTAAATGTCAGTGTACAAATAAGCTATCAAGTATTTGTGTGTTACATGAAAAAACAGTCAGTATTTAACTTATGTGCAAAACAGAACACTCATTTGCACCCCTTCCATGGTAACATGGTTTTGTCCAGGAGACTGAAATAAGGATCCTCTTCATTTAAGATCCTTAATGAATCAGGTCCTAGGTCTTGGGAATAGACTGAGAAGTATCTCCGTTACACCTCTTTATGTGTAGAGAGGCGGAACAGAGGAAGGAAAGTGCAGGCTGGCGTAGTTCGAGTACAGCAATGGTGTGTTCACACACATAGAAACATAGAATTTGATGGCAGATAAGAACCACTTTCAACCTATGGTTACCTCAAACCCTTTTTGATCTCTAGTTCTTTGTAAGGATATCCTTATGCTATCATCATCATCAACATTTATTTATACAGTGCCATTAATTCCGCAGCGCTGTACAGAGAACTCACTCACATCCGTCACTGCCCCATTGGGGCTTACAGTCTAAATTTCCTTGGAGAGCAAAAAAGGGAGAAACTGAGGTAGAGTCATGAGAATTATTATTGTGAGCAAATTCTGCCCAAGGTAACAAATCGGCCCAGTCGTCATGTTTAGCTGAAATGAAGCATCTGAGGAATTTCTCAAGCTCTTGATTAGTCCTCTCCGTGAGACCATTACTTTGGGGGTGGTATGCAGAGGAAAAATTCAACTTGATTCCACAAACACGAGAAAAGGCTCTCCAAAATCTTGCAACAAACTGAGTTCCGCGGTCTGAAATGATGACCTCTGGCAACCATGGAGGCGGAATATTTCCTTTATAAAAAGTTGTGCCAGGACTGGAGCAGATGGAAGGCCTTTTTAAGGTACGAAATGAGCAGCCCGAGAAAAACGGTCTGTGACTACCCAAACCACGGAGAAACCTCTTGAAGGGGGTAAATCAGTGATAAAGTCCATGGAGAGATGACTCCATGGACGATCCGGAATGGGCAAAGACTGTAACAACCCATAGGGAGCTTGTCGAGGAACCTTGTTCTGGGCACAGGTGGAACATGCCGTAACAAACTCCTGAACGTCAGAGTGGATAGATGGCCACCAATAATTACGGGAGACGAAATCCAAAGTCTTCTTGATCCCGGCATGACCAGAGAACCGAGAGGCGTGAGCCCACCTGAGGAGTCTGGACCGAAGACGAGGAGAAACAAAGGTCTTCCCACGAAGAATCACTAGATGAGCAGGGGTGGCCAGTATACATTTCGGACCCAAGATTGGTTTAGGAATATCCTCTACAGAATCCATGGCATCAAAGGATCGCGAAAGGGCATCCGCTTTCTTATTCTTAGAACCTGGTCTAAAGGTAATGATCATATCAAAATGGGAGAAAAACAAGGACCATCTGGCTTGTCGAGGGTTTAAGCAAGAAGCAATTTACAAATATAAAAGGTTCTTGTGATCTGTAAAAATCGTGATAGGAAACCTGGCTCCTTCCAAATGATGTTTCCACGCTTCTAAGGCTAATTTGATGGCCAGGAGTTCCCTATATCCAATGCCATAATTCATCTCTGCAACAGAAAGTTTACGGGAAAAGAAGCCACAAGGAGACAATCTTCCAGAGGAGTCCTTCTGTGACAAGATAGCCCCTACTCCAACAGAGGATGCATCGACCTCAAGGAAAAAAGGAAAGGTAGGATCCGGTTGATGAAGAATAGGAGCTGACGTGAAGGCTTTCTTTAGGGAAGAAAAGGCCTTTTCTGCCTCAAGAGGCCAAAGTTTAGTATTGATAGCTTTCTTAGTTAGTGCCGTAATGGGTGCGATCACTGAAGAAAAGCCTCTGATGAAATGTCGATAATAATTGGCGAAGCCTATGAAACGCTGGATCGCATTCAGACCTATCGGCTGAGGCCATTCAGAAATCGCCTTTACTTTCTCAGGATCCATGTGTAGCCCAGAACCAGAGATCACGTGTCCAAGAAAGGGAAGATGGTCCTTCTCAAAGATACATTTATCCAGATTACAGAACAGCTGATGTAAACGAAGACGTTCAAGCACCAGGGAAACATGATGGCGATGCAGAACAATGTCAGGAGAGAATATCAGGATATCATCCAGGTAAATCACCATGAACTGGTAGAGAAAATCTTGAAAAATTTTGTTGATGAAGTTTTGAAACACTGCGGGGGCATTACATAACCCAAAGGGCATAACTAAATATTCAAAGTGTCCATCGTGGGTATTGAACGCAGTTTTCCATTCATCCCCTTGCTTGATACGGATCAAATTGTAGGCACCCTTAAGATCTAGTTTGGAAAATATAGCAGCCCCCTTGATTCTATCAAATAGTTCCGAGATCAATGGTAAAGGGTACTTGTTTTTCACAGTAATGGCATTCAGCCCACGATAATCTATACAAGGACGTAGACCCCCGTCCTTTTTTTTTAACAAAGAAAAAGCCGGCCCCTGCTTGGGAGGAGGATTTCCAAATAAAGCCCCTTCTTAGATTTTCTTCTATGTACTGAGACATGGAGTTGGATTCTGGCAATGACAGTGTAAAAACACGTCCTCTAGGTGGTATTTTGTCTGGTAACAGTTCAATAGAACAATCCCAAGGTCTATGAGGAGGTAGCTTGGAGGCCTCCTTTTCGCAGAACACATCTGAAAACGAACGGTATTGAGGAGGAATACCAGTGGACGTAAGTAGTGATGAAGGTTCATTATTGGTGAGCCTATTGATCCTGGGAAGGCAGCGAGAATGACAAGCCGGGCCCCAGGCAAGAACTTCTGGACTGTGCCAGTCTAAAGTGGGAGAGTGAAGTTGGAGCCAAGGAAGACCAAGAATAAGAGGATTAATAGCCTCTGGGATAACTAACAAGGAAATGGATTCAGTATGCAGGGCTCCTATGCGGAGAGAGAGCTTGATGGTGCGTTTCTTGAGCGATCCTCCAGTAATGCGATTTCCATCGATGACTGTGATAGCAATCGGGGGATCCAAGGGAAGGGTAGGTAAGGACAACTTCTCCACTATATTGGCTCTTATGAAGTTCCCTGCTGCTCCGGAATCAATGAGTGCTGGAAGAGAAAGCTGCTTGTCAAATGATTGTAACAGAACTTGGATAGAAAAGCTAGAATCAACAGGAGAGTAAATACGTACACCTAACTTGGCCTCTCCACCATCAGTTAGGCTCGGTCGTTTCCCGGACGTTTAACACAATTGTTTAACAAATGACCAGGTTCTCCGCAATAAAGACATAAACGGTTTTTGAATCGCCTCTCCCTCTCCTCCTGAGAGAGCCGAGCTCTTCCCAACTGCATTGGCTCCTCCTCAGACACCACCGGACTCTGAAAACGTGGGACCAGATGAAAAGGAGAACGACGGGAACTCTCCTTCTCCTGATAGCGTTCACGGAATCTAATGTAAATCTGGTTACATAGGGAGACCAAAGCGTCCAGAGAAGTTGGGAGTTCACGACCTGCCAGTTCGTCTTTGATGCAGTCGGTCAAACCCTGCCAGAAGGTAGCTACCAGGGTTCATTATTCCAGCGTAGCTCGGCCGCCATGGTACGAAATTGAAGAGCGTACTGGCCTATGGTAAGAGAGCCTTGGCGCAGACGAAGGATGCCAGAAGCAGCGCTGGAGACACGTCCTGGTTCATCGAAGATATGTCTGACGGTCTCCAGGAAGGTGGAACAGTTATGTAGTGAAGGATCTTTGTGCTCCCATAGAGGAGATGCCCAGGCAAGAGCCTGACCGGACAGAAAAGAAATAATGTATGCTACTTTAGTTTTTTCCGTCGGGAAGTTTCCTGGCTGAAGTTCGAACTGAATAGCACACTGATTTAAAAATCCACGGCATGCCTTGGGATCCCCATTTTTGGGGGGTTAGGGATACGAAGTTGAAATATTGCCAGGAGAGGAGCAGCAGCACCCCCCTGGGAAGGAGCAGGTTGAGGAGGAATTGGTGGAGGGTCAGGTGCAGCTGCCTGGATTGCCTGAGCTGAAACGGTATTCTGAAGTGTGTCCAGACGAGCAGACATGCTCTGAAGAAACTGAAGTAACTGTGCCTGGTTCTTTTCCTGTTCCTCTACCCGGACAGCTAAGTGTTCCAATAACTCCCTAGCAGAGGGGTTCCCGTCTCCGTCCATCAGATAGATATGTGGGTCAGAGCAAACTGCTAGGTTTCAAGGTTACCTTAGTCAGTATTTACGCCGGCCTTCCTAGGGCGCGGAGTCTAACGGCCCTCCCGGTCTTCTCCAAGAACCGCCGCAAGGCAGGGTGGGTTTTGCTGCCGGAGAACTGCAGGTCGCGGCTTCCCAGGTTAGCCTACTGACATAAGGAGAGAGTTCTATGAGATGGACATGCAGAGGCACGAACAGATCTACAGGGAACATATGACCAGGTTCACTAACCGTATATCTAGAAGGTAGCAGCCTGGAGTGGAAGCTGGTTGGTACGTAGGAAACAATCCGCGGTGTAGCCCCAAGGGGCAGAAGAGTAGTCAGGAATAAAGCCGGTTCGGTACACAGGAATCAGTCCAATATGAGGTACCAGGATTTAGGCAGAAGGATAGCCAGGGACACAGCCGGTTCGGTACACAGGAGTCAGTCCGATATTCAGTACCAAGGGTGAGGCAGGAGAGTAGTCTGGGATATAGCCGGTTCGGTACACAGAAGTCTGTCCAATATGCAGTTCCAGGGATGAGGCAGGAGAATGGTCAGGAATACAGCCAGTTCGGTACACAGGAATCAGGAGTAGCAAAGGGGAAGCACAAGGGAGACAGGAGCACAGGGAGTGCAGCCAGATGCAGGTAACACGTTGCTTTGACACAGACAGGGCTAAAGTAGGATCTGAATTCCCCGCCCAGAGATCAGCTGACCTCCGCCGGAACCTACCCGGAAGTGCGGCGGGACAGAGCGGGGAATCGGCGCTGAAACAGGTAAGCGCCGTGACAGGTTAAGCATGAATAAAGGGGGGACCCCACGCTTTTTTTTTTTTCTACTTTCATCTGTTCTTTACAGTTTTTACACTGACAGGCAGTGCAACAGTGATGTGTTTATACAACACGCTGCTATCAAGCAGCGTGTTGTATCTGGCTTGTTAGAAAGCAAACTCTCCTGAGTTTGCTTACTCGCAGCTTCATACATTTGAGAGCTGTATAGCTGCAGTGGCAAACAGTCGAGAGTTTGATCTCTGGCGATTTTGCAAATAGCGATTTTGACACAAGCACAACTCTGGCGATTTTGCATGAAATCTCAGCTTCACACATCTGCGAGTTGCAACTCTCCCGAGAAAATCACTGATTTTACAAAATCGCAGCTTGATACATTTACCCCCAGATGTGAATATGATTGCTCCCAAGATATTGAATTTTCATCAATCATTAACCCTTCATCCTCCACCTTTAACTAATCATTCTTTAATTCTCTTTCACCATTGTCTCTTGATAACTCCTGTAACAGGATGGGCTTACGCTGTCTCCCTGTCCTTTTAATCCCCACTGGTGCCACCAGTAATAACTTGTGACTGGATGGGCTTACTCTGCCATATCAGTCTCATTTTGGAGTCTGATACAGTTTATCTGGGTTTATTTCCATCCATCAGTAATCTGCCATTACAGACCACTCCTACTGGTGTCACCTGCCACCAGACACTCGCCAACTGCAAATGCCAACTGTGCACTAGTTCTAGGAGGATAGTGCTGCCACCACCAGGCTCCTTCCCTAACACCTGGAACCGCTTACTTCTGGGTAGTTGGTATAGCTGCTGCAACCGTCTCTTTGCTGAAGATTGACTGCTTCCTCCGCTTACTTTGGATCAGGACTATGGTTGTCATGATTCAAAGCTCATATGGTTATGAGTGTTAGCTCTTATCAGCTGGTCACAGGACACAGCAGGCAATAGGCATCAAGCAGAATCTTGAAAGCAATGATGGCTTATTGCTCTTAAAGGGTCCTTATAAGGACCATTTACACAGCAGTTAGTGGTACAAGTAATCACCTGAAGTACAGATGGAATCAAGTTGGAATACAAAATACAACTTATTCATGCAGTTTTAAGGAGTAATCCAGACCCCTGCCCATACATGATACAACCAAGTCTGAGTGATATGGCTTCAACCCCCTTTCATCGTCAGTGTAAATTAAATTATAATGCTCTATCAATCATTAAGGCCTAATCCTATATCATTAACCCCCATTCATCATCATTATACTCCATTAAACCCCTTTCACAGTTATCATAATCACTCATTAGTGCTCTACTCTGCATAATATTATCCACCTAACTACCCTCACATAACTGTACCACCTCACTGCTCCAGAAGGGAACTGATTATACGGCAGTTTCCCTCGGACTGCTCCCTTGTCAATTCCCGCATCTGCTGCTGATTCAGTTAAATTAGTTTTTCCACCTATTTTTATATTTTATGTATATAAAGGATAAACACATGGTTATTTATATTTAATTTTTACGTTCAGCAGAACAAATTTTATTTTACCAAATCCATAATGTGTCCATTCATATGTTCCTATATAAATAACATGTATTTGTAAGACTTAAGTATATCCAGTATAAGTAACATGTTATAGCTTATATGTTTTTCAGTTGCAAGAGGGCTTTGGCTGGGATCCTTTTAAACGTCTTTTCTCTGAGTACCAGACAATGTCAAATGTCAGCAACAACAATAAGGATAAGATGAATCTTTGGGCAGAGAAGTTTTCTGAAGCTGTCAATAAGAACCTGGCTCCATTCTTCCAGGCCTGGGGCTGGCCCATTGAGGAGACAACCAGCAATAAACTGTCCACATTGCCTCCATGGGAGAACAATCCCATGATGATGTATGTCAAATAACAGTAAACACATGAAATCAAAGCATTTTGTGCATTCATCTGTTCTTGTGCTTTATAAAATGCTGTCATTTAATAAATACATATGATCTTTACCTTATCATCAGTCTTTACACTCTTTTTATTTATAATTAAATAACTATTGTATTTGTATTTGATGATGATTCTGTTGCTTTGTATGAAACATCTTATTTTTCAGTTAGAGATCTTTGAAAACTTACCCTATTTACTACACCAAGATTTGCTCCCACGTGAATCACATATGCAGGGATTGCAAACACATACACATGTCCATCCATAGGTGCTATTAACCATACTTGCCAACTTGCTGAAGACTTGCTCCGGGAGCCTGCCGGGGGAGGTGAGCGTGATGGGGATGGGGCTCCAAAATTTGCGTCATTTTGGCCCCGTGATGTAATGACACAAACGCGTCATTTGCCAGTAGGGGCGGGGCCAAACGCTGCGATTCCCGGTGAATCGCGGCGTTTTGGACCTAATTCTGCCCACTTCACTAGGAAGTGGGCAGAATTCTGCCAGATGCGGGAGATTGCCACACTCTCCCAGGAGTCCGTGACACTCTCGCAAAATGCGGGAGTCTCCCGGACATTCCGGGAGAGTTGGCAAGTATGCTATTAACTCATCAAATGTTTTATTTTGGGTGGAGTTCTTCTTCAGAGGCAGTCTTCCAACCTTGTGATGCTTTTTCCATTTTGCAGATCATAGTCTGTAAGGCTATGTTATACCTATTCTCTGCCTCAATGTATTATCAGTCCTTTCTTCCAGCATCGGACTGGCCCAACGGGCTACCGGTGAAACCACCGGTAGCTCCGGCTACCTTACGGCCACACCCCCTTTTACCCGTGGGTGGAGCTTACCTGGAGGCCCCTCACGAGGACCCTGCGTCCCCGCTGCTCAATTGCAATATACTAAATATATATATATATATATATATATATATATATATATATATATATATATATATATATATACATATATACACACATACAGGGTGATTCAAAAGTCGCAGTACACCCTTTTATTTCAAAAACTCTACAGGAAATTTGGAAACCTGAATACTCCAGTAAGGTATGGGTGAAGTGGTCTATCTTTTACGGTATGTACCAAACATGGGCGCCATCTTGAAATCGGCCAATCGGCCCGATTCCTGTAGAGTTTTTGAAATAAAAGGGTGTACTGCGACTTTTGAATCACCCTGTATATATATATATATATATAGTGTATGTGAATTGTGGTCACTTGTGTGGCATAACATTGGGGGCACTATGTGGCATAACATTTGGGGCACTACTGGGTGGCATAACATTGGGAGCACTATATTGCATAACTTTGGGGCACTATTGTGTGGCATAACATTGGGGGCACTATGTGGCATAACATTGGGGGCACTATGTGGCCTAACATTGGGGCACTACTGTGTGGCATAACATTGGGTGCACTATGTGGCATAACATTTGGAGCACTACTGTGTGGCATAACATTGGGGGCACTAAGTGGCATAACATTGGGGCACTACTGTGTGGCATAACATTGGGGGCACTATGTGGCATAACATTTGGGGCACTACTGTGTGGCATAGCAGTGGGGGCACTACTGTGTGGCATAACATTGCTTTGGGGGCACTACTGTGTGGCATAACATTGTTTTGGGGGCCCTACTATGTGGCATAGGGGGGCTGCCTATCTATATTAAACTATAGGGGGGCTGACTATACTAAACTATAGTGAGGGGGGGCTGCACAGAGAACACTATAGGGAGGGGGTGATGGGACCTTTAATGCTGAGGTGGTTTGGGTCTATAATTGAATGTGGGGCTGAGTGTGGGAAGGAGGGCTATCTATTAAATGTGAATATTGATTATTTAATGCTAGGAATGGTCGTGGGAAATGGATGTATTAAACGTAAATGCTATTAATTTATTGCTGGGGCTGTTTGGAGGGAGGGTAATAGGTTTATTTATTAAATGAGAATACTATTAATTTAATGTTGGGGTTGGTTGGAGGGAAATAGATCTATTTATCAAATGTGAGCACTATTACTTTAATGTTGAAGCTGGAGAGAGGCCTAATTATTAAATGTGGGTGCTGTTGATTTAATGGCAGAAATGGTTGGCGTTTCTAAATGTACCCATTATTTTTTCCAAATAGGGCCCTCAACATTCCAGGATCCAGACAAGTCGCAACTAAAGAAACCAGCAGCCACAGGTGGTAAAAGTGACAACAACAGGTAGGACAGTCTGTCAAATATTCTGAGTCTAGTGCAGGCTTGGCTAACCTGTGGTACTCCAGGTGTTGTAAAACTACAAGTCCCAGCATACCCTTACAGCAATAAGCTGCTATATATTGGCAAAGCATGCTGGGGCTTGTAGTTTCACAACACCTGGAGTACCACAGGTTAGCCAAGCCTGGTCTAGTGGGACAATCTTGTATTTGGTGACTATTCTGCCCAATCTAAGGGGGAGGTCAAGACTGTGTATTCTTTATACACACTCTGTATGCTTTATATACTACACTAAGGTGCTAGCTGTCCTTCGTGGACTGACCACTCCCCCTCTAGTGTCAGGTCCCGCCTCTATGATGGCTGACCACACCCCCTCTGGTGGGCCCCTAGTGTTGCAGTCAACCGGTGGGCCCTTCATGCCCCAGTCCGACACTGCTTTCTTCACTTATAGCTGTCCCTGCAAAGGTCAAGATAGAATCTGCAGTCACACAAACTACAGATTTCCTGTCAATTAGCTAAGTCTCTCTCTCACAGCAACTATCTGTGAAAGCAGACAGTCTCCACTACTGTACTGTGTATGATTTAGTTCTTTCTCTTTTCCTACAGTCTGTCCATCCAATTATGCAGAACCACTCCTCTTCAGCTCCAGACATGCTCTTAGGGAACATAATTTACTGGAGTCTTGCAGGGCCACCTTAGCTACATTATGGGCTCCCGGGCAATGCAGTGCACCGGGGGCCCCTAAATATATATATATATATATATATATATATATATATATATATATATATAAATAATGTGTGTGTGTAGGTGCAAAAAAAATATATATGTATGTAAATAAAAGTGATTATATATATATAATCACTTTTTTTTACATATATATATATATATATATATATATATATATATATATATATAGGGGCCCCCTTAACATACCTGATCCCCTTCTCTTCTTTTCCCGTGCCGCTGAGTCTCTTCTATGCTCCTCCGTGCTGTGCTTGCAGTGAATGGGCGTGACATTCACTGCGAGCACAGCACGGAAGAGGGAACCAGGATGGGAGCCGGATTGCCGGTGACGTGACCGCAAGGTAAGTATTTTCATTTTTTTTTTTTTTTGCAGGATTTTTTTCTTTCCAGCGCTGCCTCGGACGGGCCCCCTTGCCTGCAGGGCCCCCGGGCACCTGCCCATTGTGCCCAATGGAAGAGATGGCCCTGGAGTCTTGGGATCCTAGGCAAATGCTCTGTTTGTCCTCCATAAACACTAACTCCGCACACACCTTCCAAAAATAATGCATATAGAGTATATATTTGTGATATTTACGTGTGAGTAGCACATACTTGCCAACTCTCCCGGAATGTCCGGGAGACTCCCGCATTTTGCGAGAGTCTCCCGGACTCCCGGGCGAGTGTGGCAATCTCCCGAATTCTGCCCACTTCACTAGGAAGTGCCCACTTCCTAGTGAAGTGGGCAGAATTAGATCCCAAACGCCGCGATTCCCGATGAATCGCGGCGTTTAGCCCCGCCCCCCGCTGTCAAATGACGCAATTTGCGTCATGACGTCACAGGGGGCGGGGCCGAAATGACGCGATTTTGGCCGCCCCGCCCCCTCACGCCCCCCTCCACTGGCTGGCTCCCGGAAGAGAGCTGAAGAAAGTAGGTAAGTATGGAGTAGCAAGATGTGCAGAAAATGGCAGCAATGACAGGATAAAGGCCTATTGTGTATTTGAAGCTTATACCTGATATATGTCCTTAATTTAATTATTTCTTGTTTGCCAATAGGGCAGAATATACACATACCAGTGTATCCTGTGCGGCCAAGTTGTAAACCTTTTGTTAAGATGTCTAAAGATGGGCTAATATGTGAGTGATTTGTGCATCCAATGGCAGTATATGCCAATACATGAATTCCCCTTTCTGATACTGGGTACTCGTTATCAATCAAGGGCTCATTTGGACATGTATTTAAAACAATGCATAACTTACATTCTACTACAGGATTGCTAGCTATCTAATCACGTTCCCACATTTTAAAGTAGATGTACAAAATGTATATTTTCAATTACACAATATACAGAAATACAATGCAATCAATAGTGGCAATAACAATATACATCGTACATGGTAGATAAGCTGAGTATATCAGACAAGCACAAATCAAGTATACAATGCAAGGGAATAGACAGTATTTCCATTCAGATAACCGGCCAAAGCAAAATGAAAGTACACATAATACAATCTCATATGAAATATTTAAAAGTGTATTTAAGGGGGAGCTGGAGGGGGAGAGGGTGTTACTATATAGGTAATTGTTTAAATAAAATATATTATAGTTGAGTGGGCAGTAGAAGTAATTTGAAACTGTTTTAAATAAAATAGTATAGATAATGGTATGTGTATATATATATATATATATATATATATATATATGTCTCCTCTCTCTCTCTCTCTCTCTCTCTATATATATATATACTACTCTGCTTGACCATTCGTTCCTGTCTTGGCTACTGCCTCTTATTCACCAGCTGCGGTATTGCATATAAGCTTCCACTACACAAGAGATTAATACCTGGGGGCATCCGAGTGCCTGTGAGCACATAAAACTCTACGGAAAAGGCAGCTGATATAGGTGAAGACCTCTGTCTCCTGTTCTGCAAGCTTATATCAATAGCTGCAAGCCATAACAATAACAAGGGCACTGGAGCAGATGAGTGTACTCCTGAACACACTCTCTGTGACCTGCAAGTGAGAAATGATTTGAAACAGCTAAGGTCTCTGGCATCCAGTCCATAGAAATTCTTCACATGCTCTATTAGAATTCCATGGTACATGGTATAAAATGCTGCAGAGAGGTTCAGGAGGATCGAACAATGCCTGTGTCCCTTGCCATGAGAAGATCATTAAGCACATGTATCAGGGCTGTTTAAGTACTATTTCCTGAATCCTGACTGGTATGCATCATAAATATTGTGGGTTGACAGACTTTTTTTAGAAAAGGTCTGACATTGCTTTCGGTGTGCAAACAGTGTTGTACTAATTTGGCAAAACTGCACCCATTACATGAATAAACCCTATTAGAAGGTTTGTTTGGACTGGGTCCAGATTACAGGTGGTGTGATGCAATTTTAGGATAATTTCAACAATGTATTCTACATCCAGGAGGTCAAAACTAGTTCAAGAGGCCAGATTGCCAAATTTTCAAGCATGCAAAATGTTTGGATTACCGCACGGTTAGAGGATACCTTATCAGAAAAGAAGCTTTAAAACTCATTGCACCTCGGTTGGGATTGCATTGCATCAGGCTTAAGGCAAGCTGGTCTGCAAAGCCTCTCCACTGAATGGAAACACTGAGCTGGCCTGGCGGATTTTTTACAGGTGATGGTGGACTAATATTCTTCAGCATGCTTGATTAGTTTTAGCTTAGCCGCTACCATGTGAATTTTTCACCATTGTCTTTCAAGCCTGTGATTCCTCGTCCTTAGCTTCCCAATACTGTTGCCAAACCAGTGCCGTAACTAGACATTTTAGCGCCCTAGGCGAGACAGGGCACCGGCGCCCCCCATCTAAGTGGGAGTGACATTTGCCGAGTGGGTGTGTCCAACCTAATGTGGGGGTGTGGTTGGCACTTTACTGAAAGAATTCTGTTACACATATTTGCAAATGCACGATAAGCCAAATGCATATATATATATATATATATATATATATATATATATATATATATATATATATATATATATATCTATATTGATATATCTATATAGATAATATATAATTATATAAATCTATATAATATAGTTAATAATATATAAATCAAATGCTGTCTGTATTTGTACTTAGACAAATACAGCATTTTGTACTTTCAGTTAAAACAAAAGGAAGGACTGCGCACTAACCAAATAATAATATCTATGAAGCAGCTTGATATATGGCAAGTGATCCTAACCTACCTAGATAAATTAAAGGAGAGCAAATACCAGCGCTACACACAGATAATAATGTTGTCTGGTCCTAAATGGCAGGTCTAAAAATGTAAAGCAATAAATGTCATGGAAATGCACAAATGGCATAATAAATAAACATTATCTGTATGTCAAAGGGGATTAATTAACATTATGAATGCAAATGGATTATAATCATACAAATATAAATTTATTTCTAAATGAGGACAATATTGAGGTATGTATAAAACCCATAAAACCATATAAACCACTGAAAACAAAAGTAAACAATAGGTAAAATAAAAAGGATAGGGCTTGTTATAAGAGTCCAAAGAATCCTTAACAGAAATCCACAGGGTCAATGGAGTCCATATAGAAAATCCATATAAAAAAACATAAAAAAAACAGCCTGTGCATGCCAGGTAAGAAAAACTGATCAAAATCGGTAAATAATAAAAAATAATGTCACAATCTTTGTTCAGCTGGACGTATTGTCCCCCGATATACTTGCTGTGTAGGTATCATGAATATCCTCTTGACTAGATGTCAATGCTAAACGTGTCAGCGGTAGTGAAGGCTGGCAATGAAGTAGCTCTGCAGTTCCACTCTGGAACGCACGCTAATTCCTGTTGTCAGGGGGTGTGTTTAGAGTCCCGACCGGTCACATGACTTTCTCAAGGGATGTCCTGCTTTCGGTAACTGCTTCTGATGCCGGGAATGAGTTGTTGCTTGTGGGGGAAGCTCGGCAGCTTCCCCCACAAGCAACAACTCATTTATTAGAGATGTGGTAGGGCACAGTGTAGAGCGATTGAGCCTGGGCATAGAGGCAGGTGTCGGATGGCTACGCCCCCCTGGGCTTGTGCCATGGGCGACAGCACCGCCCGCACCTCCCTAGTAACGGCTCTGTGCCAAACCAAAGTGCTTGGTATTGTGGTACACAGGGTCGTTTGTGAAAAGGAACGATAGTGTTCATTGCAGTCGTCACATCCCTATTATAGTAATGGAGAATAAGGAAACAAGGTCCTCACACCTATTACACCAGAGAGATCAAGATTTGTTTTCAGAACCTCAGAAATATATATATATATATATATATTTATATATATATAATTCAGTCTCTGCTCCCTAACTAACTGCCCCTGCACAAGTTCCTGGTTGATATTATCTCAGTCCAGCAAAAGGGTTTAAGTTAATTTTCTTCAGGCTCCCCACCACAACCCTGTCTCACTAACATATATGTCTCAGTCCAATACTTGTACAAGATAAGAAACATTGGTACTTATCTCTTTCTCTCTTTGTGCCACTGTTCAGACCTCTCACAGCAGTCTGTCCAGCTTAGAGTGTCTCCAGTTATAGCATTTTCCAACGCCTACACAGTTCTGGTCTCTCTCATCATTGTAGTAGCCCTTGCACAATACTGTTTCCTCTCCTCTCCTCCATGCTCCTTCTCCTCTTCCAACGTCTGCCTCTCCCTCTCAGTCCCTCTCAGAATTCCAACTGCCATTTTCAACTGCTACTTCCCCAACTCGTCTACCCCAATGCATGTTGGGAGATGCTGGTCTCTGCCTGCAGGGGAGGTATCTAAAGTGCATGTGCGGCCTGCTCGGGTCGCCAGTGCTACAGAGCAATGAAAGAAGGTGGTCTGGTCTGATGAATCACATTTTCTTTGCCCTTTACGTACAAAGATGGAGCAGACATGGCTGCGTTTACTGGCGTATGGTCCTTAGTTATGTTGTCCCTAGGCACTAGACTCAGTTTCGGTAATATGAGCTACAAACTATTTGCAATTGGTATCACAAATAGCTTCACACCCACATTAAGTAGCGATATTGGCCTATAGCTAGGACACTGGGATGGGTCCTTCCCCTCCTTTGGTATGACAGTAATGTGTGCTTCCAAAGCCTGATTTGAGAAGTGTATTTCATCTGTAATGGCAGTGAAGGCCTGAACCATCAGTGGTACCAACCTATCTTTAAAAAGTTTTGTAATAAGAAATTGTAAATCCATCTGATCCCAGTCTCTTCCCAGAAGGTGTGGATTGAACAGATTCCTCTAACTCTCTGAGAGTAAACGACAAATTTTTGTCATCATCTGAGAGAGTAGGAAAATCAGGATATTCCATTAAGAGTGCCCTCTCTTCCTCTAACCTAACTCTCTGTGTGTATAAAAAAGGTAGCTACTGGAGAAAAGAATGGCAACTCCTAGAGTTTTTCGTATACAATTGTTGCTGAAGTTGGAGTGAGGAAAGTAATGGTTATGGAATGTTGGGGCAGCACACTGTTTAAAGTGTGTTTACTGCACAAAGGCAAAATCGGCTATGCCCTTCTCTAGCTCCTGTAGAGCTCTAGATCTTTTTCTGGGACATTTAAAGCCTAGGCATTGTTTGAAATAATTTTAAGCTTAGTAGTCATGTGCTACTCAGGCATTTGCTGGTGTTAACCCCTCCAGACTGATTCACATGTAGGCTGCATGAATCAGTCTGGATTGGTCAAAGGGGCAGGACACTGGATTACCTGATGTGAATGAGTTCTCTGTACAGCGCTGCGGAATTAGTGGCGCTATATAAATAAAAATGATGATGATGATGATGATGAATCCGTTCCTCGGCTGTTGTCACAGATTGCACCAGCTAACCTGCATTTTGGTCACTGTTCTTATCTGTTTCCCTTGGTTCTCACTCCCTGCATTCACTTGCTGGTTGTCACGAGCCGCGGCGGCCAAGGCACCGCCGTGACTCAGTTCCTGTATGTTCAGACGTCCCGGCCGTCGCCATGGCGACCGGGACGTCACTTCCGGAAATCCGGCCCGACCGTTGCCAGGGCAACGGCCGGACGCCGGGAGGTTTGCCTAGACGCTCTGGGCGCACTAGATAGTAGGGCACATGCGCAGTCTGGCGCAATCAGGCAGGGGCTGTGACTAGTATCAGAGCTAAGCTCTGATTGGTTGATACTGGTATTTAAGGCAGTGAGGTCTGCAGCCTCACTGCCGGTTATAGCGTCCTGTTCACAGTTCTGCTGCCTGCTTGTTCTCTCTCTGCTTGGTGTTAAAACCTGTGACTGACTTCCCGTGTATGACCCTTGCTTGTTCCTGGACCTTGAACCTACGCTTCTGACCCTGACCATTTGCCTGAATACCGGATTCTGCTCCTCCGCCAGTGCCCCTGATCTTTCGCTTGTCCCTGGATTCCGAACCTGTGCTTGTGACCTCTGACCTTGGTTTACTCTGCCTGAACCCCACGCTGCTGTCTACCAATCACTCCACTCCTGGGTCCTCCTTAGCCGGTATACGATTCTCGACCCTCTGTCAGCCTGCGGCCAAGTCTGTCCCCACCACTAGGGGCTCCAGCGAACACCAGGCTTTCGGAGTAGACTCCGAGTTTTATTGTGCTGGCTAGGGAGTTCCTAACATTATAACCGGCCAAAACAGAAATTCCGGAGACCAACTTTAATGGAGGAAAGTGGAATTAAATCGTCTCCATTTCAAGTGCTGGCTGGCCATGTTGACACCGTGTATCAAATGATCCAGGGATTGGCCCAGCGTTTGTCAGCGCAAGAAGAGGCTTCCAGAGACCTGCAACCTCAGCAAGCCTCCTCTGGCGTATCTCCAGAGCCGAAGTTGAATTTGCCTGATCGATTCTCAGGAAGCAGGTCTGTTTTCCGCAACTTTAAGGAGAGTTGCAGGTTATATTTTCGCCTGAGGCCACGCTCCTCTGGTTCTGAACAGCAACAAGTAGGGATTGTTATCTCCCTACTCCAGGGCGATCCTCAGTCTTGGGCCTTCTCCCTGTCACCAACAAGTCCAGCCTTACAAACCGTGGATGCCTTCTTCCAGGCCTTGGGGTTGCTATACGATGACCCAGACAGAGTGGCCTCAGCTGAGTCTCACCTCTGGGCATTAAGGCAAGAACATCGTTCCGCTGAGGAATATTGTGCGGAATTCCGGCGTTGGTCTACTGATTGTGCCTGGAATGATCCGGCACTGCGGAGTCAATTACGTTTGGGCCTTACCCAGAAAATTAAGGACTCTCTTGTTCAGTATCCTGTACCCGCCTCACTTGAAGATTTGATGCAGCTTGTTATTAAAATTGACCGTCGAATTAGAGAGCGGAAAACTGAACGTGAGTCATCAATACCTCCTGGCTCATCACCTAGTTCCGATTTTTCTTTGCTGGATACCCCTGAACCCATGCGGCTGGGTGTTTATCGCCTGCCTCCAGAGGAACGCTCCAGAAGATGCTCACTAGGCCTTTGCTTGTATTGTGGCCAATCAGGCCACCTAGTACGTTCCTGTCCCAGCAAGGCGGGAAAACGCCTAGACTCAAGTGCTGGAGAAGTGGTGCGTTTAGGTCTCCAAATAACCTCTTCGGAAAACTCTCTGTTAGTCCCTGCACGCTTAGCCTTCAGACATCGTTCCACTGACTTGTCGGCCCTGCCTTGATAGCGGTGCAGCAGGCAACTTTCTGGACATTCTGTTGGCTCAAACCCTTGGAATTCCCGAAGTCAAACTGGATTCGAGCATTACCGCCTGCGGCTTGGATGGTAATCCCCTGGTTGGGGGCCGAATACTCTCCAAGACCCCATTGGTTCGATTATCCGTAGGCGCTCTCCATACTGAAGAAATCACATTCTTCCTGATCACCTGTCCCTCCGCTCCGTTGATTCTGGGGTATCCATGGCTGCAAAGTCATAATCCCCTTATTGATTGGAAAAGAGGAGAGATCATCCGTTGGAGTCCAGAGTGCTCTACTTCATGTTTGACCCTGCCTCTCAGAACCCTGCAACCTAGTCCAGAATTGTTGCCTAGACCTTACCAGGACTTCAGTGATGTCTTCTGTAAACAGAGGGCTGATTCTCTCCCTCCTCATCGGGACTACGACTGTGCTATCGATCTTGTGCCGGGATCTAAATTGCCCAAAGGGCGTCTGTATTCTTTGTCTGCCCCGGAAACTCAAGCTATGGAACAGTACGTAGAGGAGAATCTAAGGAAAGGATTTATCCGTCCCTCTTAATCCCCGGTAGTTGCTGGCTGTTTCTTCGTGGCTAAAAAAGATGGCAGTCTGAGACCCTGCATCGACTACCGTGGCCTGAACTAAATCACAGTCAAAAACACTTACCCACTGCCTTTGATTTCTGTTTTGTTTGATCAGCTCAAGTCTGCCACCATCTTCTCTAATATTGATTTACGGGGTGCTTATAATCTCATCCGCATCAGACAGGGAGATGAATGGAAGACCGCCTTTAATACCCTCTCTAGGCATTATGAATATTTGGTGATGCCATTCGGATTGTGTAACGCTCCGGCAGTCTTCCAGGGTTTAATCAATGACATCTTGCGGGAATTCCTAGGTAAGACCGTGGTGGTTTATTTAGATGACATTTTAATTTATTCTCAGTCCCTGCCTCAGCACCGCCTACAGGTTCGGGAAGTTCTGGAGAAGTTACGTCAACACCACCTCTACGCAAAATTGGAGAAGTGCGAGTTCGAAGTCTCCAGGGTGGCCTTCTTAGGCTACATCATTTCTTCATCTGGCTTCTCCATGGACCCCAGTAAAGTCCAAGCAATTCAAGACTGGGTCCTTCCTACTAACCTCAAGGCGATCCAAAGTTTCCTTGTCTTCGCCAACTATTACCGGAGGTTTATACGCTCCTTTTCTTCCTTGGTGGCTCCTATTACCGCCCTCACCCGGAAGGGCGCTGACCCAACTAATTGGTCTTCGGAGGCGCTAGCGAGCTTTTCTGCCCTTAAAGTTGCTTTCACATCTGCACCCATTCTTAGGCATCCAGATCCTGAGCTTCCGTTCTTTGTTGAAGTAGACGCCTCAGATGTAGGAGAAGGCGCCATTCTCTCTCAAAGAGATCCTCAAAGCAAAAAATTGCACCCATGTGCATATCTGTCCAAGAAATTCTCATCTGCTGAAATTAACTACGATGTTGGGAATCGAGAGTTATTGGCCATCAAGAGGGCCCTCGAAGAATGGCGGCATTGGTTAGAAGGAGCATCTCACACTATTACCATCTTCACTGACCATAAAAACCTTCAGTATATTCAGACCGCCAAAACTCTAAATCCTCGACAGGCCCGCTGGGCTTTGTTTTTCACCCGATTCAACTTCCTTATCACTTACCGTCCAGGATCAAAAAATACTAAGGCTGATTTTCTGTCTCTGAGTTTTATGGCATCCCATCCTCAGCCCCCTGACCCGCAACCATTAATTCCCTTGACCTCCATTCATGTAGGTCTAACTCAGGATCTTGGGGCCACACTCCGCCACTTCCAGAAAATTGCTCCAGCTCAGACACCTGCTGATAAATTGTTTGTCCCAGTTCATCTGAGGAAGTCGGCCCTCATTGAATGCCACGACAACCGCTCAGCAGGTCATCCCGGTATCCAGAGGACCATAGAAATACTTTCCCGCTGGCTGTGGTGGCCCACCTTGTCTTCGGATGCGGAAAACTATGTTCGCGCCTGCCCAGAATGTGCCAGGAACAAGTCTTCCAGAATCTCTCCTCCGGGTCAACTTCTACCCTTGCCAACTCCAAACAGGCCATGGACCCATATTTCCATGGACTTTGTTGTCGACCTCCCTTTGTCCTCGGGTCATAACACCATTTGGGTAGTTGTTGATCGATTCAGCAAGATGGCACATTTTATACCCTTGCTCAAATTGCCGGATGCCAGAAGTTTGGCCAACTTATTTATTACTCATATCTTCCATCTCCATGGCCTTCCAGAACACAAAGTCTCGGACCGAGGGTCCCAATTCATTGCACAATTTTGGAGGTCTTTCTGCAATTCCCTCAGAATCAAAGTTAGTTTGTCCTCAGCTTACCACCCTCAGTCAAATGGTCAGATGGAAAGAACCAATCAATCTTTAGAGCAATTTCTGCGCATATACATTTCCAAGTTTCACGATAATTGGTCCTCCCTCTTATCCTGGGCAGAGTTTGCTTATAACAATGCTTGCCACTCTGCAACACGTACCTACCCGTTCTTCTGCAACCTTGGGTTCCACCCGAAAGCAAACTCTCTCTCTTCTGCTGTTACCATTGGTGATCCTGGAACACCTGCCTTCACTGCCAGGTTGAAGTCAGTTTGGAAGAAGGTACATTCCGCTCTGTGTCAAGCCTCTCTTAGGTCTAAAGCCTTCGCTGATCGCCATCGTGGTCCATGTGTATTAAAAGCAGGAGATCGTGTATGGTTGTCCACACGGAACATCAAATTGAGACAACCCTGCAAGAAACTTGGTCCTCGATTCATCGGGCCATTTTTGATTGAGAAGATCCAGTGGCATTCTGACTCAAACTACCACCATCTTTAAAAATTCCCTGTACTTTCCATTGTTCTCTTCTGAAAAAAGCCGTTGCTCCCAGCAAACACAGTCAATCTTCCTCTAAAAGACCTCGGCCTCTGCTTATTAATGGAGACCGCGAGTTCATCATTGAAAAAATTCTGGACTCAAGGAAGGTTCATGGGCAGGTCCAGTTCCTAGTCCATTGGAAGAGTTACGGCCCAGAAGAGCGAACTTGGATACCCCAGAAGCGTCTCTATGCTGAGAAACTCCTTAGGGAATTTTTTAAGAAGTTTCCTTCTAAGCCTGAATGTCGGGGTGCCTTGACCCCTCCTCAAGGGGGGGGTACTGTCACTAGCCGCGGCGGCCGCGGGCACCGCCGCGACTCAGTTCCTGTATGTTCAGACGTCCCGGCCATCGCCATGGCAACCGGGACGTCACTTCCGGAAATCCGGGCCGACCGTTGCCAGGGCAACGGCCGGACGCCGGGGGGTTTGCCTAGGCGCTCTGGGCGCACTAGATAGTAGGGCACATGCGCAGTCTGGCGCAATCAGGCAGGGGCTGTGACTAGTATCAGAGCTAAGCTCTGATTTGTTGATACTGGTATTTAAGGCAGTGAGGTCTGCAGCCTCACTGCCGGTTATAGCGTCCTGTTCACAGTTCTGCTGCCTGCTTGTTCTCTCTCTGCTTGGTGTTAAAACCTGTGACTGACTTCCCGTGTATGACCCTCGCTTGTTCCTGGACCTTGAACCTACGCTTCTGACCCTGACCATTTGCCTGAATACCGGATTCTGCTCCTCCACCAGTGCCCCATATCTTTCGCTTGTCCCTGGATTCCAAACCTGTGCTTGTGACCTCTGACCTTGGTTTACTCTGCCTGAACCCCACGCTGCTGTCTACCAATCACTCCACTCCTGGGTTCTCCTTAGCCGGTATACGATTCTCGACCCTCTGTCAGCCTGCGGCCAAGTCTGTCCCCACCACTAGGGGCTCCAGCGAACACCAGGCTTTCGGAGTAGACTCCGAGTTTTATTGTGCTGGCTAGGGAGTTCCTAACACTGGTCTGAGCTAAGCATGCGCACACCTGGTCCTTTCTAAACTTCCTGCATTCTCTTCATTGGCTAATTGCCTGTCAGCCCTCTCTATTTAAAGCACCGGCTTCTCTACTAAGTTGCCAGATCTTCAGGTCTCCTTACCTGTTAGGAAGCTGTTCTCTCTGGCTCCTGTCTACACATTGGTATCCTGTTTTGCCTCTTCCACGAATAAGACCTGTGGTATTATTGAAAGAACCTTGTGCCTCATTATCGGTCCCATCCTCAAGCTATTTACTTTCCAGGGATCTCAGTGTATCAGTTCTCTGCAGTTCACCAGCTCTCAGTTGTTATCCTGTGTTACCTGTTCCACGATCAAGACCTGTGATATTGTTACAGGAACCTTGTGCCTCATTATCAGTCCTGTTCTCGGCTATTTGCTTTCTACAGACTTCAACGCTTCGGTTCACTGCCATTCACCTAAACCTCTGCAGTTAACGTCCAGCAGTCCTGCTCCCCTCCATGATTCCATCTCACCCTGCTCTAATCCCTGTCAAAGGACCACGACCTGCGGCTAGAGACCAGCTAAGTTCATATTCCCTTACAGGGATTCCTGTTGAATACCTCTCTACTGTTAGACTTCGCACCTCTCTGGGGGTAAGTCTATCTATAGCAGGGCTTCGAGGCCTATTCCAAACTCATGCTTCATGAGAGTGTCCTGTATTGAACCCAGCATCTCTGTGTCAATGTTCTGCCTGCTACCCAGCAGTCCTAATCCATAGTAAGCGGTCAGGTGGTAACAGCCAGCCCACAGCAAAGAGGTGCTGCAGCAGCTATACCAGCTACCCAGAAGTAAGCGGTTCCAGGTGCCGGTGAAGGAACCTGATTTTGGCAGTCGAATCCTCCTACAAAAATTGCGCAGTTAACATTCGCTAGTCGGCAAGTGTCTGGTGACAGGTGACACCAGTAGGAGTGGTCAGTAACAGTTGATTACTGATGTTGAGTATGCAACCCAGATAAACTGTGCAAAATCCATTCTGCTTTTCCCCACAGACCGGGTGGGAAAGTAAGCCCATCTGGACATGGTGCCCAAGTCAAGGGCTTTTCAATTTCATAGCAATTTCATGTTAAAGATGCTGCACAGTTAAGAGGATTCTGTCTCCTAAGAGATTGGTTTGATCTAAACTGCATTATGAGCAATGTCCACTAGATGGCAATATAGCTTAATCAGAGGATCTTCTTGGGCTGATGAAAGCAGGGAATATATGGAGACTAAACTATACAACCCATATCAATGGAATTGAAGATTACTGTTTCTTATGAAATCAAAGTGAGCCTGTAAACACAGAAGTGTACTGTAAAAAATTAAGTGTATTTGCAGGTTATGTTAGAAACTGTAACCGAGTCCCTACCTATTCAGCGTACAGTATGAGAATATGGAGGTGTATGCACCCCAGATGTAGGCAGTGGGGGGCCCTTACTAAACATCTGTGGGGATTATGGGGACCAGCAGAGGAGAGGGTCACCCCTAACTGGGAAGCCGGGGACAAGCACTTCTATGTAGGCTGTAGAAAACAGATAGAACATGTGGTTATGTGATACCCCGTGAAATGCTGTATAGTATAAGGAGGTGAATTTGCACTTTACCAAGCCAAGGCAATTCTCTTCACGGGTTCACTACTTTAGATTCTCTTAACACTAGAGAGATAAGGAGGGTTATCCACAAAAGTAAAGATGACAGCAATATCAAACCATTCACATATGGCAAAAAAAATCATGTTAACAATACAATAAAGTAACACTTTTATTCTACTGGAACTCCGCGTCTTTGGACGTTCCTTCCATAAATAATTGCATAACATAACCCAGCACAGTATAGAGGCAGATTGCAAGATAACCACAAGATCCTGTTTATAAGCAAATTACTGCGCAGTAAATATCAACCTAGACATTTATTCCCCATTATATAGTTCAGTACTGTTCTGTAGAGGTGGTGTACAAGAAAACTTGTTCCTAATTTTTAAGTCACCTAGTGTTGTGCTATTTGCGGGTAAGTAAAACTCTGCAGCTTGTGGTGAGTACTCTCTACACAGGGACAAACGCAGGATTTGTAGAGGGGGGTTTCCACACCACACCACCAGTGGGCGTGACCAGCATGCATGGGGACTTGGCTATAATTTTAGACAGTGCTTGGCTGCTCTCTAACACTTCCTCTCCCCATAATATACATGGGCAATGCTGCGTGTACTACTGTTAGGTGCACGCAGCTCTCCCTTTTCAAGCAGAGCTGTGTGAAGCGGGAGCAGGGTCCAGCCACCTCAATTATACAGTGCCCCAGGCTCGGACTGGGGTTTCTGGGACTAGAAAACCCCCCCTCGGTTTGCCTATGCTACACTTTAGAACTGGCCGCATCACACAAAGTAGGTGATCTTTAAGATTGCAATTTTTTTTTCTCGTTTCCTGGGGTAGCTTTTTATTTTTATTTTTTTTAAATAAACTTTTTTACTCGTTTTAGTCAAGATACAAAAATGAGAACCAACAGTAAATCAACAGGTGTTGTAGTACAGTGGTTATTAACAAGACCAGAGAATATCAATATCAATATTTAGTGCTTAACTAAAGGTGAAAGACCTATTTATACCATGGGGTAGGTTTATACCAAGGCTTTTTAGAGGGAAAACGAGCAATGGAGAATGGAAAAGAAAAAGGGGAGGGGATTATTTGGAAATTGTATGAGTGGAGGGAAGATGGTAAGCAGCAATGACTCTGAAGTGTTATGGAGGCGGCTGGGAAGATTGTAGCAAATGGGAGTATGTTGCAGTTAAGGGAGGGGTAGCTCTGTAGTGATCTGTCCAAGGCAACCAGACCTCCTGGAATGTAGTAGGGGTGTCATGCAATTTGGCTGTTAGTCTTTCCATGTGGTAAGTGGCCCATATGCTCTGAATAGTGCTGGAGAGAGAAGGTGGAGAGGTGTTTTCCCAGTATGCGGCTATGAGGCAAGTTGCTGCTTTTATTATGTGGCAGATCAGTTTTTGTATATGGCGAGGGGTGTCAGGGATTGGCCTGGCCAACAATGTATACAATATAGAAGGCGGCATATGGATACCGGTGACATTAAATATGAGTAGAGATGCTCAGGCTTGGTTCTCCGAGAACGGAGCCCACCTGAACTTGGCCGATCCGAGCCAACTTGGCTCAGTACCTTTGCGCGCCTTCAGAAGTGAAAACGAGGCAAAACATCATTGTTGCATCGTCGGATCTTGAAAGTTTTGGATTATATAAGTACCACCCTCCACGGAGATCAGGCACCATTTCACAGAGACACAAAAGGGGTAGCACGGTTCTCGGCAGTCTTTAGTGCAGTTGGGCAACGTCATATCTAAAACAGAAAGAGGAGGGGTGGCAGTTTTCTTAAAAGTCTCCAGTGACATTTTAGCTCACACAGAAACAGGAGAGGTCCCAGTGTTGTTGCCAGTCTACAGTCTACATGGCATTGCTCCACTGCTAATTGTCATTGCAGAAATAGAAATAATAGGGCTGTCAGTGTTCTTCAAAATCTGCAGTAACATTCTACTGTGCCATTGCTCATCAAAAAATAGGAGAGGTATCAGTGTTTAGTGCTGAAACAGAAATTCAAATAATAGGGCTGGCGGTGTTTTAAAAAGTCTCCAGTCATATTCTACTGTGCCATAGCTCACCCAGAAATAGGAGAGGTGTCGGTGTTTAGTGCTGAAACAGAAATTGTAAGGATAGGGCTGTCCTGTCAGTACTCTTAAAAATCTCCAATAACATTGTTCTTGTCACTCTCCAGTATTAGTGCCTTTGGTCACACAGAAACAGGCGTAGCAGTGTTCTTGTCACTCTCCAGTCTTCAGTCACATTGTTCTTATCACTCTCCAGTCTCAGTCATGATGATACTAATCCTAATCCCTCTACATCATGTGCTAAAGCCTATGTTCAAGTTCATAGTGGTTTTAAGTCAGGAAGATAAAAATGTAAAAAAAAAAGCTTGTACCTTTTTAAAGAAATAACACCTCTCTAATAAAAGTGAAAGTTTACTGTAGAAAAATATAAAATTGCCAACATGCCATTCTACCCAAAATATTAACAAGCATACCAGCATCAACTAGCTCCCTTCTCTCAGCTAGATCCCATCACCTACAATCCACACTGACATCATCCTCACCCTCATCAATGTGTACATCATCCTCACACAATACTAATTCATCCCGGCTGCAATCACCATTACTGAAGTCTCTGTACTTTGATGTAATTGCTGGTAATGACCTTCCCCGTACAATTTGTATTTCATTTTATGACAGAGCTGTCACGATTTTTGGGAAATTCTTTTACACCAGACCAAATGTCGAAATGTTGTACTGACTCATCTGCATCACAACTGGGTGTCTTGGGAAAGCTAAGTTTTTTTCCTAACAGCACTTGCCAGAGAAACTGAGGGAGGATGAGTCGTCATGTCATGTACCACTTGAGCTGTCAGCTTGCTGACCAGGAGCTCATTGCATCTCTTGAGATCTGGGTCAGCTGAAAAGAAAGAGAAAACATCTCTCTTAAACCTAGGATCATGCACAGTTGCCAAAATGTAGTGATCCAATTTTAAGATGTTGATAACTCTCAGATCCTGGCGTAGCGAATAAAGTACTTCATCTACATGTCCTACATAGTTAGCGGAATTGTTTAGTTTCATCTCCTTCTTCAATTTCTCTAGCTGCTTTTCCAAAAGTCTAATTAGGGGTATAACTTGACTCAAGCTAACAGTGTCTGAACTCACTTCACAAATGACTACTTTGAGTGGTTTCAGCACCTTGCACAACACGGAATGTATTTTCCACTGTGCAGGTCCATCATATGTGCAGCAGGGTGCCTCTCTGACCGCAGGCCGCCAGCAGAGGTCTGAAGATGTGGGAAAAACTGAGCAAATGCGGGTGGAGACCCAGTACCATCTACAGAAGATTTGATGCTTTGGTCAGATTAAGTCTGATTTTGGCACATTCTTTTTCGGGTCCAGTTCCTTCTTCGCGTCTTGCTGCCATGCCAATTTGTGGGGGTCCTTTTGGGGTTGGTTGTGTTGGAGCAAGATCTGGTATATGGTGGAGATAAGGCCCCTGGAGCAAAAGAAACTGCAGCAGAGATTTTCGAGAGGTGAGCATTGCTCAGTGACTAGGGGAAGCTGGAGTTGGAGGTATTGGTAAAATACCTGATTAGGGAGTTGCAATGTGTTTCTGAGGGCTGTGAAAGTGGGAAAAACACGCACAGGGGCTAGGTCTCGTACAAAGAGTATGTTGTACCGTGTCCAGTGACGGAAAAGTTAATGCTCTCAGCCCGGAGGGAATGCCTATGAGTTACAGAGTGGGGCGAGTAATGTGTAGCCGAAGTGCAATTGGTAAGTGAGCGTGGCTGTGTTCCATATGGAGAGGGAGAATTTGACTGTGGGGATGTGGGAGGTTGCTTTAGAACTCTGATTAGGGGGTGTCCATGGAAGTGAATATGGTGAGTCGTGGGCTAATAAGTCTGATTCAATCTGTGTTCACACTCTGTGGTGTGGTGGCGAATGCCAGGCCACACTGTGGGAGAGCTTTCTATTTTTCAATGAGAAATGTGCAATTTAATATTTAAAGGCTCAGAGAGAAGACCTCTTTACTGCAGGTGTTAGTGACCCTGGGGATTTGGCTGCAATATATGTATTCCTCAATTCTGACCGTTTTCATCCAACTGCATAGAGGTTTTTAACAGTTCAGACCCACTTGAGTTTCTCCTTTCCTAAAAAGATTGGAATGAGTTATTTAGGGTCAAGTCTCTGACTGATTAAATTCACTGATGGCCTTAAACAGATCTGTTCTTAATATCATGAAATGCCTGGCTCTTTATGTCTCCATTCACTATCCATGTAAATAGATTTTTTTTTAGATTTTAATGTATGCACTAGAGATGGGCGGGTCCGGTTCTCCGAGAACCGAACCCACCCGAACTTTGGGTATCCGAGTACCGAGCTGAGCAGCTCGGTACTCTCCCGCCAATTCCGAATCCAAATCGAGGCCGAACGTCATTGTGACGTCGTCGGATCTCGGGACTCGGTTCTCGCGATACTTCAACTTTATAAATACACGCCTCCACAGCAATCCATCGCCATTTGACAGAGGGAGAGAGCAGGGTGTAGTCATAGGCTAATTAGAGCAGGGACAGAGAAAGAATACAATATTGTTCTTGCAATTGCTCTAACCAAAATCGCTAGTGCAGAGAGGAGGATAGAGGTTTATTATTTTTTCTTCATATTTGGCACTCCCCAGCGCTTTTGGGTTGTCCCCCATAATTGTGCATTAATATTTCTGGCTGTCAAAAGTCATATCTGTCAGCAGTATCTACTCAATAAATGTTAGCACTCCTCAGTGTTTTTGGGGTGTCCTCTCTAATTGTGCATTAATATTTCTGGCTGTCAAAAGTCATATCTGTCAGCAGTATCTACTCAATAATTTTAAGCACTCCTCAGTGTTTTTGGGGTGTCCTCTCTAATTGTGCATTAATATTTCTGGCTGTCAAAAGTCATATCTGTCAGCAGTATCTACTCAATAATTTTAAGCACTCCTCAGTGTTTTTGGGGTGTCCTCTCTAATTGTGCATTAATATTTCTGGCTGTCAAAAGTCATATCTGTCAGCAGTATCTACTCAATAAATTTTAGCACTCCTCTGTGTTTTTGGGGTGTCCTCCCTAATTGTGCATTAATATTTCTGGCTGTCAAAAGTCATATCTGTCAGCAGTATCTACTCAATAATTTTAAGCACTCCTCAGTGTTTTTGGGGTGTCCTCTCTAATTGTGCATTAATATTTCTGGCTGTCAAAAGTCATATCTGTCAGCAGTATCTACTCAATAAATTTTAGCACTCCTCTGTGTTTTTGGGGTGTCCTCCCTAATTGTGCATTAATATTTCTGGCTGTCAAAAGTCATATCTGTCAGCAGTATCTACTCAATAAATGTTAGCACTCCTCAGTGTTTTTGGGGTGTCCTCTCTAATTGTGCATTAATATTTCTGGCTGTCAAAAGTCATATCTGTCAGCAGTATCTACTCAATAATTTTAAGCACTCCTCAGTGTTTTTGGGGTGTCCTCTCTAATTGTGCATTAATATTTCTGGCTGTCAAAAGTCATATCTGTCAGCAGTATCTACTCAATAAATGTTAGCACTCCTCAGTGTTTTTGGGGTGTCCTCTCTAATTGTGCATTAATATTTCTGGCTGTCAAAAGTCATATCTGTCAGCAGTATCTACTCAATAATTTTAAGCACTCCTCAGTGTTTTTGGGGTGTCCTCTCTAATTGTGCATTAATATTTCTGGCTGTCAAAAGTCATATCTGTCAGCAGTATCTACTCAATAAATTTTAGCACTCCTCTGTGTTTTTGGGGTGTCCTCCCTAATTGTGCATTAATATTTCTGGCTGTCAAAAGTCATATCTGTCAGCAGTATCTACTCAATAAATGTTAGCACTCCTCAGTGTTTTTGGGGTGTCCTCTCTAATTGTGCATTAATATTTCTGGCTGTCAAAAGTCATATCTGTCAGCAGTATCTACTCAATAAATTTTAGCACTCCTCTGTGTTTTTGGGGTGTCCTCCCTAATTGTGCATTAATATTTCTGGCTGTCAAAAGTCATATCTGTCAGCAGTATCTACTCAATAATTTTAAGCACTCCTCAGTGTTTTTGGGGTGTCCTCTCTAATTGTGCATTAATATTTCTGGCTGTCAAAAGTCATATCTGTCAGCAGTATCTACTCAATAAATTTTAGCACTCCTCTGTGTTTTTGGGGTGTCCTCCCTAATTGTGCATTAATATTTCTGGCTGTCAAAAGTCATATCTGTCAGCAGTATCTACGCAATGGATTCAAAGCAGTCCACATATGATCTAAATGAGCAACCAGGTTCTGTCACCAGTCCTGATGTTAGTGTTCCCAGTACGTCATCTGGCCAAGGCGATGTCAAACAACAGAGTGTTTTCAAATTAGTGCAAAAAACAAAAACCAAAAAAAAATTTACTGTATTGAAGCGAAAACGAAGTGTAACTGAGCAAAAGTTAAGTGACGATAAAAAAAAAATTGCAAGCATGCCATTCTACACACGCAGTGGCAAAGAGAGAATGAGGCCTTCACCTTTGGCTATTAGTGGCAGATCCCAAAAAGTTACCCAGCCTACAATTGGTGCACAACTACTGTTACGCGTCAAAGCTGAGCTGCAAGATACCAGTGAGGCATTACAGGAGAATATTTGCTCTGATTCACAAATGACAACAATCCCTGTGGAGAGTCCATCCAACAGTGGGATGTCTAATCGTGAGCATTCTGCTGATGTGTGCCTTAATAGCCCGAGTGTAGCCGGTGATACCCAAATTGAGGATGCCACTTTGGAATTAGAAGAGGATGAGGGGGAGATTTGTGTAGGCGACGAGGGCGCTAATGAGGATGTTGATGAGGATGAGGTTGTTTGTGTAAGTCCTGCACCAGTGGCAGCAGTTCTGGCACGTGACAAGAAAAAGGCCATTGTCATGCCTGGGCATAAAACAAAAAAATCCACTTCTTATGTGTGGAATTATTTCTACCCAAATCCAGACAACAATTGTATAGCCATTTGTAGTGTATGTGAAGCCACAGTCAGTCGAGGGAGGGACCTTAACCATCTTGGAACCTCGTCTATGTTACGCCATTTAACGAGAGTTCATGGCAAAGTGTTGGGAAAAGCTGAAAGTTCTTCCCAAAAGAATACAAGCACTCCCTCATCAGCTAAGACCCTCCGCTCACCGACATACCGACGGCCACAAAATACACCCACCACACCATCCTCATCAATATCCTCAGTAGCGCTCGGAGTTAGCCCGGCATCCCACTTAAGGCTGGATGACTCCGGCACTATTATTGATTCCTCTGAAGAAAGCGTTAGTCCTGCTGCTGCTGTTGCTGCTGCTGGGGGTGAATCGTCATCCCAGAGGCAGGTGAATAAAATGAGCAGTCCTACATTTCAGCAATTAACTGTGAAACAATCCTTTGCGAGGGGAAGCAAATATGACAGCAGTCACCCAGTCGCCAAGCGAATCACAGACGCCATGGCTGCAATGTTAGTGTTAGATCTGCGTCCAATCTCCACCATAAACGCAGCTGGTTTTTCACAGTTAATTGAGGTTTTGTGTCCGCGTTACAGAATTCCATCGCGACACCATTTCTCCCGTAAAGCTATTCCACAACTATACCAAAAAGTGTGTAAAAATGTAGAGATTGCGCTGAAAAATGCCATTCTGCCCACTGTTCACTTAACCACAGATATGTGGACAAGTGGAAGTGGCCAAACCAAAGACTATATGACTGTGACAGCCCACTGGGTTGGTCATTCACCTTCACCAGCAGGAACAGCAGCAGCATGTACACCACTACGTAACATTTGTCACAGGCAGGCCACTCTTTGTATCACCGGCTTCACTAACAGGCATACGGCTGACAATTTGTTACGCAAACTGAGAGATGTGATTGATGCATGGCTTATACCACTCGGACTCTCCCCAGGGTATGTCATTTCAGATAACGCCAACAATATAGTGCGAGCATTACAGCTGGGTGATTTCCAACATATTCCCTGTTTTGCTCACACCATCAACTTGGTGGTGCAGAGCTTCCTACGAAACAACCGTGAGGTGCAGGAGATGCTTTCGGTGGCCCGTAAAATTTCAGGCCATTTCAGGCATTCAGCCACAGCATGTAGGAGATTACAGCAGCTCCAAGAGCAGTTTAACTTGCCCTGCCACCAACTTAAGCAAGAGGTGGTAACTCGGTGGAATTCCACCCTGTACATGCTTCAGAGGATGGAGGAACAGCGCAAAGCCATCCAAGCATATTGCACAAGTCATGACATTGGGAAAGGAGGGGGGATGTATTTCACTCTTGCACAGTGGGGAATCCTTTCAGTGCTGTGCAAGGTGCTGAAACCATTTGAAGTTGTGACATGTGAGGTCAGTGCAGACTCTGCTAGTTTGAGCCAAGTCATTCCTTTAATTAGACTATTGGAAAAGCAGCTTGAGAAAATGAAGGAGGAGCTGAAAGCAAGCAATTCAGCAAAGTATGTTGGCCTTGTCGATCAAGTACTTAATTCGCTTCACAATGATCCTCGAGTTATTAAGATCTTGAACTCGGATCAGTACGTTTTGGCCACTGTGCTTGATCCAAGGTTTAAAACCTACATTGAGTCTTTACTTGTAAATGAGCGAGATGTGAACTTTTGCAAGGAGCTATTGCTCAGCAAGTTGGCCGCTGAACTGGGCCTCGGCTTGACGACGTGTCCTCCTTCACTTTCTCAAGCTGTTGCTCGTAAAAAATTAAATTTCCAAAAAAGAAGCAGGGAAGACACAGGGGGCAGACGAGAACAATTTAACATCTGGGCTGGTTTGAAGGATTTTTCAAAAAAAAGTGTCACTTTGCCCATAAGTCCATCCAATATGAGTATAAACATGCAAAGGATGGTGGAGGATTACTTTCAAGAGGTAGTTGATATGGAAATGTCAGACAGTCCCTTTCCTTACTGGGAAGAAAAGCAAGCTATTTGGAAACCCATGTACAAACTTGCTTTGCAATACCTAAGCTGCCCACCCTCCAGTGTGTACTCTGAACGAGTGTTCAGCACAGCAGGGAACTTAGTCAGTGATCGCCGTAGAAGGTTACTTCCCAAAAATGTGGAGAAAATGATGTTTATAAAAATGAACTACATCTTCCACGAGGAAGGCCTTCACCATCCAAGACATGCAAGCACTGACTGTTCTCTAATGGCGGATTCAAGCGGCGATGAATTGATAGTCTGTGATGATGACGATAACACTGATGAGGGTGAGGATGAAGCTGAAGATGATGCCGATAACATCTTTTTAAAACTTTCTATGTAAGTGTAGGGTGCAATCTACCCCCAAAGAGGAAAGGGACTTGTGGCATTTCCATATCACATACCATCTTGAAAGGCTGCTGTTAGGGCAATTTATCCTTAAGGGTAGGGTGTCATAGACAGAGTGACCCTAAACTGGCTTTGTCCATTTTTCATAATATTGTACAGTCTATAATGGCTGAATTTTTTAGTATTTTATACAAGTGGAGGGGGGCCTAGAGAGACAGAAACCAAACTGGCTTTCTCCATGTCAATTAATATTGTACAGTCTATAATGGCTGAATTTTTTAGTATTTTATACAAGTGGAGGGGGGCCTAGAGAGACAGAAACCAAACTGGCTTTCTCCATGTCAATTAATATTGTACAGTCTATAATGGCTGAATTTTTTAGTATTTTATACAAGTGGAGGGGGGCCTAGAGAGACAGAAACCAAACTGGCTTTCTCCATGTCAATTAATATTGTACAGTCTATAATGGCTGAATTTTTTAGTATTTTATACAAGTGGAGGGGGGCCTAGAGAGACAGAAACCAAACTGGCTTTCTCCATGTCAATTAATATTGTACAGTCTATAATGGCTGAATTTTTTAGTATTTTATACAAGTGGAGGGGGGCCTAGAGAGACAGAAACCAAACTGGCTTTCTCCATGTCAATTAATATTGTACAGTCTATAATGGCTGAATTTTTTAGTATTTTATACAAGTGGAGGGGGGCCTAGAGAGACAGAAACCAAACTGGCTTTCTCCATGTCAATTAATATTGTACAGTCTATAATGGCTGAATTTTTGGGTATTTTATACAAGTGGAGGGGGGCCTTGAGAGACAGAAACCAAACTGGCTTTCTCCATGTCAATTAATATTGTACAGTCTATAATGGCTGAATTTTTTGGTATTTTATACAAGTGGAGGGGGGCCTTGAGAGACAGAAACCAAACTGGCTTTTTCCATTTCTTTACATATTTAACTATAAGTGTAGGGTGTAATATACATTCAAAGACGATGGCTGCATTGCCAATATGCATAGATGGAGAGGAAGACAATCTGTTTTGTGTGTAGAATAGGCCTACCAACGAAGAATTAAACTGTTTTTTGGGATGATTTATTACCTCAACAATTAGATTACTTGTCTCTAAAACAGTTGGAGCACTAAATTGGGTTAATTTAGGCCCAAAAACATGGATTTTCCCAAAAAATAGCAAAACAAAACCAAACAAAACCAAAACCAAAACCAAAACACGCAATGGAGGTTTTGCAAAACCAAAACCAAAACCAAAACACGACGGTAATCCAGATCCAAAACCGAATCCAAAACCAAAACACGGGGGTCAGTGACCATCTCTAGTATGCACCTACTACTGCACAATAATTCTTGTCACTGGGATTAATCTGCACATTTCCCAGTTAGTAAAGCAATGGTACACTAAAACTGTCAGCCGGGAGTATAAAGAAGGGCTGAAATCTGTGAGGAGAGGTTTTTTTACAGACCTTTCTGGATGTCCACTGAAGGACACCTATCAGCAGGAAATCCCCTCTTCTCACTCGCAGTTGTTGGTGTAGTCTGTGTCAGAGACTCTGCTGCAGGGGGAGGGAATTCCCTTCTAAATTCTCAGCACTTCACACAAGTCTCAGTGCTCTTGTTCTCACTGGGGACTGGGGATACTCTGCTGCCTGCCACTGAGCCTCTCTCCTCAGGCATCCAACATGGCAGTTTTTAACCCTCAGATTTTAAACCTGGAAATTTCAAGCCAAAACTCAGCTGCTGTCCACTCAGCCTCACGGGTCAAATGTCCAGTCAGCCTCAGGGGTCACATGTCCACTCAGCCTCAGGGATCACATGTCCAGACAGCCTCAGAGGTCATATGTCCAAACAGCCTCAGAGGTCACATGTCCAGTCAAGCTCAGGAGTCAAATGTCTACTCAGCTACAGGCGTCACATGTCCAGTCAGCCTCAGGGGAAACATGTCCAGACAGCCTCAGGGGTCACACATCCACTCAGCCTCAGGGGTCACATGTCCAGTCAGCCTCAGGGGTCACATGTCCAGTCAGCCTCAGGGGTCACATGTCCAGTCAGCCTCAGGGGTCACATGTCCAGTCAGCCTCAGGGGTCAAACATCCACTCAGTCTCAGGGGTCACAAGTCCAGTCAGACGCCCTCCCTCTTCTTCTTCTGTGCAGACTTCTAAAACCGATATTGTAACTGAGATTCTAAGCATTTTCTTCTATTGATATTTAGGTTAGAGAAATGTCCAAACACAACTGTTATAAAACCAAATACAATTACTATAAAATTATTTTGTTATTGGAACAACATACAATATTAAACTCAAAATCCATTGGCCACATCCCTGTATATTTTAAAGTAACACAAGTCACTTAATAGTGTGTAACACTCCTATAGATAGTTTTTGTTTAGAGTGTACAGTCATGGGCAAAAGTTTTGAGAATGACCCAAATATTATTTTTTTACAAAGTCTGCCGCCTCAGTTTTTATGGTGGCAATTTGCATATACTCCAGAATGTCATGAAGAGTGATCAGATGAATTGCAATTAATTACAAAGTCCCTTTTTGCCATGACAATGAACTTTATCCCAAAAACAACATTTACACTGCATTTCAGCACTGCCACAAAAGGACCAGCTGACATCAGGTCAGTGATTCTCTTGTTACCTCAGGTGAGAGTATTGACAAGGCTGAAGATCACTCTGTCATGCTGATTGAGTTAGAATAACAGACTGGAAGCTTTAAAAGGAGTGTGGTTCTTGAAATCATTGTTCTTCCTCTGTTAACCATGGTTAGCTGCAAGGAAACACATGCAGTCATCATTGCTTTGCACAAAAGGGCTTCACAGGCAAAGCTATTGCTGGTAGTAAGATTGCTCCTAAATCAACCATTTATCGGATCATCAAGAACTTAAAGAAGAGAGGTTCAATAGTTGTGAAGAAGGCTTCAGAGTGCACAAGAACATCCAGCAAGTGCCAGGACTGTCTCTTAAAGTTGATTCAGCTGCGGGATTGGGGCACCACCAGTGCAGAGCTTGCTCAGAAATTAGGCAAAGACTTTTGGAGGATGACCTGGTGTCAAGAAGGCCAGCAAAGAAGCCAATTCTCTTCAAGAAAAACATCAGTGACAGACTGATATTCTGCAAAAGGTACAGGGATTGGAATGCTGAGGATTGGAGTAAAGTCATTTTCTCTGATGAATCCCCTTTCAGATTGTTTGGGGCATCTGAAAAACATTTGTCCGGAGAAGGAAAGGTGAGTACTACCATCAGTTCTGTGTCATGTCAACAGTAAAGCATTCTGAGACCATTCATGTGTGGTGTTGATTATCAGCCAATGGAGTGGGCTCACTCACAATTTTTCCCAAGAACAAAGGCATGAATAAAGAATGGTACCAAAACATCTTCCATGAGCAACTTCTCCCAACCATCCAAGAACACATTGGTGATGAACAATGCCTTTTCCAGCATGATGGAGCACCTTGTCATAAGGCAAAAGTGATAACTAAGTTTCTCGAGGATCAAAACATAAAAATTTTGGGTCCATGGCCAGGAAACTCCCCAGACCTTTATCCCAAAGAGAACTTGTGGTCAATCCTCAAGAGGCGGGTGGACAAACAAAAACCCACAAATTCTGACAAACTCCAAGCACTGATTAGGCAAGAATGGGCGGCCATCACTCAGTATGTGGCCCAGAAGTTGATTGACAGCATGCCAGGGCGAATTGCAGAAGTCTTCAAAAAGAATTCTCAACACTACAAATATTGACTCTTTGCATAAACTTAATGTAATTCTCAATAAAAGCCTTTGACACTTACTAAATGCTTGTAATTTTACTTCAGAAAACTCTAGCAACTTCTGAAAAAAAGGTCTTGAAACAGTGAAGCAGCAAATTTTGTGAAAACCAATACTGTAGTACGGATCGGGGCCTCATTTCAAATAGGACACCATAAAAAAAATTAAGTAACTTCAAATTTATTATTTGGGAACAATATACTACTAAAATGTTTTTGAGCAAATAATGTTTAACAACAAATACCATATAATTACAATTTTCTAGTTTAAGCAATGCTACTCACAAATATTTTACTCTTAATATTTACTGTCTTTGAGTGTTTTGAAAACAGTTATTAAAATTGCAGAGCAGATTTAAACACATTTTTAAAGTTCTGCATACAGCATATTAAATAAAACAATTACTCTCTTTCTTTCTATATGCACAATTAGTCTTTGTGGAAATGAACGTAGCCAGAGCCGGATTTAGACCTCATGGTGCCCTAGGCAAGATATTGGTTTTGGGCCCCCCACACGCCCCCCCCCCAGCCCCCCCACGACCCCCCAGCCCCCCTGAAACAATCCATAGCATTATATTTTTTTTAGCATAGCATATACTCCTATAGTTAAGTAGAAGGGTAAACTATGTGCCGCCGCACATCACGCTGCTCCTCCTGCATCACCATGCGGCCCCTCATTATTGTCCCTCTCATCACACTGTACCCTCCTTTATCATTACACTGCATCACACTGTGGTCCCAGCAGTTAAAGAATAATGTCCATGGACCCCATATTTTGTCATAGGATCTACCAGAATTTTGAATTATGTTGGTCATATACTCCATACGATGAATATTAAGCTCAGTGGTCGAAGTGGAAGTTTAGAAGTGGCGGTATGAAAAATGTAATGAGAATGTAAACAAGTGAATGGAATTTTATTATTTTACAATGAAGGCAGTACGAGAAGTAGCGGTATGGCCTACTACCATATACACCCCACTTCCACCACTGCTTACCTTTCAATTCACAAAAATTGTACTTTATCTTTAACTAAACTTAGGTATTAATCATCTGCATTAATTAATTAAATTAACATGTCAAGAAACTGCAGTTGATGGTTAGCAAGCCCAGTAATAAAAAAACAGCAGTCTCCTATCACTACCATGTCACAGACCGTCCGCCACTACAGTTACTGACTTAGTTATTATCCCTCACCCTGGGGTTCTTCTGGGAATGGTTGCTACTCAGCTCACCCTCTGCCATTTTTCTCTGCTGCTGGTGCTGCCAGTTTTACTGCTGCTGATGCTCCTACTGCGTGCTTATGCTGAGCTCCTCTTCACAATCACTCTAATGTCAGTGCCACTGTTCAGCTGCCCACAGCTGCTGCCAACATAAGACCGCTTATTGATTGACTGAGAGCCACACATAATATTGACGCTAAAACAAGTATAATGTTGTCCACACCTGCTGCCAACCACCTATTGATTTGACTATTGAGTGTCACAAATCGTTGACCACATACAATATCTGCCCTTAAAACAAGTAAAAACAATGTGTCACAGCGAGCCACACACACACAATGATGGTGCTTACTGAATATTGATGCTTGCTGCTCAGCCTCCTTGACTGCTTTGCAGCTTCTGACTCCGCTCCACTGCCTGGCCTGCTCTCTCCCAATTGGTGCTGGCGGGAGGAGCATATGGGATCGTTTAGTGCATTGCAGGACTTTTCCTTGTCTCATGGAATGGTCTCTTTATTTCCTGGGTTGAGCGTATCACCTCGGTAGAGATGAACTTTCTTTCTTGACTTTTGTATCTTCTCTATAATTTACCCATTAGAGTTCCTCCTCCTTCCTCTCCTCTTCACAAAAGTTAGTGATGCGATTCATTTGGGCTGGCAAAAAAACATGGATGTATGCCCACGTTCTCTAAAGATCCAATGTAGTGGGTGGCCTCAGCATCTCAAATTTTCGCAAGTACTACTATGCAGCAAGGTTGGCACAATGCATACAATGGCATTCTTTACCATGTGCTCTCTTTGGTCCAAAACAAGAATTCTATTGTTAAACATCCTCCCAAGACAAAGCTCTTCCCTCAGTTCTCAGACTTAGAAGATTTACTTAGCTTCTTTAAAGGGCAGTTCCACCAGTGTCTACAGATTAGGCATTTCTTCCACTATGTTAAGACCCGCCTTTTGATCAGACCAACCTCTATGGTAGTGAACCTTTGTGTTTCTGGTCACTCCTCCAAACTCGATGCTTTACAATGCTCTTCTCCCCATTTCAAATGGCGAGAGAAGGACCCCTGCCAAAAAAAGTGGGAAACTGATTTTACTGATCCCCTAGACCTGGAGGAGGGGGAAGATATTCATAAAGGAGTTGCTAAAAGCTGCATATGTGTCTCTATCAAAGAGAAATCCTACAAACAACTCTACCGGTGGTATTATGTCCCAATTAGGCTTTGTGCCATTTATCCTGTTGCTTCTGATGTCTGCTGGAGGAACAGTGGTCATTTGGGGTCTTTTCTGCACATCTGATGGAGTTGCACTAAACTCCAACCATTCTGAAAAGTTGTCTCCTTAGCCAAAAGCATCATTAATTTGCAGATCCCACATGACCCCAAGCATATCCTACTCCCTCTGCCTATTCCAGACTTTCCCAAACACTTCCGCAAACTGCTTAGAGACATTATGAGTGCCGCAACATGCCAAATAGCAGCCCTGTGGTAAAAGCCTCTCCCCCCTACCATCGTCTCGATCTGCAATCGAGTGTGGTACACCTATCAAACGGAACACATAAGAAGCACACTGAGGAACTCCTCTGCATCTTTCAACAAAGTATGGTCTCCTTGGTCCTCCTTTCATGGTCAGTCTTTACTCAACCACTAAACCAGTAATTGGTCTTTGTCCTGTTGCGATGCCCTATTTCCCAACACAGTGATTCCCCTCTTAATCCTTAATCGCGTGGAACTTCCCTTCACCCCACCATCCTTTCCCTATGTTTATACTCCCCCCCCCCCCCACCCCCACACATATTATTTGATAAAATTTGCATCACTAGTTTTTCTTTCCATACTTTGTTTCTGGTTACAAAATGGATCGACTGTTGAATCATAATTTGCTATTTTTATTATTGAAACCTTTACTTGCATTGCTTCTGAATAACAGTATAATAATAAAATAAAAAAAACAACACAAAATGGTGCAGTGGGCTAATTAAGAATAAAACATGTGCAAAAAAACAAAATACACTCCAAAAACATGCTAGTAGGTTAATTAGCTGCTGACAAAATTAACCCTAGTCTGTGTGTATGTTAGGGAATTTAGACTGTCAGTTCTAATGGGGCAGGGACTGATGTGAATGTCAAATAATCTCTATACAGCGCTGCGGAATTGGTGACGCTATATAAATAAATGGTGTTGATGATGATATCATTGTAACATACTGAATGTCAGGTACAGTATAGCAAAAACTCCCTTATTGTAATAAGTTGGCAGCTGTTCTCATGTACACCTGTTGTATTCCACGTGTTGTGAATCTGGAAAAGATACGAAGGTACAGATGTCTACTAGTGTAAAAATCAGAAAAATAAGTACTATATTAATTAAGAGGTGCAAAGTGACTTTCACCAAAGGAAAAATATAGATCAGGCATATGTGTATTATTTCTTTAGGTCCTCAATGTCTTTATGGATTGATGACAAATTCTTGAGAAATACTTAAATAGAAACAGAATAAAGTAAAATTCTTTATACTTTATATACATATTCTGTTTCTATTAAAATATGTCATTGTTTTACTACAATATATGATCATTGTCTATTTGTGTCCTTTCCCAATCTCAAGGAAAAGTCACAAATGTAATAAAGCCCTATTGTCACCTCACTTACTAATAATTTAGACATAAATGACACTAAACCAAGCAGCAGTTTAATAAACTGAAAAGTTAAAATGAATAACATGGTGGTGACACTTTACTCCTTCCACCATTCACATTTTCATGTGTATACACAAAACTTCTTCCACGAAAAGTCCGCAGTTCCAAGGACTGTGAAACGGGCGTGCAGCTTGTAAAGTAAGCGCACTTACACACATAAAGCATTTTGCACTTTTTGTGGTTCATAATAAGAACAGAGGGCTGGATATAAGCTCGAGGGATAATAAAAGCTAAGGCTGTGTTGAACTGTATTGGACTCTGGGGGTTAAAGGGGCTGGTCTGGTCTGGATGAGTCATGGGGAGGAGTTACGGAGGTTATATATGGGATAGGCGGAGAAGAATCCATCTCTTACACTGCTGGACGTTACCCTGCTGGACGTTACACTGCTGGACGTTAGAGGCTGCTTGACACAGATAAGTATATCTCTTAGTCCGCTGTCTCTGTTTCTCAACACTTGTGTATATCTGCTTGTTTCTTCTTCTCTTTGTCTGTGCTCTTTATTTCTTTTCTTTTACCCTTGATTGTATAGTACTTGTATTTTAGTGGTTGTTTATCCCTGGTCCCATCTCCCGCTACATCTCCCTCCACCTATCTCTCCTTGTCCCCTCTCACGCTCTCCCCCCCCTCCTTTGTTGTGTTTTGGTGTGTGCTCATTATTTAACCCCAGCCACGATATGGATCCACTCTCCCCCGCTTCCTCCCGCTCCCCTCCCCCGCCCGGTTCCTTACCTTTAGCTGACCAGTCATCCCGCTCTCATGTGAGAGCTAGCAGTCGCCGGGCCTTCCCCCCGTCACGAGATGCGGCGGAGGGGTATGATTCAGGCCTCCATGGCCGCCGCCCGGCCGGAAGTGACGTCGGACGTCACTTCCGGTCCCGGGTCCGTCGCCATGGCAACTCCACGAGCGGAGGATCCGCTCGTCTAGCTCCAGCTAGGGGGAGGGTAAGTGGCCAGCATTCAGCGGCGGAGGGGGCAGGGCACCCCCCCGCCGGTAGGCAGCATCATAGGTCCGTGGGCCAGCATGAGGATAGCGCTGGCTCACGGTCAGTACAGGGGGGTGGTGTCCCCCCCCCCACTAGTGTTAGCAGGCCCAGCAGTTCCACTGTTAATACGGGGAGTAGCCCTAGGGTGCCTGTAATTAGTCAGTCCCAATCCCTGTCACGGTCACTCAGTGTACATGGTAGCTTACCTGGTAGGGGTAGTCCTGTTCTAGGGGAGGGCAGGGATGTGCAGAATGGCCCGCGTGGGATAGACAGGGGTCTGCCTCCTTCTTCCTCTCCAAGGGGTAGTTACCAGGGGCAAGTACAGGATGTTTCACATGGGCATAGCCGGGCCAGAGAGAATAGAGCCCGATCCCATCGTAGTCAGCAGTCAGACCGGGCAGCAGGGGGCAGCAGACAGGTGGCTTCCGGGTCCCGCAGGGGTAGATCTAGGAGTGGATCAGGTCCCAGCAGTGTTGCCCCGGAAGGGCAGGGGGAGCGGGCTAGACGGGTGGTGCAGGAGAATCACAGGTCTGGTAGTCAAGGAAGGCGCTCTTTGTTGATTGGTGCTGTGTCTCTGGCGTCATGTAGTAACGTGTCTCTCCCAGCAGATGGCGTCGCTTTCAGTGATGGTCGAAGGGATAGGTCCGTGACTCGAGAGCGGCAGGCCTCGGCTGAGGCGGAGATGGAAGGTCAGTGGACGGGCTTGGAAGGAGGGTCCGCCGAGCAAGGTGAGATGAATGTCTTTGATATGTATGACGAGCAATCTGGGGGGTCTGGTAGCTATAGCTGTAGCTCTAGCATGTCTTCTTCGGATTCACAAGGTAGTCCGCAGCGGTTAGTGAAGCGCTTGCGGAAGCATTTTGTTACTAGACAGTCAGAGCGCTCTGCGGATAGGCATAGACATTTCAGGGGCTCCAGGCTCACGGGTGATGACACTATGCGCTGCGCAAGCACAGGTATATTTCAAGGTGTCAGGAAGACAATACGCAGTAGAATTCACAGGGGGCGTTTCGTTGATATGTTTGAAGTTTCCAAGCAGGGCAAGAAATTGGTGACAGAGGCCATGGCCAGGGGAGGGGGCGGGGAAGCCAGTTACAAGACCTATAAGAACTGGCTGTCGGGCGCTTACCTCTTTGCGGCCTGTTATCTGGAGTCTCGCCCTAGCGAATGGATGGATATGCTAAAATATCTGCATATGATACACGAGATGTACGTGTCCTCCCGTCCCGGGGTTTGGCTGGCCTACGATGAGGTTTTCAGGGAAAAATATAAGGGACACGCCAGCCTGATGTTAGGTTACAAAGATGTTGAGACTTGGTTGAAGGTGTCCCAAGAGGGGTGGGGGGCCGCCGCCACAAGCGTCACGTGGCGGAGACAGACAGGGCGGATGAAGGGTAACGCGCCCTTTCTCAGCAAGGGCCGCTGTTTCCTGTTCAACCGATCAAGCTGCCCTCACGGACAAGGGTGCAGATTCACCCATGCATGCATTAAGTGCGGGGGAGGGCATTCAGCAAAGGCATGTGACAAGCAGGATAGAAGAGGTGGCTCAGGTGGTCAGCCCAGCACTGGCGTTGGGGAAGGCAGGGTCGCCGATTAATTTGGCGAGCCTGGGCAGGTGGCTTAGCCGCTATCCTCATAGGATGGAGGCAGAGTTTTTGAGGGAAGGCTTTAGAGAGGGGTTTCGAGTTCCTATCGAGGGAGCGGTTCAGTCGGGAAAAGATGGAAATTTGAAATCGGCTAGTTTGCAACCAGGGGTTCTATTGGAGAAAGTTCAGAAGGAGGTGAGGTTGGGGCGCATGAGTGGACCTTTTCGGGACCCCCCATATCGGGACTTGGTGGTGTCCCCGGTAGGGGTGGTTCCTAAAAAGGTGGCAGGGAAATTTCGACTCATTCAGCATCTCTCATTTCCACATGGGGCGTGGGTGAACGATGCGATCCCAGATGAGTACTGTAGGGTCACGTACCAGTCCTTTGAATCGGCTCTGGACATGGTTCGGGGATTCGGGGAAGGGGCATTGATGGGGAAAGTTGACGTGGAGTCGGTTTTTCGTCTGCTGCCGCTTCATCCGGATTCCTTCCCCTTTATGGGTTTTAAGCTAGAGGAGGGCTATTATGTAGACAGGTGTCTTCCCATGGGGTGCGCGGTGTCCTGTGCATTCTTCGAATGTTTCAGTTCGTTCTTGCACTGGTGTATCTGCGCGAGCACAGGCCACCACGCAGTCGCCCACTACTTGGACGACTTCTTGGTGCTAGGGCCCGGGGAGGATGAGACTTGTAGAGACATGTTGTTTGCGGTGAAGGCTCTTTTCCATTCCCTGGGGGTACCAGTGGCTGGGGAAAAAACTGAAGGCCCCACCACCAAGTTATCATACCTGGGTATTGAGATAGATAATGTCCGGGGTATCTGCTGCTTGCCAAACGACAAAGTGAGTAAGCTAAGGGGAGCTATAGGCGAAGTGATAGGCCAAGGGGGAGTGTCGTTGAGACAAGCGCAGGAGTTATTGGGACGTTTCAATTTTGCTTGCCGGGTGATACCCAGGGGCAGGGTATTTTGTAGGAAGCTGGAGAGGGCAACGGCGGGGAATAGGCGACCGCATTGTCGAATCTCACTCTCGGAGGAAATCCGGGAGGATTTGGCAGTGTGGGACCTGTTCTTGCAGGATTTCAATGGAGTACGGGTATGGCCCGGTGTCCAGTCCGGAGCTGGAGCTATTTACAGATGCAGCTGGGTCGGTAGGGTTTGGGGCATACTTTGCCGGCGAGTGGTGTACTGCTTCATGGCCCGAGGAGTGGGTGGCGTCCGGCTGGACAGCTAACATGACGCTACTCGAGATTTTCCCCGTGATCGTGGCACTGGAGCTATGGTCAAGCAGGTTAGCTGGAAAACAGGTAGTTTTTTGGTGTGACAACCTCGGTGTTGTGCAGGCAATAAATGGACAAAGGTCCAAGTCCCCCCCAGTAATTACACTTCTGCGTAGGTTAGTCTGGCGCTGTCTGGCCTGCGATATATCCTTTCAAGCTCGGCATGTGCCTGGAGTCGAGAATGAGTTGGCGGATGCGTTATCCAGGGGTCAGATGGAGAGATTTAGGGTCTTGGCTCCTGGGGCATCCCTAACGGGTGTGCCCTGTCCCTCTTACGTATGGCAGATTGTCAAGCCAGCATAGAAGGGCTGGCCGAAGCCTCCCTGGCTCCCTCGACGAGGAGAAAATATCGGGCTGCATGGACGGAATGGTGCACTTTCCACAGCCAAGGCCTTGGCGGTAAGGAAGGTGGGGATAAGCGGATGCTGGCGTTTGTCTGGGCCGGGTATCAGGCAGGCAAGTCTAAGGCCTCCATGGTGGCCGCATTGGCATGGATATCATTCTTTGCTAGGATGAAAGGAGAGAGAGACTTTACAAAAAGTTTTTTGATTTCAAAGGCCCTGAGGGGTTGGGCGAGAGAAAGACCGGTTCATTCGGATCAAAGAAGGCCTATCAGTGACTCGTTGCTAGGGAATATGGTGGCCGCAATCTCGACAATTGCTAGGGATAGCTACGAGGTTGCTTTGTTTCGCGCTGCTTTTGTTATGTTATACTTTGGCGCTTTGCGGGTGAGCGAGCTAGTTGCTTCCTCTCGTACTTCCCCCTTGTCAGGCATGCTAGGCCAGCACGTAATAATATCTAGCAGCTCTGTGTGTTGTAAGGTGAGGAAGTCTAAATCTGACCAGTTAGGGAGAGGGCGCTGGGTAACATTGGTCCCAAGGGTTGGTTGTTCTGTATGCCCTATTGTGTTAATCAGCCAATTTGCCTCCCTTAGACCGAGTGGTGCATTACCTTGGTTGGTGCATGGTGATGGTTCACCTCTCACCAGGTACCAATTTTCAGTGGTTTTTAAACGCACATTGACGGCTGTGGGTGTGGATTGTAAGCAGTTTGGCACACATTCTTTCCGTATTGGTGCAGCTACATCTGCTGCGGTTGCAGGGGCATCAGAGCCTGCCTTGAAGGAACTGGGCAGGTGGAAAAGTAATGTCTACAAACGTTATGTGCGACCCTCTCTTCTTTCCTGAATTTCTGCTCTCCTGATCTGAAGCTGCGGGCGGATTCACAGGGCTTCGGCTGCTCATGCTTTTTAAGCAGGGCGCGAGGGTTTTGTCCGTTTTTTCCCTCTAAAGTGGGGCCATGATTGGCTTGTTGGCTCCATGAGGTTTTAATGGTTTTACCCTCGCTTGTGTTTCAGCTCCCCTCTTTGTTTCCTTTTGCTACTTGTGTGAATGTGTACCTCTTGTGTGGTGGTCTGCTGAGTTGCCTGTTATGGGTGTGCAGGATAGAATCCTAAGGCCATGCTGGTCTTTGCTTTTCTTATTATTATTTTTCAATTTCCAGCTGCTCGAAAGTTTTGCTGGTATTTGTCGTTAACATGTATATTGTTTTTCACTGCCTTCTTTACAGAGCACAGGACCCCGCGGCTGGTCTGGGTTTTGGGACATTCGTTTGTGCATTGGGCTGCTTTGCATAGGGCTATAGGTGATACTTCAGCTATTCCGGGGTCGGTTGTGGTTCAGTGGATTGGTCAGAGGGGTTTAAGATGGATGGGTTTTCGTAGGTTGTTAGTAAATGAGATTGCTAAAAGGGGTGTGCCTCATGTTTTGGTTATTCATCTGGGAGGAAATGACCTGGGTATAGGTAGGACCGTAGATTTGGAGTTCGTAATTCAGTCGGAGTTGGCTTGGGTCCGTGCCTCCTGGCCTGACCTGTTAATATGCTGGTCGGATATAGTGCCTAGGTTGTCTTGGAGATATTTTAAGGAAGGCAGAGTGGCTGACGAGGTACGGAAAAAAGTGAACTCAGTGATTGCTCGATTTATTCGCTCTATTGGTGGAGTCCATATACAACATCCTCTTATACGTTTCCAGAGTCCTGGGCTATATCGGTCTGATGGTGTTCATCTGAATGAGGAAGGCATGCGTTTGTTTGTTGAGGAGATTTATAGAGGCTTAGCGGGAATTCTTTAGGTGTGGTGGCGGGCCGCGGGTCTTGAGGACCCGGGCGTGGCCGGAAATCGCAGTACAGTCGACGGCCAGTGGTAAGGGCACATGATGGTATCGGGCACGCTTAACCCACCTGTTTTCAAATGGAATAGGCTATTAGTCTCGGTCCAAGTACTTCCCGACCGGGTTGACTTGTGGTTGCTTCCGTTAGCCTAGAAAAGGGGAGGGTTCTGTAGTGCCCGGGGCGGTAGCCCCGTTTAGGTAGATATGTGCGCCTTGGGGTGTGTGGTTGTCCCCCGTTTGTGGATGCCCCCTGGAAGGCTTGGGGCATCCTGGTTGGCCTGGCGGATGTCGACTCGGACTGCTCCTTTCTCCACCACCATACCTGCAATAAATCCCGTGTTACTTTCCCCACATTTAAGTTGTCGTGTCTTTATTATGGTTATGGTTAAAACGATAAGAGAATAATGTAAGGAAAGGTATCAGCCATTAAGCATTTTAATAACCGTAATGGCCAATTAGCTGTCCAGTTTATCACAGAATATTGATGAGAGCTAGTTCTAACACATGGATCATACAGTTAAAATTGTTTTTATGCCTAAGTAGTATGATGGATTTTGTCATTTAACTCTTAAGTAAAAGACATGAATAATAGTAGGCAGAAGCAAAACCCCCAAGATCCTTAATTCAGATATTTGTAAAGCTGTAGTGTATTCACTTAGTAAGGAAATGAAAGCAGTACAGTTTGTCCGCTGCATATGTACCAAATAAGCAAAAGTCTGAAAAAAAAACAAAAAAAAAACACTGTGTGACTGGATCACTGATATATAACTTATTTGTGGCTGCATCATGTGGAAATAATTTATTGTAGACATGTATTTCAATCAGACGTGCAGGCACCAATGTATAATTTGAAATGCACTTATCGTGTTACATTGGGATGTGTTTTGTATGGAAGTGTCATTGCTTGGGTTTGTAAGGTTGCTAGAGGAAATCTCCAATTAGGCATATATGGGGAGCAAGTCTGATAGCAGGAAATGCTAACTAAGTTTTTTGATGAAGTGTCAAATGCCTGCTCTGGCCAAAGGCCCAGCAGTGGGTCATTACTGTGTGGCCTTTTGTCCAGAGTGTTCAAACCTTTCTGAACATTGTAAACAGCATGTGATGCAGGAAATCACAGCAAGTTATAGGGTATCACAGATAAGTGTAAATATTGTTAGCTTTGTATTACATGTAAATCCATGTCTGGACAAAAAAATTGCATCCTGATTCTAAAAATAACTCAGACCTCAAGGGGGCTGGCTTATCCAGTTAGGCTGCACTCAAATGTGTATAAAAACAGCACTGTTTTGTATTAAAAGTTGTTCTTCTGATTTCATCTGACCTGAGCACTGGTACTTCCAATCAGTGTGACTGCAAATAAACATCACTTGCTTCAAAGACCTGCTTGAAAATATCTTCCAAGCTGAAAATCCTGTGACCCACATATTAGACCCAAAATCTAATCCATTCCTGGCTGTTTCTGAGGTATGGACCCAACTTTTCCGGTACCACCGATCTGCCTGCTACCTTGCAGCTCTGGCAAGTGTGATAGGCCAGAGGGATCCATCCACAGCAACCCTGATCCATAGTAATAGGTCAGGAGTACCAGCCCAGGTTCACCAGTAATGGGGTACACTCTCAGAGTCAGGTCCCCAGAAGAAACCTGGTATTGGATGCCGGTAAGGAGTCCAGTAGTGGCAGCATTTGTAAGCCCCTCCTACTTCGGCAAGAGGGCGCATTTGGGATAACGAAAGGGAATGATGGCAAAGTCAACAGCAGACAGGGTGGCATAGGGTCACAAGTGGAATCTATGTATCAGGCAAAATGGACATTTTGCAATACATGTTATATGTAGCAATCTTTAATTTAAGACCCCAACTTTTTCTTTTATACATACCAGTGCATGTGCATATTAATATTATATACCACTGCACATAAGATTTAATGGGGTGGAGGGGACTCACTGGCACCGGAGCTAGATAAGGAGGATTGACATACGTATACAGGCAGCAGGAGGGGGAATGGGCAGGGAGGCTCATCCCTTTTCACACCTGGGGATTAATTAGATCCAGTGAGAGTTCGGCTATGAAGATCAAGTGGGGGGTTAAGAACTTGTAGGGGGCAGGGAGAGGAAGAGGATGGCTAATATCGAGTGGAGATTTACAAAAGCACCAGCCATCACCATTGCTGACCAGAAAAATCACAATTACTCGAATTGAAACAGCAGACATGCCTCCAGATATCCATGAAAACACTTCAGGCTGCCGTCCAGCAAGGCTGAGGAACCCATCAAGGCGATTGATTGAGGCAGCTGAGTTGCAGGAATCCAGCCAGGCACAAAGATTACACAGCAATGACTCTGAGTCACATGTGAATAAGAGAAGGAGTGCACCACAGACTGTCAAAGGGACACAAAGCAGCCAAGAAGAAGCAAAGCAGCAAGAAAATCCTAGCTATCAGGATGGAGGCAGCTGCAGGACAAACCCAGCAAGCAGAAAAGGGGGTCACAGAGCTGCAGCACATGGTAAGTGAACTGCCTGCCCTCCCCCAACCTACTGAACAGGGTCATGGTGCTGAAGATGATGAGGAGTCAGGGAAAGAAGGCAGCTTAATGGAGCAACAGTCTGAAGGGCTGGACAATACACCCTCATCACAGCATTCATCTCGGGATAACATGGCCACAGCTTCACCAGTTAACAGGGAACATATTTCGCAGGCATGGGGAGTGAATAGGCACAATCTCATTGCCCCAACGCAATTACACGGACAGCCACCCAGCTATGGTCCACCACAAATGACAGAGGGCATAGCAGGTCATTACCCACCACCACCAGTTCTAGGACAGCAAGGATGGGGGCCCTATGCTGGTTTAGGTTATCAGCCTGCTCCATACCACTACTATCATTCCCCACGGTTCCTCTCACCCCCGCAGTGCAGATACCAGCAAGAGAGAGGGTGCAGCCAAGATTGCCAAGAAAACAGGCATAGAAATCCAGAGCAGAGACATCAGCGGCATGGTAGTCGCAGATCGGAAAGGAAGCACAGTCAGCACACCTCGCCTCACCACCAGGGAAGTAAAGCACAGGCATCATATAGGCATCAAGAAAGAAGACCACATCAGACCAGTCATCGGCACACATCGCATCGAGATAGGAGCTCACACAGGGTGAATGCTGGTGTCGGGTCCAGCACCACAGCAAGAGAAGAACATAGTCAAGTCCCCGCCAATACCAGCGGGACCCAACAGCTCAACATCACTCACCAGGTGCCACATCCAGCCCGGTCAGCAGTCGTCGCCAGGGCCAGTGTATCAGTGGAGACTGGTAAGAACTCTAGTAATGATACTAATGTTAATAATGTTAATAATGTGATAAGGCATGATCATTTTAACGTACATGTGGGAGTAGAGGACTGCTCAGGGTTAATAGTTCTACTGAATCTGAGCTCGAATCAGCGTACAAGGCTTTTAAGGAGCAGCGGCACGGCACGTGCTGAGGATGGCAAGAAAGAAGGGAAGGCAAACAGGTCCTAGGATAGATGCAGTTAGGAGTCAATGGGACAGGCTTCTGCATAAAAATCAACAACATTTTAGCACGCCGGGTATCCTTAGGAAGCGATCTGGGCTCATTTACAATACAAACAAGGAGGGACATTGAGAAAAGCACATTTATAGACAGTGTCAGACTGGGGCATGAAGGGCCCACCGGGGGACTGCAATGCTAGGGGCCCACCAGAGGGGGTGTGGACAGCCATCATAGAGGTGAGACCAGACACTAGAGGGGGAGTGGTCAGCCCACGAAAGACAGCTAGCTCCATAGTGTACTATATAAAGAATGCAGTGTGTGTTGGGCAGAAGAGTCACCAAAAATAGGGATTGTCCCATTAGACCAAGCTTGACTAACCTGTGGCACTCCAGCACCCCAGCATGCTTTGCCAATATATAGCAGCTTATTACTGGAAGGGTATGCTGGGACTTTCACAACACCTGGAGTGTCACAGGTTAGCCAACAGAACATTTGACAGACTGTCCTACCTGTTCTTGGATCCTGGAATGTTGGGGGCCCTATTTGGAAAAAATAATGGGTACATTTAGAAAATTCAAACCAGCCCCGGCGTTAAATCAATAGGACCCACAATTAATACTTAGGCCATCCTCCAGTCCCAACATTAAAGTTTTCTAACATTTTTTAAGTTTTCCGCTCCCCCCCACCAACGAAGAGGGCAGCGATCAGGGTCGGGGCCTACTGGGGGATAGCCCGATTCCCCAGTGGCCCAGTCTGACCCTGTTTATAGATATAACTCATTATATCTATAAACATCATATATATTATATCATATATATATATCATATATATTATAATTCAATTCTATTGAGAATGAGTAACAAATAAAGGACGTTCTCCTGGAACCACTTAAGGATAAAGAGAACTTTAAGGTTAATGAAATAGTGTTGAATAAGAAATTACACCAAATTGAAAATGCTGTGACTAAGGTGAAAGAAAGGAAATATATTAGTGATAAGTGAGATTATGAACAGAAAAATGTTAAGACATGGATAAGATTTACCACTCATAAAAGCTACAAACGCAACTTTATCCCTGAAAGGGACACTAGGCCTACTAATTCATGGGAAACTGTTCCAAAAAGGAGACATGATTCAGTTGTACACGTGAGAGACAAGTACATTTTGAACCAGTGACTAGAAATAGTTTTTCAATACTGGAAGGGACTGATTGTAGTGATAATGAAGATTTTTTTGCCCCCTGGGTTTTACAACACGGGAAAAAAAATTTACACCGACAAAAATGAATTTCAACTTTAACTTTATATTGATATTAATAAATATGTGAGAAAACGTACTCTTAAACGGCATTTTGCGAGGAAAGATCAGGCCTTGATAACGAATTATGAAAACATTTCAGGTTTAAAATTAACCTCTAAATTTTATCCCCTTGAATCTAAAAGTAGCTGCATTGATATTTTTCAAGACTTGATAACTCAGGATCTTTGTTATCATGATTATAAAGTCGATTTCGATCTGAATCTGACGAAAATGGAAACAGAAACTCGAAAGAATCTTAGAGATAGCAGCAAACATCCCCTTCCCTCCAGACTATAATTAATAGAGTCTGGCAGACGCAGCATCTATGACCAGCATCATTCGCAACTCATTGAGAGCCTTCGCCAAGGTTTGGGACCCGTGGTTTTCTTTTTTTCAAGTTCGCTCACCATTCACATAACTTAGTACTGCTACCTACTCCTCCTCCCTTATCTTTTTGTCTCCTTTTTCTTCTGATTTCTTATTTTTGGTAGCCTGTTGCATTTCTTAATTTGGATCTAGCCCCTCCTCCTCTTTATCTCCACCCTTTCTCTTTTCTCTCTCTATCTGTCACAATTTCCAAGGATGTTCTAGGGATCCCCTGAATCTGCCAGATTTAACATGGCTCACTCAAGTTTGTGGAGTCTAATGGGTAGATGGTGTTCATCAGGAACCCCCACAAGGCAGTGCCATCTTTCTGACTGGGCACGATGGGCAGGTGCCCAGGGGCCCAGGGGGGAAGGTCGCCGAAGGCAATGAAAATAAAAAATCCTGTAGAAGAAAAAAAACAAACAATAAAAAACTTACCTTATCCGGCTCCCTCCCTGGTCCCCTTTTCCGTGCTGTGCTTGCAGCTTGCACAGCACAGAGGAGCGCAGCATGGAGGACTAAAGAAAAAAGAAGAGAAGGGGATCGGACTTAGGCGATTGAAAGGTAAGTTAAGGGGGCCCCTATATATATATATATATGTGTGTGTGTGTGTAAAAAAAAAGTGATTTTATATGGATATATACATATATTTATATATATACACACATATATATATAAAATCACTTTTTTTTACACACACATATATATATATATATATATATATATATATATATATAGATATATAGATATATTAAAAGCAAATAAAAGATATATCTGGCGCTGATCACCACAGCGTGACCACTTCAAAATGGTATGATGGAATATGTATATATATACACAATGTATAACAGTTAAGTCCTGTATCCACAGTATATGAAAATCACTTGACTCTTATAAGAGTGGCAGCCTCGATAGCCTGACGCCAGATGGTTAATCCGGACGGATTGGATTACTGCAACAGAAAAACAAGCAGGGCGCCTCTCAGTGATATATCAAATATGCAACGTGGGATAGAGCAATAACATGCGTACCGTGAGGTAAACAGCGATGGGTCTTTTAGGAAATAGTGGAGTAGTCTTTGCTGTACTTGTAGTCCTCCAGAACTCCACCGATCAGTACAAAAATATATAAGTCTCTGTTGCACTTATATGGGTGTCATATAATTGGTAATCTTGGGATACCAATCCCACACACCCCATAGGATTGTGGGGTTATTGGTGATATTGCCCTCACCAAAAATACTACAGAGTTATACTATGTTTGCTCTTTCTGCATTTTTGTACTGATCGGTGGAGTTCTGGAGGACTACAAGTACAGCAAAGACTACTCCACTATTTCCTAAAAGACCCATCGCTGTTTACCTCACGGTACGCATGTTATTGCTCTATCCCACGTTGCATATTTGATATATCACTGAGAGGCGCCCTGCTTGTTTTTCTATTGCAATATATATATATATATATATATATATATATATATATAATATAGAGGCCCCGGTGCACTGCTTTGCCCGGGTGCCCATAATGTTGTTAAGCTGGCCCTGCCACAAGGAGGTATGGTTTTAGCAGCCCCTATCCTGCAGGTCGGGGTCCCTTGAGAGAGTACCAGGCAGAGTGGTTTGGAGGAGCCAGGAACAGAGGAAACAGGCGAGAGCTGGACACAAGGAGGTAACACAGGATAGTAGCAATGGAGACACTGGAACAGAGGTAGTTCAATATAATCAGCGGAGTGGAGATGTAGAACTGTAGCTGACACAATGGTGGTAACTCAGGATAGTAGAAATGAAGTCACTGGAACAGTGGTAGTTCAATATAGGCAGCGGAGTGAAGATGTAGAACTGTAGCTGACACAATGGTGGTAATTAAGGTTAGTAGCAATGGAGTCACTGGAACAGAGGTAGTTCAATATAATCAGTGGAGTGGAGATGTAGAACTGTAGCTGACACAATGGTGGTAACTCAGGATAGTAGAAATGAAGTCACTGGAACAGCGGTAGTTCAATATAGGCAGCGGAGTGAAGATATAGCACTGTAGCTGACACAATGGTGGTAATTAAGGTTAGTAGCAATGGAGTCACTGGAACAGAGGTAGTTCAATATAGGCAGCGGAGTGAAGATGTAGAACTGTAACTGACACAATGGTGGTAACTCAGGTTAGTAGCAATGGAGTCACTGGAACAGAGGTAGTTCAATATAGGCAGCGGAGTGAAGATGTAGAACTGTAGCTGACACAATGGTGGTACCTCAGGATAGTAGCAATGAAGTCACTGGAACAGCGGTAGTTCAATATAGTCACAGAGAGTGCAAAAGCCAGGTCCTTACTGCTGCAGGGAATGAGCACAAAGAACAGGCATCTGACAGGAGAAATCAGGTGGTTTAAATACCCTCCATGATTCTGTGGTCAATGAGGAGCGAGAGCGAGATCTGAAGGAGGACGAGCGGATCTGTGCACACGCAGACCCGCCGGTAAGATGGTGCCCGACATCGGACGGATGCGGCCGAGACACCGGGATCACTTGCCTGCAGGAAGAAGGTAAAGGCGCCGGTACCCGATAGTGTGACACTATCTCTTCTTTACTTTTCTTATTTTCTCCGCTCCTCTGTATTCTATAAGAAATATCTCGGTCACTCTCTCTTCTTATTTATAATCCTGTTGCTGATGCTTTGAGTTCTACCCTTACACCGGTTGTTGACACTGTTTGCTTTTTCTGTTACTGATTTATGTGAGCTAATACTGTCAGTTGTAAACTTTTTATCATTTGACCTTGAATTTTTTTTTTTTTTAAAAAAAAGGAATCTTAGAGATAATAAGAATGTAATTAGAAAACAGATAGATAAACTGGGTGAAGTGGTACTCCTGAAAAAAGTTGAAGTTAAAGTTAAAGAAGCTAGAAGACTCTTAGAGGACCAATCCTCCTATATCCCATTACCTGGGGATCCGACAAATGAATATGTTTCAATGTTGAGAGAGGTGTTGTTAAAAGGACTTTGCAAAACGATTACTACAAAAGAGGAATATCCATATTTTATGGTAACTAATCCAATTATCCCCACTTTTTACTTTCTACCAAAAATACATAAAAGCCTAGTAGACCCTCCAGGTAGACCAATTATAGCTGGAATCGAGTCTCTTACTTCGCATCTCTAAAAATATATAGATGTGTTTTTAAGGAAGTATGTGGTAGGTTTGACCTCATATTTTAAAGATACTACACGTGTATTACAGACATTTAAAGACTTCAGATAGGAATCAGAATATATGTGGGTCACCATAGACGTTCAGTCACTCTATATTTCTATTAAACATGATAAAGGCATATAAGCATGTAAACAATACCTTGATCCTGACCCTTCCCTCACAGAGGAACATATAATCTTTATTTGTGACCTTATGCGTTTTATATTGACCCCTAATTATTTTACATATTTGGATGATTTCTATTTATAAATTTGCGGGATGTCTATGGGTACAATATTTGCAACCAGGTTTGTAAACTTGTTAATGGGAAGTTGGGAGCAAAAATATAAATTTGATCAAAATCAAGTTTTTGAGTATATCATCTTGTATAAAATATATATAGATGATATTCTGATGGAATGGAAAGGTGATGGTGAATCATTGGACCAATTCTTATTGTATATAGACAATAATGAGTTTAATCTCAAATTCATGCAACAAATAATGACAGACAGGTTGAATATTTAGATCTAATATTGGTGGGCACAGATGATGTAGTGGTGACTAGGAACAATATCTAGGCAGTAGCTGCATATAGGTACCTTCACTTCAACAGCGGTCATGTGAAGAAGTGGAAAACCAATATCCCATTCTCACAGTTCTACAGTATTAAGAGAAACTGTAGTGAAAGTGAGCATTGTCAGGAACAATTATCATTATATTTGGACAGGTTTAGAACCAGAGGGTACTCCAAGGGACTAATTAAAGGGGGAATAAAGAAAATAGAGGGAGCGGATAGGATGGATCTATTAACATATTCTAAAAAATAAAAATAAAAATGTAGGAAACATCATTGGTAATCTTCCAAAAAAATTGCCATTTAAAGGACACCTTGGCCCCTAGTCTACTTACCGAAGAAAAGAATGTAAACAATATCACTTTCTTGGATACCAAGGGATTTATCAAGTGTGGCCATTGCAATATCTACAAATATGTGAGCTTATTTAAGAAGATTTTTTACAATAGTGAAAAAAATTTAAGTAAAAGATCTTATGAATTGTATGACCACCTCGGTAGTGTATTTGTTATAGTGTACCTGTGGTACCCGTAGATAAAACCAAAACGGGTACTGAAACTTTGGATTCAGGAACACATTATGCACTTTAGAAACATGTTAGAGAGTAACACAATATCTAAACATTTTTTACAGAAACATAACTCAGATCCTCAACAGATTACCTTTAAGGCTATTGACCATGTAACTCTGGGACCAAGGGGTAGTGACCTTCAAAAGAAGCTTGCACAGAGGGAAATGTATTGGATCTCTGATCTTGGTACTCTGTCTCCTAGGGGTTTAAATGAAAGCTATGAAATAGCTCTGTTCCTTGGACTTCTAATTAGTATTGATTGGTTTGGAAACTGTTTTATATATACATTTTTTTATATACTTCTTATATATTATGAGTGACATGTTATAGATGTATTATAAGGATATGTGAATTAATTATGTATATATTTTTATTATTAATGTTTATCATTATATTTTTATATAACTCTAAATTATATTTATAGTAAGATATTATATTTTAATACATCCAAATTGTCTGTAGCTATATGTGGTATTTGAAAAACAGAGAGGGTGGGTTGCGCTATCTGTTGACGTTTGAAGCAGCCAATAAACGAACCTGAAGGTGTATAGGAGGGAATCCCTACCCTCCCGAAAGGGGAACTGGTTGTAGAAATATGTCAGGTTCAAGGCGCTGGTAAATATAATATGTGTTACAGGGTAAGATTAATTGCATTTAATGGACCATAATGAGCACAATGTACTTTCCAGCTGGAAAGGAAAAATATATACTAGTATGGATGCAATCATATACAATGTATAAATATGTAAACATCAATCAGAGCCGAATTTTATAGAATGGATCAGTCCGTCCATATTGGCGTATCACTGAATGATATGGTGGGTGCACTGTGCAAAATAAAGAAAAAATGAAAAAAATGAAATATGAAGAATAAAAATAAAGATATATAAAAATATAAATATGCAAACGATATTGCAATATCCAGGTAGCAATGTCCAAACAACAGATGGAAAACAAGTAATATACTGCTGTATTGCCAAAAACAAATGTCCCATACAAAGTCCTGGTGCAATGATGGGCTCACTGCAAAGGCACAACTGCCCAAACAGAGTAAAAAATAAAGGCAAAGTGTAGCCCGTGGTAAATGTCCAAAAAAGTCTATATGAACCAAGTGTAACACCATATCATTCAGTGATACGCCAATATGGACGGACTGATCCATTCTATAAAATTCGGCTCTGATTGATGTTTACATGTTTATACATTGTATATGATTGCATCCATACTAGTATATATTTTTCCTTTCCGGCTGGAAAGTACATATGTGGTATTTATTTGTACCCAATCCACTCTGTATTAGAGATGTTCTCTGTCCCCAGTGTTTTGGCTTTGTTTTTGGATCTGGATCAACTTTGTATTTTGGTTTTGGTTTTGGTTTGGTTTTGGCCAAATGTGCCCGTGCGTGCTTTGGTTTTGGTTTTGGATCTGTATTTTTAAGAAAAATAGCTAAAATATGCTAAAATCACATCATTTAGCTCTTTTTTTGTTGTTCCTACATTATTATTATTAACTTAAATAACACTAATTTCCAGTCATTTGCAGTCAATTTTGACCAGCTCACAGGTCACAAAGTTATTTTGATGCACATTTGGACAAAGACTGCAGAGATCTGGCTGGATGCTAAATGACAGAGCAACGACACAAACACACGGCAGTTCATAGCACATCTGGGAAACATTGCCACACAGCAGTGGCAGAAAAGAAAAGTGGTGCAAGATGGAATTGTCCTTGGGCCTTCCCACCCACCCTTATGTAAGATATTGAAAAGGACATGTACAGTTTAACAAAGCAAGTACTCCAGCGACAAGCAGTGCCACTTTTGTGGTTGAAGTGCTTGGTTTCTTTGGGCCCCCACAAAAAAAGATACCAATAGCTTAGCTGCCTTAAGCCTAACAGTGCTGTCAATGAACTCTACATTATTAAACCATGTCAGCTCGTGCTGCATCTTTAATCTCCTTTTCCTCTGAGGAGACCTTCCTCTCATTCCTGAAGAACTGCCAAACTTATGTAGACACAGGAATGGATATTACAACTGGAGTGGCATTAGATCTGCTTCAGACAGACTGTGACACAGAACATGTGGGCAGCATGGAATCTGTCATGTTGAATATGCTACATTGAACAGAGATTTAAACCAATATATTGACGCAGTTGAGGAGACCGTGCTTAAGTTAAAACATGACCCACCGGATGAGAGCCTGGATTTAAGAGAGCTCGTACACGAGAGATACACTGCGCTTCCTAAGAAAAATACAGAGGCGGCCCTGAGGCAGGACGATAAATATGTTCAGCAGCTTCCACCTGCAGGGTGGAAGCTGCTGAAGCCCAAATTCCCTTGCGGGAGTCTTCGGTGAATACCTTCCACCTTGTTAGACTCCGCACCTCTAGCTAATACCAGTCGAGACAGTAGGATCTCCCTCATCTATTCGTGAGCTAACCTGACAGGGACTGTCTGATGTGTCTATTTCTATGCTGTCGTTAAAATAATCCTCCACCATATTTTGGTTGTTGATAGTAGAATCAGGTGGAGTTACGGCAGAGGTATCATGTTTTTTGGTCAATTCTTTTAGATCAGACCAGATGTCAAAATGTTGTGCTGAGTCATCTGCATCATCCCTGGGTATTTTGGGAAAACTAAGTTTTATTTCCTAGCAGCTGTTGAGTGAGAAACTGAAGGAGGAGAGGCTGTCCTGTCATGTAACACTTGAGCTGTCATCTTGCTCACCAGAAGCTCCTTGCATCTCTTCAGATCTGGGTCAGTTTGAAACTAAAAGAAGACATAGCTCTTAAACCTAGAATCAAGCACAGTCGTCAAAATGTAGTGATCCAATTTCAAGATTTTGATAACTCTTGGATCCTGGCGAAGAGAATAAAGTACTTGATGTACAAGTCTGACATACTTAGCATAATTGCTTTGTTTCATCTCCTCCTTCAGTTTCTCAAGCTGCTTTTTCAAAAGTCTAATTAAGGGAATTACTTGGCTCAAGCTAGTAGTGTCTGAACTCACTTTACAGGTGACTACTTTGAATGGTTTCAGCACATTGCACAACACGGAAAGTATTCTTCACTGCGCTTGAGTAAAATACATCCCCCCTCCTTTCCCAATGTCATGGCTTGTGGAGTAAGCGTGGATGGCTTTTCGCTGTTAGTCCATTCTCAGAAGCATGTATAGGGTGAAATTCTACCTTGTTACCACCTCTTGCTTTAGTTGGTGACAGGGCAAATTAAATTGCTCTTGTAGCTGCTGCAATTTCCTACATGCTGTTGCTGAATGACAGAAATGTCCAGATATTTTACGGGCCACAGACAGCATCTCCTGCACGTCCCTGTCATTTTTAAAAAAGCTCTGCACCACCAAGTTTATTGTGTGAGAAAAACAGGGAATGTGATGGAATTTACTGAGCTGTAATGCTCTCACAATACTGGTGGCGTTATCAGAAATGATATATCCTGAGTAGAGTCAAAGCGGAAAAAGCCATGTTGCAATGACATCCCTTAATTGTTGTGACAGATTTTCAGCTGTATGCCTCTTTGTGAAGTCGATGATACATAGAGTAGCCTGCCTCTGATAAATGTGACGTACTTGGATACATGCTGCTGCTGTTCCTGCTGGTGAAGGCGAATCACCAACCCAGTGGTCTGTCACAGTCATATAATCTTTAGTTTGCCCAGTTCCGCTTGTACACATATCTGTGGTTAAGTGTACAGTGGGTAGAATGGCATTTTGTAGCCCAATAATTACATTTTTACGAACCTTCTTGTACAGGTAAGGAATAGCTTTTCTAGTAAAATGGTGTCGTAATGGAATTTGGTATTGGGCCTCAAGTAACTGTCTAAAACCAGCTGCATTAATAATGGATATTGGACGCAGATTTAATACTAGCATAGTCGCCATGGCGTCTGTGATCCACTTTGCGACTGGGTGACAGCTTTCATAATTGCTTTGTCTTGGAAAGGATTGTTTAGCAGTCAATTGTTGTAAACTACTAGTAGTCTTCTTCTTGGTCTGCTTCTGGGATAAAAATCCACCCCCAGCAGCAGAAGCAGCAGTGGGACTAATCCAGGATAGTGGAGGAGTCATCTAGCCTTAGCAACTTGGATGCAGGACTAACTCTGATCGCTACTGAGGATATTGATGAGGAAGGTGTTGTGGGTGTAGATTTCAGGTGTCGGGATCTAGCTGAGAGAAGGGACCTAGCTAATGCTGGACTGCTTGTTGTTATTTTTTTAGCATAAGTTTCAGATTTTCCCAACAGCTTGCCATGAACTCGCTTCAAATGGTGTACCATGGATCAGGTTCCTAGATGGTTAAGGTCCCTACCTCTACTGACTGTGGCTTTACAAATGCTACAAATGGCTAGACAATTGTTGTCAGGATTTGGGTAAAAATAATACCACACATAAGAGGTGGATTTTTTGGTCTTATGTCCAGGCATGACAATGGCCTTTTTCTTGTTACGTGCCAGAACTGCTTCCACCGGTGCAGGACTTACACAAACAACATCATCCTCATCCACATCCGCATTAGCACCGTTGTCAGCTATACAAATATGCCCCTCATCCTGTTGCAATTCCAAAGTTGCATTCTCAATTTGTGCATCACCGGCTACACTTGGGCTGCTTTTGCACACATCTGCAGAAATGCTGAATGGAGGCTTCTTTATGGGTACAGTATCAGAAAGATCAGGCTTACACATAGCACTCGTGGATAGACCCTCCTCAGGGGTTTGCGTCATTTCTGAATCTGAGCATACATTTTCCTCTAATGCCTTACTGTTATCTTCCAGCTTGGCTTTTACACATAAAAGTATATGGGCAACACTTTTGGAGTCAGAATGAGGTCTTGCTTGGGCATGACTGACTTTACAAGAAGATGCCTCAGTGACATTTGCAGAACTAGCACTCATAGAGAAAGTTGAAGGCCTCATTCTTTTCTTGCCACTGCGTGTGTAGAATGGCATGTTGGCAATTTTAATTTTTTCTGCAGATAACTTTGCCTGGATTACTGGTCTTTTATTCTAGGTAAAAGGTGTTTTTTACATTTTTGTTTCCCTGACTTAAAAACACTATGCACTTTAACATAGGCTTTAGCAGATGACGTAGAGGGATTACTATCATTATGACTGGTGCCACCAGCTGCTTGGTTCTCCTGGTCTCCTGTGTACTGCTGTGAATCCATTTTGATAATACAGTACAATGTGACTGCAGATTTTGAACAACATTGCCAGCCCTATTATTTATATATCGCAAATGACAATTAGCTATGGAGCAGTGGAGCTCTCCTGTTTCTGTGTGAGCTATAACTCAGTAGAATGTCACTGGAAACTTTTAAGAAAGCTGCCACCCCCTCCTCTTTCTGTTTTAGATATGATGCTGCCCAACTGCCCTAGAAACTGCCAAGTACCGTGCTACCCCTCTGTGTCTCTCTGTGATATGGCACTGGATCGCTGTGGAGGGCGGTACTTATAGAATCCAAAACTTGCAAGATCCGATGAAGCAACAATGTCGTTTTGCCTTGTTTTCACTTCTGAGGGCACACAAAAGTACCGAGACTCAGCTCGGTACTCGGATTTGCAAAGTTAGGGTGGGCTCGGTTCTCGGAGAACCAAGCCTGAGCATCTCTACTCTGTATAGATATATCAGTATATTGCCCATTACTAATATGGCCGTTGGTGGATGCTTAGCTTGTATGTGTGATAAGCCGGCACTAGGTCATCATGACCAGGAATGATCCCGCATCTCTCATGAGACCACGCATGCGCATGGATACACAGGTTGAGTGCACATGCGCAAGATGGCGATGTATAATATAAAACAACGCTAGATGACATATAAGTTTATTTCCTGATGAAGTTGGATATTATCAAAGATGAAACACGTTAGAACATATTGTGGACTATTTGAGAAATCAGTATATTCCTTGGTGTGGAAAACTTGGGAACATCTTCCATTTTGCTTTGTGGACGCACTGCCTGGGGAATGTAATTCTGGTTTACAACTGTGTTCCCAGATAAGCCTACTTTTTATATTATATTGTGAGTGCATTAACTATATGTTTATAAAAACTTTTTCATTGATATGAAAATACTACACCATATGTGGCTTCTCTGTTCTATTTAAAAGTGTCTACAACAATGGAATGACCAAACAACACTGAGAGACTCAGATAAGCGCATTTTATCTTTCACTTGCTTTACAGAAACACAACCGGTGTGTGTGTTGTGGGGCTCCACTTACATCTGATGATACTACACTATTGTTGGTTTCTGTTTACTTTTGTATATGAAATGACAAGAAATTACTGAAGAATTCCTATCAAATTTGTTAGATTGTCTGATACATGCTCCTTGCCTTTATCCATTCGGTACGCATATATGGCACTATATTTTGGTGTGACAAAGCTATTCTAAAATACTGCACTATTAGGCACATTTTCCTCTTCCGCTCTCTTCTTTTGCAGACATTTATAGCTCTATACACCTTGACAGAAACACGGCTAAAGGTAAAAGAAAAGGTTAGTGAGAGAGTTTTAGGGCAGGCTTATGTGTGTAAAACTATGGATAATTGGCTAAGTGGGATGTTCGTTTACACAGGGGGTTACTTAGAGGTTTTCGGCTATGAGTATGGTAAAATACACAAATTTCATTCACCCAGTCTATAGGAAGTACAAGTGGACCATCTGGAGGGATTACGATGAGGCATTTTGGCTGAAATTGCAGGGTCTGAAACCAATTAATTTTGGGCCAATGGACGTAGATATCTTGTTAAACTCCCAAGGCAGTGTAGTTATGGAAAGGGGGGTGCATCAGCAATGCCAGGGGCGGAGAGGCCTAGTTTACAAAGGCAGGAAATACATAAGTGTTGGGCATTCAATGAAGCTCAGTGCAAGTTCAGGCACACGTGCACTTCTTGTGGAGAAAACCACTCCTCAAAAGAGTGCGTAAAGAAAAAGAAGGCCATCTGGTTGCCTTATCCGGTGCAAGTGGGCCTAGCAAAGGCAACTAGCCCAATAAGACTGGACAGGATGCAGGTGTGGCTGGACTAAAAACCTAAAGTCCATCAGTGTGCAACCAACAGTGGTTAGGGACAAAATTGTCAAGGAAATGATCTTGGACCAAATTGCTGGCCCATATGTTGGGCCCATAAATGATTTGGTTGTCTCCCTCTTAGGCTTGGTGCCTAAGAAGGCAACAGAGAAGTTCAGACTCATTCACTATTTGTCCTTCCCAGAACGAGCATCTGTTAACGATATGCTCAACAGGGAGCACTGTTCGGTCCAATAATAGTCATTTGACAGTGCAATCTAAATGGTTAAAGCACATGGCAGGGGTGCCCTTACCGCCTCTTGATGTTACACCCAGACAGTTTTAGGTTGATGGGTTTCTATTTTGACAACAAATTTGTCATTGATAAATGTTTACTGATGGGGTGCGCAATATCATGCTTGTACTTTGAGGTTTTTGTTCGTTTCCGCAGTGGTCTTTTGAAACCTGTACTGGGTCAAAATCCATAGCGTGCATTACTTGGACAAAGAAAGCAATACAGCCAGTTGTTGGGAGAGCTACAATACATGTTTAGGCAATTCGGTATCCCTGCCACTCAAGAAAAAACTGGGGGTTCAAAGCCAATCATAGGTTACCTAGGAATCGAAATTGACACTGACAGGTTAGGCTCCCAGTGGAAAAGATAGCAAGACTCAGCAAGATGGTTGACAGGTGCAAAGAGGCTAGGAAGGTCACGCTTAAACAGATGCAGTCATTGCTGGGGATGCTGTACTTCACTTGTCAGCTGATATCGATGGGCTGCATGTTTAAGAGTGGGCTGGAGAGAGCTACAGCAGGCGTAAAAAGAAGCACCACAGGAATCGCATTAAGAGGGAGACCAGGGAGGACCTGTTGGTATGGGATCGTTTCCTACATGAGCTTAATGGGGTTTGTTTATGGCCCGCAACAGAGCAGCCCAACTGTGAGCTACAGCTGTTCACAGATGCAGCAGGGACAATAGGTTTTGGAGCATATATGCAGGGTGAATGGTGCGCTCAATCGTGGCCAGACGAGTGGGTCGCTAGCATTCTCACCAAGAACCTAGCTGCTCTGGAATTGTTTTCAATACTGGTGGCGTTAGAGATTTGGGGAAAAATGGTAAGAGAACATGCACATCAGGTTCTGGTACGGCAACTTGGGGGTGGTGCAAGCCATTGACAATCAGTCAGCATCATCCCCCCAGTTATTAGGCTGCTTATGTGGTTAGCTGCGAGGTGCCTGCATCAGAACATTACATTCAGGGCAAAGCATGCCCAGGTGGAGCATAATACCACAGCTAATGCTCTCTCGCGACAAAAGTTTAAGTCTTCAGGGAGGTTGCTACCCATGCAAAGTAAGTAGGCTTACCATGCCCTTCCCATCTTTGGCAGATTGTCAACCCAGTCTAGGTGAGCTGGTGGCGAAGCCCTTTGTGCAAAAGACATGAAGAACTTATAGCGCAGCTTCGGATAGATGGCGGCAGTTTAAGACCACAAGACCATCAGAGGGTAAGGAAACCATGCAGATACTATTGGCATTCCTGGGTGAGCTACACACTGCTTTGAAGGCCAGTGTTATCAACATACTAGCCGGCATTGCCTTTTTCTTAAGGCTGAGGGAAGAAGCAGATATAACCAAAGCATTCCTAGTGCATACAATAATGAGGGTCTGGGCCAGGAATGTAATCCGGAACTTGGACTCACGGGAACCAGTGACAGCAGACAGGCAGAGGGAGTTAATAGGCAAGCGGCGCACAAGGTATAGCTATAAGGGATGGGACCAGCAGCAGTGCATAATCACCACGGAAAGATGGCTGTCTGCCCGGCTCCAGCTTCAAGGAAAAACAAGGGCGTGTGGGCGCCAGATGCAGGCTCCAGGGGGCGTGCTTGCTGGACCCACATGGTGGGCAGAACATGCCCCAAAATTTTGAGAAATTAGTAGATGCAAAAAAACCTTGTGCACTGCTTTCCCTGCATTTGTTGTTGATTTTAAATAAAACTGTGACTGTTATTTATACCAATATCAGTCTGTGCATTTTTTTTATTTCAGTAAAATGTTTTTTTCCTGCTGGATGCTAGCGGGTAGGCATATCCTCCCTTATGCATGTGCTCCCTAGGTGAAATTATATATTTATATTTATATATATATATATATATATATGTTAGAGCTGAAAACTGATGTAAGCTTTAGCTGAACACTGCACTTTACAGCCCTCTGGACACGTGGCAGTAATACAGAAAGACACAGTTCATTTGTACAGCTGCCAATTAATTCACAAGCTGCAGTGCTAGACTGTACAGATAGGAAATCAGCTGGCTTCCTTGTTTTCACTGAAGTCTCCACGTAAGTTTTCTTTACTCTGCAGCTCATGATAGGTCAGACCTCTGTCTGTCCAGGCACTCCCTTACATTTATACTCTCTTGTAGATGACATAGCCACTTCCAAAACATAAATCCTGAGCCTGTTGTCATAGTGGGTGTAACCTTGTCTTCCTGTTCTCTGCACGTCTCCTGAAGTGACATGTATGTATCTGTTCTGCATAACTTTAACTCTGTCGTGTGTGTGTTTAAAATTAGTAATAACATATGAATATTTATTGTATTCCCCCTGATGAAGAGATAGACTACCAAAAGACTTCTCAGGGCCTGGCTGCCTACCAGCTTACAACAACCCCCGCAGGGTCCAATTACGTTCACTTGATATTATGTTTCAAACTAATACCCGGTTCCTATTTCAAAAAGAACATAATTGATAGGACTTTCCTTTCACTTTCTTTTTAAAATGTGTTGCAAAAAATATTTTTTTATTATTATTGCAGTACCGTGTTAGCCAGAAAAATCTATGTGATGTTAAATACTTTCGTGTCAAAAAAGACAAAAGTATTATAGGAGTGATACCTTTATTGGCTAACCAAATTTTTTTTTATTATATTTGCTAGCTTTTAGAGTACAGCGGCCCCTTCATCGGGCAAGTTTACAAATGTAAACTTTGTAAACTTGCCTGATGAAAGCTAGCACATATTATAATATTTTTTGGGGGTTAGCCAATAAAGGTATCACTCCTATCATACTTTTTTGACATCACATAGACTTTCTTTTTAACATACAGTTCTGGCTCACTCTGAAAACATCGTTAACTACTCCTTATGTACAGCAAGGATTTACCCAGTGTTTCCCAAATCCTGTCCTCAGGGAACCCTAACAATGCAGTTCTCCAGGTCACCAGTGTAATAATTATACCATCTATGGATCTGTTACATTTGTCAGTCAGTAATGATTACACCTGTGCTCCAGCAATGAGATGTGGAAAACATGTCCTGCAGGACTCCCTGAGGATTGGATTTGGGAAACACTGGCTTAACCCATTGTGGGTTTACAATTTTTATTACAACAGTTGAACAGAAAGGATTACCGCTGTCTACATTTCAAATACAAGAATTTTTATATACTTTTCATTTCCAGATTCATATATCATTTATATCATAGATATCTCCTGCATTAGGTTAAGTATCGCATAATACCGCAGTCCCCATAAATCTCAATAGGGACTGCGGTCTGAGTCAATTTATCAAGCTCCGAAAAGCCTAGCTGTAGACACTCTACCCTATGGGGAGAGCATAGCAGGAGAGGGATCTTCGGATCAGAGCAGACTACATGCTCTCTTCTCCTTTAAATAATGACAAGTGCAGCCATAAGCAAAACGTCCCTAAACTCAGATGATAGGGATAACAAACGATACTAACAGCTTCAGGTTTAACTCCTCTCCAGTTTCCAGGAAATGGGATGGGGGTGGGTGTTGACTCCCTGGAGAGGATATACCATACTTGCCAACTCTCCCGTAATGTCCGGGAGACTCCCGCATTTTGCGAGAGTCTCCCGGACGAGTGTGGCAATCTCCCTGATTGTAAGTGGGAAAAAATCAGTTTAAACGCCGCGATTCACCCGGAATCGTGGCGTTTAGCCCCGCCCCCGCTGTAAAATGACGCGATTTGCGTCATTCCGTAACGGGGCGGGGCCAAAATGACGCGATTTCGCCGCCCCGCCCCCTGCACACCCACCTCCCAGCCGGCATCTCCCGGAAAAAGAAAAATGTTGGCAAGTATGGGATATACCCCGGGACAAGGTAATGGCATGTTCATTCCTTTTTACTCGGCTGGAAACAACAGGACAACATTAGACAGGCTGAGTAACATCACTGTATTGTTTTCATGGTTGTTTGTTGCTGTTGCCTTACATTGTTCCCTTTGTTTTAACTGCTGTGTAGCCTGTCTCCTCTGTATTTATTAATTTCTCACTTCCTTTCCTTCCCGGTTCCCCTGCGCTGCTGTTATTTCCTCCTTACTCTCTGCTATATTATTCCTCGTGTTCACTGTTGTCCCCTCCTCTGTCTTGCTTACTCTATTTATGTTCCCTTTCCCTGTTAGCTGAGTTGTTTTCTTGCAATGGTGACATCAGGTGAGCAAGAAAGAATGGATGTGGCATGTTCACAAACACATAGTCCACCGTTAGCGTCCAGTGACGAAAGGTTAGCAAGTGATGACCAGGGGCCACGTAAATTAATGAACATTCTACACGCTCATTTCACAGGGGCCAGCACGCAGCACAAGGAAAGTTACATACCCAGCAGGCCAGTAGGGCGCAGCGCAGACGTGGTTAAATGCTCTTACACAGCATTGCTGATTGGGCTTCGGCCGTGTATCAGAGACAGGATAAAGAAAGGGTTTTATGTGGACCTGTTTGAGCAAACGGAGGAAGCGAAGTAGGAGTTAGAGACAGCCAGAGAGAAAGGGGGGATAGGTGAGGATGCTCACAAAACCTTCCTATGATGGGTGTCAGCTTACTGTTCTTTCGCAGCCACATACATAGAGACGCGGCCAGAGGCAGTGACAGATGTGTAGCGTTATGGATATCTTATTACAGATATATTCCTGACAGACAGGGGGTCGCATTGGCGCAAGTATGACGAGAATTTCAGGAAAAGAGTATCGGGACAGCATTCAATCCTTTTTTGATTGTAAAGATGTAGAGGTCTGGCAAGACATGGTGCGCCCCAGTACAAACGCGTCTGAGACGGTCCCTTCTGCTAGGCCACAGCAAGGAAGGCAAGGTACGCATCAAGAAACGCGCAATAGATGCTTTGCATTCAACAACGGGTTGTGCACCCGTAGAACCACATGTGCAGGAGGCCACACTCAGCGAAAGATTGCCCGCGTCCCTCCGCCAATGCCAGTAAAGGATGAGGGGCATCCACCTCCACTACTTCTTAAAGCCAGCTCCCCCATCAAACTGAAGGAGCTGGAGCCTTCTTTGAAAAATTTAGTTCCTTCCTGCACTGGTGCATTCAGGCGGGAATGAATCACAGAGGCATCGCACATTACCTAGATTTCTTATTCATAGGCCCAGCCAATCAAGCAGTCTGCGCAGACACACTTAGCTCAGCGCAAGCACTACTTTAGAACGTCCCAGTGGCACATGATAAAACAGAGGGTCCCTCCCATTGATTTCTTTCCTAGGAATTGAGATTGACACTATAGAAGGGTGTTGCAGGTTGCCCAGAGACAAAATAGAGAAATTACAGGGATACATAGACTCCGCTCAGGCGGCACGCACTCTTATGTTGAGACAAGAACAAATTCTCCTGGGCTCATTCAACTTCGCATGCAGGGTTATACCAATAGGCAGGGTTTTTTTGCAAGAAGCTCCAACTAGCAATGGCAGTTCTAACCAGTCCACATAGTAGACTAACGCTGTCAAAGGACATCTGAGGAGACTTGCCAATTTGGTCAGAATTCCTCTGGACATTTAACGGTGAGCGCATATGGCCTTCTGAAGCGGTATCCTCTGCTGTCTCACTAGACTTGCATACGGACGCTTCCGGGTCGTGGAGTTTTGGTGCTTATTTCCAGGAATCATGGTGTGCGGCTCCTTGGCCCGAGTCCAGGATCGCGAGTGGCTTGGTTAAAAACCTGTTGGTGTTAGAGCCTGGGACCAGTGGTTAGTGCCGGACGGCCATACACTGTTTGGTAATTTCAACATAGGTTGGGTCGCCTCACCATCCTTGCCTTCTCCACCACTGATTTAAATTAAGCAAATTCCAAATGAAATCTAATAAATTTCAACTTAAATTATAGTCAAATTTAACAGTTGTCCAGTGTCGTTACTCTTAGTGTTAAGTTCGGTTTTGGTTAAGATTGTTTATAGGGGTATGGTGACAGTGGTAAAGAACTCTTCAGTCCGCAGTTTATGAAAATGACTGTACAAATGCACAATTTAAGGTATCGTATATGCATTAAAGACTCTGGGTCAGATTCCAGACTTGCTAAGGTGGAGTCATTGCCGGGACAGCATCTTGCCTGCGCTGTTTCGGCATGATTTATTCATTAGTGGTTGCGTTATATTATCCATTATTGTTGCGATAAGGAAGATAATTAATGGGGTGGGTGGGTGGCCCTTAATAAATAAAACCCTTAGTCCTTTTGAAACGGCCAATATTTAACTCCTATTATTTGAGTTTGGGAGTTTTATTCATCTATTGGTCTATCCTTGCATGCAGTCTCACATTAATGTTAATGTCATGAATTTTAAGCGTAACTGTCTGTGATAAGTGTTCAATAAACTGTCATTTTTTTTTCACTAAGGGGGTCATGTAAAGTTGCAAAATGCGATATGCTGTGTATAATATGATTTTTACTTCTGCGCATGCACACAAACCACTAGCTATGGTTACTGAGTCTGAGTCGCATATTTCTCTGTGCAGCGCTGCGGAATTAGAGGCACTATATAAATAAATAGATGATGATGATGATATTGAGCTTACAACCTTTCTATTGAAGACACAGAACAGGGGAAGATGCTCATGCCTCTGTCCGGAGGCATGTCTCTATCAGGATCACTGTTTGAGCACACAGCATATTGTATAGAAGGGAAGAGGTCAGGGGAGTAGAGGAAGATTTGAGTGTTGTGCGCATAAAGGTGATAGTGGAGGCATAATGAGTGTAATAGTTCACTGACAGAAGATGTATAAAGAGAGAAAAGCAGAGGGAGGAGAACAGAATATAGTCAATAGAGGGAATGGAAGGGAGGATGTGAAGTCGAGACATTAAGGAGCATTTAGAGAGATAGGAGTTGAACGAAGAGAAAACAGTGTTTAGATGGTCAAGGAAGATAAGGGTGCCCAGGAGAAGAGGGAGGTCATCGAAAACAGCAGAGAGGTCAAAGAGGATGAGAAGGGCGAAGTGACCCTTGGGTTTAGCTGTAAATAGTTTGATGGTCACTATGCATCTTGCATTCTTATAAATTACTCTAACAAATATAAGAGGAGACCTAAGGTCTTTTATAGTCCAGGATCTAATTGAAGTGATATAGAGTCAGTCTTCTTAGTTCACTTTGCATAATTAACATATGAGCTCCTGTGTCAAATGTTAGAGTTACTACTTGTAACTAAACTTTAGCATCTTATTCACTACACTTCACGGAAAACAGTTTAGGTGTGGGTACATGTGTGGGATAGTTCATCTGGCCAGGAGTTGAATATTTTTTTTTCTTAAGCCCTGATAAATATAGTATGTTGGTGTTAAAGTGGCACTTCTTATCTGTTTTCCTGAAGTCCTCACAGTGGCAAAACTACAATTGATGCAACAGATGCGGTGCACCGGGGTCCAAGGAGCTAATAGGGCCCACTGCACAGGGAACTGGTGAGCTGTGGGCCCAGTTCCCTCCTCCCCGCTAACCTGCATTAGGGCTCGCTAGTTCTGCCTCCGAGTCCTCATATAGGGAAACTCTGCATATAGCCTTAAGCTTCCTGGTGCACCTGCTCTGCCTTCTCAGATGAACAGGGTGGCAATGTAGGATTCCTCTCCTCCAGTGTTTTGGCAGCTGTATTTGATGTCCCTCTTTATTCTCTGTGATCTCTCTCAGAGCCGTAACATATAATTTTAGCGCCTGGGGAAAACTGCCGCACCACTAGTCCTCAATTTTAAGTCCCCTTCAGCGTTGCACCCTGGTCTCGCTCTTTGCTGCAGCAGCTTCTGTTGCTGCTGTTTAGGTGACTGCTGCCTTTGTTGCTGATGTGTATCTCTACTCTGATTTCACTCTCATTCAGGTTTCCCTGTCATATGTGACCCTTTACCTCAGATGTGTTCCCCTTTGTTAATTACTGTATCTGTTACTTCACTTTTTCTGACTAAATGTTCCTCTGTTGTAATCTTATAGTCTTTCTCTACTTTTTCTCCACTTACCTCTGTATGACTAATCCTGTTTAACTCAGGTTACTTTCTATCATCTCCCACTTATGAGGTAATCTATAGTCTCTGTCCCTCCAGGTTTTACTGGTTTGACCAGAGCCGTAACTAGAAATGTTAGCGCAGGAGCAAGAGATAAATGTTACTGTACCATTTGCACAAGCTGCAAGGCAGGTGTAAATGCTGACTGATAATAATCTCTGTTAATGATTATACTATTAAGAGTTGTTAATTAATTTCATAGATTTATTTTTTTTAGCATGCATTCTCATGGGACTTTATGCATGTGCGTATCTTGCAGTCTGTTCTGTCTGTCAGCATATGGCAAGTAAGCAAAGCCAGAGCATACTAGGGATGTGCACCTGCCACTTTTCGGGTTTTGGGTTCTGATTACCTTAAGGTCTTGGGTTCTAATGGGTTTTGCCAAAACACCCCCCTAAAGGTTTTGGGTTTTGGGTTATGATTTTTTTTTTAAAAAAAGCATAAAAACTACTAAAATCCTGTTTTTTTTGTTTGTTTTCACTCCTACGCTATTATTAACCTCAATAACATTCATTTCCACTCATTTCCAGTCTATTCTGAACACCTCACACCTCACAATATTGTTTTTAGGCCAAAAGGTTGCACCGAGGTAGCTGGATGACTAAGCTAAGTGACACAAGTGGGTGGCACAAACATGTGCCCATCTAGGAGTGGCACTGCAGTGGCAGACAGGATGACAGTTTGAAAAGCTAGGCCCCAAAGAGCACATAATGCCAAAAAAAGAGGTACAAGATGGAATTGTCCTTGGTGCCCTCCCACCAACCCTTATGTTGGTGAAATAGGACATGCGCACTTTAACAAACCAATCATTTCAGCGACAGGGCCTACAAAACTCTGGCTGAAATGATTGGTTTGTTTGGACCCCCACAAAACGAGCTGGCAAAGAAAAAAAAGAGGTGCAAGATGGAATTGTCCTTGGGCCCTCCCACCTACCCTTATGTTGCGTAAAAAGGACATGCACACTTTAACAAACCAATCATTTCAGCGACAGGGTCTACCAAACTACTGTGGCTAAAATGATTGGTTTGTTTGGGCCCCCACACAAAAAAGCTATTCATCTCTCCCTGTACAAAGTAAACTGGCTCTACTGAGGCAAGATGTCATCCTCATCCTCATCCTCTAATTCCTCGCCCCCTTCAGTGTGTACTTCCTCATCCTCACACATTATCAATTCGTCCCCGCTGGACTCCACAATCACAGGTCCCTCTGTAGTCTCTGGAGGCCATTGCTGGTCTTCATTGAAGAATTGATAGTTCATTTTGATGAACATCATCTTCTCCACATTTTACGGAAGCAACCTCCTTTGCCGCTCACTGACCAGGTTCCCCGCTGCACTAAAAACTCTTTCGGAGTACACACTGGAGGGGGGAAAACTCAGGTAAAATAGAGCCAGTTTGTACAGGAGCTTCCAAACTGCCTTTTTTTCCTGCCGGTAGAAGTAAGGACTGTCTGACATGTCTACTTGGATGATGTCAGCAAAGTAATCCTCCACCATTTTTTTCAATGGTGACAGCATCCAATGCAGCGACAGTAGACATGTCAGCAATCGTTGGCAGGTCCTTCAGTCCGGACCAGATGTTCTCTGCATCCCCGCCAGTGGGTCGTTTAGGAAATCTCAGCTGTTTCCTCGCAGCCACAGGTGTGGAAGAAAATGAAGGAGGAGCTGTTGGCATGTCACGGTCCTCTTCAGATGACAATCTCCTGATAAGCAGGTCTTTGCACCGCTGTAGACTTGTGTCCGCCGGATACAGAGACACAACATACGCTTTAAACCGAGGATAGAGCACGGTGGCCAGAATGTATTCCTCTGACTTTAAAACACTGACCACCCTCAGATCCTGGCAAAGCGTACGAAGGGCTTCATCCACAAGAGCTACATGCTTTGTGGAATTGCAATGCTTTACCAGCTCCTCCCTCACTTTTTCCAGCTGCTTCTGCAACAGCCTGATCAGGGGAATCACCTGATTCAAGCTGGCAGCGTCTGAACTGTCTTCTCATGTGGCAAGTTCAAACGGCTGGAGAACCTTGCACAACGCGGAAATCAGTCTCCACTGGGCTTGACTTAGGCGCATCCCCACTCCTTTGCCTATGTCGTAGGTGGCTGTGTAGGCTTAAATGGCCTTTTGCTGCTCCTCCATCCTCTGCAGCATATAGAGGGTGGAGTTCCAGCGCGTCACAACCTCTTGTTTGAGGTGATGGCAGGGCAGGTTCAGGCTTTTTTGATGGTGCTTCAGTCTTCGGTAGGCAGTGGCAGAATGGCGAAAGTGTCCCGCAATTTTGCGGGCCACCACAAGCATATCCTGCACACCCCTGTCACTTTTAAGATAATGCTGCACCACCAAATTTATTGTGTGGGCAAAACATGGCACGTGCTGGAAATTGCCCATATGTAATGCCCTCACAATGTTACTGGCATTGTCCGACACCACAAATCCCCAGGAGAGTGTAAGTGGGGTAAGCCACTGCAAGATGATTTCCCTCAGTTTCTCTAAGAGGTTGCCGGCGTTGTGCCTTTTACTGAAACCGGTGATACACAACGTTGCCTGCCTTGGAACGAGCAGGCGTTTCGGAGATGCTGCTACTGATGCTGCTGTTGCTGCGGAAGGCGATGCATCTACCCAGTGGACTATCACAGTCATATAGTCCTTAGTTTGCCCTGAACCACTTGTCCACATGTCCGTGGTTAAGTGGACAGTGGGTACAACCGCATTTTTTAGAGCACTGAGGACACTTTTTCGTACTTCTCTGTACATCCCGGGTATCGCCTGCCTAGTGAAGTGGAATCTAGACAGGATTTGGTACCGGGGACACAATACCTCCATCAACCTTCTTAATCCCACTCCACTGATGGCGGACACCGGACGCACGTCTAACACCAACATAGCTGTCAAGGCTGCAGTTATCCGCTTTGCTATAGGATGACTGCTGTCGTACTTCGTGCTCATGGCAAACGACTGTTGTACGGTCAATTGCTTAGTGAAAGACGTAGCGGTCTTACGACTTCCCCTCTGGAAGATGACCGACTCCCAGCAGCAACAGCAGCAGCGGCAGTAGTAGGCGTACTGCTGCAGGATCCTCCGGAAGAATCCCGGATTGAAGAAGACTCAGTCATGCCGGTGACATGGCCTGCAGGACTATCTCCGATCCAGATCGAGGAGGAAATTGACAAGGAGGGTGTTGCTGGTGTGGATACAACGGCACTAAGGGCTTTAGGTGTCCCTGGACTGCTGATGGTCCTAGCCACAGTTCCTGAACTAAACACAGATTTATGAAGGTTCTTCAGGTGACGTATAAGGGAGGATGTCCCTAGGTGGCCAAGATTCTTACCCCTGCTTATTGCAGCTTTACATAAGGTACATATGGCAATACATTTGTTGTCCGGATAGAGATAGAAATAATTCCAGACCGAAGAGGTGGATTTATTGGTCTTCTGGGCAGGCATGACGATGGGCTTTTTCATCCAATGGACAACAACTGTTTCCCCCCCTGGTGCCTCATTTAAGAAAACCACATCGTCAAGTTCCTCCACAGCGCCAGCTACATCAATATCCTCCTCCTGGTGTACAACATTGACACCTTCATTATCCAAATCTGGATCTGCACTGTGGGTGATCCTTCCAGCATATGCAGAGGGCATGCTGCAAATGGTGGAAGGAGCCACCTCTTCCCGTACAGTGATGGGAAGGTCAGGCTTCGCAACCACCAACACCCTTGGACTCGCCTTGGGGATTTGTGATGCCATGTCTTTAGAAGGCAGAGTTGTTTGCTGTGTTGTTGATGACAGCTTAACTCTCTTAAATTTTTTAGAGGGGGGGGAGGAGGAGGGCTTAGATCGTTGTGTGAAGCTGAACCACTAGTCATGAACACGGGCCAGGGCCTAAGCCGTTCCCTGCCACTCCGTGTCGTAAATGGCATATTGGCAAGTTTACGTTTCTCCTCAGATGATTTTAATTTCTTTTTTTTCATCACTTTAGTGACCTTTGGCTTTTTGGATTTTACATGCCCTCTACTATGACATTGGGCATCAGCCTTGGCAGATGACTTTGATGGCATTTCATCGTCTATGTCATGACTAGTGGCAGCAGCTTCAGCATTAGGAGGAAGTGGTTCTTGATCTTTCCCTACTTTATCCTCCAAATTTTTGTACTCCATTATATGCAGCACAAGAGAGCGTACCCCTAAACCACACACACCCGGCAAAGGCTTTAAAAATTATATGCGGCACAGGACAGTACCACTGGACTGGAGTTATATAGCAGTACCACTTGACTTATACTGCAGGATCAGTAAACTTTGTTATATAGCAGTACCACTGGACTTATACTGCAGGATCAGTGAACTTTGTTATATAGCAGTACTAATGGACTTATACTGCAGGATCAGTGAACTTTGTTATATAGCAGTACCAATGGACTTATACTGCAGGATCAGTGAACTTTGTTATGTAGCAGTACCAATGAACTTATACTGCAGGATCAGTGAACTTTGTTATATAGCAGTACCAATGGACTTATACTGCAGGATCAGTAAACTTTGGTGAGAGAGAGACCCCCAGGGGGAAGAAGAGGAAGCGAGAGGGAATGGGGGAAGAGGGTCCTCAAGGAGGAAGGCAGGGTAGCTGGCGAGCAGATTTAAAAGTGGTGAAGACAGGAGGAGAGAAAGCCCTGCTCAAAGGAGAGTACAATCTAAGGGGTGGGGTAGACAGACAGGGGAGAGAGGGAGAGACGGAGGAATGGAGGATAAGGATAGGGGAAGGGGAATGAAGGGGAAAAAAGAGTCAGAAGAAAAGGTAGGAAGTTGAAGTGGGATACTGGAAAGCTTTAAGAAAAAGGTGGGTTTTTAAACACCGTTTGAAACTGGACAGATTAGGGGAAGTTCTGATGGAGGGAGGGAGCTTGTTCCAGTGGAGGGAGGCAGCGCGGGTGAAGTCTTGGATACGTGCGTGGGAGGAGGTGATCAGGGGGGAAGAGAGGCGACGGTCATTGGCCGAGCGGAGAGGGCGGAATGGAGCATGAATAGAGAGGAGGGAGGAGATGTAGGGTGCAGTGGAGTTGGCGAGGGCCTTGTATGTGAGAGTGAGGAGCTTGAACAGGATTCTGTAGGGTAGGGGAAGCCAGTGAAGGGATTGGTAGAGGGGGGAGACAGAAGAGGAGCGGCGAGAAAGGAAGATAAGCCTAGTGGCAGTGTTAAGTACGGATCAAGGGGGAGCGAGGTAAGAGTGGGGGAGACCAGTAAGGAGGAGGTTGCAGTAGTCCAAGCGGGAGATGATCAGAGAGTGAATAAGACATTTAGTGGCATCTTGGGTGAGGAAGGGCCGGATGGGTCTATCGTTGTTAACAACTCCACTATCTCCTCTGTCACCCAACTCCGCTGCCTGGGAGTCACTCTCGACTTCTCTCTCTCTTTTCCCCCCCACATTCAATCCCTTGCCCAAGCCTGTCGCTTCCAACTCCGCATCCTCTCTTAAGATGCCACCAAAACTATTATCTATGCTCTCATCATCTCCCACCTCGACTACTGCAACCTCCTCCTTACTGGCCTCCCCTGCTCCCACCTCTCGCCCCTCCGCTCTATACTCAATGCGGCTGCGAGACTCATCTTCCTCTCACGCCGCTCCTCCTCTGCCTCCCCTCTCTGTCTTGCCTTACACTGGCTCCCCTTCCCCTTCAGAATCCTTTTCAAACTCCTTACCACCACCTACAAGGCTCTCTCCCAGTCTACTGCCCCTTACATCTCTAACCTCCTCTCCATTCACACTCCCGCCCGCTCCCTGCGCTCGGCCAATGATCGTCGCCTCTCCTCCACTCTGATCACCTCTTCCCACTCCAGAATCCAAGACTTCTCCCGCGCTGCCCCCATCACTGGAACGACCTCCCTCGCTCCATCCGTCTCTCACCCAATCTGTGCTCCTTCAAGCGGGCACTTAAAACTCACCTGTTCCTCAAGGCCTACCAACTATCCACTTAACCTCTCATCTCTTCTGTTTCTCCCCTGGCCCCTTTTTTCTCTCCCCTTTGCTTCACTGGCTCCCTTCTGTGCCTGATTTGTTTACCCTCCCTTAGGATGTAAGCTCGTATGAGCAGGGCCCCCCTTCCTTTCTGTCTCCATACCTGTTCTTCCGCTCCGTCTCTATTGTATTTGCCTGCCTGGAGTTTCTGGAGTACTGGTACTTTGTGTTTATTGTTCTGTACTGTTTTACCCTGTATAGCCTACTGTTCGTACCGTGTACGGCGCTGCGGAAACCTTGTGGCGCCTTACAAATAAACGATAATAATAATAATAATAATAATATAGAGAGAAGAGTAAGGGTCCCAAAACAGAGCCCTGAGGGACCCCAACTGGAAGGGTGGACGGGGGGGACATGTATGTTAATATGTCAAAGTAATACAATGTATTTAAAAACAGAGATGTATAAATTATGTCACTTGAAAAAAGGCAACCCTTTCCTTACTGTCTCAAATTACATAATACATAATTAAGGGTGAAACTAACAGTATTTATGGAGAAAAATAGCAAACTTAAAAATAATTAAGTTGTTAAATTGACCATGCAACTGGCCCAATTTTTCAGTGCATGTGGCCCTGAAACAAGCACAATGCCCATTAATAATCTGATCTTAACAGGATCATTATTGGGCAAATGTAGTCGTCAAAAGATGACCGCTATTGGCCTATGTGCTGTCTTCTTCTGGCCACACCATCAGGTTCTGGTGAAGCTAAAAGTGATCCAGCAACTCACCTTAAGCATCAGTTCTCATCCATTTTGGGCACTTTTATGATTAGCCAAGGTGAACAGTGATCATGTGGCTTGATGTTTGGCTCAGCCAACATGTGGTATGTTTTAATAGTAAGTACTTTGATGTGATGCTTTTACATTTCCTTACTGTGTGCAATTAAATCAGATTAAAAGTAAATATAATTTTCTTGCTTACAGACCACAAAATTTAATTATAAAGTAAAATATATAAACAAATAGCACATAAGTAGCTTAAAATCTAGTGAAGGTGTAAAATGACTGGCGAGTTCAGGAGGGGGTTGTCTGCCTTAGTAGTCTTTTGTCCTAATGTAGGGAAGTGGTTAATTGACAAGAATCCAGAGCATGTATTTTTTTTTTTTAACAATATTTTTTTATTAGAAGCACTTAGTACATACAAAACTCACAGTATCAATTTTGTGCTTTACAATGGTGTAAAGTAATGAAAAATCTTAATATTGTAAGCATAAAGCGCTACGGAATTTGCTGGCGCTATATAAATAAATGTTGATGATGATGATGATGAAGCATAGTAAAATTATTAACATAGATAGTACACAGTTGAGTCAAACTTTCATGGCAAAGTGAGTCCAATAAACAACTTATCATAGATATCAATGTGTTCATAAAATAATCCAATAAACAATACTCCTCAATCTACCCATTAGCATTCCTACATCTCCCTTGGCTGGAGGCAAATGGTAGATTTCTACATACATTCATGATCCTCTGAACAAAGGAACTATTATAAGCTAGCTCCCTTAGGTTATACCAGGAAGTAAACTTAAGACACTCATGAAGCTGTTTCCTTGTGGTTAATGGTAGGTTATCAATATAACTTTCCCAAGTTGAGAAAAAGTGTTCTGCTTTCACCCCCTTATCTAGTGAGACTTCCACCCATTCAATTCTAAAGAGGAAAAAAAGCTTTTCTTTAAACAATTTTACAGGGGCAGAATCCCGGTGCGTACAGGTGTGCACTATGGTTTTACGTACTGCTGCACTAATGGCTAATGACAATTATCTACTATACATAGTTATTTTCTGATTCTTGGGAATGATACCAAATATAGCTCACTCAGGGGTAAAGGGGATATAATTAACCAAATCTCTCAACGCTATAGTTCAAACTTGTAGCCAGAAACTCCTGACCAGATGGCATTACCATAAGCAATGAAGTAAACCTGCACCATCTACAACACATCTATCGCATTGGGAATGGGTAGTAAGTCCTATATGTTGTCTCCATTTAGGAGATAGGTAAGAACCATGAATGGGTGAAGTTTACAAGACTGTTCAAGGGCCCACAATAATTCTTTGAGTGAAAGACAGGGAAAAATAGATAGCCATTTACCAAATCCCACTGCGGATGAAGAAAGATCTATGGAAGCACGTAAATGACCATAATGTAGAGAAATATCTTTGGCCTCAGCATCTGGGGAGCTCAGAAGCCTGTACACAAGATTGTTCCAATCTAATTCAGAAAATGTCCTAAGCTCAGATCTTATACAATGCTGAGCCTGAAAGAATACCAACGGAAAAGCTTCAACATTGGGAAACTTGGATATTGCTTCAGTAAATGTAAGAGGGCATCTATCTGTCTTGTATATCAGGCAATCAATTATTCTGACTCCCCCTACCTTCCAGATAGAGAAGGGATAGGCTGCTGCACCATCCTGAAAATCAGGATTCCCCAGGAATGGTAGATGAACCGATGTATCAGGGCATGTATTTTAATCAGCTGTCTGATCCATGGTTGCTATTAATTACTTTAGTATTATGTAATAAAATTTACTATTGTAGAATAATATAATAAAATACTACAGGAAATCAGACATTGTACAAAATTATAATATTACAGCATGGTTAATAATTTGTTAGTTGCCAAAATGTTGATCAATGTGACTCACCTTGAATGATTAAAAGCTACATAATTTGGTTCCACACCCACAGGTAAAATAAAGCCTTAGGATAAATTAAATCTTTGTTATTTTAGAATGTTTATCCAGGATGAAATCCGGTTATTAACTTGGAGTTCTCATAAACAAATGTTGCAAAATGTAAAATGTCTTTAATTAGATTTTCTTTTTTCCTTTTCTAGGCCAACAGAATAGAGCTTAACATGAAGTAAATGAATGTGTTTAATATATAAAGGCGTCATTTAAACTCAGTCAGTCACTGACAGTCATTAGGAAAACAGATTAAACTAAACTGGGCTCAGACTAGGTGTATCTCTTCTTTAAAATGTTATTATTCAATCAGCTGTCAATTACATTTTGTTGCAGCCTGTAAATATGAAAGTTTCCATGTGAACATACTTTAATATTTTACAGGCTGAGACCAATCTGTGTTCTTGTACATGTAGACTAAAAAGTAAATATAATAATCAGCTTAATAATTATTATTATTATTATTTATTAGTTAGGCGCCACAAGGTTTCCGCAGCTCTTTACATAGTACAAACAGTAGACCATACAGGGTGAAACATTACAGAACAATAAACACAAAGTACCAATGTTTCAGAAACTCCAGGCAGACATATGGAGTAAATACGGAGCAGAAGAGTCGGTATGGAGACAGGAGGGGAGAGGGGCCCTGCTCATGCGAGCTTACATCCTAAGGGGAGGTGGACAAAAACAGACACGAAAGGGAGGCAGTGATGGGAGGGAGAAAAAGGGACCAGGGGAGAGGGGGAGAACAGCAGAGTAGATGCTGTAGATGCTAAGTAGATTAAGCTGATTATTTTAATGATTGCACTGAAGATTGTCAGATTCCATGCCCATTGTTTCTTTAGGCTAGGTACACACTGGAGCATTTCCGTCCAATAATCGGGCAAATCAGCCGACGTCCGACCTTTTGGTCAGATATCGTGTGAGTGTGTATATCTACACGATGATCTAAAGTCATCCCAAAGTGCCAATCATCGGTTCATTTGATTGGTCGTACTGTTTAATATTTTCCGACCAATCACCGTCCGATCCTGCAGTATGTATGAACTTACATGACTGTCGGCCAATAGTGGATCTCAGTGTGACAGGTCTTATTTCAATATGTGTCCGCTTTCATCTCCCTGCAGATGTTATGTCCCTGTCTGCACTGTTCCTACACAAGAGAGACTCACAAACTGATGTTACAAACTGATTTCCTGAGGGACCGGAGTTAGGACTTAACCCCTTCCAGAGCTTCCCTCAATAGCACTTCCTAGTGCTTCATAGTCCTTACTTTGCAGAAAAACGGATGACAGCAAAGCACTTAAACCACCTAACAGAGGAATTCTTCTGTTTGCAGTGCTTTGTATCATCTAATACACTGACAACACAGCTGTCACCCAAACACTGACAGCACAGACCTCCTGTACACTGACAGTACACTAACAACACAGCCGTCACCCGAACACTGACAGCACAGAACCCCTGTACACTGACAGTACACTGACAACACAGCCATCACCTGAACCCTGACAGCACAGACCCCCTGTACACTGACAGTACACTGACAACACAGCCGTCACCTGAACACTGACAGCACAGACCTCCTGTACACTGACAGTACACTGACAACACAGCCGTCACCCGAACCCTGACAGCACAGACCCCCTGTACACTGACAGTACACTGACAACACAGCCATCACCTGAACCCTGACAGCACAGACCCCCTGTACACTGACAGTACACTGACAACACAGCCGTCACCCGAACCCTGACAGCACAGACCCCCTGTACACTGACAGTACACTGACAACACAGCCGTCACCCGAACCCTGACAGCACAGACACACCAGTACTGAGACACACTGACGTACCTCGAACAGCTCCGCTCACTTGCCGTCAAGTGTCAAATCAAATGACAGATGAAGAGCACATATCATTATAAAATCGTTATAGTGTGTACACAGGAATCCGTATGCTGATTGGGCCTTTTTTTTTTTTGTCATTGTTAAAATTGGTCAAACTATCGCATTGGGAGAAATTTCTTGCACTGGCCTTATCCTGCAAGGTAACCACTGTAGTAGTGTGTACTTTGATTGATTCCACAAGTCACATTTTCAAGGGAACACAGCAAGCAAGGATGTATGATGTGAAAAATATAGGGTGACTTTATAAATTATTACTTACAATATTTAGAACCTAGATTTTGGCCACTTTTGTATATAGGTGCTAGTTGTCAGCTGCTCTTGAATATAATCCCCAGACATAGCATACTGCAACCTCCCCTCCACTGCAAACACTTTTAAAGGATGAGGTGGATATTTGAATACCCAATTTTATATTACAAACCAGGATTAGTAATAAAGTTCTCATGCAATCATTACCTGGGCTTAAAACTCTACATGATGAGCAGACAATGGTCCGATGTGTGAATGAACCATACTTAGAAATCTATTGTTTTCTTCGTTTTTGTTTTTTTTTGCTTTGTTAAAATTCCCATATTTTTAAATTCCTCAATGTCCGATTCTGACACATGGAGGAAGTAAAGAGTTGAAACATTATCAGCTGCTAGCAGGAACATTAAACTTTCCCTTTTAATGTAATATAGCTATGCTCAATTGTATATATTTTCTATTATAATGTACCATATCATTATATATTTTTATTACTTTGTTATATACACTGAGACTGTGGTGCTTAAAGCAAATTTAATGAAATTGCAGACTCCTGATCATTTGCTTGTAATGTGGAAAGAAAACCAGAGAAAAATAAGCCTGCGCTCGGTATATCCCACATTATATATGGTACCAGCTGCTTGGCAACAAGCCCGCGCTCTGTATATCCCATATTGTATGTGGTACCAGCTGCGTGGCAATATAAATGCCCATATATGTATAAAAAACAGAAAGAAAGTTGTCAGCGCTTATCCTTTAAACTGCATATCTGTGTGTGTCTAGCAAAATGAAAACATGAGGTATTAGTTCATAAACCCCTATACCTGGGAGGTGAGTGTATCTGATTTTAACTGCAATTTAATAGTGTTTAAAGATCAGCGTAGGACCTGCATATAATGAAGTACCCTTGATGTGGGATGCAGGCTTAAGTCTTTTGATCAAAATATGAACTAATACCTCATGTTTTCATTTTGCTAGACACACACAGATATGCAGTTTAAAGGATAAGCACTGACAACTTTCTTTCAGTTTTGTAATGTGGAGAGAGAGTTTTTATGTCACACCAATTTATATATATTCATGTAGGAGTGGTTTCGCCCAATATTTAATTGTCTAGAATAATCTTCAAGTACCTAACATGGGATATGACCGCTAAACTAGGTTTAATAACACTAGGAAGTAAAAGAGTTTATTTAATGTGGTGCACAATGTACAATCCTTGATACAAGTTATATCGTATGTTAGATTGACGTCATTTACTAATAAAAACAACTTTAACTACAGTGCCCCCTAATCCTACATCCCTTGTTTCCTGCTCCATCAACTGATTGTGCTCCCATATTATCAACTATTACTCATTATCAATCATTCTCCATTCCCCTTGCAAGTCAATTCTGGTAGTTTAGTTCTTTGGGTGTAAGTGAAAGTCTGACATCTGCCCAGCTTTGTTTCCAGTCCTATAACATGTGGGTTTGTCCCTACTTACTGCATGACATTTAAAATCACATGCCTCTGACTCACACAGACCTTTTGACAAGCAAGTTTGTACTCCGTTTTTAGTTTTCCTCTGTTCATAGTCTTATTGTGTTTTGCCTTTCACAGAAATGATGACAGCTAGTGAAGATTACCACTCACTGGTCCAGGGTCTCTCTAGTCTGAATTTCTCTGGGGATAATGTACCTTGCAGACTTCTCCTGGCTGGTGACCGTGCATTCCCGGTGCTTGTGAGTCCTTCACAAGATGTCCTTATTGCTGCTGGCTTCTATGGTAAGGGTAGGGTTGTGGTCATGAGCCATGAGTCATATTTGATCCAGCCAGAATTCAATGAATTCATGAAGAATGCAATATCCTGGCTAAAACCATCCTCAAAAGCTGTAATTGGTATCAATGGCAACCTCTGTCACCTGGAACAGACTCTCTCTTCCTCTGGGCACAATGTTGTGAATATCTCTGGTTTGAAGAAAGATCTTGGAGTCCTCTGTACAACTGGATATGATGACAGTCAAGCACAAGAGATTGTAGCATTTTTGAGAGGAGGCGGGGGCTTGCTTATTGGAGCACAAGCCTGGCACTGGTCTCAAACCCACAAAGAAGACAACGTTTTGTGCAATTTTCCTGGGAACAAAATAACATCTGTTGCTGGGATCTATTTCACTGGCATGTATGGAGAAAAGGGACGTTTCTGTGTGAGCAAAAACATGTAATGTTGCCCAATCTACAAAGAGTAAGTGTGTTACTCTAGATGATAATACATAATAATAATAATGTAAAAAATGGTGCCAGTCATTTAGGTTCTATATATTGTTATAGGGTCATGTTCTAATCAAAGTGCAAGAATCACAGCGAATGCTACACAAAGTTTACATAAAGGGCTAGTTACATTGTTTATCAATCCCATGGATGTGGTACTCCAGTCCCCAGTAGTGTGTTTAACCTGGATTCCACTTCTCTGACAATCCTTACAACTCTATTCCACACCTGCTAATAACAACACTTCTGTACATATCTGTACACATTGGCCATCACCCCACTGCTTCACACATAAAATCAAAATATGGTAAATTACCTCAACACTACAGTAACTAATGAAGTTATTGCTACACACACTATATCAGTGTAAATTTTCTTAGAATGACTTTTTTCAATGATATTTTCAGTGTTCCTAGTTTAGATTTTATCTTTGTTTCAAACATTGCGTTGTATTGTCTGAGTATATAATACACTCTTGTCAGGTTTTGTTCTGTTGTGTATAGTAAAAGCTTTATTTGGTGTATCTCCTTTCTACTTCAATTCTACTTGCTGCCATGATGTTGAACTTGAACATTTCTTACAGTGCTGATCATATAATGTGTATCTCATTTTGTTTTTTACAGTGTGAACTTTTCACTGGATTTAAAGTGTCTCATGCAAGGTGTTAGCAACCTGGACATCAGTGGGGGCAGTGTTCCCTCTGAACTTCTGCTACATGGACCGCTGACATTCCCAATTGGCCTGAGCGACAACAATCAATGTTTTTTTGGTGCTGCATACTATGGCAGAGGGCGCGTTGTTGTGGGGACACATGAAGGCTACCTCACTAAACCAGAGCTTAAGACCTTCATTTTAAATGCAATTTCATGGCTGGGTATGGGGAGACAGGGAAAGATCGGTGTTAACAAGACATTATCAAACCTCACACGTATGTTGCAGAATGAAGGACTACCTTGTGTAGCATCAGACCTGGTTCCTGAGCTCAGTGTATATTGCTGCACATCTTACAGTGATGGAGAGGTAGAAAAAATCCATCAGTTTGTGACAGAAGGAGGAGGCCTGCTCATTGCAGGCCATGCTTGGTACTGGTCTTATTCCCATCCTAATGTGCTCTCTCAATATCCAGGGAACAAAATCCTCAACAGGTTTGGAATTAGCATTCTGGAGAGGACAGTTAGACAAGGAATTTATAAGGCTTTGGATCCCCAGTCAGCTGCTAACACGTACCACTTCCCCAAAGCAATCGGCCAACTTCTGTGTAACCTGAGGAGAGGAGCAGAGCTGACCCCACCTCTGAGTTCTTGGTTGTCTAAGCTCAGACAGGATGCCACAGCTTTTATGAAGCTACCAGCTGGTCCTCTTATTTCATCACTACAGCAAGAGCTGGTACACCTAGTACAGGGGTGTAATCTACCCAATGTTAATAAACAGTGTCCTGTGAAAAGCAGCTCCAAGGAGGCTTTCATGATGTGCCTGGCCCAAGAAGTCAGCTGTCTGGATGTCCTGCACGACCATAGATTGGACTCTGTTGATTTGCTGGGTAATCCCCCGGTCACAGTACAGATTGATGCTACAAACCTTGGTACAGTATCTTTCTTGAATTGTACTTATAATATATACATACAACAACTCATTAGAACAAACAGACAATAATAATTTGAAAACAATATATAATTCACAACTACTTGAAATCACAATGTGACATGTCATGGTTTGACAAATTTTACAACACAAAGCTCGCTCGCTCTCTCTCTCTCTCACACACACACACACACACAGATCTATAGATTATATATAAAAAAAAGTAAAAAAAGTAAAAAAAACAGGGCGCCACATAGTGTATTACCAAATGAAATAGAAACAAACACTATGCTATGATGAATTCCCAGACAGGGAAAGCACGTGACTTTCAAGTTAATAACCCGTGAAGTCAATAACACATATGTGAGTAAAGTGACTCATATCCCAAGTGAGATCACCACTAGTAAAAGATTCTGCGTACCAGATACCAAGCTTGAAAGGCACAACTGGAATGCTGATGATATTTCTATGTCTGTTTAGACGGCCAATACTGACTTCTCCTCAGCAGAATAACACCGATTACAGCTGGAACCTCAGATCATAGGCATAATAAAAAAAGCTAAAATAGTGTGATACTGTATATAACAGATTTATTTAAAACAGTGATTATCTCACTTACATAAAAACAATGTGAAGTATACACATAAAGGTTTCTTTCACCGGTAATTATCTGGGCTTCATGGAATCCAGTGGAATGGCAACATGTAGTTCTTTCTTAAACTCCACAGCCACTTAGCTGGAAAACAGACAACGGCCAATATCCACAAAATAGAGATCCAGATACACCAGATGGGTTGAAACAATCCTTAACGCGTTTCGTCCTTTCAATACGTGGACTTCATCAGGAGGGGCATGGATAGATAAAAGAAAATAGTACCAAAGCTCTAATTTATATGCACTGCCGCCATTGCAATAAACGGCACTGAATGACGTAATGCGTCTATCACGACGTGATGCGTGATGACGTGTGCGTCAACGTAGCAAGTACCGGCACATGCGCAATACATCTGCACACACGGGAGTTAATAAAAAAATTTGTGCCACTCGTTAGCACAATGGTAATATAACCATACGGTAACAATAAAAGTGATAATCTTACATGACCAATAAAAAAGTGATATCACATAAAGTGTCAATGCAGCAATAATACATGCCATGAATAACAAATGATGGACAATTTAACACATACAATAATCACCATCATAATGCATGACATAGAGAGATATAGACAGATTAAATTACTTAAACTATAAATACAAATATATATCTATTGGCCTATGACAACTTGGCCTGGGGTCAAATGACCCTTGATGATATGTATATATATTGCGATATCGCACTCATGATATGTTATATATATTAAATGAGACATAAGTGACCAAAAACAGTGTACCACAAAGTATCAGAAGTGTTATATGGCTAATTGATACTAGCCTTACAAAGGACCCATAAAGGAATAGATATATATATTAGTATGAAACCAAGGATTCACACCTACTCTAACAAATTGATATCCTCACGATCGAGAAACAAGTTTTTTTGTTTCCTACAGTGTGTCTCCACCAGTTCACAATCATTATGTTTGTCCAGAGTAATTATGGTGTAATACATGTAATGATATCAGTGATCTGCCCCAGGTGGTGATGCCTGGAGAAGTACTGGACTCTACCTCCCTCCCGGAAAAACTGCAGCCCTTCTATTTCCACCCTCAGCTGTGGGAAAAGGTCTCCAGGTAATCCTTGGGAATTCCTTATCTCCTTATTTATGGTAATAATTAAAATGTTATTTATATAGTTATAATCTTTTATTCCCAAGACCATAGACTGTGTTACCCATTTTCTGTCTGTCATGTGGTTACAGTAAGCTAGCAGGGAGTAACATGATGACGTGGATGTAGTGCCACTTGTTGTTGGCATAGCCTGGATAATTTGATAATAGCAGGTAGTCCGTTTAATTTTTCAGGCCAAATAAGCCCTGTCTATTCAGGGAAATACAACTTATGTAGCAGGCGTTTGAGTTAGTGCTTTACCAACTGGGTTTTCAAGCATAACAGGGGCTAATGCTGAGACTTAATTCCACCTACAGAAAGACTGTTTTGCTGTTGTTAAAGAGTGTAAATTCAGAATAACCTATTCTGCGCAGCATATGAAGCGATATTCTGAATCAATTTATGTTCAGTATATTAGGGTCAGTGCAATCATGTATAAAATTAATAACTGTATTGGCAAATTTTAAGAGTCATAAATGACCCCTTCAGTGCAATTTCCATTTACAGTATCCATTTGGTATTTAACAGGTTCAGGTTGGCTGTCATTCAGATGATCTGAGTGGCGCAAAGGAGTTCTGTCGTGCCCCAGTGGTTGTGCACAAAAAGGGTGTTCTTGATGAGAAGGTTTTGATATCCTATGTCTGGGGAGGCCTGCTATATATTATTGTGAAGGCAAAGAGCCAGTTGGGGATGGTTCAGGTTTCAGTGTATGGAGCAGAACCGGCTCCAACCTTTATAAAAGGTAAGCATGGGAGTTAGAACTGCTTTATTACTAGTTTCCTCCCTTTTAAGACTAATGCTAACAGTTACACTTGCTTTATGTTGGAAGGTGTGCATGTTTTATATAGTATATATAAGTGATGTTTTATTAGAGTAAAGAACTATATTATTATCCATGTTGCATTTAGGAATCCGGAAATATATATATATATATATATACACATAGAATAAATTGCATTAGAAGCACATGTTACTTTTAAACACTATGGTCATATACTCACACAACATATATGCAGAAAAGATTCCGTACAGTTATCTGTTAAAGGCACACAAATAGCACGTCTTACTACCATACTTGCCTGTTCTTGCGAATCATCCAGGACGCTCCTGAATTTTGGGGAATCCTCACAGACTTCCAGAAGAGTAGGCCACCCTTCCGGATCCCGCTTCACTTCCTTGTGAAGTTGTCAGTGCGTTAATGATGTGATCCAGGCCCCAATACTGCTGCACATATATGTGATTTTAAGACATTGCGCAGCAGCAGATAGGGCCTGATGATGCAAATATGTGTCATTCCCCCCCCCCCCCCCTTCCCTATGCTTGCCCCTTGGACCTCCCCTCTGGTATCTCTGGGTTATTAAGGGTACTTCATATCTGAAAATAGTTTGTAACACGTGTTCCATACTGTGCATTCTTTCAACATCTTCTTTTATCCTCCACTAAGGCCAAATGTTACATATTAAGGGTCACCCAATATATGGAAGTGCAGCACATTTCAATTTGCACAAATGCATCTATTTGTTTGCTTCATGCATTCTGCTTTTTAAAACTAGCCCTGTAAATGTTACACATTAATTAAACACTTATACTAGTAAACACATTTTAAAAAAATGTAGAATTAGTAAAGTAGTACAATATTAAAAACAGGACCTTAACGAACATTAAAGAAAACTTGCAAGGTCAAATCTTATTAGGACTCTGTCTCCATTTGCATCTTCCACAATCCCATGCACACCTTCATCTTCCATTATATTACAGTTGCACTTTATTTCTGGGTAATTAGGGGTACTCCATATCTGACAATAATTTGTAACACATACTTTTGCGGCCAGAACATACATGTAAATTACAAGCCGCACAAGTGTGTTATTCCTTGGCAACACTTAATATTTCCTGATGGGGACATCATTTAAAGTACATACTTGTGGCACTACAAGTGGCAGCATGCATAATAAGGCAAACATTTTTACCCTTACATATAAACATACATGAAATTTTGGCCACTAATTTATTAATAAAATAATTTTGCCACCGCAAGATAATTAATAATAATTTTTGCGCCTCTAAACAAGAAATCATGATTACTCTCATAATTATAACTTGTATTGTGTCTCCTGTTATGTTAAGAATGATCGCATAGCTCTAACGGCATGCTGTTGGAGCTATCTAGCCAATCAGAAGCAGGTCTAAAAAATGCAACGATTTCTCTGGGAATATCTGGCGATTTTGCGGCTTGTCTGACTAAACCGCTGGCAGTATAGATGTTTTAAAATCGATACACATTGCTGGAGATTGGATTTTGGACTCTCAAAATCGCAGTTTAATAGATATTGATTAAATACTCTCAGATTGATAATAAGACAATTGTAACACGTGGGCCTCAATATGGGATTTTATAAAAATGCACATGCTTATTTCATATTAAAAAAAACACACAACTATGATTTGTTTGTTGCCACATAAAGCTGGTTATGCAAATGCTATGATTTTTTTTTCACTGACACTGTGGATTGTGTTGGTCCAGTATAACAATGTGCGAACTGGGCAGTTTATTTCTTTTACTTTGGTCAGTAGATTCTTTTGACTTTTCCCCCAGGCCAGACTAGCCGCTCATCCTGGTTGGAGACCAGTCGCAATTATCCAGCTCCTTGGGCTGAGCTGATTACAGATAACATAATCCTTACTGTTCCCTCTGATGCTGTCCGTTCACTTGATGATCCTGAAGCTTTACTTTCTCAGTGGGATGAGATCATGATGGCAATAGCTGATCTTGCTGCAATTCCAAAGAAATTTCCACGTCCAGAAAGAATCGTGACTGATGTGCAGATCTCCTGCGGTAGGTAGATTGTCACCTGTCATGATGAGGGATGGAAGCACTTCTCTTTATGTCCACAGAAACATTACTCACATTCTACACCCCATAGCAGGTTTCATGTAGGCCCACTGTTTATATCCCAAATATTAATAAACACACAAAGCTTACACGTGTTCATTCAAACAACTTCCCAGTTTCTGTCACCCCCAACCTATTGAGATTAAAAAGTTACTTAAGGAACAGAATTTTGCACTGTGCAGAGCATTACGGTCCAGAACACTTTTGCCACTAATTTGAATATCCAAAGCTAAACACAGGTAAGCCAATCACAGATCTGTCGCTAAATATTATTGCTTAATCCTTTGCTGTGGTGCATTGTCCTGGATTTAGGGCTTCTTCCTATTTAACAATGCACCAGGGGTCGGTAATAGCTATTGCTGGCAATAGCCTTCGCTATTGGCCTCCAGTGAAGCTTCGCCATTTAAAGCATGGGGAAGCCTCTTTACCATGGGTACCAACAGTACAAGTACCACTGCCCTGCTATATCTACCGTCATCCAAAGATGGCAATAGGAGGTGATAGCTTGACAAAAATGCTTTATTTATTTAAATACATTTTTTTTTTCATAAATTAGATATTTGAAAATATTTTTATATTTTTTAAGGTTTCTTTTTACATTTTGTTTGCACATTTTCATGTAAAGTGGAACTGGAAGTCCAAGTGCGGGCTTCCACCTCCACTGCACATGTGTGAACCTGCCAGCTGGTTCATGCATGCACATAGGCTCCCACACCCTGGCGAAGTGGCAAGTCCAACCTTACCACCGCCAACCAGTTTAGCCTGGACAAAAATTACACACACACTAGCAACACTCCATTGATATAGTTTGTATTATTATGCCATTTTCAGGATCAGTTCTGATGAAGAGAGAAGGGACAGGTTATAGACTAGAACTGTATAACACCTTCAATTAACGTAGCAAGTTCTTTTAGGTCTGTGCTGCATCTCAGTCCACTTCACAATGTATTCGTTGCACGTTTGTTTGTTTGTTTAGATATCTCAAGGCCTGACTTATCTTTCTCAACACCAGCCCAGGTTTTCTGGGTTCACTCCATGTGCTAATTGCATATTTAAATTGGTGTCTATATATAGCAGTCAGTGAAATGCTTCAATCTATTGCTACAGGTTGGATGCATTCTGGATACCCAATAATGTGTCATCTAGAGTCAGCAAAGGCTTTACTAGACCATCAGAATATGAAGAAAAATGGACTCTGGGGACCTATACATGAACTTGGTCACAATGAGCAGAGGGGTGTATGGGAATTCCCCCCTCACACCACAGAAGCCACATGTAACCTCTGGTCTGTGTATGTACATGAGATGGTGCTGGGAATCCCACGGGATCCAGCTCACCCTGCCCTAAAGCCAAAAGACAGGGACACACGAATAAAACAGTATTTGAAGAATGGAGCCAAACTGGCAGAGTGGAGTGTGTGGACCGCTCTTGAGACCTATCTACAGGTATTATACAGATAAACCTTCATGTTTTTAAAAGATATAATAGATATGATGTAAAGTAACACTATAATCTATGTTAGATAGAAGTAGTGATTTCTTACACTTGAGCCAACATCTTGCAATACAGCCAAAAATGGTGTAATGCGTAATTTGTTTATGCTCCATTCAGTTTACAATTTTTTTAAAAAAAATACTACAACTCTTATTTTAAGGCAGTCTATAAATGATGGTAAGCCCTGCATGAGACAACATAGGAGGAGAGGCAGTTCAGCAGGGACATGAAGGTAGAGTAATCTGCAATCAGGACATGACTACAGTAGGGAACCTTGTCATGAGTCTAGCTGCTGCTCTCTGTTAGGGTTGAGAAGTGTTGCGGGTCTGGGAGGTGGACCAAAGAGACTTCTAGGTATTTGCACAGGAAATTCCCCAGGACCTGGTAAAGTCCTGTGTGCATAGCTGAGAGGTAGTGATGGTGAATGGCTGGGAGGGGTGGGGTCGTGTCACATCCTGCTGCCAGAGATATACTGTGCCAGTATGTCCAAAGACATATTGGTATATTGGTTGGCTTTTGACGAACTTAACCCTAGTGTGTGTGTCCGTATGGTAGGGAATATAGATGTAAGTTTGTGGGGAAGGGATCGATGTGAATGATTAATTATTCTCTGTAAAGTGCTGTGGAATAAGTAGGCGTTATATAAAAAACGTAATAAATATATAAATATTTAAGCAGTGTGCGCGCTCTCCACTTCCTCTTAACTGACATTCTTGTAAAGGCAATACCGCTTATCCCATTCTTCTGTTATATTGCTGATAGCAAATTAAAAAAACAAAAAACAATTAAACTGCTCATGTTGTATAGAACACAAATCTTATGCTTTCATATTATTTACCTACTGCATAAATAGTGAAAGGTATATTGTCTTTATCAATTTATTCATGCTTGATATACTGTATGTATTTCAGCTACAAGAGGGCTTTGGCTGGGATCCCTACAAACATCTATTCTCTGAGTACCAGACAATGTCAAATGTCAGCAATAACAATAAGGATAAGATGAATCTTTGGGCAGAGAAGTTTTCTCATGCAGTGAATAAGAACCTGGTTCCATTCTTCCAGGCCTGGGGCTGGCCCATTGAGGAAACAACCAGCAAAAAATTATCCACATTGCCAGCATGGGAGGAGAATCCTATGAAAACTTACATCAAGTCAAAGTAAACATAAAACTCAAATGACAGAAACTGAATTATACTGTCACATGTATTGTTACAAACAGGTTTATTTTCTTGCGGTTTATAATATGATATACTGCCAGTTATTTCCAAACTCAGGAATCAAGTGTATTATCCTATGCCAAGTCTAGCTATACACCACAGACTATAGTATCAGTCTACTGTCACCATCTTCATTGATTTAAACATTTAGAGGTATATTTACTAAACTACGTGTTTGAAAAAGTGGAGATGTTGCCTATAGCAACCAATCAGAATCTAGGGGGTAAATATATCATACTTCGGTTTCTTGAACTCGCAGGAGTTCGGCAAGATGACAGCTAAAATTTAAAGCGGCGCTGCCTTGTAAAGGCAAGTTTCCCTTTACAAGGCAGCGCCGCTTTAAATTTTAGCTGTCATGTCGCCCAACTCCCGTGAGTTGAAGAAACCGGAGTATGATACATTTACCCCTAGATGTCATTTTGTAGAATGCACTAAATAAATGAAAGCTAGAATCTGATTGGTTGCCATAGGTACATAATACTTTTAATTGTTTTTCATTACATTTATTGAAAATGCCTTAGAATTTGCTTTCCCATATAAAGTGCACTTGGAAGATGCCAAAGGCATCCCAACAAAGCTATAGGCCAAAGTCCGATCTCTGCCACCTTCAGAGAATCCAATAAATCCTCTATCATTGTGACAAGAAATTAGAATTATGGAACATGTACAGATTAAGTTGCCAAAAGTCAGTATCTCACTTGTGGCATCTTCTATTTAGAAGTTGATACCATTAGGGCTGGTTGCAACCTTGCAGTTATTAAAGAAGCTTGATAAAATATATAAAGTTGTATTAATTTTTCATTAGCTGACGGTTAGCTAGAAGCTATGACTGCCATATGTCCTCCCATTTTTCTATTATTGTATGTATGCAAGACAGTCTGTTTGCTTTGTTATTTTTTGGGGAGACATCCTCTAACCCTGTAAACTAGTGTATAGCTTGGATGGCCCTGGGTTTAAAGCAAACCTATAAGTGGGTTTTCAAAAATGAGAAGCTGCCTTCAAAATGCCAAACATGTAGATATCTGAAAAAGCTGTTGCACGGTATATAAAAATCTTTCTGTAACATTACAAAAATACTTAAATTGACCATTACTATCTAACTAACCCAGATGAAGTTACAGATAAAATAATACAAAACATGGTCAAACAGGGTTCTATCTACACAGTCTTACACACACAACCTGGCAGGAGGTAATCCAGGCTCCTGTCCCTTTAACCAATCCAGGCTTATTCATGCAGTCTGTATGTGAATCAGCCTAAAGAGATTAATACTTTTTTACATTGTTGCTAGTAGCAAGGGAGAGTGTACTTCTTCCCTGTCCACGAGCTGCCAGGGATGAGGGAGGCTCAGTCTCCTCTCCTCCCCTGTTGCCAGTGAGTCTACGGCATGAGATTTCTCTTTAAATCTCCCGCCTAAAAATACTTCCAGGGACTCTGCACCAGGTTCTGCCACTCCTGGAGCTTTCTGAGCTCCAGTGCGCGGCTCAGCCTGCTGGCACCCTCAGGAGGTGCTGCATCTCCTGGATTCCTTGAAATCCAAGAGGTTGTTCTGCAAACCCCTGCAAGCTGGCAGGCCTCGCTGGATCATCATGGAAGATAAGCACATTTGTATTAAATATATAAACTCTTAGTTTTAAAATACATTACAAATATATATAGTTACACTCCCGTAGCCTGCAGCACCTACACATTCTATATATTCAGGAAAAATGGGCGCCGTCTATTAACCGTCATGGCGCTGGAGTCCATTTAAAGATGGCCACCGCAGACTACCAGGGACCCAGCCACAGTTACTGTTTGTTTGTTAAATGCATACGGTCTAAATAAGAACCTGTTTGTATAGTATGGGCCTAAGGCAATAAAGTGAGCAAAGTAAAAAAAAAAGGAGTAAGTTTGCTCCGGAACAAACCATGTTACAATGCAAGGGGTGGAAATTAGTTTATTATTTTTCACATAAGTTAAATACTGGCTGTTTTTTCATGTAGCACACAAATACTTGATAGCTGTATTTGTACACTCAAATTTAAAGTTGATCTATGACATGCCCTATCCCAACTATAAATCTGTCCCCATAATTTAAATTTACCTCCCCCTCCATTTGCAACATGGTTTTGACCAGGTGCAAAGTTTTTCTTTTTTTATGCTTTGCCCTCCTTAATGACTCAGGCCCTATGAGTGGTGGTCGCCCGAGGACATCAACAAACATCGACAGCAAGGATGACTAGCAAGAAGACCTTTATCTCAACTGTAACTCAGGAGAAGAAAGGAAGAAGCTTTACCAATAGAACATCAAGTTATTGCAATGTCTTCACCTGTGACCTATTTTATAGTGACCAGTTTACCTTATTCTACTATATTCTACTTATTTGATGTGATGTAACTCCCTTTGCAGTCTGTGTATAAATTGACCTGCACTGACTTCTTACTGAAGTTGTATGCGCAATTTATTTCAGCGGTACTAAAATTTGCTTTAATATACAAAAAATATTTTTGTGCTTTGGAACCACATTGAGCTGTTCGGAACACCAATATTTTACCTTTAATAGAACACAAAATACACTTACAACTGCCCTCGATTTCAAAGGCGGGAGGGAGGGAAGAGGTGGACTAACATAGGCCATGTACAGTAAGGATCTGCCAAGGACGTTCTGACACAGATGTGACCTATTCAAGTCCTGGGTTTCTCGTAAGTACACTTTGTTTCAGCCATACCATTTGCAGCAACTAGAAGGCAGGTGTAAGTGCCAAGTGATAGTGATGACTGACAACGGCATGGTCTTTGTTTTAAAAACTACACGGAAGCATGCCTCTAGCTATCACAGAACATGTGTATGCAAGTAAGATAGACTATAAAAAGACATTATGGGAGGTATACAATTGTTAGCGTTAACGAAAAAAAAACAGCGCTCAAAAAATATTACGTTTATACGGTAATATTGCGCGCGAAAAGCGTTAATACGGTAGTTTACTCGGTAGTTGAAATTCCGCGAGTAATTACCATATTAACGCTAAGATTTTTTGAGCGCTCGTTTTTTTCCGTTAACGCTAACAATTGAATACCCCCCTATATGTACAGTACGTACATCTTTATGCATTTAATGTTAAAAAAAATGTTTTTAAATCCATATTGTAATAATTAATAGTTCATTTTAGAATATCAATTTTCTTTAATGCTCTCTGATGAGACCTTCTATTGCACATATAATTGTTCATATACTGTAGTCTGTATACGGGTAGAACTATGCTCAAGTTTCGTGCTCTTTTGTAAAATGCAACTTACATGTAAGTTACATTCGGATTTGAATCAGGCCCTAATTGTTTAAATTTATGATTGTCTCATAAAGGTGTCTTGTAGCAGTCCTTCCAGGCAATTCTAGATATTAAACTGTGTTACAAGTACTGACATATTGGGCCAGCATGACCTCAATTGTAGGAATGTCAACAAGGTCTTACTAAGCCTGATTTATATACAATACTGTGAAAAGTTTTAGGCAGGTGTGGAAAAACTGCTGCAAAGTAAGAATGCTTTAAAAAAATAGAAGTGTTAATAGTTTATTTTTATCAATTAACAAAGTGCAAAGTGAATGAACAGAGGAGGAATCTAAATGAAATCAATATTTGGTGTAACGACCCTTTGCCTTCAAAACAGCACAAATTCTTCAAGGTACTCTTGCACACAGTTTTTGAAGGAACTCGGCAGGGAGGATGTTCGAAACATCTTGGAGAACTGACCACAGATCTTCTGTGGATGTAGGCTTGCTCAAATCCATATGTCACTTCATGTAATCACAGACAGACTCCACAATGTTGAGATCAAGGCTCTGTGGGTGCCATATCAGAGCACAATAATAGTGTCTGCAGGCAACAGTGAAGCATGGTGAATGTTTCTTGCAAGTTTGGGGCTGCATTTCAGCAAATGGTGTTGGGGATTTGGTCAGGACTAATGGTGTCCTCAATGCTGAGAAATACAGGCAGGTAGTTATCCATCATGCAATATCATCATGGAGGCGTCCGATTGGCTCCAACTTTATTCTGCAGCAGGACAACAACCCCAAAATGAGGCTAATCTCATTAAGAACTATATTCATCGCAAAGAAGAGCAAGGAGTACTGGAAGTGATGATATGGCGCTCCACATTTTGTTAATTGATAAAAAATAAACTATTAACACTTCTATTTTTCAAAGCGTTCTTACTTTGCAGCATTTTTTCCACACCCGCCTAAAACTTTTGCACAGAAGGAGACCAGGTGGAGCGCCTGGTCTAATCAATTAAGGAGTTAGCCAGAGCAATGCCTGAAAAGAAGCTTAAAAAGGGTTTGAGCTGTGTGTGGGAGACTGGTGCCAACAAGTGGCCAGTGACCAGTTAGGGACCTAACTGTGATAGCCAGCATTTAGGGCTATGGGACTGTGTTTATTTCTGTGAATATGTTTGATTTGATTGCTGAAGACATTGCCAAGACTGTTTATCCATCCTGACAAGTAAATAAATTTTAAGGTGGTTCAGAAGAAATGTGTGTGAGGAGCCATCTGTTTGCACGCTTTTCACAAGTGGTGTCATCCTGGGATGTGCAAAAGACAGCTAGATCATTGCTGTCCCCCAAGCCAACAAATCCAGTGGTGAGTTATGCAAAACCTCCTGACTACAATATTTGTTTGCTGCATGCAAAAGGTGTCGCAAACTCTGAAAACAGAGGGCAAATGCATAGGTTTTTTTTGTTGTTTTTTTTGTTGCTTGCAAGTACTGCAAAAACCTGCTTATTTCAAATGTTTGTTTGCAAATGTGTAAAACTATTTACTACAAAATCTTTGCTGCAAATGTGTGGAGTTTATAGGTGATTCAAACCTTAACACAAAGCAGGTATATGAAATTGATTGATGGTTGTTTGTTGTGAACTACAAGTGACATACAGCCTTTTCCACAAACAAGTCTGTTTAATTTATGCTTAGGGAACCAAAGTATCATTTTCCTTCACACCAAAATAGCAATATGGAGGAACTCTTGCGGGCTCTGGTGAATGTGACCACTAGGCAGCAGGAACAGCAGGGGGCATTACTAGCTGTAGCCGATACCCAACAAGCACAGCAGACCCAAATGCTGCAGGTTACAGATGCCCAGATAGAAAATACCAAGCTCTTGCGCAAAGAGCTAGCACAAGTGAGGCAGGTGCATTATGTGTCTGAGGTGCCTGTCTTCCAAAAAATGACTGCCTCAGATGATGTGGAGGCATATTTCTTGGCCTTTGAGAAAGTCGCCCACGAGACTAAAATGGCCGCCAGGAACCTGGGTGGAGAAGTTGGCACCATATTTGAGCGGTGAAGCTCAGCTTGCCTACATTGATTTATCTGATGAGCAGGCTACTGTATACCAGGAAGCAAAGGCTGAAATCATGGCCCGGATAGGTGTTACTGGAAAGGGAAGAGCTCAGTGCTACCATGACTGGCATTATCTCCCAGGAAAATCGGGTCACTCACAGTTGGCTGATCTCTCTAAAGTGACAAAGAGTTGTCCAAATACCAATACACCTGGCCATATGGTGGAAATACTGGCAATTGACCATTGTGTCCGTGGGCTGGAAAGGAGCTTACAGAGATGGGTGATTCAAGCGGATCCAAAGTCTTATGAGGAACTTGCTATGGCGATAGACCATTACTCAGCACTGCAACGCATGTCTAAGGCTCCAGAGGAGCATCCAAAGCTATTGCTCAAGCCAAAGTGGACACTACGGCCATCGGAGTCAGTAAGAAAAGTTTCTCCACCTGTCTGTCTTGAATGTAATGAACCTGGGCACTTCCGTGTTGAATGTCCAAAGCAACAAGAACCAATGGACTGTACTATGGCTCGGCGGAGGTCAGCCTTTCCTAATTGCTGTGTTATGTCTCCCTTTATGGGGAGTCCTTCATCATTTTGGTGAATAGGAGTGCTGTTTCGGCTCTGGTGGATTCGGGAAGCAGGTTGACATTAGTCTCTAGTTCTTTAGTACCAAAAGCGGTGTCTGCAAGGTTACCTAAAGTGAAGGTGATGTGCATTTATGGAATTACTGTGGAATACAAGCAGATTCTACTTCCAATTACCCTAAAAGGCCAAACGGTTGAGGTAGTGGCTACTAGCCCCTAAACTACCATACCCACTTATCCTGGGGCGAGACTTTCCCATGTTCCAGGAAGTTCTTAGTGACCGGATCCGGCTGGACATATCGGTAAGTGACACACCAAACGAAAGTCCAATCTTAAAGGAACCTGTCCAAATCGCACTGGGCCTGGGAAAAGAGACAACAGAACTGTTGCCTATGGATGCTGAATACAGGTCCACGATCGCTACTCGTCCCAAGTCTCACCCAAGGAAACAACAGGGGAAAATGAGCTAATCATTTACCAGTGCCATGGAGACTTTGGGGTCAGCAGAGGAAGCTGAGAACTGGTTCCCAGTTCCAAGATTAATTTCCTTGCAGGACTTTGCTAGGGATCAACATAATGATGCTAACATGAAAACTACATTTAGATCTGTGGTAAAAATTAATGATGTGGTGAAAGCTGCCAGGCCGGCAGGATGAGTACCGTATTTCTTTATTAAAGGGGATTTGTTGTATAGGGCGGGGCTTGTTCAGGGAAGGAAAGTTGAACAGCTGTTAATACCGCCGGTAACCGTGCCTTTAATACTGGAAACCGCACATACACATCTTTGTGGGGGTCATTTAGGAGAGGATTAGACTCGGGAAAGAGTTTTACTACATTGTTACTGGCCAGGAATACATAGGGCTGTAAAAATCCTATCCTTATACTGCCCAGAGTGTAAAAATACCTCTACAAAACCTGACTACAGGGCCCCATTCTTGTATAGAAAGAAGAGATATAGAGTCCACAAGTTGGATAAAAGTCAAAAACGACAAGTGAAACATGTCGCTATACTAAAAACCTGGCATGAGGAGACCCTGCTGAGAGGGCCGTAGTATCCACTTTACTGGGGTTGATGAAGCCAAAAGGGACAGGTGTATGACAAAGAGGGCAGTTTACACACACACACACACACACACACACACACACACACACATACACACTAGATGGAGCGCCTGGTCTAATCAATTAATGAGTTAGCCAGAGCAATGCCTGAAGAGAAGCTTAAAAAGGGTTTGAGCTATGTGTGGGAGACTGGTGCTAACAAGTGGCCAGTGACCAGTTAGGGACCTAAATGTGATAGCCAGTGTATAGGCCTATGGGACTGTGTATATTTCTGTGAATATGTTTGATTTGATCGCTGAAGACATTGTCAAGACAGTTTACCCATCCTGACAAGTAAATAAACGTCAAAGTGGTTCGGTAGAAACCTGTTTGAGGAGCCATCTGTTTGCATGCTTTTCACTAATATATATAAACACACACACTCACATACACACATATACTGGTAGTGCTTGGCCTGCCCTATCTTCTCAATTTGCATTTTTGTTTAACAATTACATCCAATTATTTACTCTGTAATGGGCTGTATAAGGCATACTGAAGTTTTTCACAGAAAATCAGTTTTGTTAAATTAACTCTTCCACTGCTGATAAAGAAATTTTACTCATAATTCAAATATTCTGACAGTAGCCATTAACAGGTTTATTTTCTCTGCTATAAAGTGTGAGGAAGTTTGGATATCACATTACCAACCTACTTAAAAGAGGATACTATCTGCAGCGGGTAATTTTGTAATATATGCTGCATATGGATTAAATCTTGGAGGAATATTGTAGACTGCTGCCAGATTATACACAGCCCTACATACAGGCCAAATTTTAGAATGAGTTCAGCTACTGATTCAAGTGATTGGTGAGTGTCTTGAAGAAATAAAACCATATAATTGGCATAAGGCTCCAATAACTCTGTTAACTGGCTCAAGAGTCAAGCCTGTAATATCAGCACAGCTTCTCGGTTTAATAGCCAGTGGCTCAATCAACAGTTTGCTGCAACCAAATAAAGGAGGGCAGCATAAGAGCCTAGGTGGTATATTTACTAAACTGCGGATTTGAAAAGGTGGAGATGTTGCCTATAGCAACCAATCAGATTCTAGCTGTCATTTTACAGAATGCACTAAATAAAAGCTAGAATCTGATTGGTTGCTATAGGCAACATCTTCACTTTTTCAAACTCAGTTTAGCAAGTATACCCCTAGGTGTCAAAAAAATTGGTTATAGCTATATATGGTTAGAGCTATAAGGAGGATAATTACCCAGACTGGGGATCTTTATAATGTCCTACTGTCTTAAATCGTTCTGCCATTTAGGTACAATCAGAGAAAGAAAGAGTCCAGGGGCCAAAATGTATCAAGGTCCGATTTTGAATATCCCGCGATTTTCTTGCGGGTGTTTCATCTTGCAAATGTATTAAAGTGAGATTTTATGTAAAATCACCATAGATGTGTTTCTGTCAAAATCGCCATTTCCAAAATCGATAGAGATTAAAGTTCCAACAGTTTGCCACTCTAGCTATACAAGTCTCAAATCTATGAAGCTTCCTAGTTGCGTGATCAGTAAACACATCACTGTTGCACTGCCCTTGCTTATACAGCCGTGGGGTCCCCCTGCCCCCCCTGCAGCACTATTAACCCTAGTGCTGCCAGCATACTGCTGGTTGTGAAAATTGTGGAAAAATTTGCATGGAATTCCCCCGATTTTCACATAACCAACACTAGCCAAACCAGCCGGGGTGGGTGGCACTATAGCAGGGGGACAGGAGACAGGGGTCCACCTGCCATAATGACAAACCAACCCCAGGTTGGTCAGCGCTGAGTTGGATTCCCTAGGTCATCGGGTCCACCGACTAAAACAAGAAGGCCCCCACTCTAGGAATAATCAGCCCAGTGCTGAAAACACTAGGGCTCTTCCTACACCCCTGGGCGGGTGTAGGAAGACGCAATTTTCTTTTGTGGAACTACAAGTCCTAGCTATGCCAGGGTGCCATAAACAGTGTGCGCATGCTGATTCTTGTATAACTACAAGCACCAGCATATCCATGGCAGCCAGGTCATGCTGGCACTTGGAGAACCACAAGTGCCAACATGACCTGACACCCATGGCTGTCTGAGACCTGTAGTTCCACAAAACAAAATAAACCACAACTCCCTGTTTAGAACCACAACTTTTATTAAAAATAATAACCCCCACAAAAATACACTAAATACCCTCATTCATGTCCATGCTTGAGCCTCCCAAATAATTTGTAATTCCAAATTCCATGCTTGTAAATATCTTCTTTTCTTCAGACCAGAAGGGCCCCCATTATTGTATTCCAATTCCGGAACATACTTGGTCAAAAAAATTAACCCTGATTACAGACGCCGCAAACTTAGCTTATATCTAATACAAGCTCCGATACACAATGAGTTTAGCACACGCACAAGGTCTGTTTATAGTCTAAGGGGTTTTCCCATGACAGCGTGGGACACATCTTAATCAGTGCCGCATCACGGCAAATAGAGACAGCTGGGTGTGTGCACAGGCCACTTAATTAATTATCCGCCTCCTGAGCAATGAGGCGTGCCGCACAAGTATGCTACCTGACTCCTGGGCAATAGGTGTACTGTACAAATTAATTATCAGCCTCCTGGGGCAATAGGAGGAGACACTAGTCTGCTTTGCTGATTGGCCATCTGCAGTATTTAAGGCAGGGAGGGCTTAGCCTCCCTGCCAGTTATCTAGCCTCCATACTGTGCATTGCTCCCCTTCTCTTTGGATACTCTGCTGAACTTCTGATTCACCTCTGTTGTGACCCCTGGCTGGTTTCTGGACCCTGCTTGTACTCTGATTTCCCTGATATTTGGCTTTATAATTTAGATATCGCTGCTGCCCTGACCCTTTGGCCTGTCCCTGATTACTTTACTTGATTCGGACCGCGGACTGCTCTTGACCTTCCACTCCCGTTTTGCCTACCGCCTCTTATCACCTGCTGTGGTATTGTATATAAGCTTCTACTAGGCTAGAGTTAAGACCTAGGGGCATCCAAGTTCCTGTGAGTGCAACAAGCCTTATGGGAAAGGCAGCTGCTTTAGACGAAGACCTCTGTCAACTGTTCTGGAAGCTCATGCCGCTAACCATAACATTATCCTTGGTGCCCACCAATTTCAAAATCCAGAAACATGAATTAAACTTGTAAAAAGTAATCATTTTTCCTACTTGTAAAAAGTAGTTTTTACTAGCTTGAACCTCAAGCAGAGAAGATCCCTGTACTTATAGAGGTTATGGTCTGCCTACTGCTCCTGCTGCATATTGGTTTTCCAGATAGCCTCTTAGTGGCGCGTTTTGTATAACAGTTTAAATTTTATAAAAGCCATAGAACTCTTCTCTCATGCTCTGCATATATACCCTATAGGAAGAGGGGACACTCATTCTCCTCCTTAATTCATTAGCAAACAGCTGATCCGGAGAGCATACACCATGTAAAAAGAAAACATTTGTTAAAATACAAATTGAACACGACAGAAAAGTAGACAATTCCCATTCCCACTGAAGTACCCATAATCTTATATATCATAGGATTTTTTAAGGGATTACACCTTCCTCTTATACGATCACTCTGGATCCCATACTTCCAACCCATGCTCATAGTTGACATTATCTCTTCCTCTTGTTCTCAAACAACGAGGTCTCTCAAAATGTCATAGCTACAAAACTAGGACTGCAGTACTAATATCTACACATTCGGCAACTCAAATTAATTCACTATTGCTTTCCCATACTAGTTGCTTAGCAGCTTCACATTAAATTTCATGTTCTAAACAGGGTCAGTGACATTCAAACTATAAGCATAACCACTGAAGGGCAGATAATATTTCTCTTGTTAAAGTATGTTAATATCTAAAGGACAGTTTTTATTCCTCATTTCCTCCAATTGTAAACCTAAGTGTAGTAGCTCACTGATTTTCACTAAAATACAAGTGTAAAAGGTAGTGTCCTGAATTTCATGCATTCCTACTATAATCAATGATCAAAAATAAAACTAAAATATATAAAAAAACAAGATAGCCTGTAGCACAGACTAATGGATAGCACGAGACAGCCACCAATCAACTGTCTAAACATGAGGCAAGACTGTCCTGAAGAGGAAAATGGCCACCGACACACTTGCAAATCCTGCCTCTGCACCTCTGTCCCACATTTTTTACCCCAACTGTGCAAATGTGAAGCAGTCAGTGCAACTATGAAAAATCATTAGTCAGCAGCGTTTAAAGATCATCGATACATTAATGTTAGGAGGAATTCCATGTGCTGACTGCAGCCACTTGCAGCACACTTTGAACTCACCCAGATAGTGAATCACTGAATTGCTACATATAGATCATACTTGCCAACTCTCCCGGAATGTCCGGGAGACTCCCGCATTTTGTGAGAGTCTCCCGGACTCCCGGGCGAGTGTGGCAATCTCCCGAATTCTGCCCACTTCACTAGGAAGTGCCCCACTTCCTAGTGAAGTGGGCAGAATTAGATCCCAAACGCCGCGATTCCCCGTGAATCGCGGCGTTTGGCCCCGCCCCCGCTGTCAAATGACGCAATTTGCGTCATGACGTCACAGGGGGCGGGGCCGAAATGACGCGATTTCGGCCACCCCGCCCCTTCACGCCCCCCTCCACTGGCTGGCTCCCGGAAGGGAGCTGAAGAAAGTAGGTAAGTATGATATAGATCAGAAGCACCATACCTGACAGCAAACATAGAGGTGCAGCACACTCCTCACCCCACAGCAACTGCCAGTTACACTGGGGAAAAGACAACACACAAGGAAAGAAAACAATAACAAGGAGATCTTCTAGGACAGCAAACACAATTTTGATTTAACACAAACAAGAGTATGGAACAGGCATAACAATGCCCACAATCTGTCCCACAGGAAGTCTTTCTACATCTCTGCTTTCTCACCAGCTGGAAGACAACACAGACACTAAAAGGAAGGTTGGATGGAAAACACACAATATATAAATTTAAGTTCCATAATATTCAAACATCATCATACACAACTATAAATTTAAAATAACTTAAAATTGTGTTTATAAACTGCTAATTAAAGTCTTCGCAAAATACACACATATACTACAGTCATGGCCAAAAGTTTTGAGAATGACACGAATATTGGTTTTCACAAAGTTTACTGCTTCAGTGTTTTTACACCTTTTTGTCAGATGTTACTATGTTATACTGAAGAAAAATTACAAGCAATTCATAAGTGTCAAAGGCTTATATTGACAATGCAAAGAGTCAATATTTGCAGTGTTGACCCTTCTTTTTGAAGACCTCTGCAATTTGTCCTGGCATGTTATCAACTTCTGGGCCACAAACTGACTGATGGCCGCCCAATCTTGCCTAATCAATGCTTGGAGTTTGTCAGAATTTATCGAAATTTTGGGTCCATGGCCAAGAAACTCCCCAGACCTTAATCCCATTGAGAACTTGTGGTCAATCCTCGAGAGGCGGTTGGACAAACAAAAACCCACAAATTCTGACAAACTCCAAGCAATGATTAGGTAAGAATGGGGGCCATCAGTCAGTATGTGGCCCAGAAGTTGATTGACAGCATGCCAGGGCAAATTGCAGACGTCTTCAAAAAGAAGGGTCAACACTGCAAATATTGATTCTTTGCATAAACCTAATGTAATTGTCAATAAAAGCCTTTGACACTTATGAAATGCTTGTAATCTTACGTCAGTATACTATAGCAACATTTGACAAAAAAGTCTAAAAACACTGAAGCAGCAAACTTTGTGAAAACCAATACTTGTGTCATTCTCAAAACTTTTGGCCATGATTGTACCTTCTCCATTTCCTTGCGAGGTATTGCAGAAATATTATAGGTGACAGCAGCTAAGCCGTTAGAGAAGCATTTTTTTGGGCGAAAAGAAGAAAAATATGCAAATTTATCAATTACCTCATCAAATATGAAATTTCCAGCCATGTCCATTTCAATATTAAGAAGCAAAAACAATTGCAACAGTTCTTGGCCAATCATTGATCTCAATCAATTTTTACTAGTTTAAGCTTTTAATCTATTTCACAAGATACCTGGGTAGAAGCTAATGTAAGAAGAGTTTTGTACATATCAAACAGATTTGTATATGCAACTGAGTGTAGATTGTGATCATATAGGAACTAGTGGAAACAGGTCAGGCAATTTTCACAGGCTTTTTAATTTTTCATATCATTGGACATTGTTTCTTCATGAGAAGAATATGGATTTTTAAGCACTGAATAAATATGCACAAAACCTAGAAGCTCTATGTTAATCTGAGCATTATTTACCTCGGCCAGATTGGCAACAGTTTTCAGAGCTTCTGATGGTATCTCACCCTGACCCTGCTTCATTTGGTTAAACTGCTTTGGGCAAAGTAGGTTAAATTCTGAAACAGGCTTTTTTTTATATATACTCTCTACCACTTGATAAAGTACAACATAGTGGGCCTGATTCATCTTCAGACGAAAGTCCCACTACGTGCCGTATCTTGCGTAAAATTTCTCTGTGTAGGCTCAGAAAAAGACCTTATGTCAGTGAACGCAATTGCATCCAGTTAATGTCAAAACATAAATGTCACTTCAGAGTGTCAGTACAAGCCAGGTCAACAACAACAACCAGGAGCATATACAGTACCAAACAACAGGCATAAGAGAAGTCAGGAACGGTCCAGGTTAGAATTCATAGAAATCAGCCACGAAATGTATAGGAATGCTGATTAAGGTTTGGAGTCTAATACTCTGGCACATGCCTGTGTTTAGAGCAGGTTTAAATAGCTTAGCTGATGAGCAGGTTTAAATAGCTTAGCTGATGAGCAGGTTTAACTAGCTTAGCTGATGAATGGCAGGTTTAAATAGCTTAGCTGATGTATATAGCACACATGGCTACAGGTTCAGAGCTCTTAAAGGGCCATGCGCCTTCTGTTGTACAGAGTAGGATTGTGGAACAGGGATCTGCATGTAGAGCAGAGAGAAAAGTAGAGAAAGCGTGTCAGACAGCAGGTATGAAAAGTAACAGTCATACTTTGATGTGTGACATAGGGCCTCTATATTTACTTTTAATTGAAAGATAAATACACCAAGCAGCCACAATATAAAAACCACCGTCCTGTAAGTTGCAAGGTGGGGCCTCCATGACTCGGAGTTGTTTTTCCAGCACATCCCACAGATGCTCGATGGGACGGAGATCTGAGGAATTTGGAGGCCAAGTCAATACCTTGATCTCTTTGTAATGTTCCTCAAACCATTCATGAACAATTTTTGCAGTGTGGCAGGGCGTATTATCCTACTGAAAGAAGACATTGCCATCAAGGAATACCGTTGCAATGAAGGGATGTAGTTAATCTGCAACAATGTTTAGGTAGGCATTCACATGAATGCCAGGACCCAAGGTTTCCTAGCAGAACATTGCCCAGAGCATCACACCTCCTTCCCCGGCTTGCCTTTTTCCCATAGTGCATTCATCTCTTCCAGAAGTAATCGATGCATGCGCATCCATCCATCCACATTATGTAAAAGAAAACGTGATTCATCAGACCAGGCCAACTTTATCCATTGGTCCATGGTCCAGTTCTGGCACTCACATGCCCATTTGTAGCCACTTTCAGCGGTGAACACGAGTCAGCATGGGTACTCTGAAAGGTCCACAGCTACACAGCCCCATACGCAGCAATCATAACAGCAATGATACCTTTCTATCATAGTCAACATTAACTTTTTCAGCAATTTGTACTACTGTAGCTCTTCTGTGGGATTGGACCAGATGGGCTAGCTTCGCTCCTCACACACATCAATGAGCCATGGGCGCCCATGACCCTGTGGCCGGTTCACCGGTTCTCAATCCTTGGAACACTTTTGGTAGGTACTAATCACTGCATACCAGGAACACCCCAGAAGACCTGGGGCTAGATTTATTAAACTGCGGGTTTGAAAAAGAGATGTTGCCTATAGCAACCAATCAGATTCTAGCTGTCATTTAGTGTACTCTACAAAATGACAGCTAGAATCTGATTGGTTGCTATAGGCAATATCTCCACTTTTTCAAACCCGCAGTTTAATAAATATACCCCCTGGCGTTTTTGAGATGCTCTTAGCCAATCAGCTAGCCATCACAATTTGGCCATTGTCAAATCCTTACGCTTGCCCATTTTCCTGCTTCCAATACATGAACTTCAAGAACTGACTGTTCACTTGCTGCCTAATCTTGTCTTCGTCCTTAACTGACCTCCTCACCGTGACTTTACCTTTTCCCCCTGGATCTGCACCCTTGCCTGCACCTCAGACTTGATTGGTACCTGTTATTACTTTACCGGATTTTAATCTTTATCTGTTTTATTTTACCTGATTTTATTTTACCTGCCATTATTTTGTTTTGTTTTATATTATTTTACTTTCCTTTACTCTGTTTTGTTTCTATTTTTTTTTCCTGATTTTACACTTACCTGGTACGATTTTATTTTTGTTACTATATATTTTTTACTATTTGTACCTGTTTTATTCTGACCTGTCTCATTGCCCTTAGTATCTCTCTGTCCTGTTGTTCCATGCCTTCCACGCCCTAACTTTGCTATTGTCTTCCATTTTGCTATTGTATTCCATTTTGCTATTGTTTTCCATGCTGCTATTGTCTTCCATGCTGCTATTGTCTTCCATGCTGCTATTGTCCTCTATTCTGCCATTGTCTCCCTGCTGTCTTCCATTTTACTATTGTCTCCCTGCTGTTTTTATCTATATTTCTCTGTCCTCTCTATCTCACTGTTCTGTTACTCCTTGCCATATTTCCTGTTTTTGTCTTCCTAGCCCTCCCTGCCTTATCTTTAGCTCCATCATACTAGGCATCTCTTACCCTCATATCTTTGGCTCTTGGTCTCCCTTCCTCCTCCCTCCACCCTCTTTTTTGCTATCTCTCTCCCTACTATGCCTCCCCGCTCTCGTTCCATATCCATACTCTCCCCCCGCCCTACCTCTCCTGCTCCTCCCCGCCCTCCCCCGCGAACTGCCCTTCTTACAAACCTCATCCCCATCTCCCCCCTCTCTCTTGTGCCCTCTGGAACGGTAGATCAGTCCGCAACAACCTGACTGTTATCCACAACCTCCTTTTATCCAACTCCCTTAACCTTCTTGCCATTACTGAAACATGGCTCTCCGATTCTGACACCGCCTCACCCGCTGCCCTTTCCTATGGTGGCCTCTCCTTCACCCACTCCGCCAGACCTGTTGCCCGCCCAGGCGGGGGAGTGGGCTTCCGCCTTTCCTCCACCTGTACTTTTTGTGTCATTCCCCATGAACCCCCCTCTCCTTCTCCTCCTTTGAAGCCCACTCTATCCGCCTCTTCTACCCCATCCATCTCCATGTCACTGTCATCTACCACCCCCGTGACCCCACCTCCCTCTTCCTTGACAACTTTGCTGCCTGGTTTCCTCACCACCTCTACTCCGACCTCCCCTCCATCATCCTTGGCGACTTTAACTTCCCCATGGACAATCCCACTTACCCAGCTTCCAGCAAACTGCTCACCCTTTCTTCTTCCCTTGGTCTCACCCAATGGACCTTCTCCTCTACCCCCTGCCTTGGTCACTCCCTTGATCTTGTCTTCTCCTACCTCTGTAGTCTCTCTGACTTCTCCATCTCTCCCTTTCCTCTATCCAATCACCATCTCCTCTCCTTCTCTCTCTCCTCTTCCCCTGCTCCCCTCCCGCTGCCCAAACCTACTCTGTCCATACGCAACCTCGACGCTCTCAACCCGGCCTCTCTGTCCTCCTCTCTCGATACCCTCCTTTCTCCCCTTTCTTCCCTGGCCTGCCCCAACCAGGCGGTCTCCCTCTACAATCTCACCCTCACCTCTGGATGCTATCGCCCCTGCCCACTCCGTCCACCCTTGCTGTTCCAAACCCCAACCCTGGCACTCCAAATTTACCTGCTTCCTCAAAAAATGCTCCCGTACCGCTGAACACCACTGGAGAAAATCCCGCTCCCTGACTGACTTCCTCCACTTTAAATTCATCCTACAGCTCTGCCCTCTCACTCGCTAAACAATCTTTCTTTAAATCCCTCATCTCTTCCCAATCCTCTAACCCCCGCCGCCTCTTCGCCACCTTCAGCACTCTCCTGGCCCCACCCCCTCCACCCTGACTGCCTCCGACTTCGCCTTTTTCTCCTCTAAAATTGAGGCCATCCGACTTGATATCTCCTCCTCCACCCCCCCACTTTTCCGTACTCCCCCCCCCTTGCCACCTTCCCTTCCACTCCTTCCGCCCCACCACGGGCGAGGAAGTCCACTCTCTCATTTCATCCTCCCCCCCATCTACCTGTCCCCTGGATTCCATCCCCTCCCACCTTCTTCGCTCCCTTTCCCCCACCACCTGCTCCCACCTCTTTAATCTTTCCCTCTCCACCGGCATCTTCCCCTCCTCCTTCAAACATGCTCTCGTATCCCCAATCCTCAAGAAACCTAATCTTGACCCTACTTCTCCCTCTATCGCCCCATTTCACTTCTCCCCTTTGCCTCTAAAATTCTCGAGAGGCTAGTCTGCAGCCGTCTCTCCTCCTACCTTTCCGAACACTCCCTCCTTGATCCTCTCCAGTCTGGCTTCCGCCCCCTTCACTCCACTGAAACGGCCCCAGCTAAAGTCACCAACAATCTCCTCTCTGCTAAAGCCAGGGGCCACTTCTCCCTTCTCATCCTCCTTGATCTCTCTGCAGCCTTTGACACCGTCGACCACCCCTCCTCCTCCACACCCTCCAATCCTTTGGCCTTTCCGGCCCAGTCTTGTCCTGGTTCACTTCTTACCTTGCTGACCAATCCTTCTCCGTCACCACCTCTGGATCTCTCTCCCCCCCGTCCACCCTTCCAGTTGGGGTCCCACAGGGCTCTGTCCTGGGACCCTTACTCTTCTCTCTCTACACCTCTTCCCTGGGTGAACTCATCAGCTCCTACGGCCTCAACTACCACCTCTACGCTGACGACACTCAACTTTACCTCTCCTCTCCTGATCTCTCTCCCTCCCTCCTCTCTAGGGTGTCCGCCTGCCTCTCTGCCATCTCCTCCTGGATGTCCTCTCGATTCCTCAAACTTAACCTCGCCAAAACTGAACTCATAGTCTTTCCTCCCTCTCACATCTCGCCCCCTTCTGACCTCTCTATCACTGTCGACAACACCTCTATCTCCCCTGTCCCCCAACTTCGCTGCTTCAGGGTCATCCTCGACTCCTCTCCTTTGGCCCCCACATTCTCTCTCTTGCTAAATCCTGCCACTTCCAGCTGCGTAACATCGCTCGCATCCGGCCCTTCCTCTCCCAAGATGCCACCAAACGTCTTATTCACTCTCTGATCATTTCCCGCTTGGACTACTGCAACGTCCTCCTTACTGGGTCCCCCCACTCTCATCTCGCTCCCCTTCGATCTGTTCTTAACGCAGCCGCTAGGCTTATCTTCCTTACTCGCTGCTCCTCGTCTGTCTCCTCCCTCTACCTATCCCTTCATTGGCTCCCCTTCCCCTACCGAATCCTCTTCAAGCTCCTCACTCTTACATACAAGGCCCTCACCAACTCCACTGCACCCTACATCTCCACCCTCCTCTCTTTTCATGCTCCATCCCGCCCTCTCCGATCTGCCAATGACCGTCGCCTCTCTTCCCCCCTGATCACCTCCTCCTAATGCGCGTATCCAAGACTTCGCCCGCGCTGCCCCCCTCCACTGGAACAAGCTCCCTCCCTCTATCAGAACTTCCCCTAATCTGTCCAGTTTCAAACGGGCTCTAAAAACCCACCTTTTTCTTAAATCCTTCCAGTCTCCCACTTAATTTACTACCTTTTCTTCTACCTCTTCCCCTTCATTCCCATTCCCTTATCCTTATCTCTCTCTCTCCCCCGTGTCTCTCTGTCTGTCTACCCCACCCCTTAGATTGTACGCTCCTTTGAGCAGGGTCATCTCTCCTCCTGTCTTCACCACTTAACTCGGCTCTCCAGCTACCTAGCTCTCCTCTTTGAGGACCCTCTTCCCCCCATCCCCTCTCGCTCCTTCCTCTCCCCTCTGGGGGTTTCCCTGTCATCCGGGCCCTCCCTCTTGGGCTCAGCCGTATGCAGGACCTTCCCCTCTCACCCGCCCCTATAGCTGTGCTTTGAGCTCACTGAGTTACTGTGCTTATTGTTTACTGTACTGTGCTGTCTCACCTTGTATTGTAATTTTGTTTGTCCCTGTACGGCGCTACGGCCACCTAGTGGCGCCCTATAAATAAAAATTATTAATAATAATAATAATACTTCCTACCCCTTGACAATTGTAACAAATTAATCAATGTTATTCACTTCACTTGTCAGTGATATAATGTTATGGCTGATCAGTGTATATATCATTATAGTGTAAATTAAATTTTATATTTGTTACAGATGTGACTGAAATAAGTAGAATTTTTTTTATTAATTAGAAAATAAATATTACATATATTGTTTAATCATACTGAGCCAGTTCCTATGCTGTTCCTGACATTGTGATAAGAAATAGTATTTAATGCATTTTATAAATATATATATATATATATATATATATATATATATATATATATAGATAATATAAAGTGGTAAACAATGACGCTCACAACAGTATTGTATATATATATAGTATGCTAAAAGGTCCACTTGAACACCTCTTCCACGTATGGAGGCAGCCTTCCTTAAAAATGGTTGATAAGTCCAAGATAAATAGAATAGGTAAAACACAGGAAAAGGCGCACAATGGTGTGATAATATTTGGAAAAATAACCAGAGTTCAGTGGATATGTATATAGTCCAAGATATGTTAGTATTTCAACTTCTGGATAGTCCTCTAGGACCATAAGTATAAGTCCAGTCTTGTATACATAAAAAAAGACAGAAAAAACAAAGAGATCAGAGAACTTGTGTGTATTAGTGATAGCCCATCACCATATGTATACAAACAAGTAAAATAAATAGCTTATCTGTATAGATTTTTCTTGTTCAAAGACAGGAAGACCGCTTATCTGTATAACCGCTTCTCAGTAATATATAACCAGCATTTCAGTCATCTCGGTCTCTCCGAAAAACAGCCTAATCAGCACATCTGTATGTCTGCTCCTCCGTCATACACCAGTCACAACATTTCTCCTCCACTCATCAGATATGGGGAAACAAGATAGTGTACCATATGGTGTAGTATTTCAAAAATGCAGTATTTAATTAGCAAATCATATAAAATGCGCACTCACAATAAATCAATATAAAACAAGCTTATCTGTAATACAGGTTACACTGGTCTCTGTTATACCAGCCCCTCGGGTGCACACAGGAACTTCCCAGTCTCCACACAGAAAACCTGAAGAAGTCATTAGACGATACGCGTTGAGGCCTATTCTACCTACTATACCTCACTGGGCTATGTCCATTGGATTATCCTACCATTAAGTTTTCTGTGTGGAGACTGTGGGAAGTTCCTGTTTTTCGGAGAGAGACAAGAACACTAGTTCTCTGATCTCTTTGTTTTTTCTGTCTTTTTTTATGCATACAAGAGTGGACTTATACTTATGGTCCTAGAGGACTATCCAGAAGCTTGAAATACTAACATATATTGGACTATATACATATCCACTGAACTTTGGTTATTTTTCCAAATATTATCACACCATTGTGATCCTATTCCTGTGTTCTACCTATTCTCTCTCTCTCTCTCTCTCTCTCTCTCTCTCTCTCTCTCTCTCTCTCTCTATATATATATATATATATATTAGTCCATAAATATTGGGACATCTACACAATTCTCATATTTTGGGCTCTATACATCACAATGGATTTGAAATTAAACTAACAAGATGTGCTTTAACTGCGGACTTTCAGCTTTAATTTGAGGGAATTTACATCCAAATCAGGTGTAGGAATTACAAAGTTTTTCTATATGTGCCTCCCACTTTTTAATGGACCAAAAGTAATGGGACAAACTAAACAATCCTACATCAAACTTTCACTTTTTAATACTTTGCTGCAAATCATTTGCAGTCAATTACAGCCTGAAGTCTGGAACGCCTAGACATCACCAGACGCTGGGTTTCATCCTTGGTGATGCTCTGCCAGGCCTCTACTGCAAATGTCTTCAGTTCCTGCTTGTTCTTAGGGCATTTTCCCTTCAGTTTTGTTTTCATCAAGTGAAATGCATGCTCAATCGGATTCAGGTCAGGTGATTGACTTGGCCATTTCATAACATTCCACTTGTTAGCCTTAAAAAACTCTTTGGTTGCTTTTGCAGTATGCTTCAGGTCATTGTCCATCTGCACTGTGAAGCACCGTCCAATAAGTTCTGACACATTTGAATGAATAGGAGCAGGTAATATTGCCCGAAACACTTCAGAATTTATCCTGCTGCTTTTGTCAGCAGTCACATCATCAATAAATACAAGGGAACCAGTTCCATTGGTAGCTATACATGCCCACGTCATGACACTACCACCACCATGCTTCACTGATGAGGTGGTATGGTTTGGATCATGAGCAGTTCCTTTCCTTCTCTATACTCTTCTCTTCCTATCACTCTGGTACGAGTTGATCTTTGTCTCATCTGTCCATAGGATGTTGTTCCAGAACTGTAATGTCTTTTTTAGATGTTGTTTGGCAAACTCTAATCTGGTCTTCCTGTTTTTGTGGCTCACAAATGGTTTACATCTTGTGGTTAACCCTCTATATTCACTCTTGTGAAGTCTTCTGTTGATTGTGGACTTTGACACATGTACACCTACCTCCTGGAGAGTGTTCTTGATTTGGCCAACTGTTGTGAAGGGGTTTTTCTTCACCAGGAAAAAAATTCTTCTGTCATTCACAGTTGTTTTCCATGGTCTTCCGGGTCTTTTGGCGTTGCTGAGCTCTCCGGTGCGTTCTTTCTTTTTAAGAATGTTCCAAACAGTTGATTTGGCCACACCTAATGTTTTTGCTATCTCTCTGATGTTTTGATTTTTCAGTCTAATGATGGCTTACTTCACTGATAGTGACAGCTGTTTGGATCTCATATTGAGAGTCGACAGCAACAGACTCCAAATGCAAATGTCAGACCTAGAATCAACTCCAGACCTTTTCCTTGCTTAATTGATGATGAAATAACGAGGGAATAGCTCACACATGTCCATGAAATAGCTTTTGAGACGATTGTCCCATTACTTTTGGTCCCTTAAAAAGTGTGAGGCACATATAGAAACCGTTGTAATTCCTACACCATTCACCTGATTTAGATGTAAATACCCTCAAACTAAAGCTGACAGTCTGCAGTTAAAGCACATCTTGTTAGTTTCATTTCAAATCCATTGTGGTGGTGTATAGAGCCCAAAATATGAGAATTTTGTCGATGTCCCAATATTTATGGAATTGACTGTATAATACATATACAACACACACACATATACACACATACATATACAAATACACACACACACACACATATTTATATATATATATATATATATATATATATACATATATACACACACACGCAGAGAGAGAGACACAGAGAGGGTACTTTAAACATTACCTCAATGTGAGATTTACTGAATGCATAATCTGTGTTGCCTAGGCCCCATGGATTTTATCTGTGAATATAACACTCCCCTTTTGCTTTTATAATTAGAGAAATTAGTATCAGAATAATATGGTGTTTATATATATATATATATATATATATATATATAAATATATATATATATATATATATATATATATATATATATATATATATATATAAAAAATATATATTATTCTTTTTTTTTTTTTTTTAAAGACATAATTATGATTAACTTGCTTCTGTTTGCAGTTGGTTCCAGACAATGGCCACACACACTTTCCCCACCTGTAACCACAGGTGTTATTCTGCTATATTATGTATCTAGTGTTCCTCACACCTCCTAGATTGTAAACACATTTGGGCAGGGCCATATTTACCTTCTGTTTGTATATCATTTGTTTTTGTCATTCAGCGCCTTATAAATAATGTAATAATAAAAGATAATAATGTGTTATCCTCATCGGCATAAACAAAATATGTAAACAGAATACATGAATACGAATACCCTGATACAAACAGGAATTCACTTTTTTGATACTTATACATTATTTTGTTGTTTTATTACTTGAAGTCATAATTCTTCATTTTGTAGACCTTTATTACTGTGTATGTGTTGTCATATGGAAAAAAAATATCTTGATATGCTGTATAAGGAGAGTTGCCTAATCAGAATAGTATGCAGATAGGCTATATTTTTGTCCACTTTGTCTACAACTCCAAGTCACTGGCATTAATCAATAATCTGCCCTGTTATCAGCTGTGTTAGCTGCACCACTTTTTTTTACCTCCTTTACTAGTTTATATTTCACATTTTTAAAATAAAGATAATCGCAGCAGATTACTTTCAATATATATTTTTGCAGTTGTAATGTTGAGTGCATGTGAGGATTGTTTGACCATGTTGCTATATGCTTTTACCTTGTATATTTTTAAGTGGGATCTAAACAACTGTTAGATGGGTATCTGTATAGGGCCACTCTGCTGTGTGACTTGTCTGATGTTGTAAGAACTTGGAATAGTCCCTGAAGCTTTTCCCACATTCAGTGCATGTGAAAAACTCTGCAGAATGCGTCCTCATGTGTCTGACCATAGAGGATTTGAGGCCAAACCTCTTCCCACACTCTGTGCACATGAAAAGCTTCTCTCCGGTGTGTATTCGCTGGTGTACAATAAGGGATGACTTCCGTGTGAAGCTTTTCCCACACTCAGTACATAGAAAGCGCTTTTCTCCACTCTGAGTTCTCTTGTTACTTTGATCAGATCCATCCCATATGTTTATTCCAAAGGTACCATTACTCATCCCATTTAGCATAGGTTGCTCTGAATGGTTTTCACTTTCATCTGTCCTCTGCATCTTCCCAGAACTTTCTTCAATTAAAGATTTTGAAAAATCAAATTCAACTCCCCAGTCAAGTGAATAAGGGTATGTGGTAATTTCTTCATTTTTATGGCTCTGAAGGTGCTCACCATCTGTAAGATAAGAAACTCACAATAGTTTACAATTTGGAAATATGCTACTCACTGCCTAATATGTTAAAACCAACATAATGGAATATTCATAAAAAAAAAGCTTAATTATTGTGGAGAACATTGTATTAATTTTGTGCAGACATGATTTGACTATAATATACATAACCTAATGAATAGCTAAGTGATAACTTGTATTATGGGAGCCTCTTGAAATGATCAAGCTACAACATATTTCATACATATATTATAATAAATGTATGAGAAAATTCATAAATAATATAACATAGAATTTGACGGCAGATAATAACCGCTTCGTCCATCTAGTCTGCCCATTGTTTTATTAGCCTATGGTAACCTTAAACCTTATTTGATCCATTATTCTTTTTAAGGACAGCTTTATGTCTATCCCAAGCATGTTTAAACTGCTCTACTGTATTAGCCTCTACCACATCTGATGGGAGGCTATTCCACTTATCCACTACCCTGTGAAGTAGTTTTTCCTCAAATTTCCTCTGAACCTACTTCCCTCCAGTGTCAGTGCATGTCCTCGTGTTCTAAGACTTCTCTTCCTTTGAAGAATGTTTCCCTCATGTACCTTGTTCAAACCCTTGATATATTTGAAAGTTTCTATCGTGCGCCCCCCTTTCCCTTCTCTGCTCCAAATTATACATATTATGTTATTTTAGTCTTTCCAGGTAAGTTTTATGCTGTAGGCCGTGGACCACTTTAGTTGCCCTTCTTTGTATAGTTTCTAATGTATTTATATCCTTCTGGAGATATGGCTTCCAAAATTGAACACAGTATTCTAGGTGAGGCCGTACCAATAACCTATACAGTGGCATTATTACTTCTTTCTTTCTGCTACCGATTTCTCTCCCTATGCATCAAAGCATCTGACTTGCCTTCCTCATTGCTTTGTTACATTGCTTACCTGCCTTTAAGTCACCTGAAATAGGGACTCCTAGATCCCTTTCCTTCTCAGTAGTTTCCATTATAGTGCCATTAATACTATATTTAGCCTCTGGGTTTTTGAGACCCAAGTGCATGACTTTGCATTTTTTGGCATTAAACTGTAGTTGCCACTCTCTTCACCATTCCTCTACTCTACCTAGATCATCAATCATTTGGTTTACCCCTCCTGGTGTGTCTACCCTGTTGCATATCTTTGTATCATCTGCAAAAAGGCATACTTTCCCTTCAATACCATTTGCAATGACTCCAATAAAGATATTAAAAAGCACTGGTCCAAGTACAGATCCTTGGTAACCTTTCTCTCCTGGAAATGTACTTCATTTACTATAACTCTCTGTTTTTTATCCTATTCTATCTATAACGTGTTTTACAGAATAGTGACAGGACAGGGACGGATAACATCACATTTCAATATTTTTTATGGATTACTAGATAGTAAACCCGGGCTCAACAAATAATTTAAAATCTCTGAGCCCGCCTAACAATTTAGGAGTCAGGCAAATTTTAAAACTTTTTTTTATGTGGCATCTGCTAATAAATAACCAACCATACACAAAGCTGCTACAATCTTTACATACGGATCCCCACCACATTCCATGCGCTATGCTCCTTCTCACTCCTCAAACCCATTAACTGCCCCCATAGTTTCCTCATTGTCCACTCAAACCTCTTCTCTATGCCTTTGTCCCTCATCATCCTGCTCTCCTCATAAACCTTCTATCAAGAGGACACCTTGACACCCCCATCCTCACTATAATTGCAATGATTAATGGTCACATTTGTGATGTATAACAAAGTGCATCACATGTTCATGTTTAACAGAGATGACTAGAAGACACTGAAGCTGCCAGAGAGCATACCTGTCAGACCATTGCTTATCAAAAATGCCACAGAACAAGAGGCAAGAGTAGATGTGTGGCTGGATTCTGATTGGTTGGCTCAGTGCAGTCTACCCCCTCTCCCAGATTGGCCACTCTGCTCAAATTATCTACTATTATTAGTCCAGTATTTCAAGTGCTTATTTGAATGTATGGCAAGGATGAAAACTGATTTTGGCTGTATATAAAAGAGCACATGTTGCTGTATTCTGTGTGTATCTTGTGTACCTTGTGACCTACAGATAAGAGCTAACCCTCTAATCTGTTCCCAGGTTGTCTAGTGTTGAACCCAGTGCCCTGAGCCAGCACTCTGCCTACTGTACTGCAGTCCTGATCCTATTTAAGTGGCCACGAGCAAATGGCCACATTAATTACACTTTACAATCATAGAGTACACTATGACCTCCTGTTTATACTAGAGTAGTCTATAGAAAATGGCCATCTCTCTGACAACTCAAGCTTGGAAATTGGATCATTCAACTTACAAGGCCCCTAAGGACAACAGCAAATCTGCATCTTAATGGCTGCAAAAGAAAGAGTCAATATTTTGGAACCTCCAAGTCAAACTCCTGACGTCAACACCATTCTGTTGCTTGACCTGGAGAGCCTATTTTATAATGGAATGCTCTCAAATATCAATGAACTGAATGAGTGTTGTAAGGAGGACTCGGTCAACTAATTTAGAGCTACAAATTAATCAATAGGTCATATTTTCAATTTAAAAGAATGTCACATATGCTAAAGCTATTTTTATTTCTTTTGCAATTCTAGTAGTTTAAAATGATTAAACTGAAATTAATTCAAACAGTTCTAAATGTATATCGCCACAATAATGATTCTGAAAGCACAGCATTTGAAAAATAGTACTAATCTTGCAGTTGAAGCTTCTACAAACTTGATATATTCCTGGGATCACATAATGTATGTTTATACTTATTTTTTATGCTTTAGCTATACTCCTGTAAATTTTAAAGTTTACATTTGTTCAGCTCTACCTAAACAGTCAGTACTTTATCATTATGTGACTTCAACTGTAAACCCCCTCTACTTCTAATTCATCTTTTACCTCAACCTAAACCCCACTTACTTTAAAACCAATCTTGACATGTTGGTAATACCTCCGAGCTCCCACTGCACCAATTTCTCACTCTCTCTTTCAGATTGGGACAACTCGATTTAAGAATATTACACTCAAACCAGATTTTCTATGCAATTGCTACATTTTTAGCAAACAAACCAAGAGTTAAAAAAAAGCTTTTCAGACCATTTTTATGAAACATTATATAGTATTCATAAAAATGATCTCTTGGATAACAAAAGGAAAGTGTCAAACCAAAACTACTTGTTATCTAGTAGACTCCCAAAGCTGAAACCAACCTCAATAATCAAACTTAACCAATACAGTAATGCAGAACAGACTAAAGAAGCCTAAAAATAACAAAAATTTTCAAAAGCTACAGGCATTGACTGCTTTCCTATGTTTTATATGTATGTATTATAAAATATTTGCTCTAGTATTACTCCCATAGCTGTCCCAGGCTTTTTACTCCATAATACAAGGTAACTATTTCCACCCAGACATCACCCGCTCTAATATAAGTGTTATTCTGAAACCAACTACAGACCAATTTCCCTTTTACACACCATCCTTAAACTTTTTGTTAAGGTACTTACAAATAGACTTAAACCTCTACTCCCCAACCTTATTCACTGAGATAAGGTCGGATTTGTTTCCACCAGACACGCCTCAGACAACACATTAGTAGGATCACCAAACTTATACATTATACATCACAATCCTTCTGATGCAATATTTAAGTTCTGTCGCCTTCCTGTCAGCTTCAACCAGTCTGGCCATACTCATAGAAACATGGAATTTGATGGCAGATAATATACACTTAGTTCACCTAGTATTCAAATAGAGTTTGAGGTTACCATAGTTTAAAAAATGGGCAGACTAGATGGGCCAAGTGGTTCTTACCTGCCATCAAATTCTATGCGTCTATGAAAATGGTTCAAGCTGGCAGGAAGGCGACAGAATTCAAATAACCATGCATTACAACAGTGGTAAGCAGAAGAACATCTCTGGATGGACAGCATGTCAAACCTTGAAGTGGATGGGCTCATTGGTATCCCCTTCAGTCAGCTAAGTAGAGGAAACTGAGGCTACAGAGGGCACAGGCCCAGCAAAACTCATCTGACCTCTCATTAACAAGGCGTTTTCACCCACAGAACTCACTGGATGTATTTGTACTGCGCATCATTTTCTGTAAACTCTAGAGAGTGAATGAAAATCCCAGTAGATCAGCAGTTTCTGAGACTCAAACCTGGCAACAACAATCATTCCACTGTCAAAGTCATTTCTTCCCCATTCTGGTGTTTGGTCTGAACAACAAGTGGACTTCTTGATCATGCCTACATTGAGTTGCTGCCACATTATTGGTTGATTAGATATTTGTGTTGACGAGCAGGTGTACAGGCTTACCTTATAAATTGGCCACTGAGTGTATATTATTATATTATACATAGAAAAATTGAAAAAGTAAACTCCTCATGTACATCAGTGTCATACAGTTCAACATTCAAAAATGCTTGCTATAGAAAGAGGGTCTGTTGGGGACATTTAGGAAAATTATGCAGAAAAGGAGATTTTGCAATAGCACAGCATGCCATAGCAACCAATTCAATTCTAATGTCATTTGTCTAGCTAGTACAATTTGGAAAATTTACCTACAGAACAGTTTTCACAAATGAGCCTATTGTCCTGTGCTTGCTTTGGTTATAACTGACCTGTGCAGGTGTTTTCAGGGGTTTCCTGCTTTATATTCATAGACTCGTTCTGTATTTTCTCCAGTGTGTCAACAAACTGTGAATCCACATAGTCATTTTTAGGTAGCGATGTGAAAGGCAGTGGATATTTATTACCATGGGACCTCTGGTTCTTGTCTAGTAGACTTGAATCCTGCTGTTTCAATGAAGGCGCTGTTGTCTCAACCTCATCTGTGTTTAGAGACTGCTCTTCTCTGGGTTCAGTCTTAGATACAATATTGTGATTTAACTGCAGCTGATCTGATGACAAAAAAATTGTGTTATGTTGTTGTTTAAGAAGAACAATATATGTTAAATGACTTAAATAAATGCAAAGTATTGAAAATGTAGGAGGCAGGAAGAAGTGGATATTGGGAATCTCAAACAGAAGTGTATAAAATGTATATTAGAAAAGAAGTTAAAATGGTCTGTTTACATTAATGGCAAGAATAACTTGCTACTTTGTCTGTTTCAGTCAATTAAATACATGTTTAATTATATTTCACTAGTTTAGATCATTATAATCAATTCTGACTTATGTGTATTATGAAATTGCACTAATTATTTGCCACAATAATGCATGTGTGGTTATGTCGATTCATTCAATACCATGTATTTATCATTGAAGTATTTTGTCTTTAGAGGTGCTATTCTACAACAGTCTATTTTGACTCTCAGAAAAGATGGACAGTATATTTCCATTTAGAGACTTCGTAAACTGTTTTATGTCCTTTGGCGCAAAATCCCTTGTTGTTGATTCATTTTCTAAAAAAAACCAACTATTGTTTATTATTATCTTATTAGTTAAAGCTGCCTGAATTGAACATTATTATAACAAAGTGCTGTACGACAGCACAAGGTTTGTTCTGTCAGGTCTCCTGGACAGATATGGGAGAGAGAGTGGTTTTTTGAAGATGACCGAGAAGCCAAATCCTGGTTGAGTCAGGAAGATGCAACTTTGATAACCCATAAATAAAATAAAGTTTAAACTACACGTTCACCATAGAGTCACTCACCCTTATGATTTTCTAAGTGTAACAACAGATCGCCATATCGACTAAAATATATGCCGCATATAGAGCAGATATTGAGGGTTTTTCCAGTATGGGTATTCAGGTGTCTGACTAGAGAGGATTTAAAAGCAAACCTCTTCCCACACTCTGTGCAGGTAAAGAGCTTCTCCCCTGTGTGGATTCTCTGATGTCCAAAAAGGGATGACTTTCGAGTGAAGTTTTTCCCACACTGGATACAAAGGTAGGGCTTTTTGCTGCTGGAAGATCTTTGGTTGGGAATAGAGCTAATATCTATTGTGCCTTCACCTTTTCCCACTCCCTCAGACTCTAAAGCATCGGATACATTATTAGAGATAATGTCCTCTGTATTATGACTTTGAAGCAGTGTAAAGTTGTCTTCTACTGAAAGAGATTTACAATTATTTTCTGTCTCCCAATCTTGAATATCGGAATTTTCATGGCACTCTGGATTCTTCACATAACTGTTTTCACCGCTACCTGAAAAACAAACACAGAACATCACTAGTCAAATATTTCTTATTAATTAATTAGATGATTTGTAGAACTGTAAACAAAATGATAATTTAAATGATCAGATGTCTGCCAACCAACTCACATTCAACTTGAATAATAACTTAACAATAAGTTCAATAGACAAAACTTGGATGCAGACCTTGCAGCCTTATCTGGTACTAAACTAATTTCCAATACCTTCTTCAGGGTGCTGATACTAAAAGCTACTTGGAATATCAAAGTGGTCATCATAAACAATGGATATGAAATATTCTGTTTATCCAGTTTAGGTGGATTCATAAAAAAAATGGCAAAACTCATGGCAAGTGACTGATTATGAGATGATCAGAAGCAGGATTTGAAGATCAAAGACTATAAGGTGCTGACTGTATTCAGACATACATTAAAAATGTATTTAACTTATTTTACATACAGTAATTACTAGTAACAGTTTTGTTCTATTGCAAAAAAGAACTATGATGCTGGGCAAGACATTTTAGCACCAAGTACATCTCTGTATCATGATATTGAGTGAATTCCATTTAATGGAACTTATCATGTCTTGTAGATTTTCTTTATTTTGTTATTTAATTGTATTTATCCTTTAAATGACATATGCTATTAAGGCTTGATTAATGGAACCAGCATTTTCTTTTGTCCTCATTTTCTTTTCTTCTACGGGTACCTCCATAATTCTTCATTATATGTGCATACCGTGCTTCCAGCAGTTTGCACATTTTTGGAAGCTCCTCTACTACTTCTTCTAGACTGATACTGACCAGTATAGTCTGCATTGGAGAACATAAAGAGCCATCACTATGCAAATTATACACTGACTCCCTAAAAAAGCACAGTGACTGGCAACGGCACTACATACCTTCTTCCTCTATATTCAGCTATCAGTATATAAACTGAGCGGCAGATTAAGTAGTCAAGCATAAACGAGGTACAGGGTATAGGGAAATGTTCCAAATATAATATGCATCTGCACAGTATATCTCCCTATATCCTCTACCACTTGTACGGATTGCTGAGGGTATTGCACTGTTCATATACTGTGAGTATGGTGACCAGTCAAAAGTAAAAGTGGGACAGGGGAGAGAGAGGTGCGTTGTGTTGCTATATTATAGATTTGGCATATCTTCCTCTTCCCCATATCTCCTGCCTGATGCAGTCAGTACACTATTAATATAGTGACAGAGCTCTGTGCAGTTGTGTACTAGCTTTGGCATTAGGTATGGCTCTTCATATCAGACTGAGCACTATGCAAGGCTCTGCATATTCAATTTAATATACAGAGTTCCAACCAATAATATACATGTATATTCTACATTTGTACAAGATATATTTAGGGAAGTCTATTTTTGGAGGTAAATTGAAGAGAATTTGTGTATTCACAATACCCTCCCATAGGGTATAGAAGAAATGTAGTCGCATATATATATATATATATATATATATATATATATATATATATATATAAAACAAATTTTATTGAAATATGTTCATGCTGCATAGGCAATTTAGTAGCAAACAGTGTTTACAAATTATATCAGGAATGCAGTATCTGTTCATATGTGCAATACAATTTAAATTTCAATCTCATGTATATTTCATACCTAGGTTTTTTTTTTTACTTAGATTCATATTTAATATTTTGGTGCTGTCAAAAAATTATTTGATTTCATTGTTTCTCTTTTTTTTTTTTACTTTTTATTTTGAAACTGCTTGATGGATCAATAACACATTACATGGATAGACATGCAAACGAATAGTCCGACAACATGTAACAAAATGGTATGGTAAAGCAGATACGCATCCTAAAATAACAGCTTGTGTGTCTCGTAAATGGTATCAGGTTAGAATAGGACAAATACTGTACATATGTGATTGATAGAAAATAATCTTTTAGAGTGGAGCAGTGGTTTTAAGTTTTATAAAAGGGGGAATGGGGTGGAAGGAGTGGGGGACAGGGGGAGAAATATATCTGGAAGTTAGGTAGGGTGGAGGAGGGGGGGATGTCTCATTCAGGTGCTCCCAAGACCTGGAGAGTGATGTGTGTGGAACCACGGTGTCCACACCGCCTGAGGTGTGGACACTGTGGTGAATTGAGACGTTATTCAAAAGATCGGGTATATATTCCTTGAAAGAAATGTACCAGATATGGTTGAGCAGCTCTGCCTTCGAGGTTGGTGCGGGCTGTTTTCATGCTCTCGCAATGAGCAACTTGTATGCCTGGCATATATGTGCTACTAAGCGATAGGTAGGTTAAGTAGAATCTGTAAAGGTTTTTTGGGGACCCTAGTGCCAGTTGCCTGACAGGCAATATCCAGAGTGAATAATGGGGTTTTCCCACCATATATGTAAGAAAGTAGCCTGAGCTTTGCAGAGCTGCCAACATCGATCTGACACCGAGGGGTACATACAATGAAGTTTTCTTGACACATGTACTAACTAGTGTATATTTTGTAACAGTTTTCTTGAATACCTGCTTTAATGGAGACTTTAGCTGTTCGTGCATGGATGATGGACCACTCCTCGCTGTCCAGGACGATCCCAAGATCACATTCCCACGCCTCTTTGTGAGGCACAACAGTTTGATTAAATAAAGCAGTGATACAAGATAAATATGATACCTCTTTGCGTCCAGCTGAGTATATACATTTACGTTGAAAAGATGAGAATATGTGGAGTCATTTAGATCGGGATTGAGATTTCATGGAGTTTCAAATTTGTATGTATTGGTAGTGTGTGGGAGGGGGAGGATGGCATTTGACCCGAATCTCTTTGTATGATGCAGGGGCTGTTTCCCTCATAATGTGTAGGAAACGGTCAACCTCGTGAGATTTCCACCATCGGGAGACTGATTCTGATTGACCCGGTGGGATCAGTGGATGGGTCCAGATAGGTCTCAGAGGGGACAGGTAGAGAGCCAAATTGTGATGTCGGTTGGCCAAGTCCCATATGGATGACGCAAAAGAAATAGAGGGGCATGTGTAGGCCGAAGCGGGCCTGCAAGTTCTAGGGAGTCATGGCAGGTGGTGAACAGAATTGTCTGGGGTTAGGGCATTTTAAATGTCGACTCACTTCTTAAGTCCTGGATTAATGTCACAGGAGATAATATGGCTAAGTTGGTGGCCAGATAGTAGTTGTGTGTTAATGGGAGACCTAGACCCCCCTGCTTCCTTGGGTTTGGAGAGCAGGGTTTTACTCTGAGGTTCCTGCCTCCCCAAATAAAGTGGTTACATGCCGACTGGAGTGATGCCAGTAACCTGTGAAGTATTGGTACCGGGGGTGTCTGAAATAAATATAGGAGGCGAGGAAGTATGTTCATTTTGATAACCTGAATTCTTTCCAACTAGGAGATACACATAGGTTCCCATTTAGCGATTGTTTCTCTTTTTATAGAGGTGGCAGCCTAAAGTTTGATAACTGCTTGTTTAGTATTTATTTTTTGGTTAGAGCCTGTAGTGATTTTATTTAGTATTTGTATCTTACCTGATGAATAACCACTCTAATCCACTTAAAGATTATACATCATCCATAAATCAGTTCTATTCAAATAGATATTCAGAGATCCATCCAATCTAGCAAATACAGCGAGCCATGATCACCTGAGGATCCAGCTTGCTTTAAGGATAGGATAACAATGTCTTAATTAAGGTGGAACCCTGACAACACCTTGGGCTTGCAAAATGGTTAGGTGCGCAAGATGAAGAAGATGAAGTGCCCTGTGATCAAGAAATACCAGAATTGGCAACCTGTAAGTAAGAACCCACAACTCAGAAACTCTCCTCGCAGAGCATATAGCCAAAAGGAACACTTAAGGTCAACAGTGTCCAAGGGCTCAAATGATGATGTGAGGCCACTGTCGAGACAGTCCTGTAAGAAAGACAAAAGGTGTGGTAACCTGAAGCATGAAATATGGAACTCTTTCCCTTGGCACCAGGAAATATACAATTTCCACACCCTATGGTAGTTTTTTTCCAGAGATCGACTTTCTGACTATAGGCATGGTCTAAATGACCCCTTCCCTAAAACATTTTTCTCTCAGTATCGTGGTTTCAACAGCCAAACCTCAAAATCCATAAGAGCTAGGTCTTAATGCAGAAATGGACCCAGACTTGGGTCCTTAATGGAAGCATCAATGCTGTACTCTTGGTGCTCCCATGGTGATATATGCATGCCACAGTCGTGGCATTGTCTGACTAAATTCAGACTGCCTTGCCTTTAAGAAAGGACTGTGCGTCTATCAGATAGTTTAACGCTCTGAGTTTTAGTACATCTATGCAAAGCTTTGCTTCATCGCAAGAACAATGACCCTGAAGATGAAGATGCAACATCACTACTTCCCACCCCTGAAAGCTGGTATCCCTAGTTCATTGTAGGGCTTAGATAGGCCTCACAAACACCATGCAATGAGACGGAATCTGGTTTGATGTTGGATTATTTATAATGAACCGATGGGACTACAACAGCTGTTATACAGAGGTCGTTCTGAAGAAGGGAGGCCTTGAGTAGCAGATTATCTAAATAGGGTCCATTGTGACACCTCTTCATCTTCATCATCAGAGCGGCCATCACTGCCATGACCTTTGTAAGCAGTCTGGGGGCCAAAGGGAAGAGCACTGAACTTGAAGTCGAAGTCCTGAATTGCGAACCTGAGGAATTCTGATGCTTTTTACAGATCCTTTATATCCATTGAATCATGAAATTTGTTCTACTTCATGCCAATGGTAACAGATCTTAAGGACTCCAACTTGAACCTGTCCATCCAAAAATGGGTGTTTACATATTTCAAGTTCAACATGAGTAAATAGGTCTTGTCTGGTTTTAGAACTAAATTTATATTGGAATAAAACCCCTAAAGGTTTCTGCTCTTCTGGAACTGGGACAATCTCTCTTTATGACAACAGGGACTGAATGGCCTCTCTAAGTGCCAATCTCATGGTCCTTTTGCTGGGGAGACCAATGGAAAAGAATCATCTGGGTGGCAGCCCCAGGAGGTCCAGAATATAACTCTTCTCTATAATAAAGCTTACCCATGTAACTGAAGAGGAGGTAGTCTATTGGTCCTGGACAATTAAAAGGCAACGCTGGGCTGCATAGGACCCCATCACGTGATTTGTTTATTGTCAATTCCCTGCAATCTAAAGGACACTTCCTCAAAACCTGACGTGTCAATGTAATCAAAGTCACCAAGCAGCTCACCCTCTTCTTGTGAAAGCCAGCAATGTCCTTCATTCGGAAGCCATACACCGGGCATCTGGTTCTTGTCATCCATTTGCTAATTTAGCCTGGCACAGGTAAAAAAATGACAGACTTTCCCCCTGTGGACTTAGATCTGGATTGGTCCAGAGATGGATCTCTGTCCATAGGACAGCTCCCCAAAAGTTCCTCTCTGTCCCTAGTGAGAACAGCCCTTTAAATAGGGGTACTGTTTGACTTGAACTGGTCTCAGCCACCATCCTGAAAGGTGTCACTAGGTGCTAGTTAAATCGAGACCCTCCGCTACTGTAGACTATATCAGTGAGGAGGGCTCCCCAATCACAACAGAGCGACGAGGTGAGATACCAGACGAGGCTCTGCATCTCACTCTCACACGGGAGGACAGTGGAAACTACAGACGCAGCCCAGAATGTATTAAATAGAAAAGTGTTTATTCAATTACAGCCCTTGAGTGTTTGTTGATTTTTATTTTTGGAATTTTAATAACATTTTCACAGCCATTGATCATTATAGACATAGAAAGCAGATGATCATTAACACTGACCTGTATGTGTTCTCTGGTGTGTCGATAATAAAGTATGTTCCCTGAAGCATTTTCCACAATCCAGACATACATGGGACTTTTCTGCTTGGTTGTGTCTGGGATAGTTATTTAGTTCACCTTGATAATCGGAGTCTTCAGCATATTCAAATTTTGGACACAACTTCTCTGATTTGTGGGTCCTCTGATGCACTACAAGTTGTGATGCCCTAGAGAAGATCTTCTGGCAGTGAGGACATTTATAAGGCTTCTCTCTCTTGTGGACTTTCTGATGCTGGAAAAGGCTGGAGTAGCGATTAAAGCACTTGCCGCAATCAGGACAGATATTGAGGACTTTTGGAGAGTGAGTCCTCATGTGTCTGACCAGAGAGGACTTGAGGCCAAACCTTTTTCCACACTCTGTGCACATGAAAAGTTTCTCTCCAGTGTGTATTCGCTGGTGTACAATAAGAGATGACTTCCGGGTGAAGCTCTTCCCACAATCAATACACAGAAAACGTTTTTCTCCAGTGCTGACTTTTCTGACAGCATTATCCCCAAGTGTTACAGTCACATCCTCATCTGGGTTAGATTTCTCTAAGACATCAGGTTGCTCCTTCATCTCCAGTTCCACATATCCTTCATTTGTGTAAATAGGTTCAGAAATATCGGTCTGACTATTAGGTGGATAGTCATTACCTGGAGGACACACAAAAAAAAAAAATTTCACACAATTTTACAATAAATGTACCAAATTCGATTTTAAAGCCAGACTTAAAATAACTAAAAACATGCCATCATTTCATACAGTTTGCTGCAATACACAAGCACATTTATCAGCACTAGTATCAAAACAATTGTCAAGTTAGGTCAGATAGTTCAGTGCTCCTTCATTGTGCAAAAACTCCCAAATATTTTTGGAGCAGATGCAGCTAGCACTGGATGGAAACGGCAATGAACATAGGGGAGTTTGAGATACATAATTAAAAGCACAAACATGGAAAAAGACCTCAAAACCTAAGCTTACTCCATACTCTCCAACTTCTGTTCAAGATAAGGTGTGTTGTCTCAATGTTAGAATGCTCATTAGGCTTATAAAACCAATCTGCCAGTCAACATCTCCAGAACAAGCACGTGCGTGGATTTGGAATATGTGCTTTATGACAAAATGCATAACTGATAAGTAAGATATATCTAGACTTTAAAAGGAAATCTATAACCATTTTGCTTTTCATGTATTTGCTCAATAATTTATTCTACCTTCCTTACCCCAACACTATTTTCTGATTCTGATTTTCCAGTTCGTCACACTTCCTTCTTTCCTGACCGTTCAAACGCATCTTAAGCTACATGGCCTACTCTGGTGCTGGAATATGTAAGTGGCCACACATAGACCCATCCTATCGCTTGGCCTGAGCGCTGTGCAACAGTTCGGCCACACATACAAGTGGTCAAACTGGACAAAATGCTGTGGCAACAGGCTGAATTACATATAGCTTACAGAGAGGCCATTAATACCATAAGAAAATGATGAGACACACACAGACAATGGTCACCTTATAACATGCCTGTTATGATATTGGAACTACCTCTTTAACTCTGGTGAGCATGAATCACTGGCTGTGCATGTTGTAGTTACTTATTCATCTATGGTGAGCTTGAATCATTGCACACCTGTCTCATTAATTTAGGGTGCGTTTCTCTCCTGACCTGATTGGACCTTTGAGGGTAAATGTATCAAGCTGAGAGTTTTCCAGCGGGTTTGAAAAGTGGAGATGTTGCCTATAGCAACCAATCAGATTCTAGCTATCATTTTATAGACTGTACTAAATAAATGATAGCTAGAATCTGATTGGTTTTTCAAACCTGCCGGAAAACTCTCATCTTGATACATTTTGCCCCCTGGAGTTTAAAACCCCCTACTGTTCCATGCAATCTTTGTCAGTGATAGAAGTTAGTCTGGATTCTGGACTACTGAACAGCCTGTTCTGAGATTGTTCAGTTACCGGTTTATGTTTAAAGTCAGACTCTGTACCTTCACAAACAGCATTACTACTCCAACACAGCTTTTTGGCAGCCAGCATACTTTGAATTTTCCTTTGAGTACTGCAACTTGAACTTAAAATTGCTTATATGAAATAAGTATGTGCTGGCTAGGTAGGAAATCATTCTACAATCGATCTGCCTGCTGATTCTGTGACCACCGCAGCTTAAACATAGAACTACTTATATGAAACAATTGTCCGCTATTTAGGAATGAAATCTTTCTACATTTGTGTCTGCTGAAATTGCTCTGAGGGGCTATGAGTTTGTCTTGAGCTTGTTTTGCTGCCTTCATGTGATCAGGAATATTGGATATCCTCCATTAACAACGCTGTATCTGTGAGTACATTGTCTACTATCAGAACTGCTATTATATTGTTTGAAGTACTACAGGCTGCCAGTGTCTCTGAAGATCTTCTATTACTACAATTGTCTGAGACAACCATTACTAGAGACTTTGTCCTGTGCTCAATAGTCAAGTTGCAAGCCATGTTTCCTCTGTATCTGATCATAGTTACTCTGGATGTTTTCAACATATTCAAATTAAATACACTTCTGCCTCTATCTTGCCTTGAATTACATAATAATGCGGATATTAATTAGGTAAATTAATTCTTATTCTTATTAAACAGATATTTCTCTTGTTTTGGGTTTAAATATGTTACAATCTTGGAATAGTTTTATTACTGCCTATGAAATTGCATGTTTAGACACAATGCAGGTCAGGAGCACCAGAAAAAAACTCCACTTGTAGCTAGACATATAGACTATTATGTTTTTTGGTGACCAGCTGTTGTCATTTTGTCACTATGGGGTTAGTTTTAACATTCTAATTTATTTCCTCAACATAGTTACGACCGTATTCAAATCCAACCGTATCTCAGGATTCGTTTCCATTTGAATCTGGGTGTAACTACGCTCTGACTAAACAGTACTTACAATACATAGACACATACAACAGAGTGCAGTATATGCACATGTGTATGTACTATTAACACTCATATCACAACGCATAAAAATAAATATGGAACAAAAAATAAAAGAACAACTCTTAACAGTATAATTAGTGGTCAAAGTGTATACGGTGGTATACCATACTGCCACTTCTCCTACCGCCTTCATTTTCCATACGGTCACTTTGACTACTGAGCATAACCATTTATAGAAATATTTGTTTTCAAATATCTTTTTTTACATTAAAAATGTAAATAAAAATGTTTTCAATGCATACTGTATATACAATGAGATTTTACAGTCTATCTTAGTTGCATACAGATGTTCTACGATAGCTATTATTATTATTATTATTAATATTTATTTATAAGGCGCTACAAGGCATCCGCAGCGCCGTACAGAGACAAACAAAATCACAATACAATGGGAGACAGCACAGTACAGTAAACACAGCAACTCAGTCGGCTCAATGCACAGCTAGAGAGGGCGGGGAAGGGGGAGGGAGGATCCGAAAATGACGGGGCCCAAGAAGGGGGGCGTGGAAGACAGGGAGACCCCCAGGGGGGAGGAGGGAGCGAAAGTGGATGTGGGGTGGAGGACCTTTGAGGAGGAGGGCTAAGTAGCTGGAGAGCAGAGTTAGAAGTGGTGGAAACAGGAGGAGAGATGGCCCTGCTCAGAGGAGCGTACAATCTAAGGGGAGGGGTGGACAGACAGAGAGACGCAGGGGAGAGAGGGAGAGTAGGGGGACAGAGGCAGAAGATAAGGTAGGAAGTTAAGTGGGAGACAGAAAGGCTTTAAGAAAAAGGTGGGGTTTTTAGGGCCCGTTTGAAGCTGGATAGATTAGGGGAAGTTCTGATGGAGGGAGGGAGCTTGTTCCAGTGGAGGGGGGCAGCGCGGGCGAAGTCTTGGATACGCGCGTGGGAGGAGGTTATAAGGGGGGAAGAGAGGCGACGGTCAGAGGCAGAACGGAGAGGGCGGGATGGAGCATGAATAGAGAGGAGGGTGGAGATGTAGGGCGCAGTGGAGTTGGCGAGGGCCTTGTAGGTGAGTGTGAGGAGCTTAAAGAGGATTCTGAAGGGGAATGGGAGCCAGTGAAGGGCTAGGTAGAGGGGGGAGACAAAAGAGGAGCGGCGAGAGAGGAAAATAAGCCTAGCTGCAGCGTTAAGGACGGATCGAAGGGGATCGAGATGAGAGTGGGGGAGGCCAGTGAGGAGGAGGTTGCAGTAGTCCAGGCGGGAGATGATCAGAGAGTGGATAAGGCATTTGGTGGCATCTTGGGAGAGGAAGGGCCGGATGCGAGCGATGTTGCGCAGCTGGAAGCGGCAGGATTTAGCAAGAGAGAGGATGTGGGGGCCAAAGGAGAGAGAGGAGTCGAGGATGACACCAAGGCAGCGAAGTTGGGGGACAGGGGAGATAGAGGTGTTGTCGACAGTGATGGAGAGGTCAGAAGGGGATGGGGTATGAGAGGGAGGAAAAACTATGAGCTCAGTTTTGGCAAGGTTAAGTTTGAGGAATCGAGAGGACATCCAGGAGGAGATGGCAGAGAGGCAGGCGGACACCCTAGAGAGGAGGGAGGGAGAGAGATCAGGAGAGGAGAGGTATAGTTGAGTGTCGTCAGCGTAAAGGTGGTAGCTGAAGCCGAAGGAGCTGATGAGTTCACCCAGGGAGGAGGTGTATAGAGGGAAGAGTAAGGGTCCCAGAACAGAGCCCTGAGGGACCCCGACTGGAAGGGTGGATGGGGGGGAGAGAGACCCAGAGGTGGTGACAGAGAAGGAACGGTGAGTAAGGTAAGAGGTGAACCAGGACAGGACTGGGCCGGAGAGGCCGAAAGACTGGAGGGTGTGAAGGAGGAGGGGGTGGTCAACGGTGTCAAAGGCTGCAGAGAGGTCAAGAAGGATGAGAAGGGAGAAGTGGCCCCTGGCTTTTGCAGAGAGGAGGTCATTGGTGACTTTAGCCAGGGCAGTTTCAGTGGAGTGGAGGGGGCGGAAACCAGACTGGAGAGGATCAAGGAGGGAGTATTCAGAAAGGTAGGAGGTGAGACGGCTGCAGACGAGCCTCTCAAGAATTTTGGAGGCAAATGGGAGAAGAGATATGGGGCGATAGTTCGAGAGAGAAGTGGAGTCGAGATTAGGTTTCTTAAGAATGGGGGATACGAGAGCATGTTTGAAGGAGGAGGGGAAGATGCCAGTGGAGAGGGAGAGATTAAAGAGGTGAGCGAGGTGGGAGCAGGTGGTGGGGGAAAGGGAGCGAAGAAGGTGGGAGGGGATGGGATCCAGGGGGCAGGTAGTGGGGGGGGATGATAAAATGAGAGAGTGGACTTCCTCGCCGGTGGTGGGACGGAAGGAGTGGAGGGGAAGGTGGTTGGGGGGGAGGACAGAAGAGTGGGAGGGGTGGAAGAGAGAGTGGAGGAGGAGATTTCAAGTCGGATGGCCTCGATTTTAGAGGAGAAGAAGGAGGCGAAATCAGAGGCAGTCAGGGAGGAGGGGGTGGGGGGAGGGGAGGGGGCCAGGAGAGTGCTAAAGGTGGCAAAGAGGCGGCGGGGGTTAGAGGACTGGGAAGAGATGAGGGATTTAAAGAAAGATTGTTTAGCGAGTGAGAGGGCAGAGCTGTAGGATGAAAGGATGAATTTAAAGTGGAGGAAGTCAGCCAGGGAGCGGGATTTTCTCCAGTGACGTTCGGCAGAACGGGAGCATTTTTGGAGGAAGCGGGTAAATTTGGAGTGCCAGGGTTGGGGTTTGGAGCAGCGGGGGTGGACAGAGTGGGCAGGGGCAACCGCGTCCAGAGCGGAGGTGAGGGTGTGATTGTAGAGGGAGACCGCCTGGTTGGGGCAGGCCTGGGAGGAAAGGGGAGAAAGGAGGGTATCGAGAGAGGAGGACAGAGAGGCAGGGTCAAGAGCATCGAGGTTGCGTATGGACAGAGTAGGTTTGGGCAGGGGGGGGGGAGCAGGAGAAGAGGAGAGAGAGAAGGAGAGGAGATGGTGGTCGGATAGAGGAAAGGGAGAGATGGAGAAGTCGGAGAGATTACATAGGTAGGAGAAGACAAGATCAAGGGAGTGACCAAGGCAGTGGGTAGAGGAGGAGGTCCATTGGGTGAGACCAAGGGAGGAAGAGAGGGTGAGCAGTTTGCTGGAAGCAGGGTAGGTGGGGTTGTCGATGGGGATATTAAAGTCACCGAGAATGATCGAGGGGAGATCGGAGGAGAGGTAGTGAGGAAGCCAGCTAGCAAAGTTGTCAAGGAAGAGGGAGGTGGGGCCAGGGGGGCGGTAGATGACAGTGACGCGGAGATGGATGGGGTAGAAGAGGCGGATGGAGTGAGCTTCAAAAGAGGAGAAGGAGAGGGAGGGTTCAGGGGGAACGCATAAGTGTACTTTTTAAATCAAAGACTATGCTGTGTCAGTCATCACTATAATTTGGCATTTACACTTGAAATCTGCAATGGGTGCAAATGATACAGCTGAAAACAAACGTGCTTACAAGAAACACAGGACGACTTAGCCGCATCTGTGACACCCCTACTGTACATGGCCTACGTTAGTCCGCCAGACCCTCTCCTGTTCCGCCTCTCAAGTCGTAGGCAGTCGTAAGTGTCATTTGCATATGGACATGAATGGCATGCAATTGTGTTCACTGGAATAAGGTCCGTTTCTGGGCATGTGTACAGCTATTTCCCGCAAGATATACTAAACACATGGACGTATATGCAAACATGAATCAGACACTCTGTGCCCATAAACATTTTTTTTTGTTTAATAAGGATTATACATCATGCTTACCTATGTGTATCCTCTGGTGTCTTATAAATGCACTTTGCTTCCTGAAGTGTTTCCCACATTTCATACATACGTGGTACTCTGCTACACAGTTGTCTCTGAGGCAATTATTCACTTCACCACGATAATCGGAGTCTCCAGCATGTTCTGATTTTGGACACAACTTCTCTGCTTTGTGGGTCCTCAGATGGACTACAAGTTGTAATGACCGAGAGAAGTTCTTCTGGCAGTGAGGACATTTAAAGGGCTTCTCTCTCTTGTGGACTTTCTGGTGCTGGAAAAGGCTGGAGTAGCGATTAAAGCACTTGCCACAATCAGGACAGATATTGAGGACTTTTGGAGAGTGAGTCCTCATGTGTCTGACCAGAGAGGACTTGAGGCCAAACCTTTTTCCACACTCTGTGCACATGAAAAGTTTCTCTCCAGTGTGTATTCGCTGGTGTACAATAAGAGATGACTTCCGGGTGAAGCTCTTCCCACAATCAATACATAGAAAGCGTTTGTCCCTACTGTGAGTTTTCCTGTCTGCACGGACAGACTCATTATTTATTTGATGCAAATTATCTTTATTCTTATCTAAGGATACATTATAATCTGCTTTCTCATCAACTGAGCCGCAATCTAGAAATCCATCATCTCTGTCGGTGGGGAAAGCAGTTTTTACTGAGAAAGACAAAAAATCAGTTACAATTTCTGACAGACTAATAGAAAACACATGCTTATATCAGACGCTTTGCAAATAATAGAAGGACCCAGTTTGTGCAATGATATGGGACAACAAAACTTACTGTAACAAGTTATGGAGACAGAACTAAACACTGATTATAATGGTAAGCAAATATAATATTATAATATGTGTCTGTATATTGTATCAGACACATACTAAAAAAAACTATTTAAGGCCTCATTCAGTAAGAAGTAAAGTATATAAAAAAACAAGTTTGCAGGGGAGTTGCACTGCAGAGGAGGAGGGGAGAAAGTTGCACTGTAGCGTGGGGGCAAATTTAATATCTGCAGACAGAGTTGGTGTTGCTAGATTACAGTGTATAAATAAAGCTATCAAATATTTGTATGCTACATGCAAAAAGAGTCAGTATTCCCCCTGCATGCAAAAAAAAAAGCTAGGAGCAAATTTGCTCTGTTTTTTTGTTTTGTTGCCAATTCTAAATGAGGCCCTAAATGGTTAGTGTTTGAGATATATTGTACTTAGTGACTGGATCTGATAGTGTACACCAGAGATCGTGGCACTCCATCATGCCCTGCCTGCCTCTAGTAAAAAAAAAAAAACAGCAATCAACACAGGACAAATAGTAGTACATTTAAATGTGGTAATTAAATGCATAGACACTGCTACAACAGTCCATTCCCTGTGCATGTCATAATAAAACTACTACTGTTACAATACATACTAATGCATTTCTATGTAGTACCAAGTGACATATTAGCCAATAAATACATTATTCTTCCTCACCTCTGTGTAATCTTTGGTGTCGCATGAGAGAGCGAAGCTCTCTGAAACTTTTCCCACACTGTAGACACACATTGGCCTGCTCTGATCTGTTTTGTGAGTTACTGTAGATTTCCCCGCACTCTGATCTCCCAGGTAGCTCCTTTCTTTTATGGATCCTCTGATGAACCAGGAGTTGTGATGCCCGAGCAAAGTTCTTATCGCAGTGGGAACATTTATAGTGTCTTTCTTTCCTATGGACTTTCTGGTGCTGGAAAAGGCTGGAATACCGAGTGAAGCACTTGCCACAATCAGGGCAGATATTTAGGGTCTTTGGAGTGTGGGTTCTCATATGTCTGACCATAGAGGACTTGAGGCCAAACCTCTTCTCGCATTCTGTGCACGTGAAGAGCTTTTCTCCGGTGTGTATTCTCTGATGTACAATAAGGGATGACTTCCGGGTGAAGCTTTTCCCACAATCAATACAATAACAACGTTTTTGTGCACTGTGGTTTGTTTTGCCAGTTTCGTCACTTTGTTTCCATATTCCATATTCACTATTTCCAGTTCCCTCTGAATTAGATGTATCTTTCTTTTGTGCAATATCATCTTCATCCATTTTCAGTTGCCTGTCAGAGTTGAGAATGCTACTAATAGTAGTAACCAAGTCACAAATTGTTTTCATGTCACATTTATTTCTAATCACATAGGGAGTATTTTCTTCTGTTGAAAAAAGTATATATAATGACATTATTACAGCTGACTAAAATGGCTATACCTTGAATGGCGAATTGTAATCGCTACAACAAAAAACACTACTAATGAAAATAACAGCATGCTTTTAAAGCAGAGCACACAATACTATAACAAGCATTACTGTACCTTGAGAAAGCATGCACAGAGACTCATGAAACTGTTTGCTGGAGCAGCGGTTCCCAAAGTGTGCCCCGCGGCTCCCTGGGGTGACGTCATCACGTCCGACAGTGTCAGTGAGGAGCAGCAGCAGAGAAGACATCAAGAAAGAAGACAGCAGGAAATGAGGAAAGAAGGAAAGTAAAGAAACAGAGAGTGAAGGGGGACAGAGAGAGATGCTGAAGGGGGGAGACAGAGTGAGATGCTGAAGGGGGGAGACAGAATGAGATGCTGAAGGGGGAGACAGAATGAGATGCTGAAGGGGGGAGACAGAGTGAGATGCTGAAGGGGGGGACAGAGAGAGATGCTGAAAGGGGGACAGAGAGAGATGCTGAAGGGGGGAGACAGAGAGAGATGCTGAAGGGGGGGCGCAGAGAGACATGCTGAAGGGGGGACGACAGAGAGAGAAACTGAAAGGGGGACAGAGAGAGAAACTGAAAGGGGGACAGAGAGAGATGCTGAAGGGGTTGGACAAAGTGAGATGCTGAAGGGGGGGGAGAGTGAGATGCTGAAGGGGGGGAGAGTGAGATGCTGAAGGGGGGAGACAGAGTGAGATGCTGAAGGGGGGAGACAGAGTGAGATGCTGAAGGGGGGAGACAGAGTGAGATGCTGAAGGGGGGAGACAGAGTGAGATGCTGAAGGGGGGAGACAGAGTGAGATGCTGAAGGGGGGAGACAGAGTGAGATGCTGAAGGGGGGAGACAGAGTGAGATGCTGAAGGGGGGAGACAGAGTGAGATGCTGAAGGGGGGAGACAGAGTGAGATGCTGAAGGGGGGAGACAGAGTGAGATGCTGAAGGGGGGAGACAGAGTGAGATGCTGAAGGGGGAGACAGAGTGAGATGCTGAAGGGGGAGACAGAGTGAGATGCTGAAGGGAGGAGACAGAGTGTGAGATGACACAGTGATTTGATGAAGAGGATACAGAGTGATATGGTGAAGGGGCGCAGTGATATGATGAAGGGGCACAATGTGATGGTGAAGATGCCTAAATACATCTTACGTTATTTTGACCCAACTACTTAAAAATCGGGACTACCCTGTAACTATTTTGGCTTAGGAGTGCCTTGGAAAAATTATAGTGACCCTTAGGGGGCCTCGAACTGAGAAAGTTTGGGAACCACTGTGCTAGAGGATGTATTGCCATCGCTTGTCCATGTCAATGTGGCTAGATTTCATTATTTATATATATATATATATATATATATATATATAATATAAACTTCCATAAGCATACTGAATGGTGAGTGCCTTGCATTTATCTTGTTTTGTGCTGTGGATATTTATCATCTGCTTCTTGTTCTTCGTACATTTATAATAAAAGTGACTTGTTTGTTGTTAACAATCATATCTAGAGTATGTGTATACCTCAAAGTTGTGTTATAGTCATTCAGACCAATAAATATGTATATATGAATGGGCTACTGAAATCTGATGTAGCAAAAGTATTTAAAATAAACATTTACATTATATATGCTGGCAGTGTTATCAGTTAGTCTTACCAGAAGCTGAATTAATAAGTAGGGCCTGGACAATTTGCAATATAATTGAGGAGGGACAGTCTTCACACAAGATATTTAGAAAGTCGTGCTGTCACAGAAAAACATTACATGCAGAATGGGCATTAGAAACGGTTACCTTTTTTTGTGACTCACACTGACCAATATGTGAAGCTTTTCCGTCATGTTGTTTTTGAAGCAAATGTAAGGTTTATTCTTTCTTCCTGATGAATAGAAATAGAACATTCCAAGTTACTGCAATAAATATATAAATAAACAAATAGGGAATCTGCACACTGATAAAAAGGGGAAAAAATTATATAAAAACTTTCAGTGATGCTGTGAACAGCCCAATGATCTGATTGGCTGTATACAGGTTATTCTATCCCTGCCCACTTCAAAACAGGATACAAAGGGTTAACAGGAGATGCAGTATGATTGCAATAATGATGGCCAGTCTCTACATAAATAATACAGACATATAAAATTACATCCATTTACAAATGAAAAATATATATACGCATATTGCAACATTACATATAACTAATACACTATGCCTACTGTATTTTTTTTCATAGAAGATCTGACGTAAGAAATTCTTAACATATATATTGAGTTACAATAGTTTCAAAAGCTGACCAATGTTCTGTTTACTTGTAGCATGCATTTAAGGAAAGCACATGCATGTAATGTATACTGTTCAGAATAAAACATTTTTATTCAAGTAACACTGCAGATAGGAATGTCAACAATGTGCAGTTAACAAGTATATGAAGACGATATTTCATATTAAGAAATAGAGATACTCGTGTTTTCTGCCCAGACTGTGTGCACGAACTGTAAAATATGTATATGACTATATATATACAGACGTAAACCTTCATATATGGTCTATTGATGGATTCATCACAAACCTTTATTCTCCATACACCAACCCGTGACCCTGAATTACCAGATATTTCACTTCCGGGTGTTACGTGGTAGCAGCGGCTGCTGGGAGCTGTAGTTCAGCCCCAGACTACAGTACAGACACACGTTGCTGGCTGTAACAATGTTCCGGGTGATGAGGCAGAGAACAGAAGCTGCCACCAAGTCGTAGCAGGGACCACTATGTCATGCCGCTGAGCTGCCTGAAGAGGGCAGTGTTTGGGGAAGTAGTGGCACACTCTGGTTTCTGAGGCAACGGCGAAGCGTCCAGAAGTTACGGCAGGAGACTTCCGGGATTGTCCCAACCCTCTGCCCAATCGTCTCGTTACCTCCTGGCCTTGGCAGCCGTGGCAGGAAGTAGATCATTGTGGCGGAACACCATGTTAGTGATGACTGCCAGGATAGCTGTGCCCCGGGGCCTCGGTGGAGGCTGGATCTCTGGGGCTGTGCTGCGGCAGGTCAGAGACACGGCGAGCCCCTGGTCACTAGGGATCACGCTTTTACCTGTGCAATCTATGTGTTTGTTATGACCCTTTGGTGTATGCCCTTGGTGCTAAACGCCAGAGTTGTTTTATTACTGTGTTTGTTCCCAATTGTAAAGCACTATGGAATTTGCTGGCACTATAAAATAAATTATGATAATGTCTGGTTTTGCTGGGTAACATGCCCACAATACCGTTGTTTTTGTATAAATTCAGTAGTTTTAATGTTTTATAAAAGGCATAAAGTTAATACAAACCACGTTGAAGTCAAGCATTCATCTTACACATGCTGAAAGACAACAAAGTTTAACATTTAAAGAGAAGGAGATATATGCAGTAACAATTTGTGAGAAATGAAGGTTGTTTCATGCCTGGTTTTACCTATAGGAGTAAGTGATAGAAAACAAATAAAGGGGGGAGATGAAGGGAGAGAAGAAACCTCATGGACAATACAGCATCATTATAATGTTAGAGAATAACAAGGAGCCAATTCTGTAGTTAATCCTAGGTTAAAGTTGAACAGAGGTGTGCTTATTAAAGTGGAGGCAATAATCCCCATGTTCTATGAAAGGAGACAGATTTGTTTCTCAAAATACTGGTCATCCATTCCATCTGATATATATTGGTGTTCTCCTCAGCACCTATTTCCCGGGTGCTCCACTTGCAACATGGTTCCTGGAGTCCAGCAGAGGCCTATTATAATAGAATGTAGGATGTAAGCTCTCAGGAGCAGGGGCTTCTTTCCTTGTGTGCTCCTTCTACTATTCCATCACCCGCTGTACCTCTTGGTCTGCTTCCCTAGCCCTATTTTCTTAAGCTTTGGCCTACTTCTCGCTGATTTCTACCATCCCCTTCACTCATTGTCCCAGTAATAATTTGATTTGCACTACCATGTCACCTGTGTCTGTATATATTTTTGTTAATTTTTTGTTCTTTATGTATCGTGTTGTGCTCACTGTTTTCTGTATGTCATGTACGGCGCTGCGGGCCCTTTGTGGCACCTTATAAATTTAAGATAATAATATATCATTGTTTCTCCTATTATAACAGGCACTATGTGAGCACTACAGCCAGCATTGTGTGATAGACCACTATCAACCAGTATGACCACTTATTGGCATTAGCAAGTAGGGACTACTCTAGGGTCTACTCTAGACCATGTATAACAGTGTTGGCTAACCTATGACACTCCAGGTGTTGTGAAACTACAAGTCCCAGCATATCCTTCCAACAATAAGCTGCTATATATTGGCAAAGCATGCTGGGACTTGTAGTTTCACAACACCTGGAGTGTCACAGGTTAGCCAACACTGATCTATAAGGTCATTAAAAAGGACATGACTCAATATTGGTCTATGTGGTACACCCTTTGTAATTGTAGCCCAGGCTAAGCATGTAACATTTATAATTATGCTTTGATTTCTATCCTTCAACGAGTTCACTACCCAGTATTATGAGGAACAGTATTTGGACATTTGCAAAATCCAAATATATCACATCAATTGCACAACAGTGTAAAGCTTACTGTTATATTAAAGATGAATCATATTTGTTAGAGATGATAGATTAAATTATTTGCTACAATATATTTTAGAATCACATTCCTTACTATCTTTTCAAATAATTTACCTGTAACCGTGAGTCAGGCTGGTCTACAATTTTCTTGTCCTGATCTTGCTCCCTTTTAAAAGTTTTCTACCACAGCTGCTTTCTGACAACCTTGTATGACCCAAGTATGAAAAATATAAGAAATAGCAGTCAATCGATTATTGTTAAACTTTGTTCCTTTAGCACACTTGGGTACATGCCATCTGGTATAGGTAATTTACCTCCTACATTTGTTTAGATATTACGACATCTCCTGTGTTAGACATTTAATGGTGCGCATAACTGTGGAAGAAATGCCACCAATGCAAAGGATTCAACCTGTTTGTCATGGCAAACGGGGAAAATTTGTCTTTTGGGCTTTGCTTCCCTATTTGTCAAAGGCCTCTATAGCACCACTTAAAACGTAATACTGCTATATATATATATATATATATATATATATATGTATATAACACAATGTAGTGTAGTTATACAGCTAGTGGACAGAATGTATAATCTGTATATCCAATTAGAACAAATACGTACATTGGCACCTAGGTTCTAGGTCCTAGGTTATTGCACTTATCAGCAATATAGTCTCTAGCCTAGTGGACAGATCTCCAAACCTTCAATATCATTACTAATGCCGCTTCTTCAATCTGTGCCTCACTTGGTATGTTTTTTTTTAACATTCATGGGCAGCATGAATGTTAAACAGCATGGGCCTTGTGAATTTTTGCTCTATAACATTTAAAATATGTATGAATATTAAGTGTGTGTCCTGTAGGAAGGGAATGACTGTCAAGTTTTAGTATTTGGTTGTGGAGTAGATGATAGCATGTTGAAAAAAATTACACTAACGAAAAACTTGTGTTTGCAGGTCAGCTCCTTACCCAGTTACTTATTCCCTAGAGAGGTAAAGATTGTTGAAGTTGGACCTAGAGATGGATTGCAAAATGAAAAGGTAGGGTTCCAAAAACGGAATGTTATATATTTGCATTCAATTATCCTTATCACAAGATCATGGGTTAGCTGTATCAATACCGAAAAATACCTTGTGATGGTGTGAGATAATGAGAAATAAAGATAGGCTGAAATGCACTCGCAGCTGTAGAGGAACCTGTGAGATCCTCAGAATACAAAACTGTCAAACACTTTAAACAGCACTGAGTGCAAGAAAGCCCACAAAAAGTGTAGATAAAAAATGTGAGTTCATAAACATAAATGGATGTATGACAAATTTATTAAAATCTAAAAATAAGAAATATAAAGCAGAATAGCAATATTGTAAAAATACCCCCACATATATAAATCAAAACGAGGCAGTACTCTGAGCAATAGATATGTAGATCAAAAATAGAAATAACTGTGTATGATAATGATTCCTTCAACGTTTAAAGTTAAGGAAACAAATATATATGGAGCACTGGTTTCTTCAATCCAATTTCCAATATGAGAAAAATCTGCAGTTTCACTAGAAGGGTTTTCAACCAGAACTTCTGGGATTAGGATAATTAAACAATATAAATATAAAACAGATTTCACTGGGCGCTCATTGACTATAGGTAACCTATTTGATATATAAATGAATAAATAAATAAACATGGTAATGTCCTGTGTGCAATTATCAATAAATAACAATTTAACACAATCCAAGTTTACAGACACAAGTTAAAAACTACCTGCATGTCACTAATATTAAAACAATAAAAACAACATTGATAAAATCAGCATATTAAATCCCAGTAAGTAAAATCCATAGACGTTATGCACAATAAAATACAACAGATGCGATGCACAAAAATAACTACCTGCATTCACTGATATAAAACAATCAAAACAACATTGGTAAATTCAGCATAATGAATTCCATTGAGTAAAATCCATAGGCGTTAATGCACAATAAATATAACAGATGTGATACCATAGAATAACGATAGCCTCCAGCCAGTATGCCAAAGGGGTATTGTTTTATCGGATTCCGGAACAATAGCAGACAGAGATGATGTGGAGACAAACAAATGTGCTTACTGAGGTACAAGTCTATGCGGTGTTAATACCTCCGGTATGTCTCCTTACGGGTTGGTGAGAAAGTGAAAACGAAAGTCCAGTCATATGGCCATAAAGATGGTATAGTGATGCTATGAACTAAGATACTTGCTGTTATTGCCCTTCAGACTGGCCGCGCGGCGGGGCGGAAATGATCACTGTAGGTCCCAATGAATTAGAGCTGTGCAGACGTAGCCTCTGTAGGGAATCCCCGTGGTGGATGTCAGCGTGATTTTACTTACTGGGATTTAATATGCTGATTTTATCAATGTTGTTTTTATTGTTTTAATATTAGTGACATGCAGGTAGTTTTTAACTTGTGTCTGTAAACTTGGATTGTATTAAATTGTTATTTATTGATAATTGCACACAGGACATTACCTTATTTATTTATTTATATATCAAATAGGTACCTATAGTCAATGAGCGCCCAGTGAAATCTGTTTTATATTTCTCTTGTTGTCTGAGGGAGGGATACCTTCAACTGGTGCAGCTCTTGCAGTACATCTTAGAGAGCGCGATCCTTTCAAACCAAACAATATAAATAGTTACCTGATTCTCCAACACACTTTCTGTGTAAAAGCAGAAATATATCCACACACAGATGACTTAGAATTAATCAGTTAAATCTCGTTTTCAGTCCAACTCAAAGGTATTGTTTTATAGAGTGACAAATGTTCACCTTTAGATAGAATAAAAGTCCGTATACACAGATGCTCGGCTGGGCAAACCGTTAGCGCTTACAGCGCATGCACTCACTGTATGGTATCTCTTTGATCCTGCGCCCTTACAATCTGTATAGTGGTCCATGAGCAGACTGCGAGAGATGTCGTTGATCCAGCACCCTTTTCAATCTGTAGTGAAATAGGTGAGAGGACTTTGAAGAGTAGATGGTATGCAGTAAAACTGAATGCTAGGTATATAGTAGAGGTATTCAGAACAACTTAGATGTGTTAACACCAGGCCTGACGCGTTTCATCGTTGGCACGATTTCATCAAGTCTTCTAAAAACAAAAAGTGGAGGTGTTGCTCATAGCAACCAATCAAATTCTAAATGATGGCTAGAATCTGATTAAAATGGGCAACAACGCCACGTCTCCTTTTTAGAAGGTTTGATAAATTTAGCCCCATATTTTAATATCTCAACATTTAACCCTCTACTCTTAGTTCCTATGATTCCTTTATTCCCATACTCGTTGTCATCTCCAAAGGGCCTGACTGGCTTCTGTACTCTGCAAATTGTCCCATTCTCCTGGTTTAACATTCACTTTTTGATATAACATTTTTTAGTAATACATTTATGTGCTTGTATGTAAAAAAGAATATGTACATTTGTTGAGAAATTGGGAGTTACATGTGTAAGTTTCTTGTTATGTTTATCAGAATTTGTTTTTAGATAAATCATAATTATTCAGTATGTGATTGCTATTCACATTTTGTAGAAAACACTTTCTAGGGTTCAGGCTTCTTAAATTACAGACATGATGGACATACTGGCCACTCTTAAGATGCCTTATTCTGTACAATTACATCCAGTCTTCTGTACATATCAAAGCAAGGCTGCATATCTTTAGTCCTCAAGTGACAGCTAAAACAATGGATCCAGCAATTTACATGCAGAATGAAATCATTGCCCTTACTTACCCTTGAGGACAGTCATGTATTTGTGAATATTTTCCATATTCTGTGTTTTTCAGCATATATTTGTACATATCTTACAGACAGTTGTTCCAACTGAAGTTAAGGTCCAACTCATTAACATGTTATCTGAGTCTGGATTGCAAGCAATAGAGGCCACCAGCTTTGTGTCTCCAAAATGGGTTCCTCAGGTATGTACTTTTATGATATTAAAGTAAAGAAAGGCATTTGTAAAACATATACTTTGCAGTCATTGTATGGGCCTTCAATGTTTTGGAGTAATAGTTATAAATTTCATGTTCTGAAGAGCTATATGCATTTCCAACCCAGTTCTATATGCATGACAGTAATAGAAGGCAATAATAATATATGCAAGATTCAAATAGATGGGAAAATACAATGTTCAAAAGTTTTACAGAGATGCTATCTACATTCATCACTATTGCGTCAAATATGTCTCAGACACTGATCATAAAAATACCTTGTGTGTCAGGATTGTCCGATTCAGACCTGGAGAGCAAAAATACAATTTAGTATTTTAGCAGTTGAGGGATAATTAATTAACCGATTCATATACTATGGCTCAAAGAAGTTTTGTGTGTCCTGAAATCCCAGCCTTTATTGGACCTCAAGGATGAGTTTGAGATACCTGGTGTATAGTATAAAGACTGACAATTGATGTTTTGTACAGATGTCACCCATATATTTAATGTTGTTTACCTAAGTTAGACAGATAATTGTGTCATGTACATTATGACTATTTTGCCTTATAATATTATTACATATAATTATAATATATGGCATAAATGACACTGCAGCTATATTGTATTAGCTTTAAATCATCATTAACTATTTATATAGCGCTACTAATTCCGCAGCGCTGTACAGAGAACTCGCTCACATCAGTCCCTGCCCCATTGAAGCTTACAGTCTAAATTCCCTAACATACACATAGACAGAGAGAGAGAAAGAGACTAGGGTCAATTTGATAGCAGCCAGTTAACCCACTAATATGTTTTTGGAATGTGGGAGGAAACCGGAGCACCCGAAGGAAACCCACACAAACACGGGGAGAACATACAAACTCCACTCAGATAAGGCCATGGTTGGGAATTGAACTCATGACCCCAGTGCTGTGAGGCAGAAGTGCTAGCTAGCGTGCTGCCCGATAGCTTTAAGCTTTAAATGGTAAATTCTGTTCACAGGAGTGAGACACAGGCCAAATATGCCATTGCATTTAATTGGAATGTTTTTTTTTTGTCCTAAATAGATGGCAGATCATATCGGCGTCATGCAGGGAATAAAGAAGTTCCCCAACATCAGCTATCCCGTCTTGACTCCTAATCTCACAGGATTCCAGGCAGCTGTAAGTTCTATGTCACATGCTTTATAGAATGGAATAATAAGGACTGTAGCACATGTCTGATAGTGATAACGCCGGTGTATACACACTGCCCACTTTGTACTTGACAATTTTCTATTACTGAGTTTTCAGTGCCTCCTGTTTGCTGCTTCCTGTATTCTCCTTGTATGACTCTTGTGACATACATGGGACAATGTCAGTACTACTTTTGAAGATACGTTCTCAAATTACTTTGTGTTTCGCAGAAAAATGGGGTCCTTAGTATTTACAGGTACACAATTTAAAAATTGTGTTGTGTCCATAGGGAAAATTCAAATAGGGGAGCCTGCTGGATGTGTATCTCCCGTGTCACAACTACAATGTGTGGTTTTGATAAAATTTTATTTTAAGTTAATTTATCATCTAGCAGTATTCACGAGATGAACATACACAATGTTGTAAAAGCTTTGTCACTTCCAGTAACGGCAGCAAATTCAGCCTGGTGATACAGTACTAAATGTTGGTCTACAAAATAAGATTTTGTGTGTGTCTGATAATATATTAAACATGTAGTAATTCCTTATACATCAAAGAATGAAGAATTATCCCTCTAAGGCATTTGTTGCTATAGAATGGGGCTTGTGTGTCCTACATTATTATTATTATTATTATTATTATTATTATTATTATCCTTTATTTGTTTGGCGCCACAAGATTTCTGCAGCGCTGTACAATGCACAGACAATAGACAGTACAGGGTAAAACATTACTGAGCAGTAAACAAAAATACCAACAGTTCTGAAGCTCCAAGCAGGCTAATGCTGAAAGGACGGAGCAGAAGAGTAGGTAAGGACACAGGAGGGAAGAGGGCCCTGCTCAAATGAGCTTACATCCTAAGGGAGGGTGATTATTGTAACATTGTGCGTGAGTACAAAACACATACCAATTTAGGGTGCCGATCCACAGAGTGAACATAACACCTAGCCTATTTGGTGTTCCCTCACACTATGATCTAGTTATAGGACCTGTTCACCGAACACATAAGGAAGGTCAAAGCACATAGGTTCGATATTTTGGGGCTTAAAGGTTAAATTGAAAGTGACCTTTCTTTTCTTGCTGGCTGATGACCTATCACATACTTCATGCTGTTGGAGATGAACAGCTGACCAAATTTTCCGCTGAACCATATAAAATCCAATTGGCTTGGATTTTGATTGCTCAGAACGATTGCTTGGCTGTACACACATGAACCAACCAGACCGGTTGACATACACATATGGGACCAAAAATCCTTTCTTAACCATTGATGTACAGCTTGTCATTATGTATTTCTTCATTAGGTTGAATGTGGTGCCAAAGAAGTGGCAATATTTGGTGCAGCCTCTGAGCTTTTTAGCAAGAAGAATATTAACTGCAGCATAGAGGAAAGTTTGCAGCGATTCGAGGCAGTAACAGCTGCAGCTAAAGAAGCCAATATTCCTGTGCGAGGGTAAGGGCTTTAAAAATGCCTCAGTTTTTCCTTAATGGAGATGTTGAACTTAATATTATAGCTACCGCCTGATTATAATGTACTATGACATTTTTTGTAAATATAAATCCTTCGTTTTATACAAACTTAACTTATTAACTACTGCTTGGTAGAGTATGGGTTTATATTCTTCCATCTAGTTGCCAATGTAAAGTATGCAGTCTGATCCTTGCAGCTAAGAGTAGACCTGTGATACCACCATGATGCTAGCTGACTTGCAGTTCTGGTAAAATAAAGGAAAGGTGAATATCCCATCCATGCCCTCACAAAACCTGTTTATGTCCATAATCTTAGTGGCTGAGTACGTATTATATACATAACATAGCAAGAATAGTAACTGTATGTGGCAGTATACAGTAGCAAACTAAGTCAACTTATGGGTAGATATATTAAAGCTTCCTAAAAGGAAAAATGTAGTCATTGTCTATAGCAAGCAATCAGATTCTAGCTATCATTCATGTAGTACATTTTAGAATCTGGTTGCTACAGGCAACACCTCCACTTTTCCTTTTAGACGCTTTAGTAAATCTACTCCTTAGAATCTTTTGAAGTTAGCTATGCTTTAATAACTTAATTTTCATATTGACAGTTTTGAAAGTAACAAGAAAACATTTGTTTGTTTTTCCACCCAGTTCACGTGAATCTGCCAGGTTTTCTGAGCTCGGTAGGCTCTGGACAACTGGACATAGAGGGTTGTTGAATGAACAAATGCACCTAATTTTGTCCACAGCTACCTTTTACAACCATTTGCTCTTATCCTCCAGCGGGGCTCAGAAAAGGATGCATCTTCAGTGGCAATCTTAAATTAAGCAGGGTGCTAGAGTGGCTCATTTATCAATTATAGATGTAAATAAACTATAAAATATAGCTTACTTTAGCTTTGTTTAGTACAAAGACAACCACAGTCCTTCTCTTGTCCAGTATTTACACAACAGATTTAGTGTGATGTAATATTATTTCCATCAATTTTTTCAGTAGTTCATATAGCATAATATAATGCTTTTATTTTTGTTTTTAATTGATCATGAAAGTGGTCGCTCAGTTGTAGTTTCCTGACATCTGTATGTGCTGCCATTTCAGGTATGTGTCTTGTGTTCTTGGTTGTCCGTATCAAGGAAAAGTATCTCCTAGTAAAGTGGCTGAGGTAAGTTCCCTTATGGGAGACTGACAACAACACTTAGCTGTCATATGCTGTACAAAGAGATACATGGCTGCCATTTCACAGAGATACACGGGACACACGCTAAGTCATAGCCCAGACTACCTTTATGTTTACAATATTTTTTAGGATTGTCTTTATGATATTTATATGATTCTCTAACATTCACTGGTTCCTCGGTGTTCAGTTAAGTCCTAGCTGTGACCTTACCAGACTTATGAGCAAGGATCCATTTTGGATGGTAATTGAATATTGATACAATATTAAACCACTGTATTATAGCCATGGTGGAAATGTTTCATGGAGGATATTTGCATGACTGTAGTCTCAGACTTCGGTCCGGTTGTTAATAATTTTCCACGTCTTTCCAATCTAAAAGGGGTATTATAAAGGTTGCTGATTTTGGCTATAGATATTAGCCTATTTCTCCACATGTATTGTGTGCTGATTAGAAGTGAAGTTATTTAGGTAATTGGTTTCTCGAATTTTCCATTCAGAACTATAATTATCTTCCCTATATTCATCTAACCATGATATTGGCATGCTCTGAATACAACGTAGTTTAAAAACAAAATGGATTAATGATCTCCACAGTGCTCCACTGACTTCTGTGCTTGATTTCGCTATAGTTCACTGTCACCTAAACTACCTTATATGTATGATAAATAACAAGAGACAAAAAAGCATCTATTGAACACTACAGATCAATTAAAATGCGAACATCATTAACCAAATCCAATATAAATTACTTCTACTAACATACATACCGAATAACAAAACTGCAACAACATTGTTTTATTTGTCTCAAAGTATATTCCAATGCAACCTCTCCCCTATGTCTATGGTTGGTGCCTCTCATCCACACTCATCACTTGCTTCCTTTCCCGATTACAGAACTTTTTTTTGTGGGGGGGCTGCACCCACTCTGTGGAATTCCCTCCTTTGCACAACAAGACTTTCACCAAGCCTGCAGCCCTTCAAGCATTCCCTGAAAGCACATCTTAAACAAGGATATCACATTTCCAAACCACCTTCTTTCCTTATGAAGGCTAATCTACTCTATGACCATCCTTCTACACATTTCATACACGATTTACATTTATTCTCTTTCTATGCTCAAAATAATAACTGACCCCAAGCCAACGCAGGTGTGTAACTGGATCGTATTGCCCAACTGAGCACTTTTCCCAATGCAGTCTGACTAATATACAATTTATAGCACTTATCCTCATGTATCAATCCCCTATTTCCTACAGATAGAAAACTAGTGAGCAGGGCACTCATACCTCAATGGTTGTCTTGTTTTATTACTGTATTTATGTTCAAATGTAAAGAGCTGCAGAGTATTCTGACACTATAGAAATAAAATGCACAATTTGTATCATTAAGTGGCAATTAACATTTACAATAAATGTGACATGGAGTGCATGTGTGCACAGAAATAAGCTGTCAAGACGAACAAGATAAAATAACATGAAAACTTAAACTATAGCTCATAATTGTAACGAATCAAGCAATACCAAATGTAGACGCAGTATACGCCCATGTAGTTGGATGGCTGTAGCTGTTAATATATAATTATTCTTTATTGTTTCTTTAAATATATTGTATATGTATTTATATACACAGCTTTTTAAATATCTGTTTCACCAAAGCTGTAGTGTATCCATTTCAAGCACCTTGTTTGTAGTTTATTCATTATCAAGAAGGCCAGAGGGGCAATATAAAGTTGATGTGTTGTGGTATTCATAACTTGAGGATATATAGTGGTATCCATCTTAGGTGTAGGAAGATCTTCTTGGTCCAGAAAAGGGTATATATGCGCACTGCTTGGTGAGAGGGAATATCCGTGATAATTAAGATTGCCTGTGCAGCAAGCGTGGTGACAATTTTCATGAGAAGTCACCCTAGCGGCAGTGTCTCCTTTGTCAACAGAGATGGTTCAGCTCTACCAAACTGATCACTTTGCACTCATCTTAGTTGGTTATTTTTTCAGTAATTTTTAATCCATTTTCTTCTAATTACTCTTGTATATAGTGTTGTATTGGAATAGTAGTGTACAATTTATATTTTGTGTGATCCACCACAAATATCTCATACACTAAAGTGTCTAAGGTTGGTATTAAGAGATTGTATAAAAATAAAAAACAACTGAAAGGCAAGACTGAAGTCATAATTGTATAATTCAAGTTGTATGTAAATGTGTATATTGCTGTTGATGCTAGAAATGTACAACAGCTACAATAACTCCAGTTTACACATTGAAAATTTAATAGAAAAAACAAATCACATGTTTTTCCACCAAAAGTGAGTGAATGACAGAATAATATAATTTCACAATGAAGCACATACACACTTTTACTAAATTAAATCCACAGCTATTAGGTTGGGCACACACTGGAGCATTTTCGTCCAAAAATAGGGCAAATCAGCCGACATACGACTGTTCGGTTGGAAGTCAGGTTAGAGCGTATAGTGACACAATGGTCAAAAGTCGTTCCAAAATGTTGATTGTTGGTTCATTTGGTTGGTCGTACTGTTTAATATTTTCTGACCAATCATCTAACAGTCATGCACTCACGCTCACGATCTCCATAGAGTTTACAGAGTCATGCTCTTTTAAACTGATGCTAGCAATGAATGCCCGGTGAATAAATGTAGAGAGTGCTGTAGAAGAAATAGTTTATTTGTTTGTTTTGAGACAGAATGTTTCGTTTGAGAGTCACAGAAGCTAACAAAATTTGTAAGGACATGTGTATAGCTATAACAAGGTGTTTTAATCAGTGTGACAATGTGACAATAATGAATGACAGAATGAATGAATATTGTGCTGTCATTCTCTGAAGACTAGAGGACCAGATGAAGAGCACAGATCTGAAGGTAAATCGTGTCAGTGTGTATGCATGAATCACCAGACTGATCGGACCTTCAGTCGTAGGTACATTCGTTTGAGATAACACGTTGGTCTGAAAATTCTTCAGTGTGTACCTAACCTTACTTTTTATTTCCCACATTGTATTCATCTTGTAGCTTCCATCCACATGTGATTAGATAACGTCAGATAACCCAGGTGACCATTTTCATTCAATTTAGCAATCACACCAAAAATGCATGAGCCAGTATAGACAGCACAGCAAACATTGAACATGGTATGCTGGTGTGTCAGAATCAGGACAGTTCATATCAATGATCCCAACAATCACATGTGTAAACAATGTGTATTTTGCACATTTACTCCTGTATGCATATGTAAAAAATGTGCAAAAATACTTTCTTGTTTGTTTGTCAGGTGGCACAAAAGATGTTCTCCATGGGTTGCTATGAGATCTCCCTGGGTGATACTATTGGTGTTGGGACACCAGGCAGTATGCGAGACATGTTGACAGCTGTGCTGGATGTAATCCCTGCCAAAGCCCTCGCTGTTCACTGTCATGATACTTATGGACAGGCTCTGGCAAACATACTTGTAGCCCTGCAGGTAATAGATGTACTTTGTGCATAAATGTGTAACAATAAGACTTTCGCCTACTTGCTGTGTAAGCTTGCTAACAAAAAAAATATATATTTTTTAAGGGAACAATATGCAAATAAGAATAGAGAGATCTTTGATTATGATATATCCAAAAGTCCTTTATCTTTGCATAGGCTTATTTGTATATCATCCTTGGCGCACATAGTCAGGAGATCTCCCTAACTCTTAGGATTGTTCTAGTAAGACATTTTAAGTGACCAAAGTCATATGCAGCCAACATTTTATTAAACAGCATATAGTGTAATATGTGGTCTCAATACTGCTTTTATGTATTCAAAATATTTGTATATATTATGGAATTGCTAAACTCTAGAACTATATGTTTAGAAAAAAAGTGTCTTACCATGGAGTTTGGGAATTGGAATTCTCTTGATATATAGATATCACACAGATATGTTAAAGTAAAAATAAAAAATAGAAACTTCCTTCAATTCACAAAGGCAGGTATAAAATATAACCGCCATCCTATTTAAAATTGTTGGTTAGGTACACTGATAGAAAATGTATCTAACTTTTACCTTATTGATCAGATTCTCAATATATGGGAGACAAGCTTATGCAGTCCTCTGTTTATGCTCCTTCCCCACCAGCATGTCACAACCCTGTGTCTTTGGATTTAAGTTGTACAGTGCAAACAGCTTTATGTTCTAACACAGGCGTCAGGGAACTTTTTTACCTTTTACCCCAAAATATATTTAGATACGCCGACATTACCCCCTTGATTTGAAAGGAAGGAAATTATATATTATTAATTATTGTAATTCAAAATTTTATTGAATCTATTCAAAATTTCTTTGAAAGCTTCAACTTCAAAACTTCAGGTTTTGGAGAAATGATGTTGCTTCATTTTTGATCCGAGAGCATAAATATTGGGGCATTTTGATGTCAGAGCAAATTGGATAAAGTCTTCAGGGTTCAATCGATTTCTCTGCTTTGTTTTTATGTTCGTTAGAGTGGAAAATCCTTGTTCGCAAAGGTAGGTTGCAAAAGGCAGCAACTTTTTTACTACCTCCTCATGTGCAATTCTGAATGCCTTTGCAGCTGTTGACATCCAAAAATATGACAGATCTGCTTTGTTTTCAAATGCAATACGTGCTTCATTATTGCATCTAAGTTCAAGAAGTGCCTCTGCCAACTCTTGAGGCTCTTCTGGTACAACAGCAATTTCACATTTAAAAGGGTCTACAATCCAACTGACAGCATGTGAATCTGCAGCATTACCCCCAGGAATTTAATTTTTACCTCATTTGGGGTAATTTACCCCTGTTCCCTGACCACTGCTCTAACAGTTCAAACTGCTAACATCATGTATGTTCTGTGGCTCTGGTGGCCACGTGTAGACCTTAAGGAGATTGGAATCTTATAGCGGTTAGTTATAGGATAAGAGTTAACTGAAGTATTTATTTTCCTGTTTTTGTAGTAGAGTGCTGTTTAGATAAAACCAATATCTTAGTTGCTGAGGTATTTATAGTACATTTAATAGCAATAGGAAAGTTTTGTCTATGTTTTAGTTTCAGCACAAGCCACTTCTATAATTTTTATATTCATCAATATTTCTGATATCTAATCTTGCTCAAATGCTCATTGTAACGTCCTTGTCTTTGGCAGATGGGAGTGCAGGTGGTGGATTCCTCTATTGCAGGCTTAGGAGGGTGTCCTTATGCACAAGGAGCTTCAGGGAATGTGGCTACAGAAGATGTGGTTTACATGCTGCAAGGACTTGGCATTCACACTGTACGTACCAGCTTCCTTTTATTATATGATGTTGCGTGTGTACTGTATTTCAGTATCATCATAATTGTAGATAGACTTGAAGAGTAATTATGCTTAATCAAGGTTTTCTCATTTCTGGTCCCCAAAACATGACCATGGTACACGGTTCAGAGGCAATATATGATTAGACTGTATTTAGGGATTAACCTGGAAGTTATTATAAGTTGTCTAAAATTCCTGTTTGTCTGTTTTTTGTTGTCTTATTTTAGGGTGTTGACTTAAAGAAGCTGACAGAAGCTGGCTCCTTTATCTGCAAAGCTCTGGGAAGGAAAAGCAGCTCTAAAGTGGCACAAGCAATGTGCAAACTGTGATAAGCTGAGCACCTCCCAGGTGCCTGCACACTGCACAATACAAAAGTCTCCTCAGATATCAGATCTGTGGTATAAGATGTTTCTCGGTTCCATGAGCCCTGTGTATAGTGGATCAGATGCCATATTCGAGGAAAGAACAGACAAGAAAGCTATCCTTATGTATAATTATAAGACAATGTCTGTCTTTATTGATTATATTAACTATCCTGACAAGATAATGCCTACATGAGAATAAATCTACTTAAATGGTTAATGACATTTCAAATAAGAAATGTTCACCAAGGAAGTCCTATCTGTGATACCCTACTTGAAGTACATATGCCTTATGTTTTATATGCAACTGCAGCTGTAGTTCAAAAGTGCTTGCAATAGGCATGGGAAGGGTTTTCTGTTTTAGCACATTACTGAAATATGTTCAAATCAAATGATGTTCTCTTTAATTTGCTTGGGTAACTGTATGTAAAAACATAATATTGCTTTGTATATCCAATAGTGCGTTGAAGCAAAATGTATTGCTCCATTCTGCTGTCAGACAGATTTTGATTTACTTGAACTTGCACCCTTGCTTGCCGTCCACTTAGCATGTATAATCATTTCTATTTAGAATGATCTGCAATAAGTTCAGAGTTCTAAGTTCTAAATGAAAGCATTTTAAATAAACACTGGAGAAGTATATTTTCTTATTCCAAAAAATCCATGATAGCTCTTGCAAAACCCTTTTTACTACACTCATAACACCTATAAAAAAAACATTGCTACACTGTTGTAAAAAGTATGGGAAGCTTTGTATGACAAGCAATACCATAGTGAACTTTTTTGTGATAGAAATTCAACCAGATAACATACTATATACTATATAGGTGTACTAGAGGTGCTCTAGTCTGGCAACGGCAAATGGTAAATCCTTGTACAATAGATCATTACATCACTATTTATTTCCTCCCACAATGTGTTAGAATAACTTTATTTACAAAATATTAGGAAATTAAAGCAAATCCCCCTAGACCAAAAAGAAACATGCTGGTCTCAATTTTAAGTCCTTTGCCTCATTGTACAATATTTACATGCTGTTCTTAAATGTGCATTAAACTAACAAAATAGTAATTTGGATCAAATGTTTTTGTGGATTTATTATTGACTAAAACAAATTCATTTTTCATAAACCTAAAATATGTCTACCGTGTCCTTCGATAATTTGAACCAGTTCTGTTGGGGTTTATGAATAATATTTAATTTCACCTTGTGTAAACAAGCAAGTATGGATGATTTCTGTCATCAGAGTATGTAAAATATACACTGAAGAAGTGAAAGTTACCATACTTTTCTTTGGGTATATTGTTCCCTTGAATGAGCCATTGTTGTACTTCTTGCTCCTGTTTTGAAATTTCTGTCCAGATCACACTGTTACCACATATGGGAGCTTCAGCAGAGTTTAACATACAACTGTTTTATTGTGATGATACCCATCTTCATACTGCGAATGTGCTGAAAACAAAAATATGCATAAGTCCGTATCAGGATTTTTGCATATCTGCAATCTGTGACTCCTGGAGAGGTGAAAAGGGTGAGGGAAGGCGAAGGCTGAGAACTGTAAGAGTGTGTTAACATAATTGCAACTCCATTATGCGTGGACACAAACGCAGATATGCCAGTCAGGAAACGTATATATCTTGTAAATGCTGGAGGATTGGTGAAATTATATGCCATGATAATAATGGCTATCATCAGTTCTATGTCGTCAATTCTGATTGGCTGATAAAAAAAACAACAGGATTTTTGTACTTACGTTAAATCCTTTTCTCTGCATCCATTGGAGAACACTGACAATGGGGTATAGGCATGAATTTGACACTTTGACAATTTTCTTCACTAAGACTGTAACTACTCCCCCTTTTATATCACCTCCCTGTAGAGAAATCAGTTATGTTCCTAAACAACTCTCACATGAGAGAATAGAGGAATAAAGGAGCGAAGAGAGAGAGAAACACTCCCCAAAAACAAACTTTTACAGGAGAGCAAGAGTATAATGGGCAGGTGTGCAGTGTCTCCTTTGTCAACAGAGATGGTTCAGCTCTACCAAACTGATCATTTTGCACTCGTCTTAGTTGGTTATTTTTTTCGGTAATTTTTAACCCGTTTTCTTCTAATTACTGAATACAGAAATAAGAATTACATAAATAAGCTGTCAAGACGAACAAGATAAAATAACATGAAAACTTAAACTATAGCTCATAATTGTAACGAATCAAGCAATTCCAAAGGTAGAAGCAGTATACGCCCATGTAGTTGGATGGCTGTAGCTGTTAATATTAGGGATGTGCACCGGCGACTTTTGAGGTCTCGTGTTTTGTGTTTTGGATCCGGATTTTCGTTATTTTTGAGGTTCGGATTTGTCTCGCAAAACACTTGACGAAAGGTCTCGGTTCGGATTTAAGGTATTGGATTCGGATTTTTTTTGAAAAAAACATAAAAAGTTTAAAAATCAAGTTTTTGGGCTTATTTTCACTCCTAGGCTATTATTAACCTCAATAACATTCAATAACAAGCATTTCCACTAATTTACAGTGTATTCTGAACACCTCACAATATAGTTATTAGTCCAAAACGTTGCAACAAGGTATCTTTCTGGACTGCGTAGAGGAGTGGGTCACCACAATATATATTAAAAACCCTGAACTTTTATGATTCGCACCAATAATTGTACCTGGACTGCGTAGAGGAGTGGGTCACCACAATATCTTAAAAACCCTGAACTTTTATGATTCGCACCAATAATTGTACCTGGACTGCGTAGAGGAGTGGGTCACCACAATATATTAAAAACCCTGAACTTTTATGATTCGCACCAATAATTGTACCTGGACTGCGTAGAGGAGTGGGTCACCACAAGATATATTAAAAACCCTGAACTTTTATGATTCGCACCAATAAATGTACCTGGACTGCGTAGAGGAGTGGGTCACCACAATATATTAAAAACCCTGAACTTTTATGAATCGCACCAATAAATGTACCTGGACTGCGTAGAGGAGTGGGTCACCACAATATATTAAAAACCCTGAACTTTTATGATTCGCACCAATAATTGTACCTGGACTGCGTAGAGGAGTGGGTCACCACAATATCTTAAAAACCCTGAACTTTTATGAATCGCACCAATAAATGTACCTGGACTGCGTAGAGGAGTGGGTCACCACAAGATATATTAAAAACCCTGAACTTTTATGATTCGCACCAATAATTGTACCTGGACTGCGTAGAGGAGTGGGTCACCACAATATCTTAAAAACCCTGAACTTTTATGATTCGCACCAATAATTGTACCTGGACTGCGTAGAGGAGTGGGTCACCACAATATCTTAAAAACCCTGAACTTTTATGATTCGCACCAATAATTGTACCTGGACTGCGTAGAGGAGTGGGTCACCACAATATATTAAAAACCCTGAACTTTTATGATTCGCACCAATAATTGTACCTGGACTGCGTAGAGGAGTGGGTCACCACAAGATATATTAAAAACCCTGAACTTTTATGATTCGCACCAATAAATGTACCTGGACTGCGTAGAGGAGTGGGTCACCACAATATATTAAAAACCCTGAACTTTTATGAATCGCACCAATAAATGTACCTGGACTGCGTAGAGGAGTGGGTCACCACAATATATTAAAAACCCTGAACTTTTATGATTCGCACCAATAATTGTACCTGGACTGCGTAGAGGAGTGGGCACTGGGCACCACAATAAAATATATAAAAAACCTTCAACAGATCTGCATTACACTACACATACGGCTGCTCCTCCATCCTCTCCATCATATACATGTTGGAGTTTTAGCGTGTGACAACCTCTTGTTTTTGATAATGTCAGTGCATTTTGAATATTTTTCAATTTGCCCCACACCACTGAATGTACTTTATCTATGATACGCATCTATCTATCTTGACTGCGTAGTGTGGTGGCCCCGGTACACAATTTGGTACCGAGGCCACAATATAATTGAAAAACCCTCCACATGTCAGAATTCCACCAAACAAGTATCTGGACTGCGTAGTGGGGTGGCCCCGGTACCCAATTTGATACCGGGGCCACAATAAAATAAATACACCCTCCACGTGTCAGAATTCCACCAAACAAGTATCTGGACTGCGTAGTGGGGTGGCCCCGGTACCCAATTTGATACCGGGGCCACAATAAAATAAATACACCCTCCACGTGTCAGAATTCCACCAAACAAGTATCTGGACTGCGTAGTGGGGTGGCCCCGGTACCCAATTTGATACCGGGGCCACAATAAAATAAATACACCCTCCACGTGTCAGAATTCCACCAAACAAGTATCTGGACTGCGTAGTGGGGTGGCCCCGGTACCCAATTTGATACCGGGGCCACAATACCTCCTCCAAACATGCTACAGACAATTCGTCATTGAGATCCCATCAAGTATGTTAAAGACAGACAGGGTCCAAGTGTTATTAGTTGACTTTGTAAACAAAAAAACTGTCCCTGTTGCACATAGTCGTGCAATGAAGACTGACTTTTTCATTTAAAGGCACGATCTTTCAAGTGTAGTGTTTGTAAGTCTAAGTCATATTATACGTTTGGTAAAATTGGTTTGTTTTTTTCCTCTTTATGGTAATTAATTAGTAATAGAATTAAAGTAGGAAATAGAATTAAATAGAATTAAAGTAGGAAATAGAGTGGTATAGAGTTGTAGTGTGGTATAGATAGAGTGGTCCACACAATATAATAATAAAACCCTCAACTGGTCTGAATTCCACCAAACAAGTATCTTGACTGCGTAGTGTGGTGGCCCCGGTACCCAATTTGATACCGGGGCCACAATACCTCCTCCAAACATGCTACAGACAATTCGTCATTGACAGACCCCAGACAGACAGGGTCGTAGTGTTATTGTTTGACTTTGTAAACCCAAAAAAATGTCCCTGTTGCACTTGCACATAGTCGTGCAATGAAGACTGACTTTTTCATTTAAAGGCACGATCTTTAAAGTGTCAGAAAGAGAGAGAAGACACAGGAGAGGAGAGTTGTAGCTGGGGACCTGGGGTGGAAGCTCCCAGGCTCCCCCAGCATTGCCTGGAAGTCTGAGCGTGGTGACTGAGCCAGGGCAAGGAATGTGTGCCCTGGATGAGGGGGAGAACTCCATGCCACTATAGTGAACCCAAGAGAGAGGGGGACACTGCACATGGAAGAGGCCCTGGAGTGAGGGCTGCTACAAGAGGCATGGTAGCTGTAGTGTCAGATCCTGAGGCTGAGAGTACACAGAGTGACGTGTCAGAGCACAGGAGACATTATCCCCGCAGAGGAGGGATGAGCTGCAGTTGAGAGGTCTGTTGTTGAAATAGGACATGCACACTTTAACAAACCAATCATTTCAGCGACAGGGCCTACCAAACAACTTTGACTGAAATGATTGGTTTGTTTGGGCCCCCACACCAAAAAAGCTATTCATCTCTCCCTGTACAGACTAAACAGGCTCTACTGAGGCAAGATGTCGTCCTCATCCTCAACCTCTGATTCCTCTCCCCCTACAGTGTGTACTTCCTCCTCATCACACATTATCAATTCGTCCCCGCTGGACTCCACAACCACAGGTCCCTCTGTAGTATCTGGAGGGCAGTGCTGTACTTCATTGAGGAATTGATTATTCATTTTTATAAACATCATTTTTTCAACGTTGTGAGGAAGCAACCTCCTTCGCCGCTCACTGACCAGGTTCCCCGCTGCACTAAAAACTCTTTCCGAGTACACACTGGAGGGGGGACAACTCAGGTAAAATAGAGCCAGTTTGTACAGGGGCTTCCAAACTGCCTTTTTTTCCTGCCAGTAACAATATGGACTGTCTGACATGTCTACTTGGATGGTGTCAGCAAAGTAATCATCCACAATTTTTTCTATTGTCACAGCATCCAATGCAGCGAGAGTAGACATGTCTGCAATGGTTGGCAGGTCCTTCAGTCCGGACCAGATGTTATCAGCATCCCCGCCAGTGCCTCTTTTGGGAAAACTGAGCTTTTTCCTCGCAGCCATAGATGTGGAAGAAAATGAGGGTGGAGCTGTTGGCATGTCACGGTCCTCTTCAGAGGACAATCTCCTGACCAGCAGGTCTTTGCACCGCTGTAGATTTGTGTCCGCCGGAAACAGAGACACAACATACGCTTTAAACCGAGGATCGAGCACGGTGGCCAGAATGTATTCCTCTGACTTTAAAAGAGTGACCACCCTCGGATCCTGGCAAAGCGTACGAAGGGCTACATCCACAAGAGCTACATGCTTGCTGTAATCGCAATGGCTTACCAGCTCCTCCCTCACTTTCTCCAGCTGCTTCTGCAACAGCCTGATCAGGGGAATGACCTGACTCAAGCTGGCAGTGTCGGAACTGACTTCTCGTGTGGCAAGTTCAAATGGCTGCAGAACCTTGCACAACACGGAAATCAGTCTCCACTGCGCTTGACTCAGGCGCATCCCCACTCCTTTGCCTATGTCGTAGGTGGCTGTGTAGGCCTGAATGGCCTTTTGCTGCTCCTCCATCCTCTGCAGCATATAGAGGGTGGAGTTCCAGCGCGTCACAACCTCTTGTTTGAGGTGATGGCAGGGCAGGTTCAAGCTTTTTTGATGTGCCTCTAGTCTGCGGTAGGCACTGGCTGAATGCCGAAAGTGTCCAGCAATTTTGCGGGCCACCGCAAGCATCTCCTGCACACCCCTGTCACTCTTGAGGTAATGCTGCACCACCAAATTAATGGTGTGGGCAAAACATGGGACGTGCTGGAAATTGCCCATATTTAATGCCCGCACAATGTTACTGGCATTGTCTGACACCACAAATCCCCATGAGAGTCTAAGTGGGGTAAGCCACTGGGAGATAATTTCCCTCATTTTCTCTAATATGTTGTCAGCGTTGTGCCTCTTATTAAAGCCTGTAATGCACAATGTTGCCTGCCTTTGCATGAGCAGCCATTTTGTAGATGCTGCTACTGATGCAGCTGTTGCTGTTGCTGCGGAAGGGGATGCATCTACCCAGTGGGCTGTCACAGTCATATAGTCCTTCGTTTGCCCAGAACCACTTGTCCACATGTCCGTGGTTAAGTGGACAGTGGGTACAACCGCATTTTTAAGAGCACTGAGGACACTTGATCGTACTTCTCTGTACATTTTTGGTATCGCCTGCCTAGTGAAGTGGAATCTCGAGGGGATTTGGTACCGGGGACACAATACCTCCATCAACCCTCTAAATCCCACTCCACTGATGGCGGACACCGGGCGCACGTCTAACACCAACATTGCAGTTACAGCCGCAGTTATACGCTTTGCAATAGGGTGACTACTATCGTATTTGGTGGTCATGGCAAACGACTGTTGGACGGTCAATTGTTTGGTGAAAGACTTAGCGGTCTTACGACTTCCCCTCTGGGAAGATGACCGACTAACAGCAGCAACAGCAGCAGTGGCAGTAGTAGGCGTACCGCTGCAGGATTCCTCGGATGAATCCCGTATTGAGGAGGACTCAGTCTGGCTGCTGACTTGGGCTGCAGGACTGAATCTGATGGAGATTGTGGAGGAAGTTGACGAGGAGGGTGTTGCTGGTGTGTATCCAACTGGACCACGGGATTTAGGTGTCCCTGTACCGATGAGGGTCCTAGCCCCAGTTCCTGAACTAACCACTGAACTATGAAGGTTATTCAGGTGACGTATAAGGGAGGATGTTCCTAGGTGGCCAAGATCCTTACCCCTGCTTATTTGAGCTTTACATAAGCTACATATTGCCATACATTGGTTGTCTGGATTTGGATAAAAATAACTCCAGACCGAAGAGGTGCATTTTTTGGTCTTCTGACCAGGCATGACGATGGGCTTTTTCATCCCATGGACATCAGCTGTTTCCCCCCCTGGTGCCTCATTTACAATAACCACATCACCATCCTCATCATCAAGTTCCTCCACAGCGCCAGCTACATCATCAATAGCCTCCTCCCGAGCCACCTCTTCCCGTACAGTGATGGGAAGGTCAGGCTTGACAACCACCGACACCCTTGGACTCGCCTTGGGGATTTGTGATAATTTCTCTTTAGAAGGCAGAGTTGTTTGCTGTTTTGTTGCTGACAGCATAACTCTCTTCAATTTTTTGTAGGGGGGGGGAGGAGGAGGAGGGCTAAGATCCGTGGGTGAAGCTGAACCACTAGTCATGAACACGGGCCAGGGCCTAAGCCGTTCCTTGCCACTCCGTGTCGTAAATGGCATATTGGCAACTTTACGTTTCTCCTCAGATGATTTTAAGTTTCTCTTTTTGCTACTTTTTCTTAACTTGGGCTTTTTGGATTTTACATGCCCGGTACTACGAGATTGGGCATCGGGCTTGGAAGACGACGTTGATGGCATTTCATCGTCTATGTCATGACTAGTGGCAGCAGCTTCAGCATTAGGAGGAAGTGGGTCTTGATCTTTCCCTACTTTATCCTCCAAATTTTTGGTCTCCATTATATGTAGCACAAGATACTGCAGAATGTGTGAACTTGGTAATATTGCAGTACCAATGGACTTATACTGCTGGATTGGTTTTGCAAATTTGGTTATAATTATTATATATTTTTTTTTTTTTAATTTTTTATTTTTTTTTACTTTTTTTTTATTTTTAAAAAACTTGGGAATAGTGGGGAAATAACTATGCCCTTAGAAGCACAGAGCACAGGACACAGCACCACTGGACTGAACAGGACACGGCACAGGACCCAGCAGCACTACGGAACTCAGCAGGACAGAGCACAGGACACAGCACCACTGGACTGATACTGCAGAATGTGTGAACTTGGTAATATTGCAGTACCAATGGACTTATAATGCTGGATTGGTTTTGCAAATTTGGTTATAATTATTATATATTTTTTTTTTTTTTAATTTTTTATTATTTTTTACTTTTTTTTTAAAAAACTTGGGAATAGTGGGGAAATAACTATGCCCTTAGAAGCACAGAGCACAGGACACAGCACCACTGGACTGAACAGGACACGGCACAGGACCCAGCAGCACTACGGAACTCAGCAGGACAGAGCACAGGACACAGCATCACTGGACTGATACTGCAGAATGTGTGAACTTGGTAATATTGCAGTACCAATGGACTTATAATGCTGGATTGGTTTTGCAAATTTGGTTATAATTATTATATATTTTTATTTTTTTAAATTTTTTATTATCTTTTACTTTTTTTTTATTTTTTAAAAACTTGGGAATAATGGGGAAATAACTATGCCCTTAGAAGCACAGAGCACAGGACACAGCACCACTGGACTGAACAGGACACGGCACAGGACCCAGCAGCACTACGGAACTCAGCAGGACAGAGCACAGGACACAGCACCACTGGACTGATACTGCAGAATGTGTAAACTTTGTAATATTGCAGTACCACTGGACTTTTACTGCTGAATGTGTGAACTTGGTAATATTGCAGTACCAATGGGCTTATACTGCAGGATTGGTTGTGAAAATTTTGTGGTAATTAAAAAATATTAAAGTAGTTTTTGGTATTTTTTAAAAAAACTTTTTTTTATTTTTTTAAACACAGGGGAATATTGGGGAAATAACTATGCCCTTAGAAGCACAGAGCACAGGACACAGCACCACTGGACTGAACAGGACACAGCACAGGACCCAGCAGCACCACTGACCTCAGAAGGACAGAGCACAGCACACAGCACCACTGGACTGATACTGCAGAACACAGCACAGCACAGCACAGCACAGCACAGCACAGCACAGCACTAAACAGCACAGAACTAAACAGCACAGAACTAAACAGCACAGAGGACCACCTAACACACCCTCCCTCTACCCTGATCAATGCCCGAGTGAAGATGGCGGCGACTAGCGGGGAATTTATAGGATCCGAGTATCGCGAGATCCGACAACGGGATTATGAGTCAGAGCCTCAGTTTCACTTTTGAATTTGGCGCCAATACCCGGATCTGTCTCGGATCCGACTCGGATCCGCAACGTTCGGGTGGGCTCGGATTTCAGAAATCCGAGCGCGCTCATCCCTAGTTAATATATAATTATTCTTTATTGTTTCTTTAAATATATTGTATATGTATTTATATACACAGCTTTTTAAATATCTGTTTCACCAAAGCTGTAGTGTATCCATTTCAAGCACCTTGTTTGTAGTTTATTCATTATCAAGAAGGCCAGAGGGGCAATATAAAGTTGATGTGTTGTGGTATTCATAACTTAAGGATATATAGTGGTATCCATCTTAGGTGTAGGAAGATCTTCTTGGTCCAGAAAATGGTATATATGCACACTGCTTGGTGAGAGGGAATATCCGTGATAATTAAGATTGCCTGTGTAGCAAGCGTGGTGACAATTTTCACGAGAAGTCACCCTAGTGACAGTGTCTCCTTTGTCAACAGAGATGGTTCAGCTCTACCAAACTGATCACTTTGCACTCATCTTAGTTGGTTATTTTTTCTGTAATTTTTAATCCGTTTTCTTCTAATTACTCTTGTATATAGTGTTGTATTGGAATAGTAGTGTACAATTTTATATTTTGTGTGATCCACCACAAATATCTCGTACACTAAAATGTCTAAGGTTGGTATTAAGAGATTGTATAAAAATAAAAAACAGAACTGAAAGGCAAGACTGAAGTCATACTTGTATAATTCAAGTTGTACGTAAATATATATATTATGCTAGAAATGTACAACAGCTACAATAATTCCACTTTACACATTCAAAATTTAATAAAAAAAAAACAACAAATCACATTTTTTTTCCCCCAAAAGCGAAATGAGTGACAGAATAATATAATTTCACAATGAAGCACATAAAATAAGTATTTCTTCATCGCTGCCTGTCCGGCAGGTTACATGAAGAAATGACGTAATTCCTATTGGCCATGATGCATTTAAAGCGGTAATAGCGGACCCTCTGCCTGTATAATGAAATCCAGGCATAGTGTCCGCTATTGCCGATTTAAATGTATAATTTTATCCATGGCCAATAGGAATGACGTAATTTCTTCATGTAACCTGCCGGACAGGCAGCGATAAGGAAATACTAAGGTAAAAGGACTTTTTTATTCTTTTTTTGTTTTTTTAAATTCAACTCTTTTTAATACATTTATTTAATTTTTTTACTTTTTTACTCTAGTCGGTGAAACCCGGGTTGAAAAGCCTGTGTCTCACTGTTCATAGTGCAGGCTTCCCGGGTTGGACCCAGAAATTACCCCACCAAATGACCTGGGTCTAATTCCTGGGTCGGCTCTGGAGTCATTCATACTGCAGCCTCGACCCTTGCCCCGGCAAAAACCCGGGTTGAGGCTGCAGTATAAAGGGGGTATAATACATCTATCAGGAGACATGTAGAGGAGGGGTTGCTGATGGCTGTGTCTGACAGTTTTGTTGACCATGACTATGGGTTCCCCGCTGTGTGCATCCAGTCAGGAGAGGGGAGTTCTCCTACCTGGAGTTGCACCTCCAGAGCCCAGTCCAGCACTGCGTCGACTGTTGGCATGGTAACAGTGTGGGGTCTGATGGTCAGTACCTGTGGCAGCAGCAGGGGCAGACGATTTAGTGCCCCGCCCCCTTTTCACTCAGTAGTGTGTGGTGGCAGCACATTATATACATGTTCCTGTCGGCGCAGCCAGAGGATGCTGTTCAGCATCCTCTGCCTGCCTGATCCTGATCAGAAGTAATAACGGCACTGCGTTTTTACGTCATTGAAAATGGCGACCGCCATATGAGAAGTTTTTAAAGCGGCAATTCCGGTTGACGAACCCTAACCCGATGTCTAACCCTAATCCTGACCCTAACAGTTACACTTACCTTACATGACAACTGGCAACACCGCTTTAAAAACTTCTAATATGGCAGTCGCCATTTTCAATGGCGTAAAAATGCAGTGCCTTTATTACTTCTGATCCGGATCTTTGGGAACAGAGTCGGATAGTTCTCTTGTCATTAAAAATGTAAGTCTGGGTTTTTTTTTAATGTCGCTGGAATCACATTCAGGTATATTTTGTCTATGATTTCGTTGTCTGTATTATCTGCACCGTTAATATCATTACCACTGCTGGAGAGGAAGTAGTATTCTTCCTGAAATATAAGTTTAACACTGCAAAACCCAACAATGTTCTTGGCTGTTATATATATTTAAATATATATATACATATATAAAGAAAAACACCAAGTGATAGCGCTAAGACAAATTATCAATGTAGATGATAAAATTAAAGTAAATAGTCCAGAAAAAAGTCTTTCATAAGACACTTCCCGTGTGCAGGCAGCAGCCAATCCTCCTTAGTCCAATCGGTGTAAAACGGAATAATCTAAAAACAAGGTGTAGAGGAGGAGGCGCACAATAGTGTAATATTGTTACAATACAAATAACATGGGACCAGATTGGTCCAGATGAATTCCCCAAATACCAATAAAGTAGATCTATGATCTTAATGTGATAAATATAGTACATAAAACACCAACCACTCGTGTAGTGAATATGCGTACCAGAAAGATGATCGTTAGGGCTCATCAAAAAAGGGAGGTATCCTGGATGTAGCCGATCATTTGTTTTCCAAGTTCCAACAAGCCAATAGATATCTCAGAAATAAGGTATAATAAAACCACAGGTGTAATAGCTCAATATAGCAGTTTATTAAAAACACATCAGCTACTTACATGTCAAGTAGCTGGAGGTCAGCTTGTCTGTATAAACATAACAGTATGCAGCATAGCGAAGACCCAATATAAAAGTAAAGTCCAGATGCACAAATAGAGTTCTCAACGCGTTTCGTCTGTGTTAAATGTCAGACTTCATTAGGAGAAATCAGAATAACAATACAGAGGAACTGTGTCCAGTAATATAGTAAATCGCACCATTTTGCGCATGCGCACTAATGACTGGAAACCGGGAATGGTCATAGCGCTTATGCGTTCTCATGGTAACGTGCCGATTCGGTAATTTCAATATCAATTACACGGGCATAATATTCTAACATCAATGCACTGTTAACCGCTAGTGGATTGAGACCATGATCTACGTCTCATAAAAAACGCCCTATATATACTAGATGGCCAAAGATCGGAAGTGATCCCATTACGAGATAATATAAGCATCTCCATGGCAACATAATCGCAAATGCTAGCGCATGCGCCAAACTAAGACACATTACGCCATTCTGCGCATGCGTGCTAATGACCAACAACCAGAAATGGTCATAGCGCTTGCGCGTGCCGATTCGCCTATTTTAATATCAATCAGGCGGGCATAATATAGCATCAATGCACCGGTAAACGTTAATAAGTTGAGACCAGGATCTGTGTCTCTTATAAATAACGCCCTGTATGAGTAAATATCGGATGGCCAAAAATCAGAAGTAATCCCATTACAAGGTACTATATACATCTCCATGGCAACCTATTAGTAAATTCTAGCACATGCGCCAGACTTAGAAACACAGCGTATCATCCCAACTGTGCTTGCATAGATTAGACTATTTAGTTGCAGATACTACTAATGACTATGATAAACTATAAAAATATACATGAGATACAATTTCCTTGAATGGACCTAGAAAAACACACACCCTTGTTTATACAAACTTATTAATAACCAAATGACTAGAGAAGACATCTTCCCCTACATTTTATACGTCTCACCGGCAACCTTGCAATACACAGAGCACTTGTGCCAAACCCATGGGCATGTTGCTTAATCACAATAATATAGGGTCACAAAATGTTAAAACAATGACAATAAAAGTGTAAAGCATCCGAGCTAAAATCACTCAGATATATAAAATACTGCAATACATATTGATACATAACAATATCGATGTATATTCCAAATTGTCACAATGACAAACAAATATATTGTATAATGCACTAAGAAAAAAGTCCCATTAGCTAAAACTGATAAAATATTATAATCATTATAAAAAAGGAACCACTTCAAAACTCTCATTTAACCCATGAGGAGACAACGTATTGAGTTCATAAATCCAATATCTCCCGCTGTGCCAATTTTTTACCCAGGTCACCGCCCCTAGGTCCTAACTGTACGTGTTCAATCGCCATGAACTTCAAATATTTAGGGTCTGATTGGTGAACTTCTAAAAAATGTTTTGAGACAGAATGACTAAGTATTTTGTTCTTCATATTCCTTATGTGCTCCTGGATACGGAGCTTAAGCATCCTTTTTGTTTTACCAATGTATCCAAGGCCACATGAACATGTCAATAGATATATCACTGATGAGGAAACACAATTCATCAAACTTTTTATGGCGAAGCTTTTACTTCCATCCGAATTAAAGAAAGTTTTGTTACTCGCGTTGGTATATTTGCAAACACTGCAATGATTGCACTTTATACTTCCTTTGAAATCTATAAATGTGGAAGTGGAAGTTTTGCTTCTGGGGTCCTTAAGCAAGCTGGGCGCTAATAAATCTTTCAAATTTTAAAGATTACATTAGGTTTATCTGGTAATATGCCCCTCAGGACTGGATCCCTCTTGAGGATACTCCAATGTTTAGTAAGTACAGATCTAATTTTATTCTCACCATTACTATAGCCTGTGATAAATGATACTCGGTCTGAGAAACCCTCTTGGTCTTTCTTCTTATATTCTAATAAACAGGATCTTTCAGTATTGGCTATTTTATTCAAAGCTCCAGCAAGGAGACATTTCAGATATCCTCTTTCCAGAAATCTATTCTCATAAATAGCTAATTGTGTTTGACATGTCTCAGGCTCGCTACAATTCCTCTTTATACGATTGAACTGCGGGAATGGAATGTTCGTCTTCCATTTCTTCAGGTGACAACTAGTAAAATGTAAATAGCTGTTCGCATCAACATCCTTGAAAAAATTCTTTGTGATAACTCTTTTATCCTGTCCCATTAGAATAAGATCTAAAAATTCAATCTGTAAGGGATCATACTTCACTGTGAACTTCAAGTTATAGTTATTACAGTTGATGTATCCCAAGAATTCTTCCAGAGAATTGGTATCACCCTCCCAGACTATGATAATATCATCGATATACCTTTTGTACAGTTTGATAGTATTCCTGAATTTCTCACATTCATATACATATTATATATATAGAGGTTAGCGAAACTGGGGGCAAAAACAGCCCCCATCACGGTGCCACAAATTTGGAAATAAAATTGATCACAAAATTTAAAATAATTTTGGGTCAATATGAAATCTATCAAATTGCAAATAAAATCTTTGTGGACTTCCGAAAGTGCTTGGTCACTATCCAGAAAACATCTGGTGGCTTCTACCCCTTTTCTATGTTCTATAGACGTGTATAGGGTCTGAACGTCAATTGTAGCCCACAGATAATGTTGGTTCCATTCCAAATTTTGAAATAAATGTAGTACATTTGTGGTGTCTTTCACATATGATTTTAATTTCACCACGTACTTCTGAAGAAACACATCAACATATTCTGAGGCCCGTGATGTGATTGAATCAATGCCGGGCACTTTAGGCCGACCAGGTGGATTAACCAGGGTTTTGTGAATCTTGGGTAAAAAATCAAAAATCGGCACAACGGGATAAATGAGCAACAAATATTGATATTCGTCTTTGACAATGATCTCTTGACGTAACGCAAAAATAAGTATGTTACGTAAAATAGACACATACTCCTCAGTGGGATCAGTACTCAATTTTTTGTAAGAAGAAGCATCATATAAAAGGCGATCAGCCTCTTTAATAAAGTCCTCTCTATTTAAAATCACACACCCCCTCCCTTGTCAGCCTGTTTGATTACTATATCATAGTTCATCTGTAATCCTTTCAGTGCCTAGACTTTCTGAGGTTGCTATGACTAAAAACAAAGGAGTCTGACTTACACAAATCTTCTGTGACTAAAGTTTGGAATGTTTCCAGAAAGCTGCTTTTAGACTCCAGCGGATAATATTTAGAAGGCAATTTTAACCTAGATTTTGACACAGTGTCGTAGTTAGTAAGTATTGCTTGTTCTTTCTTTGCAAAATGTCTTTTTAACGTCAGTTTCCTGACAAACTTACTGATATCGATATAAAGCTCAAATTTGTTTGGCTGTTTTGTTGGTGCAAAAGACAATCCCTTGCCCAAAACAGAAATCTCCGAATCAGAGAGCGTGTATTTAGAAAGATTAAAAATACCATTTTTCTTTAGAGATACCTGTTTATCTACATGTATCTTCTTTTTTTGGAGGGTTACGGTCCCCTCTCCTTCCTCTTCCTCTAAATGCCTGCGCTTCAGAGGTGAGGCTAACCTGTTTTCTCTGACCAAATGTTTGGGCCTTTCTCGTGTAGCTGGGTCTGGGGATAAAAAATCTTCCACTTCACTCTCTGGCCTATCAAGAGCAGAGAATTTATGTCTATATGTATTAGAATCAGTGTGTTTCCTAGCGAAAGCAGTCTTTGGAGTGTACATTCTCTTTTTTTGTTGAACGTTGGACCAAGAATCAATATTTCTTATGGTCCTATTAGAGTCATAATTAGCCTTATATGTTTATTCGGGGTCTTTTTCCAACTTTTGATTTTGTCTTTAGTGTAGTCATTTTTATCTCTAATGAACTTTCTTTCTTTTATTTTAGCCACGTCCATTTCTACTCGATTGAGTTTTTTGTTCAAAACCTGTTCATTTGCTAGGAAATCTTTATGATCGGCACGTTACCATGGGAACACATAAGCGATATGACCATTTCCGGTCATTAGTGCGCATGCGCAAAATGGCGCGATTTACTATATTAATGGACACAGTTCCTCGGTATTGTTATTCTGATTTCTCGTGATAAAGTCTGACATTTAACACAGACGAAACGCGTTGAGAACTCTATTTGTGCATCTGGACTTTACTTTTATATTGGGTCTTCGCTATGCTGCATACTGTTATGTTTATACAGATAAGCTGACCTCCAGCTACTTGACATGTAAGTAGCTGATGTGTTTTTAATAAACTGCTATATTGAGCTATTACACCTGTGGTTTTATTATACCTTATTTCTGTGATATCTATTGGCTTGTTGGAACTTGGAAAACAAATGATCGGCTACATCCAGGATACCTCCCTTTTTTGATGAGCCCTATAGATCATCTTTCTGGTACGCATATTCACTACACGAGTGGTTGGTGTTTTATGTACTATATTTATCACATTAAGATCATAGATCTACTTTATTGGTATTCGGGGAATTCATCTGGACCAATCTGGTCCCATGTTATTTGTATTGTAACAATATTACACTATTGTGCGCCTCCTCCTCTACACCTTGCTTTTATATATATATATATATATATATATATATATATATATATATATATATATCTGTGTGTGTATATATATATATAACTACTGCTAAAGTGTCTGAAACATGCCTGTGTGTTTCATGTGTAACATGAAATAATTTGATAATTAGAGGTCATGCTAGGAAAGGGTTAAACTGTTGCCCTATCCACAGTTGCTCAAGCCAGCAACTGTGATTTATGTTTGTGATATTTAACTATATTCTACAAGAAATTGAGGAAATCTTAAACCATAGCTGTTTAGCTGGGACGTTTTGAGCTATGCACAAATCTATGGGACTTTTTTCTTTTACTTAGAAAAACAGGATACTGATTTGACATTGCTGTTTTTCAGTGTATAAACATAACATTGTGCTCCACTTTGATGCCATTTGCAACTGACCTGTATTGTTCCTATTTACCATGACTGTCAATATATTTTTGATATTGAGGCGGTAATTTACAAAATGCAAAATATGGATCTGCTTTTGCACACTTGTGTGTGTTTGTGCACAGAAATCTGTGCATTATACTAATTGCATATATATTTGTGAGCTTGTGCCTAAGCCATGAATTGTAGCTACAAAGTCTAAGTATTCCTGTGGCAATCATTAAAGCAACTTTCCTAGACGGTTATATAACTGTAGTTTTACCCTCATAATGTGATTCAACATCTCAAATTGTATGTGAACAATGTTGTTGTTAACCAACAGGGCCATGCGTTTGTTGTTTTTAATGTGACCCATGATAAAGAAAGTATGTGGAACCAAAAACAGACAACCCAACTCTGGGTAGATGGTCAAAACTATGCTCAGTCCCACATATTTCTTCTAGATACTCACTTCTGACTCCGACTTTTGACAACCCAGATTTCCCCCCAGGCCTTACTAGACGGACTTTCAGATATTGGATTGGGGCAGGTCTCCATCGTGTTGGCCAGCTGGTGGGCATCTCTGGGGCTTTACCTTTCGCTAATCTCCAGTCCAAATGGGAACTCCCAAGTGCGGAGATATGGAGACATATACAGCTTCGACATTTTCTAGGCTCCCCGGGGATTCGGGAGTCCGCGGCCGCTTACTCAGTTTGAAACACTATGTACCACTTTATCATATCCAAGACATACATTATCATTAATGTATAGTATCCTTATTGAGCATTCCTTCAGTAAAAGACCCACATTCATACGGGATTGGGAACGTGAATTGGAGTGTTCAATAACCGAACAAGATTGGAAAGACATTTTTTTACGCACACAGGCTAGTTCGATTAGCATACAAATAATTGAAACTCAGTACAAGATTATGACAAGATGGTACCAATGCCCTAGTCTGCTTGCCAAGATGTTTCCGGGGCTGTCAAATATGTGCTGGCGATGCCAGACGGAGTCGGGTACCCCATTACATATATGATGGGAGTGCACGGCACTTTCTGGGATGCAGTTCTCCTTTTAGCTAAAGCTATAGTAGGTGTGGAGCTACCCAATTGCCCTAAATATTGGCTACTGAATGACAACAAAATGACCATCCCCCAATATAAAAAATCAACAGTTAAAAATCTATGTAATGCGTCAAAGGCTGTGATCCCGGTCCACTGGTGATCACCAAACGCTCCTACCATTAAAGAATGGTTTACACGTTTGGAGTTCTACAGAACAATGGATGAGATGCTTTATTCATCAATGGATAAATATAAAGAATACTATTTTGTGTGGTTCGAGTGGCTTGAATTCAAGGATAAACCATTATATACTCAGTGGAATAACTGATCCCTCTTACATATCCCCTCTAGACCTACCAATTCTCACTACTAAATAACATATTACATGCTTGTTGTTTTTTACTGGCATTCAGTATAACCTGTAATTTATTGTTTATTGCATGACATGTATGTTGGTATAAGATGTTATACTACCAATAAGAAAGAGATTTTCAAAAAAAACACAAAAAAAACAAGCAACCACTGTGCTGCAGACTGGCGCATATCAGGAGCTGCCTAAAGGTTCTTATTTGCTCTAGTGAACTAAGCAGGAATCATTTCTTTCTCACAGAGGAAGGAGTGAGATCAGGTGGTACAGGCTGTACATACCTCTTTCTCTGATTTCACATGTGCTAATGGCACTGTGTGACCTCCCTGCATTGTGTTGAGGTTATGTGATGTGGAAAGTGGCTCTTCTGGGCAAATACCAAGATACATTTAATTCTTAAATTCTTATTCTCTGTTTCCTGAATGACTAATCTTCTACCGCTGCCCCAACTTTTATTTAATAAGAGCTGGGGCATGGGTAAAACTCAGCAGGGCATAAGGCAAAGAGTAAAACATGGGGCTGATGTGGCATCAATCAAGAATGAACTTAGGGTCACAGCTGGAGAAACAGAGGGTCTGATTTGCACATCAGTGTTGTACAGTGTTAGTATCTTGTATCTATAAACTGTAACAATGTGCTCCACAGTTGCAGATCCTGTTTCATGTATTGATCCGCTAAGCCAGGGGTCAGGGAACTTTTTTACCTTTTACCCCAAAATATATTTAGATACGCCAACATTACCCCCTTGATTTGAAAGGAAGGAAATCATATATTATTAATTATTAGCATTCAAAATGTTATTGAATCTATTCAAAATTTCTTTGAAAGCTTCAACTTCATAACTTCAGGTTTTGGAGAAATGATGTTGCTTCATTTTTGATACGAGAGCATCAATATTGGGGCACTTTGATGCCAGAGCAATTTGGATATAGTCTTCAGCGTCCAAGCGATTTCTCTGCTTTGCAAACAAGGATTTTCCACTCTAACGAACATAAAAACAAAGGTAGGTTGTTGCAAAAGGCAGCAACTTTTTGACGGCCTCCCCATGTGCAAGTTTGAATGCCTTTGCAGCTGTTGACATCCAAAAATATGACAGATTTGCTTTATTTTCTAATGCAATACGTGCTTTATTATTGCATTGAAGCTCAAGAAGTTGCTCTGCCAACCCTTGAGGCTCTACTGGTACAACAGCAATTTCACATTTAAAGGGGTCTACAATCCAACTGACAGCATGTAAATCGGCAGCATTACCCCCAGGAATTTAATTTTTACCCCATTTGGGGTAATTTACCCCTGTTCCCTGACCACTGCACTAAGCAGACAGTCTTTACCCACATGAGGAGATTTGTTGCATACAGTAGTGGAGTGTTTACCAAATCCGGTCCTCAAGCCTCTTATCACTCCCCAACCCCTACAGTCCAGGTTTTATGGATAGCCATGCTTAAGTAGAGGGCCTCTGTCATTTTGAATCAAGCATGGGTATCTTTAAAACCTTGTCAGTAAAGGGAATTTGAGGATGAGTGTCAGACTGGGGTATGAAGGACTCACTGTTAGGCTGCTAGTGGTCAGATAACGAACCTGCAGAACGGACTGGCGGAGGTCTTCGCCTATAGCAGCCGCCTTTCCCATAGAGCTAGACGCGCTCACAGGTACTCGGATGCCCCCAGGACTTATCTCCAATGTAGTGTAGGTTTGTTATACTAACCGCAGCACAGGCCTGGAGACAGTACAGATGGTAATGGATGGTCAGACGAAAGCCAAGGTCAGGGGTCACATGCAGAGTAGAATGGTCAGAAAACACGCCAAAGGGTCATGAGCAGATCAGCAGAATCCAAGGTACAGGCCAAAAGGTCAGGGTCACAGGCAATAAGGCAAGGTCCAGTAAACAGGCAAAAAGGTCACAACAGGAATCCAGCAGTATAACAAAGCAGGTCAGCGCAAGTATCAAACTAGGACGCTATAACCGGCAGGGAGGCTAAGCCCTCCCTGCCTTATATACTGACATTGGCCAATCAGGGCTTAGCCCTGTAATGATTAACAGGCTTGAACATAATAAATAATTACAGATTAGTTAGCCCGCAGGCTCTAACTTAGCGCAGCACTTGCCGGGGCGCACCGCTTAATACACTCGGCGGGCCGGAGTAACAGGAAATGACACCCCGGTCATCATGGAGACGGCCGGGACGTTCATCAAGGTAGGAAGTAAGTCGCAGCGGTGCCCGAGGCCGCCACGGCTCCTGACACTCACTGGGCAATATGTTGGTAGGGGCCCACGAACTAGCACGCCGTTGGAGGGAGTGTTGTCAGACTGCAGAGGTCATGGCTAACATTGAACTAGTCCATGCCACATGCACCATAGTTTGGTTATGCTCAGCTATCTAAATTCAGAGCTGAGGAGGAGGAGTTGTGACGTGAGGAACAGGGCCCCCAGGCAGTGGAGCCCACTAAGGATTTCAACACTGAGCTGCCCACTTTGTCCTGCATCCTTCATGTTAAAATGCAAAGTGAACGGTTATTAAAATTAAGTTTCTACAACTCGTGTCTAAACAGAAAAAACAATCATGAAAATTTTGCAATGGACTCAAGGCATTCAAGGCACTTTCTATACAACAAATCATCAAGAGACATTTAAAAGATTGAAATAAAAGTTATATTTTATTGGAGTAAATGGATCTATTAATGTTAAGGGAATATTTTTTGGATTACAAGAGAATACAATTTAAAACAAACAAAAAAGTCATTTATAGATTTATTAAACAGTTAAAGTCAAAATGAGCTTCTTGGAAATGTTTACATACTTAGTTTAGGCTACAAGAAAAGCAATAAAACTCATGCTCCTTTCTATTTCTTGTCTTTGCTGTAGCTCGTATTCGCTTTATTAAAATGACTTTGCAATGATCTCATCGTGAGCAATTTATTAAAAACCGTGTCTGGCACGAGGTCAAGAGCATAACTCTAAATAAGAAATAAAAAAATAATACAAGTTAGCTTAAAAAGGAGTGTATAGTAACATAGCATTGCTAAAAAGTATAGCCTTTTACCATCTTCAATATATAGTAGCTATCCAATAAAAAGGCTGGTGGAATCATGATTTCTAGAAAGACCAAAGTATCAAGATGCCCTTATGTTTGGAAGCCAGTCCACTTGACTACATCTTACCTTACAAGATGATTGAAAAATAGACAAGTGACTGCTCAGAAGTGCCGGGATGTAGTAATTCTGTTGACAGTGACTATGTCAACACTTATACTGTTGACACCAAAATGGTGAAAGTGTAAATGTCAACAGATTCATTCTGTTGAATGAATCTGGCAGACAGCTGGCAGACCGGCAGTCAGGAGCTAGTGTGCGTTGTCTTTCAAGGGTTTTGTTATTTTGCCAAGCATGTTTCAGTGGATTATTTTTGTTTATCAAGCTTGAAGAACAGAATATTTTTTTTTACAAGCTGGGATTCATTTTACTAGGTATATTTTTGAACAACCACGGACCCTGGGATTAATTTTACTAGGTATATTTTTGGACAACCATGGACTCACTAACCTGGTCTTTGGGCTAAATGTTTGTGTTTTTTTTGTTAATATTAACTATTTTGTGCTGGACCTGTCAGCTGCCGCTGGCATTGCCCTTTGATTGTCGGCATTGGGACTGTTGACATTACTACTGTCAACATTCTTAATGTCACCATTTTAAACATGTCAATAGAATGAATCTGTCGACATTTACATGTCACCATTTTGAAGTCCACAGTATAAATGTCGACAGATTGTACCCAACCTAAAATTCCTGTAGTAACTCTTAGATACCCCAATATGCAAATTGCCTTTAAACCCATCAACCAATGGACAAAATCAAAATTGTTTCATCTCACTAAATTCTATTCATGACTATATATAGTTAGGTTTGTGCCCAAAATAATATCCTATGTAAATGAAAGTTCTATTTTATATGACAAAAAGTTGGAGGACAGGAATTTGATAGGAAAAAAAAAGAGAGATAAAACTAACTGAACCCTTACTTTCGGAAATGTAAATGGCAACACATAAGCTATTTAAATTGCATTAGGAGTGCTGTTACATTGTGCACATACTATACTTGCTGTTACCTGGAGAGAGTGTGAGAGACATCCACTAGTCCTTTGTGCGTAACCCACAACATTCAAAGCTTCAGAAGCATATGCCTGAGATGATTTTATGAAAAGGTTTGGCTTCATCCTGTAGGTCATGTCGGTGGAGACCAATAATGGCATCACACTCTGTGGAAGGAATAATGACAGTCAGAATGAAGATGGCAAAGTAAGTATTTAAAACAGAAAATCCAAAACGGTCTACAAATTGTATTACAGGTAGTACTATACCCCTGATAGAGTCTTCAAAATGGTTCCTCTAAGCTGCTGGCGGAACCGTGGCCAGAGGGGTAAGCTTCTAAACATATGGTGGACCTACACACGCATAATCCCCTTCGGGGACATGATGGTCCTTAGATCTGCCTCAGAATGGCCGTTATTCAAAGACCCCTGGACCTTTCTCCTCTCCCACCCTATGCCTGAAGAGAGCGCTCCCTCTAATAAATTGTTATCACACATTCTTGTGGCTGCCAAATCCTGATAGCTAGTCATTGGAAAAACCCTGACCCCCCTACTATGAAGGCCCTTAAAAACTATGTATGGCATATCGCAGGCATGGAATCCTTTACCTACTACCTTCACAACAAACACCATAAGTTTCATTTTGTCTGGGCCTGCTGCCTCTGTTCCTGATGTAAAATTGAGCTCTGAGCCGTCTCAGGATCATCCAGTCTGGCCGTTTTACATTTTGACACCAAGAAATTAAATATGTTGGTTTTATTTTTCCATTGTGTTACTGTATACCTACCTTGCACCCTCCAGCATTCATTTTTTATTTTGTACTTGTCTCTCTGACTAGCTGTATACCTACCCTTTCCTCCCGTCCTCTTATGTAAGACAAAATTTGAAAGGGAATACCCTGAAAGGGTTTTTTTTCGTCAATGCTCATTGTTTTTGTATTCATGTTTCCTTTTCTAAATAGAGTGTTAAAAAATCCAGGCAGTTCACTTTATGAGAAATGTAACAATTGCCCAAACTCCCCTTCTCTCCCTAGACTTTCAGAGGTCCTCCCACTCAGTCCCCTACTGTTATCACCATAGAGCAACCCACATACCTTCCTTTCCAGGCAATGCTGTCAAGAGAGCCTTTGTACAGCCTGCAGATCAGATGTATTGTACAAATAAAAGTTGAAATTTGATTGGGTAGTTGCCCCTTTTCATTTAGTACAGTACAATGAAACTTGCAATATTTGGGTTGTCTACATGTTTTCCAGACAGCCATGTATAGAGAATAAGATACTGGATCTATTGAGGTAACCATGCCGTAATATAAGGCAAGGCAATGGGAGAGTTGCTTCGGAAATAATCTTTAACGTATGTTTTTACTGCTGAAATCACTGTTGTCTATCCCCTCCCGTTTAAATTCAAAGTTCACGGCCATAAATAAGAACACATTTGGACCCTGAATCGTACTGACCATGCCTCCCCTCTCTTGCTACACAGGCATTCATGCTGCCTCACAGATACCACAATTAGAGCCAGGCAAAGTTCAAAGCAAATAATCTGTACTAGTAGTCACTGACTGAGCAGGCTTCTTGCTGTGTGTTACAATGACTGGCAACCAACCCTAATATTATATTTACAGATCATTATAATTTATAGCACGTGTTCTGCTGTGGAAATAAACATCAAGCATAGGTGCGTGCAGCACATTTCTTTAGGGTGCACCCCGGGAAATCTGGAGAAGAATACCCTGCACTGTGAAGGAGGCACGACTAGCACTACTAAGGGTGATGAAAATATCCGACATTGACAAAATGTTCACAATAATCATTAAATAAGCACAGTTCTTGCCTTGCTGCTGTGACTTCTCCACATGCCCATCAGATTTCACCAGATGCCTCTAACAGAACTCTCTCACCTCCCCACTGGAATCTGTGCGGAGCAGGGCCGCCGAGAGGGGTGCGGGGGAGCGGGTACTATTTGCCCGGGCCCGACCATGCAAGTGGGCCCAGCCCGGGGCTTCACTGCTGATTTTTTTTAATTGCAATTTTCTTTTCTTTTGACTACTTTTTCCACCAGGGGCGGGGATGTCTCCAACCCGTTCGCTGGTGGGGGGAGCTGGATAGGTAAAAAAAAAAAGTTACATACTCACCTGATCGCGGCACCAGCATCCCTCCTCTCTGCTCTGTTCACACTGAATGTCGGACGTGACGTCATCAAGTCACGCCCGACATTCAGTGAGGAGCGCCACAGAGAGGACCAAGCAAGAAGAAAAGTGATAAAGAAGAAGGGGGGAAATAGGCACAGAGGGATAAAGAAGAAGGGGGGAGAGAGGCACAGAGTGATAAAGAAGAAGGGCGGAGAGAGGCACAGAGTGATAAAGAAGAAGGGGGGAGAGAGGCACAGAGTGATAAAGAAGAAGGGGGGAGAGAGGCACAGAGTGATAAAGAAGGGGGGGTACAGAGTGATAAAGAAGGGGGGCACAGAGTGATAAAGAAGGGGGGAGAGAGGCACAGAGTGATAAAGAAGGGGGGAGAGAGGCACATAGTGATAAAGAAGAAGGGGGAGAGAGGCACAGAGTGATAAAGAAGAAGGGGGGAGAGAGGCACAGAGTGATAAAGAAGGGGTGGAGAGGCAAAGAGTGATAAAAAAAGGGGGCGGGGAGAGGCACAGAGTGATAAAAAGTGGGGGGTACAGAGTGATAAAGAAGGGGGGGCACAGAGTGATGAAGGGCGGAGAGAGAGACACAGTGTGATAAAGAAAGGGGGGAGGCACAGAGTGATAAAGAAGAATGGGGAGAGAGGCACAGAGTGATAAAGAAGGGGTGGAGAGGCAAAGAGTGATAAAGAAGGGGTGGAGAGGCAAAGAGTGATAAAGAATTGGGCGGGGAGAGGCACAGAGTGATAAAGAAGGGGGGTACAAAGTGATAAAGAAGGGGGGCACAGAGTGATGAAGGGGAGGAGAGAGAGGCACTGTGTGATAAAGAAGGGGGGAGAGAGGCACAGAGTGATAAAGAAGAAGGGGGGAGAGGCACAGAGTGATAAAGAAGAAGGGGGAGAGAGGCACAGAGTGATAAAGAAGAAGGGGGGAGAGAGGCACAGAGTGATAAAGAAGAAGGGGAGAGAGGCACAGAGTGATAAAGAAGGGGTGGAGAGGAACAGAGTGATAAAGAAGGGGGGAGAGAGGCACAGAGTGATAAAGAAGGGGGTGGAGAGGCACAGAGTGATAAAGAAGGGAGGCACAGAGTGATAAAGAAGGGGGGAGAGAGGCACAGTGATAAAGAAGAGGGGGGACACAGTGTGATAAAGAAGGGGGGGCACAGTGTGATAAAGAAGGGGGAGAGGCACAGTGTGATATAGAAGGGGGGAAAGCAGCATGGAGGGCGCAGTGTAGTTGTGATGAAGGGGCACAGTAACGTATGTGTGATGGCACAGGGGTCTTGTTGCAATGTAGTGTGTGTGAGGTAGGTGGTGGCTAATTAATGGGTGCTATTTTGTTTGTAGGGTGATAGTCAGGCAATTTAATAGTGGGGACTATTAATTTAAGATGGAGTGGTTTGGGGGCTATTGAATTTGGGGGTGAGTTTGGGGAGAATGAGGTCTATCTATTAAATGTGACTATGAATTATTATATAGTCACATATTAATAATATGAATTATTTATTGATGGTTGCGGGAAATAGGTATTGCTGGGGCTATTTGCAGGGAGGGAAATAGGTTTATTTATTAAATGGGAATATTATTATTTTAATGTTGGGGCTGGAGGAAGGCCTAATTATTACTTGTGGGTGCTATTGATTTAACATCGGGGCTGGTTGTAATTTTCTAAATGTACCCATTTTTTTTCCAAATAGGGCCCCCACAACATTCTGTCCTCCCCTGACGGGATGAGACGTTACACTGTGACCTCCCCACATTGTGCAGAGGAGGTTATTTAAAGTGTAAGTGGGCTGCTCCAGAGCAACGCTACTCAGGTTCCTGCTGTGCCAATCTGCTGCCGACTGGGAGCCACATTTTGATACTGCTCTGCCACCACTCCTGTAGGGTGTGCCGAGTGTACCCGCCTTTGATAGAGAGCAGACTGCTTGCTAAAAATGAATATGATCTGAACACGTTATTGGTGTTGGCTGCAGTCATACTAACTGTGAGGAAACGGGGTACTACTGGACTGAGAACTATGTAATCATCACCCGTTTCTCACGGTTTATTGTACTTTTTAATCCTTGGCCCAGTCTAAGTATATACACCAGAGCATTGGTGTATTATGTGTATTATTATTTCATGTTATTAGACACATTTTGCCCATACTATTACCTGTGATATTGTATGTAGTATAAATAGAAACAATATTGCCATACTGTGTGAAAATATCAGAACAACAGCAGTCATTTTGCTTGTGGTAGCTAATGTAATTACCATTTGTCTCAAATGTGTATTGTATGGGGTGCAGCTGAGGTGAGGTTTGTTATCAGAACAATGTCTGAGTTAACTAGCTGGCAGCCCATGTTAATTAGCTAGGTCAACAGATAACCTGAGAGGTAATGAGGTTAGAACTTCTACTCATATGCAATGTGCCTCCACAGTAATATATTGGTTGAAATAGCATGGGGAAATGTATCAATATGTGTCAATATAAATGTAATTGTATCAAAAGGTATCACAGACTTATATTGTGTAACCCTGCTGATATCATGTGTCAAAAGTCTTATTGTTCCATGTAAGCGTGCAGTGTCATTCCTTGATGTACTATTGTAACCCCATGTGTAGTGTATCCAGCCAAAACAGCTAATTGAGTCAAGCCATTCTATTGTCTAATCAAGGTAACAGGGACAGTATGTCTAGCAGCTAAATTGTTGACTGGGAGGCCCCTTCTGTAAAGGGGAGGTTGGAGACATTTGACCCTATTTCCTGGGTACAGAGAAAATGATATAGGGGAGGAGAATGCCAGGGGAGTGAGGCTAGTTTGGAGGATCCTGGTGTAGAAGACATCAGTGAAAAGGACTCTGGGCCAGGAACTGTGGTGCCGCTGGAGGGAACCCTACCAGGACAGGGTTGGTGTGAGCTAGTAACCCAGGCTAGGAGACACCATAACTGTTTTGCTAAACGGTAGTGGTAATATTGCGGGAGGATAAGACCCTGAAAGGGACAGAGATTATGACTTTGGAGTGCTGACTGCAGGAGGCTGCTGGAGGATACGTGCTACCATTTACCCTGTAACTTGTGAACGTCTTGTGGTGTTGTGCTGTCGTAATAAAGTCTTATTTTGCATATATCTTGGTCTACCCGAGTGAGTTGAATCCCACAGAGGGTAACTTCCATCCCAGCTAAGGGTGGTATCCTCACATTTGGTGGCAAGCAGTGGGATCACTCGGCCCGGTGTTGCAAGAACCGGGAAGGCTGCAAGGGACGCAAGCGGTTGCAGTCCAAGGGCCTTGTAGGTACAGCACAGCACGGGCTACACAGCACCCAAAGGAAGCCTATCAGAGGAGTTGCAAGAAACGTGAGACATGATCAAGTATAACTCCCTAAAACTGGATGAACTCCGGGGATTATGCCAGACAAGGGAAATTGCTACTACCCAGGATGACTTCAGGCCACAACTAGTGGAAAAACTATGCAAATGGGACCTGTGCCTACTCGATAATGCGGGCAGGATGAAAATAGCAGAGGTCCCAGCAGTGGAAGGCACCCAAGTTGGGACTTATGTTGCAGAAATCCTGAAAGCCAAGGAGTTGTATGAGGACCAGGAGCAGCCAGTAAGGATTCAGGAGATTGCAGCTACAATACAAACATCCCCCACCCCAGGCCAGTCAGCAGTGCACAGTGGAAGCTATGACTATGGTCAGCTTCGTCAAGAGCTGCAGCACGTCCTCAGTCAGTGGATCCGGAGAAAAGGACTTGAGCTGGTAAAAGCAGGGCTGACTGAGATATTTTCCAGCCTTCAGGATTGGGTGGCAAAGTGTAACCCACAGTCCTGGGATAAAGCAGAAAAGGGGCAGAGTGAAGGCCAAAGGCGACCCAGCAGTCAAGGACAAGCAATACCACACTTGGGACAAGTCGGGAAGTGGTGCCTTCGATGTGAATACTGGGGACATCTTCAACAGCAGTGTCCCAGGAAAGGAGGTCAATTAGACCAATTCCCTCCCACGGGGGTTGTTGGCAGGAGCCACCCCCGGAAAAACAAACACTACCACCCTGATGCGCCAGAGGCGAGGGGGGTAAAGGCCACTTGCAATGCTGTGGCTGACATGAGGCAAACAACAGGAGGACGCCTTTACAGGCACTTGAAACCTGTATGGGTGGATGGCAGAAAAGCCCAAGGATTTAGAGACTGTGGGGTAGCCATCACCCTGGTACGCCCTGAGTTGGTGGATTCCAGAAGAATTATCCCCAACAAGTACTTTAAAATTAGGATGGAGGATGGACGATGGGCAGAGATTCCAACAGCCCAAGTCCAGTTGCATTGGGGCCATTGTAACAACCTGGTAGAAGTTGGAGTTATGGCAGGAATGTCCAATGAGGTGATTTTGGGCAATGATTTGGGGCAAGACCTCAGGAATTATTTTGTTGGAAAAGCCCATAGAAAGGTGAGCCCCAGGCAGAGGAAGAACCACTTCTACACGCCAGTAACTAACGGGTATCAGCAACCTCTCTTTACCATCTCCGGGCCTCTGAGGGTGAGTAGCCAAGACCATCCTGAGGGGGGGTTAGTCCTGGGGGAGGAGGATAAATCTAGACTGCAAGAAGCCCAGCTACTAGATCCAGATCTAGAAGGGATGCGGGCACTAGCAGATATGTCGTATAAGACTGGGGTGGTAGAGGATTGTGCTTGGTTGGATGGGTTACTGTATACGGTGTCCAGCCCAAATCATAAGTACAGGTTGGTAGTCCCACCCGAATATCGGGATCGGTTTATAGCTCAGGCCCATGGGGAAGGGGGTACCGATCACAGAGGAAAAAGGAGAACACGAGCCAGGCTCAGACAGCAGTTCATGTGGTTAGGTTTAGCGAGGGATGTAGACCGCTACATAGCCAACTGTGCAGACTGCAAGAATATGTTAGGGCATGGCTGCAACAGTGACATTCGGACACAGGAGGGGAGAAGGCAGCATAAAAAGCAGGACATTGATGACTGCGTGATGTTACTCTCAGTAGTCCCTGCAGGAGATAGTGTGCAGCAGGATTCCTGCAAGAACCCTGTGCATAAGCGGGTGCAGACTGGGGAAATGAGTAATCCCAGTGCAGAAGGGAACTGGGGAAGGGGGAGGCGTAGCCAGACAGGACCCCAGACAACCAGGGAAAGGCAGTCGGTAAGGCTCTTAGACAGCAGGGCTCAGAGTAGCTACTGGAGCAGGAGACCGAGACTTCCCGCAGAGGTTCTGGGAATTGATAGGTGCTGGCGGCTACAAGAATATAACAAGGTGCAGCAAGTGAACGCTGGAGGCTGCGCACAGCCCAGCAGGAAATTGGTTCATCTCGTGGGAAACCACATAAAACCTGCAGTAGTGTCTGCAGAAGAGACTGGGGCTCAAGTTTAAAAAGTAGGGGAGGAATGTGAGGAAACGGGGTACTACTGGACTGAGAACTATGTAATCATCACCCGTTTCTCACGGTTTATTGTACTTTTTAATCCTTGGCCCAGTCTAAGTATATACACCAGAGCATTGGTGTATTATGTGTATTATTATTTCATGTTATTAGACACATTTTGCCCATACTATTACCTGTGATATTGTATGTAGTATAAATAGAAACAATATTGCCATACTGTGTGAAAATATCAGAACAACAGCAGTCATTTTGCTTGTGGTAGCTAATGTAATTACCATTTGTCTCAAATGTGTATTGTATGGGGTGCAGCTGAGGTGAGGTTTGTTATCAGAACAATGTCTGAGTTAACTAGCTGGCAGCCCATGTTAATTAGCTAGGTCAACAGATAACCTGAGAGGTAATGAGGTTAGAACTTCTACTCATATGCAATGTGCCTCCACAGTAATATATTGGTTGAAATAGCATGGGGAAATGTATCAATATGTGTCAATATAAATGTAATTGTATCAAAAGGTATCACAGACTTATATTGTGTAACCCTGCTGATATCATGTGTCAAAAGTCTTATTGTTCCATGTAAGCGTGCAGTGTCATTCCTTGATGTACTATTGTAACCCCATGTGTAGTGTATCCAGCCAAAACAGCTAATTGAGTCAAGCCATTCTATTGTCTAATCAAGGTAACAGGGACAGTATGTCTAGCAGCTAAATTGTTGACTGGGAGGCCCCTTCTGTAAAGGGGAGGTTGGAGACATTTGACCCTATTTCCTGGGTACAGAGAAAATGATATAGGGGAGGAGAATGCCAGGGGAGTGAGGCTAGTTTGGAGGATCCTGGTGTAGAAGACATCAGTGAAAAGGACTCTGGGCCAGGAACTGTGGTGCCGCTGGAGGGAACCCTACCAGGACAGGGTTGGTGTGAGCTAGTAACCCAGGCTAGGAGACACCATAACTGTTTTGCTAAACGGTAGTGGTAATATTGCGGGAGGATAAGACCCTGAAAGGGACAGAGATTATGACTTTGGAGTGCTGACTGCAGGAGGCTGCTGGAGGATACGTGCTACCATTTACCCTGTAACTTGTGAACGTCTTGTGGTGTTGTGCTGTCGTAATAAAGTCTTATTTTGCATATATCTTGGTCTACCCGAGTGAGTTGAATCCCACAGAGGGTAACTTCCATCCCAGCTAAGGGTGGTATCCTCACACTAACTCACTGCAAAAAGTCATTAATTTCTAGTGCAGTCTTCTTAATATGAACAGCAACTGGCTCTAATTGTGTGAACTGTGATGCTACATGAGGGCTGTGCACGATAGGAAGGGAACTATGAGAGTGATGTTCATAAGGGTCATTGTCCAAATAGGACCGAAAGTTATGGCTGTGAACTTTGAATATAGACAAACTATCTGGAAAAAAAATATGTTCTCTTAATTTACCTACAAAATAATAAACATGGTATTTACACCAACAGTCCTGTCAAAAATACAACCAAGGAAATGTATATATATTTTTTAAGTTAGTGTCTCCATCGTGTATGTAACCTGTAGTAACAGAGTACAATTGAAAAAAACTTTGATATATGAACTTTGTATTGTAATCTAGCCATCTGGAATATATCTGTTGGTCATGGGGTATAATGTGTCTCTATAGCATATATACAGCATTCTCTGTTGGTTAATATGTATGCAGATGATCTTCCTGAGGATTGTGTACAATACGTTCCTATTGGCAAATATATTGATCCTAGAGTTGCTGATATTAGCTGTTACAGCTCTTTCTGTCCTGCACTGAGCCAATCAGAGATGAGCAGGACAGCAGTTAATTCCATTTATAATTAACTGAATGGAGTCTTGCTTATAAAATAGCAAATAAACAAACATCACTGATTTAAAAATAATGACAAAACAAGCCTAATGAAAAGAATGGACTTCAACGTAAAAAGTAGACAAAGCCTAGAAGGAACAATAATCAAAGTAATTTTTAAAAAAGTCTTAAGAAGAAATACAAAGTAGGAATGTATCAAAATACTTCATAAAAATAACCCTATGGACTATTGACATGGTATTATACACCATATCAGGCTGATGTTATGGTTTTTACCTGCACTGTTATTCCTTGACCCTTGTATTCTACATGCAGACCTCGAGAGAAAAAATCCACAAAGGCCTGAAAGAGAAAGGGGTTAAAAGGCATGAGAAATGTGTTAACATTTTATTTAAAAAAAAAAAAAAAAAGATAGAAGAGCTACCTGTAATATATGCAACCATTATATTTGAGAATGATATTGTGGTAAAGCGGTTCTCAGTATGGCTTCCCGCACAGACGTTCTAAGAAATAGTGGCACAATATTAAAAATCCTGTGCAATCTGAACAATTGGTGAATCGTCCAATCTGTGTACAAAGTGTTAGGACGTAAAGCTGTAGTTCCAGTTGCAACTTGCTTTGGTTAAAGGAGTAGGATGTAATGATCAAACTGGTATTGGAAAGGGAGGCTGCAGTGTTTCAAATGATCACAACGGCATGTTGAGCTCTACTGTTTTTAGTTTGACATGATAACCTCCTCTGAAGAGGACCTGTCAGACCCCCTGTTATAGTAAACCTACCCACTAAGTAATAAGAAAGAATTACCTTTCAATGTTAGAGATCACCCACCAATTTTTGGGTCCACTTCGGATCTAGCACTGGCTGTTGCCATCTTGATGACATGCCTGCTGTGTGCGTAAACACAGCGGCTTTGTCATCAAACTCATGCACATGCTCACTGTTACGTAACAATGGGTAGTGCAAGTACCTATTTGGCACTGAAATGATCAGATCTCGTAGCTGAATGAGAAAATACCAGCCTGGGATTTCTATGTATCTTTAATATCTAGGTATCTTACAACAGGGTGTTGGAGCTAGATAGATCTCACGCTGTGTCCCCCTCCACTGCCCCTCTCACGCTGTGTCCCCCTCCACTGCCCCTCTCACGCTGTGTCCCCCTCCACTGCCCCTCTCACGATGTCCCCCCTCCACTGCCCCTTGTCACACTCATCTGCCCCTCTGTCTGCCCCGCTGTCAAACTTCTCTGCCCCGCTGTCTCCCCCTCCACTGCCCCTCTCACGCTGTGTCCCCCTCCACTGCCCCTCTCACGCTGTGTCCCCCTCCACTGCCCCTCTCACGATGTCCCCCCTCCACTGCACCTCTCATGATGTCCTCCTCCTCTGCCCCGCTGTCCCCCTCCTCTGCCCCGCTGTCTGCCCCTCTGTCACACTCATCTGCCCCTCTGTCTGCCCCGCTGTCACACTTCTCTGCCCCGCTGTCTGCCCCTCTGTCTGCCCGCTGTCTGCCCCGATGTGCCCCTCTGTCTCCCCGCTGTGCCCCTCTGTCTGCCCGCTGTCTGCCCCGCTGTGCCCCTCTGTCTGCCCGCTCTCTGCCACGCTGTCACACTCCTCTGCCCCTCTGTCTGCCCGCTGTCACGCTCCCTCTCACTCCTCTGCCGCGAGCCAGCCATAGGAAAAAACAAAGAGCACATAAACCTACCAATCCGCGCGGCGCCGGGACCCAGCAGACTCCTCTCCTTGACGTCAGTGACAGCTGCGGGAGAGAGGAGTCTGCTGGGTTCCGGCGCCGCGCGGATTGGTAAGTTTCTGTGCGCTTTGTTTTTTCCTATGGCTGGCTCGCGGCACCCCAGTGACAGCGCCGCGGCACCCCTGGGAGCCGCGGCGCACACTTTGGGAACCACCGCTGTACACATTTTTTAAATACAATCTGACAGTTTTTCTTTAAATCTTTAAATATACAAGTGATTTCATGTTTGTTGCTAATATTATCAATGGCCAATATGATGTATTTTCGGCCACCTTAATGATTACACCCTTTATTTAGTGAACAACATTTCACTCTATGTCTGACTTAGACCTTTACATATACTGTAGGTATGCATAACTGAACTCCTCCATGCAGATTGTCAAATGTGATAGGATTTCAATACCATACAATCACTGTATGAGATATATATGTCACATATGTAAATCTGACATTATTAAAACCATACTTGCCAACTCTCCCAGAAAGTCCGGGAGACTCCCAAAATTCGGGTCGGTCTCCCGAACTCCTGGGAAAGCTGGCATTTCTCCCGCAACCCAGAATTCCCTTGCTAAAATGACGCGATTCACCGAGAAACGCATCATTTTGGCCCCGCCCCTGCGACATAACGTCATTTCACTCATGGGGGCGGGGAAAAAGTGACGCTATTCAATGCGCCCCGCCCCCTCCTGCCCTCTAGTCATGCCCCTCTCCCGGACATCGCCTACTGAAAGCAGGCAAGTATGATTAAAACCATCAAATTGATGTGAAGGTCTACAGAAAAGATTATACCTTGGAAGCGCTATATACAATTGAACTTGGATAAGGGCGATTTCCAGTTTCTGAGGAAAGATTGATGATTAGGCCTTTCTTCCTGAGGAACAAAATAGGGCAGATAAAAAAGAAAGTCAAATCTTGAAAGTGCATACAAAATAACTGTTACACTGTCTTACATGTATGTGATACTGTTTTGTTTATATCTCTACCTCCTCAACTACCACCAATATATTTACCTTTTCACCATTTGAGGGAGAATAATCTGTGTCATCTGAAAAAGCAACAAAAGAAAAACCATACATGATCCTGTCAAACTATCTGCACAGCGCACAGTCAGAGAACATTTGGTAAATTAGCATATTTTATATTGTGCCTTGAAAGGAAGAATGAAAAAATGGCATTTTACAGCCACAGTATAATCCAAAGTAAAAAAAAAGAAAATACAACCGCTCCAGGAATACCATTCTAAATCGCTCAAATCTCTAGATAAATCTAAATATGTGATTATTCAGGATATAATGTCAATATAGTCCTGAAGGGTGCACCCTAAACACAAAGATAGTGACAGAACAGAAAGTATGTTACTATGGGGCACTCCGGGATAACAGTTCATAAAATTTTATTGGGTATACATTAAAAATAGGAAACATCAGATTTCAGGAGCGAAATAATTAAAAACATAAAGAATAAAATAGTGTTAGTTGTGAATTAAAAATGCAAACTGAATTTGCATAGGCTTTGCTACCTCAATTTAAAAATATTTCTCTAATAAGTTAAATATGTGACCCACTGATAATGGCAATAATATTGTACTGCCACTAGGGAATGTTCTGATTTTCCTCCCTGACAGAAACAGAAAAGTTCAAACCATTAAACTGTCAGTGCAGGGTCACACAATAAATCCATGTCCAATAGTCCAGATAGATAACTCTAGTTCTCACCCTGATAATAATCTGGAATCTTTCTTCTATTTCGAAGCATGCATACCATATACATTTTTAACCTTTCATTCTATGTTAACATAAATGTTGGGTTTATTGTTAATACTTCAGCATATCTCTCTGTCTTATCTGCTATGCAAACTCACAAGCAAATTTCCTTGTGATATCAAGGTCCAATTTTTAAGATAAGACAGTGCTGGTTACTAATTACTGCTGAGATCCATATCTTTTCTGCAGGACAGCATACTGTAAAATGAGCACACGAAAGCCCTTCTTCTAAAAGCCAGTCGTGCATATGCACATTGTACATTACATCACACATATATAGCTATAGTGAATATAATTGCCTTAATGTAAATGTTCTTGTATGCAAACTATTGTATAAGAAATGTTTCCTATCTTTTGTAATAGAAGAAACAAATAATTCTCTTTTTATATAGTGCATTTCTCCCAATATGACTCAAAGTACTTTATATTGATGCAGAGCTATCGTGTTCATCTGCTGTGAAATCATTCACATCAGTCCCTGCCGTATTGGCACACATGCACATACACACATTCACACACACATGTACATCTATTATATTTGTAGAAGTCAAATAACTTGCCAGTATTGTTTTGGACTGTGCTTGAAGAAACCCACGCAAACACAGGGATAACATACAAACTCCAAACAGAATCGAACCACAATACTAACCACTGTGTCACTATGCTGCCCCTATTATGTATACTGCATGATTCAAATATACCATACAAAATAATAAATAATCTATTAATAAAATGCTCATTATAAGTGATGCTGAAGAGCATATGCGTGTGATATGCTGCAAAACATAAAATAAACAAATACAATATTATTATCCTTTACTTCTAAGGCGCCACAAAAGTCCCCTGCGTCATACAGTGGAAGGGTAGAGCAAAATAAAAACTGACTATATAACACAGAACAGAAGAGCTGGAAGCAAACCTGTGTGAGACAAACCTTTGTGCTGGAGCATAAGCAGAGTGTACAGTATAAGAGACACAATAAGAGGTGACATAGAAACCAGGCAGAAGATAATAATATTAAAGAAATACCAATAAAGCTACATTTACCTGTATTACAGACAGTATATTGCAGTTTATTGTACCGACCAGCATCTAATTAGGATAGAAATGAATGTTATCAACACATTCGGAAGGTGATATAAGATTACTGAGTCATAAAATGTTTTGCAGGGTTGTTAATTGAAGAGGACCTGTCAGTCTTTTAGATTAATTGATAATATAATTATTGACTAAATAGCAAATGTGTTTGTAATTTTTATTTTGATGCCATTTTGCATACAATTTGTATATGCAAATAAGTCCCCTCCTCTCCTCCCAGGCTTGTATGTCAGGCATCTGAGAAGATTAATAGAAAAGCAATCTTGGCATAGGACCTATCACAAGAACAGAAACATATTGGGGAGCATGAGCTAAGAGAATAGCCACCTGCCCATACATGTCTGATAATGGCAATGGCTGGGAATTTTAATGTAAATAAAAGATCTCACCCAGCACAGCCGAATTACTGGCGAGATGGGGAGAGCAGACAAAACAATGTTTTATACCATAGTACCCGAAAGTGTGCATACCCGCTCATCACACAAGGCTCCTACAGGAGCCCACACTGCATTGAATTCCTCCCATAGAGGCCAATTCTGGATTGATTGCTGTGGTTTAGAACAAATTGTGCACCTAGGGCCTGATTCATTAAGGATCTTAACTTAAGAAACTTCTTATTTCAGTCTCCTGGACAAAACCATGTTACAATGCAAGGGGTGCAAATTAGTATTCTGTTTTGCACATAAGTTAAATATTGACTGTTTTTTCATGTAGCACACAAATATCAACTTTAAATTTCAGTGTACAAATAAGCTATCAAGTATTTGTGTGCTACATGAAAAAACAGTCAGTATTTAACTTATGTGCAAAACAGAATAATAATTTGCACCCCTTGCATTGTAACATGGTTTTGTCCAGGAGACTGAAATAAGAAGTTTCTTAAGTTAAGATCCTTAATGAATCAGGCCCTATATTAGTAAATTATCCCCAGCGAGTCTGTTACCCAAGTAGGCAGTCATTTCAGGCACCTCTTATTCACCCTCCCACTCTCCTTCCTATAAACAAATGTCTGATGAAGTAAAGTAGTTTTACCAACAGTTAGGAAACTGAGTGGTGCAGAAAGAGGTGAGGGAGAGTATTCTTAGTATACATATACCAGAAAGTCTTGTCTGAAAACAAAACAAAAATTATAAATAGACTATTTAACTGATGTTTGTAGCAGATACGGTCATATAATATTTGTATATAAATATATTTCTTTATAACACTATTACATAAATCATAAATGAATGCTTTAAAATTAAGGTTAGTGTGCCCTTAAGCAGTAAGGACTAATTAATTAAAAACACACAGGAACAGGTCCCACTCATACAGAAAAGCTAAACATCATCTGGCATGATGTTACTAGAATATGATTACTGCATCATATGGGTTAGAATGTACCTTATCAATATTAGGGACATCCAGAAATTTAGCAGGGTTCTCAGATATTTTCATACCGACATTGTTTACTGTAAAGCAAAAAGAAAAAGAAAATTCTACAATAAATTTAACATAAAGCATTTTAGCGATTATTAAAAATAATCATGCACTCTAGATTCAGCAAATGTCAATAAAAACAAAGGGGGAGATTTACTAAGCTTCTGTGTATCATATGTAGTGGCTTGCAAACCCATAAACCGCATGGCATCAGTGGATAAGAAACATGGTTTTACCCTTTATATTCTGTAACAGCCCGGTCTGCTCAGAATTGGGCCCTGATAAAATGATCGGAACCTCGCATTATAGAGTACTGGGCCAATGCTGACCAGCACTGGGCCCCTCATGGGATCCCTGGCTGCTGGGTTCCGTGTAATACTCTCAAAATATAGTGCAAGCTCTTGTGGCACTACAATTGATAGCATAAAAGATGAGTGTCTCCTTAATTAATAAGTCATTTTTGGCCCTATAATTAATTGTCGCAGCCATAAGAAATACCTAAAATCTTCTTTCTCTCTTTTTCCAATGGAATTCAATGGAAAGATGTTATCCATGAGGAGAATCTTTGAAAGGAACCCTACATACCGAGCTGACTGCTCCTGAGGAGTTAAGCTCTGGTGAGCCTGGTGCACCCTCACTTGTCATGCTGTGAAATTGTCACCATGAGCACCGTGTTGCTGTTCGAACCCATGTTGTCTTTTTATTGCCCTCTCATGTTTCCCCTCTCTTTTTTTCTGTATCCCTACGCCTATATCCCTACTGCATATAAATCTACGAAAACCAATAAAAAAATATTTTAAAAAAAATTGCCCCCATAAAATAGAAACATGGCAATATGCCTTCTTTTGCATGTTTATAGCTCCTTCTAAAGTTGTGTAAGGTGGAAACAGCAAAAACATAATTTATCACTTTAGAACCATGTTCATTTTAATTTTTACATTTTTTTCCTACAAACCTGCTCAGTTTAGCTTCCTTTATGTCATGGATTAATCATTGCCCGAGGGGACATCAGGACTTCATTTATTTATTACATTTGTCAGTTATGATATTATTACATTGATCGAAGTATGCTTAGAAATGTGCTTTCCCATAAATATAAGTGAAAGGTGCAAAAACTGTCTAGGTCAAGGCCTGATCTCTGTCACTACAGACCACATGGAAAACTATGTTCATTTACGTGGAGTAAAATGCTGTGAGCCCTCACTGAAAACCTCTTTCCACAAAACGAAATATTTTTTGTACATAGGCGCCTAGTGCACACTCAGAAAGGAACACATCGCCAAACAGTCTGTCAGAAGGTACTAACTTTTGCACTCCTGAAAATCCATGTGATTACCTGTAAAAATGGTAGGCTTGTCACAACACAAAACACCATTTGAACTAAGCTTCTGTCCTTTTGTAAATGAGCTTTAGTATATCGATATTACTAGATTTTTAAAATGGGCAGGCAACACTTTCCTGGGAGGTAAAATGTAGACTTCTTTAAACTAGCTATAATGGATTGATTTTATGTAAAACAAAAGCCTCTGTGATAAAAAGCAGTTGCAAATAAAGTGCTGATTAATTTTGGTTGCTTCGATATTTATATGAAACTATCATAACAATTGAATGTAGCAACATATAGAAAAAAAGGATCAGCAAATATATGTAAATAAATAAACACAGTCCTTTTCAGGTCCAAGTCAATCTTGATGCCAGTCTATAATATTGTATGATTAATTCTAGAATAACATGAAGTAATGAAAGGGGCCCACACACTGTTCTTTCTGTCCTCTCTGAAGTGACGATTACTGTACCCGGAGGATGACCTCATACACAGTCAGATGCAATTACATCATAAACCGTCTGTCCAGACATCTGAAAGATCTCAATCTTATGTTGATCGGGATAGGCTGTGTGGGCTCATAGATGCTGCAGTTTGCAACCAATTTGCTCTATAATGCGCTGATTGTATATGGGCACCTGCAGAGTGCACTATTGACTCAATGTTTCCCAGTCTTCTGTGTGCTTTCAATGGTTTTATTAACATTCATTTTTAGGCTGGACCAGTAGGTTGGGTGTCATTTCGCTTGATTAATTCAAATATAATTGATTGAATCTTAAATTGTGTGAAGTCTATTCAGCCATTTGTAATTAGATACATGCTCAGTAAAGAGAATCTGCAAAAAGAATGAAAACTACAGAGACATAAATAAAATAATAAATACCCTGATAATCACTACAAATATCCTGATAATCTGCAGTCAATAAATCACCCAGGATACATTAAAGGGTCTATTTGGATGTCAAGCTGTTTTCATTCTTAAAGATCTAGGGATAAAGGGTTCTCTGTTTTCTATTTTTACATATGTAACAGCGCGCTGAACATATTATTTACCCAAAATTCCAATCTCCAGTCCTTTCACTTGCTCTTGAATCATCTGGTAAAGATCTGAGCCCTTCGTAAAATCCATTTGAATAATCCTAGTCTTGCGTCCAAACTCTTTCTCTGGAATAAACAGTTGAAACTTCATAAAAATAATGTACCAACAATAGTATCCAATGTACACTATAATCAATATGTTGTTAAGGAAACTTCTCAAATAATTAAAGCAGTGACTTGGGTTCCTTCATAAAATGTATCAATGAACCTCATTGATACAATAAAGTTCATTCATACCCCTCGTAGGGTACCCTGCTGTAGTGGGGCCAGCCCAGCCTGTCTTATCCTGGTGCCGTTCGAGTCTTTTTGGGATGGGCCTCACACTTTTGTCCCCTCATTTCAGTGGTAAGCTGCCCAGGCTAGGAGCACAGATGCTCGTTTCACATTTTTGGTTAGGGCTATGCTGAGATTTTAAGCCTCTTTGAAGTCACCAAAATAAAAGTGTTGTGAGCATCTAAGCCCAGTCCTCAGGATTTCATATACCAAAATATACAGGAAATAAATACATTTTTGCAGATATCTATTTATCATCAGTGTGATTAGGCCTAAGTCACATGTCAAACTTAATTTCTTTGCTCATAGAGAAATTATAGTAGCAATTATGTAGGAAGTTGTGACCTGTTTATCTAATGGGAAATTATATCTCTGATATGTCAGAGAAAATATATTGCATTTATAAGAATTTCTAACTATTTCAGAATAGACTATGATCCACACTCAGGTGTGATGTTCCCCCTTATCAGCATATACACTGTCCTTCTGTGTGCCTTCAGTGGGAGGGGGATTGAGGGGGAGGGTTGATTTCTTAAAGCTTCCATGAGGGCAGAGCATTTTGTCATGTTCCTGGAGGCCAATCTGTGTTGGGGAGTCGGTCCATGATTCTGCTTCGTTCCGCAGCAAATAGAGAATTGTATAAGATTTTTTTCTATTTCTATATTTCTCCCTTATTTTGTAAGAAACTTGCTTTCATAATTTTATATTACTGTGTGTCATTTTGTTATTTGAATTTTTATAAATTAAGCATTGTGAATATTTTCTCATATTAAACCTCATTTAAAAAGGTTCTGTCTCTGTCTTGTTAAATGCATGTGCTAATTAAGTTCAGTCATATATAGCTCTTCCTAACTGAAATACTGGTGTTTGGTTAATGATAAATGTGATTGACTTTAAGGGAGGTATTCAATTGTTCCTCCGGGCGCCGCCGGAACGAGTGCGTTAAAACTATTACCGTTTATACGGTAATAACTCGCTCAATTTCAGCTCGCAGCTCCCTGAGCAGCGAGCTGAAATTGAGCCAGGAAATTACTGTATGAATGGTAATTACGCGCAATATTACCGTATAAACGGTAATAGTTTTAACGCGCTCGTTCCGGCGGCGCCCGGAGGAACAATTGAATACCCTCCTAACTTTTGATAGTAGTTTGAGATAGGGCAGGGGGTAGCGAAGGCTTCCTGTAAGAGTTCAGCTCTTTATTGTGTGTGCTATAAAAAGTGGATGTTAATCATTGCTAGTAAGATCAGGTGGGTTTGCTGTGATTAACCCTTTGTCACACACACACGTCACGTAGGCTCAGGTGCGGGCAGTTTTGCAACAATATTTTCTAACCTACCTAGAGTTAATGAGACCACCAAGGAGCTTTACATTATAAAATATTGCAGGACTGCTGTGTGAAGCAATAGATGATTATCAACAATCACTTTGTTTTATGGAGGAATACATTTTCCAATGGAAAAATTATTAGATGAATGTCTATAACAAAATTTTCAAAAGCTGCAACGTAACTACTGCGATTGCTGTAACTACTGAGGTTGAATATTTTGCCAAACATTCCCTGTTTTGACTGCAAACTATACCCATCACTGATCTACCACAGGATATCAGGGACAGCCGTGAAGTTTAGCATTAAGACTAGAAATCACAGGGGGTTTCACATAGAATATTGCACAACCGCTATGTGATATGCAATAGATGCTCACATTGGGACTGATTCATTAAGGAAAGTAAAGCAAAAATATGAGTACTTTTGAAACTTGCTAAACCATGTTACAATGCAAGGGGTGTAATTGAGTTTATTATTTTGCACATAAAGAAAGTACTGACTGTTTTTTCATGTAGGACGCAGATACTTAATAGCTTTATTTTACACTGACATTTAAAGTTGATCTAGGACATGCTATACCCCATTCATAAATCTGTCCTCACAATTTAAATTTACCTTCCCTTCCAATACAATATTATTTTGCCAAGGTTCAAAGTTACTCATTTTATTTGCTTCACTTTCCTAAATGAATCAGGCCCATTAACTTTAGCATACAAAGATTCAATGTTTCAAATGCAAAAAACTGATTTCTTTGCTATGTAGCAACTTGTTTGAAATTGAAAATGTAACACTTAAGTATAATTTCTAAAAATTGATGCATTCTAACCTTTTAAAAATGAACTGTGACCTTTATGTAACTCATTAGTATTGAGGACTGTTCAGCACTTTGAAAATACTATATTTCACACAGTAATTTTTTCACAAGGGAGGATGACTTTAAAGCTGGCATATGGCATCTGCATATAGTACATCCCAGTTATATGACAATCCTTTCCTCTAGTTGGTGGTGGAAGTATATGGGACCTTTATATGTAACACATACATAGCATATAAGCCACTATGAAAAAAATACATTTTCACAACCTGACAGGTCTTCTTGAAAGATATAATTTCAAGGAATGGGAACCCCTTGCTTTCATGAACATGCATGACACATGTATTCTTTACCTATCTCTGTAGCCACCTTCTGCAGCTTATCCAACGTTCGGCTTATCAGCACAATGTCCAGACCTCGTTTGGCAAGCTGGGAAATAAGACATTTTTGTTAAAACGATGAGGTGACAGTTTGACTTCCAAAAACTTGTACATTATATCTAATTCCTAATTTTAAGACATGCATGTGTGCAAGTACCTTACCAAGGTGTTATTTTACATGATTTAAAACATATATAATGCCAATCTTGTTTAAGTGTCTACTCCTTTAAGGCATTATTCTGTCACCACAGACAATCTGCATAAACTTCTCTCTCACAACTAACTACTTACCTCCCGAGCGTAGGCTTTTCCTATACCATCCGTAGCACCTGTTACCACTGCAAAACGAGATAGAAGTATGAGATCTGCATTAAACACAACCTAATATATACATAACACTGTATCTCTTTTATGTGCTGCTTCCATAACCCATTAGTGGAAGCAGTGTCATAATAAGGTAAGAGAGGACCCTGGTGAAGGAGTCTATGGATTTCTGGGATAAACAATAAACTCTCTCACAGATCTGCTGTAAATCACCAAAGCATATTTATGAATCACCCTTTCAAGTTACCTTGATCCCTCGCTCAATGTTTCACAGTTATTTTTTTCAAACTATAAAAGGAAAGTAATTGGTTGCCATATAGTCAAGGCTACAGCTAGTTGGTTCTCTTGAAATTTATTGAGAACTCTCTCACTTACATCGCAGAGGGAGCTAAATGGACGCAATCTCTTATTTATTCAAAGGCAAATATGTAGAGAAGGAATGATCTCTGCATAGGAACCACAACTAGGAATGAGCAAATCTCTCACAGTTTTACTTGTCAGCAGTAGTAAATGGAATACTCCATTCTTCAGCTTACAGGGAAGATAGCTCTACTACAGCCCCTCTTCAGCAGCAATCATCCTGTAACATGCAGCTAGGTATGACTGAGGAGGTATACAAAGTGTTAGCTATGGAAATCAGAGCTCTTTTTAAAATGTTATTGTCAGTCTTTAAAATGTCAGAATGCAGCAATATACATATGTTACAAATAATACTCAAGTGTAACATTTTCAGATTTAAATTTCAAACAATTTGTTGCGTAGCAAAAAATGCTTTTTGTGTTTTAAAGTTAGGCCATGTTCAGATCTGCCCAAACCATGCTCATTTCAGGCACGGCCATGTCTATATGACAGTCACATGTTACATACTTGCCAACATTCCCAAATGGAAAATCAGGATTAGGCCATGTTCCGATCTGCCCAAACCATGCTCATTTCAGGCATGGCCATGTTTATATGATAACCACATATTACATGCTTGCCAACATTCCCAAATGGAAAATTAGGATTAGGCCATGCTCCAATCTGCCCAAACCATGCCTATTACAGGCAATTTTTGATGCCAAAAACTAGGAGTGTTAACAGGTGTTGTATCACTAGGACAACAGTCATCCCAGACCAGTTCATTCTGGGAGAAATGAAAACTTTCTCTCAGTCCACTGACAAGAGCTGCAAACCAACATAATTTATAGCCCTATTGCTATGGCACAGGATCATCCCAGTATATCTAATTAAGGCCTTGTTAAGAATAGTGACAGGCATCACCATCAACTGAGCCGGTTGCTTGGCAACAGCAACCAGAGTCCTATAACTAATAGGACTCAGCAGATATCGCCTTTCTTACAGCTAGTTGCCAGGTAACAGCAAACAGATTTCTTCCTCTTTTGCTGCCTGAATCTAGCCGGTTGCAAAATCTTCTCATTATTATTATTATTATTGTAGATCTGTAAGGCGCCACAGTGCTCCGCAGCGCCGTACAGCAGGGAAAACAGTACATACATACATTAGCCCTCTGCCCCAGTGCAAATAATTTAGCTGGGCATCTGTGATTAGTTACCCAGCAAATAAAAACCCCTTCCTGTCTATCACCTGGGGTGGTGAATACTTTTTATATATGAAAGGCTATATATTACGTATATGCAAGCAGACATTTTCAGCATTGTAAATTAATAAGTAGGATAGTCTTGCTACATGTAAATAATTCTGTTGGTAGATACAGTAAATATTTTATTGAACCTGTGGTGTTAAAGTCAGAATGAAGAATAGGCTTTAAACAGTATTGGTGCACTGAACCCCCTTCCCCCAAATGACAGAACTGTGTGCTTCTTATGTTCAGGACCCCCTTAGTTAGAATCACTCAGCACTGCCCACACCAATAATGGTCCATTATTCTGTGCTCCACACTCAGGAGATGATTGAATGTACAGCTCTTTGGGCAGTGTCATAAAGACTGTACAGCTGTCACTGAGTCACAGCAAATGTCCAACAGTATAAAAACAATACACTAGGAGTTATATACATTTAAACAACCTGAAGAATTGACAGTTACCGGTACCAGCAGTGCTTAGTTACTCTGGAACTCTGGGTGTAACCAACATGGGTTCTGTCATTTTGGTGAAGAGGGTTCATTACCACAACATTAATTTAACTGGAATTTTTCTTTTACTTTTTCTTTTAATTCATTTTGTTAATTTAGGTGCATCTGGAAATGTTAGTCTGGGAAGATACGCATTGTTTGTTACAGGTTTCATTAAATTGATGACATGTCACATTTGCAGAAAGGCTGAAGTTAGTTCCATATAAGTCCTCTGCTCAACTGCTTTATAGAGAAGAATGCTGTTCTATCATGTAAATACTGTTCATGTATTAGATTAAGCAGTTAGATGTAAGGTTCTATAAGATTCTGTACAATGGTCTTTTGTAAAAGGGTTTACACTAGGCATAGCAAAACTAGCACCGATGCCTATTAAACATACTTGCCAACCTTTTAAAACTTAATTCCGGGAGATCCCGGGCAGGGGTGTGTGGTTGGAGGGCTGGAGAGGCGGGGTGCGGTGAATCGCGTCATTTTGACGAGCAAGTTGCCGTATGCGGGATACTTGCCTGTTACCTAACCGAATTTTGGGAGTCCCCCGGACATTCCGGGAGAGTTGGCAAGTATGCTATTAAAACAGGAGGAGGCTGGGCACAAGCAACGTAGGATGGCATAGGATGTAGTGAAGCTGAGTGGAACAGGACCTTTATGAATTTCCAGTGACCCAGTGTTTTACATAAACACTAAAGGGGGGAATTTTACTAAACTGCTGTTTAGTATACAAACTGCCACTCATTGGACATTAAAACTAAGTCGCATGTGGGTTAGGCCAAACTGCATGTGATTTAGAAGCTAGCAAGGTGTACAGTGCTTGGCTTGACAGACAAGGCTAGCTTGTTTAAATATATTTCAATAAAGTGAAAAAGGATCCCCCTTTATATTCCCTCATTCCCTAACAGCCCAGCTTCATGGGACACTTCTGGTACCCTTGGCTGATGAGAAGATGGTAAGCCATAAGGAGAAAGAAAAAAAACACAAGGAATGGTCGGACCGCTCTTGAGGAGCACCTGACAAAAAATGAATTAAGCTCAGCCAATCACAGATATATGGGGGCCCAATCACTTTTTCTGGTCCTCCCACCTAGAGAACTAGGCTGTTGATGAGACCTTATTTTTTATTTATTTATTTTTCCATTCTGACAGGTGGATAACTGAAACAGCATGCAGGATGAGCCACCTCGCCTGTCACAGCTGCAATTTTTTATCTTTCCTTTTTTTTGAAAATTCAGCAGCGGTTTGGCAGACACCTCTTAATAAATGGGAGGACTTGTAACCATGAGATTTGATGTGCAGTTTTGCATTTAGTAAATCGCACATCAAATCACATGAAAACCTGCAGTTTGATCAAGCTGCACTTTAGTAAATTTCCCCTTACCCATGAAACCAGTAAAAATTATAACAGACTTCAGAGCCAAGACATCCAAACATATTAATTGCAGAAAAGTCCTACTGCAATGTGCCTGAAATACTCTATCTCAGTTTCAAATGATAACAGCTCACAGGTTACTACATAGAGAGCCTGTCTCTTACATTGCATATGTAATGGAGCATTGACTGACATTGCTTAAATTGTCAATATAAAGTACACAAATTCAACATTTTAAAACATACAAACTAAATAGTTTAAGGCTCAGGTGTGTGGATATACATGCAGATCTGAGCACCACATGACTAGTTCATGCAACCAGTCAGTGTTGGAGTCACACCTGGAATTTCTCCTTACCTGCCCAGCGTCCATACTGTGAGAGATCTGTCCTCCACCAGTGGGACAGAATGTGTGTCTTGAGCCCCCGAATCACTTTCCATGTCTGTTTTAATAATAAATAAATTGCCACCACTATCCCAAACAGGGTAAATCCCTGCGTGCACATACAAGACTCCTCTCCTCTCATACTTGAAGCAGAACAAGAAAAAGGTATAAAGTTCATGTTAAGTACCTCCCACCTATATTGCTACATAATGCTGACACGGCAGCCTTTTCACTGTATGTAAATATACATTATAAAGCAGGAAGTGTGAGATAGCATCTGGAAAGAGACAATTAGCTGCACGTTAGAAGAAAATATTTACAATGTTAAAAACATACTTGTTTCGCAACCACACAACCAATGGAAAGAGCACAACAAAGGGCAAATTTAAATGTATGAACAAATAGTATCAAAGACCTTCATATACATGTATTCTCTTCAGGACAACTTTAAAACATTAATGAGTCCCCAGTCTCTTGTGTAAGACGTAAGAGAAAACTTGCAATAGAAACAAACATAAACGTTACAACGGGCACAAATGACTTGGGGCTAGATTTACTAAACTGCAGGTTTGAAAAAGTGGGGATGTTGCCTATAGCAACCAATCAGATTGTAGCTTTCATTTTGTAGAAGGTACTAAGAAAATGAAAGCTAGAATCTGATTGGTTGCTATAGGCAACATCCCCACTTTTTCAAACCCGCAGCTTAATAAATCTAGCCCTTAGTGTTTATTACATTTTTAGAATTGAAGGAACAATTTTAGGACTTGGGATCATTTTAGATCTTGAGCTAGGTTTATGCTTAGGTATTTAGATTTCCTACTTGGGCTAATATTAAGGCAAAGTGAGTGTATACATTTAGATTATAAGGCTGGGGATATGATTTATTACCTTAAAGCAGCAATCCCAATTAGTTTTTCTTTCTTTAAATAGCAAGTTAAGTACCCTTTAGACCTGCATTTTTCTTAGCTTTCCTCCTATAAATTATCTCCTTTTAAAAAAATCTATGTGGAGGCAAATGCGCACACAGACTTACAGCGCACAGATCTCAACATTTCATGTGATGGTAGAGAGGGGAAATGGAGGGGGAGGACTTCACAGTGCACAGAATTTAGAGTAGCATTCCAAAGCCTCTATCATGTGCCATTTGACTATGGTTACCATGGTGATCATATTACACTGTCCAAACCCTGTAGAGCTATAAATCATTAATAGCAGTTTGAAAAATGGTAATACCACAATTCTTCTTCTAATCTGATACAGTGCTTTGTTAAAAAAAAAGCACAACTCATTTTGTCACAGGATTGCTGCTTTAACTCCATATTTTACTTAAAAGAGAAGACTCTCCTCTTTGAAACAAAGGAATTTTTGTCTTCCTCTGACCCAGTGGACTTAAATAGAAGCTCTCTAATCAAGGTTATTACTAATAAGTGTTCTGTTGTGCCTAGGGCAGTGGATTCCAAACCTTTTCAGTTCAAGGCACCCTTAGGGTCTCCAAATATTTTCAAGCCACCCCTAAGCCAAAATAATTACCAAGTAGTCCCCCGCCTTGCTTACCACTGGCCCTGGCCGAGGCACCCCTGTGAGATCTCCAAGGCACCCCAGGGAGCCTAGGCGCACAGTTTGGGAACCACTGTCCTAGGGCAATCCCCAATTTAGTCACTTTATTAAATTGGGGGATAAGTTACATCCCGTAAGAGCAGACAGATTTTCAGATGTCCTCTATTAAATGTAGATATGGGGATTTCTTAGCATTGAGGATTTGTGAAATAAGTTTATTAGGCTTGGTTCCCACCAGATAATAGGAAGGCTAATAGACCACTCCAAAGGAAGTTGAAATTTAACATCCAAGACCTGCTCACTAAGACTATGAATATGTCTCCATAAGCCTTAAGCCCAGATAAAATAGGATAGCATTTGATCATGTTAGGACTGACCAGAATGGGAAGACTTTGGCGTGAGTTGGTCAGCTTAACATATATTGCAATATGTGGAACTAACATTCCCTGTTTTTAATATAGAACAGTACTTGATATAGCATTAATTATGTGTTTGGAGAGTGCAGAGTATCCCTGTTTTCTTGTCTATACAATGTGGGAAACCCCCTATTGCACCCCAGTCTGTACATGGTGAGTGCAGAGGACCTATGTCTGTTTTTGTTTATACAATGTAAGTCCCATGACTCTTGCACCCCATTCTTTACATTAATTAATTCCAACTTGTGTCAGGTGAGTCCCAGGTCTCCCATGGCTGCTAGTGCTAGGGAAAGACTTGCCTTTAAAAGCTGTGTGCAGGTAAGACTTAAGCCCAGATAAAATAGCATAGCATTTGATCATGTTAGGACTGACCAGAATGGGAAGACTTTGGCGTGAGTTGGTCAGCTTAACATATATTGCAATATGTGGGACTAACATTCCCTGTTTTTAATATAGAACAGTACTTGATATAGCATTAATTATGTGTTTGGAGAGTGCAGAGTATCCCTGTTTTCTTGTCTATACAATGTGGGCAACCCCCTCTTGCACCCCAGTCTGTACATGGTGAGTGCAGAGGACCTATGTCTGTTTTTGTTTATACAATGTAAGTCCCATGACTCTTGCACCCCATTCTTCTGTTTTTGTTTTTATATATATATATATATATATATATATATATATATATATATATATATGTCATTTGCATATTGTCTACACATGTGCCATTGGCTTGGATAGGTGGAACAGGCATGGGAAGGGGCAAACAAGTGTATACTGAGTACAGCAATTGTGTGTTTAGGTAAATGTGACTCAATTAGATATGGACGCATTGGCATATATGGCTGTCAGGAGGTGTATCTCTTGCAGGTGCTGCAGGATGGATGAAAGGATATGCAATAATGATGTTGACTGAGCAGCACTAGCTATGCACTTCTGATTGGTGCATAGTCGGCTACCTCTCTTTCTCATCCCTTCTTCCCTTCTCCCCCTTCCTCCCGTCTCTCCGTCTCATCCATGTGTCTGTCTGTCTTCAGCTCCCTTTAGATTGTTCGCTCCTTTGAGCAGGGCTCTCCTACCTTCTGTTTCCATCACTTTTAACTGCGCTCTCCAGCTACTCAGCTCACCTCCTCTCAGTCCCTCTGCCCTCTGTCTCCTCTCGCTTCTCTCCGCTCCCCTCAGTGACTCTCAACCTGTCATCCGTGCCCACCCTCTTGGGCCATAGTTACCTGCCTGTACTCACTTTTCCCCTCCCTCCCTCTCTTTCATGCTGTGCCTGAGCCCCCAGAGTTATAGTGCTTACTGTTACTTGTACTATGCTGTTTCACCTTGTACTGTGCCATTGTTTGTCCTTGTACGGCGCTACGGATACTTTGTGGCGCCCTATAAATAAAAATTAATAATAATAATAATAAAAATTGGTTAATTTCATATTGACACCTACAGCTAATATTGCTTCATTCATTAATGCAGCAGCTACATTATATAAAGTTGCTGCTGCCTATTTGCATTACTTTTGACTAGAGAAGAGCGGGCTCGGATATCTGAAATCCGAGCCCACCCGAACGTTGCCGATCCGAGCCGGATCCGAGACAGATCCGGGTATTCCCGCCAATGGCAAAACTGAAACCGAGGCTCTGAGTCATAATCCCGCTGTCAGATCTCGCGATACTCGGATCCTATAAATTCCCCGCTAGTCGCCGCCATCTTCATTCGGGCATTGATCAGGGTAGAGAGAGGTTGTGTTAGGTGGTCCTCTGTCCTGCTATATCTCGTGCTGTGCTGTGCTGTGCTGTGCTGTGCTGTGCTGTGCTGTGCTGTGATCTGCTCAGTCCAGTGGTGCTGTGTCCTGTACTCTGTCCTTCTGAGTTCAGTGGTGCTGCTGGGTCCTGTGCTGTGTCCTGTTCAGTCCAAGGGTGCTGTGTCCTGTGCTCTGTCCTTCTGAGTTCAGTGGTGCTGCTGGGTCCTGTGCTGTGTCCTGTTCAGTCCAGTGGTGCTGTGTCCTGTGCTCTGTCCTTCTAAGGGCATTGTTATTTCCCCATTATTCCCAAATTATAAAAAATTTAAAAAAAAGTTATAAAAAAAAAAAAAATATCCCAAAACAATCCTGCAGTATAAGTCCATTGGTATACTGCTATATTACAAAGTTCACTGATTCTGCAGTATAAGATCAGTGGTACTGATATTTTACAAAGTTCACTGATTCAGCAGTATAAGTCCAGTGGTACTGATATATTACAAAGTTCACTGATTCAGCAGTATAAGTCCAGTGGTACTGATATATTACAAAGTTCACTGATTCAGCAGTATAAGTCCAGTGGTACTGATATATTACAAAGTTCACTGATTCAGCAGTATAAGTCCAGTGGTACTGATATATTACAAGGTTCACTGATTCAGCAGTATAAGTCCAGTGGTACTGATATATTACAAAGTTCACTGATTCAGCAGTATAAGTCCAGTGGTACTCTCCTGTGCCGCATATAATTTTTAAAGGCTTTGCCGAGTGTGTGTGTCTTAGGGGTACGCTCTCTTGTGCTACATATAATGGAAAACAAAAATTTGGAGGATAAAGTAGGGAAAGATCAAGACCCACTTCCTCCTAATGCTGAAGCTGCTGCCACTAGTCGTGACATAGACGATGAAATGCCATCAACGTCGTTTGGCAAGCCCGATGCCCAATCTCCTAGTACAGGGCATGTAAAATCCAAAAAGCTCAAGTTCTCAAAAAATAGCAAAAAAAGAAACTTAAAATCATCTGAGGAGAAACGTAAAGTTGGCAATATGCCATTTACGACACGTAGTGGCAAGGAACGGCTTAGGCCCTGGCCCGTGTTCATGACTAGTGGTCCAGCTTCACCCAAGGATCTAAGCCCTCCTCCTCCCCGCCCCCTACAAAAAATTTAAGAGAGTTATGCTGTCAGCAACAACAACAAAACAGCAAAGAACTCTGCCTTCTAAACAGATGACATCACAAATCCCCAAGGCGAGTCCAAGGGTGTTGGTGGTTGTGAAGCCTGACCTTCCCATCACTGTACGGGAAGAGGTGACTCCATCCAGCATTTGTAGCATGCCCTCTGCATATGCTGTAAGGATCACCCACAGTCCAGTTACAGATTTGGCTAATGAAGGTATGAATGTTGTACATCGGGAGGAGGATATTGATGTAGCTGGCGCTGAGGAGGATGTTGATGATTATGATGCAGACAGATACCAAATTGCCTTTCTCAATTTCTATTTATATTCTAGATTATATAACGGCTGAATAGTTTTCTATTTTACTCCTAGTGGAGAGGGGATCTGATGCAGACAGATACCAAACAGCCTTTGTCCATTTCTTTGTATATTTGAATTTCTTGTTCTACAGTCTATGCAGGCTGCTTTTTTTTATATTCAACTACAAGTGTAGGGCGGGGGGCGGGGGGGGGGGGCATAGATAGCCACCAAAGTAACGTGGTCCATTTAATTTCACTTTCTAGCTCCACAGTCTGTGCAGCCTGCTTTTTTTTATCTTCAAAGTATTTACAAGCCTTGCAATCTAAATTAACTAGAGGTAGTGATGTGCTAGAACTCCACCCTCTATATGCTGCAGAGGATGGAGGAGCATGAAAAGGCCATTCAAGCCTACACAGCCACCTACGACATAGGAAAAGGAGTGGGGATACGCCTCAGTCAAGCGCACTGGAGAATGATTTCCGTGTTGTGCAAGGTTCTGCAGCCATTTGAACTTGCCACACGAGAAGTCAGTTCCGACACTGCCAGCTTGAGTCAGGTGATTCCCCTGATCAGGCTTTTGCAGAAGCAGCTGGAGAAAGTGAGGGAGGAGCTGGTAAACCATTGCGATTCCACCAAGCATGTAGCTCTTGTGGATGAAGCCCTTCGCACGCTTTGCCAGGATCCGAGGGAGGTCAGTCTTTTAAAGTCAGAGGAATACATTCTGCCCACCGTTCTCGATCCTCGGTTTAAAGCGTATGTTGTGTCTCTGTTTCCGGCAGACACAAGTCTACAGCGGTGCAAAGACCTGCTGGTCAGGAGATTGTCCTCTGAAGAGGACCGTGACATGCCACCAGCTCCACCTTCATTTTCATCACTGTTTGTGCAGTTCCAAAAAAGGGGAACTGCCATTTCTATTGCTACCTTCTTTCTTTCTATATTTTAAAAAAAACAAATAACTGACATTTCTAGTACTACCTTCTTTCTTTCTCTATTTAAAAGAAACTAAATAACTGCCATTTATAGTACTATCTTCTTTCTTTCTCTATTTAAAAAAACAAAACAAAAAACTGACATTTCTAGTACTACCTTCTTTCTCTATTTAAAAGAAACTAAATAACTGCCATTTCTAGTACTACCTTCTTTCTATATTTAAAACAAAAAAAAAACCTGTCATTTCTATTACTACGTTAATTGTTTGTGCAGTCACAAAAAAGAGGAACTGCGCCCTTAACTGCTATGTTGGTTTTAGACGTCCATCCGGTGTCCGCCATCTGTTCCCTGGAATTCAGACCAGTTGAGGGTTTTTTTATTATATTGTGGCCCCGGTATCAAATTGGGTACCGGGGCCACTCCACTACGCAGTCCAGATGCTTGTTTGGTGGAATTCAGACCAGTTGAGTTTTTTTTTTATTATATTGTGGGGACCACTCAACTACGCAGTCCAGATACTTGTTTGGTGGAATTCAGACCAGTTGAGGTTTTTTTTATTATATTGTGGTCCCGGTATCAAATTGGGTACCGGGGCCACTCCACTACGCAGTCCAGATACTTGTTTGGTGGAATTCAGACCAGTTGAGTTTTTTTTTTATTATATTGTGGGGACCACTCCACTACGCAGTCCAGGTACAATTTTTGGTGTAATTAAGACCAGTTGATGGTTTTCTTATTATATTGTAGGGACCACTCCTCTACGCAGTCCAGATACAACTTTTGGTGTAATTAAGACCAGTTGATGCCGGTTTTCTTATTATATTGTGGTGACCACTCCTCTACGCAGTCCAGGTACACTTTTTGGTGTAATTAAGACCAGTTGATGGTTTTCTTATTATATTGTAGGGACCACACCTCTACGCAGTCCAGATACAATTTTTGGTGTAATTAAGACCAGTTGATGCCTGTTTTCTTATTATATTGTGGGTACCACTACTCTACGCAGTCCAGGTACAATTTTTGGTGGGATTCAGACCATTTGAGGGTTTTTAAATTATATTGTGGTGACCACTCCTCTACGCAGTCCAGGTACAATTTTTGGTGGGATTCAGACCATTTGATGGTTTTCTTATTATATTGTGGTGACCACTCCTCTACGCAGTCCAGGTACAATTTTTGGTGTAATTAAGACCAGTTGATGCCGGTTTTCTTATTATATTGTGGTGACCACTCCTCTACGCAGTCCAGGTACAATTTTTGGTGGGATTGAGACCATTTGAGGGTTTTCTTATTATATTGTGGTGACCACTCCTCTACGCAGTCCAGGTACAATTTTTGGTGGGATTCAGACCATTTGAGGGTTTTTAAATTATATTGTGGTGACCACTCCTCTACGCAGTCCAGGTACAATTTTTGGTGTAATTAAGAGCAGTTGATGGTTTTCTTATTATATTGTGGTGACCACTCCTCTACGCAGTCCAGGTACACTTTTTGGTGTAATTAAGACCAGTTGATGGTTTTCATATTATATTGTGGTGACCACTCCTCTACGCAGTCCAGATACAATTTTTGGTGTAATTAAGACCAGTTGATGCCGGTTTTCTTATTATATTGTGGGGACCACTCCTCTACGCAGCCCAGGTACAATTTTTGGTGGGATTCAGACCATTTGATGGTTTTTAAATTATATTGTGGTGACCACTCCTCTACGCAGTCCAGGTACAATTTTTGGTGGGATTCAGACCATTTGAGGGTTTTTAAATTATATTGTGGTGACCACTCCTCTACGCAGTCCAGGTACAATTTTTGGTGTAATTAAGACCAGTTGATGCCGGTTTTCTTATTGTATTGTGGGGACCACTCCTCTACGCAGTCCAAGTACAATTTTTGGTGGGATTCAGACCATTTGAGGGTTTTTAAATTATATTGTGGTGACCACTCCTCTACGCAGTCCAGGTACAATTTTTGGTGTAATTAAAAGCAGTTGATAGTTTTCTTATTATATTGTGTCGACCACTCCTCTACGCAGTCCAGGTACAATTTTTGGTGGGATTCAGACCATTTGAGGGTTTTTTAATTATATTGTGGTGACCACTCCTCTACGCAGTCCAGGTACAATTTTTGGTGTAATTAAGAGCAGTTGATGGTTTTCTTATTATATTGTGGTGACCACTCCTCTACGCAGTCCAGGTACAATTTTTGGTGTAATTAAGACCAGTTGATGTTTTTTTTATTATATTGTAGGGACCACTCCTCTACGCAGTCCAGATACAATTTTTGGTGTAATTAAGACCAGTTGATGCCGGTTTTCTTATTATATTGTGGGGACCACTCCTCTACATAGTCCAGGTACAATTTTTGGTGGGATTCAGACCATTTGAGGGTTTTTAAATTATATTGTGGTGACCACTCCTCTACGCAGTCCAGGTACAATTTTTGGTGGGATTCAGACCATTTGAGGGTTTTTTAATTATATTGTGGTGACCACTCCTCTACGCAGTCCAGGTACAATTTTTGGTGGGATTCAGACCATTTGAGGGTTTTTAAATTATATTGTGGTGACCACTCCTCTACGCAGTCCAGGTACAATTTTTAGTGTAATTAAGAGCAGTTGATGGTTTTCTTATTATATTGTGGTGACCAATCCTCTACGCAGTCCAGATACAATTTTTGGTGTAATTAAGACCAGTTGATGCCGGTTTTCTTATTATATTGTGGGGACCACTCCTCTACATAGTCCAGGTACAATTTTTGGTGGGATTCAGACCATTTGAGGGTTTTTAAATTATATTGTGGTGACCACTCCTCTACGCAGTCCAGGTACAATTTTTGGTGGGATTCAGACCATTTGAGGGTTTTTAAATTATATTGTGGTGACCACTCCTCTACGCAGTCCAGATACAATTTTTGGTGTAATTAAGACCAGTTGATGCCGGTTTTCTTATTATATTGTGGGGACCACTCCTCTACGCAGTCCAGATACAATTTTTGGTGTAATTAAGACCAGTTGATGGTTTTCTTATTATATTGTGGGGACCACTCCTCTACGCAGTCCAGGTACAATTTTTGGTTAATTAAGACCAGTTGATGGTTTTCTTATTATATTGTGGGGACCACTCCACTACGCAGTCCAGAAAGATACCTCGTTGCAACGTTTTGGACTAATAACAATATTGTGAGGTGTTCAGAATACACTGTAAATTAGTGGAAATGATTGTTATTGAATGTTATTGAGGTTAATAATAGCGTAGGAGTGAAAATAAGCCCAAAAACTTGATTTTTGAACTTTTTATGCTTTTTTTCAAAAAAAATCCGAATCCAAAACCTTAAATCCGAACCAAAACCTTTCGGCAGGTGTTTTGCGAAACAAATCCGAACCCAAAACCTGAAGAAAATCCGAATCCAAAACACAAAACACGAGACACCAAAAGTCGCCGGTGCACATCCCTACTTTTGACCTATTTACATTTGGTCTGCTAAAGGCAAAAAGATTGCCATTGGGTTTTTAAAGTAGAAAACATCAGATGTTTGAATTTAATTTAATCCATTTGTGTTGTATTTAGTTACATTTTATAAGGAAAATTAAACTTTTGCATTCATTATGCCTGACGTATGCCTGTCGCAAATGCTACTGTATTTTGAGCAGTTTCCAACTCAAAATATACATGTAAATAGGCTTTTTTTTCCCCTGCATTCTGAGAGAATATGCGTCTAACTCTAAATGAGCTCCTGTATTCCTTTTAAATTCTTAGACGATGTTGTAAATACAGATTGAAAAAGACCAGTTATAAAACAGACCATCTATTGTTCATTGTCTAGAATATATATGCAATATTTATTTATAATGTAAACCTGATGTAGTGTTACTGCCACCTACTGTAATATATAAAATCACACCTTTTATATTTCTGTAGGAAACTACTGCCCTCTACTGTCCAAGTTTATATTGGAATACAACTATACTTGAGAGGTATGTATGGAGGGTTCAATGGAATCTCTCTTCAGTTCAGGGAGTTCAATGGAATCTCTCTGGTGGACGAAAAAGCAGTGTGTCTCCTCAATGTGAAGATTGTCTTGAAAACAAAGCTCTTTCCAAGCTTGGCCCGGATATTGGATGGGCTTCCAATGCTGATAGTACATTATCGATAGTATGCTAACATTAAAGCTAAAGAAAGTAATTTCTCTATTACAACTTTTGTGTCAATTGTCATTCTTTATTTGTGGTATTTAATGACCCAAATAACATACTACACAGACAAAAGTCATAGTGGAAGGCAGACCCATCAGAGTTCTGCACTTTAGAGCGGATTGCTGCAAGACTTGCAACAATTTTATGTCTTGGTAATTGACAGGAGGGGAGAGCAGGCTTTGATTTAACCCTGCACCTAAAATAAGTGGAAAGTGGGTGTTTTATTCTGAGAACAAACAATTGTTGTTAAATAGCATCTACCTGACACAGATTGTGTGTGTGCACGTTTTCATATATATTGTGCGGTTCTAGCTCTGTTTCAGGGAGTATCAGCAGATTTTTGTGGCATTAACATTCAGATAATTCACAGGAAAAGGTATAAACTCAGTGTGACTGTCTTTTCTGGGCATCAAAACAAAAGTTCACTATGCTTTCTGGTCTGTAAACAACTAAATACCATAAAACCTGGTTTTCTGAGCTCAAACCAGCTAACAAAAAAACAAATACTAACTATATCCAGTTTATTCTACTGACACTGGTCACAAGCAGAATTCAGGTCAGTTCATAAATCCTCTCCTCAGAGTTCTACAGACACACCCTGCTTATAAGAGACCAGGGGGTAAATGTATCAATATGCGGGTTCTTCAACACCCGCGCGTTCAGCCTCTTCCGCGATTAAATTTCAAGCAGCGCTGCATTGTAAAGGGAAGTTAACCCTTTACAATGCAGCGCCGCTTGAAATTTAATCACGGAAGAGGCTGAACACCCAGGTGTTGAAGAACCCGCATATTGATACATTTACCCCCAGATCTCCAGCATAAATAACCCCATTACCACCAATCCCAGAATCTACCGGTCACCTTCTTGCAAATATATATATATATATATATATATATATATACATACATACAGTGCTCGGAGTGAGGCGGTATATGGCAGTATGACACACTGGCACTTCTTCGCCACACTTTCTTACAGGTAAGCATGACAGGGGTATGCATGACAGGGGGATTGTTGATACTGTTATGTGCGTGTTGTCGGTAACCAATAACGATTGTCGACCCTCGATTTGTGTTTCCAAAGCACAAAGATTTATTCGCAAATAGTAGAATAATTATGCTCAAGCGAAGTAATAGTAAATACAGCCGTTACTTATCGCAGGCGCTCTGGATCCAGTGCAGTCATTCAATCCTGAAGTCTGGGGACAAGATGTCTGCCTTCTGGATCACAAGCTGCTGCTTATATACACAATCAAATACAGTAATACAATGAAGATGGAATAGCTTGCATCTATTGGTCCAGGTCTCAGGAAGGTCCAAGGGGTCGTCATCATTGGCCAGTTCATACAAAGGAATCTAAAAGGAGGCGGTCATCTCTGCAGGGGGTATGCTCTGCTCTTCCCGCCAAGATTCCTTAGTCTTAAGTAGTTCATAATTCCCTATCATTCATAACTTGTGTATGCACTCTGCGATTCCCTCGCAGAGTGAACCAAACAGTAGGATATGTAATGAGGTTCATTATGATACCACTCATGATGTGATTCCTTCAACCTGTTCCGTGTATTTCATTAATATACATGTAACTCTGATATAACATATAAATACTACTATATTTCGACATAACTGACTATGTGTTGCAACTACCATTAATGTGTGCTATTTTATAAGTATGCGTGTTTGTGCAAATGTATGGTAAAAGACCGATTACTGTTGCTGCCACGTGTAGTGGATGCGCACGCCCATTCACGCCGTAGCGTGCCCTTGTACGCCGTAGCGTATCGTACGCATCTTTTCAGTCAAAGACAACCAAGTTTGCTAGACTTTAATTGAAATGACTTTATCCAATTTGCTGACTTCGACAATACAGATGTTAAAGTTTCCCAAGATGAGGGAGGGAATGTCAGAGGAGAGAAAGTGAAGGAACAAGGTGGCAATGTTATTGGGGAAATGTGAGATAGGACCAGTGAGATATAATGGCCACATGGTAGAGACATATAGAGTGGAAGGAGGAGAAAGAGAGGGAGAATTCAGGGGAATAACCTGGAAGAGCAGTGGGGGAAATTAGGATTCCAACACCGCTACCTTACCGATCATTAGACCTGGGTGGGTGGAAGACGGACAAGCCTATGAAAGAGAGTGCAGCGGTAGAGGTGGTGTCATCATAGGACAGCCAGGTTTCAGTTATGGCAAGCAGATTTGAAGGAGCGAGAGATATAGAGATAATGAATAGAGCCCAGTTTGTTACATACTGACCTGGAATTCCAGAGAGCACAATATAGAGGAAGAGAGGGAAGAGGAGAGATGTGGATGAGGTTTTGGGGTTGCTGGATTCCAAGTGTGGGCAGGATTTTGAGTGAGTAGGATGAAAGAAATAGTATGAGGGAATGGGATGAGAAACAGAACTAGTAGGAGCAGCAGTCAGGGGTAGAGAGGAGGGGAACTGCAGGTGGTAGAGAAGTTCATATGGGGCTGATCTAGGCAACATAGATGGGAGAGGCAGGTGAGAGAATGAGCAATGAAAGGGATGAGATTTGAGGGGTGGAGGGAAAGAGGGGAAAGGTAGGATCCGAGGTTAGCAGAGAGAAAAGCAGCAAGAAAAACTACAGATGGGAGAGAATGAGGGTAGGATAGGAGGAGAGAGGAAATGGATCTTACTCCCTGTTGTACATTAGTCAGTGGTGAGTGGGGAGTGGGCTCTGTATTTTATACTTTCCTTCATCATGAGTTATTCTTGGCTCAGGTAGAAGCTTCTTTTAATTTACATGGATATTGTCCCTTCTTATTTTATGTGAAATCAATGGTTTCTTGTTTCCATTGAAATATTATGCTCCATTGGTCACATTTGATATACAGTTATTTAAATTTCAGAGAAATTGAGATTTACCACAGATGTAATCATGCAGAGGGATCTGTCAACTGTTGATTTTTCCCACATGGTGTTAAGGTTCCCAGTATTTAAACTATGGAGAGTAGTTGTGGATAAAAGCAGAATGCCTTTATTTTAATTACAAATTACACAGGTATAAACTAGATGCAGTCAATGGTAAAACAGCAAGCACAAGTACATAGAAACAACAGGAACAAATGCAGAGTTCAATGGGATAGATAACACACTGGCAGCAGATATTAAGAAGAGCAGTAGCAGGATTAACATAGATAATAGCTGAATGCAATATGTAGTTGGTTGTAGAGCTGCACAATTCCAGCTGATGTTGAAATGCTGGGGAAATCATAGGAGGTAACAGGAAGCTCATGATGCAGAATACAGTAAAGCAGATAATACCTTAGCAGCAGGATGACATGAAGCAGAGACTGTAGGATCCATGGAAAGAGCAAATGGTCTGAGAGCCAGGGTCAGAAGACAGGGGATCCACAACAGTGACAGGAAGTAAAGAGGAGCAAAGTCAAACAATTTAGGGTCACAGTAAAATGTGCAATACGATGACAAACATGAGTTAGATACCAGGAAACAAATCAAGACCAGATCACAGGAGTTTCTAAGAGAGACCAGCAGCAGTGATAATAGATGAACTGGCAGCAGTCTGTTAAAAAAGGCAGTCTTAAAAATACCAGGCACAGGTGAGCAGAATTAAGATCAAATGATGAGTGCTTAACCCTTTGCAGATAGGGTCTGGTATAACCAAAGCAAAATCCATAGGGGAGACGATGTACTGCAGTCAGAGGGAGATGGTAACACATGGTGGATATATGGAGTCTGAGCAGCCGTATTAGTGGCTACATAGATCAGAACCAGAACTTAGTCATCAGGTCATTGGGTTCTCTGTCGGAGAGCTGCCAGAACTCCAGACCAGGGACAGCTGAGAAAAAAATGTTGATTTTATTTTAAGTGAGATTTAAAATAAAAAAAGGAGAGAACAGGCATAGATTTTCATAAAGAAGAGAATACACTTTACAACACCAACACTACCTATACAAATGATTTAGTGTAAGATGTAGTTTGACTTTATACGTTTATAAGGCATAATATTTAAACAATCCCATACATAAGTTTGAGGCATGAAGAGACCACATTGAGCACTCCTAAAGTAGCTCTTAATAGGTAACAGTGGAGTTCTGCAGAAACACGTCCCACTGTACAGACCGCTAGGCCATGCACTTGGAGAAGATTGTTTTTTCCATCACAGATGGGTCTACTGTGGACTACTACAATAAATGAATTAATATTTTTTGTCCCTTAGACTTACTGATGTAATTATTTATTGACACAGAAGACAAACTCTCATCTCTTGTAACAGATTCACCCTACTTCATTGGTGCATGTTGAATTACAGATTTTTGCAAAACCACTTTCCAGCAGGCATACTAATATTTGCCCTCCCTTCTTTATCCAGCTCAAGTAGGGTTCATGCTGGGCGACTAAGCATTGAATAATACTACAAGAGCTATCAATTTATCCCATTTAATTAATAAATCTAAATCTCTTCTCTGATAATGGCTATGGACACTGAAAATGTGTTCAGTTGGATTTCGGTTGGCCCTACATGTAAAGGACCCTAATGCATATGGGATTCCTATGGGATCAATATTGTGATTTTGACTGACATGGCTGTGTCAAGTAGTGCTTGATGCAACCACATCATTCTCTGACATTCTATGGGGAGACGTATGTGGGGTTAGACGTGTGTGATTTCTACACTAAGTGGGATTTTCTCACAAAGTGGACGAAAATGCACAGTTAGACAACACAGCAACTAATCCTCATCTTTCTCTTCTCTTTTCATCTTCAGGTATGTTCATCCATGCTGCTACTACTACTCTGATCATTATTCTGTGAATTTCATCCCTGCAATCTGTGTTTAAGTATGTTCATCCATGCTGCTACTACTACTCTGATCATTATTCTGTGAATTTCATCCCTGCAATCTGTGTTTAAGTATGTTCATCCATGCTGCTACTACTACTCTGATCATTATTCTGTGAATTTCATCCCTGCAATCTGTGTTTAAGTATGTTCATCCATGCTGCTACTACTACTCTGATCATTATTCTGTGAATTTCATCCCTGCAATCTGTGTTTAAGTATGTTCATCCATGCTGCTACTACTACTCTGATCATTATTCTGTGAATTTCATCCCTGCAATCTGTGTTTAAGTATGTTCATCCATGCTGCTACTACTACTCTGATCATTATTCTGTGAATTTCATCCCTGCAATCTGTGTTTAAGTATGTTCATCCATGCTGCTACTACTACTCTGATCATTATTCTGTGAATTTCATCCCTGCAATCTGTGTTTAAGTATGTTCATCCATGCTGCTACTACTACTCTGATCATTATTCTGTGAATTTCATCCCTGCAATCTGTGTTTAAGTATGTTATAGGAAACTGTTATCTGTTTAAACTTAGGTTGGCACAGTCTTTTATTGCTGACTAATTTATGATAGGTATCTGGCCTCCTCTATCCTTTCCCACAAATGTTTTCTTTTCCTTTGATTAGCTGACCAATTAGCACATCTGTAGTGTATTCCTAAATTAGACTGACTACATCTTAGTTTCATTCTATGGGGAGACGTATGTGGGGTTAGACGTGTGTGATTTCTACACTAAGTGGGATTTTCTCACAAAGTGGACGAAAATGCACAGTTAGACAACACAGCTGGACAAACATTGGACTACATTTGACTTGATTTAACTCCCAGCAATAAGCAACATCTGCCACAGCCTATTTCTGCACTACTTGTCTATTTATATGGAAGACTGCTAAGAGGTAATTCTTAAAATACCCTTGCTTTTTGCTTTTACCCCCTTTTTTCACAATGTTTCACAAATTGCTTTTCGTAGTCTCATTTCATGGCATGATCTTTAGGACTGTGTCATCTTTCACCCCTCCACCAACACACAAATTTGTTCATATTGCACCTGCATTACTCCACTCACCTCTATTTAACACCCATGAACTGTTGTCCTATTTATTATCTCTAACAAGTACAGCCTCCACCTGTCGCCAGAAAATAAAAGGCCACACATCTTACAATCCCCTTGCCTATCTTTCGCTCACTCTGCTTCTATTAGCTGGTGATATATCACCTAATCCAGGTCCCCCACACTCCTCACACACACATACATCAGAACACTACCGTTCTATAGCAAACCTCAAACACATCACCTGTCTACCCTCTCTTCCAAAGTCCTTTAAATGTGCCCTTTGGAATGCACGATCTGTTTGTAACAAACTTACCTCCGTTCATGATCTCTTCCTCTCAAAAAACCTCAACCTTCTGGCAATAACAGAAACATGGCTCATGCAATCAGACACTGCCTCACCTGCAGCACTTTCACATGGTGGCCTCCATCTCACCCACACCTCCAGACCTGAAGGCAGACAAGGAGGTGGGGTTGGACTACTTCTCTCCCCACAGTGCACATACACAGTTCTACCAAATGTCCCATCACTCACGTTCACATCTTTTGAAGTACATGCTATTCGCATTTTTAATCCATTCTCCCTACGTGTTGCGGTGATCTATCGTCCCCCTGGAGCACACCAACAATTTATTGAGGATTTCTCTGCATGGCTCCCTCACTTCTTATCTTCAGACATCCCCACCATCATCATGGGTGACTTCAACATCCCCATTGATAACCCACCTTCCAAAGCTGCTTCCAAACTACTCTCTCTAACATCCTCACTTGACCTCTCCCAGTGGATTGAATCATCTACTCATAAGGATGGCCACTGCCTTGATCTTGTTTTCTCTAGACTATGCTCAGTTTCTAACTTTATTAATACACCCTTCCCCCTCTCGGATCATCACCTTATCAGCTACACTCTCACCCCCACTGCTCTAACCTCTCTACTGTCTAACTCAACCAAGCCTCCTCATATTCGTAGAAATCTGAATTCTATTAATCTTCAACAATTTTCCACCTCTCTCCAACACCTTCTCTCCCCTATCTCTACATTCTCATCCCCTGAGATGGCAGTACCTCATTTTCACCTAACCTTAGCAACGGCCCTTGATCAAGTGGCTCCAGCGACACTTCATACTACACGTCGACTTCGATGTCAACCGTGGCACACCAAAGCAACACGAAATCTTCAAAAACTGTCCCGTAAAGCAGAACGTCACTGGCGTAAATCTCGAAGCTCTAATGACTTCTTCACATATACTTCTGTCTACCACTCCTATCGAAATGCTCTGGACACTGCAAAACAAACATACTTTCAATCTCTTATCTATGCTCAGGCTTCTAACCCCAAACGCCTTTTCAATACATTTAATCATCTTCTCAATCCTCCCACCCCGAACCCTCCATCTACTATCAGTGCTCAGGATCTTGCTACCTACTTCAAGGACAAGATTGATAAGATCAGACTAGAAATGGTATCCTCTTCCTCAACAAGCCATCAGCTCATTTCCTTCCCACTACCCTCTGACACCCTCTCTTCATTTGACCCCACAAATGAAGAGGAAATTTCTACGCTCTTCTTATCTTCCTACTCTACCTCCTGTCCTCTTGATCCTATTCCCTCGCAAATTGGTAGATCCCTGTCTTCTGTGCTCATTTCACCTCTAACTCAAATCTGTAATCTCTCACTCTCTACTGGCATCTTTCCATCACTATACAAGCATGCAGTGATTACTCCTATTCTAAAAAAACAAAACTCCGACCCAAACTCTCTCTCAAATTACCGTCCCATCTCTCAGCTCCCTTGCCCCTCCAAGCTTCTAGAGAGACTTGCCTACACTCGCCTCACACGCTTTCTTTCCGCAAACAACCTGTTGGATCCTCTTCAGTCAGGCTTTCGTTCTCAACACTCCACAGAGACTGCGCTGACCAAGGTTGTTAATGATCTGATCACTGCTAAGACTGAACGCCATTACTCTCTCCTAATTCTCCTTGATCTCTCGGCTGCATTTGACACAGTTGACCACTCTCTTCTCATACAAACGCTGCAATCCCTAGGTCTTCAAGACACAGTTCTATCCTGGTTCTCATCTTACCTCTCTAATCGCTCTTTCACTGTTAATTTCTCTGGAGCCACATCTGCTCCGCTTCCCCTATCAGTTGGAGTACCACAAGGCTCGGTGCTAGGTCCTCTGCTGTTCTCTATCTATACCGCTTCTCTTGGAAATCTAATAAGTTCCTTTGGCTTTCAGTATCATCTCTATGCGGATGATACCCAAATCTATCTATCCTCTCCTAATATCTCGACATCTGTGTTGTCCCGTGTAACTGACTGTCTTTCTGCCATTTCATCTTGGATGTCCTCTCGTCAACTCAAACTTAATCTTTCTAAAACAGAGTTAATAATATTCCCACCCGCCAACAAGAGCATACCTGACATTTCTATCTCTGTTGATAACATGACCATAAATCCCACCCCACAAGCTCGCTGCCTAGGTGTAATCCTTGATTCACGCCTATCCTTTGTTCCCCACATTGACTCTATATCTAAATCATGTTACATACATCTAAAGAACATTTCCAGAATCCGCACATATCTCACACAAGACACTGCTAAAACCTTAATTCATGCACTAATCATCTCCCGCATTGACTATTGCAATTCCCTCCTTACTGGTCTTCCCAAAAACAGACTCAAACCCCTAAAATCTATTTTGCATGCTTCGGCAAGACTGATTTTCCTTGCAAATAGCTATTCCTCTGTTGAATCACTCTGTATGTCTCTACACTGGCTGCCTGTCTTCTACCGAATCCAATATAAAATACTTTTACTAACCTACAAGGCCATCAACAAAGCTGCACCAACATACATCTCCTCTCTTGTCTCAAAATATCTCCCAACTCGGCAACTCCGTTCTGCAAAAGATCTGCGTCTCTCATCCACCCTCATTACATCCTCCCATTCCCGGTTACAGGACTTTTTTCGGGCTGCACCCACTCTATGGAACTCTCTCCCTCGCACAATAAGACTCTCCTCTGTTCTACAAACTTTCAAGCGTTCTCTGAAAACCTACCTATTCAGACAAGCGTATAATATTCCTCAACCACCATCTTAACCTCACTACCTTTAGCCTGTTACACAATTTCACACAAGACAACTACCCCCGGACCAACATTATTGTGTGACAGGATCATTTAGCTTATGAGTCACCCTACCTTTGCAGTCTGGCTGGGCCAAGATGCAAAATGTATACTTAACCTCATGTGTCAATCTCCCATTGTCCCATAGATTGTAAGCTTGCGAGCAGGGCCTTCTCACCTCTTTGTCTGTTTTACCCAGTTTGTTTATTAGTTTATTACATTTGTCCCCAATTGTAAAGCGCTACGGAATATGTTGGCGCTATATAAATAACTGATGATGATGATGATGATGATGACACAGCATTGGTTTCATAGGGCTCCCATATCCTACGGGAGTTCTGTAGTACCAATATTGAGATTGAGATTGAGATTGATGTGGCAACATAGGCTATGATCAACACCGTCTGGCTGGCTGGATGTATGCTCAGTGTGCCCACAGTGCACAAATAATTATGTGGGATTCTCATTGCCAGAAGGAGGCTCCAATTAGAACAGAAAAAAGAGAGAAATAGTAAAATATGGAGAGAGAGAAAAACAAAGAGAAATACAGAGAGAAAGAAAAAAACAGAGAAAGAGAGATATAAATATAATATATACATTTTTATCTAGGTAAGTGCATGTTCTGTATTATAATATATTGTTATATTTTGTGGCAAAGTGACTGGCCAGGTATGTGTAACAGAGATCTTCTCTCACAGCTAGCAGGCCTCAGGGCGTAGCTGTAATGAGGCCTTGCAAACAAGCCAAACAGAGAGCCTGTACTAAACACCTTTATGTAGGGGACATGGGTCATGTCAGACTCAGGGGGATGAAGTCATGTACTGAGACAGAATGCTGTATGAACTGGGAGTCAGGGATTTATACCTAGCAGATCAATTAGTAGATCTCAGCTGGGAACTGTTATATTGCCCAGTGAAGACTGGACACCCATATATACGTCATACCCCAGGTGAACCTGCATCTGTCACCTGTTTGCCACCTGTCAACTACGCTAGAGCTAGGGGAGGAATTTAGTGTATTATGAACCCTTGTGTTTCCTACGAGTGGTGCGATTGATGCTGGGAAAGTTGACCAATCTAATGGACAGGTGGTCTATGTTAGGTCAGTGCTAGGTGTTTCCACAGTCTACCATCTTGACAAATAAAGCCTCAGGTAAACCGCTCATCAGCGTTTCCATTTCTGATACTGTTTTAAGATGAAACCCTGAATGAATGATCGAACGAACGTACAATATACTCTATTGTACCAAACTCTATTAGCTAAGTGATGATTGATTATATACTCCAATTGTTAATTAATCAGAAGTGGAGACGAAACAGAACATTGAAACCTAGATAGCTTTTTTGCTTGGAGTAACTTCATGACCCGCTCAGCATAATGAAAGCTATTTTAAGAATTTGAGATTTCTGTAATTATTAAACATGGAGGAAGAGAAAACTATGCAAATTGGATTAAATTTATTGGTGACATATGTGTTAAGTAAATATAGTATTTGAGAGTCCACAAACACATATGGATCCATTCAACGGTTTAACATTTAAATTGATTAACAATTAAATAGAGATGAGGGAATATGAATGTGAAGTTGATACCAGTATAAATAACAATAAGATTGTTTATTGGGATTAATTTATAATAAATCTGACCAAGGAAAATTTGCTGCTTGCTATATAGACACAATTATCTTTCAATATAATTGTTACAACACTAAACAACCCATTAGAATCTTCTAACAGCAACTGTTTCATTTATTGCATTATTATCATTTCTTCAGCATAACTGTGCTTTACAGCCTTTACGCAATTAATCTAGAACTGATTCTGATTATAATAATAGCAATGCAGGAGTGACTATAAAGGAACATACTGAATGTGTTAAGCGCTATTGGTTAAGCAGTGAATAATTATAATTGCCCTAAGCACTATTTTGTTCAGTTAAGAATTATTATACACTACAATTATACACTGACAATACAGAAATCTCATGAGCGAATATAAAGGAATACAGCTTAAAATAGCAATGTTGAGCAGGAGCTATTCATAAATTATTTGATAAGCCAGAACTAGCACAAGCAGTCTGAAAACAAAGAGTAAGGCTATTTACATGCTACACATTTCAATTTACTACAGCCAATAATGTCACCACATTGTTAATCTATGACTATCTTCTAAAGTAATACTATTATAGGTCTGGAGATTTAAGTACATTCAGGGTAAAATTTTATGTACAATGTTATTATAAGAGGTTATGAATTCTTTATTTTGCAAAAAAATGTCTGAATACAAGACAAAAGATTAGTCAATAGCTACATTCAGCATTTTAAAGGCATAACAGAAAAGTTAAATAATATTTAGATCTCATTAATAGTAATTAATTAATATTATTAGCTCAATAATAGGAATAAAAGAATATTCACATTTTAATAATATTGAACAATTACTTAAACATAAAAGAAAATATAAGGGGAAGGGAAGACACATAAGGAAAGTAGGAGGAGAGGGTGGGGAAAGGAAGGAGAACTGAGTGCTCATTTTTTCGGTTAATTAAGGTAAAAGTGATAACGATAGGATAAGAAACTATTGTATTTTCTTAACTTTACATCTGAGGGTTGTAAGTGATCCATCAGTAGTTAAAACGATGTGAGTTAGAGGAGGCTTCAGGAAAACTAGACAAAGTCACATGTTACAGGTTGAAATAACAAGTTACTACTCTGTTCCAGCAGTCTGGGAGACGTGTAAAAGATTACTTAAACTTCATTGATTCTTTAATCTCTGACCAGTCGAACCAGGTGGTTGTGAAACTTGTATGTTTATCATTGGTAGAAAAGATAATGTCAGCAATGCACATGAAGAAGTCCACACGAATGAGCCAATCTGTAATCGAGTGTGGGGACCTGGATTTCTAATGTACCAGGATGACAGCTCTGGCTGCATTGTTTAGGTGCTTTTTATATATTGGGAAAGTGTGATAGTAGTAAGTGAGAGTAGCCAGAAGCTACTCTTGGAACTTCATGTCCAACTATAATCTCATTGGGCCTGAATCATTAAGGAAAGTAAAGTATAAAAAAAGTAGTAACTTTGCAACTTGGCAAAACCATGATGCATTGGAGAGGGAGGTAAATTTAAAATGTAGGGACAGATTTATAGTTGGAGTAAGGTATGTCCTAGATCAACTTTACATTTCAGTGTCAAAATAAAGTTATCAAATATGTGTGTGCTACATGACAAAAAAGCAGCCAGTATTTTCCTTACATGCAAAATAATAAACTAATTTGGACCTCTTGCATTGTAACATGGTTTGTTTTGGATCAAATTTACTCCTTTTTTTGCCTTGCTCTCCTTAACGACTTAGGCCCAGAGAGTCTTAAGACTTCTTTACAAAAATTTGATATGGACATTCCCACCATATATTGAAAATTGTTCCAGGGGTGTTATTACATCTTCAATAGGTAGAGCGCATTTGTGGGTGATATTTGTGCAGAGATGAGGGGCATCTATATCATATAGTTGACAACCTATATTGTGTTTCTACCACTGAGATACTTAACAAGCAACCGTGAGTAGCTTGGTATATTTTGCAAGATAGTTGAGGAACATGTGTTGCTAAATCTCTCTCCCAATGAGATGAGTTGAAGATTGAGAAAACTCTTCCATTAAGATCTTAAATATTCTTGAAATAACATGATTAAGGATAACTTTGGATACACATATGGTTTCCAAGAGAGACAGGTCTCTACCTAATGTTCTAATTCCTCCAATTGAACTGATGTAGTTTCTTCTGTAAATATCTCCAGTGTTCTGTTTCAGGTATGTTGACTGGAGTACCTGGAAGGAGCATAGTCTCTTGTTTACCACCAGCTGGCTTAACCTATCAATCCCTACCTGAGACTACCCTCTGACTAAAATCTTGGATAGGCCCGAGGGGAAATCAGAACTGGACATAATGGGGGAAAGAGGAGATGAAAAAGCAGATATGTTCTCCTTATATCAAAGCTTTTTCCACGTCATCAGAGTTGGAGAATTCTGGGAACTTTAGAAAGCCAAGGGAGGACACGTAGAGGTATGCGCATAGAATTACTTTCTATATCCACCCACTGCTTTGTCCCGTCCCGCCTAGACAACTCCAAAATCATACGCAATGATGTAGGCTGGTAGTGGCTCATGAACAAGGGTAATTGCATTCCTCCATGGTGCTTGCATCTGACCAGAATAAAGTGCTTAAACCTAGGTTTTTTACTTCCCTAGACAAAGATGCATACTACTACTTTTTGATGTTCATCAAGGAATTGCTTGGGAATCTGAATCGGGACATCTTGCACAATATAGAATACTTTAGGCAAAGTAAAAATGTTAACAATATTTATTCTGCCAAACCAGGAGAATTTGGTAGATGACCATAATCCCAGTTCCTTCTTTACTTAAGATAACAGTGGAGTGTAATTGAGGAGGAACAATTGTTGTCCTTACAAATGTAGATCCCCAGATAGCGGATATAGGATGATTGCCATTTAAATGGAAAGGCTGTCTTGAGGCCAGCTACTGTTTTTTCAGAGGCAGAACTATTGAGCGCAATCGATGTAGAATAATTAATTTTGAAATTTGAGAGATTCAGACATTAAATTGGGAAGAGGTGTAACCGGTTTGGTGATAACACCCAGTAAGTCATAAGGAAATAGAGCAAGGCGGCATTCCTTGGCACCTATTTGGAGACCAGAAATGTTGGGGTTACATCGAATAGCCCTTGTCAAAGCCTCCATGCAAATGAGAAAAATTAGTGGAGAAAGACGAAAGCCCTGGCGGGTACCATTTGTAATAGAGAGCGTTTCTGAAAGTATCCCATTAACCCTTATTTTAGCTGTAGGTGATTTATATAAGACTAAAATATATAAGACTAAAATCATCTTATGGTAGCATGAGGAACCAATTCCGATGTGTCTTAAAACCCTTTTCATGAAGCACCAATCCACCCTATCAAATGCTTTCTCAGCATTTGCTGACAGGAGGACAGTGGGGGTAGAAGTAACATAAAAAAAATGAAGAAGGTCTATATTTTTGATGGTATTGTCTCTTGCCTCTCTCCCAGAGATAAATCGTACCTGATCGTTATGGATGAACGGGGGAAGGAGAAGCTTAAGACGATTGGAAATTAATATATGAATGTATAACAAATGGCAAAAACTAATAATTAAGATTGATTTTCTATAATCAATAATAAACAGTAACAAACAAAAGGTGCTCTGTGCTCGGGGATTGTTTTATTACAGGTGGCAATTTTGTGAGTGAAGTTTATTACATTACTTGGAGTCCAGCTAAAAATGTGATTCTCCATTGAATCAACCACATTAAATGTATAGGATGAGGCCTAATCTCTGACAACCTACTGCAGTAAATTGTATCTCTAGGCCATATAATAATAAGCATAATAAACTCAAAAGTGACCTATGTAATAAATATGATTTCAATGTCCCCTCACTCTAGTGATTTATTTAAGTCATTAATTAGACTAAACTGAGCTGTGTTTTGGGAGGAGGTTGGACTTTGAGTAGAGTATACACAGTGCACCTCCTAAGTGTTTTTCTACCTTTTCGCACAGAGAGGCACATTTACAGCTCCCACAGCATAGATGGTGAGTCAATCTGTGAAAAGCATCAAAATTATTCTTTATTGATAATTGTTGTTTAGCAGACATATTTATATAGTGGTAAAGAAGCTTATAAGCGTGTGAATTATTTTAATGGTCATTCACTTTATGCAGGATCTGCAATATCTGCTGCAAACACATTGTTTGCAATTGAGCATTGATTTATGTTGCGTTTAACTCTTGCATAACCATCTTCACCCCATTCCTGGCCAAAGCTGTAAAGAAAATAGAATGAAAAATTAGAAAGTTATACAGATAGGCTCTTTAATGTTAATATACTAATTAGGTATATGTCTGAGATGAATCTCACTTGGCAAAGACATGGATATCACTGTATTGGGATTAGGTAATACCAACTTTATTAACCTGAAATTTATGCAAATGCATAATTTAAAATTATTTCCTTAATGATTATTGTAACAGTCCGTACCTATTTTTAAGTATCCAATAATCTGTTCCACAAGAGGACCCATAGCCCACAATTGTCATGCCAAAACTATCACCATCCTCACATTCCCCATCAAAGACTCCTATTACAGGAAAAAGAAGAGATAAGTATTAAAAAAACGATTCTGGGCTAAAAATGAAACTCAAAAACAATTATAATATGTCCTGCAAAATTATAAATGTATTAGACTTTGTCCTATATATTCAGCAAATTAATATGTGACCATTTCTACATGCAAAAAGGACTTACATTCTGCAGCTCAGGGCTGGTGGAGATTGGTCTCTTCCTATATTTTTGTCACCTTTGTGCTACCTCTAGACCACTAGTTATTACCAAAATAGTAAAAAAAAAAGCCTCATTCACAACGTTATTACAATTTTCCTGTTTCCGCAGTCTAGGGCTTTTTAGTATAGCATGCGAACACCATTACTCATGGCCTGGAAACTAGTCCATACTGTCTAGCGTTGCCACTGCTTGACGATTTGGGGGGAGCGTAAACCAAAGTAATTTACTCATGTTTCACAGAAACTTGACTGTTAAATTATTTACTCCTGTGGCTCTCCTAACCAATCAAGGGGCTGTTCAGCTCTCTTTTGTCTGGCCTTGCCTACATAATAATTTCTGTACCTCAGTTGTATGAACTCATATACTAAACTCATATACTTTTTACTGGATGATTGTGCAGTGACCTGTTTTTTTTTTTTTTAATACACATGAGTGTTTGTGACTCTGATCACTTTTAAAGTAAAAAAAAACCTTTTAAGGATTATCAATATAAGTTATATTTTATTATATCACCTTTATTTTTGTTAGTGACATGTGAGTTCATTATCACATCCTAAAATAATACACCCCCATCAATACCCAGGGTGTGTCTCATGTTAACAGTAGCTCTTTTCTTTTTTCATGTTGTACATTTAATATACAACAAATGAGAGCACCCAATAATATTAATTCTATAAATTAAAGAAATAAAATAATTTCAAGTATTTACTTAAGGGTTAATTAAAGACCAATATTTATCTTGTGTGTTATTTTTTCCCTTTTTTTCTTATGGTAGGAATTAAGATCTTGGGCAGTGATGGTTGTCAGAGTGTTTAGGGTAGGCGGTATGAGGAGAGATTTAAATGTATTACAGAGGTGATTGGGGTTAGAAGCCAAATGCAGAGAAGAGAGATTGGAAATAAGTTTGTTTTGCAGTATCCAAAGTTTACTATGGGAGTGGAAGACTGCAGTATATTTGAGGAAGTAATGTGATGTATAAGAATTATGCCAGTGACGTTCTCCTCTGTGGGTGAGTTTTTGTTCCCTTAGTGTACTATGGCTAAGATTGTGGTCGACAGCGAGAGGAAAGACTAGTTGGAGCTACTTGATCAAGGGCTGTTACTAAGGTTTTGTTAAGATCTGTGACTGTCAGATCAGGATAGGAGAATGTAGAAATATGAAGAAAACGTTGTTGAAGAGAGATGGAGAGTTGTTGAAAATGAATAGTTGAGATTTCTGCAGGTATGTGGATGTTTGGTATTTGGTATTTATTTGTCACATTGTATGACCACAGATAAAGAGTGCAAACATTTCAACAGACATTAAATATGTAAATTATATAAATACATAGCAAGCCATAACAAACCAGCTGAAAATATTTACACCTGTTACAATAAAATGCTAGTGATCATATATATGTGAAAAATTAATTGTGGATTGTCATTTCTGAGTAAATATAATATAATATATAAAAAATTCCGCCCTTGCACTTTTTTCAAATAACTAATCATTTCCGCTAGACATAAGTTGAAACAGTGTTTGCTCTCCACAATTCTTACTCTGCGAGTATTATAGAACATTTGTTTGTGATTCTGATTTTAATACTATATATCCTTTCAAAACAAAAAATTATAAAAGATGGCATTGAGGACATTACTGACACCTTAGACGTATATTTGGTAGCACATCCTTTGGTCAAAATAACATTCAACAATCAACCACTTCCTATAGCCATGGATGAGCTTCCTGCACCACTCTACTGGCAGTTTGGTCCACTCTTCTTCTGCAAACTGCTCCAGTTCTCCCAGATGTGAAGGTGTCTTCTCCTAACTGCCGTTTTCAGGTCTCTTCACAGGTTTTCTATGGGATTTAGATCTTGAATCAGTGCTAGACATTGCATACTGTCCAGTGTTATGTCTTGAACCATTCTTGGGTGGTTTTTGAAGTGTTTGAGGTCATTGTCCTGCTCAAAGACCCATGGCATTTTTGGATACCCAGCTTTCTAACACTGGGTTCAACATTGCACTCAAAAATGGTTTGGTTTTCTCAAGATTTCTTGATGTCATACAGATATTCCAGGCACACAGTGCCAGATGCAGCACAGCATCCCCAAAACATTACTGAACATTCTCCTTTTATAACTGTAGGGACGGCGCTGCTCTTTTCTTTGAAAACTTAATTTTGCTTTCTGTAGACCTAGGGATCATCATCATCATCATTTATTTATATAGCGCCACTGATTCCGCAGTGCTGTACAGAGAACTCATTCACATCAGTCCCTGCCCCATTGGAGCGTACAGTCTAAATTCCCTAACATACCCACACAGAGAGAGAGGGAGACTAAGGTCAATTTAATAGTCGCCAATTAACCTACTAGTATGTTTTTGAAATGTGGGAGGAAACCGCTGCACCTGGAGGAAACCCAAGCAAACACGGGGAGAACATACAAAATCCACAAAGATAAGGCCTTGGTCGGGAATTGAACTCATGACTCCAGTGCTGTGAGGCAGAAGTGGTAAACACTTAGCCACCGTGCTGTGTTAATTACCAAAAAGCTCTAATTTGGTCTCATCTGTCCACAGGGCATTCTCCCAGAAATAATTTGCTTTGTTCAGGTGTGTTTTGGTAAAGTACAGTCAGGCTTCTTTATGTCTCTCTCTCACAGCGGTGAGACCCTACTCCATATAACTATCTTTCTTTGAGCTGGCGACTGATGGTGCAAGATGAAATTTTCGTAATTTGAGTCTGTATGTTAACTTTTACTTCTGTATGGCAGTTGATCAATTATTAGAGCAATCCTGCGCTGCAGTCTTTGATCAAGATTTCTCTTGCGGCACTTCCAGGAAGGTTGGCTACAGTACCATGAGCATTAAACTTCCTAAAACTTCCATATGGTGGAAACAGGAACTTCAAGGTCTCTGGAGATTGTTTTGTAGCCTTGATATTGTTCAGGATTGGCTACAATCTTCTGTCTGACCTACTCAGTCAATTATCTGGATTTCTTTCTTTTCTCCATGCTCATTGCAGTACACAATGACACAAAGCTCTTTTGATGATGGATTTTTATTTTCCAGGCGTCTGCTACTGACCACAGGTGCGTTCAGTTCCAAAGTGAGTTACAATAAACCTCTTGAAATATTCTGTCCAACCATTTATGGATTTCTGTGTGGAATAAACTAAGACTTTTTTTCTTTGTTTTATTCCACTGCAAACCAAAGAAATACATATATGTGAAATAAATAGTGCATTATTAGGAAAAACTGCATGAGCGCCAATATGTTTGGCTATACCTTTATACTGTTTTGCTTATTTGTTTTTTAACTGATTAATAAAATCTTCCAGAAAGTGTATATCTAACAAAAGAATGAATACCAGTGTCATATAATATGTGAGTGTGGAATGAAATTATGTTCATACAGGCACATGTGTTTTTTGATAGTAAGTAAGAAAAACTAATATTCAATTAGTATATACAAAAAAATGAGCATAAAATACATGATATTTTATTTTAAATTACCTGCATTATATAAAAAGAACTCTGGAGTCACTTGAAATGTTACTGCTACCGGTCCATCCACTGCCACTGACTTTGCAATATTCTCCTCTTCTGACAGCTTGTAGTATTTGATAATATTTAAGTTGGCGGCTTCCTTACAATTGTACAAGCACTTAAAGTTCTTAATGGAAAATCATAATGAAAGTGTTAATAACGTCATACATGATCGTCACTGAGGGAAAAAATCCTAGTGAGCGTGTAGGGTAAAGAACATGCTTTGGTAAAATTGTAGTTTCATTAGACTAAGGATAACACCTTGTAATTTAAACCCTGGCTGAGGCTGGTTAGTGACAATAGGGTAATTTACTGGTCATAAAATGAATGTAAAAAAATATATAGGTTTATCTGCACTGACTAGTTGGAGCAGCCCTCCATCGATCCACATACAATCCACCCAAGTATGTAAAATGAAAATAAAATATAAAATATGATCAGTAGATAGGGCGTTAACAACCTATAATAATTAACATAGTATCAGTGTGAGCTGTTATAAATCTTCATATAAACAAATATTGCAGGGCTATATCACAATACAATGTCCATATGTCCCGGAAAATAAATATCTTTCTATATAGCTACTAACTCTGAAGTCTTGAAAAAGGCCCAAAAATACGTCATCCAAATAATCAATCAGTTCAATACATATGTGATGTTCCAACCAATCTCTTCCGCAGATTTTCATACATGGAAAATAAACCAGAGAAAACACATCATAGTGTAACATGCATATTGACTGGAGTAATTCTATCTCCCAAACCCATGAATACCACTGTGTATTCCTCTTTAATTTCAAACTTACAAGAGGATAAACTCAAATTGTCGTAGTTCCTATAGACATAATAAGGTGCTTCTCTTCCTAGATGGATTCTGTCTCTCTTGTAAACAGATCTTTGCAGCGTATACCGGAAAAGACAAATGCTAACAATAGTACATTATCCCCATAAAAACGTTTATTATACAAGCGACAATAAAACAAACTAAAAAGTAAATAAAAGTAATTCTGTTTCTTTTTCCCACAGAGAAAACAGACACCACCTATTACAGATGGATATAAGCGTGTAGTAGTAATCTCTGATCCCTCTCACTCGATCTGGTAGCCGGCTGATTACGTCCACAGACTTCTAGGAATCGGGCATAGGTCCAAACAGTTCAGTGCGTGCTTGTACCTTCTTGTAACCGCCCCTTGCCGACGTCTTTCAATTACGTGAATCTTTTATCAAGGCATTGCCTTGGCAATATTTGCTTATAAGAAGATTTATAACAGCTCACACTGATACTCTGTTAATTATTATAGGTTATTAGCGTCATACCTACCGATCATATGTTATATTTTAATTTACTGGTTAGGGCAGTGCAAAAAACAGGCATTTCCTTTTGTACTTAGACAGTGCACCTGCTTTTGCCCTTACATGCACATCTATTATGTGCTTACATTTGAGCTTGCTGACTGCCTGTCTGACAATTGAGCCATAAACATGTGCTTCCTATTGTGCCCTCATTATCCCCTCTTTTACAGTATCCTAGTATTTCTCTTTGCTTGTACTTTAATAACCAACAAAATACAAAATAAAATTCCAGCCTAAGCAATATGGGGCATTGTTGGCATTCTCTACTGAATAATTGACACATTAAATGAATAGTTGTCATGAACATCAAATGGATTCAAAACACAAATTAAAATACAATATTTTCTTAGAAGAACTGAAGAAGTATTTTACCGATTGTGTATATTCATAATCCTTGCTTTCCATGATCCCTGTGTAAGAAACATATTCAAATGCACGCACAGATCTTCCGCTGCAGCAGCCACCATTTTCAGGATCACAGTCTATCAATTGCTGTTCGCTGAATGTACGCAGTTTCTTGTGCTTGATACAATAACGTGATTCAAGAACGCCTACCTGTAATCACATGTTATCCACACATATAAATAGGATTGACCTCTTCTGAATAAAGGCATATATAGTGTATCATGAATAAAGCTGGACTCGGGCTTGTTCATAATGACAATGGGCCTGATTCATTAAGGGAAGTTAAGTAAAAAAAATTGAGTAAGTAGTTTCCTGGACAACACCATGTTACAATGCAAGGGGTGCAAATTAGTTTTCGATTTTGCACATATGTTAAATACTGTCTGGGAAATAAACTGAGAGATAAAAATAAACTTTCTTGAGGTGAGAAGGAAATAAGAGTAGAGCTCAGATTAGACTTTGAGGTTCGGGTGCTACTAATATATTGTAGGGTTTATCATTGCAGTGTAGGGTCTCTATTAAATGCGGTAGTTAATAAATAAATGTTGGGAAAAATCTGAATGCTATTAACTAGATGTTAGGGCTCGTTGAAGAAAATAGGTCTATTAATTAAATGACAATGCTATTCATTTTTTTTTACTTTTTATTTTGAAAAGACAACATGCATAGATAAAAGAATGTTCACCAGTGTAATATGTAAATAAATTTAAATAACACTAAAAATAATAGGACATTGTCAGCATGTCATTTGAAGATTTTAAAGTTATATGATAAAATTTGGGAGGAAAGGATAGGGGGGGGGGGGGGTAAAATGGGAGCAGAGAGCCTTTCAAGGTATGTACAAAAAACAGAAAGAGGGCTAAAGGATAATCCAAGTGTATCATTGTATAAATAGATATTGTAAGTGTTATCTCCACTGTCCATGTCATGTGAAGGGTCAAGCTGACGAACAGCAAGGAGTAGTTATGGAGTAGGAGGAGTGGGTGAGGCAAACATGAACCATGGTTCCCACATGGGATCATTTTTATCTGGTTTTCCCTGTAGGAGATAAGTGATTCGCTCGATGGAAGCAATGAACAAAATTTTGTTCTTTACATGCTGGAGAGGAGGTGGGCAAGGGTCCTTCCAGAATTTATCTATGGAAGATACTTGGAGACTTTGGGGGATACTTGGAGACTTTATTCCTAAACCAGGAAAAGAGAGACACAGCAGATCATGCTATTCATTTAATGTCAGGGTTGGTGGATGGTAAACTAGGTGTATTTCTTAAATGGGAAGGGCACCCATTTAATGTCAGGGGTGCTGCTGGTGGTGATGTTGAAAAGGTCTATTTAGTAAATGTAAAAAAATATATAAGCCTGATCTCGGTTAAACTGATACTGTACAGGATACCAGCTGCATGGCAATATAAATGCCCTTTATGTATATAAACAAAGAACAGAGTTGCTGTCAGCGCTTATCCCTACTATTGTAAATCTACTTATTTCTAGCAAAATGATAGTATGAGGCATTAGTTTTCATCAAAATATGAACTAATGCCTCATACTTTCATTTTGCTAGATATGTACAGATTTGCAATAGTAAGGATGTGTGCTGACATCAACTGTGTTTTCTGATTACTAAATGTGAATGGTTTTAATTTAATGTCTGTGTCAGGGATGTCAGGAATTATGTTACAAGTGGATTCAAAGATCTTACGAAAATGAAGAAACCTTTATTACATTTGCAACCATGTAAGAATTGACAATGGTTTGGCTGTCCTTAGACTAAAGAGATATATGAGACTGCACACTGGTAGCAGGGTGTCAGGAACTCATGATTGCACATGAGTAGCAGAGTGTCCGTAACAAAGGATTTCACTCAGGTAGGAGAGTGCCAGGAACTCACTATTGCATGCTGATTGCAGCATGTCAGGAATTTGGGAGTGCACTGTGGTAGCAGGACTTCAGGAACTCAGGATACCACACAGATAGCAGAGTGTCAATAACTCATGATAGCACATTGTATGGATTTGGGAGTTGTTAGGATACCAGGCTAATAATTAATCTATGTGTTTACCAGGCTTGGGATGGTTCCCACTATTACAAGGGGATCTTACGCTGCAGGTCTCCCTGTGATAGTTGGACCATCTCAGCCTAGCATAGCCTAGTGCTGTAACCAGACCAGGTTATGAGCACTGACTCAGTTTAATGTATTTTTGGAAGGGAATGTTAGAGAGAGAGATAAATTTATGTTTGCCATCCCTATGAAAGGTTGCAATATAAGTGAATATTTGAAAATTCTTATGAATAGTGTACTGTTGTATAAGCATGTTGCTGTTGTGTAATTTTGCTGTTTATGTATCTTTGCTATTTTAGTTCAAAACTCCTATGAGGGCACTTCAGACTCCTTGTGGTGTCTTATAAATAAGAGATAATAATATTATTGCTTATGATGCAAACATCAGATGTAGTTTTATACATTAATTAATACTGCCATCTACTGTCTAACATTCATATTGGATACACATGATTTCTTATTGAGCCAAACACCTATAAAAGCATTGTACTTTGAAGACATTTCTTGGAACTCTAGTCTGTTGCTAGTCTCCTCCATGAAGATTCTAGTATACATCCCCCATACTGTGAATTCATGGAATCATTTATTTGTATATCAGCCTTATTAATGGAAGCTAAGCAAATCAATATTTTATATTATTATGAAAAAAATTTCATTAATATTTTATGTCTGTCATTGTTTCTTTGTGCTAGTATTTCAGGATTGTAATCATGGTAACCTGTTTCAATAGACTGCATCTCCAGGGGGGATGCCAAACTTATGTGTACTTGTCCTTACTGTACTTCAGTTGCACTTGCAAACCTTCAATCCACCGCTCCAGGCATAGGGGGTCGCAAATGCAACTTATTCAACTTATGCGCATGCATAACCGGTAGGAAACCTGGTATTGTGACAGTGAGTGAGGTGAAAGCAGTTAACAGAATGAGAAGAGATAGATTGCAGCGCAAGTAAAGAGTGTAAGGGGAAAGGAGGAAGTAAATAAGAATTGAGTAATTCAGTTACTAAGATCCTGTCAGAAAGTTAGTTAAGTAATAGGTAGTCGGCTGGTCAGTCAGTCATTAATGATTTGTAAGTTTATTAGTCAGCTTGAGAATAACTTCGAGAATGTAAACTATTTTGTTTCCTCCCCCTTTTTCCCTGTTGTTTCCTACCCTACCTTGTATGCTACCTGATTTCGGCTTCCCTGGAATTCCTTTTAATTCCAGCCGGTATTTATACTTGCATTACGTGGAAGGATCTCCAGTGCATTGTAAGGTTAGCCTATACTCTCCAAGGCTTCAAGCATGCCCTTAAAACTATTTTCTTTATTCAAGCCTATCAGCCCTTATCCTAACTGAAAACCCACCTCTTCCTTAAAGCCTACCAACCATCCACATAACCCCTTCATCTCCTCCACTCGCTCTCCCGCCTCGCCTCATCTGGCTCCCCCTGTGCCTGTTCTGTTTTCCCTCCCTTAGGATGTAAGCTCACATGAGCAGGGCCCTCTTCCCTCATGTCTCCCTACCTGTTCTTCTGCTCCGTGTTTACTGCATTAGCCAGCCTGGAGTTTCTGACGTATTGGTATTTTTGTTTATTGTTTTGTACTGTTTTACCCTGTTTAGTCTACTGTATGTACTGTGTACGGCGCTGCGGAAACCTTGTGGAGCCTAACAAATAAAGGATAATAATAATAATAACTCTTTTGCTTCGGCTTTCACTCTGCCACTTGCTGCCCCCAATTTGTGTCTTCTAATTCCCTTTAGGACCCCATGCTGTGTTTTCCCTGCTATTGTGTCACCAGTCGTGGCTGGCATAACCTAATGCTGGTATTGGCAATTTTGGGGGGACCCTACGTTTTTTGTCACACTACTTTTGTCAGTACGAGTCTTGACTGCAGCACTAGGGTTGGTTTGGCTTTGGGGCGGGGGGGGGAATCACACTTTTTTAATTTATTTAATTGTAGTGTCAGCTGTGTATGATAAGTGTATCTTACAAAATGTACGCATTTTGCATACTATTCAGAGTCACATATGTATCATATGTCATATGTGTGACTCAGAATACAGCGGGATTGAATTGCGGGATTCAATTTATTCTTACGTTTTCAGTGTAAATTGCTTCCAACTCTACATACGCCACTTAGTGTCAGTCAGTTAAGTGTGAACAGTTAGAAAGTCTTTCAGTTAATATGGCTTTTGGTTGACTTTTTTAAATATTATCACCTTGTCAGTCAATTAGTTATCAGTATATTCAGGAAACCTTTAAGTCAGTAGAACAGAAAGAGCAGAGGCTCATTTAGGGGTGTAGAATAGGAATATAAAATAGTTCAGGTCAGGGCAGGATAGGGGAGAAGAGACAAGTACTGCCAATCCAGCTGCAGAGTCCATGAAAGAAGACCAACATAGCAAGCAGGGACACAGTTCAGGTCCACTGCACCAAGTCATTATATCACAGGAACTGGTACAGCATTGAGGAGGCCAATTCCGCACACCTGACACTACTGGCAGTTAAGTGGTACTAGTAACTCCCAAATACTTATAGTCATTGAAACCAAAGTGCACACACCATAGTGCATTTTCACTGGGCCAGGTGAAATGTATTCATATGCAGAGGTCTGATTACAGATATTCCAAAGAAAACGTTCACTACTGAATTGCGCTCAGACAATCAAAAACATAGGTTTATTGTTAGGAACCCCTCCAGCCGGCACAACACAACCCGGAGTCTACTCTGCCAGTCAGGTGCTCACTGGAGCCCCTGATGGTGGGGACAGACTGGGCCGCAGACTGACAGAGGGTCGTGAAGTGTGTACCGGCTGGGGAGAACCCAGGCAAGAAGAGTCAGGTCCACGCAGAGGTCAAGGGCCGGCAGCAGATAGCAGTATCGATGAACAAGCTGAGGTCAGAGGTCACAGGCAAAGTAGCGGAACGGGTAAACAAGCCAAGGATCAGGGTCACAGGAAACACGAGCGAAGTCCAATACAAGCCAAGGGTCATACATGGGAAGTCAAATATCGATATCAGGATACAGGAACTGGAACAAGCAGGTCAGCAGACTGGAGCACAGAAGCTATAACCGGCAATGAGGCAGCAGACCTCATTGCCTTAAATATCCAGATGGACCAATCAGAGCCTGCCCCCAGATAGAACACACTTGCAGGCTAATTGCCTGCTACACTATGCGCCAATCAGGGCTTGGCCCTGGCATCCACACTTGCAGGCTAATGCCTGCTAATTCAGCCACAGGCTGAATCTGATTGTTTGCCCCATATGCGCGTGCGCACCCGGCTGCCTGGCCGCCGCGCTGCAGAGGCGTCCGGCCGTTGCCTTGGCAACGGTCGGCAGTTGGGCGGAAGTGACGTCCCGGTCGTTCGTCATGGTGACGGCCGGGACGCCGGGAGGCATAGGAAGCGAGCCGCGGCGGCTGTGAGTACCGCCGCGGCTCGTGACATTTATGCAGATTATATTTGCTAATAAACAACTTATTTTGAGGGGGCCATTGAGGAACCATAAGCAAAATTAGGTCAGGATTCACTAGGGTTATTAGGATATTGATCATAGTAATATATATAGTAGTGAGCCTTAATAAACCAGTCAATTCTTGTTATTTTACCCTTACTTTATTAGTGTATTTTAATCCTTTATTTACTAATACACATGTTGTGTGTACGAGTCTATTTTGTCACCTGCGTTCCATGAATGAATGTGTAAACAAGTCAGTGACTTTAAACACATCTACTGTATATAGAGAGCCTGTTTTATTCTAAAACCCCTTATGTTCCACAAAATAAAATAATAAATAATAATACAAATATATATATCCTTACCGAGGCAAAAGCCCAACATGCTCTACAAAGCAATCCTGCATTTTTAGCAGGAGTGACACACCCTGATGTTCTCCAGTCCACCTGTTCAGGGAACTTTGCATTTGTCTTTGTTTCACAAGAAGAAGCCCGTGCTGGCTTAGGAGTACTTTCTGGTGTTCTTTGTTTTTGCCTTGAATAACATGGGCTGTTTTGATACAGCAGTTCGTGAACAGTCTATACACAATATTATAAAAAAAAACAAGTATTAGGTCAATTTTAAAAATATTCATTTTTTCCATAACTATATTGACTACATACCTTGGTATTTTAATTTATATACAACAATGAAAGCAAAATGAGAGCTCAATAAAAAAAAAAAAGCATATAACATAATGGAAATCAATACTAGTTTTAAGTCTCAGTAGCATGGGGGAGCCTATTTATGACGGACAGGGGTGGTACAAGTATTGCTGCAGACTCCTTATCACTCTGAATGGCGATAATGAAGGATTTGAGGGGGGATACAGGGAGCTACCATAAATATCTTCATGTGAATCCTCCAACCCCTCCTCCCATGGCTTCTGCAGCCTTTGGGAAAATAACAAAATTGATTATTTTTTTTAACAAAGTTTTTTTGTTTTCCTTTTTAAATGATTTTTAAAAAAAATGTATTTGTGTTTTGCTTTTTAAAATAATATTACTAATGTGAACTCGAAGCTCAAGTCTGGGCTTCCAGTTCAGTGCACATGCGTAGATGCACAGAAAATAATCAAAAGGGAAGAGAGAAGCCTGTACTGTGAGGCACTCTTGGGACTCTTATTGAACAATATAAGATTAAAATTCAACTTTATTATTTTTTTATTTAAAATTGAAACAACATGTATGTTATCACTTGGTCTGCCCTTAATAAGGCTATATCTCATTAGCGAAGTAATTAAAGTGAGGAGAAAAGAAATAAATAAAAATAATGAAATAATAAACCCAAAAAATAAAGAAAGTATGTGAAATTGAAATAGCTGATAACTGCTAATCTGTGCTGCTGTCCTTATATATCCCTTGAGTATGACTCATATCTGCCGCATCTCGAAATAATATGTACAGTATCAAGATTAACTGTATCTATTATCTTGAATCAAAGATCAATAGTTTTATTTACAATGACAAAAATTAAAACAACTAAAAGAAAGGGCGGAGCATGTAATAAATATTAAAAATGGTTACACCCTGCATTCCGTATCTTTGCACTGTAAAGAAGAACATAAATGCAATATGGACTCTTTCACCTCATTTTGCTGCATTAAAGTAGTTGGTGCGAATGGAGAAAAAAAGACTTCAGTATCTCATTAGCACAGGAAGAAATGCAATTAATTTATTCATTTGATTCTTTATTACCAAACGGTTTAAACAAAGATTTCAGATTAAAGTGGTTCTTCTGAAAAGTCTGTTGAAACATGTTCAACTTAGACATAGGGATTCTCAGAGGGCCTATAGCTCATCTAGTCAGTGGATGTTGGGTACCTGTATGGTCTGGTCCATATGCAATATAAATATAAGCTTGTTGTTATATGGTAGTTCCATGTATACTCTATGTGTTTTAGTTAGATTGGATTTTATGTTACTCATATGTGTCCAGGTCTTTTTATGATCATACTAGAGACCACTTTTATTAGGCTTTTTACATGATGAAGTTTTATACATGATTTTTGGATATTCATTGTCCCATATGTAAGAAGACATAATAGAAACACTTCTGAGTTTGTTTAATTATTCATTCAGTCAAATACAATCTTACTTTTACGATGTCTAGATATCATACCAAGTACTAATAGAGCTTGTGGCTCAACATGTTGGTTTAAGGTTAGCATATGTGAATGACTGAGTTTTAAACTTAAGAGATCCAGAAAAATAATTTTCGTTTGAGTTTAATTTTATTTTTTTTAATTAATGTATAAATTATAAATATGGTGTTTGCATAAATCAATATCTCTATTTTTATCCATAATAACCTTAGATAAATATACTTATTTCTATGACTCTGTATTTAAGATTTATGAAGTTCTGTTTTTCAGCTGTTAATTAGCATATAGCCAACAGCTGATGTAATGTTTAATTACCCAACAGCTGAAGTAGTATTAAATTTTTTTGTTTTTTGGTATATTATGTATATTTAGACATTGATGGTTTGCTATTAAAGTATTAGATACAGTGTGTTGTATAAATATGAATATATTTTAACTACAAAATGTATGCAAATTTGATTGGTTCTGGGGTATTTAAACTCAAATCCTAGGCGAGTTACCCACACCTTGACAAAGAATTATATTCGAAACGTGTTGGTGGAAGTGGGGATCTGTGTCCAGGAGCGCTTCCCATAATATCTGATGATCAGAGGTCTGGAAAAAGCTGTGGTGAACGGCCGTTTCGTTTAAACCCTGATCTGTACAGATTTGTCAGTTCTTATACAAGCCCTTGTTTCCTCTACATGTGGTAAGCGCACATCATTACTGTTACTGGAATTCACACAGAGAAATTTGTTTCTTATGCTTTTATTTCAAAAGAAATATGTTCCAGCATGTGTCTGGTCACGGCAGAGGGGGCAGAGTGAGAGAAGGCAGTGTGAGAGGGGGCACAGGGGACAGCGTGAGATAGGGCAGAGGGGGCAGCGTGAGAGAGGGCAGAGGGGGCAGCGTGAGAGGAGGCAGCGTGAGAGACGGCAGAGAGGGCAGCATGAGAGAGGGCAGCAGGGGCAGCGGGAGAGGAGGCAGCGTGAGAGAGGGCAGAGGGGGCAACGTGAGAGGAGGCAGCGTGAGAGAGGACAGAGGAGGCAGCGTGAGAGGAGGCAGCGTGAGAGGGCAGAGGAGGCAGCATGAGAGGAGGCAGTGTGAGAGAGGGCACAATGGGCAGCGTGAGACGGGGCAGCGTCACTGGATGCAGAGGGGGCAGCGTGAGAGAGGGCATAAGGGGCAGCGTGAGAGGGGGCAGCATCACTGGATGCAGAGGAGGCAGCGTGACTGGATGCAGAGGGGGCAGAGTGACTGGATGCAGAGGGGACAGAGTGACTGGATGCAGAAGGGGCAGAGTGACTGGATGCAGAGGGGGCAGAGTGACTGGATGCAGAGGGGGGCGTTTTTGCATACAACTAAATAAGTATTTCTATCCTGACCTAAATACTTATTACATTTTTTTGACCCAATTACTTCTAAGACAGGACTGCTCAGTAATTATTTTGGAGGGGTGCCTTGAAAAAATTATGGAGACTCTAAGGGTGCCGCGAACTGCAAAAGTGTGGGAACCATTGTCTTATACCATTAAGGCAGTTGAATGTTATTTTACTTTAAGGATGTCCAGATGTCATATTAAGTAACAATAGAGCTTGTAGCTCAACATGTTGGTCTATGGTTAGCATATGTAAAGTAATATGTGAGTTCAAATCTTGGGTGATCCAGAAAATATATATTTTTTTTTCTACGTTATTTTCCTATTAAGGTTTTTATTACTAGTAGGATATCTACATAGACCCTATTTTCTTTACAGCCATAATAGCCTCTAAGATGCATGCTTATAGTTATGATTGTGAATGTATTAAGCTCTGTCTTTTAATTGCTAGGTTAAGTAGCATACAGTGTTTTATTCACATTTGAATCAAATAACATTATGGAAAATTCTAAAATAATATATATAGTGAAATACCGGTTACACTATGTTGTTTTTGTTTTCTCTTTTTTTTATATGTTGTTTTTTTACATGTTAACAACGGAGTCACAAAGAAGAACCATCTTCACGTATTCTATTCAAGGACTATACTTTTGAACTCTCTAATGTTTTTGTGTATACCTTATAAGTTTTGTATTTTTACACTAGCGCAGATATTCAGCATCCTTTATTTTTTTTTATGTCTTTGGCAAATGTGTTGGGGTGACATTTAGATAGTGAGGTCTGCTGCAGGTGGATGGGGTGCAGTTTTATTGAACATTCCATCTGTTACATATTAAATGAGAACTTTCTGACTGGGTACAAAAAGTACCCAAATTTGACATCCCCTTCCCGTCCATACTTCAGTTTGGCTTCTGGTTCTACCTGCTGTTCGTTTTTAACGATGTAAAAAAGCAATTGCGAAGACTTTACAAGTTAACTCTGGCTGTTCCACATGCCCAAGCATAACATGTGTATGTCCTTATCTGAAAGATCCAACTGTACAGTGCTTGGCCATATCCAACAGTGCACGATTTGCATGGTTGGATAATGACCACATGCATAGTAGTTAACGTGTGACCAGATTTATTTTTTGTTTAATTTTCACGATTAACATCTGCTAGGCCCCTGTCTGATATTAATTGAGATCAGCTGTCTTTTTGGGCAATGCATGCTATTATTTGTGGCCAATTAGGTCTAAAATTATCTGTCACACGCACAGAGTGTATGGCCATCCAAAGCAACTCAGCAGGGAGCTTATTTTGCATATTTTATGTGTCTATTTGGAGGTAGAATGCCAGAAGGAAGTTGTAGGTCCAGACCAGGGACCAGCGACCAAGGCAGTCTGTCCCCTGAGAGTAGTGATCCACCTAGAGTCTGATAGAGTCTCTAGGAGAGTGTAGAGACATCAGGGCAAGTGGACTATGTCATCTATCTGCTAGAAGAGGTTGAAGAAGTGAGATAGTGCTCTACTGGGGACAAAATTATATTGTTACTTACAGCTAATAGTTAAATCTATTTTAATGTTACAATCTATGGATTCCCTAGTGGCAGTGTATATGTTGCACGTAAACAGCTGCCATTGAAGCAAAACCGTATCAATGGATCTCATTTTTTGTTATTCAGTACTATCATAGCCTCTACCAAGTTGTGTGTTATTTTGTCTCAATCAAACACTCTTACTTATGAATAATAGACTGGGGGACCTGAGTTCCCATACAATGAACAATTAAGAACAAAAATGCAATCCTAACTCACCTTATCAGCAAATGTATTCATTGCCAGAGTATAATTCTTTAAGCCCTGCTCAACCAAGCTATTGTGCTTCTCCACTTTCTGCCAGTTTGCCTCCCAAATTTGTCTTCTAAATGTTTCTTCTTTTTTATTAGTATATTCCTTTTCTGCATAAAAATGCATAAATGTAATCTCTAATTGTACAGTATTGTGAGGAATGTTGGCATTTTGAAAATGAATAATAATTTCACAGAGATTCACCCCATGATTCATTAATACATAACTTAGAAGAACAGCATAATACCCCTTATATATGAAAAATATATAGAAGGGGAGAGGGGTCTTCTGAATTCTTGTAAATTCGTAAATCAAATTGAGCTGACAGATAATTCAGCGCAGTCTGATAACATATTGGTATTATGAACTTTGCTGTAACATTAGCTCCATTATACTTTACAATAGTAAGCAGTGCAAGTTCACAGGCATAGCAGTAAGATGCTCTTGTATCTGACTTGAACTATGAGAAATATGTCATAATGAGACTATTGATGGTAAGAAATAAACATTTATTTATTAAAAAATGCCTATCTTCCATATAATAATATACATATTACTTGAGCTCGAGATAAAAATCAACAAAATAAAATATAAAACAAAAGTAAACACATATCATTTCACCAGCAATTTATGAAATGTACACTCTAATATTTTTAAATCTGTGGCTATTTGGAGCAGCTGACAGTTTCTCCGATTTGGAGAAAAGGACTTTTTAAAAATATTAAATCACAAATTTGAGAAGTGAACCATTGAAGCACTTAGGAGGTTACAGCAGACACACAGTTTTAACAAATATGATATTTCCATAAAACCATGTGGCTGTTTAGAATATGTTTCTCCCCCGATAGGTTGTCCAAACATGGTACAGATGACCGGTGTTCTCCTTAGCTTATACAAGACTACTTATATATATGTGACTCGATGCAGCTTTTTTCTTTATGAATTGCCCCTTTTCTCCAGGTAAGTCTTTGCACATTTAGTTATACTGTACTTCAGCACCTTTCAAATGCATTTATTCCTATCTCTAAATCAGGACTCCCTAAATAGACCTGTTTTTGATTAAAATAATTAGGCTTTATTTTTCTGCATCTGATTGAACATAGATTTAACAAGATAACAGAAGGCTATAAAGTTACTAAATCACCCCCATTATCTTCCTTAGAAGCACAACCTGCTCCACAATTGATTATTACGAGGGTATTAAACTTAGTTACAGTTAGGGGGGGCTCAGGGCAATTAATATCACAATTAAAATGAAGCCTGCTGAGATCGCCAAACACTGCACTCACTGATGACAGTAATGAGTGCACTGGACAGGATACATAGGCACAGCTTTCTCTGAGCAGTGCACGCTCTAATGCCACACATTAAGGAGGATGGCGGGTGCCGCAAGGCAGGGAGAACTAATTAGTTTTTTTTATAGAAAGTAGTATTGGGGGGGGGGGGGGGGCGGCAGGTGCTATCATCCCAGTGTAGGGGCCCTGGTGCTAGTCCCCCAGTTATGTCAATACTGCCAATACTGATACATTCTAAGAAACCATCTCAATAGTATATTAGTGAATTTGCAATGCTTTCTCATGAAACTAATGATATAGCAAAGCTCATTGTAATACCGCTGAACCTTTTGAACGCCAGTCCACAGGTAAGTACACTTTTGAGATGGGATATAACTTTATTATATTATATGATTTAAAGATATTATCCCTTAATTAAAATCATGTTATTTTATGAAACAAAAAATGTGTATTTGACCAATGGACAGATTTTAAAACATGTGAGTGTATAGATTACATATTTTCTGTATAGGTAACACACATCTCTAGTTTCACTGCAAATCTGATGGCACTAATATTCAAAATGCGTATCTAGGATGCAAAATGTAAATTATAGCCTAATTTTCTTACCATAATTAGATTTCCAAATGGTCCACTCTTCATCGAGAACATTTACAGCTGAAGCTACAAGAAATGCTGCTCCTAAAACAATTAAATTCTTCATCCTGCATGCAATGTACAAACAAGAGAACAGACCTGCTATGAGTGAAATGGTTTGTGTCATTTATTGTTATCTATCACACTGATTTGTAGTATTTGCAAAAACACAAACAAAATAACTGGTAAACTTTGCATGAGTCCCAAAAAATGATTTCTGGATTTCAATATGTTAATGAGATACAGTGTCTCATATATGTTCTTATTTACCTAACTACATCCATACGCAGGGCCGGGTTAACCATAGGGCTAACTGGGCTACAGCCCAGGGGCCTATGGCATCCAGGGGGGCCTTTTAAGTGCTCAACAGCAGTATTGATCGGTCGGGGACGGGGGCGCCCTCGGCGAGATCAATGCTGCTGAGCACTTTCACTGCGGTCCTTCCCCGGCGCGCTGTAGTCTCCTTACTGAGGAAATCTCGCGAGTCTCACTCTCACGAGACCTCCTCAGTAAAGAGCGTACAGCGCGCCGGGGAAGTACTGCATTGCCAGGACAAGGAGGTGAGCGCCTTGGGAGGTGGGGGCGGGACTGCTCGGCTCACTGGGGGGGGGCACTCACAGTGGAATGGAAGCCCCCTTAGCCCAGGGGCCTCCATTCCCTTAATCCGGCCCTGTCCATACGTATACATTTTTACTCCATGTTCTAGCCTTTTATTTTACAAATAATGGGCCTGATTCATTAAGGAAATTTAAGCAAAAAATTGAGTAACTTTTCTTACTCAAGTTTTCTGACCAAAAACCATGTTGCAATGCAAGGGGTGCAAACTAGTTTATTATTTTGCACATAAGGAAAATAGTGGCTGTTTTTTCATGTAGCACATAAATACTTGACAGCTTATTTGTACACTGAAATTTAAAGTTGCTCTAGGACATGTCCTACCCCAACTATAAATCTGTTCCCACATTTTACATTTATCCCCCCCTTGAATCAAGCCCAATGTTATTCACAAAGACATGATCAGCAACCATGATGCACTATAATAATGATGTATTCCCCCCCTGTACAAATTTCTTGATGTAACAGCTCTTAAATGTTGTGCCTTTTTCTCAGTCATTCATTTGTAAACTTGCCTGATGAAGGGGCCTCTGTGCTCTGAAAGCTAGCAAATATAATAAAAAAAATTTGGTTAGCCAATAAAGGTATCACTCCTATAATACTTTTATCTTTTTTGACACGAAAGTATTTAACATCACATAGATTTTTCTGGCTAACACGATACTGCAATAATAATAAAAAAATCTTTTTTGCCACACAATTTAATAATGGAAGAGGATGCTAGCACACTGTGAAAAAGTAATTTAGTATATTATTTCCTATGGTGCTCATAATGGAAAATAAATTTGAAGCAAACTCTGTCCCCTAACTCATCAAGCTATTTTTTAAATATTACCCTACATACTGTTCATGTGTGAATAATAATATACTATAAATAATAATTAATGCATTTAAATAATATTCGCCATACCTTAATTATGTAATAGTAAAAATTACATTAAACTTATCTTATTGCTGCTGTAACATGAATCCTTTCAGAAATTGAAAATAAATATTACATATCTTAAACTGAGAGTCAATACAGTTAATAAAATCAGACTCTGTTTACATAGCATTTGGTTCAGAGATTTTATCTTACAGAACCTAAATGACAAATCCATCCATACCCTACCTGGAAGCTGCTTTTCTGTATCACACAACTTTCCGATACAATGGGACTATTTAAAGGCCGTCCTATCAACAACTAGAATGCATGTGTTGATAACCAGTTCACAATCACATGAGATTATATGGAGATTTGCATCTCTATCTAACAGTACTCATAGGAAATAATTCATCATCAGCTAGATCTAACTGCACATAAAATGTGATCACCAGAATTATGAGTATATGAATTCATAAAATATATGTAAATACATTTAAAGATATTTACTGATGATTTTCACATTAGATTTTAGTGAACCATTTCATCTAGAATATTGACATTTTGCAAATCTTTCCACCTAATAGTATATTTTTGCAGGGCATTTCACTTAATAGGATGAAAATAGTAATTTCCCAGCCCCTGCTTGGGAAAACTGCAGCCACCTGGACATAAACGAAAGAGCACATGACAGCGCTAGTGAGTCTTCTAGTTCTTGTTTAATAAACTATGTGTTTAAAATATTGGTTAAAATATTAGAACAAACTGTTGAAGTCGTATAATTGGATGAACGAAAGTATATTGGTTAATATTGTTTTGCCGTGCGATTGCGATTCGTACGCCACGTAACACAGATCCGTACGCCACCTAACACAGCGCGTAGTGCGATCGCACAGTAAAATACGCACGTACACACTCGCATTACAACATTTAGTTATTTATATAATTCATATTCATGCTAGTCCGTTACACTGTAATTTATGAGCAGATAGTATTTAGTTTATTATTAGTTTATATAATATGATTATATGTACACTTCAGTGATATTTAAGGTTCAGCTTATAGGAAAGGTGTCATGTCTAGTATCATATTAAACCCCTATTCATCAGCAGCTGTCCGGTGCATTCGGCGAAGAGATCGCACATTGCATACTTTAGTTATTGATGTTAGGGAATAAACCTTTGTATGATGCTGGCTATGAAATGCTAATGGTTTAACTGTAACTGGAGCACTTCCCCTGGAGAGACGACCCCCACCTTTGGATTCCTTAGTCTGAACTAGCCTATGACCTGTTTACCCTGGACCCATCTGATGTCTGGACCTATAGAAGCAAGCCACGTCATCTCTATTGTTCACTCTGTAACACTGTCTGTATATATAATCATAGCTGCACCCCCACTAGCCTCAGTCTACTCTGATCACAGTATTCAAGGGTGAATTGCTGTTCACTGGTGCCCGTGGTTAGCGCAGCGGTATGTATGTATCTTTTGGTATTGGCTGTACTGTACTGTATCATAATATAATCATGTATTGAACTGTTAACTTTTTACATCTGCTAAAATAAATCACTTTGTGCGTTAGAAACACAATACAATCGCTTGGGCAATGCTTATTTAAAAACAATAGAATTACTTTAATAATACATACAAGTCACAGCATTTGAGACCGGTCTCATCATACAATATATACAAATAGCACAATGGAAGAACAGCTAATAAATAGAAAACATCTCTCAATAAGTACAAAAAAATATCCACAGAATATATTCCACTGTAATGCGGATATAAGCATGTATCTGGATTAACACAATAGGGCAACTGGATGGATTCCCCGTTGGGGGGATAAAGAGTATATTGGTTGAGATCAGCTGATAAACTTAGATGTAAGAGAGATATTAAATAATTGAATAATGTCTGTGATGAAACTTATAATCAACTGTGAACAAGAGTCTCAGAGCAATTCATTCTAGTTTTGCATGTTAGGAGTATTTTGAGATATACTATATCACTATAATATTGTCAATGTCCCAAAATAATTAACTGTCCATAGATGAGTCCAGTAGTTGAATAAAAATTGTAGTCTTACCGTACCAAACCAAGTATAGCCCGACAGACTAGCAGCATAAAGAATATTCCTTAACGTGGCCGATCCAAAGGTGCTTAGCACGCGTAGTGCAAAGTATTCCCCAGCACGATGTAAGTAGAATCCGCCCAACGGAACAGGTTGTAGCAATTCATATGCCGATAGCATCGATAGTATTGAATCAGTCCAAAAAGGCTACTGCAGATAGCCAAAAAAAGGAGCTCCGTAAAAGATTAAACCATCGATCTATTAATGACAAATGGATAGTTGTTTCAATGTCCTCACCTTCTAACGCGTTTCGTTCAGCTCAGCTGAACTTTCTCAAAGATATGGTCACCTGGACATGGCTTTTTATTTAATATAGGCACTGACTGGCACATACAGTAGTTGAGAGTGTATAGTTTAGAACGGGGCAGCTCAAAATCCCAACAAGACCAGGCAGTGAGAGGGACCACCAGTGAGATGAAAGTCAATTACTCCACAGGACTTTATCCAAATCAAAGCAACTTTTTAAAATACAATATATCTTAGGTCTTTTGTTTACTGTCTTTTTTTATTAAAATTTTGCAAATGCAGAGTTTTATGACCATTTGTTTTACTTGCAAAGAAATGTATATTGAAAGTTTTGGTGTTTCATTGAGTAGAGTTTTTCATTTGCACTTCACTCCATATTTTATTGACCTTAACCAGATCAATTGAGCCTGACATTTTTTAAAAGGGTCACGGCAATCTATGTCACTCATTTTGTTTTTATTAAAACCGGAATTGTAAAGCAGAAAAGAGGCACGAATAAGCGCTACTGAGGGAGAAGATGTGATGGTGGAGGAGGCTGTCACGCATGTACCTGTCGCCATACTTACTTTTCTACTCATTTATCCTCCTGCCAAAGGATGACTCATTGTCTTCAGCCTCTCCCATAGGGATGCATCAATATTTTTATACAATTTATACGTCTCCTGTCATAATTTTGCACCCAAAATATGTTTGCCACCCTAGGTTACAGCCTAGTCAACTTATTGAATAATCAGGCACTGGCAGAGCTGGATTAAGGCTCTGTGGGACCTGGGGCACTTAAATCAGGGGGGCCTCTATGGTGTACTAAGGTTATCATTTTAGACAAATTGTAGAGAAATACACAGGCAATACTGTGTGCACTACTGTTAGGTGCACGCAGCTCTGCCTTCACGAGCAGTACAGTGTGAAGTGGGACATACCTTCCTACTATCCTTGTAGTCAGACCAAATCCTGACTAAAGCTGGGTACACACTACAGAAATTTCGACCAACTTTGTATGCCGAGCGATTTTACATGCGACTGATGGTCTGATCGGTCGATCCATGGACTGCATACACACTAGCCTTGTTTAGGACGAGAAAGGGAAGAGCGGACGTCCCGTTAGCGACTTTTTACAGCCATGTTGTCATGAGCAATGACGGTAATTTCGTACTCACTGTTGTGGATCAGTCGGAAGTTTATACACACTACACAGCGGAAACGAGATTGGAACGAAAATATTAAACGGTACGACCAACCAAATGAGGCGACAATCGTCCATTTGGGCAGACTTTCGACCATCGTGTAACTGTACACACTGACCCGACTTTTGAAAGAGCGGTCGTATATCGGCTGTTTCAACCGATTATTGGACGAAAACAGTGTAGTATATTCCCAACTTAAGCGAGGGAATCACCCAAATTCAGGACTGCCCCACCAGATTCAGGACAGTTGGTAGACTGTTCTGCTCTCTCCTACGTGTTTTTCTCACTTTCACCACCTGAGGCTGCTGTGTCTTTAGATTAGTTGCTGCTTGTCTGGACCCTGGAAGGTTAGGGGCTCTGGAAAAAAAATGGGTACATGAAATTTAGAAAACTCCAACCAGCCCAAGGCGTTAAATCAATAGCGCCCATGTTTTATAATTAGTCCACCTTCCAACCCCAACATTTAAATACTAGTATTCACATTTGATTGATAGATCTATTTCCCTCCAGCCAGCTCCAACATTAAATTAATAGTATTCTCATATAATATGTAAACCTATTTCCTTGTCTCCAAAGGGCTCTAGCAATAAATTAATATCATTTACATGAATAAATATACCTATTTCCTGCAACCAACCCCGGCATTAAATAATTCATATTCACATTTAAAAAGTAGCCTTCCTGCCCAAACACAGCCCCACATTCAATTAATAGCCCCAAACCACCCCAGCATTAAGTTAAAGGCCCTGTCAACTCACCTTAAATTAATAGGCCCCAGTTTTAAATTAAATAGCCCCACCATCACCTCACAAATAAATTAATAGTACCCACCATTACATTAATAGTCTACCTCCCACCCACATTAGAGTAGAGACCCCCTGACCCCGGCAAAAAATTAATAGCACTTATGTTTAATAAGTATACTTATTTCCTTCACCCATCACTGTCATTATATAATTCATAGTCACATTTAATAAATAAACTTCATTCTCCCCAAACTCTGCCAACATTCAAATAATACCCTCCTATCCACACCAGCATTAAATTAAAGCCCCCTTCACCCCACCTTAAATTAATAGGCCCCATTATTTAATAAAATAACCCCACCATTAAATTAAATAGCCCAACCATCACCCCACAAATAAAATAGTACCAATTAAATTGATTTAAAGTGGCCCACACCCACACTCTACCATTAACTTAATAACTTTCCTCTCACCCACATTATATTAAGACCCCCTCCCTTCCCTTACACATTAAGACCTCAATCATTCCCCCTCACACCAATTAAGATACCTCCTCCCTTCCATCACACATTATAATAAGATACCCCCCACGCTTCCCTCACATATTATGGTAAGATACCCCCCACGCTTCCCTCACATATTATGGTAAGATATCTCCCACGCTTCCCTCACATATTATGGCATAATACCCCCAATGCTTCCCTCACATATTACAGTAAGATACCCCCCAAGCATCCTCCACATCTTATAGTAAGATACCCCCCATGCTTCCCTCACACATTATGGCAAGATACCCCCCAGGCTTCCCTCACACATTATGGCAAGATAACCCCCACGCTTCCCTCACACATTATGGTAAGATAGCCCCCACGCTTCCATCACACATTATGGTAAGATACCCCCCACGCTTCTCTCAAACATTATGGTAAGATACCCCCCACGCTTCCCTCACAGAATATGGTAAGATACTCCCCACGCTTCCCTCACACATTATGGTAAGATACCTCCCACGCTTCGCTCACACATTTTGGTAAGATACCCCCCACGCTTCACTCATACATTATGGTAAGATACTTCCCCCCACGCTTCCAGACACCAAGTACCACACTGTGCCCCTGCTGGTACCCTTTGAGAGTACTGACAGAGGGGGTGGCTCCCCTTAATCCAGATCTGAGCCCTGGTATCCATGTATATAAAGACTGATCTCATGGTATTGTTATTAGCTTAGTTAGCAAGTGTTCTTGTTTGGCAGAAAAAGCCACTGAAAGTTGTGTCGTATAGGCGTTTGACAACTCTGAATTCATCTCCACTCAGGCCTGGACAACCTGTGTCTCTCCAGGTGTTGTGAAACTACAAGCGTCAACATGCTTTGCAGTTGATAGCCAGACAAGTAGTTTTGCAACACCCAGAGAGCCACAGGTTGCCCTGGCCTCTTCTGGAAGATTACAACATTCTAACACACATATAAGAAAGTAACTGTAGCAAGGTGTCCCCCGGAGCTGAAGACCGAAGGCGGAAGAAGAGAAAAAGAGAAGTTTGTCGGTTGTTCCAAGGCAGGCTCCAGGTGCTGGCGATGGCAAATCAGCAATTATTCACCGTCAGACTATTGGCGGCTGGGTGGGTGACCCAATCTGGGTTCACCTCCGGCTGTTTGAATTTTTAGTGCAGCGCCGTCGCAATGGCTGTTATATAAGGCATCGAGCTAGGCGCCATCTTCAGTTCGATGGCGTAGCCAGTACGAGAAGGATGGCACTGGAGAGCCATAACCAAGACAAGCTGCATCAGAAGCGGAACAGCAAAGTAGTCGTCAAGGAGCCCCTGTCAGTGCTAAGAGCATCCCTGCCTGGAAGAAAAGAAGATGAGACGGTGGCAGAGTCTTGAGGATGGCAGCAGAGAGGGAGGCAGCTACAGGAACACTGAGGACATCCCAGGAGATGGCCAGAGCCAGGTGAGGCATTGGGGGCACACCTCTTTCATTCTTGCGCCTGCACTCTCTTTCTTCTGCTACACAGTGGGACACAAGGTCCTTGGCTAAATCCAGGCACTAAGCCCGAGTGGTGACAGTGGGCACAAAGCCCTGTAGTAATAGGATTTCAGAGAACAATTATCATCGGCATTAGACTCATGGGTGCAGCAACTTAATTCAGGCTCTAGGCCTGTGGGCATATTTAATTCAGGCTGTACACTGTCGGTAAATTTAATTCAGGCTCTAGGTCTGTGGGCATATTAAAGTCAGGCTTGAGCCCTGTGTTGCATATAGATTCAGGCTGTAAGCCTGTAGCAACACTGGAATTTCAGGCTTAAGGCCTGTGGCTCATATTCCTTCCGGCTGTAGGCCTGTGGCCCTAGTAGTTTATAGATCAGAACCGTGGATTTGTAGTAAGTGGTGTTAGTGTCGGTGGATCCCGCTGCAGGCAGCCATCTTGTGTGTTTCCTTAACAGCCATTTTGTTGGGATAACAGCAACAGGTAGTGTAGCATTAGTGTGTAGGTTCTGGAGGAGAACAGTGGTTATTTCCCATACATATACCCCCTTCAGGCTGGTGTTAAGTCCCTGTGGCCTGTTTTTGTATCCGTTATTCCGTCTGCATATTGTGATTTTTATCTTTGAACTGTGGGGTGTGACCTAGGGTAGTGCACCACACCTAGTGGTACTAGCATTAATGTTGCATAGCGTCTGGTCACATATTTATTTTTAGGATCAGGGTGTTGATTTGCTGTTATTGTAGATAACACTAGCGTGGGAGGCACATTTGAGAGGATAAATAGCTCTGTGGGGTGGTTCCTAGGTGTTTAATTGGTAGAGATCAAGATGGCTATCAAGAGGAGGTGACCATTTCTCAGTGGGTACTGTCTTTCGGTGTCGTCTTTCTTGGTAGGGGCCCTTACCATGGTGAGTAGGATATTCGGGTGGGATTCTTCCCTGTCCCGAATATCCGTAGCCCTGCTACCAGGCCCAGAACAACAAGAAGTGACATAAGCAAACCAAGATACTGCACATGAAATGAAACAAAATGTTTGAGACCCCTTTACATTGTATTTTTTAAAAGATAATAGTTATATATGGAAAAAATGCATGTTACATTATTTTCTAATATACTCACATGAGGTATTGTGAGGAGGACTAATTGAAAAGAATGTAAAATAAACATATTAAATAAATATGTCATGCAGTAAAATTTTTAAAAAAGTTGATTCAGTATCACAAATTACATTGTTTATGAATATGTAGGGCTTGATCAAATAGGCGTATGTACATAATGAATGTTTCCAAAGAACTCCATCTTAGCTTACAGAACATTGAAGGCAACTGGAAACTGATTAAAAGGAAAGTAAAAGTACCAGAAAGTGTGTATGCACAGGCCTCTTCAAGTACATTACTTTGGACAATCAGCATCAAAGCGCCTTAGGCTTTAGAAACGGTTTGGGTACGGATTTGCGATGCTGACAATTCCGACAGAGAGGAGACCTACGAATAAAAATTTAATGTAGTAAAAACCGAATTAATTATAAATAGACTTACCTGAAAAGCGGGGCTGCACATCTCCGATGGCCCCTGCATGCTGACCGCAACTGATTCCAAATGAAGAGGTGGCCTGCACTACAAAGTCGCTATGACGTAACAGTGTAGTGCAGGCCACCTCTTCATTCGGAATCAGTTGCGGTCAGCATGCAGGGGCCATCGGAGATGTGCAGCGTCGCTTTTCAGGTAAGTCTATTTATATTTAATTCAGTTTTTACTACATTTGATTTTTATTTGTAGGTCTCCTCACTGTCAAATTTGTGGTAATCGTTTTAACGATTACCACCGTTAGAGGGTTAGAAACACATGTTGAAGACACCCATTTGAGGCCTTAGAGAAATGTTTGTCTCGTAGACTTTTTAGATCAAAATTAAAATTGAGTATATCATAGTCTTTATTGGTAATACAAATCATTGTATTTCAAATGTTCTTTAAAAGTAATATTTATAATCAAAAAACTCAGTTGCAAAACTGACAAAGCAAACTTTATTTAAATCCAGAGCTTAATTATGTAACTCCCTGTTTGCCTGGTGGGTGGTGGTGTACAGTATTTCTCTACTACACCTACATCTGTAGTAGTCTTGGGTAAGGATGGGCGGGCTCGGATTCCGCTAATCCGAGCCCACTCGAACAGTGCGGATCCGACGGGATCCGAACACTGTTCGGGTACTTCCGGCCGCAAAAGGAATCCGAAACGAGGCTATGACATCCAAGTCTCGCGTCGGATCTCGCGATACTCGGATGTCATAAATACTCACCTTGCGGCCGCCATCTTCATTTCGCCTGACATCAGGGAAGAGGGAGGGTGTGTAGGGTAGTGGTGCTCCTGCGTGATCAGTGCTCTGTCCTTGCTGAGTCCAGTGGTGCTTTATGCCTGTGTCCAGTGCTCTGTCCTGCTGAGTCCAGTGGTGCTTTTGTCCTGTGCTCTGTCCTGCTGAGTCCAGTGGTGCTTTGGCCAGTGTCTGTCCTGCTGAGTCCAGTGTTGCTTTAGTCCTGTGCTTTGTTGTGCTAAGTCCATACAAATTTTATAATTATTAAAATCTCTTAAAAATTACTAAAAAAAAATTATTTTAAAAATTATACAAAATTAATAAAAAAAAATAATATTTAAGCAGTTCTAAAGAATAGGTACTGCAATCTATATTACATTTACTACGTTCATTGTTTAAGCAGTTCCAGAGAATAGGTACTGCAATCTATATTACATTTACTACGTTCATTCTTTAAGCAGTTCCAGAGAATAGGTACTGCAATCTATATTAAATTTAATACGTTCAATTTGTAAGCAGTGCAAGAGAATAGGTACTGCAATCTATATTACATTTACTACGTTGATTTTTTAAGCAGTTCCAGAGAAAAGTATTGCAATCTATATTACATTTACTACGTTCAATTTTTAAGCAGTGCAAGAGAATAGGTACTGCAATCTATATTACATTTACTACGTTCAATTTTTAAGCAGTGCAAAAGAATAGGTACTGCAATCTATATTACATTTACTACGTTCATTGTTTAAGCAGTTCCAGAGAATAGGTACTGCAATCTATATTACATTTACTACGTTGAATTTTTAAGCAGTTCCAGAGAATAGGTACTGCAATCTATATTACATTTACTACGTTCAATTTTTAAGCAGTGCAAAAGAATAGGTACTGCAATCTATATTACATTTACTACGTTCATTCTTTAAGCAGTTCCAGAGAATAGGTACTGCAATCTATATTAAATTTAATACGTTCAATTTGTAAGCAGTGCAAGAGAATAGGTACTGCAATCTATATTACATTTACTACGTTGATTTTTTAAGCAGTTCCAGAGAAAAGTATTGCAATCTATATTACATTTACTACGATCAATTTTTAAGCAGTGCAAGAGAATAGGTACTGCAATCTATATTACATTTACTACGTTCAATTTTTAAGCAGTGCAAGAGAATAGGTACTGCAATCTATATTACATTTACTACGTTCATTCTTTAAGCAGTTCCAGAGAATAGGTACTGCAATCTATATTAAATTTAATACATTCAATTTGTAAGCAGTGCAAGAGAATAGGTACTGCAATCTATATTACATTTACTACGTTGATTTTTTAAGCAGTTCCAGAGAAAAGTATTGCAATCTATATTACATTTACTACGTTCAATTTTTAAGCAGTGCAAGAGAATAGGTACTGCAATCTATATTACATTTACTACGTTGATTTTTTAAGCAGTTCCAGAGAATAGGTACTGCAATCTATATTACATTTACTACGTTGATTTTTTAAGCAGTTCCAGAGAATAGGTACTGCAATCTATATTACATTTAATACGTTCAATTTTTAAGCAGTGCAAGAGAATAGGTACTGCAATCTATATTACATTTAATACGTTCAATTTTTAAGCATTTCCAAAGTGTGTGTGGTTTAGGGGTACACTCATTAGTGCTGCATATAATGGAGTACAAAAATTTGGAGGATAAAGTAGGGAAAGAGCAAGTCCTACTTCCTCCTAATGCTGAAGCTGCTGCCACTAGTCATGACATAGATGATGAAATGCCATGAACGTCGTCTACCAAGGCCGATGCCCAATCTCCTAGTAGAGGGCATGTAAAATCCAAAAACCCAAAGTTCCCAAAAATTTGCAAAAAAAGAAAATTAAAATCATCTGAGGAGAAACGTAAACTTGCCAATATGCCATTTACGACACGGAGTGGCAAGGAACGGCTTAGGCCCTAGCCCGTGTTCATGACTAGTGTTTCAGCTTCAACCATGGATCTAAGCATTTCTCCTCCCCCCCCTAACAAATTTAAGAGACTTAAGCTGTCATCAACAACTAGTCCAAGTCCAGCGAGTCCAAGGGTTTTTGTGGTTGTGAAGCCTGACCTTCCCATCACTGTACGGGAAGAGGTGGCTCCTTCAACCATTTGCAGCACGCCCTCTGCATATGCTGGAAGGATCACCCACAGTCCAGTTACAGATTTGGCTAATGAAGGTGTGAATGTTGTACACCGGGAGGAGGATATTGATGTAGCTGGCGCTGAGGAGGAACTTGACGAGGAGGATGCTGATGTGGTTATCATAAATGAGCCACCAGGGGGGGAAACAGTTGTTGTCCATGGGATGAAAAAGCCCATCGTCATGCCTGGTCAGAAGACCAAAAAATCCACCTCTTCTGTCTGGAGTTATTTTTATCCGAATCCGGACAACAAATGTATGGCCATATGTAGCTTATGTAAAGCTCAAATAAGCAGGGGTAAGGATCTTGGCCACCTAGGGACATTCTCACTTATACGTCACCTGAAGAACCTTCATAATTCAGTGTTTAGTTCAGGACCTGTGGCTAGGACCGTCAGCAGTCCAGGGACACCTAAATCCCTTGGTCCTGTTGGATACATACCACCAACACCCTCCTCGTCAACTTCCTCCACAATCTCCATCAGATTTAGTCCTGCAGGCCACACCAGCCAGACTGAGTCCTCTTCAATACGGGATTCATCCGAGGAATCCTGCAGCGGTACGCCTACTATTGCCACTGCTGCTGTTGCTGCTGGTAGTCGGTCATCTTCCCAGAGGGGAAGTCGTAAGACCGCTATGTCTTTCACCAAACAATTGACTGTCAAACAGTCATTTGCCATGAGCACCAAGTACGACACTAGTCATCCTATGGCAAAGAGGATAACTGCGTCAATAACAGCAATGTTGGTGTTAGACGTGCGTCCGGTGTCCGCCATCAGTGGAGTGGGATTTAGACGGTTGATGGAGGTATTGTGTCCCCGGTACCAAATCCCGTCGAGATTCCACTTCACTAGGCAGGCGATATCAAAGATGTACAGAGAAGTAAGAACAAGTGTCCTCAGTGCTCTGAAAAATGCGGTTGTACCCACTGTCCACCTAACCACCGACATGTGGACAAGTGGTTCAGGACAAACGAAGGACTACATGACTGTGACAGCCCACTGGGTAGATGCATCGCCTTCCGCAGCAACAGCAGCAGCTGCATCAGTAGCAGCATCTCCACAACGGCTGCTCGTTCTAAGGCAGGCAACGTTGTGTATCACTGGTTTTAATAAGAGGCACAACGCTGACAACCTCTTAGAGAAACTGAGGGAAATAATCTCTCAGTGGCTTACCCCACTTTGACTCTCCTGGGGATTTGTGGTGTCAGACAACGCTAGTAACATTGTGCGGGCATTACATATGGGCAATTTCCAGCACGTCCCATGTTTTGCTCACACCGTTAATTTGGTGGTGCAGCATTACCTGAAGAGTGACAGGGGTGTGCAGGAGATGCTTGCGGTGGCCCGCAAAATTGCTGGACACTTTCGGCATTCTGCCAGTGCCTACCGCAGACTGGAGCAACATCAAAAAAGGCTGAACCTGCCCTGCCATCACCTCAAACAAGAGGTTGTGACGCGCTGGAACTCCACCCTCTATATGCTGCAGAGGATGAAGGAGCAGCAAAAGGCCATTCAAGCCTACACAGCCACCTACGACATAGGCAAAGGAGTGGGGATGCGCCTGAGTTATGCGCAGTGGAGACTGATTTCCGTGTTGTGCAAGGTTCTCCAGCCGTTTGAACTTGCCACACGAGAAGTCAGTTCCGACACTGCCAGCTTGAGTCAGGTGATTCCCCTGATCAGGCTGTTGCAGAAGCAGCTGGAGAAAGTGAGGGAGGAGCTGGTAAAGCATTGCGATTCAACAAAGCATGTAGCTCTTGTGGATGAAGCCCTTCGTATGCTTTGCCAGGATCCGAGGGTGGTCACTCTTTTAAAGTCAGAGGAATATATTCTGGCCACCGTGCTGGATCCTCGGTTTAAAGCGTATGTTGTGTCTCTGTTTCCGGCAGACACAAGTCTACAGTGGTGCAAAGACCTGCTGGTCAGGAGATTGTCTTCTGAAGAGGACCGTGACATGCCAACAGCTCCTCCTTCATTTTCTTCAACACCTGTGGCTGCGAGGAAAAAGCTGAGTTTTCCTAAAAAACCCGCTGGCGGGGATGCTGAGAATATTTGGTCCGGACTGAAGGACCTGCCAACCATTGCAGACATGTCTACTGTCGCTGCATTGGATGCTGTCACTATTTGATGTTGCTTCAGCCCTGTCACTGAAATGATTTGTTTGTTAAAGTGTGCATGTCCTTTTTCCGAAACATAAGGGTGGGTGGGAGGGTCCAAGGACAATTCCATCTTGCACCTCTTTTTTTTCTTTGCCAGCTCGTTTTGTGGGGGTCCAAACAAACCAATCATTTCAGCCACAGTTTTGTAGGCCCTGTCGCTGAAATGATTGGTTTGTTAAAGTGTGCATGTCCTATTTCAACAACATCAGGGTGGGTGGGAGGGCCCAAGGACAATTCCATTTTGCACCTCTAGCAAACTCTTGCAAACTGCCATCCTGTCTGCCACTGCACTGCCATTCCTAGATGGGCCACGTGTTTGTGCCGCCCACTTGTGTCGCTTAGCTTAGACATCCAGCTTCCTCTGTGCAACATTTTTGACTAAAAACAATATTGTGAGGTGTGAGGTGTTCAGAATAGACTGGAAATTAGTGGAAATTAATGTTATTGAGGTTAATAATAGTGTAGGAGTGAAAGAAAAACCAAAAATATGGATTTTAGCACTTTTTATGCTTTTTTAAAAAAAAATCAGAACCCAAAACCCAAAATCAGAACCAAAACCTTTCGTCGGGTGTTTTGGCAAAACAATTCAGAACCCAAAACCTCAAGCTAATCAGAACCCAAAACACCAAAAGTGGCCGGTGCACACCCCTAGTCTTGGGTCAACCAGTTGGCTGTAGCTTAGTCTCTAATGCTCCTGTGGGTGAACGGCAAACAGGTGTCCACACAAATGCAGGTTTAATATTAGCAAAGTTTGTGATGTGTAGATGTAGCACTGTACAGTTACCAGTGTTGAAATTAATAGGCTTCAGGCCATCTAATTCTAATAAAATAATTGAGGTTGTTTTTGTTTTACAATCTATTATTATTATATTATCTTCCAGCTTTGCTGTTCTGCACATAGCACTTATTACATGTACTGTAAAATTCTATTTAATATACAGTAAACATTAATGACATCCTAATAAATATATTTCATGTGAAAACTTTTTTTAATTAAACGTCTTTTAATGACTATATTATTAACAGGTGACATTAATTGAATGTCTTTTTTTTTTTTTACTGTGTGTTCTTTTTATGTTCCACAAACGTTTTGGATGTATCTTGAAGTGTCTTGTGTAGTAGAGCAGAGCGGACCGACATCCGTATTCATCACCAAACGTACCTTCACAATCACTCCTTCTGAGTACAGACGTGTGTATACCCGATTTACGTGCGGTTTATAAAAAAAAATGCACATTGTGTTTGCTTTGAGTTTCTTAATGAATTAGGGCCTTGAATCAGACTCCTGGCTCCCCACAACTGCCCCAACCCATCTCTGCATTCCATAGCCTCCCACATGGAACTCAGATACTCTTGAAAATCAGCAGCATTTGTTCCAGTAATAGGCACCACAGAGAAAACTCAGACCCATGGAACATTTGGGTTCACTAGGCATCATTCAATAACATGAGACTCAAAGGGTGTTACTTAGACTTGAACTGGCTGCACACTGAACTCAATTTCAAAGCTTAAAAACCTCACAACCCCAAGTCCCACTTTTAAGCCCTCATGTCCAACAGTCCCCTTAAGTGTACACATTCCTCAAACATCACAAGGGGAGTGGCATTCATTCACTTACGACACAGGGGTAATTACAATTATTACCAGCAACAATAGTTATGACATATTATTGTTTGAAGATTGACAGAAAAATCCTACATTTGAACCTAAGGGATCTACTGGGCCCCAAAATCTAAAACACAAGATGACCAATATGAAAAGATACCCTGCAACTTTGAAAATATATATACTTAAAAGTTTCTATTCCCCAGCAAGAGATACAGGGCCTGAGTAATAAAAATAATTGTTAAGAAAGCATTTCCCCCCCCATTGCTTTTAATACTAAAAACATAAAATCAGGATGTTCTTAATGCATACTATACATACAATGTATTTTTATAGTCTATCTTTCTTGCATACACATGTTCTGTGTTAACTAGTGGCCCACAGGCCCTGATTTATTAAGGCATGCAGAACGAATGTAAAATATGTTTTTTCAAAGACCTGTGATTGATTACCCGTGTATGACCTTTGCCTGTTCCTGGATTCTGAACCTGTGCTTCTGACCCTGATCTATTGCCTGTACCCGGATTCTGAACCTCTGCTCGTGACACTGATCTATCGCCTGTCCCTGGATCCTGAACCTGTGCCTGTGACCTTGACCCTTCTGCCTGTACCTGACATACTCTGGTGCTCTGTCCAGTCTGCTGATCTCTGGCCTGCCGCTACTCCGTGTGCTACCTCCCATACCTGTGCTCTGCCGAGTTAGCATAAACTCATACTACTCTGAGCATAAGACCTGGGGGCATCCGAGTACCTGTGAGCATAACCAGTCTCTACGGGAAAGGCGGCTGCTAAAGGCGAAGACCTCTTCTACCTGTTCTATGAGTTTATGCCGCACTGGTGGCCATAACACAGGACAGTCCAGTATAGAATAGTTTACAGGTCAGTTCAAACGACGCCCTCCAAGGGTGGGGGTCAGCTCTCCAACACCTGCATACTAATCTTCCCGTCGAAAGCTAGTTCAAACTGGTCTATTTACATTACACACACGCAGTACCATTCTGATCATTAATTCCCTATATTCCTTAACTAGCATACGTGAGGTGCGATCTCATATCCAATCGAACCGGGTCACTAAGGATAAATAGGGGATTAGTTTCCTGTAACCTGAACCATAGATCTCAATAAAGTGCTTCCAACATTATCATATTTAAATATAAATTCAGTTATCCAGTTACATTTGTTCAAAAACAACTGTGGGTTGGAACTATTATAAAAATGAACTATGTACAAGTGAATGTGTAAGTGTAAATGTATGTGTGCATTGTTTATTGTGCGATTGCGTCATAACACGTGGCGTACTGATCGCAATCGCATAGTAAAGCAATATTAATCAATATAGTTTCTTTCATCCAATTATTTGACTTTGACAGGGTCCAGGGGCGCTCTGCTCTGGCAAACAACACAATGCAGGATAAGTCCAATTCATATGTAGAACATAAAAGTGTGTTCTGCATTAAGTACAGAAAGTATTTCCACAGCTTGTCATCATCTTCCTTTTATCCAGTCTTTTTCATAGAGTGCCCAGAAGACCTTCTTCATCAAATAAACATGTAGGCTTTCATATGCTGTGTTTATACAACATTTATTACCCCCTATTTATATGAAGTTAGAAGATTAATATTCAAATAAAAGCCTTTTAATTGGCAGAAATATACAAAGGTGCAATTGACTAGGCAGTAAAAAAATGCATAGATACAATGGAACTATAGTAACATTTTGTTCTGAGGTTAACTTAATTAAAGTATAAACAATCTTGTCAGTTTTGTTCCGTTAGATAAATTTAGGGGCCGTTAAGATAATATGTGATAAGTTGTAGTTAATACACTCTGATAAAGATCATATCTGAGGCACATTTTCACAATTCATATACTGTATAACCATGTTATTGTAGTGAGTCTGTAATCAGAATAAAAGTCATATAGGGATATATAGTACTTGAGAGTTAAGTAATACAGCCCAAATGTGAAACCCAAATAACCTTGTAGCTGATAATGCTGGCAGATCCAGGTGTCTCTAATACATTAGAAAGGCTTGAGTATTTTAATCCAAAGCAAAAAAACGACAAGGGGCAAAAGACAAGTAACTTTATTTTGCAGACTGTTGCTTTAAAAAATGTGTGATTTCATTTGTTGAAAGTACTAATCATTAGTGTAGCCATAGCCTTAAAGTGACACTCTTCCCTTTAAGACATGTAAAATACGAGAGAATAAATCTTTATTCAGGACCCAGCTTGCATCTTTCCTTGTTTTTTTATCTCAATTCAATGACTTGCACTCTACTCCTATCACATAACTCTCCATCCTGACAAGAGTGGGCTGTGCCTTTGGGAGGGTAGGCATATGTCCCCCTGCTGATTCATTAGTGGATTATCTAGGATGGCCAAAAAAAAAAAGGGTCACTTTCATCCTCCCTGTTTCCTGATCCAGAACGGGTGCAAGGTTAGATACCTCAGGCATTGATGTTCTTTGTGGTGGCTATTATTATGTTGGGTCTTGGGATTTATCATTATGTGGGGACTGGGGGGGAGTTAATGCTATGTGGGGGCTGGTGTGTTGGGTTAATGTTAATGTGAATGCTATTTGTTGGATTTTAGGGCTGGTTCATGGGAAATAGGCCTATTTATTAATATGAATGCAATTAATTTGATGGCTGAGATGGTTTGGGGGAAATAGACTTAAGTAATAAATGTCAGAGCTATTAATGTCAGGTTCTCTGAGGGGAAGGAAGCCTAATTATTAAACATGGGTACTATTGATTTCATGTAAGAGTTGGTTGGGAACGGGCAGCCTAGCATGTTCACTTGTTGCTCTGTTTTCCAAGTGTTGATAACAGCAGGTAGTTAAGGCTGCAAGAACAGGCACAGCAACACTCTCTGATAACAATCCTGACTGATAGGACAGTTCCGATTTTAGGCTGTCCTGAGCAGTCATGATAGGAATATCCCACTTCATGCTGCTTTTCTCTGTTCAATAACCTGTGAATAGCAATATGAAATTATTTAATTCCCCAATAGCTAGTGTTACCTGTCTGGGCATAGACCTCGGGGGCTGGCTGGCAAATTTTAAGCTGGAGGGAACGAGACTTGACCTAGCAGCCTACTAGGAACATTTTAAAGAGGAAGAAGGAAGGTGGCCTGTTCACCTGGCCCAATGCAGCCCAATACTGGACCTGCCCTTAAACCCCCAATGCCTCCCTGCCCCCAAGCCCAGCCAGCCCCTGGACCCAGATATGTCAAGGAGAAAACACATCCACATATTGTCATCTACTGATAGTTTGTTACTATAACATGAACAGGAAGGATCATTTCTAAAATTGCAGGCCTGCAGTGCAAATGTTGTTTTGCGTTGTCGTGTGCTACTTTTAAACAAATGTGCTTTATTTTGCACAACACATATGGATTTTACATATAAAAATGGCAGTGTTTGCAGTGATGCAGCATTTAGCTGGTTCTGATGAGAGGCGCTGGTTGGATCAGGCCATTAAAAACTAAATGTGGGCTTGGTCACCCTTTGTACCTCTGTTACATCCATATGCAAAAAAATTATTTTGTTTTGTGAGAAAAGATATTCAAATTAACAGGCGGAGAAGGAGCATTTTGTGAGCTTTGCCTGGTTTGTGGAAGGACATGAAGCAGTATTTTTAGTGAGCGAATGAAGAGGGACGGGGTTGAAAGGTGGTCTAGTGATAGGCATGCTGCCTACATTGCTTGGTTATTCATCCTCTGGACACACTGGACCACTCGGTTGGAATATCTCCTGGGCTAATAATTACCAGCTGATTTTTACTATTTGCTCACATGTAAAATGTACATTGCAATGTTATAAATGTGTTGAAAATAGATATAAAATTACAGGCTTTTCGAAATTTTGACATGAAAAAACATGAATGTGTTATACACCTTTTAGAACTTGCAATACAAGTAGCTTCCTCTTTTAAAATGTTTAATTTTCTCATGGTTACTTCACAGTCATTTGATGGTTGCTACATCATAGGAATGCACCTCAAGTATTGTCAGCTAGGCCTCATGATAACATGAAAACAAAATGTGTACAACTTTAAATATAAAACATGAGGAGCAGATACTATAAAGGGAGTGAGAGACAGGAGCTGGGCATCTCCAGCTTTTAGCTGCCCATATACTACCCCTAGAGTTGCAGATATGAAAGAAAGAGGTGAAACCTGAGACAGTGGAGCAATGCAAACTGATCTGAAGCCATATGACTGAACTGGCCTGTGACCAGTGGTTGAAGTGGAAATTTAGAAGAAGCTGGAAAACTGTAATAGGAATGTAAGTGAATGGAATTTTATAGTTTTACAATGAAGACAGTAGGAGAAGTGGCGGTATGGTATATCACTGTATACAGTCTTACTGCAACCACTGCCTGTGACTGTCAGAGAGTTGTCGATTGCGTATGGGTTAATCATGTTGTTATTAAGAGGAATAAGCCACCTACTAGCTTCTGCATGATTCTGATCCAAATATGGAGTAACATCCTCTCAGGCTTAAGTAAATGAATGTCATGTCCTGTGACGTGTGAGCGAGTGTACAGCATTAAGTGGGGTGTGTTCGCAGGACCAGAATGTTTAAAAAGTGTAACTCGGGATCCTGATGAAAGAGTCTAGAATAAACTGTCAGATAAAAGTTGAAACTCTAGGCTGAAAGAACAAGTCTAATATGCTTTTGATTCTCACTTGTTTGAATCAAACTGAGGGAACCCAACTGCTGTGCCAGCTTGAATTCAGGTTAATGATATGCTACAGATATTCAGTAGTGTGTCCAAGTTCTGCAAGTAAACAGTGAGAGAAGTCGCTGAGGCTGTGGTGGTGAAACTGTGGGTGTTCCCTCTGAGAGACACCTGGAAAGTTCTAAACCGCACCTGAGACAACAAGATGTGAGCTGGAGCTGGCCCAGAAGATATGTAAGCACACTAAACAACAAAAGTAATTGGCCACACCTGTTAATTACTGAATTGAGGTGTTTCAATCAGACCTGTTGCCAAAGGTGTATAAAATCAAGCACCTAGCTATGCAGTCTCCATTTGCAAAAATTTGTGATAGAAAATGGGTCATTCTAAAGAGCTCAGTGACTTCAAGCGTAATAGGATGCCACCTTTGCAATAAGACAGCTCATGAAATCTCATCCCTGCTGGATATTCCACGGTCAACTGTAACGTATGTTATTAAAAAGTGGAAGCTTTTAGAACAACAGCAACTCAGCCATGAAGCGGAAGACCACGTAAAATCATAGAGCAGGGGCAACGACTGCTAAGGCGCTTGGTGCATAAAAGTCCCCAACGCTCTGCTAATTCCATAGGTGAAGCCTTTCAAACTTCCATTGGCATTAATGTAAGCACAAAAACTGTGCAGCGGGAGCTTAATGGAATTGGTTTCCATGACCAAGCAGCTGCATGCAAGCCTCACGTCACCAAGACCAAAGGCAATCGTTGGATGGAGTGGTGTAAAGCCCACCGACACTGGACTGTGGAGCAGTGGAAATGTGTTCTTTGGAGTGATGAATCACGCTTCTCTGTTTGGCAGTCAGATGGGCAAGTCTGGGTTTGACGGATGTGGAATGGAGGGATAATGGTATGGGGCTGTGTTTCAGGGTTTGAGCTAGGCCCCTTATCTCCAGTGAAGGGAAATTTTAATACTTCAGCATACCAAGTCATTTTGGACAATGCTATGCTTTCAACTTTGTGGCAACAGTTTTGGGAAGGCCCTTTTCTAGTCCAACATGACTGTGCCCCAGTGCACAAAGCAAGGACTACAAAGATATTATTTGATGAGTTCAATGTGGAAGAACTTGACTGGCCCACACAGAATCAAGACCTCAACCCCATAGAACACCTTTGGAATGAACTGGGATGGAGATTGTAAGGTAGGCCTTCTCGTCCAACATCAGTACCTGACCCCATAAATGTTCTACAGAATGAATGGGCACAAGTTCCCACAGAAACACTACAACATCTTGTGGAAAGCCTTCCCAGAAGAGTGGAAGCTGTTATTGCTGCAAAAGGAAGACCAACTCCATTGAATACAATGGGCCTGGTTCATTAGCGGACGGAAACTGTTCACAAGTTGCGTAACGTATTTTGCACAAAAGTTGTCAAGATAGGTAATGAGCATTTCAATAAGCAACAGATCTTCACATACATACCAAGATGAATTGGTATGCCAGTAGCTTACGTAATGGAAAAATATACGCAACCTGGAGATAGGAACAAATTGTCTTCAATTAAACATATGAGCTTTGCCTTTAATACAATTGCAGTTTTAAATAATGACAGCAAACTGCTGAGAATTGGCAATTTAAAATAACTGTTTTGATACATTTGCCCCTTAAACTGGATTGTTTTAGCGGTATACACAAGGGATCAGTGTTGGGCCCTGTAATTTTTAATCTTTGTATTAATGACCTTGTAGATGGCCTAGAAAATAAGGTGTCTATATTTGCTGATGGCACTAAGCTGTGTAAGATAGAAATGTTCAAATTTGTTTCAAAATAATTCACAAACCAGCTTGTAGAATCAGTTCTATTTGCTAATTATTCTCAAACTTTAGATGGCTAAAGATTTGAGCTAAATTTAAACAAAGCAAATAGCAATGACCATGTTAGAGCCAGTTTGGAAATGTTTGAACTTGTTTGAGCTTAAAATGTCTACACTGTATAGTATTTGTAACCAATTATAATGCAAATGGAAAACTCAAACTTTTAAATTTAATCATAATACTGTTTGAGTTAAAAAATACTATAAAATGTAGCCATGTAGGCTTGAACAGGCAGCGCTTTGTAGCTAATTTAAATGTCTTTTAACTGTGAGCTTAAACTTTAAACTACAAGTTTGGCTGTGGCAGTTGAACACAATTTAAGCCAGCCCAAACATCATACCATGAAAAGGTTCAAGGCCCTTGAATCAACCAAATTCTATAGAATTTCAAATTGGTTTGAAGATTTTCAGTGTCTCTAATGTAGGGTTACTAAGACGGAGCTGGTTAGTAACTTGCTACTGAAAGGTTTAGGCAAACATGAAACTCGATAAGGGTATGGCAGATAACATGTAATGTAGACCAATTTAACTACTCTACTATTCTTCTCTACTTATTCATTACATTGTATATAACTGGGGAAATCTGAGATGGAAGGAGTTCTTGCTGAGTAACAGCACTCAGTGCTAGGTTACCACTGCAAAGGTGTATAAAACCCTGAGATATATTACAAGGGGGATAAATGCGCATCATGCAAGTATAGTTTTGCCATTGCATCAGTCACTAGTTAGACCATTTGTTTAATATGGGCTACAGTTCTGGGCACTGCAATACAAGAAGGTCAGAGGTGGGCAACATCAACATTAGGAAAGGGAGCAAAAGGATTTATAAGAAGATGTTCAAAAAAAATGAGGTTTGTTTACCATGTATAATAGAAGCTTAAAGGTGATGCAAATAGTATGTGTAAGCATATCCAAGGTAAATCTAAGTGTTTGCTAAACGAACCAGTCACTTTGGGCCATACAGAGGGCATGGGGTCATTAACTGTAAATTAATAAATATTGTATCATTGCAAAAGTTTACCATAAACGTTTATTAAGCTGTGGAATTCCTTAGGAGGCAAATTCATTACCAGAATATAAAAATTGATCAGATGCCTTTCTTGAAGGGAAATTATATATGTAGCTATAATTAGAAGCCATTATGGAGGTGATTGACCCAGAGATTTGATCTGAATGGTATCTTTAGTGTCAGATGGAATTTATGAATGTTTAAGTTTGATAGACCTATGTCTTTTTACAATATTTCTATGGAATTATGAAACAAACATGGTTGTGGCCTCTATGCATTATGGCCTGTTATTCCATATGTATCCCTGGATGTGAGGTGGAATAGTGCATGATCAGGACAAAGCACAGCCCATTCTCCATCTCATTAAATGCAGCTTCATCCTACTTCTTCCCATGCTTTGACCATATAACCTTCATTAAAGTAACAATTAAATAAGAAGACAATACTGCAATGTTTATTTCAAGTGTCTTATTTCAGTAGTTTGTAATATTAAGTACATTGGTTACTCTATGTTGAACTTTGGGTCAGGAATATCTTCCAGGATGTACAAACTTTGTAACACTAATAATAATAGCTGATGGCAATGCTACTGTATCTCCGAATGTGCGTTATAAACTAGAACTTTTACACTCTATTATGTATGGAACAGCTTTATGCTTGTTCAGCTTCCACTGCTTGTAGCTCATAAACATATCAGGCACACACATGCAAAATTTGCAAAAAAAAACTTTGTGCTGTGTCTGGCACATAATTGTGTCTAGCCAAGATGGTATGTGCTACAATAATCCAATGCCAGTTTATGTTCACATGGGAACATTAACTGGAAATCTGTATTTTCATGCTCATGCAGCTTCCTCTTCTTTATATATATTCCAGTTTCATGTACTTAAATGCATTTGGATGGCACAAAGAGGCTGCTAGTTATATAACTCAGTCGCCAAACACCAGTGGTTGCAAAAACAGTCCAGCAGTGCCAAGGACGCAGACCAGTACAAACACCCACAGGAAGATGCGATCAATTACCATAGCAACATATTTCCAGTCATTTTCGATCTAAACAAAAGATTAAAATTTGTATTAATATCATTTTATACAATATAGAAATACTGTTTCTGTTTTTGAAGGTTTGATTTTTCTGAAAAAGAAGACTAAATACCATGTGTTGTCATTGATACATTTTATTAATGAACTCTTAATAAAATGTAGTTCATTTCAATTTGTGGTGGGACCCAACCTGGGGTCTCACTAGGTTGGTGAGACCCCCCAACCTGGGGAGTCTCACCACCATTAACAAAAGCAGATCTGCTGTCCCAGGCTCTGACCAATCAAAGGGAAGCCACTCTGCATTGACTAGAGGCTGACAGGCCGCATGCGGTGTGTGGGACTATTTTTACTGACATTTTTTTTCACGGTATGAATGCGTTATTTTACGGATGCTCTACAAGTCTCATGTGACCCTAGGAGACCCCAGATGCCAGGGCATGCTGGCGTTTTAAGTTCTGCATGGGCCAGCATGCTCTAGCAGCCATGGGTGTGCAGTTCTACAAGCGCAAACTTTCACAAATACTGTAAACATACCAGGGCTTGCTGGGCCCTGTAGTGCACTAGCAAAAAAATACTGATCTATTAATTTAAAGTTATTATCCCACACTTACCACCCCAGGGGAGTTTGGGAAGAGTCCGAGTGTTTTCAACATGAGTCTTTTTTGTGTGATTCCTATTCCCATAGAGAATTCAACCCAGCCTCGGACTGGCCTGCCAGGGATCCGGACTATCCACCGGTAGGCCCCAACACCTGATAGCCCCTCCCACTTCCTTGGTGGGGCGGAGCAAAGTAAAGATGGTCCTGATCGATTTTCATTAAAACAGACAGCTCAGACTGACTACTATGATAGCTGTCCACCGCTGCTCTCTGCTCCCCAGCCTCCCAGCTGCTGCTGTGAGCCTCTCAGTGACAGGCAGCAGCTGTCAAATGAGATCGGAGGTGAACTGCAGGGGAATGACTCGTGATCATGTGATCGTGACTCTGCTTCTTAGTTCATCAACGTCCTACTGCTGCTGTAAAAAGAAGGCTCTACTATTAAGAGATGCTGTGTAAGTATTTCTATTTCTCTCATCTTCCAATTATTTGTCCTACTTTATGGAAGTGGAAGTAGAGGATATCTTATGAAAATACTGGCACCTGAATATTATTCAGTGTATAGCTCAGTGGTTCCCAAACCGTGTGCCGTGGCTCCCTGCGGTGCCTCTGCAATCTCACAGGGGTGCCTCGACCAGGGATAGTGGTAAGCAAGGCGGGGGACTACTTGGTAATTATTTTGGCTTCGGGGTGCCTTGAAAAAATTATGGAGGCCCTAAGGGTGCCTTGAACTGAAAAAGTTTGGAATCCACTGATATAGCTAGCTATCTATATACCACTGTATACCAGAACACTTAAATTATATATAATTTAAATTGAATTATTTCTTATTTTATAATGCTAATATCATGTTAATATTAAAAATAATGAGACCAACAAATAAACGTTCATGTTATTTCACACAATAGTGCCCCCATTTCATATTATGCCACACAGTTGTGTCCCAGATCATATTATATCTCAAAACTGTGCCCCCCAGTTTTATCCATCATAGTTGTGCCCCCAACTCGCATTAACCCTCATAGCTGTGTCCCCATTTCATATTATACCTCATAGTTGTGCCCCCAGTTCATGTTACATCTCTTAGTTGTGAACTCAGTTCATGTTATGCCTCATAGTTGTGCCCCCATTTATGTAAGCTACGTTTGCATTTGAAGATTTTACTTGATTGTCAGCAAGAAGATAGTTTTGCAAGAGAGAACAGATAAAATAATATAGCAAATGCTTTCAGGTATGTGTGAGCAACTACTCATGTTGTCCTTTGTTCTGATGCAGCTTAAACTCCTTTACTTGATATTAACGGTGCTTTGGTAAACTTGTTTTTAACTAAACAGAACTCGTTCAGCGGCAGCGCTCAGCCTCTCATTGTAACAGGGAGAGGAGAGGGTAGGGGGTTAGTTTCGGACAATAAAAAAGCACTACTTGTAAACATAAAATTATACTGTTAATGGGGAGGCTGTTAAACTAAATTAAAAAATGTCCATAACTGTATGTTACAACCATTATGATGGTTAATTTATATGCTTTCATTTAAAAGCTGCTGTTTAATTTTCTATTTCTAATGTATATTTTTGTATTTAATCATACATGTGTTTATCGGTATAAATAAAGGTTATTTATTGATTGATATACATTTCATCTCTATTTTCTTTACATGATACATGTGAGATTGACCTTATTTGCAAGGTCCGCTTTTTCTTTATAGACTACACTTGGTGCTATACACTGTCCTCCGTGGGCAGACCACACCCCCTTAATGACTGGCCACACCCCCTCTTGCAGTTGGCCACACCCCAATGTAGTGGGCCCCTATCACCGCATTCCCCCGGTGGGCCCTTTATGTCCCAGTCCGACACTGATTCAACCGCATGCTGAACAGGCTAAGGCTGAGTGACATTAGACAAAAGACCCCATGCTGTGTGTTTCCCTGTCATAGTGTCACCAGCCTAGCATGTCATAGCCTAGTGCTATTCAATCCCCTGATTTTGCTGCTACAAGCTTAGGCTATGAGTGCTGGTGATGGTACACTTTTTATTTGGGGTGGAGTTGAGAATGCTGTTTTTTTATAATATTTATTTTGACTTTCTTTTGCACACTGCAAAAGTCAGTGTTAATGATGATGATGAATGATTATCTTGACCCTTGCAACATTAGATCCACCTACTGACAGGTGTATCTGTGTGTAGCTGCAGATCTTCATCTGGTTGCAATTATGTCCTTTCTATAATTGGTCTGTTTTTGTTTGCCCCTTCCCTCCCTCATTCAGCTACTCCAGTCAAGACGAGGCACAATTGTCAGATGCTACCAACTCTGTATACGGTGTTGTGTGTAAGTTATTGTCTGGGCATGCACAGTGCAAATTACCGTATATAGACAATTTAGTTTGAAGAACACAGAAATTACTTTTAAATATAATTTAATATGCTTTAAATATGGTGTTCCAAAATATGGAAAAACCTCTTATCCTGTTAAGCCTAAGTCCAAGTGGTATATTTACTAAATTGCAGGTTTGAAAAAGTGAAGATGTTGCCTATAGCAACCAATAAGATTCTAGCTGTCATTTTGTAGAACATACTAAATAAATGATAGCTAGAATCTGATTGGTTGCTATAGGCAACATCTCCACTTTTTCAAACCTGCAGTTCAGTAAATATACACCCAAGTGTTTATTTTTATCATAACACATTTGCTAATTATTCAACTTTTGCTGCAATATATACTTTTATTTTGACACGCCACATTTGTTAAGTGTATATTTTTTGCAATTCCAGGTGATGCTGCCCACAGCACACAGCAAACAGAGTTGAATGCAACCTGGACATAGAACACACACACCAAAATAACATACTTCAGCCCATATGCTGAGTCAGACACATCTCGATACGTCCAGCTCTGTATCAGTAGTATATATGCTAGGTTTACGGCAGGTGTACCTACAGACTTATAAACAGAACTAGTTTGTATGTGCAATAAAGATTTATAAATATTTTTTTTCATAGGGAAAATCTCATTACCTATTAGGCTTTATATCAGGGTCATAGTTATAGTTATTAGTTTTATGTCAGTTAACTTTTCACACATTATACACTGGTATTTTTTACATGTTTTTATATGTTTTTATTTTGTATTATATATATTTGATCTTTTTGCACTCCCTTTATGATATTTACCCCATTATAAATTTAAAAAAGTCAACAAAAAAACCCCATCACTTTATATTGCATTTTATTTTATATATTCCTTCCCCCTACAGCACTTTTCTTTTTACATACCTGGCTGATTATAATGGAGTATATATTTATATAACATTATAGCAATAGATTATATAATATTGCTCTATTACAGTACTGAACACAGAGGCTGATTTATAAAAGTGCAAAAAGCCCCTTTGCTTTAAAAATCTGATATTTTGCCAGCAAAAGGGCTTGAGCAGATCACTGGGTGTCAATCTGGCCCAGAGCTGGATTAAAGTTCTGGGGGGGTTGTGGCACTTAAGAAAGGGGTGTCCCTATGATGTAACATGGTTATCATTTTAGACAAATACACAGGCAATACTGTGTGCATTAGTGTTAGGTGGACGTAGCTCTGCCTTCACGAGCAGTACAGTGTGATATACCTCTCAACTGTCCTTGCAATCGGACCAAATTCTGACTAAGCAAGACAGTCACCTAAATTCGGGACTGCCCCACCAGATTCAGGACAGTTGGCAGACTGTCCTGCTCTTTCCTACCTGTTCTTGTCGCTTTCACTACCTGTGGCTGCTGGTGTCTTTAGTTGCTTCTTGTCTGGATCCTGGAATGTTGGCGGCCGTATTTGGGAAAAAAATGGGTACATTAAATTTAGAAAACTCCAACCAGCCTTGGTATTAAATCAATAGCACCCATGTTTTATACTTAGGCCTCCCTCTTGCTCAAACATTAAAAACACTGTATTCACATTCGATAAATAGTTTCCCTCCAAACAACCCTGACATTAAATTAATAGCATAGACATTTAATAAATAGACCTATTTCCCTCCAACCAGCACAAACATTAAATTAATAATATTCCCATTTAATATATAAACCGATTTCCCTCCCTCCAAACAGCCCAAGCAATAAATTAAATTGCATTTACATTTAATAAATATAACCATTTCCCACAACCATTAAATAATTAATTCAAACTCAGACCCATATTCAATTAATAGCTCCAAACCACCCCAGCATAAAATTAAAGGTCCCATCACCTCACCTTATATTAATAGGCCCCACTATTAAATTAAATCGGCCCGCCATCACCCCACAAATAAATTAATAGCATCCATTAAATACTTAGCCCTCCCCTACACTCCACCATTAAATTGAATTAATAGCCTACCTCCCACATTATTTTAATACCCCCTCACTTCGCTCAGTTAGTGCTTGACCGAATCCTGGAATGCTGGGTTCTGTTTGGAAAAGAATAGATACTTTTTAATTTCTGGAAAGCTGCACAATTAATAAACACTCTAGGCATCCCAACCAGCTCCAACATTAAATCAATAGTATTCACATTTACCAAATAGGCCGATTTCTCCTAATAACCCTCAAAATTACATTGTTACATTTTCATGAATCATTCCATATTAAATAAAACGTTAACAAATATATCAGAAAAAAACCACAACTATTGAATGATCACCTGACCCTACACTGCCACATTTAAAGTATATCCTTCTACAGCAAACTGTCAGAGGAAAATCATTTTTTACTACAGTAACTATACATGTGTCTTTTCTATTAATTTTCAATAGCACAGTATATAAATTAAGGGGGGTGGAGGAGCTGGGTGACAGCTAATTGGATGTCATCCATCAGTTTGATTAGATAGGAAACATTTACCTGGAGATGTCTGCCCCCTTGACTCACAGGCAGAGTCACCAAGAGGAATTTTGGCGCCCATTACAGCAACTTCTTGGGGGTCCCCTTCATAGTCGACAATGGCAGAGTCTTATGGGTGAAAAAGCACTAGGCCACCCCCTTTGACAGAAATCCATATTATGCCACACCTTAGTGCCCCCAGCTCATATTATGCAACATAGTATTACCCTCAATTAATATTATGCCATACAATAGTGCCCCCAAATCATATTATGCCACAGTAGTGCCCCCAAATTATATTATGCCATACAGTAGTCCCCCCCAATTATATTATACCACAATAGTGCCCCCAAATCATATAATGCCATACAGTAGTGCCCCCTGTTCATATTATGCCATACAATAGTATCCCAATACATATTATGTCATACAGTAGTGCCCCAATTCATATTATGCCACAATAGTGCCCCAATACATATTATGCCATACAATAGTGTCCCCAATAAATATGCCATACAATAGTATCCCCAATACATATTATGCTATACACTAGTATCCACAATACGTATTATGCCATGCAACAGTGTACCCAATACATATTATGCCATGCAACAGTCTCCCCAATACATATTATGCCATGCAATAGTGATCCAATTCAAGAATGGTTAAAATGTAATCAAAAAGGCATTGCACACAAAAAAGAATATTAATATACCTGATCATGACATCCTGTGTGATCTCCTACTGGGTGCGCCGGACGAGGAGGAATCCGCAGCTATCTCAGGCAGGCAGTCGAGAGCAAGGGACAGAAGGAAGGAGGTGAGGATAAGGAGAGAGGAGGGTTGCAAATGTAGTAAAGTGACTGGTTCCTGGGATGGGGCCAGCCACCGGGAAGCCAGTCATTGTTGGGTTCGGCCACCAATTGGCTAGAGCCAGCCCCATTAGTCAGGCAGTCAGGTCCTGAAAGATAGTAATGGCCAATCCGCCCCTGCTTAGACCAGCCCATCTAGCCATCAGCCCTTTTGGCATTTGCCAGAAGTGTCAGATGGCCAGTCCGGGCCCTGCTTTATATAATACAGCAGATATAACCTTTCTCCTCATGTACAAATTAGAGTAACAACATTTTTTTTAAAAAATATGCACACACACAATCCTATAATATATGCACAATCAATGAAGAAAGCACCCAGAAACGGTAAGCTAGTGCTGAAGACTGTCAACATCATTAGCGTGTATTTGAAACAGTCCCCACGGCAATGCGTCCAACTGAGCATATGCATATTAATGTTCTTTTTCATGCTTTCATTTGAGCCCTCCCAATTGCTTAATATAAGTTGCACAGTCCTCTTTCTCCACTCCTCCTATTATGATCAAGTAGATTATAGTTCAAGATAAGCATGCATTTATCCATAAAGGAAAGTTATCTTACCTCTTTAGATTCATTTTGTGTCTTCATGTTCTCTGCAATAAAATGCACATTTTCTATAACTTCTCTTATCTCTGAGGATAATACTGAATTTGACATCAGATTGTCCACTGATTCCAGGCTGGACCCACGAGTAAGATTACATGCAATTTCTGAGGTATATAGTCTTTTCACTTGCCCACATGGACAGGAGTTCTCCGGGCAGAACAATTGGTCATTACAGCTCCTAGTCTCAGAACTGCTGACGCTATTTATGTTGAAGATATCTACATTTGGTTGTGTTTTTATTTCTTCTTTTGATGGTCTTGCCATGAACATTATCTTTGGAAGCTTATCCAAGAATATTTTCTTGACCCACTGGGGCATTGTGTGTGTTTTGGGAGTTCTGTAATGTACGTTTAGCACAAATACAGTTATAACAATAGAGAGGGTTACAAATATCATTGTAAAAAGTAAATATTCCCCAATCAGTGGGATCACCAGAGAAGTTGAAGGGATAATTTCAGTGATAACCAATAGAAAAACAGTTAACGATAAAAGGACAGACATGCACAAAGTAACCTTCTCTCCACAATCTGATGGCAAGTAGAAAACCAAGATTGTTAAGCAAGAGATGAGAAGGCAAGGAACGATCATGTAAATAGTGTAGAACAACGGTAGACGTCTGATGTATAAAGAATATGTGATATCCTGGTAAATTTCTACACAGCAGTTGTATTTAATTTCGTGCTTGTATCCGGGAGCACTGATAATGACCCACTCTCCACTCTCCCAGAATTCCTTTAGGTTCATCTCAGAGCTGATCATAACTAGATCAATTTTTGCTTTATCATAGGTCCAGGAGCCAAACTTCATGGTGCAATTCTGGTAGTCAAAAGGGAAAAACGTCACATCTATCCAGCAGGAGCTCTTGAATATAGCTGGTGGTATCCAAGTTATATCTCCTGTGTGTTTTAATACTGCTTTGGCTTTGTCATCCACTTGAAACACCCCAACTGCACTAAAGACATAATAATAAATATTTGAAATCAGTGCAAGTTTCATATGTCAAAACTGTTTTTTATTGTTCACCATAATTGTATATTAGCCACCAAATTGCATTGTATACTAGAATTGGAGCCTGCAATGTACATTACACAATTTTACACTATCTACGTCTGCATAAATTACAAGTCACCAGAAGGTGGGTATATACTTTATTGATCATCAGAATAGGGTCTGCTTTCTACGGTTGATACTAACATGGAATCTGTTTTATATATTGGTTACCAGAATGGTGTTTGCTTTGTATGCTAGCCAAAAAGATGCTTCTGTTTTTTATTATTAAGTACAGTGCACATTACTATTTCTCGTGTTTGCTGGGACTATTTCTTTATATCTGTTTTCTACATATATGGCTTTGATATATGTACGCTTGTGAAATAGGTTATCCAAAACGTAGACTCTGAGCTTGACCCATTCTTGTCGAAACAAGCCCTGAAACTATGGGATTACTTTGATTACTTTTAATACCTACGTCCAACAAGTGTTTGTTTCACAAATTTTGTCACTGTTATGAACCTCATTCCTGCTCTATTGAGAAAATACAAAAATAAACAAATCTATAGGGTTTAAGCCACATTCATTTCGGGAGAATTAATTTCAACCTGTGACCAACTTAAACTTAAAATAGGACTACAACTTCCCGACACTATTAGCTTCATTAACAGAGATAAGGTTTTGGTCACGGATTTACTAGGATGTGGTAGTCACTTACACAGAAAACCAAGCAAATCTATGCACAAGAATAATACATTTATATACTGTGAAGTGATTACTTGTTATAGAGAACAATATCTGGCCTCCAGATCTGTGCAGAAGGAACCCGAATATATTCAATTCCTCCATAATGACTTGGATTCCATTTGAGCTTGTAATCATTCCATATCTGTAAAACAATGGAGCAGCCTCATGAACCATACTCTGTACAGTGACATCATTTACTTCATAAAACTGAGCATCTGAGTTGTATTTTTGCAAATTGGATATATTTATGCAAAAAAAAGAGTTTAGTGAAGTACAAATATCTAAAAATATACAGTATATTTGCAATACTATATTGTATTCACATGGCATAAAAAGCAGATATAAACCTGCCGCGTGCCTTGATTTAGGCAAATGTGCCTTTGCCACGTAATCAACCATCAGATGCACCTCGTAAATGACCTCAATAGGCTATTTAGATTGTCATTTCAAGTTACCATGGGATACACTTATTTATGGGTATAGGGAATTTAATAAGGAAAAATCTGAAATGAATGAAATGCAATAAGTGAAACCTCCAATTTTGCATTACCAAATATTTGATTTAGTTTTCAAATGAACTCTAAAATTCGATGTTATAAAAAGTTGAAACTTATAGCTAATGTTTAAACAAAATTGATATCACATTCCCATGAACTAGTAACAGAAAGTTAGTTTTATTGCAAATTCCAATGAGAAAACACATTTCTTAAATTAACAAGAAAGTAATTTACATCAATCTCTATTTGAATAAATGTGCTTGCCCTTCAAATGAACACTATTTGCACATGAAATTTTCAGTATATGTAATAACTGTCTCCTCTCAGCTCCTGTAGAGGGAGCCTATGGACTGAAAAATTATTCCAGCAATTCCACAATTGAATATTTACCGTTTTATTTATTTAAAAAATAGTGTTGACGTTCTATAAATGGAATAAATTAAAAGAGCGTTTTTTAATCTAATTTGAAGTTGCTTTTGACCTTATTTAGCAATAGAAAATATTTCTTTAATTTCATAAGCCACTATTATAAGACATAGTGGGCCTCATTTTTCAAAGCACAAAATGACTGACGGGCAGCGCAAATCTTTCTTTGGACATGTTATAAACCTTGATTTGTGCAAGAGTGCCTATATTTCTGCCAAAGTATATGGGTGTAACCAGCATTATGCCAGCCTCTGCTGAGAAACAGAAGTTTGCACCAGCTGATGGGAGGTGTTTTGCATAGCAGTACAAGTGGCCCTCTTTTGTGAAGTGCACTCTATCCGAATTGCAAAAACACTTTCCTTCTGCAACCGTGTACTTAGATGGTCCATCCAACTCCTGTGACAGAACACACCTATGGTATGCCTGGGTGCAGAGAGGTGGAAAAATCTGAAGAGGCACATAAAGCAGGGATGCAGTCAATCTGTCAACGCTGAATCTGTCCACAATCAGAATGTTGACACCAAAATGTCAACAGTCAGAATGTCGTCAGGTTCAGTGTGTCTACGTGGTTAAAATGGCGACATTGTGACCGTCAAAAAGTTGACAGTCGCAATGTCACCAATGCAAATGCCACCACCAGATGGCAGACCCACCGACATTACAGCCGATGAACCCACCAGCACAATATAGTAAATAATACAATAAAAAATAAATAAAATGTTAATACCTAAATTAAAAAACAAAAACAGCATATCCCCCCCACCCAAAAAAAAAGTGTAACCCTAGTTCTGCCAGCTTAGGCTGGTACTAGCAAAACTAGGGGGGACAAAAAGTGTGGGTTCCCACGATTTTACTAGTACCAGCTCTAGTCTTTGCCAGCTGGTGCCACTATAGCAAGGTAACCCATATCAGGGGGTACCCCTGACATAATGGCAACCAACCCCAGGCTGGTCCGCATGGATTGCCTACGGAGATGGGATCCGGAAAATAGCAGACACCACCTCCCTCGGGGTACCCAGCACCGTGCTGAGGTATCTTCTCACATCCCTGGGCATGGAGTGTGGTGTAATAAAAATATATTTTGGCAAAAACACCATTTTGCCCCGGGTGCACTACAAGTACTAGCAAGCTCAGGCTGTCATTAACAATTTGGGCATGCTGGTGCCATACCCAACCCCAAAGGTGTAGACGTAATATCAAGAGTCCAAACTCCGTTTTAGTCCATTTTAGAACCACTCTTTTTATTAGATAAAACTTTTCTGTTTTTCTCCTAAAATATTGTTCAGTTCCTCATTTATGGCTTAAATTAATTATGAGAGTGCAGGGACATAAACCCTGTCTTTTCACTTTTGTGTCTTTGAAACTTTGTTTTACAATGGACAAAGTACACAAAATCTATAGGATGAGACAGAAGTGGTGGAAATATCCAAATCCTTTGCAAGTGGAAATTACAGTGCACGCCTCCGCACTGCAAGGTATGTCCCTCTCCCCTCCTCTTCACTATCTCAAATTATTCCTCATTCTCCGCTCCATGTATCACCAACTCTTATTTATCTCTCCCTTCCGATTTCTAGCCAAAATGATGCGATTATTGAGCCCCACCTCCACACACCCGCTTCTTCCCTTGGAACTCCCGGAGGACAACTTGAAAAGGTTGGCAAGTATAGTTTACTGTATTGCCCTGTTATGCTATGTTCTTTACTGTCCTATGCTCTCTGTACATCGCCATGGACCCCTTGTGGCATTGTATAAATAAAGGATGACAATAATAATAATAATAATAATAATAATAATAAAGTCATCATCATCAGCGCATATTTGCAAAACACGAGCTTACTAATAGGCATATGTGCGTGTTTCTGCTTCGCTTCTCCAGCTCCAGGCAGGCGTAAGTGCCAGAATCACGCAAGTCTGCATAGGAGCACTGGCATGCATCCATTTTCAGAGCATGCACAGAGAGATTTCACGCAAGATAAGCTGACTTACATCCCATAGTGATTCCTGATGCCGTGCTTGAGAATCACTGATCTGCTGTATAGACTTACTTGATTAATGATTTTGTAATATCAGTGAGAAAAAATAACTTTTCTCATGTTTTCATTGTCTCAATATACTATACGGACCTATTGATGGGTCGTCTGGTAACTTTAATGGCCAGGCCAAGCTTGCTGACAGTATTAGTAAATTGTGAACAAACACTCAGAGAGTTGTGTGCAATTAAGACTTTTACATTTTTATCTACAGTAGAAATGGCAGATCTGTTGCTGGCTATAGCAGTGTGATGGGGGATCTCTCTGTGTGTTTGTTCCTTTTAGGATAACACCACCCTTTCATGCACCAGCTATAGCCTATAAATTGATTGAGCAACTTCCACTTCTTTATTAGTATTAGTAAATTGTACTACGTGTTTGAAAAGGTAAAGTTATAAATCTGATATGCATATATAGATTAGTATATCTTGTGGCCAAATGGTAATAGTTACTTTACAACACTTTTACACTGTTAGTGGATAACCCCCTTTCACTCTAGTTGTATTGTATCCTTTTCTTTAGGTACTTACATGTTTCAGCCAAAGGTTGGTTTCCATAATCTGATTTACTTCATCCTGTGATAATGCATATAGAAAGACAATTAACAATTACAATATCAATGTACTAAAAATTATGAAAGTATATTTAAACTTTATTTTTTATATATTATTGCCAACATTTCCAAGGACACTTGTTAAAGTAAGCGCATCAAAGAATGTCAAGTTTGGGGCTTACCTAGTGAACCTCAGAGCACTACAGGCCCCTCATGACATGTTTCCTTAACTTGGTTATCATTTTTAGGGCTCTTCAATAAATATTACATTTTAAAGCCCAGAAAATAAGAACATTAACTGAGAATTCACTATACACAGGGTAAGCAAACTTATGTGCTACAGTTTTTTTTTAAATAAGGACATTTCTATTGATACAGATTTACAGGAACAAATACTTAAAACCTGGGACTCTCCCTTAAAATTAGGGACAGTTGCCAAATATATTTTATACATGAAAATAAAAGTAAATAGCAGCAATAGAATAAATCATTTTGCTAGTGAAAGAAATAGAGAATACATAGAATATAGAAAATCTGCACAATAACCACAATGCTAGAGAGAGGCAATCCCTGATTATGTTCCACCAGATATTTGGATAAAATTCCTAGGAGTAAATGTATCAAGCTGCGATTTTGAATTTCCAGTGATTTCCTCGGGCGAGTTTGAAATTGCCGATTTATTAACCGGCGATTTGATGTAAAATCGTCGGATATGAGTTTCTTTCAAAATCGATATTTTCGAAATCGCTGCACATCGCGGCCCCGATATTTCCACACTCCAGCCATACAAATCGCAAAATGTATGAAGCTGCGATTTTGCAAACTCATCTGAGTTTGAATTTAAAATCGCCAGATACAACACGCTGCTTTCTGTAGGTGAGATTGGCAAACACATCACTGTTACACTGCAGGGCAATGTTAATATAACACAATGGAAGTTTATTAAATAGACCATCTTTTTTATTGTAGAGGGTCAAAAATGACAATTTATTTTAATAATAAATTAGTGGCCCAAATTAATTATAGAATAAATGTAAGTGTTTTATTTTGTTTTGTTTTTAAGAGTGGCCATTTCATCAGCATTGGGCCAATAATTATATTTTTATGATATATCAACACTTCAAATTTCATGATGGGGAAACCATTAAAAGTACAGGCTTGTGGTATTACAAGTGTTAGCATGCACATGAGCACTTGCCATAACTAGACATGTATTATTATAATGGATAAAGAAACCAGAACAACATTTTGTGCACAAGGTATACTGAAAATCATCCAGTATAGGCTTCATACATGTACTATAAAAAGCATATAGGTTGGCCTGTAAATGAGTATTTAACTTGCTTCTGGTATTGTCCTATCAGTAATAAAACAATAAACGCAATATAAATCATAACGTCCCTTGAGGATTTACCGGCCCAAAACCATCTCTCTGAAGCCTATATTGGATGATTTTTTCATTTTTTTTATACTACACAGCATTTTGTGACTTTGCATTATTGTAGAGACTGGCCACGCATTCCAAGTTTAATTACTAATATCATGGTGCATGAGTACCTGGGAAATATATGATACATTCTGAACTTTATTCATTATTATATTTTTACTCCACTAGGTGTCTTTTCACTGTTATGTATCTCTATATATTTTTTATACATGTACTTTATTTATTCCTGCATTGCATTTAGTGCTTCTTAATAAATATATTGTTTACATAAATTCCGTCTGCCACATCCTTGGTCATTGTTCAGTAGTTTTTGTTGGCGCACCTTTCTATCTCTCCTCTTTATTATTCATAATTTTTGGGGATTGGCAACCCCTGAGATAGGTTGCGACATTTTGTTAGGTTTTATCAATTTTATTTATTATATCAAGCTCATTAGAGTCTGTGTTTTTTATTTCTACCTTCCTTTCAAGGTTCACCTCCTATATAGCCAAACGCTCCTTCTCTGTTTTAACCTTTGGTTACCCTTCTCCTCCATCCATCCATCCTTCCTGTAGGTGTCCAGCAGGGTTCTGACCTTTTGTTCTTTTCTTTGTGCACCTATTTCCTGGATGAACTCATCAGTTCCTTCGGCCTCCAGTACCCCCTCTATACTGATGACACTGAACTCTCTTGGGTGTCCAGTTGCCTCTCTGCCATCTTCTTCTCAGTGGCGGATCCAGGGGAAGGCGTTCGGGGCGATCGCCCCCCCTAGCAGGGCTTGCTGCCGGCGGCTGCACACTATGTGCAGGTCCGTTCGGTAGTGACAGGTAGGGACAGTGTGCTGCCCGGCCGCTCTGATTGTGTTTTAAACACAATCAGAGCATCGGGGCAGCACACTGTCCCTACCTGTCACTGCTGAACGGAACTGCACATAGTATGCAGCCGCCGGCAGCCTCAGATGTCAAAAAGCGGGCAGGGCCTAAATTGCCCCGCCCTAAATCGCCCCGGGTAGAAGAATTCTCTAGATCTGCCCCTGCTTCTTCTGGATGTCCCCTAGATTTCTCAAATCTCAACCTCTCTATCACTGTTGACAATACCACTATCTCATCGGTTCCCCTTCTCTGCTGCTTGGGTGTCATTCTCGACTTCTCTCTCTCCTTTTCCCCTCACAATCAATCTCTTGTTAAATCGTGCCACTTCCAGTTATGTAACATTGCTCACATTTGGCACTACCTCTCCCAAGATTCCACCAAATCTCTTATCCACTCATTGATCATCACTCATCTGGACTATTGCAACCTTCTACATACTGGCCTCCCCCCTCCCATTTGATCTATACTTATTGCTGCTGCTAGACTTTTCTTCCTGTATTGCTGCTCCACATTTGCCCCCCTCTCTACTAAGCTTTACACTGGTTCCCCCTCTACTGAATACTTTTTAATGTATTCAAGCCCACTTCAACTGCTGGTTGCACTACTGAATCCAGTCATTTGACCATGCAATTAATGGCTAGATCTTTCTAATTTGGCCACACACATGTATGTATGTGTATGGCAAAATCTGATGTGATTTGGCTGCTCAGCAGACAGAGTGAGCGGACAGATCGGCATGCATATGGCCACATTTAGGCAGAAGATGTTTGGAGTGAGTTGGTTCAGAAGCAAATGTAATTGCCAACAATATATATGTTGGAGGATAGACTGACAGAGCATAGTCAGATGTAGAACCAATATGAAAATAGAAATGTGATGGGATAAAGCAGTTTCTATAAGAAGACAATTTCCTTCAACAGACAGTCCCTGCGTTAAACAGGCAGACAAAATTCTTGTGCATAACATTAAAACAATAGCAATGTAAACCTTACCACTTTAACAAGCTGGGACAATGACACCTCAAACTGGACAATGACCGGATCAGACACATTCTCCACAGGTCGGATGTATGGATTGTAGTTGTCAAACAACTTTTTATAGAGTTTGTGTTCTACACTGGAGCAAACAGAACCTGGAAGCAAAGCAAGAGAAATTAATAAAAAGGGATGTTCAACAAGGGAATATTATGTGCTAAATGGATTTGAATGTGCACATTTCTCTTTATGGAAAGCTATGAGGTATTATTTTTTATACTAACCTGGTTTCTATGTAAATATTTAAAGATAAAATCAAGTAAAATAAACACATTAAGTTACAATGAGAATGAAATACCATTTTTGCATAAGAGATATTCCCTAACCAATGGCTGGTTGGGCTGGGGGGCAAGGAGGCATCCCCGGCTCGATCCCATAGTGCACTACCTGCATTTTTTTCCCTTTAAAATTTTCCTAGGCTGCTGAGTCAAGTTTCACCTCCCTGGGCTAAAATTTACCAGCCTGTCACTGTTGCTTGGCAAGTGATGCCTGGCAATGCATCAAAAAAGTCTTGTAGCATTGTCTGTATGCAGATAGATATACAGACAAACAGGTAGATAGAGAGGACTATGCTTACCGTTAAACCTGTATCTTCGACGAAACTCAGTGGCAGCCAACAATGGTTTAAGTTCCTCTTCACTTAGATACAGACAGCAAAAGATCACACTAGGAATTTTTATGGCGGCTGCCGGACGCATGCCAGCAATTGGTGCACCTGAGCAAGGAGAAGCGGAGTCTAAAATGTCACAGTTACCCACCAGGGACCCCCGCAAGTAGGTTTGGGCTTTGCTGCGTGGAACGTGTAGGTCGGTCCTCAATGTCAGTCACTGGCGATGCAGCAGGTGAAGAACAGAGTGTTCAATCAATACCAGAATAATCAACGGAGCCAAATCAGATGTCAAAAGAGTGGTCAGGAAAAGCAGAGGTCTAAGCTGTGTAGTTAATGGAGCCAAATCAGATGCCAAAAGTGGTAGTCAGGAAAAGCAGAGGTCAAAGCTGAGTAAACAATAGTAACTAGCAGGAACAGGTGAATGCTGGAGCTGGAACATAAGTGGGTCAATACTCTGGCAACCAGTGGGTGTGGGAATTTGCATGACTGTCTACAGGAGAGGTGAAAAACGCATCCCGTCGCCAGGCAAAGGGCGCACATGTGCAGACCAGCAAAGAGGAAGCTGGAGATTGGTCCCGTTGCCAAGCAATAGGTGCACCTGCCCGACATTGGAAGAAGACGTCTGTCCCTATGACGAAGCAGGTGAGCAGAGACAGTGGCACTCATTCCATGCCAAACCAGAGTAGAAACTTCTTCCAGATCCTATGGTGCAGCCTAGATTAAACAGTTTTTCTTGCATGTAGCAAAGTCTTGATTACTGGATCAGATTGATCCTTACATCTCAGAAGATGACTTTAAAATTCTATGCCATCAAAGCCTAACCCTTAACACTTGAAAAAACACACTGTGTCCTAGTGACGGAGAACTTGCTGCAAAGGTAGAGGCCACAGAGTTTGCCCAACATTTCCAGAGCCGTAGGAAACTATGGCTGCCTTGTCCAAAATGGGAGACTGGCTACCACTTCAACTCCCTCTTGCTTGGTATTCTTGAGGACCCGAGCACTAAGAAGAAATGGATGAAAAACATACCCTAGCTCCAAGGGAATGAGAAGGCATTCACCCCCTGAGAGCCTGGAAGTGGGTGATGAGACAAAAAAAAAATGTTGAGATTGGAATTCAGGTTTTCCTTTACTAGATCTGGGGAATTCAGAATCTGTCCAACCAACAACTGGAAAACATTGGAATTCAATTGCCATTCACCAGGAAGAACTTGCTACTGACTGAGAAAGTCCACCAGAGTGTTTGCATCCCCCGACACATGAAGAGCTGAGAGGGATCTCAGATTCAGTTCCACCCAATGCATTATTTGTGAGACTTGGGCCATCATCGCTGAACTCATGTACCCCTCTTATGGTTCAGGAAAGCAACAACTGTCTTATTGACCGAAACAACCTGAAGACTCCTGTACCACTACTGAGAGGGGAAGTGGTGGACAGCCCTCCATAGCACCAACATCTACAACGCATTGGAAGAAAGTCTATTCTCGGACTCAGTTTAGTCCATACACTGAGAAGGAACAGTTTGGCTCTTTTCCATATTTAGGACTAAGCTGTGGAGCTGAAGGGATGCAATGACTTCACTCAGTCTGAAAATGACAATTTCTGGACATTTACCTATTATTAAGAGGTCATCCAAGTATAGCCGGACCCTGCTTCCTTAGTTCTACCACCAAGGCCACCAGGACCTTGGTGAAAGACCTTGGAGAGGTGGATATTCCAAAAGGCAGGCAGATGAGCTGCGTCTTCCTAGTACACACATTGAGATACCTTAATGAGGAGCAAAGATAGCAACATGGAAGATCTTTCAGATCTATGGAGACCATGAAATCTCCCACATTGATGCCCAGATGGATATACTTCAGCGTCTCTTAAAGTGTTTTGCATCGATGAAGCTGTTCAGGCACCTCAGATCTAAGAGTCTTGAAAGCTCCTGAGGCTTTCTTGGCCAGATAAAGAGGCAAGTAAAAGCATGTGCCTTCTTCTCCTGAGGAAACCTCTACAACTGCCCAGGACTGCAGAAGGGACTGCAAAACTAACTGCCACTACCTATAGAGACAGGAAAAAGACAAAGCTAAAGTGGTGTAGCTGGGCTAAATAGAGGAGGGCAGTGTTCTTTTTGCTGCCTCTACCTAAGTAAAGAGGGATTTAATCCATTGTTGCCTGCCATGGAGTGAGGAAGAAGATAGATAGATAGATAGATAGATAGATAGATAGATAGATAGATAGATAGATAGATAGATAGACAGAAACCCTATTCTTCTGCACACTCTTCACACTATTGGCCTTCGTCACACAGTTCTTTCCATATCCTTTTCTCCACTCCCTCTATCTTTTGGGGGTCAACAATGCTCTGTTCTCAGCCCTCTGCTTTTCTCATGTACACCTGTTCCCTCTGCTTTTCACATGTATATAAGGCAAAGAGAGGAGAGAGAAAGAAATGGATTGTTAGAGCACTCCTAATCCGGTCTGAATAGTTGAGAATATCTCTCATATTCCAGGAAAATACCTGGTCTAATAATAATATGGTGGGGACATATCAGATGGTCCAATAATAGAATTTTTTATTGGTATTATTATAGGGCAGATGCCTTTATTGATAATAATAAGTTAAAAACATATCTCTATTGAGATTGAAATATCCTCTTAATAGATACTAAATAGTATTACTCTGCTTTTCTCTCATTGGATTATATAAACAATAACATACCCCTGCTACTTTCCTAGCTCTACTGTCCGTGGTATTGTTTTATACACTTTTTGCATTTGCTTTTTGCACGTTTATTTTTCTCTTTTATTTCACTTTTTCTATTCAATTAGCAATTTGCCCATGGCAGCCAGTTTTAGCATTCTGTGCTGATTTCTGGAGGTAGTGACTTGAGCAGCTGGGGGGGATAGGCTGGGTAAGTGGAACCCCATCAACCAAGTGCATGTCTGGAACGTGACATCACATTTTCCGCTTTATACTAGTCATGATATATAGGTAATTATTTCATACGTGCATTATTTTCATACCTCTCCAGTCATTTGATGGGGCCATTGTCATCATCAAGTGGGTGGGGAAATGCATAGGATGACAATAATTGAGTCATCATGCTCCTGCCTAGTAGTTGTTAACTCGGTGGGTTGAATTACATGATTTGCCTCATTACAGCATTTTCCAACCCACCTTGCAGGAGAATTGTCTGCTTCTTCCACCTAATTTGTGAATCACTCAGACATTCAGGGGCATATTCAATTGTCGGTGGTACGGTAATAGTGCGCGGAAAAAACGTTATTACGGTAATTTTCACGCTGGATTTCAGCTCGCAGCTCCCTGAGCCATGAGCTGAAATCCAGCTAACTACTACCATAATAAGGGTAGTAGTTTTAATGCCGCAGAAACCCGCGACAGTTGAATATGCTCCTCAGAGTTAGTCACCTTGAATTATTTGTAACAAAATAAATTCTATTTGACATTGGAAAATTCCTCCCTAGGGCACTGAGGGGGGTGGGATGATAAAAAGTAATGTGGCCCAGGCATGCCTGGGACCTGGCCTGAGCTGGAGCTGCCTCAAGTTTTTGTTCTTAGTTTTTGTAATTACTTAGGTGCCGGCGCCATATTTCCAGCGTCTTTTTTTATGGAGGGATGGGGGTCAGGGGTCAGCCAGTGCCACATTTCCTGCATGGCCCACGACCTCACATCTGCTCCTTTGCCAGTGGGCCACAGCTCCTGAGATTCTCTCCACCTCCCCCTGCACATCTAGGATGGACTGAAGGCAAATTAGGTAAGTATGAATACATATACATGTGCTGTCTGTGTCAGCCTTTCTGTCCTTTCCTGTCCAAGCCAGACTTTATGCCCATCCAGTGTCTGCACCTGCCTCTCTGCCATTTCACTGTCTGTGCCAGCCTCTGCCCTTCCACTGTCTGCACCAACCTCTCTGCCCTTCCCCTGTCTGTGCCAGTCTCTCTGCTCTCCACATGTCTACTCCAGCCTCTCTGCCCTTCCCCTGTCTGTGCCAGTCTCTCTGCCATTCCACTGACTGCACCAGCCTCTCTGCTCTTCCACTATCTGTGCCAGCCTCTGCCCTTCCACTGTCTGCACCAGCCTCTCTGCCCTTCCCCTGTCTGTGCCAGTCTCTCTGCTCTCCACATGTCTACTCCAGCCTCTCTGCCCTTCCCCTGTCTGTGCCAGTCTGTCTGCCATTCCACTGTCTGCACCAGCCTCTCTGCTCTTCCACTATCTGTGCCAGCCTCTGCCCTTCCACTGTCTGCACCAGCCTCTCTGCCCTTCCCCTGTCTATAACAACCTCTCTGCCTACACTATCAATGCCATATCCTTCGTGAGCTGACCACGGTCCCTGTCTGGTATTTGGTCATGTCCCTTCAGAGGTGGCGCACACGCTGTTTCATGGGCCCTTACCATATTTTTGCTGCTGGCATGTCGGTAGAAGAGCAAATGCCACGTTCTTTTGCTTGCCCCCCATACCAAAAGTTGCCAGACTTTCCAGTTTGTGTATATAATATGTCACATTCAAAGAGGTGCAACCACATCCCAATGTGGCCATGCTCCTAACATTGTGTGACCACACACCCTTCGTGGCATGCCGCTGCTCCTCTGTGTCATACAACTTCTCTCCTGATCATCTATTGAGGGGGCCTCAAGCAGTTGCTCGTGGCGGCCGTGTGCACCTCTGGTATTTTTTTACAGCTGTAACACTCTGTAAAGCACATTATGTGATAGGGAAACAGCTTATTTTCATTGCTGTGGAAGCATCACAAAACATGAGTAAAATACTGCACATTAGGACTGCATATACCAGGCCCAACAGAGATGAAGAATCTACAGTAAAGCTGAGTACCAGATACACTCTGCTAGAGAGTGTATCTACCAAACAATTATACATAAGATAGCAATTATATTTGCTAAACAGAACCTTACTTTGCACATTTAACACTTAAAAAAGGCCGCAAAGGTAGAATTTTATTTAACAATTTTAGTACTCTGATTTTACTATGTAAAGTCATAAAACTTGACCTTATAGCTCGGGAAATTTCTGAAATGTTAGGGTACAAAGAGTACATAGGTAAAATAAAAATATACTGGGGCCCCAAAACACAGTAAAGAGAGTAAAGACCTTAAATTTAAACAATAGTCTGAAATTGTCCAGTACAGTTATAAGAATATGGATCATGAAACGGCAAGGCTTGGCAATCTACCAGGATAGGAGGGGATTGCATGTGGAGACAACTAGGTCTACCTTCAATTTACCTGCTGTTTGCACCTCATAAAGTTAAAATAAAATGCTTTGTTACGCTAATTGTTTATGATAGATTGAGACATTTAACATATAATGATATTTAACAATGTCTACTTTTTCATATGATAACATAAACAAATGCAGATTTTGCAAACAGTTATGTTTGCATTTAATATTGTCAATACAGCATACTTTGCAATTCACTATCTGCCAGCTAAGGGTAATTGATTCCTGTACTATACAATTTACAAACAATGGCACAGTATATAAGCAAAATGCATAGTATATAAACAAGTCAAGGCAACAGCACAATAGTATGCACCAACACAAAATGGAGTGTTTACCCTAAAAATATATTTTATTACCCCACACCCTCGCCAGGGGTTTGGGAAGAGCCCTAGTGCTTTCAGCATGGGGCTGGGTACTCCTGAGGGGTGCTTTTTTGTTTTTTGCAAACCACAATCACCTAGGCAACCCAGCCCCATGATGACCAGGGTTAGTTGTCATTATGGCAGGGGGAACTCACACTGCGGGCAAAGCTTAGTCCTGGTGGTAGTAAAATCAGCAGGACCCCACGGTTTTTGTCCCTCCAATTGTGCTAGTACCAGCCTAGACTGGCAAAATCAGCGGGACCCCACGCTTTTTGTCCCCCCAATTGTGCTAGCACCAGCCTAGACTGGCAACATTAGGGTTAATGTGTTTGGGGGTTGGGTGTTTCCGACTACATGTTTGTGTGTTTTTTAAAAAAATATTTATATTAACTATTTTGTGCCATACCAACCGACTGTATTGCCAATGAGTCCACCGGCTGCCGCTGACATTGTCCTTTGAATGTCAACATTCACAAGGTCACAATTTTGATGGCAACAGTATAAGTCGACATATTCACCATTGCCATATCATATCTAACCCCATTGTACTGCATACCTTGTTCCATTATACACTACTCTGTAATGTAATTCCTTATACTGCTCTGTAAACTCTGTGACAGTGTACAATGACAATATGTATCATATGTGCAGCTAAATAATAATGTGCCTATAACTGAAGCAGCTGACTCAGGCAGCAAGTTTTGGGGTCAAGCAAAATTAAGTGAACTCAATTAAAAAATGCCAATTTTCTTGATGCAAATGTATAATTGTGTGGTATCTGCCTTGTTGGTAGGTCTAATAATGATTCACGTTTTTATTTGTATTGAAATAAATTATGAATTATTAAGCTGTTTCCCCCAAAAATAATAATGACAATGCATTAATAACAAATAGCTCACACTAAGGTACACACATTAAAGAAACACATAGTATAAATATACAAAATACTGCACATGATAGTTCCATAGTTGCCAGCATATACAAGTTCTGTATGGCATGCACTGTAGGCAGCTAAAAGTCACAGTACCCATAGCGAAATTAAATGAGTGCTGGACACTTTCATAATACATTTCCAATAATGTACACATCATATATGTTACTATGCAGATTAACAAACAAGCAAAAATACAAACTTCCAGGAACAAATGTTTACATTCTGGAATAGGCATGGCAAAGTAAGAAGAACTGTCATCTAGTATTTGCTTCACTGCTATAAATACATTGACTCAATGATGTTTGGATGCTCAACTTTCATTAAAATAAAACATATATTTATTTTATTGTCCTATGTTCTATTTGCTGATAGCTGCTGGATGAATTTATGTAAGTCCTGAGTTTAAGTACATAATTTCTACGCACACCAGATATATTTTGGCAGCTTGGTTTCTACTTTCTACTGCACATAGAACAGTAGTACTTCATCTAACACGTCTGAGGGTATATAATGAACAGGTACGGCCCTGAACATATTATACACAAACTTTTATACACAGACTGTGTATACATATAGTACAATACATACTTATCATTATGTTCTCATCACCTCCCGAGTTCACATATTCAGTGATAGAAATAATAAACCATCCAACCACATGCAATGTGTCCACATTTATACTTGCAGCAATCAAACAGGCATATATACAAAGACATAAAAATATACTAAATGTACTATGATCATTTCTCTAAGATTTACAACCTGATAAATAATAAAGTCACACAACTGAATATTGTAAATATTACTCACCCTTACTTAAAGTCAAAAGAATCATGAAGGTATACAGCCATTTCATTGTCTCGGCCATACCGAAAATAAAGGAAGGTTTTACTGGAGTTAAACACTGGGAGATTATGTGTGAGAGGGGTCTGCACTACAGAGACTTACTGACAATAAAACAGATCTGCTGGTAATGATGTCCTCCTCCCCCAGCAGACCAGAACAGCTGTATGAGTATAGAGGATCCAGGAAATAACACAAGAGAATCGCACATAAGATGTGAATAAAATGTTATGTTGATTTAATGTGTTTATATAACTTAACATTAAAATTTGGATTTTATAGTTGTATGGGATAATGACAAATCTGAGTTAAAGAACCCCAAAGCCTAAAATATAGGTTTCCTTATATAAACAAGCTACTGATAACGTTCACAAACATGCGTAAAAGTTTCCATACCGTAACAGAACAATGTTTGCTATTGTATTTACATTTACATGTCATCGGACATTTTCTGCCAAAGATGGCTATAAGTGGCTGATTGCATGTGTCCATGTGTCCTTTTATGGGTTTACTGTTAGGAAGTTTAGAAGAATGGCTGTGATTATATTATTATACGATTATACTTATTATACTATTATACTATTATTATAACTTTATCTCAAATATCTTCTCTTGGGATAAACTCCTGAAACATTTACATGTTTATTTGTGAATGCTATCAGTAATTCTATTTTATAAGTCAACCTCTATTTTAGGTCAAGTAGTCCTTTACGAAGCACCATAATTTTGAAGATAATGTATCACTATGATTCAAGAAAATCCAAGCAATGCTTCTCAAAAATGGCTGACTTTTAGATTGCAAAATTGTAAGTTGCCCACACATCGATAGACCCAATATTGTTCCAGTTGTGTGACTAAGATGATCCCTCTGATTACAATAAATAAGATTCTGATTAAGTTTTAAAGAAAATCTGTTTGTTGCAAGACCACAGTCTGCTTGATTGGGCAGTCATTGTCTCAGACTCCCACATGATCAGTATGTAATACTGTGATATGCCCTGTTTGCTTATCAGTAATATTCAGGGATTCTTGTTCTGCCTGTGTGTAGCCAATTTGGACTGAAAACTGATCGTTTGCAGGTTGTGCTGAAAAGTCGAGTTTGCCCATGTGTGGGCAGATGTAGTCTCTACTTTGACCAACGCTACCAGAATGGGTAGCAGGTTCAGGTGCAGGTTCAAATGGAGCCAGTAAATTTACAGTTGCATGTAACAATCAAATAATGTCAAATAAGCCATTGAATCAATCAAGCAAAAAATCTCAGCAAATAAAGTAAGGCTGCTGTTCAAAATATATAGGATCACTGTAGAACAGAGTGACAGTGACACAGGCAAAGCTTGTTACAGCATCTTGCTATTTAATAATAAAACACACCACCCTATGCTGTCAAATTGGTGCTGGAGACTTTATTAAGAGTAGAAGTTGGGAGGGGACAGGGAGGGGTCAGTTATGGGCATTTGGGAGCCATTAAAGGTATCCTTATCTTCAACACATGACTTCAAAATGTACTGAAGTTAATCATTTCTTTAGTTGCGGCTTTCTATATGTCTGCTTTGTAAGTGAAAGCTATTTGTATCTTCGATTTGGGGGACATTGACGGCCATCACTGCATCAGCCCCTTTATTTGTCAGCAAACAACAATCTTGTTCACTCCTCCTATGACAAACTTTTTCTGGAAGTCAGAAAATGTTTATTTGTTGTTTTCCTGTTACAGTGTGATGTTGGTGCAGGTTACATAGCTCTTGTGGCTGTTGTTGCCTTCAGGCGCCCTACAGCAAATACAGAAAAGATGAGAATCATAACGGATGAGGATTAATGGCCTAGGCAACCACGTTTCTTGTCTGCAGCACGTTGTCCTGTAGGTCCTTTACAAAGCAATGTCCTTTCAGACTACATACTAAGAACTAGACTAACTAGATTCCAACTAATGTAGTGGATACACTGTGATAGATATTTATTTCATTTTCTCTATCCTTGATTTCTAACTAACTTAACTAATAAAACATGTACATTCAAAATACCCTGCACACATAAACATGCCAATTGTAACATTATTTGGGCTGGTACACAAATAATGTATTACACCCTGCAACTATGCAGTACTCTATTAATAACATCTTAAATTATTGCATACAGTATAACTCTGTTGCTTCTCTGACAATTAGTTACTTGCAGTGGTGCTTTAATAGTGAATAACTGTGTGATATTTCTATGCTGTAATTGTGAATCTTGTTTCATCACAGCCTTATATTATACTATTTCTTCCTTCTATTTAAATTTTTTGGATACATCAGGGCTTTATAACTATAGTCATTACACCCTTTTTTATTCTTAGTTTTTCAATTCCCATGCTACTCAAATTTAAGTGGGGTTATTTGTAGTTAAGTCAGTCTCTATTTCTTTTTTACTAAAGTAAATATGTATTCTGATACACTAATGCCCTTAAGTCACTTACACAATGTATTCTACACTACCATACACTTCTTTTTTTATACAATGTTATTCATCTCATGTACTCTTCAACTAAGGTACTCTTTCTGCCAACTTACAGCCATCAAGGGTCAGTAATCCAAGTTCCAGGGACAACCCAGAATGGACCAGTATCTCAACACAATATTAAATATAAAGTAGTATAGAAGGCAAGTCTATTAATAACGCTATACAGAAATATAAATACATACGCTTTAAAAAGACAGCAGTGAATATATAAACCAGAAATGGGACAAGTAAAGTATGGAACAACATTTGAAACATACTGGCATATTCCATACTGACATATTGCCAATAACAATGCACAGAAAAACTAAAACATTCATTTTGGCATAATGACCATATTCACTTTTGATGGCTACACAATTATTTTGGCCTTTCCTTTTCTAAGAGTAATAAAGAACATGTGATTTGTAAGCTTGCCAAGGCTGTAAAAATAATACATTTTTGCTGCAGGGAAACTTTACCAATTTTTTTCCATCAGATGAACTCTTTATTAGAATTTGGATTGCCCATGTGAAACGCGATAAGAATTCACAGGACTTTCTTTCATGTAGATCAGCATCATTTATCCAAACGCAGCAACTCTACCAAAATGATTAAACTTCAGAACATGCAAAATTGCAAATATCAAAAGCAACTTTCAATTCTATCTTTGATAAAATGAAAATACTGGTCAGTTCCCCATTGCCATAGTTCTTAATGTTTCCCTGTTCCATCTGAGATCTAACTTTAAACACATTTAAGCAGGAATTTATACACATTTTTATTCCAATACTGTCTGTTAAAAATCTGTTATATGTTCCCTACTGTATAATTTTACATAAAATGCTGGCACTTTCTAAATTAAAGGAAAATCATAATGGATTACAATCCAAGTTCTCAAATTATAAGAAACCATTTAGAACACATCTATAATGTTGGTCAGTCATTAATAGGTGTTGATAGGATAAATAGAAAGCATGATCGGGTGTGAGCAAAGTGCTAAATTGTTCAAATTAAACCAGACATCTAGACCATGTCTCTTACTGAGGCTTCATATAGTCAGGAAGTAATTTATTCTGTAATAGCTGTTAGAATGTTACAATTTTCAAAGCTAGGAAGAAAAATAACAGCTCTTTGGGCAGGAAGCTGTTATGCACATTAACAAGATGTAACTAATGGAAAAAGGTCTATTACAAATTGGGTATATTTGCGCTTCTAAAATGTTTGGACATGGCTATTGAGTGCCTAAGAAAGCTAAATCTCCATAAGCTTTGATATTGATTTTACAGCTCCTAACCACAAACCCCCCACCTGCCATAAACTGAAATAACTGCAGATAGAACTCATGTAAATCACAGAGAGTGTATCTAATTATGCTTCTGCTACTATATGTAAAAATAAAAACCACAAATATAGTTTAAGAAAATGGCGTACTTCCCATAGGTCCTTCCTGACTTATCCAAAGGCATTAGTAGGCTAATGGGATTAGATCACATTCTCAAACATATCTGTTGGTCTCATCTTAAAATTACATCTACCAATTTGCAAGCAACATGTAGCTCATAATACATAAAATATTTTTATTTCCCTAGCATTTTAAGCCCTTAAGCGTGTCCGGTGTATGTGGCCTCTGCACATGCACCATTCACCATCATCTATTTAGTGCTACCAATTCCGTAGCGCTGTACAGAGAATATTTATCATTCACATCAGTCCCTGCCCTATTGAAGCTTACAGCCTAAATTCTCTAACACACACACACACACACACATATACCTAGACTAGGGTTAATTTTGTCTGCAGCCAATTAATTTACTAGTATGTTTTTGGAGTGTGAAAAGAAACTGGAGCAAACCCAGGAAAACACGGGGAGAACATACAAACTCCACACAAATAAGGCTCTGTTCAGGAATCAAACTCATGACCCCAGTGCTGTGAGGCAAAAGTGCTAATCGCAGATCAGCCTCAGGGCATGAGTGGGGGACCCGGGTGTGTCCCCTTCACCTCCAGGCCCTGTTGCAGCTGCACCCACAGTACTCCCACTATTGGTTGTATTGATGGAGAGTGAAATTGTAATGTTTTATCTTTGATATGTTTACAAACTGTTTTATAACAACGGTACAACATATATCATTAAGAATAGAGCATACTTGTCAACTCTCCCGGAATGTCCAGGAGACTCCCGAATTCCGGAAAGGTCTCCCTGACTCCCAGGAGAGCTGGCAATTCTCCCACATCTGCCCACTTCCTAGTGAAATGGGCAGATTTCACGTCTCCATTCCCAGAGAATAGCATAATTTTGGATCGCCCCTGTGGTAAAAGGACGCATTTGCGTCATTATGTCACAAGGGGCAGAGCCAAAATGGAGCAAATTGCTAAGCCCTGCCCCCTCACACCTACCTCCACACTGAGACTCCCCGAGGTCAATCTTCAAAGGTTGGCAAATATGAAATAGAGTGGTGGCTGCAACCACTTTCATTGTAGGTTTTCGTATGGGAAACGGCATCTTTTTTTACCTCAATGTGTCTCCTAAGTAAAAGCATCCGTCATTTTAAAATATTAAAATACTAATTTTTATAATAATATGATATTGGTTGTTTGAGCAAATATTTGTTTCTTGGCCTCTGGATTATATTTACTTATCTATATGAAATTCTGTTAATCCAGAAGGAGAGTTTGCTTAACAGATTCATGCTCTGAATTGTACAGTGTCTATCATTATAGTCTAAGTTGTGTGTCTTAAAGTAGCAGATGAAATGTCTCCCATAGGGGCTGTTCAATTACAGGCTCCATGCTCACTAAAAATGTCCTTATGTATTTCAACCCCAGCTGTTCCAAGACACGAACCTTTATTTCAACTCATTAACAACATATGGACACTATACACAATTTAACTAGTTGCTAGTCTGATTGGAGAAAATGCTAACGTAACATAGTAATATACATGGCAGGGATAAAAATATAACACAAAACAAATGATGCTGGCAGAAAATAATTATATTTTTTCTTTTGTGTCAACTGGGGCTACACAACTTATACTGATCCAGAAGCAATTTCTTTGGTCCATGGATAAACATTATGGAACTGACCACTGGTCAAATTGGGCAGGTATATGGTAGTATGCCATACTGCCACTTCTCCTACTGCTTTTAGTTTAAAACTATCAAACTCTATTCACTTACATTTTCCATACTGCAAGAACAGAGCGCAGAACTTGAACTTGAAAGTTCCGATCCTATTAAACTTGAAAGTTCCGATCGTATTGAAATCCAAGCGAACCTCAAGATGCATTTCAATTTGAATCAGGGTGTAAGTATGCTCTGCCTAAACAGTACTTGTTGTATGTTAACAAACAGAACTGAGTGTAGTATGCGTACAAGCATATGTGCAATAAGGTCACATCAGAACGCATACAAAAAATTATATTATAAAATAAATGAACAACTCTAAACAGTAGAATCATTAATAAAAATATATTTGGTTTAAAAAATATATTTATATTTTATCTTTTTTTCCCCATTAAATACATAAATCAAAATGTTCTTCATGCGTACTCTACGTACAATGTGTTTTTATGGTCTAACTTACTTACATACACATGTTCTGTGCTAGCTAGTGGCAGTCATATGCACATGTAGTTTTCCAAAGAATATGCCATGTCAGTCACCACTATCAGTCTGCACTTACACCTGCCCTGTAGCTGGTGAAAATGTTACATGTTACATCTGAAACCAATCATACTTAAGAAAAACCCAGGACTTGAAACAACCACAATCACATTCATTGGCTTAAGGTCCATTTCAGAGCATGCACAGTTATTTCACGCAAGATAGGGCAGGTGAATTGGCTTACGTCCTAACAAGAATCAGGCCCTATATCTTATTCTAAATTTTGTTCTCTGATTTAAACAGAATTGTAAAGCTTGTCCATGCCGGTATTTTTGTCAGTTTGTGTTCTATAACTGCCCACGTTTTAAATGGAAAGACACCTAAAGTAGACCATACTTGCCAACTCTGCCGGAATGTCCGGGAGACTCCCGCATTTCGAGTGAGTCTCACGGACTCCCGGGAGAGTATGGCTATCGACTGCATCGGGCAGAATTTGCTTCAAATCGCCGCGATTCACTGGGAATCGCATTTGGCCATGCCCCCACTGTAAAATGCCGCGTTTTGCATCATTACATCACGGGGGTGGGGCCAAAATGGCGCGATTTTTAGAGCCCCGCCCCCTGCACGCCCACCTTCCCTTTGCAGCTCCTGGATCGTACTTGCCATAAGTTGGCAAGTATGGGGTAGACAGAGGAAGTTATACACACAAAATGTTATGAAGTGCCTGTGAAAAAGGTAGATCCAAACTGATATACAGTGATAAACATGCATCCTTGCCTGGTCACTGCAGCCTTGAAGTTGGATTGGAGTGATAATATGTAATAACAAAATATAATTTATTATAATCAGAGATCTTAAAGGTAGGTTTAATAAATCATTGTATTTAGATAAATATTTTGCCTTGTGTCACTTTGTGAGCATGAACTGCAACAATATTGAAAAGATTGCATACCAGGAAGCAATAATATCACACTCAATATGGTAATGCCATTATTACTGCATTGCAAATTTAAAAATACATATATATGCATAATTGTATAATTAAAACATATAAGCGTATCCCCGTTATTATTTGCGTTGGCATTAGAACCTCTTGCAGTGGAACTAAGAAAAAATACCGATTATACGGGCATAAAAGTGAGGAATCAAGCTAAGTTAGCTCTTTTTGGAGATCACATGCTATTGATGGTGTCTAATCCAACGAATTCAATCCCTGCTATTCTGAACGTAATACAGGAATTTAGTTCTTTCGCAGGATATAAAATAAACTTTGTTAAATCAGAAATGCTTCCACTGGCAGGCGCTCAGGCTATAATGAATAATGCATGCCTTACGTCTCAGTTCACGCTGAGCCATGCTAGAATTAAATATTTAGGATTTTATATTCCAGCTAACCTTCAAAATCTATACGGAGCCTACTACCCAGCTGTTATTAAACAAATTTCAACACTCTTAACCAAATGGCACGATCTTCCACTCTCCCTTCTAGGATGCAATGTGATTACTAAAAGTGTCATTTTCCCAAAGCTGTCTTATCCAATTCAAATGCTTCCTATAGGATTAAATAAGCTAGAAACACGTGTATGTACAAAATTGTTTTCCAAATGTATCTAACATTCTAAAAAACCTTGCATAGCAAGAAGCAAATTGATTCTTGGAAAAGCACAGGGAGGAATCTGCTTACCAGATATAAATTCATTCACGCCGGCAGCTTTATTTCAGTATATCACTGACTGGCTTTTTCAACGTAGCTGTTACACCGACAAAAATTTGGAAAATGCGCTGTTTTACCCATACTCCCCGGCTGCACTATTGCATATGCCTAAATCCTTGATACTACCACAGCTTGATAAAAACATCATTTTCAGAGATACACATAAGGCATGGATTCATATTAATAAGAAATACAGTAGAGATTTCAGAGCTACCAGATTCCTTCCAATCTGGGGTAATCCTGCGTTTCAGCCCAGTTTGGAAAATATCAATTTTCTGGCATGGCGTGTCAGGGGGATAATGGCAATAAAGGACATATTTGATCCGGGTGGCAGGATTTATACTTTTGATCAATTAAGGGAAAAACTAGGAATACCAAACTCTTTCTTATGTATCTCCAACTTAGGCATTACGAAAATTCAAACTTAGATCCGAGAAACTCTGCATAGAACCCAGATGGTTTGGAAAGTCTGCTTTCCTTTTTGAAAACCATTAAGTTTAAAATTAGATTTATATATGCAGATCTGGTATCTACACAACTTACAATCCCCTGGAAACGGACAGTGGAAGCTTGGCAAAAAGATATTATCAGTATAAGTGATCCAATTACTTTAACTTGCCATTTGGAATCCATTTGGAAATCACTATCTACTGCTCATCTCCAGGAAGTACATTTAAAGGTGATTCATAGCGCATATATACCACAGACAAGACGATGTTTTATGGTTGAAGGGGAGACAGGTCTCTGTCCAAAATGCAAAATCTCAAAGAGTGGACTGGTTACATAATTTTTGGGGCTGCAGGAAGGTTAAGAAATACTGGTATAAGGTTGTTAACTTTATTAATTTCACTTTTAAGATAGGGGTTACATTAGCCGCAGAACCTCTTTTGTTGGCTGATTTTAGTAATTGGAAAGATTTCTTACCGTCCTCTGATGTTTTAGCTGCTCTGACGGTAATAGTTATGGTAGCAAAGAAGCTGATTTTGCAATACTGGACATCACCTGTGTCCCGACTCTAGGAATGCTCAAAAATGAAATTTTGGATATTGTATATTTGGACAGGAGAGCCATTCTCTCAGATAGAGAAAAAGGTGAGTTGAGGTACCAGAAAAAATGGGGCATATATATTGAATCGCTGGAGCCTTTTGTTCAACAAAACATCTTTAAACTATTTGAATATACTACCTGGTACTTACTTAGACAACTAAGTTAAAAATTTAGACTAATAAATGTGACAGTTCCAAACTGGTTGAAAAACAAAACCTAAAATTCCGGAATCTAAAATTTAAATTTCAATTTAATTTGTTTGACTTTTGAAATGTCAGGAGGATAATCCCTTAACAACAGTTTATTGATAGATAGATAAAGGTTTGATCTATATCCTTTATTTTATTTTTATTAACTAAAAGACAACTACTTTGCCCCCTTCCCCTTCATCCCTTCCCTTCCCATGTTTCTATGTTTCCTTAAAATTGTGTTTTTTTCAGCTTTGTTCTTCAGCTGATAATGGTCCTTATCAAACAGTTACATGCACAGGTGAATACCTATAAGGATATTTACAATGCTTCCATATAATCATAACAGTACAATTACTTGGTCTATGTTTATGTTTGAGGTTGAAACCTGATGCCAAATGGTTCTAAAAATCCTAACTGTATTTGAACTCATCAGAGTATGTAACCAATTTTTCATACAATGTACTTGTCATTTTTTGTTCTTCTTTGTTCAAAAATGTAAGAAAAACGAATAAAACAGATTTAAAAAAAAACAAAAAAACAAACATATAAGCATTATAAAACAGTATAAATGATCTACAGATTTTATATCAATACATATGAATGAATGGGACAAGCAGCAAAATTAAAATTGTTAATATTATTTATTTATTCTTATTTATTTTTAAATGATTTTCCTTCACTCTCCATGCCTAGGAGCATTTCTAGTTTGCAAAGTTGTCTCTAAAAACTGGAAAGTCGATGTGCACCTTGAAGTGTGTGAACCATATAGGTTTGTTGATGCAAACCCATTTATTTAATTCGTGGAGTGCATAGAGTGTGCTTTATAATGAGGTCCTTAGCAATCTGGGTTGTCACATTTATATTAGTTAGCAGTCCGTAACATTTTCTCCATCAATGAGAGGAGTATTCCTTGAAAAGTTTGAAAGAATATGTCTCATTTTCTAGAGCAATGCTGTAACCATTATGATTGAAATGAGATAAAGTTGCATTTTTAGTGGCATTAATTGCACATAGCCATTGTGACAAGACTGAGCACCACAATGGGAATATTGAGCCAATCCGGTTTGTCAATCAGTGGGCCAATTGGGCTACATTGGCCCACCTAGTTTATTTAATGTTACTAGGTGGCCAGATCCAGCATGTTGTGACCAAAGAGGAAGAGGAAGACTGCCAACAGGAAGTAAGGAACAGCTGTGGACCATGACATGTCACAAAGTAGTGGAAGGGGTTAAGAACAGGAAGGAGAAGGACTTAGAGTGATGTTGAATAGCCGTACTCTATCAGTGCCAGAGGCGATTGCTTGAACCAGGAACCTGCTCAGTCAGATCGGGTGCTGTATCTTTGGGACTGATTTGTCACTACTCCATCGGGAGATACTCATAGATTATTGGGAATTGGCGAACCTACATCCTTAGGTAAACTGATACCCAGAGTTCCACCAAGCTGCCAAAGAGTTCGGCTGGCATCAGCAAGTACACAGGTCCACCAACTGGATCGGAACCCCTGGTCCACTAGCCCACCTTGATTGTTCAACTAGGGACTTTGTTCCGGGAGTTTGTGACTGTTGGCACTCGGCTGTGAGTTAACCGGCTGGGGACTTTGTTGGGGTTTCTGCTGAAACTTTTTATATTTGGTGGGGGAATACTGTTTCATCTAATTTGTATGTACACATTTGATAAATAAAGAGGTTATTATCTCTTTTTTGCCTTCTTACTTGTGTGATCTGTGAACTTAGAGGGCCGGGTACCTACAGAACTACAGTTACAACCTCTGTGTCCTCACAGCCATTTCTAATCCACAAATATACTTTCAGGTTTGCATACCCTAATTGTTTTATTGAGGGCATCTCTTACCTGTTTATGGAGCACTCTCCTCCCCAGTTTGAAATTCCCTATTCACTACTAAAGGAGAGAAATGTAGATTTACGTTATGGAATGTATGCAACAGATGCCAGGTATGGGATTTCCAACTAATCACATCATACTCAATAGCAGCAAATCAGCTTTATGATATTAAAGTGGAATATGTTAGGAAGGCTTTAGAGCATCGTTACTCCTGTTTTTGAAAAACTTGGTGTCTCAGATGCAAGGAAATGTCTACTCCAAAATGGACATGTCCTGGGAAATAAATATAAAGGAACTTATTTGTCCAGGGTTTCTATCTGTTATCAAACCAGATTATGTTAAGGTGGAAAAGATGTGTCATTGCTTATTTGGGGTTAGGAATGTATAGAATTTCATCTGCAAAGTCTGTGTTATTTTATTTCTGTTTATCCCAGAATGAGCAACATTGGGACAGTCTAGTCCCTCCAGTTTGATGGTAATAGCTGGGTATGTATAATCTCCCCACTCCAACAATGTTAGTATCCAACACCACAGGATCTCTGGGATAAAAACTTGCAAAGTTCACCAAAATATTTAGCTTCACAAATGTCCCAGTGATGTTGCTAGCTGTCCAAATGTTATCTATTTGTGGCAGGGATTAAGGTTACTGACGCATTTGACTGCAAAGCACTTTCATCAGAATAATACGTTTTAATTCTTTTGATTGTGGTATGTAAGTGTCAAATATCCAATCTATTTGCTGTATTGATTAGATGCTTACTGTGTCATCAGCGTTCGTCAGGCAACACATGGGAAAAGACCACATAGGGGAAGATCTAATTGCAGACAATGTGGTGCACGCACATCACACTGCACACATTGCCGGTAATTATGGCAGGAATCTCTGCTCATTTTTCTCAGCACTTTCATGGGGTGCAAGGAAAAATTAGTGGATATTCCAGCCATAACAGTGGCGCAAGGTGTTTGTGTGGAATGTTCTGGAGACACTTGGCGCCAAGTTGAAACTCCCCCATATACACATAAAAATATGTGATATAGTGAAGATACAAAAAATATATGATAAGCTATATAGATGTATAAGTAACACTTTAGATCTTAGCATTTACAACTTTTTTTTTCACAATTAAATTAATGAGTCTGACTTGTGAATGTTTGTTGACACACTTCCTTGTAAACATCTGAGTGTTCAAATGAAACCAAAAACAACTTTATGTAGAGTGTTCAATTATACACCCACTACAGCTTAAAGCTGGGTACACACCACAGGATTTTCATCCAATAATTTGACAAATCAGCCGACATCCTACAGTTTGGTCAGATATTGTGTGAGTGTGTATAGTGACACGATGATCTAAAGTCGTCCCAAAGTGCCGATCATCGTTTCATTTGGTTGGTTGTACTGTTTAATATTTTCCGATCAATCACCTATCGATCATGTAGTGTGTATGCACTCATGCTGACGATCTCTATAAAGTTTACAGGATCGGGCTGTTTTCAGCTGATGTTAGCACTGAATGTCAGAGTGAATAAATGTAGAGAGTGCTGTAGAAAGAATAATTCATTTGTTCGTTCTGAGACAGAATATTTTGTTTCAGAGTCACAGATGTTAACGAAATTCGTTAGGACATGTGGATAGCTATAACAAGGCAGTTTTAATCAGTTTGACAATATAACAGTAGTGAATGAATGAATATTGTGCTGTCATTCTCTGGACTAGAGGACAAGATAAAGGACCAGATGAATAACACAGATCTGAAGGTAAATCGTGTCAGTGTGTATGCATGAATATCCAGACTGATCAGATCTTCAGTCGTAGGTATAATCGTTTGAGATAGCACATCGGTCAGAAAAATTCTTCAGTGTGTACCCAGCTTAAGTTAGATGTTCAAGAATGTATACAAAATGTTTAGTACAAGTTTATGTGTTTAGCGGCTCCTAATATGTCCAAAATTATTGAGAGCCCATATATCCTAGGTTCCCAAACTGTGCGCCGCGGCTCCCAGGGTTGCCGCGGCGCTGTCACAGGGGTGCCGTGGACAGGAAGAAAAGGAAGGAAAAAGAAAAACAACTACTTACCAATCCGGCGGCGCCCGGGACCCAGCATCCTCCTCCTTCCTTGTTTCTCACTGAATGCTGGGCGTGACGTCACGCCCGGCATTCAGTGAGAAACGAGGAAGGAGGAGGATGCTGGGTCCTGGGCAACGCCAGATTGGTAAGTAGTTGTTTTTTTCTTCCTGTCCACGGCAGGGGCACAGTGAGGGGCAGATGCTGAGGGGACAGAGCGGGCAGAGGCTGAGGGGACAGAGCGGGCAGAGGCTGAGGGCACATCAAGGGGCAGAGGCTGAGGGGGCAGAGCGGGCAGAGGCTGAGGGGACAAAGTGGGCAGAGGCTGAGGGCACAGCAAGGGGCAGAGGCTGAGGGCACAGTGAGGGGCAGAGGATGAGGGGACAGAGCGGGCAGAGGCTGAGGGCACAGCGAGGGGCAGAGGCTGAGGGGACAGAGCGGGCAGAGGCTGAGCGGGCAGAGGCTGGGGGGACAGAGCGGGCAGATGCTGAGGGGACAGAGTGGGCAGAGGCTGAGGGGGCAGAGGCTGAGGGGACAGAGGCTGAGGGGGCAGAGGCTGAGGGGACGGAGCGGGCAGAGGCTGAGGGGGCACAGTGTGTGTGTGGATGTAGGGGGCACTGAGTGTGTGGATGAGTGTGTGGATGCAGGGGACACTGAGTGTTTGGATGCAGGGGGCACGGTGTGTGGATGCAGGGGGCACGGTGTGTGTGGATGCAGAGGGCACAGTGTGTGTGGATGCAGGGGGCACTGAGTGTGTGGATGCAGGGGGCACGGTGTGTGGATGCAGGGAGCAAGGTGTGTGGATGCAAGGGGCACTGAGTGTGTGGATGCAGGGGGCACGGTGTGTGGATGCAGGGAGCACGGTGTGTGGATGCAGGGGGCACGGTGTGTGTGGATGCAGGGGGCACGGTGTGTGGATGCAGGGAGCACGGTGTGTGTGGATGCAGGGGGCACTGAGTGTGTGGATGCAGGGGGCATGGTGTGTGTGGATGCAGAGTGCACGGTATGTGTGAATGCAGGGGGCACTGAGTGTGTGGATGCAGGGGGCACGGTGTGTGGATGCAGGGAGCACGGTGTGTGTGGATGCAGGGGGGCACGGTGTGTGTGGATGCAGGGGGCGCGGTGTGTGTGGATGCAGGGGGCACTGAGTGTATGGATGCAGGGGGCACGGTGTGTGGATGCAGGGAGCACGGTGTGTGTGGATGCAGGGGGGCACGGTGTGTGTGGATGCAGGGGGCACTGAGTGTGTGGATGCAGGGGGCACTGAGTGTGTGGATGCAGGGGGCACTGAGTGTGTGGATGCAGGGGGCACGGTGTGTGTGGATGCAGGGGGCACATAAGTATTTCTGTTCTGACCTAAATATTTATTACGTCTTTTTGACTACTTATAAAACGGGACTGCTCGGCAATTATTTTGGAGGGGTGCCTTGAAAAAATTTTGGAGACTCTAAGGGTGCCGCGAACTGCAAAAGTTTGGGAACCACTGCCATATATCATAAACATACATTTCTGTTAAAAAGCTCAATGTTATTATAACATATCAGAAATAAAAGATGTATCTATTTAGTTTAGATCGAGTAGAGAAACGTACATAAAAACAATTCAAACAAGAGGAATATTTATTTATAAGAAAGATTGAATGACAGTGTTGAGACCTCAAGCTACATATGTGTTTCATACATAGAGGGTCTGTGATTTACAGATGATAGAGCTGTCTAGCTTACAGGTCAAAATTAAAATAACCAAGCACAGCCACTTGTATTATATTACACTTATCCTATAGTTAAAGCACATATAGCCACCTATTTTATCCTGATAACATAACAATGTAGCAAGCTCTCTCTGTTTGCTGATGATATACTCCTCACGCTTCAGCAGCCGAGAACATCTTTGCCCAACCTGTTCTGCCTCCTCGCGAGATACGGGGGTCTGTCCGGGTATAAAATCAATATAACAAAATCTGAAGCCCTGTTTCTGAAGGACCACCCTATTAGCAAAAGCACCTTGGCGTGGTGGGTGGCTTCAACATACATTTGCAAATGTGTGCAACTGAGACTTTTGCATTTTTATCTACAGTAGAAATGGCAGATCTGTTGCTGGCTATAGCAGTGTGCTGGGGGCATTTGTCTCTGTTTTTTCCTTTTAGGATAACCCCACCCTTTCATGCACCTGTTATAGCCTATAAATTGATTTGAGCAACTACCAGTTCTTTATTAAATAAAATATGCATTATGCTTTATTGATATACATTAAGAATGGGAAATGATCATAGTTCATCCCCATATTTATTTGAAACAGCGAAATATTTAAAAAGGAAAATTTGGAAATTCTATAAGATGATTTGAATGATATTGGAGTTTGTTAGCCCCATCACCTGAAATCAAGCTGCCAGACAACAGAACTCAAGAGCTGCAACAGCATCACCCAGCTCAGAGGAAAAGGCTCAAGCTACTAGATCATCAAGGCTACCCAGCCAGCCTTTTGCCTCTGGAGAGCCAACATATTCCATCAATGCAGAGGATGTTGTTTCCAGTCAAACTGACACTGTGGGGTTGCCCAGTAATGCTTCTGTCCCTAATAGAATGCCAGCTTCAGTGGTATATAGTGATGACCACCATGACCTCCCGATAACTGACCACATCCTGACTGCCCCTAGTAGCCCTAATGAGACCCACCTGTAAAGTGTCCCAACCTAGTAGAGAGAGAGAGCCACATGAGAGAATTCAGGGAAACTCGGCTCTCTAATCCATCTCTGGAAGGCATAAGGTTCAAAATTTTCAGTGACATTTCACACGTGGAGGTATAAAGGATGGCCTGGCACAATGGTTATTTTACAGGGAAACCAGGAGGGTAGATGGGGATAGGTCTGTCAGGGTAGAAGTTCAATTAGTGTATCCAAGGAGCATTCATGCACAACTAATTGTCAATTGCCTCTAGCCGGACACGAGGAGAGGAAAAAATTTCAGTGGACTTCTATTCAGTGATAGTAAGATGTTCCTGAGGCCCATGGAAACTCAAGAAGAACAGATTTTAAGAATTTCTAAAAGGCAATTTACTCAGTATGGAGAACTCATATTTGCAAATGAAAAGGAGCTGTTAAAACATATACAAATTGATCCATCAATGGTAGTAATGAACAAATATTTTAGAATTTAAATTATAGTACCCACGTCTGTTCTATAACATTAGTGGCAGCACTTGAAACCAGGAAAGCATCTGAATAAAACATCAGAATACAGCATCTGAACAATTATGTTCATTTAGTAGGGCAGCACAGTGGCCTAGTGGTTAGCACGTCTGCCTCACAGCACTGGGGTCATGAGTTCGATTCCCGACCATGGCCTTATCTGTGTGGAGTTTGTATGTTCTCCCTGTGTTTGCGTGGGTTTCCTCCAGGTGCTCCGGTTTCCTCCCACACTCCAAAAACATACTGGTAGGTTAATTGGCTGCAATCAAAAATTGACCCTAGTCTCTGTCTGTCTCCCTCTCTGTCTGTCTTTGTGTGAGTGTGTGTATATATTAGGGAATTTAGACTGTAAGCTCCAATGGGGCAGGGACTGATGTGAATGAGTTCTCTGTACAGCGCTGCGGAATTAGTGGCGCTATATAAATAAATGATGATGATGATGATGATGATTTAGTAGAGACTTTACTGATTGGAAAGTTGGTAATATATAATAGGATGACCTCTCCATCCCCAACTCAGCATTTATGTTTTCATAATAAAAGTAACTGGTATAGACACAAGGACTGGACAAGTGCAAGTTAACCTGTTGCTCTTTCATTGTAGTATAGGTCTGAAAGGTGCCTCTATCAAGTAGTGCATGAGTCGACAGGTCCTAGTGAGGAGCAAATACAAGGGGAGAGGGGCATCTGATTAATGTGACCTCAACAAAATAACTGTGGTATGGGACAGTGCATAATCATGTTCATTGTTCTGATAATACTATGGCTTTGTGTTTCATTTTGATTTGGGGTGCTTGCTATCTGAGTGGAGACTTCATGTTCTTTCTATGATTGTGTGAATTTCCTCTGGTGCTCTAGCGTCCACAAATAGTCCAAAAATATACTGGTTGTTTAATTGGCTTCTGAATTAATCTGATTGATTTCTGTAGTTGGGATATTCAGGCTAAAGCTCCACTAGGAAAAAGACTGGTGTACCTGAATATTATTCCTTCATTGTACAGCTGTACTAAATATGTTGGCACTATATAACAAATTAAATGTATGAAGTTCATTTCATATACCAGGGTATTTGATGCAACAATGTCCCTGCATCAGTTTGTCAGGAGCCTCACATCATTACTCTGTGCTCTACTATTCTTCTCCTTACATAAATGACATTGTCCCATTAATATATAGTCTACCCTGACAAAAATGGTCACAATTGGACAGGCCACTATCTCCCACAAAGTCAGCACTCACCCCCTGAACTATGCAGTGATGTTGTAAGGATTCATTAGTTATAGTTATTTTTCTATGCTTACCCAATTGGCAATGCACAGACATGCAGGAGATGAATCATGAAAACAACTAAGGGGATGCATGAAATTAATTTCATATAAATGTTTGTTTGACACTACAATCTTCTTGTAGTTTAATGGTCGCCTCACATCACTACTTTTGGTGCTATTCCCTCATCATTTCACTCTCTAATGCTTAAACTGAGGCTTCCCGATTGCCTCAATTCTTACATCAGGATTCTACCACTCACATGCATCTTGCTTCTATTACTGAACACATGAGTGTTTTACTGCTCCCCACATGGCTAGAAAGAGGAACACATGACACATTGGGACACTCTATGATCCCATAATATTAAATATAAACGCAATATTCTTTATTTGTACATTCTTAAAAATGAAAAAAGGAGAGGATTCCCATCATTTCCTGAGCCTATTAGCAAAATATAAAAACCAAGATAGTAAATGTGATATAAAGTGAATAAAGAAGATAAGTGATTAAAATGGTAGCCCTGCCACCAGTCTTGCTGTGTAATTCTCATATATTATGATAATGTATATAAATAATTTATATACATTATCATAATCTATGATAAATGAGTAAATTTTCTCCTGGACAAACCATATTGAAATAAAGGGGTACAGTTTACCAGTTTATTATTTTGCACATAAGTTAAATATTGGCTGTTTTTTCATGTAGCACACAAATACCTGATAGCTTTATTTTTGCACTGAACTTTAAAGTTGATCTAGGACAGGCTCTACCCCACCTTTAAATCTGTCCCCACATTTTAACTTTACCTCCCTCTCCAATGCAATATGCTTTTGCCAAGGTGTAAAGTTACTCCTTTTTTTTTGCTTTACTTTCCTTAATGAATCAGGCCCCCTGTGCTTCAGTGAATTATCCAATGATCTGATTGGCTACAGGTTGTTACACATACTTATAAACTGGTCATATCTGGAGCAGTAAGAGATGAAGATTGAAAACAAATAGGTACTGTAACCCTAATTAAACACACCTTAAAATGATTAAGGTATGAAGAAATAGTTGTCGTTATCATATTGTATTAGTTTATTATATTTTATGTGTATAATACAGCTTGTCTTTTGAAAACAGTACAAGAATTTCAAGATCAGTTTTCCTTTTTTATTTTTCTTGGAAAAAGTATTCCAGACTATCTATTAAAATCAGTGGTTTCATTTAATGTTACTAATGTTTTATGTATGTTTACTTGTTCTCTATTGTTTCACTTTATACCACAACAATACAGGCCCACATTTACATTACCCTTCCACAACCAATAAGAAGTCTGTTTCTTATGCTTTTACATTGCACACCTTGTCAATATCTTGCAATATGATTAGCTGGACAGCAGCAACAGCCAACCAATCCAGTGTCTTTAACACCCTGACACAGAACTGCTCACTTCAAAAGGTCTCTCGTTTATGAACGACTGAGGATTGAGATGCTGTATGTTTATTTCAGAGAAATGGTATGACATGCATAGTATAAGGTGTTAGTGAAGCAATCATTAAAGTTGCCAGTCACATAGTTTGCCTCATATAAACACGCTCTGCCTGTATGTAGTCTTGTATAAAGCAAGTGTTAGGAAATATGTTTATATCAGAAGTAAACGGGTTGTATCACTGTTTTGCAGAATTCACATGTTGTAGGTTTATTCATGTTGATTAAAACAATGGCAATATCATTGCTGTGTAGTGTGTCATTTACAAGTAATTGAAAAATGTGTAATGTACTTTTTTGTTTTTTTGCTTTTATTTTAGCTTTTTCACAGTTTCTATATTGCAAGGTTTTACTGTTGGTCAAACGCTTCCTATATACAGCATTTGTAACATTAATCTCTGCAGGCTAAATATGTTGCCACAATCCATTAAAGTCTTGCAGAGGAGAAAGCAGCATAAAACATTAGTGAATGTAGCACTCTTCTATAAAGAAGTAAAATGCAAGTTGTGTAATATTCTTATTCTGCACAAAACATTTTTAAAGCAGTTGTAGTTATACCGTGGAACAAACAGCTGATTGTTCTATTTAACGCTATTGGCCGGGGAAGGCTGAAGCGGCAAACATTCCAGTACAAAGCGTGTGACAAGTAATTAAATATCAGGCCATCCACCTAAGATACGGGGTCTATTTATCAATAGAAGAAAACCTCTATTTAGGTATTTTTACTCATTATAAAAGCCCTGTGACTGGTGAAACTATTGCTGATGGTATCCTTTGCCAGGGGCCACATGAACCTTATTTAACAAGGACAGTGATGGTACAATGTGCTGGGGACGATAAGCAGCAACAGAAAATCTTCTTAGCGGAGGGGTCTTGGTAAATAGACCCCATGGGCATTTCCTGCTTCAGTGTCTTGCAGTCAGGAGCAAGAATGGATTTTTCAACCAGGAAAATCATATTTTTAAATAACTTCCCTGTATGTTGGCCATGTTGAGGCAGAGCTTCTAGTTATATGGTAGTCATGGTAAGTCATGACTACCATAGCGGACGAAATTACTGGTGGTTTATCTAGGTCAGAGGTTGACAGCTCTCTCTTGCTACTTAATTGAATGTATTAAAAAAATCCTGTTTGCTTTTTTATTTTCTCATTGTTCGCCTTTAATGTAACTACTGTACATTACACTAAAATGTGGCATTGAACTGTTTTATTGTATTTGATTCATCAAACTTCTTTATCATAGAAAAGTTGGCTAAAAAGGCAAATCAAGTCCAAACATTCCAGAATAAGCTATACCAAAAAGGAGTTTCCTAAGATCTCCATGGATGTATTCATAAAAAAGAAAATTGTCAATTATCCTTTGGACTCCAGCAAGGATATAAATTAGGAAGCATTGTTGTTATTACAGTAATGTTCTTTAGATTTCTGCCCACTAATGACTTCCAGATGGTGCCTGGTTTTGCAGAAGAGGCTGCATGAAAAGTCCAACAGTTCCTGCAACGCAAACAATGATAAAAATCCATAGAAACAGTCTATCCACGACCATGGCAACATACTTCCAGTCTTCGATTATCTAGAAGAGACATGAATATATGTGTTAATATCAAGAGCTCCACTGTACCCCTAAATCTAGGTGTTGAGTAACCTTAACAGGAAGTCATTTTTATAGTGAGATCAATCATATGTACAGCAGCTGGTGGTGTGTTATGTAAATATTTTTGTGTGCCTGACTGATAGAAACCATAGTTCTTTTTTTTAGTTGAAGTAGCTGATATTTTACATGTTGTGTTTAGAAAAAAAAACAGTAGATATCTTTTGTTAGGTTTCGTTAATATTCAGAATGTAATGTTGATAGGCCTGCTTCCTTTAATAACAAATTAAAGGTGATGTACATGTCAGTGAATATGATTGTTTTTGACACAAATACACTTTCAGCAATATTTACTAAAGCTTGAATTTCCATAAACTGGAGGGAATCAATAGAACACAGAACATTTGCTGAATGAAAATGAGTTCTAAAGTTATTGACATCTCACCCAATAAAAATTGACAGCTTTGTATATCTTAGAAATGTAATTAATTTCAGCCATATAGTAACATATGTGATATGTGTGCAAAATTCTATACACATAATAAATGTTTTTACTATACGACTGTTCACATGTATGTGGTGATTTAATTATATTTTTAATATAATATTTATTTAGATTATGGAAATTCTCAGTTTCATTGCAAGTATTTTCCAGTAAATATGAGATTTGTCCAGGGCTCGTTTATTTATACTATTTTTGGTGCTAATTGTTACAATTTAGTAAGTAGATTTACAGTAGGAAAGATGTGTAAATAGTGTGTATTGTTAGCAAGTAAGAACCCTCCCCAATCGCGTTGCTCGTTGTGTGGTGTTTGTCTGTGACATCATAGCTAAGCTCTACACTCCCAGTGTAACACTGACATGAAGGAGCAGCAGCCAGCGGTTACAGATGTAAGTAGCTGCTGGCTGCTTTCATTTGTGTCAGTAGCTGGTGCTCAGTGTTGGGGCACTAGGGGTATTAAAAACAATGGATGAGTGGCATTATGTCACTTCATCATCATCATCATCATTTATTTATATAGCGCCAACATATTCCGTAGCGCTTTACAATTGGGGACAAACATAGTAAACTAATAAACAAACTGGGTAAAACAGACAAAGAGGTGAGAAGGCCCTGCTTGCAAGCTTTCAATCTATTGGACAATGGGAGTTTGACACATGAGGTTAAGTCAACATTTGCAGTCGGCCCAGCCAGACTGCAAAGGTAAAAGTGACTCATAAGCTAAATAAGCTAATCTTATCCAGTGAATGAGGTGTGCCCTAACCATTGGAGCTCTGGGCAACTGCCAAGGTATGCCTAATGGTAGCACTAGTCCTGGGCCTCGTACATTTGTGCTATGAATTTAATTAGGGTGTTATATATTATACTTTCTGTTCTTCCCACATAATATTTACTCTAGGATACTAATTAAGACATATTCAGAGAGTGAACACTTTGGTACACTCTGTGTCAGAATAGCCTCTAAGCAGACAGCAGAATTAGATCATTCATTCTCATGCCACAAACACAAGCTAGGCATGTGAATGATGTGGCCTGTTTAATCAGATGTTACAGGCTGAATTACTTTTTAAGTACTTGAGTTATTATGTGAATGTCATGTTGTTGTTGTTTTAGCAGCATATGGACATAAGTATGTTTCAGTGCCTTTAAGTTTGTTATACAGGGAAAACAGACAAAAATAAAAAATACCCATTTCCGAAATGATTACAAAAGGAACTTTTATATAATTATTTCAACCCCAGAAATTTCTGATCCCTTCTGTTTCCTATACTACCTATACTAAATAACAAGTCTGCTGCACCTGACAAATTGGATTTTGATTGATATTATTATTGTTATTATTATTATTATTATTATTATTTTATTTTTTTATTTGTATGATGCCACAATAGTTCTGCAGTGCTTTACAGTAGGTAGGACAAAATAGGTAAGCAAAACAAGGGGAATGACATAACATAATATGAAATCTGATAACATGGAAAATACAGTATGATGTAATTGGCATGACATAATATAACAAGTAAAAGATACAGGGGTAACAGAGAATAGGTTACATGGCAGAATGCAAACATGCACAGGATAGACAGAAAACAAGCTTGAGGGACGGAGTAAAATACCGTGCATGGGATGTAGGTAAAAACTATATTGTGCAGGAGCTGGCTGGCAAACTTTAGCCAGAGGGTCGAGACTCGATTCAGCAGCCTATTAGGAAGATTTTAAAGGGAAAAAAGATGCAAGTATGACCAGTGCCCCAGCCCAAGTTAGCCCCACTATGGGACCGGCCCGGGGAACAAATGTCCCCCTACCCCCCAGTCCAGCCAGCCCCTGAAATTGTGGGACGTAAGGCACATGTACAAGAGAAGAGAGGGGGGGGTGGACATGGAATGGGAGGGTCCTGCTCATGAGAGCTTACAATATAATGAGAGAATGAAACAAGTGAGGGTAACATGGAGAACAGAGGTATAAAAGGGATATGGGAGGGCGTAGGTGGTGGATTAGTAGGCTTTCATGAACAAGTGGGTCTTAATGGAACTTTGAAGCTTTGCAAGCTGAGGAAGAGTCTGATAGTACAGGAGAGAGTGTTCCAGAGATGGTGAGAAACATGGGGGAACTGAGACGTTGTTACCAGAGGGGAGGGGAGGTGGTGGTCATTGGCCAATCAGAGGGTGCTTTAGGGAATATGTAGGGAGATGAGATTGGAGATGTAGGGAGGGGAGGAATGGCTGCAGGCTTTGTAGGTGAGGGGGGGGGGGTTTACATTGGATTCTATATGGAAAAGGAAGGCAGTGTAGGGTTTGGAGGAGATACAGCAGTGAAGCAGCAATAGGGAAGATCAATCTTGCAGAAGTGTTAATTATAGTTTGATGAGGAGGGGACGGCAGGTGAAGAGGAGCCCAGTTAAGAGGAGGTTGCATTAATTGAGGTGAGAGATGATTAGAGAGTGGATGAGAGTTTTGGTGGAGTTAAGGGAGAGGGTCTGATCCTAGTGATAATGGAAGCTAGAGGATTATATAAAGGATTGGATTAGAGAGTGGATGATAGTTTTGGTGGAGTTAAAGAGACGGTCTGATCCTAGTGATGATGGAACCTAGAGGATTATGCGAAGGATTGGATGAGGGGGAGGGGGATGTGGAGGACAGGAATGAGTCCAGGATGATGCCCAGGCAGCTAATATACTGCTTGGATTTAAGAGGTGCAGCAAGTGCTCTGCTTGATTGGACAGGAATTGTGGCCAAACCAATCAACTGCTATATACTGTACAATACAGTTCTTGCTGTTTGATTCTTGCTTGATTCAGCCAAATCTTGCTGTTAGGACACATCCAATCCATCAGCACAGACAGGTGTCTCCTTTTCATGTTGCCAGACACATCAAACTAGCCCTTCAGGTAACTGCGCCAGTCCTAGTGGGAGGAGCCTGTGTTACATATAAGACCTGATTCAGAGTAGACAGCAAGTGTAAGCATAACTTGCCACTGAAAAAGTCTTATGCCATACGCCATATTCAGAGTTGAAGATGAGTCCCAGCCTGAATGTGTAGCAGATGCCTCCGCTTGACAACATACACAACTGTCAAACAATTATGCTCAGCTTGTGAAATTAAAATCTTTTTTTTTTAAATGTTACAAACGCAATTGCTATGAATAACTTTGATAACCTAGCTAATACAGCAGGAACAAGTTCCTGACAAACATATAAAAAAAAAAAAATCTGTAATAAAACACTCTTGGCAGATTCTACTCTATAGCAGTATGACTACTGAAGTCCCAATGAGCGTCTGACAATCATTTGCAAACCTCTAATTACAAGTTGTTTGCTAGTTCGGTTGTTCATCATCATCTGCTACTTACACCTGCCCCTAACTATTTTTGTCCGGCGTACCTTTATGTCCCAGTCTGAATCCATACCCAATGGCTCGAACACATCCTTACTACACATTGCCTATATTATAATACCACTTCCCTCCATCACAAGTTTTCAGATGTAAGGAGTCCTAAGTGCCAACAAGATACAGCTCTGAATAGCCACAGTTGCGTACGTTCACTTTCTGAGCAGGTGCAGTGGGATAAAACATAAAGCTATGCGAAGAAAATGGGCATATGTCTAAAATCTGAATCAGGACCATAATGTATCTAGTTACAGAATGGTTTGTCCAAAAGTAGAAAGTTATTTGGCTACTTATTTGACTACTTCTTACAAGAAAAGGGGTAACAATGTTACTCCTTAATGTAATACAATAAGGAATTCACATGTCTAAACCATATGTGTTTTATGAGGGCCCAGGAACAATGATAGAAAATGTAAACGTTCACTTCCCATTAATGCTCTGTACTTGGATTGGCTGCAACCCACTGACTCTTCATTGACAAGCCTTTTCCAGCAGCCCATGGTCACCATATTGAGCAGCCATTTCTAAACTGCCACTGCTGCAATATATGTACCAAATGTTGTAGAAAATTATTTTGTCTATTGTTAATGCTCCAGCATATGGATGTTGGCGATCCTTGCCATCACAAGTTATGTGCGGAGATTCGGTAACAGCAGTATCTCGTCTCAAAATATGACAAAGTCAGATTAAGTCTTTCTTTTGGCAACTCCAAAAGTTCTAAATACACAGGTTATTTATGGCAAGTAGAAAAGTTGGAAGTTTAGGTTTAGAATATCACACTAGCCAAGCAATAAAAAAAAAAATCATTATTTAATCAGTCTTTAAATTAGGTCTTATACCCACCAAGGACTCTAGTTAACAAGGTTGAGTGATATGGAAAATGTTCTATCTTTGTTATTGCATTTATTTAACGATAACATTTTGCCATGGCAGCTGACCGATGTTAAGCCGCCGTGGATATTGGCTGACAGTCCTAAAAGGAGTTCTTTGCCAAAATTAAAATAAAAAAAGTTACAAACAAGTAAAAAGATAGAAAAATAAATACTAATTAGTTTTACTAAAGAGAAAATGCTTTATTTAAATAGTAAAGCATTTTGTTCAGGTGAGGAACCTTTGCTATTGCCATGCTGAGATAACATTAGTGATAGAAGGACAGCGGCGGTACTAGTACCACCAATGTCCTTGTTAAACAGGCTTCTCCATGCTTAGCACAGGGAGGATTCACCAGGTGTCCCCCGCCTAAGGCTATCGCCAGCAATACCCAGTGACAGGGCTAGATTTACTAAGCTGCGGGTTTGAAAAAGTGGGGATGTTGCCTATAGCAACCAATCAGATTCTAGCTATCATGTTGTAGAAGGTACTTAATGAATCAAAGCTAGAATCTGATTGGTTGCTATAGGCAACAACCCGCAGATTAGTAAATCTAGCCCACAGTCTTCACCAGCTAGGGGGCTTTGGTGAATAGGGAGAATCCCTAAATTCAGCAAAACCCCAGTTTTTGCCAGGTTTAGGACTTTTTTGTCATTATTAGATAGACCCATATATGAGTGAAAATGTATGTATTTGTTACTAGAAGTTTTACTGGCACAATGTTCTCTTTTTAGACTAGTATCCATGCATTTTATTTTATTCAGTAAAAGTGAAACACATGTATCTAACACCAGTGGGTGTCAGACTTAAATTACAGGAATTTTGCTTTTAAACCAACACTATAGTATCAATAGGAAAATTTAAGGTGGGCAAAAAACATGTTAAGATATAGGAACATGCAAAGGCTAGATTTGACATGCTAAGTCTTTATCCCACTCATTGATAACCCATAATAGAAGCCAAAACCAATCACTTTACTACTAGACTTTGCATTATTAGTACTAGAATGAGATTCGAGTGCATCAGCAAATTAGACAGACAAATAAGCTGTTTCACTGAACACAGTATAAATATCTGCACGGAATGTAAAAAAATCACACGTCTATAAAATATATGTAAAAAAAAACAAAGGAAACCTCATTAAATATTATCTGCTTCAATCGCTCTTTAGTGGGTTATGCGATATGTAAGTGAGGGAGCCACAAACATTGCAATCACAGCCTACACATTACTAAAGAAAGTAAACCCAAAAATGTTATTTGAGTCAGTGGAATATGTAGTAAGAGTTGTGCTTAATGTTGCAATATAATGGATCTGTGTGACAATGCATTTCATATGTACAAAGATGGTTCTTACACTTTGGTCTTCATCGTCACTTTTCATGTGATCTGCTATAAAGCTCACACCCTCCATAGCTTCTTGAACTTGTGGAGAGAACTTTCTGGAGTGTCTATTTCGGACATCCTGGTTTCTAGAATGTTCAGCCTGTTCATAAACTCTCTGATCATTTGTTTTTGGATTAGCAGCATTTGCAAAGCAGCCAGAGTTCCTGCATGAGTCCAGGTGTGTGTTCTGCTGGCAACTGCGCCGTTTCTGACTGGAAGAGTTATACTCTGGTCTTTTTATGAACAGAAACACTGGAAGCCTATCCAAAAAACAGCTCTTTACCCACGATGGCATTGTGTGTGTGCTAGGAGACCTGTGGTGGACATTAAGGACGCAAACACTAGTGACAATGGAAAATGTCACCAGCACCATAGTGAACATCAGGTACTTCCCAATGAGTGGAACGTCAAGAGAAGTTGGTGGGACGATTTTTGATATTAGAAGCAGAAATACAGTCAGCGCTAGGAGAACAGATATACACAAGGTCATCTTCTGTCCACAGTCCGAAGGAAGGTAAAACACCAATATCGCTAATGAGGTAATAAGAATACAAGGAATGATCAAATTGATCGTATAGAAAAGAGGTTTTCTTTTGATGATAAAATCATATGTTACATCAACATAGGTTGGATCGAGTGGGTTGACAGTTCTCCTTCCGGGAAGTTTTATGATATCCCATTCTCCACTTGGTGTGAAGTCGTCCATACTGGCCGAGCCTGTACTAAGCACAAGATCAATTTCTGTGTAATCATAAGTCCAGGAACGAAACTTCAGAGTGCAGTTCTGCTGGTCGAAGGGGAAATGTTTGACTTCTATTTTGCATGCACTCTTGTAAATAGCTGGAGGTAGCCAAGCGATGCTTCCATTGTACTGCACGATTGCGTTGGTGAACAGGGAGACCTCATATGTACCATCAGCACTGGTGAAGTGAAGAGCAAACATTAGAGAAGATGCGGATAGGATGAAATACAATCTTACCTCACAATGCATACAGTTAACAGGAGACTATTGTTTAGAAAAATCTAATTTCAAAATGGCAAAATATGAATCCAGACACTAAAAAGACTACAATACAAATTGACGGAAAATATGTTTGCATTTCAAAGCTAAATAATTTTTCCCTCACCCATGTTTATTACTTACAAGGGGCCTACTTAACTAGCTCCTAATTCCCCAATAGGAACCACAGCAAATTTAAGTATGCCCTCTATTTATAACTAAAGAATAGCAGTGATAGGAGATAGGTGTTCGCTGGGACAGTCGTTTATCCGGACTGCTGTCATGGCAGAATACTTTTATAAATGGTCATGATCTTTCATTTCTTATCATTGCCATAAGGAATGAAAATGATTGTGCAAAAAAAAAAAGTTATTGTTAAATATGCCCCTAAATTTCAAATGACACGGTCATGGAACTGGGGAGGAGGTGATAAATATTGACTTACTGTCTGAATGCAACCCCTAAGGCAATTACTGCAACACTAAAAGAAAGCTATAAGATTACATGCTGTCCTCTAGACTATTGTTTGATCACGCTCAACCTATAGCATTTTCTTCACCCTCAGTCCAACTGAGTAGTTTTCCCACCCGCTACATGTCACTCCCTGCCATCAAACTAATACTGTTATTTTATTACTGCTTACTAATAACAACCCTACCTACTTTGCAAAATAACTCCACTCTCTCAGGAATACAGAAAAAAATATTAAGAAGATATTGTAAAGAAACAATATCGATAGGGTTTACCACTATATAAAGAATATATTCATGTTATTGTGCTATGTTTAAAGTATAAAGTTATGCCTTGGTTGCTGTTAGCTTTGCAACATTTACAGCTAGCTGAAAATCCAAAACTTCAATAGGGTATTGCAGCTGTGTAAGCAATAGTATTTTCCAGTACTTATTGTAGAGCACAATGTCCGGCAGCCAGATCTGTTTAGATGGAATACGAAGTTTCCTTATATCGTCATACTCAGCTGGATTCCAGGTCAATCGATAGTCCACCCACTCCTACACATGGGAGACAGTAAAATTCTTAGGTTACAACTTAGTTTCTTTATAACTGGAGCCAAATTAGTAGTATATCACATATAGTCGCACAAGTTTTTAATATTCTATTAATTTGTCCTTGTCCATATAATTCAAGTATTGATACTAGAATATGCCCTAAAAGAATATAATTAATATACTTCATTATTAGGTTCCATGATGTTAGAATTGCTGTAAGCCTTGAGTATCTGCATTGTAACATAAATATTCTACAGCGTAATATTTAGGAGCATCTATATATAAGATTCTGGCTGAGGCAGACGTCTTTGCAACTCCCTACTCCTCATATCCCTAACAGCCAACTACTTGGAGCCTCACTGGTTCCAGGACGTTGACAGCACTCACTTGAGAGTCACCTCCCATAACCTCATTGACAGTGAAGGTCCAGAAAGTGGCCTGGTAACTAAACGGTAACTACTTGCCTCCAGGAGTCTCACTGACAGACCACCACTTAAACCAAACCCAAGTGCCAGGGATGGGTTGTAAGTGATGCTCCAGGAAGTAGGCTGCTTAATGGCAAGTCTTCTGCACTGTGGGACATAATCAGCAGCGAGAGGTTGCGATGGACGCAGCGATTTATTTTCTTACCTATTCAAACATGTCCAAATGTGCCCTCTGAGACAAGAAACTCAGCTTGTCTCATGATAGACAACTCACTGGTAATATATTTATAATGTATTAATCCACAATTACTATAAAACCATAAAATATTCAGCTATGTGTTTTTTAATGGTCCTGAGCAGAGACAAGTAAACTGTTTGGAATGAATTTCTCAATTGTGGACATTTTGATTGTTTTAAATTAATGAGCAAACTAAAGCTCAAGAACTTCTCTCATAGGTGATTATTCAATAGTTGTGAATGCTAAAACTTACCTTTTAAAATGTTTTGCATAAAAAAGTTTTAAAACATACAAGTTAAAAAAAATCTTAATTATAAATTACATTTTTATTTTCAAACTGTCTTTTGAAATGACTTTTTGTTTGAACCAGAAAAAGAAAATGTGAGTTCTGATCGTCAACAGCAGAACGACTGTCCCACGATCAGTATCACAGTTTCATGAACAGAATCATGGAAGATTCACTAATATTTATCCAAGAAATTAATTTTTTTTTGCTATTGTTTATTTTCTCATGATCATTTTAGAGTCATAAAACTGAACTCTATTGTACTTGCCTGATTAAGCCATACATTAGTTGTCATAATTTGCTCCCGTTCATTCTAAGATAAAAAGAATACATATATGAATATATAAATAAATCTAACATATTTTGTTATACTTTTCATAAAAATAAAAAAAAATGCGAATTACATATTAGTAATTATACAAACATGAAAACATACACACAGTGTACACAAATAACATAGTTACCTACTCTCCAGGAATGTTCGGGAGGCTCCTGAATTTTGGATTTGGGTGGAGCTATTCATAGGATCCTGGCCCCATCCCCTGCTGTAATTGGCCAAAATTGATATACTTTGACAGAGGGTGTGGCTAGGATGACCCGATCTGCGAGGCCATGCTCCCAGGATGCAGCTGCTTTGGAGATCTCCCGGGTGGGAGATCTTCAAAGTTGCCAAGTATGAAATAATATTGTTATGATTTACTTTTATTGTATGGTTGTTTAAAAATAAAAATCAACCAGTGTCTTCAAAGAAAACTAGGTAGTATTGCTAATGATTCTTATGGCAGGCTTTTAAGAGTTTGGGGTCAAAGGATTCAGTCATCTTATGGATGATGGAATTTCCAGATAATTAAACAGAAATTATTTACTGCAACAAACTAAAACATTCATCAATTTGACCATCATTTAATATCACAAATGAAAACAATATATAAATCAGACTTTGTGATACACACATAATACACTGATTTAGAATCCTTATTGTGTAGTTGCTGGTGTATAATTGTACCTGCCTAGTCAGAATCCTGAAGACAGTGTGTACCGGGTGCATTCTGTGTGTGCCAAGGTATTTATAGCAAAGTCTTATTTATATAATTTTTCCATTTGTGTTACTAAATAATTCAAGTTCAAGATGATTTTTTGCTGTAAAAAATCTATTATTAGTCACTTGTTTCAGTAGCAAAATTAGACATTTTGCAGATACCCCAGTAATGTTACAGTGCGTCTTACCACCAGAGCCGTAACTTAAAATGTAAACGCCTGTAGCGAGAAAGAAAAATGCCGCCCCTTAGCCTGAAATTTTAACCAAACTAAAATATTCATAAACTGTGCCCCCCTTCAGCATTGCGCTATGGGCGATCGCCCCTATCGCACAGCCCTAGTTACGGCCCTGCTTACCACATTTCAAACCTTGTCTAAATATTTACTATGGAGATTCATAAATGTAGTGTTTTCATCAGGTGGGAGCCTATAACAATGCAAATCAAGGTAGCTGTCTCAGCCGTCAATATTTTTGAAAACACCAAAATGTAGGGTATTAATGACATTTTATGAATGCAAAAGACTAAAGTAGAGATTTCTACCTTATTGGTCAATCTAACAGTAATTAAAGTCACAATCTTGTCTTTTGTACACATATACAAATGTTTATGGCAGTTTGAGAAAGTTGAGCTGAGAAAGAGATAATGTCAGTTGCTGTCTTCAGCAAGACAGTTCAGCCCATCTACGGTCTTGTAGCAGAGATACAGTTAGCTGAATTTCTGTCGTCTTCCATTATAATACTATAGGGTTGAGAGGGAACCAAGCTAATCTTGTCTTGTTTTTTTGCTGAAAATATCTATTATATCAATCTAATATCTAAATATCTATGATATCTACCTATTTATCCTTGGTTCCCACATCCATCAACATGCTGAGATGGCGATAGCGCTAAGAGGATTCTGGTGATACATGTACCTCTGCTATCCTTCTTAAATAGGCACCTGGAGAAACCAAGCTAAACAGGGCTATTTCTAGCAGCAACCCCATGATTGGAGGAAGCCCAAACTTGTGAAAATACCTGTTTTGCCAGAGAAAGGGGTTATCTTCCAATTATAAATAGGCCCCTTAGTCTGCCAAGTTAGTATTGCGTTAAATCAGATGGTACAAGCCAGTCATGGTGGATCTAACCTCAGTGTTCACAGAGATCTTGCATACATGATTAGCTGCTCATACAAGTCACTAGTGTGAAGTCTTCTTAGGGTCATTTATGTTTCGTAAAACCTGCCATGCTTCTTCATGTGTGCAAGGTCACCTACTTGTCTGCTTAGTACATTCCAAGGTCTTTTGAAAAAAACAAACAAACATTAAATAAATCTGTACTTTGCACATGTTGGAAACAGTGAAATCATCACATCGAAGTCCAACCTCAATTTAGGACCCTATTGCTTTGCTTGTGTTGCTCCCAGTCTACATTAAAAGGCAATGGTCTTTACTGGCAAGCGTCTGCTGCCATTAGTAGACCTGGGCTGTCAATCAAATTCCAAGAGCACAACGACTAGGCAGGAACCGATTGATTTAATGCAATATGAACACAGTGTTCAAAATATGTAAGTGTTGGGTGGTTGTTAGTCACATCACTAGGACAGCACCTGGATTGTCTTAGGTGTGGGGTATAGTTTGGAATAGGTGTGGTGCAACCTCTCGATCAGATTCATTTAGCTAGATCCAAGAGTGTTAGTGTGCAGGGGTGATCCCTCACATGCTATCCTCACTTTAAAGTGTATCCAAAATAAAATAAATTAATCAAAATAACAATAAATGTGATAAACTATAAATAAGCTAAAAATGTGAACACAATAAAAAAACCCGAATAAAACAAATTATTGTCTTCTGTAACACCCTTTCAAGCCCAATTAAACCACTTTAATCATTGTGTGTGACACATTTATAATGTTCTCCTACAATACTGCTCAGTGTAGCCTCATTTGAATTAATAAGGAGAGTGAGTCACATTTGGGATTGCATTTATTATGTGTTCTGTGTTTGAAGCCTTTCATTGCATTGGTCACACTAAAAAATAGTTTTCCCACAGAAGTAGAACTGGAAGGTGCAAAATGCATCCCAACATAACTACAGGGAAGAGTTGCCTGAGGATTCAAGTCCTCTAATGCGGAATAATCCATATAAAACTGGGTGCATTTATGCAAAAGTAAGTATATTACTCCACAAAAGAGCATTTGAACTGCTATTTTACACTTCTGCAATTTGAAAATTATCTGCAATGTTTTAGAAGAAATTTCTTTATTTTCCTCTGTTTCCAAACGTCCTTGCCAGCTGGGTGTGTTGTTGCAGAGAAATATTGAGCATTGAGCATTTAGCAGTGACCTAAATGTATTTACACAATAGTAAGTTGTCTGAGACAGAAAACAGAGCTTGTGGTTAAATTGAATAATAGCTGAAATGCATATTAAATCTAATAGACCTCATAATTACATTTGAAAGCACGTCACTGTTTTATGTAGTCGCATTTACAAACTACCCTGTAAAACACTACATTATACTAATACAGTGCTTACTCTTTATAGTGCTACACTGGAACACAGGACAAGTGGCATTATAGCAATAATTACTACATTACATTATGCTTACCTGGCAGTAGGCAAGAAAGGAGAAATGTAGGGGTGTGAGTGGGGGATGACAATTAGGGGTAGAACTCTTCTCCAAAGATCCCCTCCCAGTGAAAACCCACTTTCAAAATGTAGTAGTAGTATTATTATTATTATCATTTATTTAGAAAGTGCTGACATATTACGCTGGGCTGTACATTAAGTGGATCATGATACAAAGAAATTACATACAATGGCATGAAGCAGAAGGTAAAGATAGTCCTGTCCAAATGACCTTATAATCTAAGAGGTGCGGGGAACACTTGATACATAAAGTAGCGGAATAACAATTACAGATGCTGGAAGAGAACGTATGTGTTACGTTTTTAAGTCAGCAGTATTATCAGTCGCCAATAATAAAGCAGTCATTGGGGACTGTGTATCTCTTTGCATAATGGTGGTGTTGCATGGTTGCAACAAGAGAGACAAGGGAAGGCAGAGGCATGATGCATTATCCCGTCACTGTAGAAATCTTAAAACAGTTGCTGTCAACCATAATTGTTCTTTGCCATTTATCTTAACTCAGCCTCCTCCCTCTTCTGGGTCTAGATGGCGTTTGCTTTCGTGCTGCATAGACACTCTCGGGGTAATCTCACAGCTTGCTGTAGCTGTGAGCCTGGTGTTTTTGTTTAATTATTTAAAACGGCAATTTTATTAACAGCAAAGTCCATTGAGTTTAGCCTTTTTTTAAAATTGCTGTTTAAAAAAATGTCTGCAAACCGCTAAGAATCGGCGATGGATACATTTACCCCTTGGACTCACTGGGTCCAGCAGATGAAATGAGATGGCATTCAACAGATCCTCGGCGCTACCACTAAATTCGCCACTGCCATCACATATTTTTAACTGTTCAACATTTGTGGGAAAATGATTAATTGGGAGGTAGGGCGCAGAGCTGATCTAAAGTGCCATCACTGCTGACGACACTGATTCCACTATAAAGCAGGACAGGATGATTCCCAGAACCTGTAAGTGCCCTATGCTTAAAATAGACAAATCCAAACAAAAATAATTCAGTATTATGTTGCTTTTACATTATCTACTTTTTCTGAAAATGGGCGCTGCACCATACGGTCAAGTTGTGCTTAAGATAGTAAACAAATCGGAATGACAGAGAACCTATGATGTAAGCCTTCTGAAAGTTTCATTTCACCCTTTAGCATGGCCCTGTTATTTACTAAGTCACACTAGGTACAACATGTCACAAACTGTTACTTAGCAGAAGTGGCTGCACCATGCTGCATAAAGCAGCTTCAGGTATTTCAGCTCTGTGACACACTAAGACTAGACTTCTTCATGCTCAAATGATCCTTAAAACCAGCAGAGACAATAATTAAATAAACACTGACAGTTGGACGGCAAAGTTCAACAGAACACAAAATATGACAGCAGACAGATCTAATCTGTCACAGAGAGGAACAGTACCAGAAGCCATTATTACCAAAGCATCTCAAAATCAGATCATACACTTCATGAGCATTCCCAGGTAACAATACTTTCAGTATCACAAGTTACAAGTGTCACATTATTATTGTTAGGGGCATATTCAATTGTTCGAAAGTCCTGCGGCGTTAAAACTACTACCGTTATTACGGTAGCAGTTGGCTGGATTGGCTGGATTTCAGCTCGCGGCTCAGGGAGCTGCGAGCTGAAATCCAGCAAGAAAATTACCGTATTAATGGTTTTTCCGAGCACTATTATCGTAATAACGGTAATAGTGTGCGGATCGCGGGATTTTCTGCGTTTCCGCCGACAATTGAATACGCCCCTTAGTATTATTATTTGCATCTTATATGTATAAAGTGCAAACATCGCAGGGGATAAATAAATCTTCTAAACAACCCCGTCCTTTGTGTGATGACTCTCTTCTGTGCTATCATGTCATTTCCTACTGCCTTCACAAATTGTTAACTCACATTACAATGGCTTAATTACAGCATAAATGAGGCTCCATTGAACAGTATTTTAGCATAATAAATTCAAAGTTGTAATAAAGGGTCTGTTTAAAATAATATAATAGGCAGTTTGAGGTGAAGTTTTTACTTTTGCTAACAGAATGTCTGTGAGGAACTGGGCCACGTACCTGAAGTATGTACGTATATGGCTTACAAATTTGCAAACAGATGTAAAGCTAAATTGGTTGATCTGATCATTGGTGAACCAAAATGTTGGCAACTTTATGGACTAGTAATAAAACAGTTCTAAATAATCTTACCACACTGATGAGTTGAGCCAGAGACAACTGGAGCTGGATGGACACCAGCTGTGTATTGTTATAAGCTGGACGAATGAGTTTATTATATCTATCTTTCTTCAAAAGAGTGTCCATTAGTCTCTCTTCTGAATCCGCTGCTTTGCTATCTAGATAATAATGGGAAGACACACCACAAACATTAGTTACTTGAAGAAAAATAATAGCACATAATTCATGATAAGTTTATCTGTGCTATTTGTGCATTCAAAACTGGGGGAGGGTTCTACAATATGTGCACATATAACACCTCAATATAGTTGCATGTCAGTGTTTATATCTGTACATTGGTCTCTCCTATTAAGGATTATATTTATCACTATAGTAACGCATTATGTCATTTTAGCTGCATTCTTGACTTTTGTACTAAGTTAGTACATACTACTTTGCCTACTGAAGAGGGGTGAGGTGGCAAGGTGGAAGGTCGCGGGGCAATGGCGAGTCGCGTCATTTTGGCTCTGCCCCTGTGACAAAAAGCTGGTGGGGCCAAAATGACGCGATTTGCCATAAATTGCATCATTGAAGCCCGTGGGGGAGAGGATTCGGGAGACTTACCTGCTCTCCTGGGAGTCTGGGAGACATACCCGGAATTCGACAGTCTCCTAGACATTCCAGGAGAGTAGGCAAATATGTGTTAGTGTGAGATCAGGGACTCACCAGAAATGTGGGGATCCTTGGTGAGGTGGTTGAGCTTCGCTAGCTACACAATGTACTTATGTACTAAATATGTATTTAAAAAGCCAAGTACTGTAAGTATAAATATTTATTAAGATCTCCCCCTAACACAATTACTTCTCCCCTTTAGAAACATCCAGGGTCCACTCCCCAAAGAATCAGGCTAACCACAGAGAGGACCCCCACATATGAAGCATCTAGAACATCTGCAAGGATATAACATCAACAATCAGCCTGACTAAATCACCAGACTTTAATAATGTACTGCTCCACTAGAGACTATTCAATACTGGACTTATTTATTACCTGATCTCCTTTTTGAGATATTTTACCATATTTTCTTTTTCTATTTCCATTATAATTCAAATTATTAATTTTTATTATTTCATGTGATCGCTAAATCAACAATTATTAGCATCACATACTAGTACACTGTACACACCAACTACTCTTAAAAGTCCAATCTGGGTAATTATTTAATGGCCAGAGTGATCCAACATCACCCCCAGAGAATTCCACGAGCATCATCTCTTTTTAAATGCAAACAAATATTTTCATGTGATTAGTGCACACGATATGTTTCTTTTATCTGATATCTAAACCTCCTATCAAATTAGTGCAGAAGTCCTGTTTCAAGTAGCAGGAGATATTGGAGCATAACAATTCTAATTATCCAAAATTTGATTTGTAAATTATGTTACATTTTATCATAGTTGATAAATTATACGATTAAGAGCTAATCAGTCTGAAACATAGAAAAGTGGTCAGTGCTTTTATATCCCACTTTACGGATTATTCAATAATGGACTGTTTTTAAATACTTCAGCCTGACGTCTACATTTTGAAGTATTGAAATTATGATATAATATGATGTGACTATCATAAACAAATCATCTGTTGGGGGGGGGGGTCATTTATATTTATAGATAGAGGTATAAAATGGTCTTTCAAAGTTTATGTATGCAGAGGTTTATAGATCTATATGATCAGTTAATGTAATTAAAATAATCTACTCTCTCACTGGGAAGGATAGAATTGTTTGTTTTGATGTTATGCTTCAGCTATTTATTATTTCAATTCATATTCCCATAATAAGACACTCGTTTTTGTTTATTATGTGTATACATCATTTCCCAAGCTAATATATATAATTAATATCCCGAGTGCTTGTATATAAAAAAATATATAAAAATATTAAAAGATTATAAGAATCGCTTTACATTTAGTAGCATGCTATAAATTATCAAAATTTAAATGTTTATATAAATTAATACATTGCAATAAAATAACATAATACATTGGAGTGTCACACAATATCTAAATTATAAAACAACCTTCCATTAAGTTAAAAACAGAAAGATGAGTAAAACGTCTTAACAATTAATAGGATCTATATATTCTTCCTAAAATAATAATGTAAAAGTTTGAGATAATGAACCAACAACACCAGACAAATGTACTGGTAAGCATGTAAGTATTAAGTGTAAGGGACGACCAGTTACTGAGAATTCCCCCATTGTTTATGTTGGTCCTTCTATAGAAAATATTTAGCAAAACAAAGCACAGATACCTGGGTTCTTCTACATCTGATTGAACATTCACTACAACCCCATTTTCAATTTTAGCCAAAATCTTCCCGTTGAGCCAGGAATGCAAGGAAAAAACCTTGGGCCTTGTTCCTCGGTGGTGCATTTCAGGCCGGTAAGTTTGAGGAAATGGCATGGCTCTTAGGTCTTGTAGATATGTTTTGGGCCATAGTAGCAGATAGCTGACCTATTTTCTGCTTCCTTTCTATTGCAATTTTCTCTAAGCTGGACCATAACAAGTCCATACGGGATTCTGGAGTTGGGGATTGCACCCTATCCCATCTACAGCTAGGGCATTCGCAACCAGATGGATAACAGGGTCAAATCCTGATGGAAGAGAAACCATTGAGCTAGGCACTGAGGAAATTCATTAATAAACTGTCCCAGTGCCACTCTTTTTACCACCTGGCTGGTGGTGTCAGTCCCTGGCAGTATCTCCCTTTTAGCATAATTGCACAAATATTTTGCAAGGGCCCGAAGCCTCAGGCAGTATCAAAAAGAATTGAGCTCTAAACCATCACTGATAGATTTCCAGGATGAGAGGTGGTAAAAAATAGCTTCTTTAACATTTTGATAGTCCTTCAGCCATGAAGGCCGCACATGTCACGTGTGCTTCCCTTATTAACAGTGGTGCAAGAAAGATTGCCCCGGAATTCTCAGGCCATGCCTGGACCGAGGCCACACTCTCAGGCCTCAGGATTATATCAGTCTTTTCTCTTTGGGATTAGTGCTATCACTGGCATCTAGGAATTGTCAAAGCCGTCCCCGCGCCTCCTCGCTGGCCGGGAACGGACATCTTCCACTTGTCAAGTGCCCCGTTGCTAGGCAACTGGGATGCTTCTTCCGGCTCTCACAAGGCGCATGCGCGCCCGTTGCCACGGCAACAGGAGGCACTCCCCACTGCCCACCAATGAGCTGCTTCCTCCTCCTATATTAAGCTAGCTCTGACACCATTAGGGTGCCAGAGCAACTAGTTAATCTAGCCTCCAGCGTTCCCTATGTTCTCTAATACTTTGTCTGATTCCCTGTGTACCGACCCGGCTCCCATTGACCTTGTATTGAAGTTTCCTTGTGACTTGTACCGCACTCTCTGGATTGGCCCTTGGCTTGCTGACTACTCTTTGGTTTCTGATTCTGTACCTTATTTGCCTGTACGGTTCCTGACCTCAGCCTGTATGACCACAATTCTCATCGCCACCTTGTGGATAGCTTCCTGGGAGGGCCGCGACCTGCACATCGTTTGCCGCAAAAATCCAAACTCCCTTGCGGGAGTCCCTGGTGATGACCAGCGGCGTGTTAGACTCCGCGCCTCCTAGTGTTGCAGTGTCAATATCCACAGGTAGCCGGATTCCCATATCGTGACAGGAAGATAGGATTGCCAGAAACATCTCCTTTTTCCCATTATCCCTATGAGCAGCCCTCTTCTGCTGAAACATTGTTCACAGATCCCGATCTGTTTGATCATGACCTCCATCTGTGCCTGCTGAATATCCTGCTGTTGTCACAAACTCTGATTTTGTAACTCTTTCCTGAACAAAAGAAACCTTTGGACAGGGGCCTCCATGATGGTTCTTTTGAGTCCTAAAGGTCAAGACTTGGCTCAGTACCACTTCTTACACCAACTTGTGAAGGACAGGACTTCAGCCCAGACTCCAGAAACAGGCATGAAATTCAACAAAAGCTTTATTGACCAAAGTATAGAAACACAACAACTCAGGAAAAGACTGAGAAGAGTAAAGAATGTAAGTGAAGGGCTACATACAAAAGAAAAACTATTTACTCTGGTAGAGAGTACCAGGTAGTGAGCTAATATACTACACTCCTTGGTAGTCTCCCTCATACTGTGCTTGCTTTTCCTTATGAAGGGCATAATCCTGCCCAGTGTAAGGATGGGAAATCTGTCTCCTGCTTCTGGACAACTAAACCCTTCATACACACATGGCATTCTCCCACAATGCCATAACACATATTTTAAAAATGTGTTTTTTTGCAGGACACAAAATTATCTCAGTTTTCTTATTTAGTTTAGGACTATGGTCCCTATTTACTATAAAGTGGCAATAACTAAGGCTTTCTATCACCACTTATCACAGCCATAGAAAATATTGTATCGCCACAATTCACCAATAAAGTGTTGCCAGAGCACAAGAGTGATACTCAGCTCCCCTGCAATACTGGCTGGCAGCAGTAAGAGGAGTCCTTGCCAGTTCCAACATGCACAGGGGATGATTTGGGCTTTTAGTTCCACATTCATGGAGAAAAAAAGTGTTTAAAAATGTTTAAAAAAAAAGAAATAAAACTAAGAATGTAGATTCTATTAGAAAATATATTTTTCTATGGTTGAGATAGTGATAGCGATATAAGAGTTTGGGGGTACACATACCACCTTGATCCTTCCTAAATAGGCTTCCCATGCTTTGCAGAAGCCTAGCGAAAGTGTTCATCAGCTATAACTGGCGGTAACCCCCTTGAAAGACAGGGAGAACACCTGTTTTTGTCTGAGAAATGTGTTTTCTCCCTGTCATAAATAGGCTCCAATATCAGCCCATGAGTATTTGTAAAATGCAGACAATTTATAGAATATCTGGACTGTTTTTAGGCATATATGGTAAACAAACTGTTTTTAAAAAAAATAAAAAAAATAAAATAGTAGTTAGAACTTCACTTAAGGTTATGGTAAGGTTTGGAAAAAAACATTTTAGTTTGCAAATGACAGAAAGCTGCACCCTGGAGCTCGCTGTCATCCCAGATGGGCCAGGGGTGAAATAGTGGATATCAAGTGGAATATGCCTATGTCATCGTTTGCCTAAAAGCAGTCCAGGCATTCTACATATTTGACCTCAAACACAAGTTGGTATGTATAATAGAACTACAAAGTATATATATAAGTATACCGTATTTCCCCATGTATAAGACGCACCTTTTTCCCAAAAATTTTGGGTCCAAAACCTGGGTGCGTCTTATACAGGGGTAGCGATACAGGCTCAGCGGAGGGGGGGGAGGTGATCCAGTAGGAGGGGGACAGGCAGCGTGTCAGCGCGATCCAGCAGGCGGGGACAGTCAGCGGGGATGCAGAAGGCAGAGTGTCAGCGCGATCCAGCAGGCGGGGACAGGCAGCGGGGATGCAGAAGGAGGCAGAGTGTCAGCGCGATCCAGTAGGCGGGGGACAGGCAGCGGGGATGCAGAAGGAGGCAGAGTGTCAGCGCGATCCAGCAGGTGGGGACAGTCAGCGGGGATGCAGAAGGAGGCAGAGTGTCAGCGCGATCCAGCAGGCGGGGACAGGCAGCGGGGATGCAGAAGGAGGCAGAGTGTCAGCGCGATCCAGCAGGCGGGGACAGGCAGCGGGGATGCAGAAGGCAGAGTGTCAGCGGGGATCCAGCAGGCAAGGACTGCTACCGTAATATTTTTTTTCCAAATTTCGGGGCCAAAAGTAAGGTGCGTCTTATACATGGGAGCGCCTTATACATGGGGAAATACGGTATATGCAAATGTTAAAGTGGCTTAACAGAACTAAAGCTATTTGAGATACAGTTGTGACTGTGGATGGATATTTTTCTTATTTATGCAAGCATACTCCCAACATTCAAGTCCCCAGCAGTGGGACAGGGAATTTGACCACAACATGATGGGAGCGTGGCTACGCCCCGATGGGCTTATTGCACTAGGCCGCCCATTATCTGCTATCTCCATTCCCCCAACATTCCCACCCGTGGGACAAATATGTCCTCAGGTGGGACAGGGCACTGAATTTGGCTGAAATTGGGACTATTGGGAGGTATGTGTAAGCCAATTTTTGTTTTAAGTTTACTAACTAGTTACTGTATATTTTGATTTAATTTCACATACCACTAGATGTCAGCATTGTTTAAATGTGCTTTTAAACTCAATATTTACTAACCAGTCAAAACCACTTGTTATGCATTTTAGTTAACATTTCACTTTTCAATTTTTTTTAAATTGAGCTGTACAACTGTAATGTATACTGTATCACTCACTATTGCTGCAATACTTCAACATCCTTTATAAAGTATATCTTCATCCAATACTGGGAGAAGGAAAATAATGATGAGCAAACTATAAAAAGTAAGTAAAGCATTGCACTTGTTTTATAACCCTACGCAGATTATAATTGCCTTATGGAATTGTGCTGAATTAAAAAGATTTCAGTTATATTTGAATTGTATGTGTAACCCTTGTTTGCCCTTGTTTGGTAGGTAGCAGTGGTGTATCTGTCTATTGCACATAACTCTGCAGTACACTTGGTTTAACCACCCAACTGTAACTTAGGCTCCTGTGGCTAAAGAGCAAACAGGTGTCCTTGTACATGTAGGCTTAATTGCAGTAAAGCATGTAAAGGGCAGATACAGCAGCAGTGTACAGTTACTAGTGTTGAAATAAACTGGCACCAGGACATGTTATTTGATGAAAATAACCAAAGTAGATCTTCATTTATATCTTCCAATTTTACATAGGCAGTTATCTAAATCTGGGTACACAACTATGCAATCTTACATCAGATGCAATTTCTGTAATGAATTCACCAACGATTGAAAGTCCTGATGATAATGAAGATTCAGGTGTACACACCTACACAATTTACCTGCATATCTGTGCTTTTCATCTATCATAACCATCTGCTGAAAAGATTGTGATTCTGAACAACCTCTACAGATATCAGCCTACATTGCTGTTCATAAGTCATGGACAGTCTTTCCACATTTGCCCGACATTGATCCATCGTTGATCGTGATTTTTAGGAAGTTTCAAAAACCAAACTAAGAGATACGATGTGCTTTGGTACCATAATGATCGTGGGAGCGTACACACACTTGTAATATCTGAACAAATGCTTGCGAATCGTGTGATCTGCACGATAATTGCATCTGTGTGTACCCAGCTTTAGTTGGCATAAGAGTTGCACTTGCATAGTGGCTAGCTGCTTTTTCTCTCTCATTACCCTGCCACTAAGCAGGTGCAGTCATACCAGAATACATGCTTCTATCTACTGGTTTCTATTCACTCCATCCTTGCCTACATTTGGGGTATTACCAAATACAGTCTGCAGCCTGCTAGAGTCTCTCAGAGCAAGCACTCATGTTCACTCCACTCGACAGCAGGACAGGTGAGCAGCATTCTGCTTTGACTGTACACTTGGTCTTATCACTCTCGGACTTCCGCAACATCATAGGCCTCTATGCCAATTTGGAACCTCCCTCTTAGAACTCAGAGACTCTCTAGCATAGTGATGGACAAGAGGCGTCCCCCAAGCCTCAATATCCCACCTCCAGCTCCTTCCTGCTTTATTATTAGATTATTTTCTTATAACTTGTAACACTTGTTTAAAATGCTTGCTGTTATGCTATTACAGATAGGTGTCGCTTTCTTTTATTAAATGTATTGTGTCAGATGAGAGCCGAAAGTTTACAGCTTTGATTTCAATTTTAAAACCGAAATTCGAAACTCAGAAAACTTAGCTCTCTTGCTACCTAACTTCACACTTTTTAAACACAAGGGGCTCATAACCACCCTCAATCCTTCCCATAAGCTGGGACACACCTCTCATTTTACAAGGTGCCTTACATTCGCTCACACATGCCTCAAGGGGTGTTACAGTTATATATATTTCTATTGTTTTTGAGGCGAGTATTCTATAGGCATGTGCTAGAGGATGTGTGTGCCACATAAAAAAACCATAAAGTATTTAACTTATGTGCAAAATAATAAATTAATTTACACCCCTTGCATTGCAACATGGTTTTGTCCAGAAAACGTAAGTAAGAAGACTTACTAAATTTCTTGCCTAAGTTCCTTAATGAATCATCATCATCATCATCTTCACCATTTATTTATATAGTGCCACTGATTCCGCAGCGCTGTACAGAGAACTCACTCACATCAGTCCCTGCCCCATTGGGGCTTACAGTCTAAATTCCCTAACACACACACACAGACACACAGAGGGAGAGAGATACTAGGGTCAATTTTGATAGTAGCCAATTAACCTACTAGTATGTTTTTGGAGTGTGGGAGGAAAACGGAACACCCAGAGGAAACCCACGCAAACACGGGGAGAACATACAAACCCCACACAGATAAGGCCAGACCCATTAAGTTAAAAATACATTGTTTTCTCAGACATAACATTAATGATACTAGTTGCTGCCTTTTAGCTGCATATATTTTCCATCTTTGAAAGCATGGCAGATTTTGTACATTCACATCTGTTGTCAATGATTTCTCACTTGTGATATCATACAAGGAGTCAGACATCTCCTTGTGTCTACAGTGACCTGATCTTCACAATCAAAATATTCATAGCATTCACTTAGTATTTAAAGTTGAAATCATTTCAGAAAAAAACATTTCATGCAGAATTTTAACTTTGTTTACATAATCATGTTTAAATATCTGCACATTTATTTTCTGAATTTTATTATAATGCTTTTATATTATTTACCTTTGCACAGTATCATATTAGTAGCATCAAAACTGTACTGTGGTAACTTCCTAAAATGGTTTTACTTAGTTTAACTGCTTAGTAAAGTTTTTTACAGGAGTAATTGAAGTCATGACATGGATTGGCTATACATGTGGTTTTGAAATTAAAGTTAGGACATCTTGACAAACATTTCCAATGATGACCCACTTTATTAGACCTGTCTACATTGTACAATAAAAAGTATATGAACTTATCCTTTTTGTATGTTGCTATAATGATACACTTCAGATGTATTTCTTTTTGCAGTATACATATGTTGAATATATAATTCATTCAAATAAATGTATTTATGCTATTAATAGATAAGCTTGTACATAGAACATACTTCAATATTATATATGTATAGTACATATGTGTTAATGGCAAAAATGGAATGATATACACAGTAAATACACATTTGCTGTACAATACATATAGCTGGTATAGTGTATAATGTCTGTGTATTTACATTTTAGCAAATAGTTTCTATAAGACGATACCTGCTTCAATATAATGTATATAGGGAAACTACATCATGTAAATATAGAGTGAAATATTCTACTGTTCTATACACAATGATGGTTGAATATTATGTATATTCATATTTGTAGTGGGAATTAATATAGTTTAGGACATCATATATATATACAGATTATTTCACTTGAGAAGTCTATCCTGCAAATCTAAACTTTTAACTTATTGCTGCACAGTCTGAAAGTCATTTGTCCCACAGCAGTGTGATTTATGGATAAAGATTAACTTAATGGTATATCATTTTCACTATTGGTGGACAGAAATACTAATCATAAATGTACAGTGTGAATTTCCTATAATCAATTTATAGTTATTAGTTTCATTGTGCATTTCAGTTGTAAATTATTATAGTTAAATATACACAGAGTAAGTGCACAATGTAATGTACTTTAGACATTTTGAATTATTTTAACAAGGCACACTGTACTGGCATATCCTTACTAACTATAAATGCAGCATAGACCAGCCCTGGGATGTATTTTCTGCATGAGTGAACTTCAGTCAATCTCCTATTTTTATATTTCATGAAAACAATTATTTAAATGCAGCATTTCAGTGTGTTTATATTTCTAACTGTGCCTAAATAGTAAACAAATATTCCTCCTTGTTAAAACACATATGTTGAATGTATTAATAAAATAATAACAAAGGAACAGAGGTTGAGGACAGAATATAAAGGGTATGCTGTATAGGCAGAGATGGTGTATGTGTGTCTACAGCCTGGGAAGGCTACATTCCAGCATATCTTCTACGACTGATCTCTGCACATTGATCAAGACGTTAATGAAAATAAATAATATTCATAGAGCATGAAGTTTGATGGGAAAAGCGTTACTCACAGTCGGCCAGGATGAACACGGACAGGAGAAGCAGGGAGGTCAGATCCCCCATGGTACAGACAGCTGCTGATGCGTCCTATAGTCTGGCTGTGGGGCGTTCGGGTGATGGATGTACTGGAGGAGTGAGGAGGAAGAGCAGGGAAGTTTTCCCTGGTTATAGAGCAGGTAAGACGCAGGTGGATGAAGGAGCACTAGGTGATGGATGGGCACTGTGCTGGATGCGGTGGGATGAACACAGGGTGTAAATGTAGATAACGCACAATATCTGCTAAACTTTGCGTGATAATGTGGTATTCAGCAGCTGGAAGGGGAAGGCTGGGAGGAGGGTGTATGTGGTCCAGTACCAGGTAAGTCGTTCCGCAGAGTATAACAGTAGAGAGGTAAGTAGGATAAGTCGTGTGACTGCAGCACTCTGGATGAGGAATGAAATGTCCGAGTGGAGAGGTATTGTAGGCGCCTGCAGAGTAGGACTGGACAAACGAGAGTTCAAAGGGAATATCTGTACTATTCAGAGTGAATATACCAAAGAATGTGTTTATTACATATACCAAAAGATAGAAAAGAGGTCTAGAAATGTAGCAGATGATTTCATACAGTATCTTTGGATATATCCAACTCCCGGGATTTGGAATGTATAATATATGTGGCGGAACAATTTAGTAGTATACTTATAATAGTTTTTAAATCCTACACACACCTTCTTGCACATCAGTAGCAGTAAACCATGTGATCCTAATTATTCCGGGTTAGTAATGTGCATCTTTTATAAAGGTGGTCAGAACTGCATAGCTGACAACTTTATAATACAATTAGCCTAGAGACAGGTAGATCAATCTATAGTCAATAATCATAGTGCAGTTTTTAAACATTATTATTGGATATAATAAGATAACTGCAACTAGTACATTTTCATGATGAATTGGCTTCACCAGTAATACCTTTTTTATTACTCCACTCAAGCAAGTAATATTTTTTTTTCCACAGCAAAAAGCTTTATTTTGTTGTCATATTTATTTTCACACAATTAGTGCAGCCCCAGAAAATTACCCCATGTAGTCATAGGAGCCAACCTTTTAAAATGATTGGGGGTGCTCATTTTACCCCCATAGGACTGAAAAAGGCAATATAGGCTACTATGCATGTTGTATGTAACATGCAATCACCTAGTTCTTTGTATAGTATTACAAAATATGTGCACTGTACTCAAGCACTTTGGCATTTTTAGAGCCAGAAATATGTATATTGTGGTTATCTTATATAATCACTATACACATAGTAATACATAAATAAACATTGTCTTATTATTTAAATATTACAAGCTTTATTATAAGCAAATGAGATCTTGATGAGCCAGCGATGACTTAATTGGACTACTACCCCCTGTACTTCCATCACTGATAGAAGCATGCTGAAGTTGATCTAATACTAACTAATATAGCAGTGAGTATTAGATGCATCATCATATATCTATTAGCAATGCCCTGAAGGGAGGGTCTGATTTAGTTCTCTATTGCAGCTACATGGATCTAGTTTCCTCTGAGAAAGCCCATAGTGACATAATATGATAATATAGCAGAAACTGACCTTAAAAATAAGGACTTGCTGACTATGAATGCTGCTTACAACAATTATGGTGATAGGAACCAAATAAAATAGGTCCAGACCCCATCACTGAACCCACAAGTTGTCATTAAAAACAGGGGTCCAAAGATGTGGTTTGCACACAAGCATGTAGCCTCCATGTTTATCTTGATGCAGTGTCAGGAAACGTGTGGCTCACTTACTGTTCTGGAACTACAAGTCCCAGCAGGCCCTGTTAACCTTTAGCTTCTAGTTCCACAGTAACTGGTGCACCACAAGTTCCCTAAACATGCTGTACAGAATAAGAACAGATACTTAGGGGAAGGTTCAGTTCAGTGTGATGGTCCACCGGAGGAGTCGGCAGAGATGCATCAACGTGGTGTCCAGCAAGGAATCTCCTCGCTCTCCCTAGAAGAGCACAGAAAGATGAGGTGAGATTCCTTACTGTAATAGGTGACACTGTGCATTGCGGGGATGTTCTGCAGCACATTGATCTAAATTTAATCTCCTCCTTAGAATTGCATCTAGTATATAAAACAAGTGTCCATATTGATCATTTTTAAAATAATGGATAATTTCAAGGACAATATTAAATTGCAGTGATACATATTGAAAACTTCCCTTAACTATACCTTAAATTAGAAACAGTTGGTAAATAAGCAACTTATATACTCTTCTTGTTGTTGCTTCCATTAAAACGGTACTTCATTGTTGCAGAGGTTCAGTGCTGAAGTTGGAAGCAATAGGTGGTAAAGTTCCTGTACCATGATGTAGACTAAGTGGATGTATTTCCTCTAGAGGCTTTGTGCTCACAGTAAGATAGATTTCTCTATCAATGTTCAACCATTGACAGATGTTATTCTTCATTTATCTGCAAAACTACATTTATAATTATGAATGGGAGATCACTGGCATATTTTTTTTTCTTCTGATCTATAAAGATGTAAATGGTTTAACTTCAATAAAATAGGGTCAGCCAGTGGCTAAATTAATATGGACTAAAAGTAAAATACCTGCATAACCTTACTAAGCAATAGTGAGTCATATGGGCACTTTCATTTTACTCAACAATAAGACATATCTGAAATGTTTTCAAAATAAAACATAGTTCAAATATATGTCCCTTTATCTAGTTTTATGTTTCATATTAAAGGTTCATATTTAGGGTTACAAAACTAATTTTTTTTGCAGTGTCTTTATACTTTTCTATCATTCTACTCTTTCTTGGATTACACCAGTTTTTCCTGGTCCCTTGAAAAAAGTAATGGGGTTTTGTATGTATTTATAAATGCATATATAAAAGTGCTACAATAACAGAGTTCATGCAAAAAGCACGTGTCTGAACGAGCCCTTAGCCTTTAGCCTGTTAGCAGTAGGATTCTTGTATCTATGCTCTTTCCAGAAAAAAAAAGATTTGCTTTCAGACAAGCGCTTTTCTTCAATAACAGTGAAAAAGGGGGGAAAGTTCTTTTATTTGCTGTGATTTTTAGTTTCTGTACATTTATGTGAAATATCCCATAAATATACAGTGAATTGGTATATAGAAGATTTATTTGACTATATAAACATACAAATGAAATGTGTTATTTGTAAAGTGTAATGCTTCTGAATTCATTTTATGACTTTTATAGTCTGACCCATCTGCACAAATCACTTAATCCCATAAATACGAATGGAATTCCAAAGAATCACACCCATAGTTGGATCAATAGGTTAGGAGCTTCTCTCTTTATTTGTAATCATTAGGGGTCACCCTAAGGGCGTGACCTTAAGTGGGCTAATTTTTCCAATACAATACAGCACCGCCATGGACGCTTCTTTGACAGCGCCGCGGCTGCTGTATAGGACAGTGCCGCTATGGTGGGCACTGAGTTAGCGCAGGGGGGGGTTCTGGAGACTCAGAAACCCCCCCTGCATGCGCCACTGTATTGATGTAGATTATATGTGGAAAAGTAACACTTGTGGGTTATTTTTGCATGTGTTAGTAATTTCTTACTAACAGGAAACTGCACTCTAATCTTAGTTATATGTAATTAATTGAAACCTTTGATTGACTGATGTACAATAGAAAGGTAGTACATTAATAAGGAAGAGTGAATACAGAACTGTTTTTTCCTATTTGAAAGGAAATATATTTTTGAAGTCATAGAATGGTTTTTACAAATTCAATATATTTAATTAATTAACAAAATGTTATATAGGTATGGATGTTTTACTGCAAGACATTTAATATAAAAAAAGGACAATGTCTCAGATATCCCAATTAGTTACTGAGATGTTCAATAATGATGTAATAATATAGTGTCAACTCTGAACCGGAACATATGCAGATGCACATCACATACTTTTGCACAAATGTGACTGCTGGACCAGTGCAGACACAAACAGGTACAGGCTCCTTTTACACATTTTGGAAGTGTCTTCATGCCGATGCTTTTCATGACCATTTGAATGGTTTTGGGTCAGGATAGGGGTAATGCTGGCAAAGGTAAAAGTTTCACTTCAATGTCTATCTTGCTCTCAATTTTGGGCCACCCAGTTAATGACAGTGTAATGATATGTGCAACTTACTTGTGCAGTTTGTATATTTGGTAATGGACCCCAATGCCTGCTAGCCACATGACAGTAAAAACTAGTCTTGAATACGAAAAAGTCCAACTTTATAGATAGAAATATTGAGCATACAAGACCCTAGAGAATATCAATAGTTGTATCCCATACTTTGGGCAATGATAGCAGGTCAGGATACAAAATCAGGATCACTGTCCAGAATCTGATGTTTATTAAGAGCTGGCAAGAACCTACAGTTACTACAGATGTCCTGGGATACTGGCAGCCGTGGTCAGAGTCAAATCCAATTGTTTAGTACACAGAATAGCATGAGAATGGTTAACAGGAATAGGTAGGGTAAAAGCCAGGTAGGTATTCAGTGTACAGGAATGGCCAAGATGTGTTAATTGGTACAGTAAGGTACTCCCTGGAATAAATACATGCAGAGACTAGGGAGCAGCAGGAATCGTGGTCAGAAACTAGCCAAAGGTTCGGAACACAGTTGGATGTCAGGAGTGCAGTAAAGAGCAAGACATTGGTGCAGAGACACAATAATCTGGCAACCCTGTGCCAGTGATCACGCAATACATTAGTCAATAAAAGTTCTTTATCTGTGTCCTGCAACCTGTCTGTGACACCAAACCCCCTGCACCTCAGTCTGGAGGCCAGCACCTGAAATATATATGAACCATATGTACTGGCCAGGTGTTTGAAGAAGCTGGCCTTGATACTATAGCTCACATGCTCCTTAATAAGGTGTTAAGCACTAGCAAAGCTTCAGTTTGTGACAAACAGGTCCTCTTTTATTAAATACAGGCTTTAAATACTTTCCACAGAAGCTGCCTTGACCAAAGTAACTAATGATCTTCTCTCAGCCAAATCCAGGAGCTATTTCACCCTGCTTACGCTCCTGTACGTCTCTGAGGCTTTTGACACCATCTCCTACTTCACACCCTTAACACCAATGGCCTTTCTCACACCATCCTTTCATGGTTCACCTCCTACCATGCCAACCGCTCCTTCTTTGTATCTACCTCTGCCCCCCCCCATCCATCCTTCCCGTAGGAGTCCGACAGGGTTCTGTCCTTGGTCCTCTGCTTTTTTTCTCTGTACACCTCCTGTCTGGATAAACTCATCAGTTCCTTTTGCCTCCAGTACCACCTCTATGCAGACGAAACTCGACTTTACCTCTCATCTCCAGATCTTTCCCCTTCCCTCATCTCTCAGGTGTCCAGTTGCCTCTCAGCCAACTCCTCCTGGATGTCCTTATGCCTTCTCAAACTTAAGATGGCCAAAACTCAACTCATTGTCTTCCGTCCATCAAGAGTCTCCTCCCCTCCCCTTCCAACCTCTCTATCACAGTTGACAACACCACTATCTCCTCTGTTCCCTAACTGTTCACATTCAATCTCTTGCCCAATCCTGTCGGTTCCAGCTCTGCAACACCGCCTGCATCTCACCCTTCCTCTCCCAGGATACCACCAAAATGCTTATCCACTCACTGATCATTTCTTGTCTCGACTACTGCAACCTTCTCCATACTGGCTCCCCTGCTCCCATCTCGCTCTTCTTTGATCTATACTTAATGCTGCAGCTAGACTTAGATTCCTCTCTCATCGCTACACATCTGCCTCCCTATTCTCCCAAACCTTACACTGGCTCTCCTTCCCATACAAGGCCCTCTCCAACTCCACTGCTCCGTATAGCTCCATACATATTCCTTCCAACCCTCTCTCCTTCCTCTAATCAAGTAACCATATCTCACTCCCTTATCCAAGATTTCTCCTGTGCAGTCCACATCACTGGAAGTTCTCCCTCGTTCTATCAGACTATGCCCTAGCCTGTATAGCTTGAAATGGTGATTGAAAACCCACCTGTTTAGAAAATCCTACCAGCCCTCCACTTAACCATTTTACCATATAGTATGCCTCACCCTCTTTCATCCTCCATCTCTCTCACTCTTGTTTCTTGACCTCGGATCCCTTTACATTGGCTCACCCACATATGTCAACCGTTTGTCTAACCCCTTTCCCTTTAGATTATAAGCTCTAGTGAGCAGGGCCCTCTTCTTTCCTGTTATCCTTTCCTATAACCTTTGCTAACCAGCTACACGGTGCACCTCCTTCTTTTGCTCTCTGCCCGTAGAATTCACTCCTCCATTGTCTTTGCACCTCTTTCAGTGAATCTAAATCTGTTAGTTGCGGTCACACTAATGGTTACAGGTTTCAGCCTGTGCTGAATATACCCCTTGCCCTCCAGTAGCTGTGCTGAGAGTTGTAGTGTAATTTGCTTACTGTATTGTACTGTTATACTATGTGCTGTCTTGTTGTTTGCCCTCTGTACAGCACTGTGGACCTCATGTGGTGCCCTCTAAATAAAGATTATTATTAATAATAAAAGTAATAATAATATATACCACCCTCCTTCCCCTGTTGGACCAGGAGAGGTTCCATGGCCCGGTGATTAGCATGCTAATCAAGCATTTTACCCCTCTAATTGACCTGTATAACATGCTAAATAACCTGGCCCAAATATTACCCACAACCACTGTTGTCCCTTCATTCCAGGTCTCCACTTTTAAACTAATGAGAAGCAGGGAGCTGGCGGGTGTGGATAAATTTCTGCTTGGCATACTGAGTAAGCTTCTGATCTGTCTTCTCTGAGGGAAAAAGGAGTGGGGGAGAGGACTTTTTTTTATGAAAAAGGTTTTGAGTAGTATGTATATAACAAAAAATAATCTGTCAAAGAGGGGACAGGTTTTCTTTTATCAACTTTTTTCATTATCTTTAAAAATATTGTTAAATAAAGCCTTATTTAAAACTAAAATAATGAGATTAATGGAACATTGGGATATTATTTTCGTGTCACTATTGTACATTTATTAATTAAATTGGTATTTGTGCACTTATGTACATTCCCATGTAATGTGTATCTGTATGTTGATAGTAATGGCCTCAGTCTGGCATATCTGTGGACGTTTAAAAATCTAATTGGACACTCAGTAAACCATCAACAACATTCTAAGGGCCAGATTCATTAAGGATCGTAAATGCCAATACTAGTCATTTTTTCCGTTAAATGGCACTGCGCATGCCCAGAAAGGAACAATACACCAAAGAATGCAAGTGTATGAGCTCCAACTTCGAGATCAAAGTATCCTTACTACAGGCTACGATTTCGGAGAAGAGAATGGGCGTTACCTGTTTTCACAATTAAAGCTTATCAAAGCTTCATGCATTGTAGAATATCGCAGTCCCCATATTAATCTATGGGGACTGTGATGCTGCACGGTATTAGCCTAAGCGGAGGAGATCTCTGCCATATCGCCTCCGTTAGGCATGTACACCCAGCTCCTCCCATGAGAAGGAGGAGACTATTGATTCCCTGCAATCATTCAGTATTGACATACTGATCCTGACAATACATAAAAAATAAGCAAAAAGGAAGTGAAGCATATATTATCCAAATTGTATTGTATAGTCATATTGTATTGTATAGTCATATTGTATTGTGTATTCATAGCAGTGTTAGGTTCCTTTTGTAATTCAAGGCACCCAATGCATTATAAATTAACAGGAAATGTATAATGTAAAATAATTTAAATACAGACATGAAATCTCTTTTCAAAGAAGCTTATCAGGATTTTCTGTAAATGGCTTTTTATGTAAGGCTGGGTACACACTACAGGGTTTTCAGCCATTTACCAGGCCAATCGCCCAACAAATGATTGTTCTGTCCAATACTGCATTAGTGTGTACACTGCAATGATGAGCAATTGTCGTTTCAAAGCTCACGGTATTGTTTCATTTCATTTTCAAATTGAACTGAAAATCTCGTTCAGCAATGGAACAATGTGTCTGTGTGTGTATGTTAGGAGATTTAGATTGTAAGCACCAATGGGGCAGGGACTGATGTGAATAAGTTCTCTGTACAGCGCTGCGGAATCAGTGGCGCTATATAAATAAATGGTGATGATGATGAAGATGTCGTTCCAAACCTGCACTGTGTATGTACTCACGATCAGGATCTCCATAGAGTTTAGAGCCACAATCTTTTCAGGCGGCGGTTGTGACAGATGAAGAGCACAAATCTGAAGGTAAATCCTGTAAAACCTGTATAGTGTGTACACATGAATCTGCATGCTGATTGGGACTTTTTTTTAATCAGTCATTGGTAAAATTGTTATAGATAACACACTGGGAGAACATTTCTATAATGTGTACCCAGCCTAATTTGGAGCATTATGGATTATACTAAATTACATTTATAAAATACTCTCGTCTTTCCTCACACTGCACCTGGCATTATCCTTCTCATTAACTCGTTTAACAGTGCTCCTCACAGTGACTGTAGGAGGAGATACTTGGTGATAATGTATGTGTTTTATTTTCACCAAAATGTTTTTTGTTCTGTATGTCAGTAAGCCCTGGTACCCATAGTGATGTGTAGACTGTGTTCTCCCATATTACTTATGTAAACTTAATGTATATTATACATGTACAACTACACATATGTACATACATATTTTGAATATATTATAGGTCATAACACTGATAAGATCACTTTACATTTACAAGTACATATATTTCCCATTAGCAGGGCCCAATAATGAAATCTCACAAGGGCGGCAGCAGGAGAAAACCCACCTAATGTAATCAAGATCCAATTTGTGCTTCCATGTATTAGATTTATATGAACAGAAAGCATGCACTAACTCTGAAAGCACAACTATAAAACAGACCCATTTTAAGACTCACAGAGACAGAACTCATTAGTGAGAGTGAGAGTTCTCCAAGGGACTCAATCGAACCTGATGGATACTCAACTGTGAAATATTATGGAGTGTGCTTTGCACGTACTTAACTGCATTAACTCCAGTACTAAAGACTGTAAAGTATTTTAGAGGTATGTCTTAGTCACTAATGCACTGCAGGTTAAATGCAGTATGTATTTTTATTATTATTACTATTGTTATATTTAGAGTAATTGTTAGAGTATATCAAACATATTTTAAAATCAGCATTTTGCTCTCATATACATTCAAATGTATATGAAGATATCTTACATTTGCAAATGTAATAATAGTACAAACAGGGGCGGATCCAGACTATTGCTATACCCCGGGCGATTTTAGAGGGGGGCGATTTAGGCCCTGCCCCCTTTCTTATTTCTAAGGCTGCCGGCGGCTGCACAGTATGTGCAGGTCCGCTCGGCAGTGACAGTGTGCTGCCCCGCTGCTCTGATTGTGTTTAAAACACAATCAGAGCAGCCGGGCAGCACACTGTCACTGCTGAACGGACCTGCACAGTGTGCAGCCGCCGGCAGTAAGCCCCTGCTAGGGGGGGGTGATCGCCCCGATCGCCCCCCCCCCCCCCCCCCCCTGGATCCACCACTGAGTACAAATGAAACAAAAAAATATACTAGATTGCATTTTAAAAATTATCCAGTCTTTTGCATTACTTGACCGCATTTACAAAGCAAAAAAACAGCCGGCCACACAGCACAAAACCCTTGCAGGTAGTGCTGTAAACCTTGATCTGTACAAGTGTACCAAAGTGTGATTTCTGCCCAAGTGCACTAGTTTTTACAGCAAGTGGCAGTGTTTGCAGAGGAGAGGGTCTGGCTGGCAGACTTTATCCCTGGGGGAAAGCACATAGCACTGGCCCATAAGTAGCGTCCCATCCTTAAAGGGTGGTTTTCAGTACAATATATATTTATCAATATAAAAGAGGTGTTGCTTTACCCCATTATACTTTATTATTATAAAAAATTACTAAATCTTAAACAATAACAATAAATAATGCAAGAAAAAACAAACCTCACTTTATATTGTATTTTATTTTTTATATCTTCTCCCTACAGTGCCTTTTTTACATACCTGACTGATTATAATGGGGGTGTAATGTCCCCTTGCAACACACTACATTGTGTTTCAGGGGGACATTACACTATCCCCCTGCAACACAATGTGTCCCTTATCACACTGTTCCCAGTTCATCACACTGTTCCCCCTTCATCACAGCTCCTCCTTCATCACACTGTGTCCCTTTATCACACTGTCCCCATGCATCACACTGTGCCCCTGCATCACACAATTCTATTCTACTTACCATCTTATAGTCTTCTTTTCTGCTGTGTTTTTTTTTTTGTTTTCGGTGGCTCCACTTAACGCAGCTCCTCACTGACAGTATCGGGACGTGATGATGACATCAAGCCCGACAGTGAGGAAGGAGGAGGGAATGAGGCACTGTAATTTGATGCTACAGGGCTTCAATAGTCTAGGAGAGGAGCCCTAGCATTGTTATCGGTGTGGTGCAGGCAGCCTATGCAGTCAGGTGCATAATACTGCATATTACTCAATATGGCCGAATCTTCCATTAATAGAATATTGTACTACAGCTTGTAGTTTATGTCCGGCCTGCACCGCACTCACCGCCAGATGGCCCAGAATAGATTTCAATTGTCCGGTCCGGGGTCATATGCCCCCCCTGCCCCGCGGCCCAGCCCTCCCCTGACAGAGGAATAGAATTTTGCATGGGCCAAAGGGCGTTCGTGCAAAGTACAGCGTATATGCAATGATGCACCTAGCTTTTAGGACAAAAAAATTAAAATTGCAATCTAATCAAAAGATGTTTCTAATGTGGTATGACATTGGATCTTTGATGGTTACATTTTCACACAGTGCACACCTTGGTGCACTACTATTTTATGCAGGTGTTGTGAGGATACAGGGGTAATGTTTAGCCATATTTGCCCTGTAAGCCGACTGGTCTCCCAAGAATGGATAGTAGATAAACTAGCTTCACTAGCGCAAAACAGAGACTTTTTGTGTGGCACGTATAGGGCCTAATGAGTTGGGAGCAAAGCATAAAGAAAGAGCACCTTTGCAAAACCATGTTGCATTGGGGGGGGAGGAAAATTTAAAATGTGAGGACAGATTTGTAGTTGGGATAGAGCAAGTCCTAGATCAACTTTAAATTTCACTGTAAAATAAAGCTATGAAGTATTTGTGTGCTACATGAAGAAGCAGTCAATATTTTCCTTGCGTTCAAAAAAAAAAAAAAAAATTTACTGAGCGCAACCTGCATTTGTTTTAAAAACACATAGAATTTGGGCATACGTACATCCGAATTCAACAAGGAGCGAATCTGAAGATTCGTACACTGATGAATTTGAGTGTAGGCCTGTTCAGCTCTACTACACAAGACACTGCAGGATACGTCCAAAACCTATGTGTAATATAAATTTGCATAAGAACGAACAGAAAAAAAAACTACTGTCGCCTGTTAATAATATAGGCATTAGTGATAAAACAAAAAAAAAAGTGTTGTTTTTTTACATATATTTTTTCCCATGAAATACATTTAATAGGATGTTAATATCTACTGAACAGAAAATACTGTTTTACAGTTATTCCTGATTGCAAAGACATTTTATAGCATGCATACACGACTGTCGTCACTAGTAATCAGGACTTAGACTAGTCCTATAGTTGGAGTAAAAGATATCATAGTTGCCTACTCTCCCGGAATATCCGGGAGACTCCCGGGAGAGCAGGGCAACCTCCCAGATCCCAGCCAGTTAAATAAGTTGAATAGAGGGGCGGGGCTTAGTGACGCGACTCACGCGTGCTGGTATATTCCAAACTGATTATGACAGCTTAGGGGCAGTGCCAAATGATGCAAATTTCGGAGCCTCACCCCCACCTGCCCCAGGGACTTCCCCGAAGAAACAAATTTGCGGATTATACGCACAATATCGGCATTTACGTTCCATGATAAATCAGGCCCACAGTGTACAGGACATAAGGTCAATGTACCTTTCATGCCAGGTTTTCTTGCTAATGGATAAGGAACTGACTGCTGCCTGTACACAAGAAGTCACAGGCTATTACATTAGAGAGCTCTCTGTGTTTCTATGTGTGTGATATAGACAACAGCCATTTAATTTGCATTTCTATTTATTTTGCCATCTGCTTCTCTGTAGAGAATAGGAAATCTACATTACACTGGACTGGGATGAACAGTTTTATGTGTATAATATACGATCAGTTCTATAGAAGATGATATATGCATATGTGTGATTACTAGAGCATGGAGACAGAGAAAAAAAAATGTAAATGAGTGACACAAATGCGTTCTTTTATTAAATAGAAGCTACAAGATCCATAAAGAATCACCAGATAGTGACCATTTACTAATGGTGCTCCACTCCATAGGTGGTAAAAAAAAGTCTTCCTGCACCACCACGCACAAGGTCAACTGAAATTTTTCATAATTGAAATATCAAGCTTACAAATCGACCAGTCTTTTTATGAGCTGTGCTAGTGCCTACTGCAGTGATGACTAACCTGTGACAGTCCAGGTGTTGAGAAACTACAAGCCCCAGCATGCTTTGCCAGCTATCAGCTCGTTATCTACTGGCAAAGCATGCTGGGGCTTGTGGATTCACAACACCTGGAGTATCACAGGTTAGTCATCACTGGCCTACTGCATAGTTAGAGCCACACCCCTACCCCCAATCTACCCATTATGCAGACTCAATCTCCCCGTGCATAAGTGCCGTCATCTCACACAAGACACACATAATGTGAAAAAGGAGGCCAAAAATATCACAAATGCTTAAACTTGAAAATTAAGATGCAGTCTTGATAAATAAGAATGAACAAAATTAAATATTTATTTTTTAACATTAACTACATATCACTTGTATAAAAAAGCTAAAAAAAATTTCCTTTTTTCAGTGTCACACATATTTTTTAGGCATTTTCTTTTTATGCAAAATAAAAGTGACTAGAATAATTGCAACGTTATGCTTAGTTACATAATTGGTAAGAACGGTTGTTGGATGCATTCATTAAATAATTTGCTTTCTTAAAGGGGTGTGGTATTTTTTCTTATTGATTGTTTTTCATACTGTTATTATTGTTTAACATCAGTAATTTTTATTGCAATTTTGTCAAGCTTGGGGTTTCAAAAAACAAAAAGGATGGGGAAAGGATATACATAAATCGGGAAGGAAGGGAAGGGGTATATAGTAGGGTATGAACACAATATCATGGGCATATCAGCATATACATTTATATTATTATTTTTTAATACTTCCAAAATAGTCATAATATGGTAAAAGCTGCACAATCTATTACAAGGCACTAAGATACTCAGATACAACAGATGCACCGAGGCTCACAGATAGAGCAGATTTCCCCCAGGATTCCCACTTATCCATTACCCCATAGGAATGATACAGAGTCACTTGGAATGAGCATTATTGCAGATGAGAAACTGTAGCAAAGCTGCAGGGGGATTAGAGTGAGCAGCTAATTCTTTCTGACGACTTTGGATAAGTGAAACTAAGGACTAGAAACAAATGCTAGAAAATATTTAAGGTGCAGGCAAAACTTTATGCCTAACCTCCTTCCTGCCAGTACGGTTTGGATAATTGGTAACAGAAGATAGAAACCATAATCTGAAGTCAGGCAAATTGATTAAGGTTTTAAATATTTGTTTAGAAATGTCATATTTCAACCAGTGGTAGTCATATTCCCGGCATTGGAAATGCTGACAATTATCTTGTTGACTTGATAATGTCGACAGGATAAATACCGACACCTCCATAATGCCTACATGTTAAAAATGTAGATATTGTGATTGTCGACATTCGAAATGTCAGCAGTCCCAATGATAACGTTAAACAACAATGCCAGCAGGTCCAGTGCCTATACAGCTGGCACAAACACTTGTAAAAAAAAATAGAAAACAGTAATAAATGTTAAAACTACCCCCCTTCCCTCCCAAAACACCTAAAAACTTGTGCTGGCAGGCGACGGACCTTCAAACCGCAACCACACAATGATATAACAACGATATTAACCCTTGTGCTGCCAGCCTAGTGCTGGTAGGAGCAAAATCAAGGGGGTTTTAGGAGTAGTTGCCAATATACAGAACCTACAGCCATTTATTAAAATATGAAAAGGAGTTAAGCAACATGAGCATGGATGTTTGCAATTACTACAAATGTTGAACCTAAGCCACAAATATAGGAAAATAAAAATGCCCTTTATAAATTATTAACGTTAATTATTCACTGAGAGATGCATGCATTGCAATGAAAAATGAATTGCCCTTCTTGAATCAAATATTTTATTAATTGGTGGAAATAGGAGAATTTCAACCCCTGATTCAGTTTGGTTTGTCACTTCATTTAGTGCCTAGAAAGCTTTGAAAGGACCATTTCACAGAGTCACACAGAAGTGTATAGACTTTTTGACATAAAGAAGCTCAGGGTAGGATAGACTGCTAGGAGCTGGCAAGAGGTTAGAGATTCACTTAGTCTACCCATGACTTCTCACTGATGGGCACTTTACCTAAGCTGTAACGAACTGCAGGGGGTTCACAAGTTTGCATCTATGTCAGGATTAGGTTCACAAAATTCCTTTTCCTTCCCCATCTTGACTCACAAACCTTTAGGTAAAAGAGACAACTTCTAATTTCTGCCTCGTCAATGAGCATTAATGTAACAGTCATAGTAGAAAGTCCTTCAGCAAGCGGCTCTACAGATGATTCTCATGGGATTCTGAAACAATCCGTCAGACGGTCTCAGCTTTTCAAACAATGGTTCCACATTTTCTCCAAAGCGACATAACAAGTTTGTCACTGTGCTGGTTACTCCCAGGAGAGAAATACTTGGCTGGGGTAGCTGTCAGAGTCACCACACAACTGACCAAGCCATTTGGTCCTCAGAGGACGAGTCGTGAGGGACAAAGCTGAAGTTGATAAGTTGGAGAATGCAGAATCAAGAGGAAAGAAGTTGAGGCTTATGGGTTGGAGAATGTAGAAACGTGAAGAACAAAGCTGGTCAATAAATAGAAAAACAAAATAAGATCTTGAAGCACCAGCAGAGAAACAAAATTCCAAATTTGCTTGTGCAAAGAGAGGTAGGAATGAGAGGGTTATAAATGCTGCATACATGGTTTCTTAGGGCTAAATTTACTAAGCTGCGGGTTTGAAAAAGTGGGGATGTTGCCTATAGCAACCAATCAGATTCTAGCTGTCATTTTGTAGAAGGTACTAAGTAAATGAAAGCTAGAATCTGATTGGTTACTATAGGCAACATCCCCACTTTTTCAAACCCGCAGCTTAGTAAATCTAGTCCTTAGTCTTAATTGACTTGACCTTTAGCAAAGGTCTTATTAAAGTAGTGTTTGTACATCTTTATTGCAGCTCTATCCATAGTCTGTACAGTGCGGCAGGTATTCTGGCAAATGGTGAAATGAAAGCAGAACTTTAAGATTGTATTGACAGAACTTTACACTAAAACATCTGTTCTGACGTAAAACTTGTTCTATGTGAATTTTGCTTAAATTTCGCTCATCGCTAGTAAGTAAATTGAGTGAGTAGAAACTAAGAATGAATTGCTAAATTTGTATTAATACTTTTTCTGTGAACCAGCCTTTATTTTAGACTTCTACACAGGGTTAGCTGAGAAAACTGTAAATCTTAATTCAGACCCACTTATATCCAGTTCCCTTAGTTAGGGCAATGAACACTTCACTACTGACCAACAAAAATAGAACACTAAGAGAAGGGTATAGACTCCATTAGAGACATCTGCATCAAAGACGTGCCTACCCTGAGGCGAGGTACACAATTGTAGGGGTGACAGAGTGAAACATGATTACTGTAATACTCCAGGATGATCTCTGAACTACTTTAGAAATCATTAAAACATCACTAGGCATCAGGTTGCTGAAATAATCAGCAGAAGTTAAAGTACTTGATTACTTTATCTCTGTATGATTTTGTAATTATTTGGTAATTGAGCAGCGTGGTGACTGACAGCATAAATAGACAAGGCAGAGGAGAACTTGCTCTCTCTCCCAAGTACAGCTACAAATGAGCTATACAAATTAGTTACTTCATTGATAATGCAATATGCAATAACTGCAGGAGGAATGACAATTGCTGAGACATCACGCTTCCACCTGCAGTAAGAGAGTACAATGACTGGAGTAGGTTGGTTTGTTTATCAGTTTGCCATCTCAACATATGTCAGTCTAGTATGGTTGGTGTACATATTTACAATATATATAGTACAATATCTGCTACTGTATGTGTAAAATTTGTATTCTTAAAAGAGAATAATAGTAAAGAAGGAAAGTCAGTAAGGAACAATAATTTATGCATCACTACCCTCTCCTAAGACATAAAATAAACAAACATTTTAAAGAGCTGTAAAAACATAAGTAAGAGATATGAGACTATTTCTGCACAAGTAATTTGGACAACTGAACAAAATACGTCAGAAACAACTGTATATGTATATGTAGTCTAATATACTGGATGAAGAAATGAGCAGAGAGAGAATTTACCACTGGAGAGCACTGGTAGTTGGGCTGCTAAGTCTTGGAAAACATAAGCAGTCATCGACTTATATTTTGTTTTTGTTTTGTGATGGCATTGTGCACAGACATTCTGCCTTTCTCTACTCAACCACAACAGTTGTACTGTTTGCCATCAAGTTATTAATGACTTGGTATCATAGTTGCAGGTCCATGCATAAAAGAAAAAGCAGAGATCCTCCATGCGTCATAACCTTACAGAAGTCAGGCAGAAACAGGATTGTCTGAGACACTAAGAATCATACAAATTATGAACGGATCTCAGTATTTCCGAAGCTATATAAAAATTCTGAGGGTATTACAAACTGTTGGTCCATTTGGTTAGATAAGATGTCCTCGCTACAACAATGAGTATAGATAGTGTGCCATTCAGGCAATGCTCCGTGGGAAAAAAATGTTGCTGACACAGAATATCCACCTGCTGATGGATGTGTTTCACTCTGCTAGACCCTCATTGGTTCAGTCGCACATAAGAAGCTTACTTATAAATTATTGATCAGAAAGCATTGCTTTAAAGTCTTCCTATCTGTACTCATTTTTCTAGTGAGGCCACTTTTATTGCACTTTGCATTGCGAGAACAACTTTCCCTACACCGATATTGGAGCCTTGTTTCCTAATTAAGGTAGAATTAAAAATGCCTCTCAGGCCTGTCTTCTTATGTAGTGCATGCACACATCAAATAGCATTAGATGAGTTATAAATCAGATAGCATACTTTGTGAGGCATGACCATAAGACTATAATTCTGTCTCTGGATATAATAAGATTGTGATTGTCTAGAATGAAACCAGATTCATATTGTGCAAGGCCTCTTGTAGAAGGTCATGAGTACTTGGAATGTAATGAAATCTCCTGGTGGGATGGGCAGGACATGAGCCAGACATGCAAATTTATAATACAAGATAAAAACGATATGTGCAGACGACTTAGCAGACCAAGATGTTTTCACAATGCAGTTGAGAAAATATATACATTCCCAAGCAAAGGCTTGAAGAGGCAGTTAGCACAAACATATTTAGAGACCCATAAATAACCTAAGCAAGAAAGACGAGAATATTGCAGTGCAGGCACTTTGGAGAAGAGAGTAAAAACAGGCCATGAGAAACACATATATGTAGATAGTTGCAGCAGAGTTTATGTCATGTCAAGGGCAGAAATAATTTATTAGCTCTAACCATTAAGGTGCATGATATGAAATCATATAAACATTCTGAATTACATTACTAAATCATGGTTGAAAAATCCTAAGAGCAATACCTCAACTAATACAGCCAAAACATTGTTATTGTGTGTAGTCTGCAGGGGAAAAAACCATACACGCCAACTTTCAAAACTCCTCTCCTGGGTGACCCCGGGGGAGAAAGTCATGTGGTGGCGGGGGTTAATGACGCGATTAAGCCCTGTCATTCAATGTCGTGAATTTTGGAGAGTCCGGGAGGTTTGCCTACTCTTCCGGGAGTCTGTGAGGACTCCCCGAAATTCTGGACCCTCTCTGATATCCAGGGAGAGTAGACAAGTATGGGTAAAACACATGCTGTGTAGAAATGTAACCCAATTACGTTATATGTGATATCAGCAATTTAAGAATTAACTTCCATCATCCCATATATTTTATTGTGCGATTGCGATTAGAACGCCATTAGAATGTGATGCAATCGCATGGATAAATAACGCACACATACACTTACACTCACACATTCTCTTGTAAATAGTTCACCTTAGAATAGGTCCAAAACACAGTCGTTTATAGTCAGATTTAGTAGGATTTATAGTTAAATATAATAATGTTAAATGCACTTTATTGAGATCTGAAGTGTAGGATACAGGAAACATGTCATGTCTAGTATCATTCTAATCCCCTATTTATCCTCAGACGTCCGTTTCTATCGGCTAAGAGATAGCACCTGGCGTATGCGAGTTATGGATTATAGGAAATAAATGATCATATTGTGTGTGTAATGCAAATAGACCAGTTTGAACCAGCTATTTGGCGGGACGATTAGTGTGCAGCTGTTGGAGAGCTGACCCCCACCCTTGGAGAACATCATTTGAACTGACCTATGAACTGCAATATACTGGACTGTCCTGAATCCTAAACCAATGAAAACATGCCATGAAATCATCAGTAGTTTTTTTCTATACTGAAACTGGATACTATCAAGATATTTTACAAGCTAAGACTCACTCTCTGATCATGACTACATGTGACCATGACTGTATCCCCTGGGATTGGGTGAAAAACTATAAGGAAAATGTAATGTATTCAGAGTTTTTAAACTTTCATGCTTTATTGTAACATCTTTAATGTGTAATAATGGCTTGCTGTAAATCCTGCTATATTTTGCAATTAAATATATTTTTGGGAACCACAACAATCGCATTGGACAATATTTTATTGGTAAGCGATAAAATTACTTTAATACATTTCATTCCATGGAGAGGAAATCTGTTTCCCAATGCTGTTGACAATTTGTGATGTAAACCCAAATAAATTTAATACCAACAAAAACTCAGTGAAGAGGATGCTGTTGAATAGAAATTAGAGATTTAGCAAAAAAAACAATTATTTCAAACATGTTAAGCATATTAAAAGCATTGTAAGTATACACAAATTGACTAACCTTCTTTAATTACCCCCTAACTGTGTTACGAATTACAAGACCTTTTGGACCACTGCCCAAATTTGCCCTCTGCTGTCACTATTGCTGTTAAGATGACATTGCTTTTTTACCTTTATGCACCAATCTAGTTGTTACTTATTATGCACTCTTTCAAATACTAAGAAAAAAATTATGATGATTTATCAAGAGGGGGATGGAGTTCGGAGGCTAACACAGGATTTCCACATGCCACTTTTCACTTTTGTAACAAGCCAAAAAGAACCTTCCTGCAATACGTGTGCAACAGAAACTTTTTGTAATCACATTTTTTTTTTTGGGGGGGGGAGCCATAAATTGTTGCGTATACATAAATAAACATACACATACACATAAACAAGTAGATAATAGTACTTCTTTTACAATTAATTTCAGATATGAATCTCCTTTCCAACAATGTAATTTATAAGTCATCAAAATCACTTTTCTCCCACTAGTTTTCTCTGTTATCTTCCAAGATTTCCCTTTACTAATATAATAGATAATTTCATATTTTCAATCCAGTTTCTTTACATTGTAGTTGATGTTTCGAGCTCACATCCAGACCTCTTCAAGACAGATTTACATAGAACAGCAGACAATACATGCAAAGACAAGAAAACATTATAATTGCATAATTATATATAGTTCCAAAGATTTGTCAGCTGTAGTTCATCTGTGAAAATTGTCAGTTCCAGTGCATGTATCCACCCCCCATATTGTTACAAACAATATGTGTTCCACCCTGGAACGCATATGGAGGTCACATGGTTTCAGACTTCCTTCTCAAGATCTTCTTGAGATCTTCACACTGGTAGGTTAAAGAGTGAATTCCACTAATGGTTTCCAAGAAACACTCATTAGGGGTCCCTCAAGGGGAGAGGGCACTATTAGTGGGATTGCCTCTTTAACTCTGGTGTGCATGAGTCATTGACTGTGTATGTTGACATTACATCTTAAGCTGTGGGGAGTCACTACTCACCTGTCTCCCACACCAATCCTGATCTGATTGGACCTTTGGAGTTTAAAAACCCTCCTCTTCTATGCTTCTTTGTCAGTGATAGAGTTTAATCTGAACTGCTGCATGGTCTCCTGTCTGGGGGTCTGCAGTATACTGATTTCTGCCTCAACTCTGTCTCTACAACCTTGGAAAACAGCATCTAAAGGTTTCAAACTCTGTACCTTGGCAAACAGCATCCAAAGAATTCTAACTGTGCACTGGGACAAACAGCATTACTACTCCAACTCAGTGTTTTGGCATCCAGTTTAATGTGAATTCTCTGCGAGTACAGCAGCTTGAAAATCGAACTGCATATACAGTATATTGAATAGTTGTCTGCTGGCAAGGAAGGAAATCTTTCTATATCACTCTGTTGTATGACATTGCTCTGCCTTCAGGTGATCTGGAATATTGGATAATCCCCATTACCATGATTGAATCTTGAGAGTACTATGCTGTGTCACGAACGCCCTGCCTGTCCCAGATACAGCAATCTGAACAGCTGGCCGTTGTCAGGATCTGCCTGCAAGCCCCTTGCAGTGCATACTGCTTTGCCTGGTAGCTCCTGCCTCCTGGACTATTTGACTTTATTAGTGTGTATTTGCAGCAGTACCTCTGATCACCAGAGGTGCTGCTATCGTGCCTTTCATGTTTGCATTAGGGGTTAACCCGTTCTCCAATTATCTCATGCACCTGGGTGTGTTCTCATTTCCCTTATATATACCTGTCACTCCCAGCACACATTGCTGGTTATTGTTGTCCCATCCTGTTGTTCCTTTCCTCTGCTGTGCTTATGGTTTCATGCTGCCTGGATCTCTCCATATTACCACTTACCTTCATCAGCCATCTACCCGGTATTTATTCCTGCATGTTCCTGTATATTCAGCAATAAACTTTGTGTGTTTTCACTTCATTCCTGGCTCCTGAGCTGCATTTGTATTTGAACCGTGACAGCTGTGACTGGCATCACCTTAGTCACTCAGAAATCAACACACTTTTTCTACCACCACAAAGGATGTGTCCTTAAGTTCACCAAAACCACTTACAAATGTTTCACATTTAAATCACATACACATGTAGCATGAGCCTCCCTGGGCTTCATTAGTTCACAAAGAGTCACAGAGAATACCCTAGATAAAATGTGCTTAATCTGAAAAATGTTTCAAAGGCTTAGTTACAAAAAATGAATAACAAGACATACAATATGTTGCACACATAAGTTTCAGAAAATTAAATAGGAAATAAAACCAGAGTCACTACTTACTTAGTTAAGACTTGGTGTTTGAGGGAATGCAATTGAGAAATAAGACACATTTCAGTCTTGATAGACCCCCTCATTAAAATGCACATGTTATTGTCTAAGGCAGAACATTTTAAACCTTTCTCCTAGCTCTAACCCCCCACTTTTGAAGTTTAGCTGTCAATAAAGACAGATTGATCTCCCAAATGTCACAGGGCTTTCGAAGTGAGATAGGGATGTCCTGAGCTCTGGAATGTTCACACTACCTGATTTCTCACCTCTGCTTGTTCGACATGGCTGGTCAGGTCCACATCCTCTGCATACATGTCATTTAGCAAAGCACACATTGAGATTACATTACAAGGTTACATAAAATATTCACATTGTCATACATGAATTCAACAGAAAATAACAAGCAGTCATTAGATATACTACATAATCAACACATGTTGCTACAAATCTGAACTTTTATTATTCTATGTGCAGTAATACAGACTGCTATTGTCTCTGGAGATCTTTTGTTCACTACAGCTGTTAGAGACTGCCAATAAGACTTTGTTCTGTGCATATTAATCAGTAGAACGCTGTGTTTACTCTGTGTATGATCATTGGTTACTCTGGATGTTTTCAACATATTCAAATAAACTCACTTGTTTGAACTTCTCTCCTGCCCCTATCTACCACTGAATTATCTAGCAATCAGTATGACCTATGAACTTATTTTATAGGGTGCAACCAGTTGGAGTCTGTGACCTCTTCTCTTCATAGTGTTCAGTCTATATCTTCCTTGCAGTCTATACTCAGAGAGAAGCTTGAGTGTTTCAGTATTTGAGGAGCAGTACTGTAAGCAGCTCTGTCTCAACATGATCAGTAGATAATTAAAATCCATCTGAATAAACAGAAGTTTTCTAGATAAGGAATAATAATACCCTTGGGGCACTGTGTACTTTTTCAGTAATTGTCCAGCTAGCTGCAATGGAGAAATTTTATTTTTTTAACATGTATTTTGTGATCATCTAGTTGGCCAAAGGCTTTGGTGTAAAGCACACTATGCTCTGGCACTCGTACTACACAGTAGACCTCCAGGCTGCTTAAGGTTGCTGGGTACATTTCTTAAACAAGCTTGTTCAGAACCTGGCTTGAGCAGAGGCTACATAGCACACTGGATGTCTGTGTCAAGACACTGTCAATATTTATTTACAAGATCAGACCACAATGGTTGGTAACTGATACCCCAATATCAGTTGTCGAAGTCAGCAAATTGGATAAAGTCATTCCAATTAAAGTTGAGCAAACTTGGTTGTCTTTGTCTGAAAAGATGCATACGGTACGCTACGACGTACATGGGCATGCTACGGCGTGAAAGGGCGTACGCATCCACTACACGTGGCAGCAACAGTAATTGGTCTTTTACCATACATTCGCACAAACACGCATACTTATAAAATAGTACACATTAATGGTAGTTGCAACACATAGTCAGTTATGTCGAAATATAATAGTATTTATATGTTATATTAGAGTTACATGCATATTAGTGAAATACACGGTACAGGTTGAAGGAAACACATCATGAGTGGTATCACAATGAACCTCGTTACATATCCTACTGTTTGGTTTACTCTGCGAGGGAATCGCAGAGTGCATACACAAGTTATGAATAATAGGGAATTATGAACTACTTAAGACTAAGGAATCTTGGCGGGAAGAGCCGAGCATACCCCCTGGAGAGGTGACCCCCTCCTTTGGATTCCTTAGGATAAACTAGCCAATGATTGACAACCCCTTGGACCTTCCTGAGACCTGGACCAATAGATGCAAGCTATACCATCTTCATTGTATTACTGTATTTCTTTGTGTATATAAGCAGCAGCTTCACATCCAGTGTTCAGACATCTTGTCCCCAGACTTCAGGATTGAATGCTGCACACTGGATTCAGAGTGCCTGCGATAAGTAACGGCTGTATTTATTATCACTTCGCTTGAGCATATTATTCTACTATTTGCGAATAAATCTTTGTGCGTTGGAAACACAAATCGAGGTTCGACAATCGTTATTGGTTAGCGACAAAACGCACTTAACAATTTGGGGGCTCGTGAGCTTTGGAGGTTTCGTTGCCGATGATACGCAAGACCAACGGATTTCGGTTCCGCAACAAAGGATGGAGACGCGTCATATACGGGTAAGAACGCATTGTGTTCAAAACCTGAATTTTACTCTGTGTTGTGAAACCGAATGTCCGTTTTGCATTATCTAGGGCACACTAACTAGAACCTAGGGACAAAAGAGAAAACTGTTTCTTTTTACTGTCATTGTGCATTTTAACTGTATTGCATTGCTTAGCGTATGTGTATTTCCTGTTGTGCGTACGCAAACTTCCGGTAGATTTTCCACGTGGTTAAACAATCGTTTTGATAGTTATTATATGTGCATAATATAATTACTTGTGAAAGCCTCTGAGATATTATTACTGTTGTTGGGAACTTTTGATTTTCCGCGCAGAAAAGGTGTATAGTGTGTGATTTTGTAACGTAGATACACTGTTTATTATTCATTGTGCTCAGTTGCTGTCTGACGAGGCGGATTGCCCAACTGAAGGACGGTATACAGGGCAGGAAAACGGGTTTTCGCAAAAGCGCTACCAATAGATCGCAAGGTTTGCTAATAATTAGTATTGGTAGGCAGTGCGATCTAAACGCACCGTTAGTGCGAATTGGTGAAGCAGCTAGGAGGAATTATATTGGAAAGGCTGGTTGATTGTATCGACTTTGTTCTCCTAGTTATAATAAACTCAACAGATTTTGTGGTTTAGCCAGGGTATCGAGGAGCTGATAGCCCTTGGGTCCCACAGTGATATTTCTGTGTTAGGGATTCTTGTTCGGAACAAGAGAAAGTGAGTGAACGCGGCTAAAGGAAATACGTTCACCGAGCATTAGAGATCTCTAGCGGTGATTGTAGCAACAGGTTTGAAATTGTTGGCCGGAAGGAACAGAGCATTGCGGTGTGTCTGTGTTCCGTGTAGAGTGGTGTTGTTCAACATGGGTGCTAAGCATACGCTAGAGATGGTCAGTGTACTGCCTAAGGAAGGTCCTATTGGTTCAGCGAGGTTTCTCATGTGTAAAAAATATGGTTTGCGACACGTGGGTCAATATGACCAAAGATTGTGATAGGCCTTTCCCAACAATAGGAAGTTTTAATGCAGAGGTACTAAATACTGTAAAGGATAAAGTATGGTTGATCAAGTCAACGAAAAAGAGAAATAGACATAATGATTGTTTAAAATTGTGGCAAATGGAAGGTAACACGTGGCAGAGCAGCGAATGCAAAGCGGAAGTAGGCGTGGCTAAAAGCGCGCGCACAACGGAAGTAGCCGTTGAGAAGCGTGGCGAACTCAGCGCAAGCGCGCCCCCGCCACCTTATGTGGCGGGAGCGGTAAGTACAGCCGGTATTAAAACTGAAAAAAGAAAAATTGCTAAGTTGTATCCTGTTTTAAGCCAGTTTAAAACAAGTGTATCAGAAGATGAAGATGAACCCACTGTGATTTCGGCCATTGCCCATGCTGTTAGTGTACTAGAGGCTCAGCGCAAGTATGAGAAAAAGGCTGAGATAGGTGAGAGTAGCGTGATCACTAGGAGTTAAAGCGTTCTAAATCTTGAACCAGCAAATCCTGTAGTGTCCCCTGAAGTCAGTAAACCAGAGGGTGCGTACCCAGTCCGCACAATATCAGTTCCCAATGGGAAACCGGACAAGGATGGTGTAGTTCCTTTAAGAAATGTTACAATGCATTGTCCCTGGACTAGATCAGAATTACGTTCCATTATGACTGAATTCCGAGATCCTAGAAAGGAGTTAGCTAAATGTCAGAAATTTGTTAAAGACTTAGGAAATGCCCACGAACCAACCAATAAGGATTGGCGTGTAGTGTTAAGGGCGTGTCTTCCTCCCAATACTAACATACAAAAATTTATTGAAGATTGTTTGTTGGAGGAAGATGACACCTTGACTGATGAGATTAACCAAAAGAATATAGAACAAATTGTCAAACACTTAGCCATCTATTTTCCAATAGTAGTAAATTGGAGTAAGATTTTCACCATTAAACAAAAGGATAGTGAAACAGCAGCAGATTACTTCATTAGAGCTATAGCAGCGATAACACGGTTTACTGGGATATCCAACATAGGGGAGGACCCACATCATAGGGAAGTAGCTGTAGGAGTATTAATGGATGGCCTTAGAGAAAATTTAAAAACCAGAGTACAAACCACATTACCTAATTGGAGAGGCATCACAGTAGATTCTCTCAGGGAGTCTGCTGTGGAGCATGACAAAAACCTTTTTAGGAAGAAGGAAGAGAAAAGTTATAGGTTAATGACGGTGAGTATACAGGCTCTAGAGGGGATGCATACACGACCACCAGCATACAACCCATATAACAAGAAACCTAAAGTGATCAGGTGTTTCAACTGTAAAGAGAAAGGACATTACATGAGAGATTGTAAAAAGGAAAGACTCAATACACAGAGGGGTGGGTCACATAGATATCCTCCAAGGAGGGATTCACATAGACTAGAAAACTCACATCTACCCGCGCTTATTACAGCGGCAAATGCTACGCGGGAAAGCAATAGTCAGCGCTAGGGGTCAGGTCATACCTGTAGTCTACAGCCAGTAAGGTTAACTGAGAGTCAGAGTGAAGAACCGACAATGATAGTTGACATAGCTGGTAGGAAAGAAACTTTTCTTGTAGATACAGGGGCGGCCCGATCTGTGATAACCTCTCCTTTCAATCTACAGGTGACCAGTAAAATAATTCCAGCCATCGGGGTAACGGGAAAAGTGTTGCACTATCCACTAACTAAACCAGCTGAGGTTACTATCGGGTCCCTGCATACCAAGCATTCGTTTCTCTTGGCTGCGGCGGCTCCTACTAACTTGCTAGGGAGAGACTTGTTATGTAAAATGGGATGTGTCATATACTGTACTTCTGATGGTGTGTTCTTAGATATACCGGAGAAGGTTGCATATGAGGTACAGGATATATTGGACACCCCTCAAAGGTTAATGTTATAGAACAAAGTCCATCTCAAGTAAAGGGGATGTTGCTGGAAATACCAGGTTCACTATGGACCAGAGATGGACAGGACACTGGACTGATGGCAAACGTAGCCCCTGTCATGGTCAATCTAAAAAGTGGTAGGATAGCTCCAAAAATCCCACAGTATCCATTAAAACCGGAGGTGGAACTAGGGGTATATCCTGTTATTGAGAGGCTGTTACAACAAGGGATTTTAATTCATACAGTCAGTACAGCAAATAGTCCCATTTTCCCTGTGAAGAAGAATGGGGGGAGGGGCTATAGATTAGTCCAGGATTTAAGGGGAATTAATAAAGTTGTTGAGAGCCAATTCCCCGTAGTGCCGAATCCAGCTGTCATCCTCATGCAGATTCCACCATCTGCCAGTCATTTTACTGTCATTGATCTATGTTCTGCTTTCTTCTCAGTCCCTCTTCACCCTGACTGCCAATACCTTTTTGCATTCTCCTACAGGGGAGTGCAATACACATGGACCAGACTACACCAGGAGTTCATTGACAGCCCCAGTATTTTCTCCCAAGCCTTACATGACTGTTTGCAATCCTTTCAACCCCACAATGGGTCTGTTCTAATTCAATATGTGGACGATTTGTTGTTGTGCTCTGATTCTTTTATGTCATGTTTACATGATACTAAATTGTTGTTGCTTCATCTTTCACAAACAGGGCACAAGGTGGCAAAGGATAAATTACAGCCATGTCAGACTAAGGTCAAATACTTAGGACACTGCCTCACTAAGGGGCTAAGACACCTGACAACCGACAGAATTGAGGCCATACAACACATGACTCTGCCGTAGAGCCAGAAGCAGATTCGTACTTTCCTGGGGATGTGTGGATACTGTAGATCCTGGATCCCAGGTTTTTCTATTCTTGCATTACCATTGCAGGAGCTAGTCTCTTCCTCAAAACCAGAACGTGTTGTACACACAGAAGAGTCAGAGCAAGCGTTCTTTAATCTTAAAGATAGTCTGACTAGAGCACCTGCATTGGGAATACCTGATTATGAAAAGCCTTTTGAGCTATTTTGTACAGAAGCTGATGGTTGTGCAGCAGGTGTCCTCGCACAGAAACATGGTGACGCTAGCAGACCGGTAGCATACTACAGTGCACAATTAGACAATGTGGCAAGATCACTCCCAACATGTCTCAGAAGTGTAGCAGCAACGGCTCTTCTGGTAAGTAAGAGCGAGGACGTAGTATTAGGACATAATTCAACTATCTATACACCCCATGCTGTATCAGCTCTGTTAAATTCAGCCCAAACCAGACATGTTTCTTCAGCTAGATTCACCAAGTGGGAACTAGCCCTGATGACACCCTCAAACATCACCATCAAACGATGTAGCACCTTCAATCCATCTACATACCTTCCGTGTGTGTCTCTAGAGACACAAAGGGTGGGAGGTGAGGAGACCCTGGTTGATGATGAGTTAGGCAAGAATACTGACACGCATGACTGTATGGAACACCTGAATCAGACCTTTACTGCAAGACCCGACATACGTGACACCCCCTTAGAAAATGTAGATTTTACATTTTACACAGACGGAAGTTGCCATAGACAGACAAAGACAGGAGAGCTATGTACTGGTTACGCTGTTGTAGACGATCAGGATGTGGTAGAAGCTGAACCCCTTGGTCCACCTCACTCAGCCCAGGTGGCGGAACTAGTAGCACTAAGGAGAGCGTGTGAATTGGCAGAGGGTATATCAGCCAATATATATACTGACTCTAGGTACGCCTTCGGAGTAGTGCACGATTTTGGGGCCCTTTGGCATCTTAGAAACTTTACGACAGCAGCAGGTACGCCAGTGGCACACTCACAACACATAAAAGGACTTCTGACAGCGATACAGTTACCCAGAACAGTAGCCGTCATAAAGTGCAAAGCCCATACCTTTGAAGAAGACCCAGGGGTAAATGTATCAATATGCGGGTTCTTCAACACCCGCGTGTTCAGCCTCTTCCGCGATTAAATTTCAAGCTGCGCTGCATTGTAAAGGGTTAACTTCCCTTTTCAATGCAGCGCCGCTTGAAATTTAATCGCGGAAGAGGCTGAACACGCGGGTGTTGAAGAACCCGCATATTGATACATTTACCCCCCAGTGTCATTGGGCAACAACAGGGCAGACAAAGCTGCTAAATGGGCAGCAGGACAACCTATGACTGTATCGACCGAGACTATGATGGTTTTTCAGACATTAGACATGCAGAAATGAATTGAAATGCAAGATTTGTGTTCCCTGCAGGAAAAGGCGGTCTGGAAAGCGAAGGGATGTGGTCAAGAGTCCTCAGGACTCTGGAGGGATGGACAAGGTAAGCCTGTAGCTCCCCGAACATACTATCCAAGCCTGGTTGAAGCAGCACACGGCCTGACTCACCTGGGTAAAGAAGGTATGTGCAAACTGGTGAGAGCATACTGGTGTGCTCCCGGATTTTCCTCTCAGGCTGGTAAGAAAGCAATGTCATGTCTTACTTGTTTGAGGAAAAATGTTGGGAAAACTATTCCAACTGAGCCATCCCACATCCCTCTTACAGACGGACCTTTTCAGGTAATACAAATTGACTACATCCAATTACCACCGTGCAGGAATCTAAAGTATGTGTTAGTGTGTATTGATGTGTTTTCCGGTTAGGTAGAAGCATATCCGGCAGCCACTAATACTGCTGTGTTCACTGCAAAGAAAATTGTACAAGACTTTGTGTGTAGGTTCGGTATCCCTAGAATCATTGAAAGTGATAGGGGTACCCATTTTACTGGTGATATCTTCCAAAATATGTGTAAACGCATGGGAATCAGTAGCAGACTTCACACCCCTTACCGACCACAAACCAGTGGTAAGGTGGAGAGAGTAAACGGTACTATAAAGAACAAGATTGGTAAGATAATGGCTGAAACTGGGTTGGCATGGCCTGAGGCTCTGCCATTGGTCCTCCATAGCATTCGAACCACTCCTAGACCTCCTCTTAATCTGTCCCCCTTTGAAATACTGTTCGGACGACAACCTCATATGATCGTGAGTCCACAAGACGACTTGAAGTGTAATAATGAAGTGACTGTACAATATCTTATAAGAATGAGTAGACAGCTAAAACAACAACAACAACAAAAACTAAAAATGCTGTCACCTGGTATGCCAGAAACAAACTGTCATGATGTTGAACCTGGAGACTATGTTATGATCCGCAATTTCTTACGTTCAGGTTGTTTAACAGACCGTTGGGAAGGCCCGTACTAAGTGCTGCTGACCAGTACTACATCACTGAAGGTTGCAGAGAGAGACACTTGGGTCCATTCCACCCACTGCAGGAGAGTCCATAATCCGGAGAAAGTGCAAGATAAAGCTAAGACCAACGACATAGATCTGTCACTCGTGAGTCTGTTCCGGGAGACCTAAAGTCTGCAGTCGAGACACCTGAACCAGAGACGTTGCCCCAGAACTATCTTTCCAGCGATGGAGTGGCGGTTTTTGTTTTTCTTTTGTTCCAGGATTTTCCTTGTTTTTATTTTTTTTAGGACATTCTATTTTTGTGAAGGAGGATGGAGGACGGAGGAGAGTTCTGGGAGTGATACGGATGAAATGGAGGCAGAAGAAAAGTTATTAGGATACTCAGAGCAGCCCATTATCAAACTTGGACCGGGGGTTATGAAAAGGTCTGCTAGCTCAGGAACTCGGAGATAGTGTGAAGGGCTATTGTCTGATGAGCATTGTATCTGCAAGTTCTGTGACTTCCTAGTTGAAGAGAGATGCATCCAACGATGCCAGTCTTCAGTACTCTGAATATAGGCGGGCATCCTTTGGAGGATTATCACTCCCTGGTGGGTAAGGTGCTAAACCAGACCGAGTGTTGTGTGTGCTCTCACATGCCGCAAGGGCAGCATAATATAGGACTAGTGCCATTCCCTCTAAACATATCCGAAGTACTCGAATTGAGGGGTGGGAGGCCCATAGACGGGAGGTACAATAACACTAGGTCCCCTAGTCTGACGCTTCGACAATACTCCATAGGCAGATCTTTGCTGTGCCTAAACATATCTCATGCAAAGCGCCTGGAGAATTGGGAGGCTGACCCATCAGATCAGACAATGGCTCGCCACACTCATTTTAGAGGAAGACTCACAAGTTCACTACTAGGCAGGAATTTTGATGGAAGTCACAAATTAGGGTGTATAACCAAACATAAGAAGGTATCCATTGGAAAAGTCTCTACAGATAAATGTAAAAATGTCATTAATGCCGACACGTGTCTAGAGGAAATGGAGACACTAGGCATGGGTAGTTTTATCAAAACTCTGTGTGATATAATTCATGGGCATACTGTTCCTTATGTTCTCCCTGATGATGTGTATTTTGTTTGTGGAAGGAAAGCTTATTCCTGGGTGACTCCGAGTTCCAAGGGCTTGTGTTTCTTAGCTAAACTGGTTCCTGAAATCATGACTAAATGAAGAAATGGTTGGTATTCACAAGACTACATCACCACCATACATACACACACAGTATGAACACCGTGGCAAGAGAAATATGATTCCTGGTGAGGAACCCATAGCTACAAAATTGATTAGTGAAACTGCTGGTTTTCAAGTTATGGTTGCTCTAGACCTCACCAGGACCGCTCGGGGAACATTAAACTTTAAATATATCCAAGACCTAGCTAAATTAATAGATAATATCACCGAGATGTATGATGACACTTTCAGGTATACTGGAAGGGAGCTACAAGCGTACAAGAAGGAGTTGGTGCAACATAGACTGGTACTAAATTATCTCACCTCTATTACTGGTGGGTACTGTGTGACACTGGCCACCCAGTTCGGTGTCAAATGTTGCACGTACATTACTAATAATACGGATGACCCTAAAGAGGTTATAGACCGGAAGATGGATGAAATTTTGCAGCTGAAATGGGAATTCCGAAAGAGCCATAATTCTTCGTTATATGAGGTCGGGGAAAAGGTGGCGGGTTGGTTCTCGTTGTTGAACCCTGTGAAATAGTTCTACGGTCTGGGGGAGTGGGTACAGGAAATGGTTGCTAGTGTAGGTAAGCTCCTTCTCCTTATACTGGGTGTCATCTTAGCAATTGGTTTAGTTGTCAAATGTGTTCCTACTGTGTTGAAGTGTGGAAAACGGTCTCATAGGAGTAACACTGAGAAAGAGACTGAAAGGGTGGTACCAGATACCGAGATCATGGTCTGTGAAGAAGTATTGTATAAGCCTGAACTTGAAACGGTGATTGGGTGATAGTTTAGTACACTATCAAAGGGTGGAGCTGTCGAAATCAGCAAATTGGATAAAGTCATTTCAATTAAAGTCAAGCAAACTTGGTTGTCTTTGTTTGAAAAGATGCGTACGGTACGCTACGACGTATATGGGCACGCTATGGCGTGAAAGGGCGTACGCATCCACTACACGTGGCAGCAACATTAATTGGTCTTTTACCATACATTCGCACAAACACGCATACTTATAAAATAGTACACATTAATGGTAGTTGCAACACATAGTCAGTTATGTCAAAATATAGTAGTATTTATATTTTATATTAGAGTTACATGCATATTAGTGAAATACACGGAACAGGTTGAAAGAATCACATCATGAGTGGTATCACAATGAACCTCGTTACATATCCTACTGTTTGGTTCACTCTGCGAGGGGATCGCAGAGTGCATACACAAGTTATGAATAATAGGGAATTATGAACTACTTAAGACTAAGGAATCTTGGCGGGAAGAGCCGAGCATACCCCCTGGAGAGGTGACCCCCTCCTTTGGATTCCTTAGGATGAACTAGCCAATGATTGACAACCCCTTGGACCTTCCTGAGACCTGGACCAATAGATGCAAACTATACCATCTTCATTGTATTACTGTATTTCGTTGTGTATATAAGCAGCAGCTTCACATCCAGTGTTCAGACATCTTGTCCCCAGACTTCAGGATTGAATGCTGCACACTGGATCCAGAGTGCCTGCGATAAGTAACGGCTGTATTTATTATCACTTCGCTTGAGCATATTATTCTACTATTTGCAAATAAATCTTTGTGCGTTGGAAACACAAATCGAGGTTCGACAATCGTTATTGGTTAGCACATAACACAGTAGATACAGAAATCCATTTAATGATACATATAGCAAAAAAAAGGAACTGCAGACCTGGTCTTAAGTTTAAAGTTTATCAAGAAAGACAATAGTACTATTATATATTCTGTGATACTAATCTTCTAATCTATGGAGTGTTGAGAGAGAGGAAGAAAGATGCACAGCAATATTCAAGTACAGTTCAGAAAGGATACTGGGAGAAGCTTCAACTAAGTCCAGTATGCAGACTAAAGTAATAATCCAGCAAGGAGTAATGTCCATGTACATATGTATATATCAACTTTCTGAACAGTAGGATATGTATATAAAGATTTACAAAAACTGAAGCAACAATAATTATCTTGGTACAGGAGTACTAGATGGCAATCTCTAGCAGAAGTACAGTACTAAAGCAAACTGCAATGCAAGCGGTGAACAGCCGGTGAAATACAAATGAAACCTGTTTCAGTATTAAGTAGAGTCAAGAATAACAGGCATATAATCAGATTCATGAAATGGAGCAGGCTTTGACAATTCCGGACAAACAGGTTTTCTGATGCTGAATCTTTAGTAATGAACATTACTGGAGTCTGGTGAACAGACAGTACGAAGTAAACAATAAGTCAGGATTCAGTGGCAGCAGTCTAATCAGAAACAATATCATCCACAAGTTTCAGGACACTTTCTAAGTATAAAAACCTGCAATACAGAGGTATCCATGTTCACAATTAGAAACCAGATCATTGTAGCAATGGTAACAAGCGGTGATCAGATCACACACTTGGATTAGTATAACGAGCAGCAAACAAGCGATGGTCAAACAAAAACTTGATCAGATACACAGAAGGACAATAAACGGTATGCTGGACACTAGTTAGATAGACTCACTGGGCCTGAGTCATTAAGGCACGTAAATTAAGGTAGTAGTAAATCCCCAGTCGCCTGACCTGCCAGTGTTAAAATATATATTGTCTTTTTAAAAAAAACAGCATGCCCACCTCCCAAACAGATTAACCCTAGTGCTGCCAGCCTTTTTCCACACTTTTTCCACGATCCAAATCTTGTAAGCTTTAAACTCCAAAAAATAATCTAAAGGTCCATTACTGTCCATTAGAAAATAAATCATTAAAATTATTCGAAGATTGATAAAAATAAATCTTATTTTCTTATAATCCTCAGGAACATCCTTGGCAAAATAATAAACCCGAATGAAACAACGCAGACTAGTTCTTCTATGCAGCAACTCCTGCCGTATAATGAAAAAATTACAACCCCTAGGTATATTTATAACCTGGGGCTTTCCCATGCTGTCAGAGCTGTCAGACTGATGTTGAGATTTTGGTCTCTGCCATGTGACAGGGAAGGGACAATCGGTCCCTGGAGTACTGCCTTTGTCCTGATCTGTTTCCAGTTCTTGGGGAGCTATGTTCAACAAAAACGGAGTGACAGTGACCCAGGACCACTGCCTTGCTGATAGCCTCAAAGGAGAGAATGTCTGCATCCCAGGAGAAGCCTCGGTGGACAGCACCCCCTGAGTTTGACCGGTATTATCACACTCGCTGCCGGCACTGACCAGATCTTATACCCGATGGTATGTGCCTCAACACCTGCATGATGTCCCCTTTCATTAAGGATATGTCTATGTTATACTATGCATATATCAGTCAGTGCATTAAATTAACCGATGTTTCCCTTGTCCCAATTCAGCTTCCAATGTATCAAATATCTGTGAATGATAATATTTTGTTAATATCTTGTATAGTGCCTTCTTTATTATATATGTACCTCTGGGCTTCTGAGCACCAGACACAGTCATAGCTGACATGGTTTGTGAAAATATGCCTGAATGGAAAGTTAGGATGTCTCCAAGAATTCCATGGCAAATCTAACAAATGTGCTGTCCCCCAGTAAGTGAGCCCCATTTGCTATTACTAGCAAACCATTATACCAAACTGTGACTCTACAAATTACACCTGGCAGTGACTCCGCAAATTATACCAGAAGTGACTCTCACCTCTCCAGACCATTGATCCCCACGTAATATACCAGTGTAGTGTCTTGACCAGTGTTAATATGCAATACAAAACCTTTTCTCTGGCATATAGTCTACTAACCATATCCTAGTCTCTGGTGGCCACAGAGTCCAATCCTAGCAGACAGAATCATATATAGAGCACAATCCATGGTGGCCAGAGTAATATATAGAGCCGAATCAGTGGTGACCAGCATAATATACAGAACTTAGTTCCTGTTGGTCAGTGTAATATATATAGACCATTCTCCATTTACTCAGCCAGTGTGAGTGCGTACCTTTTCCCTGCACTGGCGCTGACTCTTCTACTAGTGGCTGATAGCAGCTCTGTTTCCACTCCCCCACTGAACTCCGGTATGAAATAAGATTTCTATGCATCATAGGAAACTGAACACTATTCACCAATAATAGAATAGGTGTATATTGTTCAGTTTCTTACCCTGGACAAAATTCTAATTTCGGAATTCAGTGAGGGAGACTAAACAGAGTGCTATCAGGTATCAAGTTCTATCGAGGCAGTGGAGAGTTTGAGACAGCTTCAGAGGGATTAACCAGGATTTACCCTGAAAGCTATATATGTGGGATACATTTCTAACAATATATGAAGTCACTTGGAAGTTCTATGACCATATAAAAGAATATATACTAGAGATGTTCATGGACCCCCGTGTTCTGGTTTTGGATTTGGATTAACTTTGTGTTTTGGTTTTGGCAAAACCACCCTTGCGTGCTTTGGTTTTGGATCCCTGTTTTTTTTAATCCCTATTTTTGTTTGCTAAAATCACATAATTTGGCTTTTTTTTCCCCTACATTATTATTATTAACCTCAGTAACACTAATTTCAAGTAATTTGCAGTCAATTCTGACCACCTCACAGGTCACAGTATTATTTTCATACACTTTCAAACAAAGACTGCAGCAGTTCTAGCCAGTGATAAGAAGAAGGTCATTGTCATGCCTGGGCATAAGACAAAAAAAATCCACCTCATATGTGTGGAATTATTTTTCCCCAAATCCTGACAACAGTTGTCTAGCGATTGGTGGCATTGTAAAGCCACAGTCAGTATAAGTAGGGACCTTAACTATCTAGGAACCTCATCCATGTTACGCCATTTGAAGTGAGCTCATGGAAAGCTTTTGTGAAAATCAGAAACTTATGCTAAAAAATAACAACAAGCAGTCCAGAATAAGCTACCTCCCTTCTCCAGGCTAGATCCCAGCACCTGCAATCTACACCCCCCAACACCTTCATCATCAATATCCTCACAAATGATCGTAGTCCTGCATCCAAGTTTCTAAGGCGAGATGACTCCTCCTCTATACAGGACTACTCAGAAGAATCCTTAAGCATTAGGCCCACTGCTGCTGCACCTGCTGCTGGGTGGATCTTCAACCCAGAAGCAGACCAAGAAGAAGACTACTAGTAGTACAACAATTGCCTGTTAAACAATCCTTTGCAAGAGGCAGCAAGTATGAAAGCTATCACCCAGTCGCAAAGCGGATGACAGACGCCATAGTGACAATGGTAGTATTAGATCTGCGTCCAATATCCACTATTAATGCAGCTGGTTTTAGACAGTTACTTGAGGTCTTCTGTCCCTGTTACCAAAATCCATCCCAACACCATTTTACTAGAAAAGCTATTCCTCACCTCTACCGGAAGGTTTGTAAAAATGTAATTATTGGGCTACAACATGCCATTCTACCCACTGTACACTTATCCACAGATATGTGGACAAGCAGAAAATGGCAAACAAAAGATTATATGATTGTGACAGCCCACTGGGTTGGTGCTTTGCCTTCACCAGCAGGGACAGCAACAGCATGTACCCATGAACATCGCATTTTTCAGAGGCAGGCTACTCTGTGTATCATCTGCTTCACTAAGAGGCATATTATTATTATTATTATTATTATCGTAGATTTGTAAGGCACCACAGTGCTCACCAGCGCCGTACAGTAGGAAAGACAAGGACATATATAAAACAAGACATACATAAAACAAGAACAGACAAGGCAGACAAAATGAATGGAGACATGAAAACAAAGCTCATGGAGGACCCTGCTCATTAGATTCTAAAGGAAAGAGGGCACAGCTGAAACAAGAGGAGCGATTGTGGCTCAGAGTGGAGATTGGGATAGTTGAGAGGGTGTATTAGTGTGAATAGTGTTATCGAGGATAAGGTCACCTCTAAAAAAGAGATGGGTTTTCAAAGAGCATCTGAAGATTTGAAGGCTGTGAGAAAGTCTTATAGAGCGTGATAGGGAATTCCATAAGTGGGGAGCAGCACGGGAGAACACTGTTAACTTGAGTCAAGTGATTCCCTAAATAGACTTTTTGAAAAGCAGCAAGAAAAATTGAAGGAGGAAATTAAACAAAGCAATTCCGCTAATTATGTTGGACTTGTAAATTAAGTACTTTATTCGCTTTGCCAGGATCCAAGAGTTATCAACATCTTGAAATCAGATCATTACATTTTGGCAACTGTGCTTGATCCTAGGTTTAAGACTATGTCCTTTCTTTCTTTCCAACTGACCCAGATCTCAAGAGATGCAATGAACTCCTGGTCAGCAAGCTGACAGCTCAAGTGGTACATGACACAATGACGTCTCCTCCCTCAGTTTCTCTGGAAATTGCTGCTACGAAAATATTTAGCTTTCCCAAGATACCCAGTGGTGATGCAGATGAGTCTGGACAACATTTTGTCTGGTCTAAAAGAATTGCCCAAAAATCGTGACAGCTCTTCCATAAATGAACTACAAATTCCATGAGGAAGGCCATTCCCAGCACGATCTTGAGACCTTCCTTCACATAGGGAGCATGTAAGTCAAGTCGTGACTCATCTGAGAGAACACAACCTCTTCTGTAAACTTGAAAAGTGCCTTTTCGAACAACCTCAGATTCCTTTCTTAGGCTACATCCTCTCGGGCACAGCCCTTCAAATGGACCCAGCTAAACTAAGAGCAATTGTGGATTGGCCCTTGCCCACCGGTTTGAAAGCTATCCAACGTTTCCTTGGCTTTGCCAACTACTACAGACAATTCATCAAGGGGTATTCTACCATCATTGCCCCTCATTACTGCTCTTACCAAGAAATCAGCTAACCACAAGCTTTGGTCCCCCGAGGCCATCTCTGCCTTGGAGCATCTAAAGTCAGCCTTCTCTTCTGCTCCTATTCTTCAGTAACCTGATTGCCAATGTCCCTTCTTCTTGGAGGTAGATGCATCTTCTGTGGGCACTGGTGCAGTTTTGTCTCAACGTGACACTTCTAGGAAACTACATCCATGTGGGTTTTTCTCTCGCAAATTCCTCCCAGCAGAAAAGAATTACGGAATAGGAGATCAAGAATTATTGGCTATTAAATTAGCCCTGTCTGAATGGCGACATCTGTTGGAAGGGGTCTTGTTTCCTATTACGATATATACCGACCATAAGAACCTAATTTATCTCCGTTCGGTTCGATGTCTGAATCCGCGTCAAGCCAGATGGTCCTTGTTCTTTTCAAGATTTGATATTAGACTTACCTTCCATCCGGGATCAAAAAATAAAAAAGCAGACGCACTTTCTAGGTCCTTTCATTCCGAAGACCTGCCTGCTCTAAATGTGCACAACATAAGATTCCTCGGCATAGACCCTTCAGTCCTCTTATTTCTCTACCTGTTCCTGAAGTACCCTGGTCTCAAGTATCTATGGACTTTATTGCCGATCTGCCTGCCTCCAAAGCTCATACAGTTATCTGGGTGGTGACAGACCGCTTTTTTCGAGAGCAGCTCATTTCATTCCTCTCAAAGGACTCCCTTATTCCGCATTGTTGGCAGAACTTTTCATCAAAGAAATATTTCGCCTCCACGGCTGTCCATTCCATATCGTGTCAGACCGTGATTCACAGTTTGTTTCAAGGTTCTGGAGATCCTTTTGTTCTCAGTTAGGCATTAAATTGGACTTTTCCTCGGCATAACATTCTCAGTCTAATGGCCTGACCGAACAGACTAACCAAGAGCTCGAAAAATTCCTACAAATGTATGTGTCTGCTCACCAAGCGTTCGCCCATAACAATCATTTCCATGAAGCTGTTTGTAATTCACCCTTTTTCGTCATGTAAGGATGTCATCCCAGACCACCTACCTTTTCTCAAACTCCTATCTCCTCAGTTCCTGCAGTAGATTCCCTGCTACGCAAGTTTTCTCACATTTGGACTCAAACCAAAAGTAATCTCTGCTGCACGGGCCAAAAAATTTTTCTATAAGAAAAGGTGTCCTGCACCTCCACTTCTTCCAGGGGATAAGGTCTGGTTATCCACAAAAAATATCCGTTTAAAAGTTCCTAGTATGAAACTAACACCCAAGTTTATCGGCCCCTACTAAATCTCTGAGATAATTAATCCAGCAGCTTTCAGATTGAAACTTCCATCCTCACTACGGATTCCCAATGTGTTTCATGTCTCTCTGTTAAAACCGGTGGTACAAAATCAATTTTCAAGCGTCACAGCTTCTCCGCCTCCGGCTACTTCTCAAGATCAAACTGAATATGAGATTAAACAACTATTGGACTCTCGTAGATCCAGAGGATCACTGCAATTCCTGGTCGATTGGAAAGGCTATGGGCCTGAGGAACGTTTTTGGGTTAAAGCTTCAGACATTCATGCTCCTCGTTTACTCAAACAGTTTTGGAAAAGATTCCCTAAAAAAATATTGTAAGGTGTCCGGTGTCCACCCCTAGGGAGGGGGGTACTGTAACAATCCTGACCAGGTTTTGTTACTTTCCCTGTCTGCTCTGTTTTTCTGTGGATCACATGACTCGCCCTCAGGGCGGGTCACTCTAACCTGCTCTATTTAAACTCAGCACTGACATCTGCTCACTGTCAGTGCAACTTGTTGCTAGCCTGATTCCTTGGACTCTTGTGTATCCTGACCCTGTGTCTTCCCTGTGTAAGAGTTCCATTTCTCTACCAAGTGCTGGAGCACTTCTCCTGGGACTCCCCTGCTGCAAGTATCTTCTTGTGCACGTTACAAGACTTTGTTTTCTCTCAATTGTGCCTCTACTGTGATTCACAGCCTGCTGCAAGACTCTTTATGTGCATATAACAAGACTGTTATCGTGTTTATCCTTGTCACACTCCATCGTGGCTAATTGACACCTGCATATTATCATCTGTGCTGTGAATAGACTGCTATTGTGTTTATCCTTGTCACGCTCCGTCATGGCTAATTGAACCTGCATATTATCATATGTGCTGTGAATAGACTGCTATTGTGTTTATCACCTTGCCACACTCTGTTGCGGCTAATTGACACCTGCATATCATCATCTGTGCATATTTATATATATATATGTTTTTATCACTCATTGAAGTATTCAAGAAGTTCATCGTGTCTTGCCTCCTTATTCTGAACCTAGTGAAACTCAGCATCAGGTCGTGTAGAGGCCTGCTCTGACTATCAGACCTGTAACTATCAGCACCATAACAGTTTTGTAGTCTCCAGTCAAGGAAGAGAGATATTTAATACAGTGATGATGTCACAATGTACACAAAGATAAACTTAAGTCTTTATTCATTGGTCCAGGGGTCAGGTCAGTCCAGTACAATGCAGATCATAGGTCAGTTCAAAGGATTCCTCTGATAAGGTGGGGGCAGCTCATTCCAACAGTTGAGCACATGTTGTGCCTGAGGAAACCAACCTAATCCAGTTGTCACACCTTTGGTATCACAAAGGGAACCCAATAGCCAGGTAGTGCTGTAGTAAACAAGACAGATAAAGGTCTGGTAGAAATATCAAGCAATTGTATTCCAAATCACAAGAGGGGGCAAGGTTCTGTGGAAGCATCAAGTATAAAGTGAGTCATCTTTGTCAGTCTGTCCATTTCCACAAAGATAGTAGTCATATTCTTAGATCTTGGAAGGTCTACAGTAAAGTCCATGGAAATGGAATCTCATGGACGTGTAGGTATTGCAAAGGTTGTAATAGTCCGAAAGGAGAAGCACGAGGAGTCTTAAATCTGGCACATGTTGTACAAGAGGATACATATTTTGCTATATTTTCCTTATACTTGGGACACCAGAATGAACAGCTTAACAGTTCTTGAGTTTTATGGAGTCCTTTATGGCCTGCTATTTAGAGTCATGGAATAGTTGCATGACCTTTAACCGTGCTTGTTCTGGAACGTATAGTCGATGTGCCATATGCCAGACTCTGTTGTCATAAGTTAATTTAACATTTTTGGAGGATTCATGAGAGTAGAATCAGTATCATATCTATTCTTGATCTCTGTTAATAACTCAGTTGTACAAATAACCCCAAAAATATTTGAATCAGGAATTATTATTTGAACAGGCTTTACCTGTTGAGGATTCTCCGCATATGCTCTTGAAAGAGCTTCAGCTTTTCCATTCTTCGATCCAGGTCTATAGGAAATAAGGAAATAAAAATGGCTTAAAAGAGAGCCCATCGAGCTTGTTGGGGAGATAATCTTTTTACTGATTTAAGGAATTCCAAATTCTGATGATCGGTGAGGACTATCACTTGATGCTTTGCACCTTCTAAAAGATGTCTCCAGTCTGAAAAAGTAGCTATAATGGCAAGAAATTCTTTATTTCCCACATCATAGTTTCTTTCAGGAGCAGTCATTTGCCTTGAATAAAAAGCACAGAGGTGAAGTAACATCTTTTCTCCTACTGGTGAAATTACTGCTCCTATAGCTGAATCCGATGCATCAGTTTCCAAAACAAATGGGAGTGTAGGATTAGGATGAATTAATAAAGGAGCTGACGTGAACTTCGTTTTCAAAATGGAAAAAGCTTTATCAGCTGCTTGTGACCACTGAAAGGAATAACCCTTTTTTGTGAGCTGAGTAATGGGGGCAGCAATTCCAGAAAAGTTCTTTATAAAGCGTCAATAAAAATTAGCAAAGCCCATAAATCGTTGTACATCTTTGACATTTTTAGGTATGGGTTAATCTACCACCGCATGTACTTTACAGGGATCCATACATAGTCCTTGAGGGGATATAATGTAACCAAAAAATTTTATTTGAGCGCAGTGGAATTCGCATTTCTCCAACTTAATGTATAATTGTTTTATGCGTAGCCATTGTAGAATAATTTGAACATGTTCTTGTAAACAATTAGAAAAGATAAGGATATCATCAAGATATACAATAATGAATAGATAGAGCAAATCTCGAAAGACATCAGTTATAAAATGTTGGAAGGTAGCAGCGGCATTATACAACCCAAACAGCATCACGAGATACTCATAATGTCCGTACTTTGTTCAAAAAGCCGTTTTCCATTCATCACCTGGTTGAATGCGTATTAGGTTGTAAGCTCCTCTTAAATCAAGCTTTGTGAAAATACTTGCTGTCTGCAGTCTTTCTAATAATTCTGGGATAAGAGGAAGTGGATGTCTGTTCTTTATAGTAACTTTATTTATATCTCTATAATCAATGCATGGTCGCAAAGAACCATCTTTATTTTTCACAAAAATATAGGAGCCCCTGCTGGGGATTTTGAAGGACTTATAAAACCTTTAGTTTCATTTTCCTCCAGGAATGTCTTTAGTATCTTTAATTCAGGTTCAGCTAATGGATAAATCCGACCAAAAGGAACAGCATCCCCAGGTAATAGGTCAATGGGACAATCATATGATCGATGGGAGGGAGGGGGGGGGGGTAACTTGTTCAGCATTCTGTTTGTTACAGATATCTGTAAAATACTGATATTGAACAGGCAATTGTTCATCTCAGACACTGAGATCTGATTCTCTTTTTGTACAGCAAAAGGGGCCACACTGATAGTATCTTGAAAATTTAAAGTTTAAGACTTCCAATTATTGTTAGTGAACCAAGGGAGACCCAAAATTATGGGAAATAGAAGACATGAGAAAAAAAATGAGTTCCTCCTTATGATTGGGTTCTATCATCGGGGACATAAGTTCTGTCTGATGTGTGATGGAACCAGAATTCAGAGGGGATCCATCAACTGTTTCCATTAATATAGGAGCCTTTCTTTCTTGAAATACTATATGGTTTTGTTTAGCAAAATCTATATCCATGAAGTTACCATTGGCTCCAGAATCCAGCATTGCCATGGTGTCAGACGCCGTTCCCGCTGATCTCCTGTCAGACGGGGAACGGACGTCTGACCTCCCGCTACGGCTGCTCCGGAGTCCTGCAGTCGCTTCCGGTCCTCTTCTGTGGCTGTCGGGGGCATGCGTCCTTTCCTCCGTCCCGTTGCTAGGCAACGGGACACCGCTGTCTTCACTAATCACCGCCTCCCTGTGCCCGCCAATCAGTGCCTTCTGACCATTATTTAAACCTGACTCTGGCGCCATTAGGGTGCCAGAGTAACAGGTCCACTAGCCTGTGTTCCTGGTTTCCCTTGCTCCAGTTTCCCCTGTGTGTTCTACAGTTCCTGCTTTCCTGTTGTGACCCCGGCTTGGCGACTACCCCATTATCTGAGTGACCAATATTGTACTGCGACCCCGGCTTGGCGACTATTCCTTCGGATTTCCCTTGGTACCGTATATTCCCGGTTGGTGTGACCCAGACCGTCTGACCCTTCTACACTACACCGGAAACTGGCTAATAGGACTGCGACCTGCGTACCCTGTGCAGCGAAGTCCAAACCTCCCAGGGGTACGTTAGACTGCGTACCTACTAGTTCAGTAGTGCTAATACCGGTTAGTGTTTTGCTCTATTACATTCCTCAAAAGGCCTACGGGCTGACAGATGGTTGAAATAAGTCGAGCGTTTATCTCAAGTTGTATTGGAATTGAAAAATTATTTTTTATGCTTCTGTTCTCTCTCAATTGTAGACAGCAAAGATATTTGAGGAATAATAGCATTCTGTTGATGTGAACAGCATGAAATAATAGATTCCTGGTCAGAATCTTTAGGTTCCATCAATGTAGCAACTGTCTTGCGAGGTCGATGAGAACAATTAGATACATAATGTACAGATTTACCACAATACAATCAGAGATTCTGTTGTCGTCGTTGATCTCTTCTTTCAATAGAAATCTGCTTTCGAATGGTATCTATTTGCATTGGCTCAGGCTCCTCAATTTGTTGTGTTGCAGGAGTTGCAGAGTAATTTGGTATTGCTGGTTCGGACTAATTATGGCGAGTCCACATGGAGTCCCATCTATCCTGTTTCCTCTCCATTTGACGAGCATCAATACGAATACAATGTTTCCATCCATCTTCGAAAATCAGAGGTGTTATTTAGCCACTGAACATCTTTCCTGACGCATCTTTAATAAAACCGACTCAGCAGTAGCACTTCGATTTGGATCATCAAATATCTGATTCATCCATGAAATTAGAAAGATTTTGCAATATTGGACTCTTTGCTTCTATCAAAGGAGAAGCCCATGCCAAGGTATCATCTTTCAACAATAAAAGAATACAACGTATGTTTTGTACATCAGTTAAAAAATAAGTAAGATGTAAATAAAAATGCATATTACATTGATTAATAAAACCTCTGTATCTTTTACGATCACCTGAAAATCGAGCCGGAGGTAATGGGAGTGTGGGCTGATGTACTGCAGCCGAAGGTGCTACAGCATTAACTACTTGAAACCGCATCTGTAGTTCTGTAATAACTCCATTTTGGAGCGCTATTTGATCTTTAAGTTCTTGAAGATTTATTTGCAACTCAGTTACCTGTTGGTTTTGCAGTTGAAAATTATTTGTACACTGGGTCTCAAGTCCTTGAAATTTTGCATGAAATTCCTGTAGCTGTCTTGAGACAGAATGCATGTGGAAACTCAAATCTTAAAGTCGCTGTAAAACTAACAATTGATATTTGTTCATTTAGAATGACTTCATCTAACTATTTGACTTCCACAGCAGGTACAATGGAAGGTAGAGAGATATCAGGAGCAGATGTGTAGCAGCAGGATGTGGAGTCCGACAGCACAGAAACAGCAGTGAAAACAAACCATAAGCAAGGCAAAGAAATAACAATGACCAGCACAGGAGAGGGAGAGGCAATAGGAAACACACCGATGCAGGAGATAATTAGTGACACAGGCTAACCAAGGAAACAAAGGAAAAAGGCACAATAGCAGCACCTCTGGTAAACAGAGGTACTGGCAGATACACATAATATAAGAAGTCCAAGGTCCAGAAGGCAGGAGCTGCCAATGCAAAGCAGCATGCTATGCAGAAGGCTGCAGGCAGATCCTGACAAGACTTAGAGCGGATTCCAGGCGACCCATATTGCCAGAAGTGATTTAAATCATCAGAATCATAGTCCACAATGGAGGGTCTGGCAGAGAAGTCCTCGTCCAGGGGTGCGAAGGCGAAAGAAGTCATGCCAGAGCGAAGTTGAAGTACCACAGACCTTCCTCTCTTCTTTCGTCCTCTCTTTTTGCGGGATCTCCTCAGGAAAGGAGCCTGAATCAACTGGGTGGAGCACAAAGGTAGTTCTTGAACTGAAGGGATGGATGATACTGCCGAATGCACAGATGTCCCGCAAGATGGCATTGCAGGAGATGGAGTAAACTTGCAAATTACTGCCTAAACAAAGAGTTGTAAGTCTGATAAGAAGGGAAGATTAGTCTCAATGAATGGGTTTGCCCATTCCAAGGCTTCCCCTCTAAAATGAGATCTCAAAAACAGTACCTGTCTTTCTGGGTTATTAACGAGGCTAGATATGGAGGAAATATGTGCCTTACAAAACCTAACAAGGGCACTAAGTTGGGAAAGATGCCCCTCAAAGAAAGGTAAGGGCTCGGACTGGACACCCTCGGCAGAGGACTGGGTGCAATTGGATGCCGGCCGGGACTGGGCGCACTTGGAGGATGGCCGGGACTGGGCGCACTTGGAGGACGGCCCGGACTGGGCACACTTGGAGGACGGCCCGGACTGGGCACACTTGGAGGACGGCCCGGACTGGGCACACTTGGAGGACGGCCCGGACTGGGCACACTTGGAGGACGGCCCGGACTGGGCGCACTTGGAGGACGGCCCGGACTTGGCGCACTTGGAGGACAGCCCGGACTGGGCGCACTTGAAAGACAGCCCAGACTGGGCGCAATTGGACCGGACAGCACTGGGAGAAGCCTCAGAATGGACAACACCAAGTGGTAACTCAGGCTGAAAAGTAACAAGTGGCGATACAGGCTGAACCGTATCAAGTGGCGACTCGGGTTGATCTGCATGGAATAGCAACTCAGGCTGAACTGCATGAAATGGCAACTCGGGGTGAAGCAAATAGAAAGGCAACTCGGGCTGAGCCACATGGAAAGTCAACTTGGGCTGAACCATATCTAGTGACTACTTTTCTGGAGCAGATTGGAGAGGCAGAGCCCATAGTGAAGCAGGCTGTAGGGACTGCGCCGTTTCAGAAGTAGGCTGTAGGGGCAGAGCCCTCTCAGAAGCAGACTGTAGCTCAGGAACAGAGACAACATCTGGCAATTCGGAACTGGAGACAGCAGCTGGCACCGCGGAAATGGATGGCACCTTGGAAAAGGAGGGAAAGGATGGCACCTCGGAACTGGAGGCAGAGGATGGATCCTAAGAACTGGAGCCAGAGGTTGGCACATCTGGACAAGCGACAGGAGCTGGCACTTCTGGACAGGCGACAGGAGCTGGCACTTCTGGACAGGCGACAGTAGCTGGCACCTCTGAACAGGCAGCAGAAACTGCCACATCTGTAGAGAGTCTGAAACTGGCACCGCAAGACAAGTGGCTGGAACTGGCACCTCTGGACTGGTGGCCGAAACTGGCTCCTCAAGACAGGGGGCAGAGACTGGCACCTCTGGACAGGCAGCAGAGACTGGTGCCTTGAGACGGGTACCTGGAACTGGCACCACAAAACGGCAGCTGGAACTGGCACCACAGGACGGACAGCTGGAACTGGTGCCAAAGGACGGGCAGCGTAAATTGGTGCCTCAGGAGAGGTGGCTGGAACTGGTGCCTCAGGACAGGCGGCTGGAACTGGTGGGCTAGGCCCCATCCCAGGGATCAGAACAGGCTGTAATGTGGGAATGGGAAGTGAAGCGCAAACAAATCCAGAATGAGGAGGGGAATAAACAGAAGACCGTTCTGTAAGCTGTCGTGGTCTGTGGAGAGGACAGTCTTGTAAAATGTGTATATTACTGGCACAGCAGAGACATAATTTATTAGTCCTTCTGCGCCGCCGCTCCTCCTCTGTTAGATGGGGGCGTGTACCACCTGTGAAACTGGAGTTTGTTACACCAAAGTTCTTGGCAAACAGTAAATTTGCAGCAGCACCATTAAGAGATGATGTTTGCACTGATACAGCAACAGAGAAGGTTGGATGAGACAAATCCACAGCATCAGGACTGGGATAGAGAAACTTTGACAGTCTCCTTAGTGGGTCCATAAGTAAGGCAGAAAATTGAGCCAACTGAGAGTGTAGTAAAATTATGTCTGCTTGTAGAGTCTGTTGCAAAGTTAGTTCAGTAAGTTGTGAGGCAGACATGAAAAGGAAATGAAAAACAATTGCAAAAAGAGTCCCAGGAGAAAATCTGAAGCAGGATCTTTCACACGGCTCCAAAGCTGTCTTTTGGGCTGGTCATACTGTCACGCTTCAAAGTAAATTACAGCAATGGAGCCCGGGATGTGAAGAAGCACAAAGGTGTTTATTGCTCAGCAAATACAGGTAAATGGTACTAGCCCAATATAGCTGAATCTGCACAGGGAATACTGCAGACGCAGAAACAATGGAAGGTAGAGAGATATCAGGAGCAGATGTGTAGCAGTAGGATGTGGAGTCCGAGAGCACAGAAGCAGCAAGGAAACAAACCATAAGGAAGGCAAAGAAACAACAATGACCAGCACAGGAGATGGTGAGAGGCGGGTATAAATAGGGAACACCCAGGTGCAGGAGATAATAAGTGACACAGGTTAACCCCTAGTTATAACAAAGGAAAAAGGCACAATAGTAGCACCTCTGGTAAACAGAGTATACTGCAGATAATCATAATATAACAAGTCCAAGGTCCAGAAGGCAGGAGCTGCCAATGCAACGCAGCATGCAATGCAGAAGGCTGCAGGCAGATCCTAAAACTTATCCACTACCACTGAGGTCCACAGGCTTCTTCCTCACATGGGAAAGGTCGTCAACCCAGACTCTACATCTTGAACTGTCTTAAATACAAACTTCAACTGATAAACTGTCATAGTTACTGGTCACTTAAATTATTAGATTACCAAAACAAATGTACATGAGAATTTATTTAGGGTTTTATTAATGAAGCTGAATTTAGGGACCACAACTAGCTATTTTCTCCCCTCAGGGCCCCTTTGTTCCAAACACTGGCCCTGGCTGCTACAACTATAATTCCATTAATTACTTACCTCATCTGTTTAATTGAATCTATGGAGTGAGAAAGTGGTATCTGAGATAAGCTTTATTCAAAAGCAATCGCCTATATTATACATATTATATGGTAGATTCAAGAAAGCAGTCAATGTTGTTATATGATAAATTGGCCTCTGGGGCACTGGTGCATTTGTGTACATGGTGTAAATTTCACATCCACAGAGTGTGGCCGGGGAAGCATCAAATGAGCTAAACATCAGCACTAAAGGATTAACGATGTATTAAAGGGTATATTTATTAATTTAAATGTAAATATTTAATGTACGGGTGCTGTTGTGCCAGTTAGTAACTGGCGCACAGGGCCAGAAAGGGTAAGTCCTTGTGCTGGGAAGATAGATGTATTTCTTTTCATATTCATGTATTCATTTCTGATGCTATAACCATGTGTGTGAAGGAAATGTGTTTTTTTTTGCAACTGTCTGAAGAAAGAACCCCATTATAATCTCATGTTAATTAGATCTTTTGATGTGTGAGTGTCCAACACATCCCATAAACTGAGGGCAAAGGAGGGTGTAATTAGACTTGCTGTTAGATCCTATGTCTCTAAGACAGGATGCAGGAAATCACAGCAAGTTTTAGGAACTCACAGATTGACTTTTGTAAGTTAAATTGCATTAAATGCAAGAATACAGGATATATCACACCCTATCTTATGTAATATCAGCTGTTTCTGTGCCAGCTAGGATCAGGGGGGCTGGATTACCTCATGCCAGGGTATGTGTGTAAATCTGTATAAAAACAGGATTGTTTGACCATGTAATGTATCATTTTCCATCTGACTTCTGGATGATCACCAATACCACAAACTGGTGTGTAAAGTACTTGTCAGGACTCTTGAGCAATAAACCCTCACTGCTTGAATATTCTGCATGTGACAATAGCCTGCTGTATCCTGTGACCAACAGATATTGATCGCATAGAGCTTACACTCTAATCCGTTCCCTGGATGTGTTGAACCCAGCGCCTCTGTGTCAATGCTCTGCCCAGCAGCCCTGATCCATACTAAGTGGTCAGGTGGTACAAGCCAGCCCACCACAAAGAGGCATTACAGCAACTATCACCAGGGACCCCGGAAGGAGGTTTGGACTTTGCTGTTAAGGGTGCGCAGGTCGCGGTTCTCCAGGACAGTTATCAGTGTAGTAGTGGTAACCACCCACACCACTACTACACTGATAACGGACAAGCCAAACAGACAATACAGTACCAAGGGAGATCCAAAGGAATGGTCAGAGTAGTCAAAGTCAAACCAGGAAATCAAGCAAACCAAATCAGGATCCAGGAGAATGGTCAAAGTACAAGTCGGGTCAAACAGGAGGTCAGAAGCAGGTGAATAGCACATGGAACGCTGGAGACAGGAAAAGACCTGATACTCTGACACCCTAATGGTGTCAGAGTCAGGTTTAAATCTTACTCATGTGAATTAATATAAACATGCATGCTTCCTCTGTGTAGAATAATGTATTCCCCTATGTTATATTAAACACTCTGTCAAAGTCGTATAATTGGATGAACGAAAGTATATTGGTTTAATATTGGTTTGCCGTGCGTATTGCGAAGCGTACGCCACGTGTTACGTGACGTGGTGCGTTCGCAAGGTAAAATACGCACGCACACACTCGCATTACAACAGTTAGTTATTTATATAATTTCATATTGGTTCTGTTACACTGTAATTCAGGAGCAGATAGTATTCGGTTTATTATTAGTCTATATATATATATATATATATATATATATATAGAGATATATATATATATATATATATATATATATATATGTTGATTATATGTACATTGTAGTGTTATTAAAGGTTTAGGTAATAGGAAAGGTGTCATGCCTGATATCATATTGAAGCCCTATTCATCAGCAGCTGTCCGGTGCAGTCGGCGAAGAGATCGCACATTGCATACTTTAGTTATTGATATTAGAGAGTAAAACCTTTGTATGATACTGGCTATGAAAAGGAGCAGACCCCCTGGAGAGAAGACCCCCACCTTTGGATTCCTTAGATTGAATCAATCTATTACCTGTCTGGCCTGGACCCACCCAACGTCTGGACCTATAGAAACAATCTACGTCATCTCTTTTGTTCACAATGAAACACTGACTGTATATATATTAGCTGCATCTCACTGGGGTCTCAGTCAATTCTGACACAATATTCTATACAGAATATTGTCCATCGGGTCCGGTGGGTGCGCAGCGTGCGCAAGCGATTGCATTTGGTATGTACTTATCTTTTGGTATTGGCTGTGCTGTACTGTACTTTATCATGATATAATAATGTATTGAATTGTTGACTATTTACATCTGTTAAAAATAAATCACTTTGTGCTTTGGACACACATTCAATTGATTGGGCAATGCTTATTTTAAAACAATAAAAATACTTTAATAATTTGGGGGCTCGTGAGTTACGTTACCGGCAGGTATGCAACGCTTACGATATTCGGTTCCTCAACAAAGGGTGGATTGACGGACGCGTCGCATAAAGCAGGAAAGAACGTAATGCGTCTAATACCTGTGGTTCACTGTGTGTTGCGAAACCGAATGTCCGTTGTTGCATAGACTGAAGGAACGCTAATTAGAATCTAGGGACAAGAAAGAAAAATGTTTCTTTTTATTGTCGTTTTACGTTTTAAAGTGTATTGCATTGCTGAGCGTATGTGTACTTCCTGCTGTGCGTACGCGAACTTCCGGTAAATTTGCCACGTGGTTGAACAATCGTTTTGATAGTTATTATATGCATAGTATAATTACTTGTGAAAGCCTCTGAGACATTATTACGGTTGTTGGGAACTTTCAATTTTCTGCGCAGAAAAGGTGTATAGTGTGCGATTTTGTAACGTAGATACACTGTTTATTGTTGAGGTGCTCAGTTGCTGTCTGACGAGGCGGATTGCCCAACTGAAGGACGGTATACAGGGCAGGTATACCGAATGCGAAAACCGGGTTTTCGCAAACCGCTACCAATAGATCGCAAGGTTTACTAATAATTAGTATTGGTAGGCAGTGCGATCCGATCGCACCGTTAGTGCGAATTGGTGAAGCTAGGAGGAATTATACTGGAAAGGCAGGTTGATTGTATTAACTTGCGCTCCCAGCGATAATAAACTCAGCAGATTTTTGTGGTTGAGCCAGGGTATCGAGGAGCTGATAGCCCTTGGGGCCCACAGTGATATTTCTGTATTAGGGATCCTCGCCAGGGGGGAGAAAAGCGAGTGAACGCGGCTAAAGGAAATACGTTCACCGAGCATTATAGATCTCTAGCGGTGAGTATAGCGACAGAGTTGAAATTATTTAGTGGAAAGAACAGAGCATTGCGGTGTGTCTGTATTTCACATTTGGCCGGAAGGAACAGAGCATTGCGGTGTGTCTGTGTTCCGGGTAGAAAGTATATTGTTCAACATGGGTGCTAGGCATACGCTAGAGATTGCCAATTTACTGCCTAAGGAAGGTCTTATTGAGTCAGCGAGATTTCTCATGTGTGCAAAATATGGTGCATACGCAACTGTGTATTGTGACACGTGGGTCGAAATGACCAAAGATTGTGATAGGCCTTTCCCAACAACAGGGAGTTTTAATGCAGAGGTGCTAAATACCGTAAAAGATAAAGTACGGTTGATTAAATCAACGAAAGTGAGAAATGCACATAATCATTGTTTAAAATCGTGGCAAATGGAAGGTAACACGTGGCAGAGCAGCGAACGCACAGCGGAAGTGAGTGTAAGGAAAAACACGTGTTCAGCGGAAGTAAGCGTACCGGAAACAAGCATTCCGGAAGTGTGCGTTGCAAAGCGTGGCGAACTGAGCGCAAATACGCCCCCGATAAATTCAGTTGGGGCGGGAAGTACAGCCAATACCAAAAATGTAAAAACTGTTACTAGTAAGTTGTATGTTGTTTTAAGTAACGTTAAAAGTAATGTTTCAGGAAAAAGAAGAGGAACGGTCCCACCAGCAGGGGCAGCTGCTGAAAGTGGTGAGGATAATGAAAAGGTTAACACAGGGGGAGACATCCATTGTACTGCAGCAGCAATTTCAGCAACTAGTTTTAGTGATTTGGTAGACTTACATCCTGTCTGCACAGCAGCAGTTCCCAATGGGAAAGCAGACAGGAATAGTGATGTTCCCTTAAAACATGTAGCAAAGCATGATCCATGCACTAGGTCTGAAACATTTTCAATTTTGTCTGATTTCCCTGATCCTAGGAAAGATTTGACCAAATGTCAGCAGTTTATTAGATATTATGGTAATGTGTATGAGCCAACTAATAACGATTGGCGAGTATTATTGAAGACCTGTCTTCCTCTCAATACTGACATACAAAAGTTCATTAAGGATTGTATGTTGGAGGAGGATGAATCCTTAACCGAGGATGATAATCAGGACAATATTAGACATATAATCACACAGTTGGCCACATATTTCCCAGTGATAGTGGACGGGAGTAAAATTTTTAGTATCCAGCAAAAAGATAGTGAAAATGAAGCAGACTATTTTTGCAGAGCTCTGATAGCAATGGGCAAATATACTGGGGTACCAGACATAAAAGATAATCCATATTACAGAGAGGTTGCTGTTAAAGTTCTAATGGATGGCCTCAGGGAAAACTTGAAAAGAAGGATGCAAACTTCATTACCATACTGGAAAGGAACCACTGTAAGTGCTCTCAGGGAGTCAGCTATAGAACACGATAAAAGTATAAACAAACAGAAAGAGACACTAAGTGATAGGGTAATGATGATAAGTATCCCAGCACTAGAGGGACTGCACACACGACCACCAGAATACAACCCACATAACAGGAAACCCAGAATAGTGAGATGTTACAATTGCAGAGAAGAAGGACACATTAGGAAAGACTGTCAAAAGGAAGAGAAACAACACGAGTTGAGGAAGTGTTTTCAAGGCAATAAAATAGGACACCTAGCAAAACATTGTGCAGACATGACAGGGACGTGCTTCTACTGCCATAAGAAGGGACACATGAGTAGAAACTGTGTAGAGAGAAGAATGAATACCTGGGTTGGAAATCACATAGACATCCACAAAGGAGGCGTACACTTCTCTCAGAGGTTCCCCTTTAATTGATTGCACACTCTGTAACAACTAATATTCTGGGGGAGAAATATAGCCGACTCTAGAGTTAATCTGTGGTGAGCCTTAAGGTGCAAAATGTAGAAAGAAACTTATTTTTTTTAAAAGTAATCTTTGTTGATTTTGTTTGTTCGTTTTATGTTGTCACATGTTTGTTTTCCTAAATCACTAGCCGACGGCAAAGAATAGAAATGTTTGTCTTGTTTGCTGTTTTAAGATAACTATCTTGTTTTTCTTTTCACAGATAAAGGGGACACAAAAGAAGTATAGACAAGTGTTTAAAAGGGGTGAGATAGAGAAATAGAAGAATTACTCTTGAAAGACTAATTAACAATAGACAATTGGAACACTCTTTTGTTTTAGGCTGCAGTGACTCATGATAATTTGTTTGGCTGAGAATCATTATCCAACAATGAAGTATGTACATACTGTGCTCCAAAATATCGTTTTATGTATTTCAGAGAAAATATGAGTCACTAAGAGTACATTTTTACATTTCTCTATTATAAGTTAGAAAAGTCCGTTGAAAAGGTATGTAGTCAATGAGATACCGAGTTCTTAATGAACAAATGACGGACGACACTGGATTGCACTGTTAAGAACCCCTAGTCAAGTATGGGGAGGGGTCATAGTTAGCAAATAGCTAAGGGGAACAGTGGAATGAATACAGCCATTTCCCCATAGAGTCAGAGTCCAATCCAGCTGTCATTTTGTTGTAAAAAAATCTCCCTTTCTACATGTATGTTTGTATTCAAACCTTTGTATTCCCATCATTCATTGCTTTCCTATTTCTCCTTCTTTACACAAACGCTAGTCTCTCTCTCTCTCTCTCTCTCCCGCCCCCTCTCTCTCTCTCTCTCTCCCGCTCTCTCTCTCTCTCTCTCTACCTCTCTCTCTCTCTCCACCTCTCTCTCTCTCTCTCTCTCTCTCTCTCTCTCTCTCTCTCTCTCACCTCTCTCTCTCTCTCTCTCTCTCTCTCTCTCTCTACCTCTCCCTCTCTCTCTCTGCTCTGGTAGAGATAAAATCAGACAGTCTCAACAATGGGGCTAAAACATATTTTTATGTTTTTACATAAGACAAATTCAGAGATACACACACTAGATTGACATAAGTTACAGAAACAGTCAGGGATTTTGTTTTCATGTGTATAGAAACTGCTGATTTTAAGCAGAAAGGTTCTGTTGTGGAAATACGATTCATGTGGTATAGATTGCATATCTGTTTTGGTTTTTTTTGTTTTGGCTCGTGCCTCCTGTACAAAAATGTGCCTTTATATGGATGCACAAAGGGTGGGCAGGACAGGAGGACAGAAGAATGCTAGAGGATAGGCATACAGATATGCATCTCTGTATAGAACATTGGAGTAGGATTTTTACCACAAGATACGACATAATGTGAAACCCTAGAAAATGTAGAATTTTCATGTTTTATATTTTTTCACTGTTAGACAGGCATGTACTGGATACTGTTATATTTGAAGAAAGTGTTATAGAGATAGACCCCTTTGCCTTTCCCACTTAGTCAAGTAGCTGAATATGAGGTACTGAGAATGACATGTGAGGTGGCAGAGGGAAAATCGATTGATATACATTGGTCTTCAGCATTTTTCTAGTCTAGGGGGCGATGTTGAGGTGACTGAGAAATCGTTTTATAGCAATACCAGCACATGATTAGGACACTACATAGAGGACTTCAGACAGTGACACAGTTACCAACTGAAGTAGCTGCTAGTAAGGTCCACGCTTACACGCACAACCATACAGGGCTGTCACACCAGGGAGAACATAGCTGTCAAATAGACAACAGGGTTTTATGTGACAGCTAACAAATCTATGTTTTGTTTGTTTTTCGTTGTATTGTTTTAGTTTTAAAAAGGTGAACACACACACATGCACGCATACACATATTGGTTAATATAGGAAGATTTGTGTTACCTGAAGGATAAACTGTCTGGAAGGTGAAGAGATGTGGTGAGGAGTCTGGTGGACTCTGGAGAGATGGACAAGGTAGACTAATAGAGCCATCCCATATCCCTCCTGCTGATGGGTTTTCCTCCAGGTAAAACAAATGCACGTCATCCAATTACCACCATGCAGGATCCTCAAGTATACACAGGTGTACCAATGAAAAATGTCTGGGTAGAGGTGTATTGAAATGTGTCTAATGTATTACTGTATCATACTCAAAGCTTTTGTTATTCAATGTGATAGTCCTAGAGTTATAATAGATGATAGGGGTATTCATGTTATTGATAATAGATGTATAATGTATGAGTAGTGGTAACAAATCACATACTTTCAGTTAGCCATAAACCAGTGTGAACATAAAGTAGTGGTACTCGGTAGAATGAATTGAATAGAATAAGAGTTGGAACTTGATTGAAGTGCCACTATTCCTTTCCCGCTACCAAGAGATCACCCCTGGGCAGACTCTTAACCTGTCAGTTTTTGAAATGTTCTTGACCCCTCGTGAGATGAGATTGTAACTGGGAGGCTAGGTTAGACCTTGAGAGAAGGTAAATAGTGAGACAGCAACCGAGAACGTCCAAAACACTGTTTCCTGAAAGGTCACACTAACTGTCAGGATGTTGGATCAGGAGAGTAAGTTGTGGAGCAGTAATTTCTTAAGCTTAGGTTATTTGCCAGACAGGTACCAGGTGTAAGCTACCAGCCTCACGGCTTCAAGGGTAGCAGAGACACACTGGTGCCCATACCACCCACTGCAGAGGGACCAACACTCAGAGAAGGGTCCAAGGGCACTCATGAGTCTGTACTGGAAGACCTCGAATGCAGTTAGTAGCACCTGAGCCAAAGGCTAAGACTGTTGTCCAGCATGAAGTTGTAGTTTTTCCTCTTTTGTGTTCTCTCATTTCACTCTCTTCTCAGGACTGTTAATTCTTTTGATTATTAGCAGGTGACAGAGACTGGTTCGGGTAATGATAAGGAGGTATTGGGGAGAAAGAAGTTAGTAGCATAATCAGTCCGGCCAATTACTCTATTCAATTCAGGGGTAAAGGAAAATTTGGAAACCTTGGAGCTTGGAGAAAGTGCGAGGGGCTATTGTCTGAGTAGCATTACGTCCGTAAGTACGGCGACCCCATAGTTAAAAAAAGAGACACACCTAGCGATGCCAGTCCAGTAATATTCGGACTTGAGCAGGCATCCTTGAGAATGATTATCATTCTTGGGAGGGTAAGGTTTTAGACCAAACAAAGTGCTGGGCGTGCTCACGCGTGCCTCAGTGATTATATCAAGTAGGACTAGTTCTCTTTCCACTAAATATTCTTGAGGTACCCGAACTATGGGTGGGAGGTCACTAGGGGAAAAAGTAGGACACCTAGGTCCCTTAGTCTGAAGTCTCCCAATGCTTTACAAGCCGATCACTGTTAAATCTGAGTATTGGGAGACTGGGAAGAACGAACAGACAATAGCCCGCCCACAAGTGTTGATGAAAAGAACTGGTGACATTATTAGATGTGTGTATATCAACGCAAGCTGAAGGAGATTGCATATGACATTATTGATAGACATAGGATGATGCTATTGATGAACATGAAGTGTTTAAATGTATTCTGAGCTTAAAGACATGCGTTGGACAGAAGAACCTGTTAAACTTGAAGAATTGTAGTAGAGAATTCTGTATAGCTGATACACGTTCTACTGTACCATGTACCTTTCCAAATAATGTATTAAGTGTTTTATTGCACCCTTGAAGGGCATACAAAAGGTTATCTCCAAGCTCCAGAAGTGTACGGTTTATAGTAAAAGAAGAAGTCATTTAGAGGATTAAGACTCTCTCTTATGATAACTTGTTTAGATCTACAAACAGCGTGGACATACACCAAGGGGGATTTGTATTACATAACAATGAAACGTGGTACTGAGATCCTGCTTATAACATCTTTAAGGTGATAGTTTATTGTACTATCAAAGGGTGGACTGTCAAAGTCGTATAATTGGATAAACGAAAGTATATTGGTTTAATATTGGTTTGCTGTGCGTATTGTGAAGCGTACGCCACGTGTTACGTGATGTGGTGCGTTCGCACGGTAAAATACGCACGCACACACTCGCATTACAACAGTTAGTTATTTATATAATTTCATATTGGTTCTGTTACACTGTAATTCAGGAGCAGATAGTATTCGGTTTATTATTAGTCTATATATATATATATATATATATATATATATATATATATATAGAGATATATATATATATATATATGTTGATTATATGTACATTGTAGTGTTATTAAAGGTTTAGGTAATAGGAAAGGTGTCATGCCTGATATCATATTGAAGCCCTATTCATCAGCAGCTGTCCAGTGCAGTCGGCGAAGAGATCGCACATTGCATACTTTAGTTATTGATATTAGAGAGTAAAACCTTTGTATGATACTGGCTATGAAAAGGAGCAGACCCCCTGGAGAGAAGACCCCCACCTTTGGATTCCTTAGATTGAATCAACCTATTACCTGTCTGGCCTGGACCCACCCAACGTCTGGACCTATAGAAACAATCTACGTCATCTCTTTTTGTTCACAATGAAACACTGACTGTATATATATTAGCTGCATCTCACTGGGGTCTCAGTCAATTCTGACACAATATTCTATACAGTATATTGTCCATCGGGTCCGGTGGGTGCGCAGCGTGCGCAAGCGATTGCATTTGGTATGTACTTATCTTTTGGTATTGGCTGTGCTGTACTGTACTTTATCATGATATAATAATGTATTGAATTGTTGACTATTTACATCTGTTAAAAATAAATCACTTTGTGCTTTGGACACACATTCAATTGATTGGGCAATGCTTATTTTAAAACGATAAAAATACTTTAATAACTCATACAAAAATAAAGTGAAAAGTAACCCAAACTTATTGCTAGGGTATATATTTTCTTGAGATGGAAATGTGATCAGACTCATTTAGCTGCTTACTACTAATAGGCCTCAGGATATCTGGGAGGCAAAATAAGAGCTTTCTCTATGATATTTAAATGTCAGTCTGGTTTCTGTTCCAACCTGTTAAACAAAGAAGTTAAAATATGAGTTGTTTTACTCCAGCAGGTATGAATCTGTGCATATTGTATGTGGCTGTCACAGCCAATGTAAAGGAAAACCTTTGTAAACCAGTGTAAAACAATGTAAACTATTGTAAATATTTTTACTATCAGTTTTATTTAAAAAAAAAAAAAATACTGACAGAGAGTACGTTTTACTTAAATATTAATGTTATACCTGGATATTTACAAAAGTAAAAGCAATAATAACATCCAGAACAGAAAGCTATAATACTTCTCCTTGATCCTAGCGCTGCCAGCCGCCTGTCACTTCCGAGTTGTGGCAGTGCTGATAATGTGACCCCCGGTGGGGAATTCAAACTCCACCTGTCTTCCTATATATATCGCGCTCTGACACAAGCCCTGAGTCAGAGCAACAAGTTGCGTCCCTGACTCCTGCTCCCTGTCTTCTAGCTCTGTGTCTCCCTGTTTTCCCCTGCATTTCCAGAGTTTTTCCTGTGTACCAGACCCGGCTTAACCTCACTACTCTGTTTGGATTCTCCTTTGGCGTACCGGACATCTGCTAACGTGCACCAGACCTGGCTCGGCCCTCACTACTCCGTTTGGATTCTCCTTTGGCGTGACAGACATCTACTACCGTGTACCAGACCCAGCTGTGCCGCACTAACCTCTGGAAGGATCTCCCCTGCACATTGGACCCTGCCTCAGGTACTGTTTTCGTATTACCTTGCTGCTAGTCTATCCATTACTCACGTCTGTAAGCTCAGTAGGGCCGCGACCTGCAGTTTCTCAGCAGCCAAGCCCATCCTGCCTTGCGGAAGTTCTTGGTGAAGACCTGAGAGGCTGTTAGACTCCGCGCCCTACTGAGCTGGTGTCAATACTGACTGAGGGACTCCCCTGAGCATAACAGAGGAATCTAACAATGGAAATGACTAGGGTACGATATGTCAAATCTTAAATCTGACATTTGTACATACTGTATAGTATTGTCTAGCACAATTTTTCAGGAAAATTTTAATTATTTTTTGAGGCCTGGCTGTAATGCCTGAGGGCTGCTGGCTGGGGCCTGGGGGCTAATAAAGTAAGAATAAATAATGGTAAAATAATTCCAATGTCCAGATGGTCAAATAAGGTTTATAGAGATTTTAGTAAGATAAACAAGAATTATATATATTAATTAATATAATAGCAAAGATACAATCACCACCAAAGGAATCCAAAGCAGGGCACAACTGTCAGTGTTGAGGGCTCGACAAGAATACCTGGGGGTAAATGTATCAAGGTGCGATTTTGCAAATCCAGCGATTGGGGATTTATTATTTTTAATACATATGTGGTGTAAATTAGGGTGTTTACTGTATTTATTGTGGGTTTATTATTTTTATTAAATGTTAGTGGTTGTAATGAGGGAGTTGTGATTTTGTTAACATTTTGGTTTGTGGAACTACAGGTCCCAGCTAGCCGTGGGTGTCAGGGCATGTTGGCACTTGTGGTTCTCCAAGTGCCAACATTCCCTGGCTGCTTGGGCGGTGGGTGTAGGAAGAGCCCTAGTGCTATCAGCACTGGGCTGGGTGTCCCTAGGGGAGGGGCCCACTCACACTGTACTTTCGAAGGAGATGACTGAGAACTGGGGCTTTGGGCCACTGTGACCTCACGCCTTTAGGTGGCTTAACTGGAAGTCTACAAAGCTAGGGACCTGAGGCCCACAAATGGATAGGCAAAGGGATCGAGGCCAACGGTTAATGTGGCCTCGGGCCTAGAGTTGTGGTCGGGCTTGGGGCTTGGCCGAGGGCTGAGGCCTACAACCGTGGTTGAGCTTGGTGCCTGCTGAGGTCTGGGCTTGGGTCTGGTCATGCCTACTGGCCAGGGCCTAAAGACTGTTGAGGACGAACACAGACAATGTACCTTCTCTCACTGCACTCCTGAAGTTTTACTAGGCCTTGCTGCTGCCAGTGGTCCTAAAGTCTCTGCCTTCGGGGCCCATCTTCTTTCTTCTCTGCTTAGCTTCTTCCTTCATTGGACGCTCCAGACACTTCAAATTCCCACCCAGAGGTCCAAGGGACAAGTGAGAGGGGCATTATGAATCAATTTGCACCATCATGGCCTCAACCCCTACTGGACATTGATACTATCCCCATCATAAGGCCTCACCTGCCTCTGCATTCTCTCACAGCAGAAGCGACTATGCACCTTTTTGTTTTTTTCATGATTTTATACTATTCCATAATACTGCAGTTTGTAATAGAATAGGTGACGCAGGCACATTTCTGGTGATGCACACACAAACACCTTCTTGCTTTTTACTTTACTTTATTTGTCAGGATGGCAAAGTAATTTATAACATGCTAAAGTAACAAAGACCAGCTCACTAGACACCAGCCGACATATTCAGCATTGGTCACACTGAACAATGACAACTTGTTTAAATGCTGTACTTACACTCCTCCCACAGTCCTATCTTGAAAGACAGGTGACACTACCACCTTGCCTTTAAAAGGTGTTCTCATCAGGTGTTCTGCTTGATTAGCCTCAGTGCAGACACAACCTGTTAGCTGTGGAAAAAACACTTCCCAACCATTTCAAAACATGTAACTTAAATCAGATTCTTTACTATTATTTTGTCACACACATGTGCTCCAGCTGTATCTCTTTAATTTAGGTGCACTACTGTACAAATGTTTAACTCTCTTTGCAGCCTTCCTCTGCAGATTGTCAGCTAAATACCTAACTGCTTTGTTAAAAGCATGTGGCAAACACCTCCCTTTGTCACATATCCCTCCCCCTAGTGTTATCAAGTAGGGGGGTAAGGACTTTGCGAGGAGTGCAAATTTTCGTGACAATGCATCTGAATTTCTGTGCAGAATACGGGGTCTATGTTCTACTGTGAAAATGAAAGGTTGCAGTGCCAAAAACTAGTGCGTTACCTTTACCTCCCAAGTTGTTCTGCATCCAATGCAATGGTGCATGATCTGTTATTAATAAGAATTCTCTGACTAGGAGATAATAGAGCAGAGCCTCTTTAGCCTATTCTATGGCGAGACATTCCTTCTCCACAGTTGTTTATATTTGTTCCCTTGGAAGTAACTTCAGATACTGGATAGGATTTTCTATTCCATTGTTCTCCTGTGACTAGACTGCACCTAAGCTAACACCAGAGGAATTGGTTTTGAGGTAGAAGCTTCGGGTAAAAGTCAGGTGCTTGTAGTACTGGAGAGGAACAAAGTGCTAAGCGAAGATCTGACTAAGCAGCCTCTGCGGAGTTAGACCAGGCTAACCTGTTTGGATAACTTTTCTTTAACATGTCCATGTGTGGAGCAGCTCTAGGCGAAATGGTTTACAAATCGCCTGTAGTAATCTACTAAGCATAGGGAGATTCTTAATTGTCATTTCTTTTCAGGTCTTAGTCAGTTTTTGACTGCTTCCACCCTGTCTAGTTGGGGTTTTACTTGCCCTCGACTGACAATGTACCCAAATAGTTGGCTTCTCTCATAGCCATGGCACACTTTTCTGGATTAGCTGTTAGTCCAGCAGACTTAAATGAAGCTAAGACTGCCTAGACTTTGGCCAGATGTGACTATAAATGTGAGTATAAATCACTATGTCATCTAAATAAGTGGCTGCATAAGCTGTATGTGTTCATTGCAATTTATTCATGGTCCTTTAGAAGGTGGCAGGTGCACTATGCAACCCAAAGGGTAGGACTTTAAACTGGAAGAGACCATCAGGAGTGGAAAATACGGTCTTTGGCTTGGCTAAGGAAGTTTGAGGAACTTGCCAATACCCATTTGTTAGGTTAAAATTAGTCAGATAGTTACAACCAGCAAGATGTTCTACTAGTTCGTCCACAAGTGGCATCGGGAAGGCATCGAACTAGGATACGCTGTTTAGCTGCCTAAAGTCATTGCATAACCTGTTCATGTTCAGCTGGACCATTTTCTAAATCTCCTTTCTCACTTTAGTCCGTCTGGCTTCGGGAATGCGGTACAGCTTCTGCTTTATGACAACTCCCGTCAGAATTGCAAAGTCTTGTTCAATTAAAGTAGTGTGCCCAGGAATGGGAGAGAAGACATTACTGTTCAGGCATTTCATTTCCTCAGTCTGTTGTTTCTGCCTAACAGATAAAGATGGCTATATGGGAATGCCAGACTTTTCAATGACAGTACTGACTACCTGAGGAGAGGTATATGTATCATACCAAGGTTTAAGGAGATTGATATGGTATATTTTTTCCTCCCTTCTCCTCCCCAAAAAAACCTTGCAATTGACAGGACCAACAGCCTCTAGAACTTCATATGGACCTTGCCAGTTGGTAAAAAGTTTGCTTTCCTGGGTTTGGACCAGGGCTAGGATCCTGTCCCCAGGCTTGAAAGATTAAGCTACAGCATTTTTTATCATAGCTTCTCTATTGCTGTTCCTGAGCCTCTTTTACATGTTGTTGTTCAATGGGCACTATCTTTCCCAGCCTCTCCTACATTTGGTATACAAATTGTACCAGATTTGGCTCTTTGGGACCTTGCTGCTTCCACCCTTCCTTCAACATATCCAAGATACCCCTGGGCTGTCTCCCCCGAACAATAACTCAAATGGACTAAACCTTGCCTGAGGTACCTCACAGATGGCAAACATCAAATATGGGATAAGAGTGTCCCAATCTTTTTTTTCCTCAGCCTGTGTTTTAATGTGCGATTAAAGCGCTTCACCAAGCCGTCCATTTGTGTATGGTATACAGAGGTGTGAATAGCCATCACCCCTAACAACTGTCACATGTCCTTCATCAACTTGAACATCAATGAGGTGTCCTGGTCTATGAGAATTTCCTTGGGAATTTCCAAACATGTAAACATCAATACAAACTCCTTAGTTATGGTGATGGACTTTATTTACATAGGGAAACTGCGTCTGGATATCGGGTTGCATAGTCAAGCACCAGTAGATTCCTCCTCTGGCCCCACAAGGTCCATCGCTATATATTCAATGGAGACTTATACTATTGGTATTGATATGAGAGGTGCCCTGTACATGGGATTGGGACAGGTTATCTGACAAATGGGATATGACCAGCAATATCTTTTCACTGCCATATGTACACCGGGCCAGTTAAACCTGAGCAGAACTCGTTCCCATGTTTTTAACTTCCCCAAGGTGTCCCCCACAGACAAGTGTATGTGCTGCTTTTAACACTAGAGGTACATGAACCCGAGGAACCATTAACTGTTCTACCTTTTCCCCTTGTATAATCCCAACTCTATACAGAATATTATTTTTAGCAATAAAATATGGTATACCATTTGTAAGATGGGCGACTTTTACTTCACCGTTCATCTCAGTCACACTTTTTAATGCATGTTCTAAAGTTGCATCAGTAAGCTGCTCATAAGTAAAGTCCTGCAACGGAAAAAAAATTGGTATTGCAGACCAGTCTGTATCATCACTGTCGAAGTCGTATAATTGGATGAACGAAAGTATATTGATTAATATTGTTTTGCCGTGCGATTGCGATCAGTATGCCACGTGAAACGTCTCATAGCGCGATCGCACAGTAAAATGCGCACGCACACACACGCACACTAACATTTCGTTATTTATATATTTCATATTTATATTGATTCCATTCCACAGTGATTTATGAGCAGATAGTATTTAGTTTATCATTAGTTTATATATTATGATTATATATACCCTTTAGTGTTATTTAAGGTTCAGGTTATAGGAAATGTGCCATGTCTGGTATCATTTTAATTCCCTATTCATCAGCCGTTGTCTTGTTCATTCGCCGAAGAGATCGCACATTGCATACTCTAGTTAGTGATGTTAGGGAATAAATACTTAAAGTGATACGGACTATAAAATGCTAATAGACTAGTTGAAACTGGTGTCTTGGCGGGAAAAGTCAGGGCACAACCCCTGGAGAGATGACCCCCACCTTTGGATATTTTGGTTTGAACTGGCCTATGACCTGCAGCACTCTGGACCTTCCTGATACCTGGACCAATAGAAGCAAGCCACACCATCTGCATTGTTCTCACTGTAACACTGAGTGTATATAATAACAGCTCTCACTGGCACTGGCCTCAGTCTACTCTGACCACAGTATTCTGGAGTGAAATACTGTTCGTAGGTACCAGTGGGAGCACAGCTAGCGCAAGCGAACGTAGCGGTATGTATTTATCTTTTGGTATTGGCTGTACTGTATTATAATCATGTATTGAATTGTTAAATTTTACATCTGCTAAAAATAAATTACTTTGTGCTTTGGAAACACAATACAATCGCTTATGCAATGCTTATTTGAAAACGATAGAATTACTTTAATATCACGGACAGGCCGTGAGTACTCATCCACGACATAACCAGCCAATGCAGCTTTACACTGTCCATGCTTCCCTCAATGGGGCCACTTTTGGAGAAGTACTGCCATGACCCCCAGTATAGCATTACGGTTTGGCCGATCCCAAATATTGAGGTCCAGACACTGTGGTTTCCAATGAAATACAACATTTTTAACAACAACTATGACATATCATATAACAATGAAGAAAAGTGGCTGTGGTTTTAGAAATTATGTAAAAATGCAACACTTTATTTTTAAATGTCACAATGTAGACAAAACAAAGCAACAAAACAATCACTCCATAGTGAAAATGACGGATAGTATGTTATCATTAACAAAGTAATAAATTATTAAAGGAAAACTTAATTTCTTTAAAAAAAAATCCATTATTTAACATCAAAATAATAGCAGCAAATTGTACGGAATATAGTGTAAACTCTTTTGAAGTTTTAGAAGATTATGTCCTTTTGTATCACTAGTATATAAACTAACTTATGCAGCAAGTAAATTTGGCATTTTTGTAAATTAATTCCCTAAATTTTGCTTTTCCCAAAACCTGCTATCTTAGACATTTGTTATAGTTCATATTTTGTATTAATATTAATATATTCAAAATTAATTACAGGCTTAAACCATTTCACATTAGATGTACATTGCCAGGAAGTAACACTTCTGATGCTGGACAGTAACTGTGGGAAAGGCGGTACCTGTTAAGGTCCCAGTATGAATACAATAAAAAGTATTGGTAGCTACTGAAAACGTGTCTTTATTTTAAACAAAGGTTATATCAAAAAGCAGTCAATGTTAATGCAGGTATCACAAGTCCATAGGCACAAAAAGTAATGCTGGTAAGATGTATTGCAGAACTAAGAGTCATACAGGCAGGGGTTAATACAGAATAGTCTGGTATTTGTCTTGTTGAGTGAACAGCTGACATTAGCAGGTAGTGAGCAACCAGAATGTATTTGGCAGAATCAGATCACAAAACAAATGCACAGTGGATCAAACAGGACATAAAGTATTGGTAATGCTGGTATCCGGGTATAACAAGGAAGTGCAGGTACAAGGAGACTGGGTTACCTAGTTAGCCACTGGAGCAGGAGATACTGGTGTGATGGAGTGGAGTGAGGGCACAATGATGTCTGGATTACCAAATTATGCTGGGTAGCTGAAGACTCTGGTTTTCTAAGTTTGACAAGTGACTGCAGGTATTGGATGTATGGATTGCCAGATAAGGCTGAGAATCTTGAGACTCTGGTTTTCCAAATTAAACAGTGGACATATATTGGATGTCTGGAGCCAATGGATGATCCACAGCAGAATCAGGCAAAAGGAGAGTCAGTCAAGCCAGGGTCAGAAGCCGGAAGAGTCTCAAACAATGCCAGGGAGTAGATGAGAGCAAAGTCAAAACAAAGCTGGGGTCTGGGTCATAAACAAAGGTGTTAAACAGTGAAACAGGCAAATGTAAGATAATCAGGAGAACAACAGGAACAACTGACAGAGAACAGCAGAAGCAAACAATTGATGAACTGCAAGGAGCAATGTTTGGGGTGGGTATATAAGGTAGTGTAACAGGTGCAGGTGATGATTAGGAAAGGATGTTAACTCCTGCAGTCAAGGTGGAAATGTCCAATGACAAAACAGCAGCACCTCTGGTAGCATAGAAGTACTGCAGGCCAGATACAAATTAGGATAGATTCCTAACACGACCTGGCTAAAGGCACATTCATATTAGAGATATTAGAGATGGCTGAATGCTCTACACATCCACCAAATTCTTTTCACAAAGTATTACTTTTCCAACTCCTCTTTAGTAAATAAGTTAATTCAATTTTAGAGACCACCAATATCCTATAACTGCTAATAAGCTCTAGCAAGTAGAGCTGGACCTTTGCTTGGTCGAAACTAGACTTGTTAGTGTCCTGGGCAAGAGAGAACACTGCATGCCCCCAAATGCACATACATACATACATACATACACACACACACACACATACGAACATATATTGGCATGAGTAGAACCTGCCTCCAGGCTGCAGCGCCTGGCCCAATACCAGCGCTAGACAGTTTTCCAACTCTGTGCTGGTCTGCTCTCGAATACCTGTTCTTGCAGATTTGACTACCTGGTGCTAATGCTGGTGCCTTAAGCTCAGTTATTGCTTGGTTGGATCCTGGAATGTTGGGGTTCTGATTGGAAAAGAGACAATTACTATTCACCTCCTAGAACAGTAGTAAACAGTCTAGTCCACCCTGCCCCCAACCAGCCCAACCATACAAAAGTGGTGTTTTTTTCCTTAATAAATAGGCCTCCCTCCCACAACCAGCTCTAGAACTAAAAGAAAAGTATTTTAATTAGGCCTCCTTCCTCCTACCAGCGCTAGACAGTTTTCCAACCCTGTGCTGGTCTGCTCTCGAATACCTGTTCTTGCAGATTTGACTACCTGGTGCTAATGCTGGTGCCTTAAGCTCAGTTATTGCTTGGTTGGATCCTGGAATGTTGGGGTTCTGATTGGAAAAGAGACAATTACTATTCACCTCCTAGAACAGTAGTAAACAGTCTAGTCCACCTTGCCCCCAACCAGCCCAACCATACAAAAGTGGTGTTTTTTTCCTTAATAAATAGGCCTCCCTCCCACAACCAGCTCTAGAACTAAAAGAAAAGTATTTTAATTAGGCCTCCTTCCTCCAACCCGCCCAACATTAAATTAACAGTGTTTACGTTGAATAAATAAACCTCTTTCCTTTTCAACCAGCCCCAACATTAAAGTAAAAGCTTTCCCATTTAATACATAGACCTATTTCCCACCACACCAAATCTATTATTACCATCATAGATATGTAAGGTGCCACAGAGCTCCGTAGTGATGGACAGTGGGGAAAACAGAACATACATAAAACAGGTAGGCAAAGTAAATGCTTACATGAAAACAAATTGTAGGGAGCGCTCTGCTCATGAGAGAGCTTCCAATCTAATTGGAAGAGGGCACAGCTGAAACAAGAGGAGCAAGTGTGGTATATGTTGCAGCATGAGATCCCCTGTGATTATACTTAGTGAAGAAGGACCTGTGACCACTATTGCTGTCATTACATAATTTTTTAGAAACGACTTGTAACATATATTGGTCTCAGCGTGTGCATATGCTTAACCTATATTATTGTGCTATAAGGAAGAAACTCAGCATGAGGGATGCTTTACCTCCAATATGTAAAGTTACTACTGTGTTTTATTATTATACTTACATATGTAATTATGTATTAATGTGATATGTTGCTCTAGTTGGCATACTGAAGAGAGATTATATGTAAACAGCTCTCTCCATTGTAGGAGGATCAGAAAGGGCTGATCCATGCAACACATGTGTAGTTTAGATCCTGGACACCCTTATATATACTATATAGATATCTACCCCCTAATAGAACTATGTGCAAGGCACTCCCCACTTAATTAATAGTATCACTTTTTTCACGTGGGTTCATGTCTAACTTATCTGTTTTGACTGTAGTCTTTTCATACATTGGTTTGCTTTCCAAAATATACAAATCACCATCGATTAAAGCACTGCATAGCTACCACACGTGTAAAGACTTAAACTATTTATGGTTCAGCAGGCAACCTGTTGAGATGCAAAGGGTGCAAATGCAATTTTTTTTGCATGCAGGAAAAATACTACCTGCTACTGCATATAAGTACTGGGTTACTATATTTTTACACTGCTATTTAGAGATGAGCTTGGATGCGCTCCTCCCAACTCCTAAATCTATCCGCACAATTTAAATTTGCACCACCCAGCATCGCCACATGGTTTTGCCAATGTGCAAAATTGCACCTTCTAACAGTAAATGAGGCCTAAAATTAGTACTCCGAACACATAATGTTATCTCATGCTTCTAGCCAAAGGTCATTCCACCAGGACCAACTCCACTTGAGGCCCCTGAAATTATCATGTAACATTTGAGAAATTAGACTATAGAAGTCATTTAAAAATATTTATTGTGCCTTTAAGATTGCTTCAAATATAATGTATAAGTCTTAAGAAAAATAAGGAGTATATGATATGATCCTAGAAATATGTAGACGGTGCTTAGGAGTGAAAGATAAGAGGCGCCCAATGAAGGGTATGGGCTTCTTAGAATTTATGTTACCATACGATGGCAGATTTAAAACCCCAATTATTTTAGACATATGATGCCAGGTGTTGTATCTCTTTGCATGCATTCAAAGTGCTATAAGAATATGTAATCTTCATTGTAGTAAACAGAATAGTTACATTAAACACAACGAGAGGGTGTGTTTTGTTTCTGTTCTCTGGCCATAACTGCATGCAGTAAAGATTTTCCTTTGGTTGTGTATATGAGACAACTTCAATCCCCTGGTAGAAGACTTTGGATTTGACATTTCTCTGGAGGTCCCAAAACAAAGATGGTCAGCATACCTTGACCCACAGAACGACAGCTGGATCAGAGAGGGATACAGACGTATAAATCCACATGGTGAGTAATTTTTTTTGCTCTGCCTCTGTGTCTTTCTACAGTCCTGCCTGGTCTGTGTGTTGCTGTGCCTCGACCATACAAACCAATCAGAGGAAAACATTTCATTTGTTTTGTATAAGGTAGGTTTTGCATATTATCTGTTGTTCTTTGAAAACTGGATTTTCAAAGTTTAATGTCACTGCATTGAAACCCATAAGGTACACAATTTGATTAGGAATTTGATTCTTTGGGACTCAGGTATGGGTCCAGGTTGTATTTATTGTTGTTTAAAGTTATAAGGTATTTTGACAAGGTCAAAAGGTATTTTGACCATGGTAAATAATAATAATACATACTTTTTGTTTCAAATCATAAGTTATTTTGACCAGGGGAAATAACAATAATACATCAAGTCATAAGGTATTGTGATTAGGCAAGGTATTTTGACCAAGGAAAAAGAATAGTACATAATTGTTATCACTAAGGTCATAAGGTATTTTGACTAGGTCATAAGGTATTTTGATCATGGGTAGTAACAATAGTACAGGAACGCCTATGGACATAATGGAATATATCCATGGCAAAGAATTTTGTGTAGAAATCGGTCAGCTGTTTAAAAAGTTTGGTTTAACCAAAGATGGTAGTTTTGATCCAGTTAAGATACAACACATGATAAAAGTATGTCAAAATATATTGATAAACATAGCTTAAGAGAAAAATGGGAAACGTGGCTGAAAACCACAGAGAAATTGATTTATGAACATGAATGTGCAGAGATGGCAGATGTAAGGGAAGGAATAGACATGTGTGGATGGAGGAACGAGAGTGTTGCAAGGTGACAAGAACGAAAGGGGTATTGAGACCAAACCCCAAGAGATTGTTTAAGATGGCACAGGGAAGTTAAGAGATCTGGAAAGTAAAAAATATATGTGGATAATGTGAGGCAGGACTGAATTATGATTATGATGTTGAAATTTAAAGTCATATAATATGTGAAATGTAAGAGAGAGGGAGGTGGGTTGTGTACTGTAAATGTATGTATATAGGAGAAACATTGTATAATGTATGTGTGATACTGCGCAGCTGAAAAAATGGATTCCCCCTTATTGTGTGTAAAAGACTTCAATGTGAAAGAAATCTTGGAGGACTTTGTTTTTGTCATGAAACAATGTATGTAAAATTGCTAAAACGGTTCTTTAAGTATGCTTCAATAATTCAAGAGTAACTAAAATGTCTCCGGAGTGGTAACAATACATTGAAGCTGAATAGTATTTAGTTTATAATCAGTTAATTTTTCTTCCTCTATAAATGAGGGAGTATTTTCTGTTTTTGTTTTAAGGTCGAAAAAATTGTACACTTGCAAATGTATTGCCTGAATTGTTTAATTGTAAGCTTTTGAAGAGATGCATAACAAGTTTTAAAATCTCTGGTTCGTCACAGCACAAATCAGTGGACGGACAAGGCTAAATAATATACAGATAGTGTCAGGAGAAAACACTGACCTCCAGCTGGCTGGGGTCCAAGAAGCTGTTTCTGTATTTGAACAAAATAATTTTGTCTGTGAATTTGAGAAAAATAGCTTTCTCTTTAATGAAGAAGATAAAGGAGGTAGTGAGATTTTACATACAGATATTACAAGTGGTTTTAATCTGTGTGAAAATGGCACTAATAACTGTTTCTCAGAAATCAGGGGGGTTTGTTATGCCCATAAAGAAATGTTACAAGATAAAATGCTGTCTATGAGCGAGACTTGTTCAAGTGAATATATTTGTACTTTCTATTGGGAAAACACAGAATCTGAAAATATGTGTGTTTGCTGATGGGAGATTCTGTTGAGAAAATGCTGAGTGATTTGCAGACACAATGTGAGGTGTCTAACTAGAGTACTCTGATTTGTGAAAGAGACAGTGTTGCTTTTAAAATGGCTGGATACTTGGAAAGTTTTCCTGGGGCTGTTGGTGAATGAATGATTGAAATGCAGGAAGAAAGATCAGAGTCATTCAAGGAGGCTGTGCTAGGTGATGATGAGAAAGGAATGGCTTTGAACACTTTCCCAGTTCATGTCACTTTGACATTCCCTGTTTGTGAGATTAGGGACTGACCCAACAAGGAAATCAAATTTTCATAGCATGGTACACATAGCTTCACAGTTAAGCTACACAGAGAAACATGTAAACAACAAGTGTCTTATGAGCAGCCCTTCACTGCACAAAATGTTCACCTGATAATGGTGTACAGGAGAGTGAGGCAGTGATAGGGGGTGGACACACACTGATACTGACAAGCATGTTACATGCAACAACACACACTGATTGGGGTATTGTTAAATATCAAAAGCTGACGAAAGTCAGCAGCAGAAAAAGGATTGAAGAACAAAAATGTGAATTAATGACAGTTACTGTAACCCCTAATGAATAAAATGTTAATTTCTATACAAAAAGTTTGTTCTTCACAAAAGGTCTCCAGCTACAGAGAGAGACACTTTAGGTAATCCAGATTGAATTTATCCAACCCCAATGAATATGTCACGACTTGCACTCTGCAGCTGCTGTCTGCAGTGACTTTATTGGATTCATTATGTATTCTACTTGTAGTACCACTGCCCACCAAAGGGGCCACTGTGCTACTTTGATCATTTTCCTTGATTACTGAGAGTTGTGTCACCTGCATGAGGCCTATATACACCTGCCTGCTTCATACGGTCTGGGCCAGATCATCAGGTCATTCCTAGGAGCATTCCCTGTGCTCAGCTTCTGTCTGCTATCTGGACTCCTACATGTTTCTCCATTGAATTCACTACTGCTGTTGTCTGCTATTTGGACTCCTGCAAATTACTTCATTGAATACTCTACTGCTGTTATCTGCTATCTGGACTCCTGCATGTTTCTCCATTGAATTCACTACTGCTGTTGTCTGCTATCTGGACTCCTGCAAATTACTACATTGAAATCTACTATTGCTGTTACCTGTGTCCTGGACTCCTGCATCTTCAACCATTATACCTGGTACTTGTAGTTCTACGCTGCCTGTTGAAATCTACTATTGCTGTTACCTGTGTCCTGGACTCCTGCATCTTCAACCATTATACCTCGTACTTGTAGTTCTACTCTGCCTGTTGAAATCTACTATTGCAGTTACCTGTGTCCTGGACTCCTGCATCTTTAACCATTATACCTGGTACTTGTAGTTCTATGCTGCCTGTTGAAATCTACTATTGCAGTTACCTGTTGTTTCTCATCTGCACATTGAACTGTCTCGTGGATTACCTTGTCATCTGTGTTTGTTAATAAAGTCATTATAACCACTTATCCCCTCTCCGTGGTCATACCTGGGAAATCCTGACAGTATGATCTGGCCATAATACCGAGCCTGCTGCTGCACGGCTTTCATCCCTTTTTGAAAAGGATTTCCAGGGGAGTGACCTACTCTGTATTCATTAAGACCATGGCTACTATTTCCTCCGAAAATTCCCTGTTTCAATTGCTCCAAGTGGACATTCTGCAACTTCGCACTCAAATAGTGCAAGTATCTTCTTTGTTGAATCAAGTGCTCAAGCAACTTCCAGTTTCCACCCCTGATACATGCTGCAGTATGGAGTCTAACTGTGCTGCTAACATTTCATTATCAAATTTGTCTGCCTTTGACTCTCTGCAAGCAGCACCTTCCAATAGTCCTGTAACAAATTCCAGGTTTTCAGGTGCTCCACGTCCCCACCTGACCGAAGAGGAGCGATGGCGCAGGAGGACCTACAAACTGTGTCTTTACTGTGCCAGTGATTTACATTTTTTACAGGATTGCCCGCTCCGTAGACTCCGGCCATCTTCAACTTCTATCTCCAGCTCTGAGTTACAAGCTTCTGTCTCCATTCCAGACACGTTATCTGCTCCCATGAGAACCTGGGTTCCCCAGTTCAACCCAGAGGGGGCGCTGCCCTTAAAGTTTGCTCCAGAGGGGGCGCTGCCCTTAAAGTTTGCTCCAGAGGGGGCGCTGCCCTTAAAGTTTGCTCCAGAGGGAGCGCTGCCCTTAAAGACTTCTCCAGAGGGGGCGCTGCCCTTACAGTCTTCTCCAGAGGGGGCGCTGCCCTAACAGTCTTCTCCAGAGGTGGCGCTGCCCTTACAGTCTTCTCCAGAAGGGGTCCTGTCCCTCTAGCCCGCTCCAGAGTTGCCTGTCCATGCTGTTCAGCCCGAGTTGCCTGTCCATGCGGTTCAGCCCGAGTTGCCTGTCCATGCGGTTCAGCCCGAGTTGCCTGTCCATGCGGTTCAGCCCGAGTTGCCTGTCCATGCGGTTCAGCCCGAGTTGCCTGTCCATGCGGTTCAGCCCGAGTTGCCTGTCCATGCGGTTCAGCCCGAGTTGCCTGTCCATGCGGTTCAGCACGAGTTGCCTGTCCATGCGGTTCAGCCCGAGTTGCCACTCTATGCGGTTCAGCCCGAGTTACCACTTTGTGCTGTCTGGTCTGAGGTTTCTCACAGCGCTGTCTGCCCTGAGGCTTCTCACAGCGCTGTCTGCCCTGAGGCTTCTCACAGCGCTGTCTGCCCTGAGGCTTCTCACAGCGCTGTCTGCCCTGAGGCTTCTCACAGCGCTGTCTGCCCTGAGGCTTCTCACAGCGCTGTCTGCCCTGAGGCTTCTCACAGCGCTGTCTACCCCGAGGCTTCTCACAGCGCTGTCTGCCCCGAGGCTTCTCTCAGTGCTGTCCCTGCCAAGCCTGCCGCCCAGTCCGGGCCTGCTGCCAAGTCTGAGCTACCACCTACCTTCAATGGGGATATTCAGCAATTTCATGCTCTCATTAAGTTTTGTATATCCTATTTTCCCTTTGTATCTGACCTCCTTGATACTCAATGAAAGCAGGTGTTTTACATGTTGGCCAACTTTACAGGGGAAGCTCTGGAATGGGTAGAACCCTTAATTGAAACCCAAGATCCCATTCTGTCTGATCTACAACTTTTTTACTGAGGCCGTGATCAAAGAATTAACACCAGCACTTGCCAATCCCACTCCCAGTGCTTCATCTATGCCACATGTTCTATCTCCGGCTACTCCAACCTTGAGATTATCGTTTTCTTCGCTCCATTTCCAGCAACCGTCTAAAACCCACAAAAAGAAAATGAAGAAGAAAGATTCTCCTGGATCTCAACTCCCCTGTGGTGTGGTTTCTATACCCTTTCCGTCCTTGCATGAAGCCTTCTCAACTACATGCCCAATTCTGGACTATGACTCTGACTTTTCCGACCATTCCTAGTATTTGGGCGTCTGGAATCCGCCCTTTAAGGAGGGGGTACTGTCACGACTTGCACTCTGCAGCTGCTGTCTGCAGTGACTTTATTGGATTTATTATGTATTCTACTTGTAGTACCACTGCCCACCAAAGGGGCCACTGTGCTACTTTGATCATTTTCCTTGATTACTGAGAGTTGTGTCCCCTGCATGAGGCCTATATACACCTGCCTGCTTCATACGGTCTGGGCCAGATCATCAGGTCATTCCTAGGAGCATTCCCTGTGCTCAGCTTCTGTCTGCTATCTGGACTCCTACATGTTTCTCCATTGAATACTCTACTGCTGTTATCTGCTATCTGGACTCCTGCAAATTACTTCATTGAATACTCTACTACTGTTATCTGCTATCTGGACTCCTGCATGTTTCTCCATTGAATTCACTACTGCTGTTGTCTGCTATCTGGACTCCTGCAAATTACTTCATTGAAATCTACTATTGCTGTTACCTATGTCCTGGACTCCTGCATCTTCAACCATTATACCTGGTACTTGTAGTTCTACGCTGCCTGTTGAAATCTACTATTGCAGTTACCTGTTGTTTCTCATCTGCACATTGAACTGTCTCGTGGATTACCTTGTCATCTGTGTTTGTTAATAAAGTCATTATAACCACTTATCCCCTCTCCGTGGTCATACCTGGGAAATCCTGACAGAATAGAAGTTTGAAATATGTTTTGGTCCACAGCCAAAACAAACATAAGTAAACACTAGAAAGATTTACGTGGTATAGACTTCTGAGCAATGACTATTGTGTTTTAGGTAAAAAAGACTTAAGACTTTATGAGCTATTATTATCCGTGCTCCTGCATTAGCACTTTTGGACAATAGCAAGCCATTTACACTCTTCCCTGTGCAAGAACAAATGTGGAACCAATTGAATGCTGATATAACTTCAGCACCAGCACTGGCTTTGCTAGATTATAACAAGTTGTTTGATGGTTGATTTAAGGTTTTATTTGAAAGATATCCGTGATGTATTATCTAAATTCAATAAACTAAAGTGGGAGGAAGGTTGGTACATGATCACACCCGATGTATGTTCCTTGCATACAAGATCATCAGTTAGGATTAGTAGCCATTAAAACTGTGTTAGAGAAGAATCAAACTCCTCAAGATCTCCTTGACTTTATCATTGAAGGTATTGGTTTTATTTTGAAGAACAATTTCTTCTATTTTGAGAATGATTTCTTTATACAGTTGGTTGGTACATCAATAGGCACCAGATTTGCCCCCTGCTATGCAAACATTTTTATGAGCATCTGGGAAGAAGAGTTCATTTTGAAGTACTCTAGGTGGGGGACAGTCCTGGTGTCATGGTACAGATATATTGATGATATTGTTTTTGTGTGGAAGGGAGATAGAATTTCACTGGATTTTTTTTGTGGCTATCTGAATCAAAATAGTTGCAATATCCTACTAATGTTTAACATCAGCCAAACTCAAATAAATTTTTCGGATGGTCTGTTATGTACAAAAACTTATAACAAGCCGACTGTTAGCAATTCTTACATTGATAGGGATAGTCACCAGCAGACATTAGAAAATGTGCCAGTGGGACAATTTACCTGCATTAAAAGAAACTGTATGGAAGAACCTGTATGTGAAGAACAAATATCCACATTGAAAACAAGGTTCTTATAGAAGGGATATTCTAAAGAATCCATTGAAGTAGCCCATAAAAAGGTTACTCAAATTAATAGATCTGAACTCCTCGAACCAAAGAAGTGTGTAGAAAATGGGTTAAATAGAAATAATCTGTCTTTCATTACACAATACAATAAGGACCATAGGAAATATGAAAATATTTTTAAAAAGCATTGGAAAGTTCTTATGAATGACCCCATTTTGAAGAACATATTACCAGCTAAACCAGGTTTTATTTATAGAAGGGCACCTAATTTGAAGGATAAAATTGTATGGAGCTTTCTTCCGAATTGTAAGGTTCCTTATTCTATTAAAACGAAAGGGTTCCACAGGTGCGGAACCTGTTTACCTTGCAGAACGATAAAAAGCAATCAACCTAAATTTACGGACTATACATCCACGGTTAATCAACAGAAATATTCTATTGACGAGTTTATTACTTGTCATTCAAAAAATATAATTTACTTGTTGGAATGTATTGGTCATTAACAATACGTTGGAAAAACAAGCCATCATTTAAAGGTACGGATCAGTGAACATTTATGTAACATCAAAAAGGGAAATCTCAATCATTCTGTATCTTGACATTGTAGCGAAAGGCATCAATGTAACATTAATTCTATCAAATCTTTTTGTGGAATTAAGAGTGTTAAGGCCAATTAGAAGTGTAATGATTTAGAGAAAAAGTTAGCGAAAGCAGAGATGAAAAGCATTTATGACCTTAGTACGCTACTATCGAATGGCCTTAATGCCGATTTTGAACTAAAATGGTTTTTAGATTGATCTCCCCTTCCAGCTATGTGTTATTTTGAATTCTCTTTTGTCTGTAGGACATTTAGTAATTTTATAATTTTGTATGTTGAGTCATTCTACCTTTAATTAACTTTTTCTCATCCGACTTATGGTTTTAAATGGGAGAGGTTGTGGTTAATATTTTAATATTTTTATGGGAGACCTACCGGATATAGTAGGTTCATGCCTTTGTGCATTTTTATTTATTTTTTCCTACACAGCCTAGCACTTTACTTATTAGAGTTTTATATACATATTATTGTGTGGATTAAATTGTACAAGTTTTCCTTATCATTTAATGGCCATTGATTATATTTTGAAATTGATAGTAAACATGGATAAGATTTTTTATCATGACTTGTAGTCTGGAGTCAGCCATATGACCTATTTAGAAATGTTGTGACTTGTATCAAATATGATCTTTCCTTGTTATTAGGAATTTTTGTACCATTGTTTCTTATTTATAACTTTAGGATTAGTTCAGTGGAATTATTTAACCTACAATTCACTTGTGTTTAATTGTTCATAATTTTATATTTTAAGAATTAAGTCATTCTAGTGTGAATGAATTTTACCTTGCCTGGCTTGATAAGAACATGGTCAGTATTTGTATGGGAGACCCGCTAGGTATAGTAGGCTTACGTTTATTTTTCATCTGTATTTTATATTTAGAATCCTTACTTTTCTGTACACGTATTAATATGTGAATTAGATTATATGAAGTCCTACATTCCTTTTAATTATTATATTTAGAAGTCTCTATAACATATGGATAAGATCTTCAGTTGCGGCTCACAATCTGGAGCCGATCATGTGACTTACTCTACTATGCCGGTATTTGGATGAAGTATTTCATTGAATATATTCTTCATATGTTTTTCTATACCGTTGTGCTAAATTTGTTATTTTTCATTCTAGGGTCAAGCTATTGATTCACTGTATATTTTTTTTACTGATTGGCCTAACAATTTATAGGGGTTTATTCATATGTTTTCTGTATTTTGTTTGTTTACAATACTTAGGGGCATATTCAATTAGGTTTCCGGTCTGCGGGAACGCACCAGAACGGGCCACGAAGTCAATCCACGGTACCGCAATAACGTGGATTTTCGTGTGCACCCCATAATGTTGCATATGAAAATTGCGTTATTGCGGTACCGTATTACCATCAATACTGCGCAGGTACCGCGAACCAGAAACCTAAATGAATATGCCCCTTAGAGTCATGTGATCGGTGTTACAAATCCCGGACTCTAACATCTTACATTGCGACCTCTACACTTCCTTCTGGTAGGAGTTTACTTGCTTTCCTCATATGAGGATGTGTAACTGTTTTTCATTATTTTTTGTATTTTATTAAATTATTGAAGGTATTATGCCAGGTTTTGGCGTTTTATCTTGTCTTTTATATATCCATGTCCTATGGTAATATTGAGAAGACACTACGATATGCACAACTTCTATTGGTGCCTCTATATAACATAGTTCTTAGGCTTCAGGAGTAAGTACAGCCTAAGGGGCATAAGCCCCGTAAAATTTGATGTTACATTTTTTAACATGTGGTTATTTACCAGTACTTATCCATTTCACCCCATTTTTTGGATTTTGATCCTTAAGGCGATGGTACATTAAAGTGGATATTTAATTATTTAGGATGACTACAAATGTAATTTTTAGCCCTTTTTTTCTAAGACCATTGTCTGGCTACATATGGGGAAGCATCATTAAGTTTGTGATAAGGAAAATTTGGAATCTATTAGAGACTTCATATCATAGAAGGACTTGATTCTACTAATGACCTTTATATGGACTTTTTATTTTAACTTTTGGTATGCGTCGTTTGTATTTGCTTTATTTTTTGCTGTTTAATCTGTTTTGCCATGAAGTACTGGGACATGCCCAGGGAGTGCTCACACAAGCACATGGAGGGAAAGAGAGACCTTTAGAGCACTACTTTACACAGCTGGATCCTGTAATCAAGGCAGCGCCTACATGTATCAAATCAGTAGCGCGGCTGCACTACTGATGGAAAAAACAGTCTCCACGGTATTGGGGCATGAGCTCATCATACAGGTAACAGAAATTCTCAACCTCACATATATGAGGTGGCTTTGCTTACTCCCTCTAATGTCAAGCTGTAGCTTTTGCAGTGCCCATACGATGGCTAGGCACTCTTGTTCAATGGTAGCAAACGTCACCTCTCAGGGGAGTAGCTTTCTACTTAGGAAAATTATAGGGTGCTCCTCCCCCTGCGCTGTCACCTGGCTAAGGACAGCTCCTAGTCCATAGATAGACATGTCGGTCTGTACTATAAATCTCCGTTTGAAATCTGGGGCCTGTAGCACAGGGAACTGGACCAGAGCAGATTTCAGAGCTGTAAATGCATTCTCACAATCCTCTGTCCAATTAACCACCTGTGGTAACTTCTTTTTTGCTAAGTCAGTCAGAAGTTTGGCTAGGGTGCTATAATGGGGCACAAATTTTTGATAATACCCAGCTGTACCTAAGAAAAACATGACCTGTTTTTTCGTGGTAGGGGTCAGCCATGCCGTGATAGCCTCTACCTTGTCTGGCTCTGGGCGGAGGGTACCTCCCCCTACACGGTGCTCCCAGTACTGCACTTTACGCATGCCAAGCTGGCACTTCTCTGGCTTGAAAGTCAGACCTGCCTCAGTAATTCGGCCTAACCTATTATTCAGATGGATGAGGTGCTCCTCCCGGGTCTGGCTGAACACCGCAATGTCATCCAGGTAGGCAACTGCATGTCCCTACTGGCCCTCTAGCAGGTAATTGACCAGGTGCTGGAAGTATGCAGGGCCATTTTTCATTCCAAAGGGCATGCCTCAAACAGCCCAAATGGGGTGATAAATGCAGAGCGCTCACGTGCCTCGGGTGACAATGGGATCTGCCGGTACCCTCTACTGAGATCCATGATAGCGATGTAGCATGCCTGGGCAAGCTGATCTAGTAGTTCATTTATCCTAGGCATAGGGATAAGCATCAAGCACTGTGGCATCATTCAACCTCCTATAGTCTACACAGAACCGGGTGCCCCCACATTTCTTTGGGACCAGCAGCACAAGAACTGTGAGTCTTTTCAATTACCCCTAACTGCAACACCTAGTTTATTTCTATTTTCATTGCTTCTAGCACTTCTAGGGAAGTACGATATGCTGTCTGTCTGAGGGAGTCTGGTTGCCTGTTTTCACATGATGTGTGACCAAATGTGTTTTCCCAGGTGTCCCTGTAAAATGGGACTGATAGGGCCGTAGCATGTCAGTTAGCTGCTCCAGCTGAGAGTCAGACAGCTCTTCACTGCAGTGGGCGTCTGTTAGGGACCCTTTCTCTTTGGCAGCAGCTGCTAAATCTGCCTAGGGGTCAGACTCCTAATCGCTCTCAGACAAGCTACATACAGCTAACACACAAGCTTCCCTGTCATGATAAGCTTTGAGCATGTTGATGTGATATACCTTCTGTCTCTTTTGGCCCTCATCCTTTGCTACTACATAACTGACATAATTAATGCGCTGTACTATGGTGTAGAAGCCCACCCAGGCAGCCAGAAAATTGTTCTGCCACATATGGATCAGAACCAGAACCTTTTGCCCCACCTCAAATATGCGTTCTCTTGTATTGCGGTTAATACCACAGCTTCTCTTTCGCCTGCACAGCTTTCAGGTTGCTCTGTGCCATCCCCATTAAGGATTGCAGTTTTTCCCTGAACTGCACTACATAGTGTACCACTGACATTTCTGGGGTGATCAATTTCCCTTCCCACTCTTCCCTAATCAAATCTAACGGGCCACGCACCCGTACAGGAGTTCAAATGGTGTATAGCCAGGGGATTCTTCCAGTACCTCGCAGTATGCAAAGAGGAGGTGCAGCAGGAACCTCTCCCAGTCTCTTCCCTGCGACTCCACAAAAGTCCTAAGCATTTGTGTTAGGGTGCCATTAGGGCGCTCGCATAGCCCGCTGGCCTGTGGGTGATACGGGGAAGAAATTAAATGATTCACCTGCATCTTTTTACAAAGACTCTGCATGAGGTTAGACATGAACTGGGTACCTTTATCAGTTAACATTTCTTTTGGGAACCCCACCCTGGAGAAAAAAGTTATATGGGCACCTGCTATTTTGTCTGAGCGAATGGAGGAAAGAGCTACGGCTTCTGGGTACTTAGTAGCATAATCCACTACAGTCAGAATGTACACTTTCCCTGAGCTACTGGGAATAGCTAAGGGACCCACAATATCCACAGCAACCCGCTCAAAGGGTTCTGATATGACGGGCAGGGGAATGAGAGGGGCCCTCCCCACATCACCAGACTTCCCAACAACCTGGCACACATGGCATGAGTGGTAGTACTTGGCTATGTCAGTCAACATGGATTGGCCATTAAAAAGTATGTACCAAACAAGCTTTAGTTCTGGCAACACCCAAAAGTCCTGCTATGGGTATCTCATGGGCTACTTTCAGCAACCCTTTCCTATAGGTTTGAGGTACAACTAGTTGCTTGTCGGCAATTACATCTGGATACATACTCATGACATTTTTCTCTATGTACAAAAGGCCATTTTCTCAAAAAATTTTGCTTCCTTACTTTCTAGACAGGACTGACTGACTGTCCCCTTACTGTTGACAAACTGGGATCAGTGTTTTGTTCCGATTTGAAACTTCTGAGCTCAGTGTTGCACACAGCAGGAGGTAGCTCATTCAAATCACTGCCTCAATCTGCAGCTCCTACAGTGAGGGGGATTAGATTCTAGTGAACTTCCCTTAAGTGTTTCAGGGGTTAATGCACAGCTCCTCTGTGCTGCTCTCCGGGTCACTACTGCTAAAACATTGTATACATGTTCACACTTTGGGTCACCTTCAGAACTGGGCACATGTAAATCAATCTGACTACCTAAAACATTAGCAGACATGGTATCACATTTAGGCACAATTTCACACATTTTGTCCTGATCAAATTCACAATTTATGGGATTTAAAGTGTTAGTCTCTACAACAAGATCATTATCATCAAACACATTGACATAAGCCATCCCTCTGCATCACAAGTACCTGCAAATGTGCATGAGTATTCTCAGCAGCACATCGCATTTCATTACATATTTTTGCACTTATTTTATGCTGGTCAGTAGAATTCACCTGAGAAAGATTAAGGTTAGTTTGCATCAGAAATGACATCACTTTTATTTATATAAACAGCATGCATCCTTCCCAAATCAGTCCCCAACAGTATCGTGGCAGGCAGATTATCTAGTACCCCAATGTCTCGTATTCATCTGTCAGATCCCCAATCTAGGTACACTCTGGGGTACTGCAGAATGTAGGCCCCCCCCCACTCCTCGCACAGCAATAACCTTTCCGGGAATAAGGTCCTCTGCTGGGCTCTCTAGAGCTGGATGTACAAGAGTCAGGTCTGCGCCAGAGTCTAACAACCCAAGTGCGACTTGGTGTACTACATTAATCTTTTGCAGATTGTCTCTGGGGCGTTCTTGAGGTCCTCCTGCACACAGGACGGCTGTCACTGGTTTTTCTGCCGGGCTCCCCACAGGAGGAGTTGTTTTCTTCTTTCGGAGCAATTGACACTGATGTGCCCCACTTTATCACATGTAAAAGAACTGCGGCCAATTGCCAAAACAGGTTTTCTCCCCCCCCCCCCCAAAAGGTGCAGCAACAGCTGGTTTGGTTGACGGGGAACTCTCCAGGTTGCCTCTCTTTTCACGTAGTTTGCCCTGGCGCTCCCCAACTTTTCTTCGTTATAGGAGCCCTGAAAATTGTGTACTTGTCAGCCAGACTAGCAGCCGCTTGCACTGTCTTAGGGTCACGATCCACAACTCATTCCCTCACCTCAGCTTGGCACAGTGTGAGGAACAGGCTCCTGGAGAATAAGATCCTTTAGCTTATCATAGTCCAGTATCTGCAATCCCTCAATCCACTGATGCATCATGGATGATAATTGTGCTAACAGTCCGGTATAAATATCAGAGGACTTCCGCTGGTAAGCCTGAGGAGTTATGTTGAAACGAGGTAACAAAGCTTTATAATTGTGACGAATCACGGAGAATACACTAGATCAGTGATGGGCAAACTACGGCCCACGGGCCAGATCCGGCCCACTTAGAGGTTCTATCCGGCCCGCCAATATTTTAAAAAATTTCATTAAAATATGCATAAAATTATTAGGGCCGACCCTGTGTGTCAGAACCTTCATTTTAATGCCTTCCCAGCTATTTCCTCCATTACACTTCTTCCTCCTTCCTAAAAGGACACTTCATATGTCAATCACTCAAACACCTGCCCGCCCCCTAATGGCTGAAAGTCATGTGAGAATAGATAAACTGGGCCATATACTAAGGTGGATTTCGATTGGATGCTGTTTTGTCAGTTAGTGACTCACCAGAAAGATGGATCTGCAACAACCTGCTGAAATAAGTGCTGTGTCTGTACGATCGCTGCACTTATAGAGGTAACACTGCTATATAACACCCTCCCGTACCATTCAAAAAATTTGTATTATATATTTCGATATTTGAGTTTTTTAATAAATTATATTGGCCCGCCTAAAGTTTTTATTTTTTATTTGGCCAGCTCCTGAAAAAGTTTGCCCATCACTGCACTAGATTAAATCTATTTATTCTGAAAAATGCTTCCAAGATTTATTTACAAAAATTAATAACAAGACATACAATATGTTACACAAATGAGTTTCAGAAAATAAAATAGGAAATAAAATCAGAGTTACTACTTACTAGTTAAGACCTGATTTGTGAGGGAACACAATTTAGGAGCATGGGACATTTCAGTCTTGATAGACCCCTCGGGGATAATGTACAATCTGATGTCTAAAGCAGAAGATTTTAAACCCCTTTTTCCACATAGCCCTCATCCCCACCTTTGGAGTTTAGCTGTCAAAAGACAGATTGATCTCCCAAATATCACAAGACTTTTCGAAGGAGGCTAGGGATGTCCTGAGATCAGAATGTTCACAGGTCTTAACTTCTCACCTTTGCTCGTTCTGCTTGGCTAGCTAGATGGTTTACAACTTTGGGGCTTCAAACTCCTCCAAGATCCTATCTGTCAGGTTAAGCACGAAGGATGAGTGAGAACCTGCTGTCTCAGCTGGTATTGGCTAGACTACACCCAGAGGCGTGGAGTCTAACAGAGCAGATGGTATTCACCAGGGATCCCCGTAAGTAGATTTGGGCTTAGTAGCTTCCACCCTGCAGGTCGCAGCCCCCTAGGGAAGTTCCTAGTGAGACAGAACAGAGAGGTAACTTTGAGAGGCAACCTGACAAAGAGAAATAAGGCCCAATGAACTGCAGGTATATGAGTCTCTAGTAGAACACTGGAGAGGAGGAGATGATGACCCAGGACAGGGCAATCCACGGAGAGGTAGCTAGGCAGAGGTCAGCGGTACCCAGGATATGCAGCAGATGATGAACCACAGCTATTACCACTTGGGAGTGGAACTGATCAGTGGAGGTCAGCGGTGCATGCAGGATAGGAAGCAGGCATTGATCACAGAGATTACCACTAACGAGTGGAACAGGTAAGCAGAGGTCAGCGGTACCCAGGATATGCAGCAGATGATAAACCACAGCTATTACCACTTGGAGGTGGAACGGATCAGCGGAGGTCAGCGGTGGCTGCGGGATAGGTAGCGGGCGTTGATCACAACGAGGAGAAGGGAGTTGCTTCAGGCCAGGTGAAGACTCGAAGAACCAACACTGAAAGGTGAGGGCAGGATTCTTATAAAGGAGTACTGACCAATGGCCAGATAGGCCAGGTAACACAGGTGGGGCAGTTGCACAGGCGCAGACTGCTGCTGACAGGACAGCATGCACAATGGGGAGAATTAAGATGAAGGCAGGTGTGTCGATCCTCGAGTAGAGATACCTGGAGGCCAGTGTGTGACAGTACCTGCCCTTTTAAAGGTGGTCACCGAACACCTAAGACCAGGAATTTAGTATGAAACTTCTTTAATAGAAGAGGTGAGTTGACATCAGATGCTCGCACCCATGATCGTTCCTCAGGGCCAAAGCCTTTCCAGTCTACAAGATATTTCACCGCCCCTCTAGAATACTTGGAATCCAGTATCTGTTTGATCTCGAATTCCTCGGTTTGCTGAGGAGGCAATGGAAGAGGAAAACCGATTGATGACCAGGGGTTTCAATAGCAAAATATGGAAGGCATTGGTAATCCGGAGAGCGGAGGGGAGCTGAAGGTTAAAGCACACCGGAGAGATGACCCGAGAGATCTTGTAGGGACCGATGTAGCAGGAAGCGAACTTCCGACAAGGTACCCAGAGACGAATATTCTTGGTCAATAACCAAACTTTGTCACCAACCTTCAGGAGAAGAACGGCTCTGCGTTTCCTATCTGCAAATAATTTATACAGAGAGAAGGATTTCTTCAGTGCCCTTCGAACTTGTGCCCAAGTGGAGAGGAAATCCTGTCTTAAGGAATTAACTGCCAGAACCTGGGTGGATGGTAGAGCCAAAAATTCTGGAATTTAAGGATGTATGCCATAGACGATGGAAAATGGAGTCGCTGAGGTGGATTCATGAAAGGCATTGTTATGCATGAATTCGGCCCAAGGTAACATATCGACCCAGTCATCTTGGTTAGCTGAGGAGAAAATTCTAAGAAACTTCTTCTTGATTGACCCTCTCCGTTTGGCCATTGGTCTGGGGATGAAAAGATGAGGAGAATTTTAGCCGAATGCCCTGAAGATGACACAGAGATCTCCAAAACTTAGATACGAATTTGACTCCTCGATCCGAAAAAATCTCTGAAGGGCAGCAATGGAGGTGGAAAATCCCCTTCACAAAATGTTGGGCCCAAGCAGCAAAGGAGGGCAGTCCACCCAAGGGAACGAAGTGCGCCATTTTGAAAAACTGGTCTACAATAACCCAAAAGGTATGTAATTCTTGCTGACGGGTACATCTGTGATGAAGTCCATCGAAATATGGGTCCATGGCTTAGTAGGTACCGGAAGAGATTGAAGGAGACCCAACAGAGGTTGGCGAGGGGACTTGTGTTGGGCACAGAGCACACAAGTGGCTACAAATTCCTTAACTTCAGACTAGTACTTGGGCCACCAATATTGACGGGAAATTAATTTGAAGGTCTTCCGGGCTCACAGATGTCCGGCAAAGTGCAAGGCATGGAACCAGATCAACAGTCTCTTCCGCAGATAAGGAGAAACTAATGTTTTCCCCGGTGGGGGGTTTAGATAGGTTGATAGCATTGACATATTATGGATCCAGAATGGGATGCTCCAGAAAATCCTTGGGTTCAGAACTCTCAAATGCTTGAGATAACGCGTCAGCCTTCTTATTCTTCTGGCCAGGTTTGAAGGTAAAATGCAAGTTAAAACGCGAAAAGAAGAGTGACTAGCGAGCTTGACGAGGATTTAGGCACTGGGCAGATTGGAGATAGAGGAGATTTGTATGCTCTGTAAACACTGTGACACTGTGTCAGGCCCCTTCCAAAAGATAACGCCATTCGCTCAATGCTAGTTTAATGGCCAGTAGCTCCTTATCGCATATGGAATAGTTCCTTTCAGCTGGTAGGAATTTATGGGGAAAAAAGGCACAAGGGTGAAGTTTCCCTTGACTGGATTTCTGTGACAGGACAGCTCCCACTCCAATAGTAGATGCATCGACTTCAAGAAAAAATGGGAGGGAGAAGTCGGGCTGCTTCAGGACAATAGCAGTAGAGAATGCCTCCTTGAGAAAGTAAAATAACTCAACAACCTCAGGGGACCAATGCTGGGTGTCAGCTCCTTTCTTGGTGAGAGCCACTAGAGGAGCCACGATGGTGGAATATCCAAAAATAAAACATCTGTAATAGTTGGCGAAGCCCAAGAATCGTTGGATAGTCTTGAGAGTATTGGGGCGGGGCCATTCCAAAATAGCCCAAACCTTTTCAGGGTCCATCCGGAGGCCAGAACCAGACACAATGTAACCTAGGAAGGGCAGTTCAGCGGCTTCATGGGAGCATTTCTGCAACTTACAATAAAGGTGATTCTTTTGCATTCGAGAAAGAACTTCAGCAAGATGAAGACGATGAGACTAAAGTCTTTAGAGAAGATTAGTATATCATCAAGGTACACTACCACGGAAGAGTACAAAAGATCACAGAAAATTTCCTTAACGTAACTCTGGAAGACTGCAGGGGCATTGCATAGACCGAAAGGCATAACAAAATATTCATAATGGCCATCTTGCGTGTTGAACGCTGCCTTCCCACTCATCTCCAGCTCATATTCTGATGAGGTTGTATGCCCCTCGGAGGTCCAGTTTAGAAAACATCTTTGTTCCATTAATACGATCGAATAATTCCGTGATCAGCGGAATGGGGTAGCGTTTTTTTACCGTGATGGTATTTAGACCCCTATAGTCAATACAGGAGCAGAGGGTTTCATCTATTTTCTTTACAAAGAAGAAGCCAGCTTTGGCTGGAGACGGTAAAAGGTCTAATGAATCCGTGTTGTAAATTCTCCTTGATATAAGTCATGGTATCTTCAGTCTCAAGCAAATAGAGGGGGTAGATATGTCCTCTAGGTGGAACTTTACCTGGAAGTCGATGGGGCAATCCCAAGGACGGTGAACAGGTAAGCGTTCAGCATAGGATTTATTAAAGACACCAGCGAAGGAAGAATGCTGAGAAGGAACAGCGGAGGTACCCGAGTCCGAAGAAGCAAGGAGAGTCCTCAAAGGTTTAACCTGTGTGAGACATCTTCCTGAGCAGGCTTTGCTCCAAGCTACAATCTGAGAAGATGGCCAGTCCAATTGGGGCGAGTGGCCGTGAAGCCAGGGTAGGCCTAAAATGAGAGGACTGGTGGTAAGAGGTGGAGCGCTCCTACTTGTAAGGAGAGTAGACTTGTACGGTGGTGAATAAGACCGCTGGTGAGGCGAGCTCCATCGATGCCGGTAATCATGATAGGTTTCTTCGTCTGCTGCATACCCTGTACTCCATTAAGCTTTGCATACATGTTCCACTCCTTAGTGGTAATTGCTGTGATCATCGTCAGCTATTAGACTGTATATCTCTGAATTCTGCCTAGCCACCTCACCGTGGATTACCCCGTTCAGGCACATCATCTCCTCCTCTCTGGTGGTTTACTAAAGACTCTTGTAGCTGCCCTTCACTGGGTTTACTCCTCAGTGTCAAGTTGCCTCTTAAAGCCACCTCTCTATTCTGTCTCACTGAGAACTCCCCTAGAGGGCTGCGACCTGCAGGGTGAAAGCCTCTGAAGCCCAAATCTCTTTGCGGGGATCCCTGGTGAATACCTTCCACTCATCCCTCGTGTACAAACCTGACAGGTTGCACCCTGAAGTACCCCACAAACTCTGTACCCTTTCCAAAGGCTGCAGATTGACTTTATACAGTTGTCAAAAGTAGCCAACTACGAGTATATCCTCATGTGCACTGACCTATTTAGTTACTGAGTGGAGGTGTGGCCTTGTAGAACAGCAACCACCAAAACTGAGGCAAAGAAATTGATGTCAGAAGTGGTGTGTCAATATGGGGTTCCAGAAGTGATTGAGAGTGACAGAGGTACCCATTTTACGAGCAAGGAACTACAGCAGGTTCTAGAAGAAGTGAATATCATGTCAGCACTACAACCCCCTCCCCTCCCCAGGGTAGTAAGAGGGCAGAAAGGCTGAATGGAACATTAAAATTGATAATGCAGAATATGGTGGCAATTACACAAACAATTGCCTAACATATACCACAAGGTGTTCTCTTCCATTTCAGATCCATACCAGGAGCCTATCACTCATCGATTGGAACCTAGAGATTGGGTTGTTATAAAGAAACAAATGAAAAAAGCTCTTGAACCCAGGTTTGACAACCTCCATGGCAGTGAAAGCACAGGGACATGACACTTGGATACATGCCTCCCACTGCAAGATCTTCAGGCAAGGTGAGTCTGAGTAAAATGTATATTACAAGTTACTTAAAGGTCCAAGGGACACCAGAGAGTGGTGTTCACTGATATTATCAGGAAGTATATTGATTGCAAGTTATTTTCTTTTGTTGTTGTTATGAATCCTAGTGAATTCAGGACAAACTAAGTGTCTTTATTTAGGCAAAATATGTGAAGAAGGATTGAGTTCTTGAAATATTTGGAAGATTTCGGGTAGCAGAATAAACAGGTATACTCCAATACACAATTATGAACAGGTGTGATGAATGGCAGGAATAGTCCACAGAAGCAACAGGTTCCAAGCAATGACAAATACAGTTTAAATGCAGGAACAAGTATATTGAATATAAACAGGTGTGATGAATGGCAGGAATAGTCCACAGAAGCAACAGGTTCCAAGCAATGACAAATACAGTTTAAATGCAAGAACAGGTATATTGAATATGAACAGGTGTGATAAATGGCAGGTACAGTCCACAGAAGCAACAGGTTCCAAGCAATGACAAATACAGTTGAAATGCAGGAACAAGTATATTGAGTTACCCAATTGCCAGGAGGCACGAGGCAGGGATCAGGATTCCAGATTGCCAAAAGGTACGAGGCAGTCCAGGGAAGCAGACAGACTAGCTGAGTCTAGTGACCAGGCAGGGGTCAGGGCAACAAGAGTTCAAGTAAAATCCAGTAGCCAGGCAGAGGTCAGAGTGACAAGCAAACAAGCATAATCCAGTAATCAGGCAGAGGTTAGGGCAAAAGGCAAACAAGCAGGGTCCGGTAATCAAGCAGAGGGTCACAACAGGAGATCAGACAGCAGCAAAGCAAGCAAAACTAGAACAGGGATAAACAGGAGACAAGCAGCAGCCTTGTATAAATGATGAACTGCACAGAGTACAGTTTAAGGGCAGGTATATGAAGCTGTGAGACAGATGCAGTACTAATCAGGTAAGGAGATTAACTCCTACAGGCAAGGTGTAAAAGTTCAAGGGCAGAACAGCAGCACGGCTAGTGGAATTGAGGTACTGCTGCCACATACAAAGTATAGGCAGAGTCGTAACAGTTGTGGGCTGTAGGTGTTTACCAGTCTACAAAGGAAAGCCAGGTCTGGAAGAATCTGACTCACGCCAATAGTAGTGTAGAGATCATTCTACATAATGAGAAAAATTCCAATATGAAAGTTCAACTCAACCAAATAAAGAAAAAGGCAACCCATGACTGTAGGGGTTTACACCCAATACATAAATGTATTTGTGAGTATTGTGAACATCCTTCTGAAGAAAGGTGTACCAGATGGTGTCAGAGCCACACTAACAAAGCGCCCAACACATTATTACATTTACACAAGACAATATGTTAATATTGGACTGCCTGACAGATCAGTCTGGAGGGTACTGCCTGACCCTAAACACTATATTTGGAGCCTAGAGTTGCACTATTTTCATTAATGACACAGATGACCAAGCGAAAATAATTGATGAACACTTACAAGAAATAAGAGACATGAAATATCATTTTTTAAAGGAGCACACTGGAGATGCTTATCTAGAAGAATAGTTTTCATGGCTGAACCTGGCCAATTGGTTCAAGAGTATAGGAGGATGGATATCAGGTCTGATATATTTTGTATTTCAAGGACTGTTACTAATCCATATTGTGTGTATATATATATATATATATATATATATATATATATATATATTAATAAAACTGAAGTTGTGGTTTATTAACAAGTGTATTAAAGCTTTTTCTCTTCTAGGAAAACCCCATCTGATGAGTGTGAACTTTGTGGAACTCTCAGTACTACTGCCATCTGTGATCAGTGCAGAAACCAAGAACCCTTTCCTTGGATTCCACATGCTCGTTATTGAAGCCTATCCTTATGAAGATATACAGACAATCCCTCCTGTTGTGAATAAGTGACATATAACACTTGCCAAGTGCACTGTGTATTTTCTCCCTCCCTTTCCTTCTTTCCTTCCCCATAAAAAATGCATAGGTAGGGTGAGATTCCATTTGGTACGGCCACTAGGCTTAAATGAGCCCAATGAAGGGTATGGGCTTCTTAGAATTTATGTTACCATACAATGGCAGATTTACAGCCCCAATTATTTTAGACATATGATGCCAGGTGTTGTATCTTTTTGCATGCTTTCAAAGTGCTATAAGAATGTGTAATCCCTATTGTAATAAACAGAAGTTACTTGAAACTCAACGAGAGGGTGTGTTCCGTTTCTGTTCTCTGGCCATAACTGCATGCAGTAAAGATTGCACACCAAATTGTAGAAGGCCATTTGTAATTAAGATGTGGATGTATCAAGCCTTCTAAAAAGGAAAACTGGAGGTGAGGCCCATAGCAACCTATCAGATTCTAGCTACAATTTAGTACATTCTACAAAAGGATAACTAAAGTCTCATTGGTTGTCTATGGACAACACAACCACTTATCATTTTTAGAAGATTTGATACATCTACCTCTAAGCCTGAAATAAGCCACTCACTAGTGGTCGGTTCCCTTCCCTACATATTATGAATGCAATTTAATTACACCTGTATTCTGCGACTTGTGTCCATTAGGATTTTAATAGAATCCTATGTCCTGCTGGATGAACAGATTATTTGTTATTACAGACAGTGAACGGTTGAATGTGAGGGGCTACAACTGATTTCAGTTGACTTTACAACTGACAGTGGTAGAAGTATGTCCATGGCAGATTAAGGTCATTTAATAGGGTAAATAACAGTGCAATGTTCATTTAAGTTTAAGTTGAAATATTAGATGCTTTTATTTTTTGTTTGGTTTTGGAAAAGGGGACAGTAAAATGGAAACTACTGGATGTATCTTAATCAGTTCATATCCTGTTAGTAAAGAGAGAACTGCAGTACATGTAAGGGTGAATGAATACTGTATGATATCTGAAAATCATTTGTCTCTTAAATAAACTCAACTCTTGTTATAGTCATTCAAGTGCACTTGATAACTTTTGTCAGGAAAGTGCCTGGAATCCATTTTTGACACAATTTTATTGTATTTTAAACTGCAACATACAAATAAATGGTCAGAATCCATCATGTTACTAGGAGTCTCTTTATATTGAGTCTATTATGTGTGCCTTGATTTTTTTCATCTAATTTAATGTATTACTGGTTTGCAGTATATACAGTACAAAGACTTTGCGTAAATTTAGGGCTTGTCACAGAAAGAATGTTATGAATTCATTGCATAGCCAATCCTGTCCATTTCACACCTGATTCAGTGACTTCTGACTTTTTATGATCTTAAAATGGTCTGGTTATATAAGCCTTACTATACATAGACTCCTATACCTTAGGGATCGTCACACATTTCAGATTCCAGAGTGTGCAGAGTCTATTGTACTGTGTATATAACTTTTCAAACTTATCACTTTAATCATATGTTCAGGACTTCCCTGACTATTTAGGTCTTTTCATGTTTATAGAGAGTGATGTACATGTATACAGTACAGTAATTTCATGAAAAGTATGCTGACTTCCTAAAAAATACAATTTAAATTCACAAGAATCACCCCTGTTCTATGTATTAGAGAAGTTCTCTTTGCTAAACATGAATTATTAAAACATTTCTTGAGGCAGACTTGCAGTAAATGCTAATTAATAATTTAGCTGTGTAAATCCCTTTTTTTATATACTCAAAAGCTAAAACATTAATGGCATTGGTTACACGGTGAGTACTGTAAGTTTGTTCATCTATAACATTTGTTGTATTTTTGTTTTGAATTTCTGTATTACCTGTGCTCCTTGAACTAAATCACAAAAATAAAATATATGTGAATTTAGAAGCCTTCTTGACATGTTAGGATCCACAAAGGTTCCACAAAGCACTGCTAGGTCCATGGTTCTTGTAATTTATCCAGCACTGTTTTATTTATTGATATATGTGGTTATGTTTTAAATTATGCAACCTGACACATCACAGTGGGCACCAAAAAAAAGGGATCATTCTGGCCCAACATAGTGGGAAGTAAAACAGCTACCTAAGGAGCAGCTGCCTCTGAATTATATAGGTGTACACCACAGTTCCTCATCGGACAGGTTGAACGCTCCTGCCGGTCACGATTATATTGGTTGACTACTACTCCACTGAACTCTAGAAGATGAGTTAAGTTCAGGATAGGAAACTATATACTATCAACCCGTGCTATTATTGTATGTTAGCATTGAGTTGCCTATCCTACACTGAAATCTGTCTGCCTGCCAGAGTTCAGTAGTGGAGAGGAAATTAAGCTGCTATCAGCCAATAGGCTTGTAGCAGCCACGTGGCCCAGTGGGAGTGCTCAGGCTGTCCAAATGCTTCCACTGGCTGCGAGTTATCGCACGGACATGTGATCTGTATGGTTCAATGAGCTGCAAGGTAATGGGTTCTTTTATTCACTAGATAATGGACTCTATTGTGCACTGGCCACCAGGGAAAGAGCTCTCTTTTACACCAGCCCTACAACATAGCAGTCTGCAGCTTCACATGCCCATGGGACCACCAAAGATGGGGGATGATAGGGACAGGAGCTGCAAATACAGCTGGAGGAGCCCCGATCTCCACTGGACCACCAGGGAAAGGTGAATCATTTACTTTTTAATACATAACACATTTTTAAAATGTATTTTTAAAATAATATACACTTAGCACCTTTCTACACCTGGCACACAATGTTGGGATTTAAACTGTTCTGTGCCTCTGCAGGCATTAACTCTTAACTTTAAACAGTTAAAAGTACATATTTTATATTGAACATTTACATTTATCACACTTAGCACATAGCTCAGCAAATATTCCTGATCAACGCAGCAGCGCCAGACATTTAGCCCTCCGATGCTGCAGCGGCCATTTTCTAATTCACACATGTAGGTTATGAGGGGGACCTGGCCACACTCCTCTCCTCTTTGTCCATTTCTCCATGATTTCACCCCTGGTCCCGCTGTCTCTAGGGTTATCGGGTGCAATCAGGGGGATCCTGTCGACAGTGTATCTGCATTGCTGTGGGCCATTCCTTGTTAACATAACGAAAATATGAAAAGTGCAAGGCTTCACCACAACAGTCTATCCTTTCACCCTAACGTGTGTTACAGCTTCTTTAAATTATTATGATCAGTCACCACAGTGAAGTGCCAGCCTTACAAATAGGACTGAAGTTTTTTCACCACAATTGACAAACACTTTTTCTCAATAGTGGCATATCCAACCTTCTGGTCCAGCAATTTCTTGCTAAAATAAACCACAATACAATATGCTCCTGACCATTGATCCCCTCCTGGCTGAGTTTCGCTCCATGTCAGTATTGTGACGGATAAGTAAAATATAGCCCTTGTTATAATTTGGCACCAGAAAAACTGGAACTCGCACCAGGGCCTCATTCAGTGACTGAAATGCCAGCTCACAAGCGGGTATCCAGTCTACTACTTTGGGTTCTCATTTCTTAATGAGGTCCATCAGGATGCTTCACAACAGCACTAAAGTTAGGGCCAAATTGTCTGTAGTACCTTGCAGTCCCTAAGAAGGCCAGTACCTATTGGGTCATAGGTCGGAACCATCACTGGTTCTGACCCAACCCTTATTTCCCCCACATGATGCTCCAGATACTGCACCTCTGACATCCTCCTCTGGTACTTGTCTGCCCTAATTGTCAGACATACTCCCAAAACTTCCCTAACACCAGACCTAAATGCTCCAGCTGAGAACTTTCCAGGTCTTTCTGAAAATGGCAATCCAGGTAAGCATGAGCTTTCAAACCCTTCCAGTAAGTCAGTTACCCCATGCTGGAATGGGAAATCTTCATCCCAAATGGCATGACCTTGAAATCGAACAGGCCAAATGGAATGATTAACGGCAACTGTTCTTGAGCCTCTGAGGTCCATGATATCTGCCAATAGCCCTTACTCAATTGTAAACATACTTTGCTCCGGTCAACTAATCTAACAAAGAATGAATACAGGGCAGGGGATAGGCATCAGACATGTTCACTTCACTTAACCAGTGGTAGTCTCGGCAAAATCACGTTGTCTTGCCCTTCTTGGTGGTCAGTACAACGGGGGAGGGCCATGGACTGCTCTATGGTTAAATCACATCTAGTGCCAGCATCTCCTGCACATCCGTATAGATTCTTCTTCACCTCTGGTGAGACCTTGCAATTTGGGTTGCCGAATTGGCCTGTGCTTACCAGTGTCCACATGGTGCATTACCAAGAAAGTCCTTCCAGGCGTCCTACTGAACTGGGCTCCCAGTGGCTCACCCCAGTACACTTCCTCTGTACCACCTTCAATTTTGGCATCCACGAGGAAGTCAGGTAGTGGATCACTTCCTGGTTCCTCCATTAGTAAACAGCAAACCATGGCTACGGACTCCATATGCCTTCCACATATTTACATGATAAGTACACTGCTGCCTATCAGTGCTTTCAAATGACACCACTTAGGCAGGGGAGCCTTTTGTAAAGTGTGTGTATCAGAACAAGCATCTTCTGGCCAACTTCAAAAACTCCAACCTTTGAGCTTGTCACATACTCTACCCGTTTGGGAACAGAGGCTGCGATAGAAACAGTGACAGACTCAGGTGTTCCTATGTATCTCAGGCTGTGACCTCAGTGTTTCTCGTGTGCATAGAATTACATCAGTGCTTACACAGCTTATTGATCAACTGCTAGGATTGCTCGCTGCAGGCTTATAAGACTGTCTGCACCATTGACTCATTGCATGTCATAGCATTTGCTCATAGCATTGTGCTCTGTCAGAGTTTTATGTCTGCTCATTATTTGACCATGCTCGCCCTGACCATGGTTTGTGACCCTGACAATTGTCTTAGCCACCTGCCCCAATTTTTGTATTGTTTATGACAATGTTTGCATTTTATATTACTGGTTCCATGTTTGGTTTCCTAATAGTTTCCTTGTCTCTGTATAGGTCAACGTGGGCATTGGAGACTTCAGGTCGGATCCCAGAGTTATTGCTACAGTAAAGTCATCGCGAGACAACCTTTTATCTGATGCGCTGTTTAAGGATGATTTTTTAATAAATGACCGCATTACATAATCCTTATCGTTGCGATTACCAGTGGGTTGGGAATGTGGCCATTAATAAACAGGCCACTAAGGGGGTAGCGATAAAGCAATAAAAAATTTAGTTTGTAATCAACTATTTCAACAAAAATGTTTTACTTCATTCATAAATTTGGATTCATACAAAAGAAATCATTTGTATACCCTACACAAAACTGTGTTTAATCATAATGTCATGGTGAGGGCCCAACAAAAATATTAAATGTCAGGGTGACATTAATAAATTAATAAATATGAATGTACATTATTTCCCCTCAGACAAAAACATTTGGTCAGTCAGTTCAGGGGGAGGTAATTGGGTTAAGCTCAGACATTCTTTTCAGGAAACTCATTTAACATATGCAGATAATAGCCATGCATTTCCTGTAATCGTTCATGTAATATCCTACTTAGAGTAGACTGTCTAATTAAGACATTGTAAAAACAAAGTAGCCCACTAGGTGAGAACCTTTAAGGCGAATGCAAAAGATAAAGGCTACATATGTATGTATATAAGAGATATTAACTTCAAAGAGCATGCCTTCATATTTCATATTTTAGGCAAGTGCCACTCTGTACTTAGGGGCAAAAAACGCATAAGGGTTGTGAAGTGTAGATAACAACTGTACAGGAAAACCACAGTAGACACATATCTTTCATAATTATATTTCATAATGTTGTACTTCCATTATATTTGATATGTAAATGTGCGGAAGGTTATGACTAGTTTATTAAAGGGGGAATTATGTCTTTGGGATATGTCCGAGAAAAGTTATAGGCCAAAACTTTTAAACTATAATTGACAAACAGGGAACATTTCCTGCCGCACATTAACATATACACTGCCCGTTTGAATGCCCTCCAAGTTAAACCTACTTAAATAACCTGTGTGTGAAAGGGTAGATTGTCAGTTCTTGGGGTCTCATTGTAATTAAATGACTGCCCATTTCGGTCTGCCTTGTTCCCGGCATATAGATTATGATACGTAAATTTTATTCTCTGTGATTTTATCCCATTTGTTTTTAAAAATTATTTTTTGTATGTAATTTATTATATGTTCTTTTCTTATTCATATCCAAATGCCCTGTAACTTTGTATATTAAATCTAAAATAATAAGTTTTGTTCTTGATACTGTACCAAATCCTTTTATGAAGAGTATTGCTTGACCATGTTAACCCTTTGAAAGATGGTGTGTGATTTGTTAATCCATTTGACTAACAAGCCTAATGTGTGCTAATATGTACCTTTGTGTAACAGAGTTTTGATGTGGTAACCCTTTGATTGCTGGTGTGTGCATTGCCATCCTGTGTGTAAAAAGGAGCATAGTGTGTGCCAGTGTGTGACAGTATATTGGGGTCCTATTGCCCTGATGCAATAGGAAGTGGCAGATTATAGGTGTAAGTGAGTGTGAGAGAACTGTTTGGGGATGATTCAGCAAATCTATAACCTGTGAGATAGGCGAGAGAATTCCTGAAACATAAATGTAAATTAATCACAAATGTATTCATAGTGTGCATTAATATCTGAACAAATGGTATTGCCCAATGAGACTCACAGCAATAGGCGCGACAATGCAGCAATAGGCGCGACAGCACAAAATAAGACCCACCTTATTAGTATTATTATTATTATTATTATTATTATTATTAGTATTACAATTATACATTTAGAAACAACGGTATGAAAAATATAGGTGAATAGAATTTGAAAGTTTTACAATGAAGGAAGTAGGCGAAGTGATGGTTTGGCATACTTCTACCACGGTGTGCATGTATATATATATATATATATATATATATATATATATATATATATAAATATAAATATATATATACCATACTGATCGGAAATCTGCAGGGTCGGTTTAAAGGTAAGAAAGGATTGCAAACGCTTTTTGGTAAAATCTGATTTTTTTTAATAGGTGTCCTCATTGTCGGATTTATGGTAATCGTTTAAACGATTACCACCAACTTTGACACTTACCACCTATCTAAACATTGCTGCAGACCATGTACACCTCTTAATGGCAATAGTATTTCATGATGGCAGTGGCCTCTTTCAGCAGGATAATGCACCCTGCCACACTGCAAAAATTGTTCAGGAATGATGTGAAGATCAAGCAGCTGTGGATGTGCTGGAAAAACAAATTCGAGCTATGGAGGCACCACCTCAACCGGTCAGAGCTGTTTTGGCGGCACAAAGGGGACCTACACAATACTAGGCAGGTGGTTTTAATGTTGTGGCTGATCGGCATATAGAAGTATATATATATATATATATATATATATATATATATACACACACACACACACACAACACACACAATGTGGACAACCCCCTCTTACACCCCAGTCAGTACATGGAGAGTGCAGAGAATCTATGTCTTTTTCTCTCTCTCTCTCTCTCTATATATATACAGATATATATATATACATACATAAACATGTATGTATAGATATAAGACGCTTTATGAAATTTCATCCCTGCTGGATATTCCACGGTTAACTGTAAGTGATATTATTAGACAGTGGAAGCATTTAGGAACAACAGCAACTCAGCCATGAAGAGGAAGACCACGTAGAATCACAGAGCGGGGTCAATGACTGCTAAGGCGCATGGTGTGTAAAAGTCGCCAACGCTCTGCTGATTCCACAGCTGAAGAGTTACAAACTTCCACTGGCATTAATGTAAGCAAAAACCTGTGTGGCGGGAACTTAATGGAATGAGTTTCCATGGCCAAGCAGCTGCATGCAAACCTCACATCACCAAGACCAATGCCAAGCGTCGGATGGAGTGGTGGTAAGCACTTTACTGTGGAGCAGTGGAAATGTGTTCTGTGTATTGACAAATCATGCTTCTCTGTTTGGCAGTCAGATGGTCGAGTCTGGATTTGACAGATGCCGGGAGAACGTTATCTACCAGACTGCATTATGCTAACTGTGAAGTTTGGTGGAGGAGGGATAATGGTATTGGGCTGTTTTTCAGGGTTTGGGTTAGGCCCCTTTTCTCCAGTGAAGGGCAATCTTAATGCTTCAGCATACCAAGTCATTTTGGACAAGGCTATGCTTACAACTTGACTGCTAAACCAAAAAATAACCCTGTTCAGGTGCCAATCTAATCAATGTTGAATAAGTATCAAAGCTTTGGATACCTACAGAAAAAGGGTATGTTTGTAAGAGTGACAAATACACAATATTATTTGACCAAAAAAAGCTGCTGCAAAACACCAAAGTGGCTGCGTCCACCAACAAGCACAGTGAAACAAGAGAAAACGTGGGCAGCGTTAATGGTCTAGCTCTCTAAATTTGTAAATAATGAATGGAGTGAAAATCACAAGTTGTCACATATATTAAACATTTATTGCATAATATCAAATACAATTATACAAATACCTACTAATGTTGACAATAAAACATAATGCAGGGAAAAATTTGTGATGTTTCTCTGGTTTTGTTTCAAAATATTGCCTTTTTGTCATAGCAGCTGTCCATCAAGCCTATTTAAGGCACATTTGGGTGTGGCTCACAAGCCAGCCTTTGCTAGATGAGTGCATCTGATTTTAACTGCATTTTAATAGTGTTTAAAGCATATAGGTCAGTGTAGGACCTGCATATAATGAGGTACCCTTGACGTGGGATGCAGGCTTAAGTCTTTTGATCAAAATATGAACTAATACCTCATGTTTTCATTTTGCTAGACACACAGATATGCAGTTTAAAGGATAACCGCTGACAACTTTCTTTCTGTTTTGTATACATATATGGGCATTTATATTGCCACGCAGCTGGTACCACATACAATATGGGATATACCGAGCGCAGGCTTGTTGCCAAGCAGCTGGTACCATATATAATGTGGGATATACCGAGCGCGGGCTTATTTTTCTCATGTTAAGCAGATATATTCATAGTAGAATGGCTGCAAAGCCAGTGATGGCTGCTTAGTTAGTGTGTATAGCTCTAAGTGTATAGATACAAGTGTGAAACAAAAAAATTAAACAGCATAATTCAGAGTTATACCGGAGTTACACTGGAGGAAACAGGAGAAGAACATTCTGCCTATTAACTCAGCTACACAAGGACAACAGTCAGTATTCACCTGCAACTCCATATTCTACCTCTGATGTTTTCAACTCTCTCTGGCTACAAGCTACATGCAACATGAGGACTGTTTTGGACTCTGATCTCATTTTCCTCTCACCTCATGAAAGTTTGTTCTATTTGTCAGTTTGTTTTCAATGCAAAATCCACTCTGTTTAATCAGACTGCTGTACTACTTGCTCAACCACTCCCTACCCATGCTACAGTTATTTCTGTCCCCTATCTCACCACTGTACTACAATTCTATTTAAGCTTTGTCTCTCTTTACAAGTAGGAAGAAATTATACTGTCTTTCAACCAATCTCCTCTCTCATGAGTCTGCAAAATCTCAGCTACTCAACTACCTGCTCTTTATTACTCTCCATTCAACACTTCAACCCACTCCCCCACATGGCTCCCCACATCATCACTTTATACTATCCAGACATCCAGGAATACACTACATTTGCTGCAGCCTAGCTCTATGCTACTTATCTGATTACACTGGACATTGCAATTAGGCAATTCCTTTAATTCCTCATTTTTGCTATTTGACTAATAGTCCCAATGCTTGCCAAAATATTTTTCTTTCTCTCTTTTCATGGCATTATCTTTAGGACTATATCATCCCTCACCCGTCCTGCAACACACACCTCTGTCCACATTGCCCCCTCATTACTTCACTCACCTCTAGTGAACACTCATGAACTCTTTTGCTATTTAAATTCAATAACTTTAACAGCCTCACCCTGCCGCCAGAAACTAAAAGGACACACATCTTACAATCATCTTCCCTACCTTTCTTCCTCCCTGCTTCTATTAGCTGGTGATATATCCCCTAATCCAGGTCCCCCTCACTTCTCCCACACACATATATCTGAACACTACAGAAATCTGGCAAACCTCAAACACATCACCTGTCTCCCCTCTCTTCCAAAATCCTTTAAATGTGCCCTTTGGAATGCACGCTCTGTTTGTAACAAACTTACCTCCGTACATGATCTCTTTCTCTCATACAACCTCAACCTTCTAGCAATAACAGAAACATGGCTCACGCATTCAGACACTGCCTCACCTGCAGCCCTTTCACATGGTGATCTCCATTTCACCCACACCCCCAGACCAGGAGGCAGACAAGGAGGGGGGGTTGAACTACTTCTCTCCCCACAGTGCACATTCACAGTTCTACTAAGTATCCCTTCACTCACATTCACATCTTTTGAAGTACATGCTGTTAGGATTTTTAACAGATTCTCTATGCGTGTTGCTGTCATCTATCGCCCCCCTGGTCCACACCAACAATTTCTTGAACACTTCTCTGCATGGCTCCCTCACTTCTTACTACTGATATCCCCACCATCATCATGGGTGATTTCAACATCCCTATTTCTAATCCACGTTCCAATGCTGCTTCCAAACTACTCTCTCTAACCTCCTCACTTGACCTCTCTCAGTGGATTGAATCTACTACTCATCAGGATGGCCACTGTCTTGATCTTGTTTTCTCTAGACTATGCTCAGTTTCTAATTTCCTTAACACTCCTTTCCCCCTCTCAGATCATCACCTTATTAGCTACGTGCTCACCCCCAGTTCTTTACCCTCCCTGGTGTCAAACTCTTCCAAGCCTCCTCGTACCCACAGAAATATCAACATTGATTTTCAACAGTTTTCCACCTCTCTCCAACATCTTCTCTCCCCAATTTCTACATTCTCCTCCCCTGATCGGGCAGTACCCCATTTTCATCAAACCCTAGCAACTGCTCTGGATCAAGTGGCTCCAGCGACACTACATACTTCGCGTAGAATTCTTTGCCAACCGTGGCACACTAAAGTAACACGAACTCTACAAAAACTTTCTCGTAAAGCAGAACGTCACTGGCGTAAATCTTGTGCCTCTAATGATTTCATCACATATACTGATATCTACCACTCCTACAGAAATGCTCTGGACACTGCTAAACAAGCATACTACCGATCTCTCATCTATGCTCAGGTTTCTAACCCCAAACGCCTCTTTAACACATTTAACTCTCTTCTGAATCCTCCCGCCCCAAATCCTCCAACTAACATCAGTGCACATTATCTTGCTTCCTATTTCAAAGACAAAATAGATAAGATCAGGCTTGAAATGGTATCTCCCTTGACAAGCAATCTGCTCAATTCCTTTGTAGCACCCTCTGACAATCTCTCTTCATTTGATCCCACAAATGAAGAGGAAGTTTCTACTCTCTTCTCATCTTCCTACTCTACCTCCTGTCCTCTTGATCCCATTCCCTCACAAATGGGTATGGCCCTGTCTCCTGTGCTCATTCCCCCTCTAACTAAAATCTGTAATCTATCTCTTTCTACTGGTATTTTTCCATCTATATTCAAGCATGCAGTGATTACTCCCATTTTAAAAAAAACAGAATTCTGACCCTAACTCTCTCATAAATTACCGCCCCATCTCCCAGCTCCCATGCCCCTCCAAGCTTCTCGAGAGAATTGCCTACACACGCCTCACACACTTTCTTACAGCAAACAACCTATTGGATCCTCTTCAGTCAGGCTTTCGCTCTCAACACTCCACAGAGACTGCGCTGACCAAAGTTGTCAATGATTTGATCACAGCAAAAAATAATAACCAATACTCTCTTCTAATTCTCCTGGATCTCTCTGCTGCATTTGACACTGTTGACCACTCTCTCCTCATACAAACGCTACAATCCCTAGGTCTTGGAGGCACTGTCCTATCCTGGTTCTCATCCTACCTATCTAATCGCTCTTTCAGTGTTAATTTCTCTGGATCCACCTCTGCTCCGCTTCTTTTATCAGTTGGAGTTCCACAAGGCTCAGTCCTAGGTCCTCTGCTATTCTCTATCTACACCACTTCTCTTGGAAAACTAATAAGCTCCTTTGGATTTCAGTATCATCTCTATGCGGATGATACACAAATTTATCTATCCTCTCCTGATCTTTCACCATCTGTGTTGTCTCGCGTTACTGACTGTCTTTCTGCCATTTCATCTTGGATGTCTTCTCGCCAACTCAAACTCAATCTTTCAAAAACTGAATTAATAATATTCCCACCCAAGAACAGAAGCTTCATGCCTGACATTCTATTTCTGTTGATAACATGACCATAAATCCCACCCCGCAAGCTCGTTGCCTGGGTGTAATCCTTGATTCACAACTGTCGTTTATTCCCCACATCAACTCTATATCTAAATCATGTTACATACACCTAAAGAACATTTCCAGAATACACACATATCTGACACAAGACACTGCAAAACCATTAATTCATGCACTCATCATCTCCCGCATCGACTATTGCAATTCCCTCCTTACTGGTCTTCCCAAAGTCAGACTTGAACCCCTACAATCTATTTTGCACGCAGCGGCTAGACTGATTTTCCTTACAAACCGTTATTCCTCTGCTGAGCCACTCTGTCAGTCTCTACATTGGCTGCCTGTATTTCAACGAATCCAATATAAAATTCTTCTACTAACATACAAGGCCATCAACAAAACTGCACCGACATACATTTCCTCACTTGTTTCGAAATATCTCCCTACTCGACACCTCCGTTCTGCACAAGATCTACGTCTCTCCTCCACTCTCATCACATCCTCCCATTCTCGGTTACAGGATTTTTTCCGGGCTGCACCCACGTTGTGGAATTCCCTCCCATGCACAATAAGACTTACTTCTAGTCTTCAAACCTTCAAGCGTTCACTGAAAACCCACCTCTTCAGACAAGGTTATGAGATTCCTCAACCATCATCTTAATTTCCCTAGATTACCCTATTGCCATCCTCTACACTGCTAACGCAAGACAACAACCTTCTGACCAACATTGCAACACACACAGCCCACTCAGTACTTTTACCTTTGCAGTCTGGCTGGTCCATTGTGCAATATGATGTAGCACATGCCCCTGTGTTTCTAACTCCCATTGTCCTATAGACTGTAAGCTTTCGAGCAGGGTTCTCTTACCTCTCTGTCTGTATGTATTACCCAGTATTGTCTTATTAATGTTTGTTCCCAATTGTAAAGCGCTACGGAATTTGCTGGCGCTATATAAATAAATGTTGATGATGATGATGATTAATATCTGAAGCAAGACTTTGGTTTTCTACACAAAGGCTATCCAGCACATAAAATAATTCTCTCTGGTCTTCAGTTCTCAGATTGGATTTACCTGAATGTAACACTAGTCAAGCACTTAAACTAGGTACACACTACACGGTTTTCGTCCAATAATCGGCTCAATCAGCCAAAATACGACCGCTTGTTCAAAAGTCGGGTCAGTGTGTGTTGTGACAAGATGGTCAAAAGTCTGCCCAAATGGACGATTGTCGCCTCATTAGGTTGGTCGTACCGTTAAATATTTTCGTTCCAATCTCGTTTCCGTTGTGTAGTGTGTATAAGTTTCCGACTGATCCACAACAATGAGTACGAAATTACAGTCATTGCTCACGACAACATGGCTGTAAAATGACGCTAAAGGGAGGTCCGCTCTTCTCTTTATCGTCCTAAGCAAGGCTAGTGTGTATGCAGTCCATGGGCCGAGTGATCGGACCATCGATCGCATGTAAAAACGATCGGCATAAAAAGTTGGTGGAAAATTCTGTAGTGTGTACCCAGCTTTAAACAGCTTTGCTAAATCTTCCATGCTGTGTAAACTGGGATGAACAACATGTTACAAGATATTTTTAATTCTACTATTACTTCCCTGTTTTGTAATGTGTAGAACAACAGTGCTAATTAAATAAATGGAAATTATAATGAAATATCTTTTTCGGAACTTTATTTCATACATTTCATTACATAAAACAACTATTTGAAACATAACTGACACCAGTTTACTATCATTAAATCATCCTGGACTGTCAGTGTGACCTTTAACTCTCACTGTGCAAACTGCCCTGGAAATGCAGTCTGTGGCTGTGCCAGATTTAATTCATGCCTGCTTACTGAACCATTAGCTCTTGCAAACATCAGCAATTCCACAGGAATCATTAAATGCTTCACTGGTTTTAGCTGAGATAAGGATGCATTGTTTGGGTACTGTGCACAACACCTGAATCATTACGTCAAAAGCAAGGAAATATTAAACTAGCTATACTTTCCTAAGAATACTGGGTAATGTCCTGAAACTGCTAAACTATTATATCTTACATTCAGACTAATTATGTCATGTTATATTATTGCTTAGCTTTCTTATTTATTAAACCCTTTTTATGTAATAAAATTGCCTTGAACTACCAGCAGGGCTGATTTTATAGCAGGAGAGACATAAACATTCGGTATCAAATTATTTCTTATATAGGAGTAAATACAATTTGTTTCTTGTTGCTCAATTACTCCATGTTGCTTGTGCTTCATTATTTTATATATTTATCAAGATAAGTAACTTGTTTATTTAACATGCAAAACTATATATTCCAACACATCGAAGTGATTAACTGAATGGTGATATCAAAGTTTGTACTATTTACAATGACATTTTTATGCTATGTAAATTCATACAAAATACATGAAATCCATTTGGTAAAAGAATTATGGGCCTAAATCACATCGGGACGAAACATGTTCACAAGTTGCGGTTTACAAAAGAGCACAAAACTCGAGTGTAGTTCCAACAGTATTCAAGTCCATGCACATCTCAATATATGTTTTGATTTGAATTAGGGTGTAAGTATGCTCTGCCTAAACGGTTCTTGCTGTATGTTAACAGACAGAACAGAGTGCAGTATGCACACAAACATATGTGCAATAAGGTCACATCAGAACGCATACAAAAAAAAAAAATATTACAAAATAAATGAACATCTCTAATCAGAATAATCATTATAAAAAATATGGTTGGTTTAAAGAAAATATATTTGTTCTTAATTTTTTTTTAAACTTTAAATACAAAAATCAAGATGTTCTTAATGAATAGTGAAAATACAATGCATTTGTATGGTCTATCAGAACACATTGTTCTGTGTTAGCTAGTCGCACACATACTTTTCAAAACAAAGACTATGCCGTGTCAGTCATTACATGCAGTCAGCACTTACACCTGCCCTGTAAATGGTGCAAATGATATGGCTGAATCCAAGTATACTTAAGAGAAACCCAGGACTTGAATCGCCCGCATCTAAGTTGGCATACCTTCGGCATGCCCTTACTATACATTGCCTACGTTCATCCAACCCTTCGCACCCTGTGCTGCCCTTCAAGTTGTAGGCAGTCGTAAGTTTTATTTGCGTTCAGACATGAATTGCATGCAATTGCGTTCATTGGCGTACGGTCCATTTCTGAGCATGTGCAGATCTATTTCACGCAAGATACAGCACACAAACGAACTTACATCTGAACATGAATCAGGCCTTCCATCCCTAACAAATTAGATACTGGAAATCAGTTCACAACTAAACAAAAGTAAATGTGTAACACATTTGTTGAAACACAATTGTACCTGTTTTACAGCATAGCGCATTGTTACGGGCACTAGGAGTTTTACCCAGAATTCACTAGGTGTAGCTACACTTAACAGAGGTGCGGACCTCTGGGTAGTGTGGTGAATCAGTGGAACCATATAATAGAATAGAGGAAAGGAATGTCAATAGTATAAATGCTGAGTCTTGGCACCGTGGAGCTGTGATGGTACAGCAGTTTAGTAAACAGGATAAAATGAGGAAAGAGTCCAAGTGCCTTAGCACGCAGGTAGCATATAGCAGGCCAGTACTTGATAACTGGATAACGTTAGGCAAAGACCAATCAACAATGCAGTAGAAGACTCAGCGACTTGCAGCTATAATACAGAGGCACTTGTAGACTTTAGTCCAGCTCATAGGTACCATAGTGAGTAGTAGCTATATCACAAGGAGACCTGAGTGGTCTACAACTGGTAGGTTTCACCACTGATGTGTAGAGAAGACTTGTCCAGCGCAGGTATGTAACGGAATAGCGTGAGTGGTCCGCAGTTGGCAGTTTACATCACTAATGAGAAGAGAAGACTTGTCCAGGTGCAGGCATATAACGGGGTAGCGTGAGTGGTCTGCAATTGGCAAGTTGTACCACTGATGTGAAGAGAGGACTTGTCCAGGTGCAGGCATGTAACGGAGTAACGTGAGTGGTCTGCAATTGGCAAGTATTACCACTGATGTATAGAGGAGACTTGTCCAGGTGCAGGCATGTAACGGAGTAGCGTGAGTGGTCTACGATTGGCAAGTTTTACCACTGAAGTATAGAGGAGACTTGTGCAGGTGCAGGCATATAACAGAGTAGTGAGAGTAGTCTGCAGCGGGTAAGTTCTACTACTGATGTGAAGAGGAGACTTGTCCAGGTGCAGGCATGTAACAGAGTAGCGAGAGTAGTCTGCAGCAGGTAAGTTCTACTACTGATGTAAAGAGGAGACTTGTCCAGGTGCAGGCATGTAACGGAGGTAGCGAGAGTAGTCTGTAGCGGGTGAGTTCTACTACTGATGTGAAGAGGAGACTTGTCCACAGCAAACGGATAACACGAGCAGAAACAGGAAACACCTCAGAGTCTCAAGGGAATGAGAACCAAGAACAGGCAAAGGTAATAGGGCAACAGGTGCCTTAAGTACTGAGAGGTGATTAATTAACCAATGAGACTAGAGGCGAGGTTTTAACAGTTCAGGGTTTCTGCACATGCACAATTTTAGTCAAGATGGCGGACGGCCGCGGCTCAGGAGAGGTGCCGGCAGGAGCGAGAGAGACCCATGTCCCAAACTAGAGGCACTAACAGTCCGGTGAGTGACACGCATATATAGTGACACTCCCCCTTTACTTACAGTCTTTTTGGACCATTTGAGCAGGTGCTTTGCTCAGCATTTTTTGGATTCTTGATTTTGCACTGAAATGTGCATGTTTGCAAGGGATAGTCTTCTCTCAAAGTCTTATTACCATTTCTCCTGTCCACCTAAATCATTTTTCTTTGCTATAACCTTATTTGACCTTCACTCATAAATGACAGGATTGACAGTAAACTAGTGGGGCTGTCTTTATTTCATATGTCAAAAAATTTACATGTTAAGTTCCATGCTATATTGATTTACCTGGGCTTATTAATGTGCTTCAATTTTCAAATATGCTTTGATTATGCAAAAGGTGTCCCATTGCATGTCTCCCAATAGCATGGATTTTGGCAGGACTTTTTCTTCTCCCCAGTAGGGAAGTCAGAGGCTAGGGAATTAAATGTACAAGCGGTGCATAGGAATACCCAGCAATTTCGAATGTTAATCTATACCTATGTCTGGTAGAGGTTAAGTACACAATTTTTGTGCATAGATGGCAACTTTGCTGCTAAGGTACATCTGTTGGTTAATTTTTTAATTTATTTATTGAAACTTTTAAGTGCTTTAAGAACGGGAAAACATACCCAGGGGGACCCCATGATTATTGTCCCCCCGCTTTAGTATTAACCAGCCCAGGTTACAGTACTAGTTACTCATTCGAGAGGGGGAGCATAACGTCAGTTTTTGATTTTAATTATTTAATTCCTATTTTAAAAAATAAATATATTTTTTAACAATAAAGTTACGACAGTCAACGTCATGAAGTTAAAGATAATAACTGCCATATTTTTACTCCAGGCACATCTATGTGCCGAAGCTACACATAAAGTCGCAATTTTAAGGCCCTAATTTTAAGCCTGCATTTGGGCACAGAACTGTAAACAAAGCTTAAGCAAATGGTTGAAGGCATCTGGCTGGCGGCAATTCAGGCACGCATAAATGTTATACTGTTGAATGTGGGCTAATTGCAAGGATATGCCTTGTATTTCAGTATTGTATTATGTCTATATGCAAAAACAAGGTTTTGTTTTGTGGGAGAAATATTTAAATGGGATTCAAGCAGTGAAGTGAGTACATTTATGGGGGCATTTCAGCTGATGAGGAACCCCCAGAAAAAGGACTTGATTTTTAAAGATCCTCAAAGTTAGACACATTTCAAACAATATAATGAAAAGATTCAAATAAAGTTAGTGATACATTTAATTGTGACAGTCCCAATATCACCCTCATAAGACATTAATGTGTGCTTAGGAGAAACATAGATAAGAACTTCTGCCAAAAGATTTTAGTAGTATATAAAGTGTGGATGCCCTACCCAGTTCCCCAGAATAAATATATAGCACAGCAAATTATTTGCATATGATTCCTAACCTGATGATCTAAAGCCACACATTGCCATATGTATAAAGAAAATAAACTTTTATTACCTGTAGTCTAGTAGATGGACACCAACGTCTGCAATTGTTGTGTAGATTGGACCATGGGTAATTAGCAGATCATTGTTTCCTTTACCGATAGAAACAAGATACGTGGTTTCACGTTCGGCTGTATGCTGATAGACAGTGCTGATAGACAGTAGTGATAAATTCCAAGGGTTAGTACAGTAGTAAGATTCAAAGGTAATTCCAGGTCTATCAGAACACATGTTCTGTGCTAGCTAGTCGCACGCATACTTTTCCAATGTAACTGTTGGTAGAATTATACAAATATAAGAATTGGTTTTAATTAATGCTGATGTCAGAAACAACACTACTGTCAGAATTACTCTGTGGAATTGATGATACCTCTCAGCAGTTGGCGCTACTGAGTACTGAGGCGCAGAGTTTTCACCAAGAACCCCCGCAAGAAGGTATGGACTTTGCTGCAAGGGGCGCGCAGGTCGCAGCCCTCAGTATCAGTCAGCTGGCGAGGTAACAATTGAGGCAGCAGTGACAGCCCACCAGGATGCAGGATGGAAGAGTAGTCAACAAGCCAGGTCACAACCAGAGGAACGGTTATAGCCAAATCAGAAGCAGGAGAATGGTCAGGAAGCCGGGTCAATACCAAATATCAGTCTAAGCCAGAATCAGGAACCGAAGGAGAAGTCAGGAACAAGCTGGGTCAGAATCCAAGTAACAGCAACACAGGAACAAATGCTGGAGCAAGGCTGAAGACCAAATACTCTGGCACTAGACATGTGTCAGAGGCTGCTTTATATACCCTAAGGTGCCTCCTGATAGGGTTAGGGAGATTTTGGCGGTAACACATGCTGGCTGCAGACAGGTGATCAGAAATAGCGTCCTGCTGCTAGGCAACAGGATGTGGGTGCTTGGAAGGTGCAGGCGTCCGTCTCCTGCACAAAGTGTCAGTGCGGAGATGGCGCCTGACAACTACTTCATTGCTAATTCAAATGCTGAGGGGATTTAGACAATGATATATCAAATTTAGTTAGCCTACAATTGTCTTATTTCATTCCAAATGTATTTATTAATTATATGAAAATATACTATAATTTGTATAGATCAAGCACACATTGTTAGATAGCGCAGGTTATTCACTCTAACATAGGGCAGTGAATAGATAGTACCTGTGAGATTAGAGGCTGTATTGTCTACCAATGTCTATAAAGAAAGTGTGTAAATGTTTGTGTGGTGTATTAAAAAGATCTAGCTAACTGAGCTCGTTCCCATATAACCACTTCATGCAAATGGATTTATGGCTAAAAGTCACTTGATAAAAAAAACATATAATCTCAATATACTGTTGTTAAATTACAATCATATCATTAATCACTTTCTTTCTAGACATTTGGAGACAATACAGCCTTTAATTTCACAATATCTAACTACTAGGGTACAGGTAATAAAAATGTATTTTATTTATACATGTGACAGAATTACCTAGCCACAATTATGGATCCCACTGGGGCTACTGCTCATTCTTCAGGAATGGTTTTGTTCCCAACCATACAATCTCTTCAGGGTCAATTTACAACCATGAATGCACGCATTGATTAATTACAACCTACTCAAGCTTTACCGCCAAAACCTCCAGTACCCGTAGCCCCTCCCACTGATCCTGAAGCTATAATTAAATTAGTGGGGATCATACCCAGTATAGATCATTCATGGCTCAGTATATGAATGTCATTAAGGTAAATAATTACAAATTGATTTAAAATGCCTTGGAAAATGTTGAAAAGTGGTTGGAGCATATGCGAGTCTGAAATGCATCACAAAATACTCAAAGTGACTATAACGGGTACAGAAATTCATCTTCTACTCATCTCCAGGATGAATTTGAACCAAGTTATAAGCCCCTCTTAGGTCTAATTTAGTAAAAATAATGGCAGAATCAAGTCTTTCAAATAGCTTATGACTAAGAAGCAGTGGACATTGTTTCCAGATGGTATTGTTATTGGGCGCTCTATAATCAACACATAGTCGTAGACCTGAATCTTTCTTCACTACAAAATATATTGGAGTCCTTGCTAGGGAAGTGGATGGTGGGACAAACTAACTTTGTTAATTATGCAGTTTCTCTAGTTAATTTTGGCGCACTATGAGACGCTTCACTGAGTCTGGTACCAGAGTATAATCACTATTGAGGGAGGTTTGGAATTATTAGTTTTCTGCTTCAGATATAACCGCTAGCTAGATCACTATTACTAACATGGCTAGAGGTGGGAGCATTTAGTGCCCTAAGCCGGCAAATACTAAGCGATAGTGGATACTATTAAGAGGAACTCTCTCTGCAGCCGCGATATTTGCATTATTAACCCTCTTTAGACCAATACTGCGGTAACAATAACAGTTTATGAGGCTGTTTTATATACATAAATTGGGTCATTAGTCAGCGGATATCATTAAGAGGAACTCTCTCTGCAGTCACGATATTTGTATTATTAACCCTTTCCAGACCAGTACTGGGGTCATACCAAATAGTCTGTGAGGCCATTTCATATATATGAGTTAGGTCATTAGTTAGATCACTGGGACCATATTTATAGACTCCAAGCTTTATCGCATACTCTAGTGGTATCAGAAACCTGAACCTCAACAGCGTCTCTTATTATAAGAATCACTGTTAATTCAATTTAGATTGGATACATAATGCCAACTAACTATATGTGAGAACCGACACAATGTATCAAAAATATATGTATCATAGCTTCATCCTAATAAATTGTGTTATTTAAAGCTGAATGATACAATGTCAACATCTCTATAGCGTATCTCACTATAAGAATTGCTGCTATTTTTTTAGAATGGACACACAATGCGAATTAACCATATGTGAGAATTGACACAATGTACTAAAGAATGTATGGATTATAGTCACATCTTAATAAACTGTGCTACCTAAGACTTAATGATATAGTGTCTACACCAATGGGCACTTTTTCCATTCAATGATAAGTGTCATAATTATGTGATTACCGGTTTCCCGGAAGGGTAATTTTAGCTATCTTCATCACTGATTTTTCAACTTTCATCACTCTCTTTATTTTAATCAATTTGCCGATCTCAGTGACACCTGGGGGTAAATGTATGAATCTCCAGATTCTTCATCCCCGGCGTGCAATAAATGGGCATAGTGTGATGATTGAGGGACAAAAGTGACAAGGGGCACATCCTTGGATTTATGTGTATTATTTTTGCAAACAACTTAATAAGTATTTCTGTCCTGACCTAAATACTTATTAGGTTGTTTTGACCCAACTACTTAAAAAACTGGGACTGCTCGGTAATTATTTAGGGGTGCCTTTTTCTGCAGCAGGGTGGCCTTGCTCTTTTCACATGTTAGGTACGCCCCCAAAGATGCAAGACACGCCCCCACCTCTTTTGGCTGCGCGGCGGCACATGCTTTCACTTCTACTTTACTATAGGGGTATATGGTAGGCTACGAAAATATAGTGCTATGGATTGTTTAAGGAAGGGGGCCCAAAACCAGTATCCTGCCTAGGGCCCCATGAGGTCTAAATCCGGCTGTGACGCCATAGATCCACACGAGCCATGGAGGCATTACTGTAATTGTGCGGGAGTGAAGACAGTTACAACTTGGAAGCAGACAGGTATTTTTGTGTCTCTTCCTGTAACATAAGCGGCGATTACCGTGATGATGCAAATTGCATCATATTAAGCCTTACCCCGCCTACTTGATGTGTAATGAACTGTCAAAATCTCCAAGTCAGAAGTTCCATTCCACGGAGGGGAGAGCTCCGCCTCAAGCATCCAATTTCACAAAATGGTTTTTATACTGTTGTTGCACCAAAAAACTCTTTGATTTGAAAAACAATTGAAACAAAAACAATTTTTCAAGTGACAAGTCATAGCCTCATTCATAAAAGTTACAAAAAGCTCATTCATATTATATTTAAGAAATTGAAGATTTGTTTTAAAAATTAGTAGTTTATCCTCTTTTGAAAAACAGGTGCATATCTTTTCATTTTATATTTAAAAAGTGTAATAGCGAAACCAAACTCTGTAAACTAGAATGTTGTTTGCTACTTAGTAAATTTAACAGAAAGGCGCTGGGAGTCATATACTGTATACAATAATCAGCCCAGATTAGCTATTTTTATTTAGTTCCCATATTATGGTATACATGCTAACTTTCTTTGGTGTTATTTACTTTGATATCAGATCATTTTTTCCACTTGCTATGAAGAGAATTTATGACATATATGAAGCAGCAAACTCACTGTTCTGTAAACTGTAATTTGTTTTATTATAGAATGGGCAGTTTAATTGAACACAGGACTTCCAAGTAAAACCTCATTAACACACTTTTATTTCTCAGAAGCGGTCGTCCGTGTCAATTGATTTCTCTACATTTAACGAGACACAACCTCTGTTTAACACAGAACTGACAGTTGCATGTGATTCCTATTAAAAGCAATGACACAGAAACAAAATTGTGGTATGGTATTACAGCATATTTCTTGTAGCACATGACAACAGATCTTCATACCTTGAATAAAATAGAAGTACTATCTAATATAAATTGCAATTTCATGCTCCTTTATTATAAAAACTTAATGATGTGAAGCCTACTGTAATATGAAACAGTTTAGAAGCTGACTAACCTTTTTATTGCATACAATGATCTAGACTAGCAAGATCACTAACCATCCTGTTTATATGACAGCCAGGCATTATAGGTTGCATTATATTTCAGATTTAGTGACATAACTGAAAGTCAGAGGCAAATATTCCCTCAAATCTTATTTTCACTACACTCATGCCACCTGCTGACTATTATATATAATACATTATTCCTTCAGATGGGATACTATACAATAACATTTTCCAAATGCCTGAATGTGAATCATACATTGTCTGAAGGGAATAATCAAGTGTTCAATAAGGAACAAACCTGCTTGTGCTATCTCCCAAATGAATTATTGGTGAGCATATGTCAACAGTAAAATATATGGATGTGCAGTGAATATTTTTATGCCTATAGGCTCCTACTTGTCTACCAAGTGCACACATTGCATAGGCACCTATACATCAGAGCTGATATCGCCAGCGATATCCGTGCTGGTGGAAAAGGCTTCCTCATGCATATAATTTCATGTCCAGTAAGGTGTTCAATATCATACAAGGCAGTAGTAATATGGGCAGTAAAATATTCAACACAACCCATGATAATCGCAGTGTATCCTCCTTCTTATAGCTCCATCTGCAAGCTAAAGGTGAACCCTAGCCCGCTATTGCCCAGAGGCATATCTGCTAATGAAAATGGTCTACTTACAGCCTGACAACCTATCCCTCTGTTTTTTGTTTCACACACTTTGAGCATATCTCATCAAACAGTCATGTCTCAACAAAGGAAGAAAAGCACTCACCCAGACATGGCTCAATATTTCAAACAGAAGTATTCAGCACAGCTGCTCATTTCAGATCCTCTGGAATCCTTTGAGTGCTCTCCTCTGCTTGACATGGAGCTTGGATCCAGAGCTCAGGGCCACCTTCCACTGCATCTCTCACTTGGTGGCATCTGTATAATCTGAGAATAAATATGCAGATGGACTACATGGTACTTGGTACATGGCTTGTGGAACTACAGGACCCAACAAGCCCAAGCTGCCATTAACAGTTTTGGCATGCTGGTTCTTGTAGAACTACAAGCACCAGCATTCCCATGGCAGTCAGGACATGCTGGCACTTAGACCCTGACACCCAGGGCCCAATGAGCCATTTAGTGCCCCAAATAAAATTTAAATAACCCACACACCTAATTTATATCACATTAATTTATTAAAAATAAAAACAATATTCAGATGTACCTACCAACATCTGTTTTCTTCATCTGTAAGGGATCCAATCTTGTAAGCATTTAATCCAATAGGCTTGTGGAAACTGCGGGTTTGAAAAAGTGGATTCTAGCTAGCATTTATTTAGTATATTAAAGAAAATGACAGCTAGAATCTGATTGGTTGCTATAGGCAACATCTCCACTTTTTCAAACTCGCAGTCCTGTAGCTGTCCAAAAAATGCAACCAAGTTCCTGTAGTTGTCCATAAAAAATAATAAATACATAATTTTTAAAAAAAATATCCCACAGCTTGAAAGCAAAAAAAAATAATCTTCTTTTCTTGATGCTTGCTGAACCCCAAATAATCCTGAGAACTGGCTTGGCAAAAAAATAAACCATTAAGATGACGCAAACTTTCCTCCTCTATGGAGGAACAACCACTGCATAATGAAATATGAAAGACATGAGGTCTATTTATAACCTAGGGGTTTCCCACGCTGCAGTTCTGTGCTAGCTACATGTATACAGAAGTGGAAGTTGCTCAATCTATTTATAGGCTCATAGCAGGTGTTTGAAAGGGTGGGGTTATCCTAAAAGGAACAAACACACATAAAGATCCCCCAGCACACTGTTATAGCCAGCAAAAGACCTGCCACTTCTACAGGGCCACCTTAACTACATTATGGGCCCCCGGGCAAAGCAGTGCACCGGGGCCCCTATATATATATATATATATATATATATATATATATATATATATATATACACGTAAAAAAAAAAGTTAGATATACACACAAACATTTATCACAGCGTTCCTTGAAATAATAATAAAAAAAAAAACACCTTAACTTACATTTTAATCGGCTTATTCTCCGATGCGATCCTCTTCACTTTTCTTCCGAGTCACTGCTGCTGCCTGCTTATTAGTTGTTTTCGCGCAGGAGACTCCTTCGTGCTGCGCTCCGCATTGGATGTCGGGCATGATGACGTCACGCCCGACATGCACTGCGAGCGCCGCACGGAGGAGGAGACCAGGGAGGGAGCCGGATCGCCAGCTGACCGCAAGGGAAGTATTTTCTTTTCTTTTTTTTTTTGCAGGATTTTTTTTTTCCTTCAGCGCTGCCTCGGACAGGCACCCTGGCCCGCAGAGCCCCTGGGCACCTGCCCATTGTGCCCAATAGAAGAGATGGCCCTGCATTTCTACTGTAGATAAAAATGCAAAAGTCTTAGTTGCACACATTTGCAAATGTATGTTAAAGCCACCCGCCACTCCACGGCGCTTTTGCTAATAGGGTGGTCCTAACTCTAAACAATGAGAGTCCCATGTATTTGGGCCATACATATATGTGTTTTTAAATTGAGAGCTAACTTACCAGGAGGAACCCCAAAAGCCTCCAAACAGCAATCCAATGCCAGCACTCCCCCTCAGCTACTGACACCAACATGCCTCTCAGACTAATACAGAAGTGGAAGTTGCTCAATCAATTTATAGGCTCATAGCTTGAAAGGGTGGGGTTATCCTAAAATGAACAAACACACAGAAAGATCCCCCAGCACACTGCTATAGCCAGCAAAAGACCTGCCATTTCTACTGTAGATAAAAATGCAAAAGTCTTAGTTGCACACCAATATGCCTCTCAGACAAATACAGAGGTGGAAGTTGCTAAATCAAGTTCATAAGCTCATAGCAGGTGTTTGAAAGGGTGAGGTTATGGTAAAAGGAACAAACACACAGAAATACACATATATGTATGGCCCAAATATATGGGTCTCTCACTGTTTAGAGTTAGGACCACCCTATTAGCAAAAGCGCCATATAGTGGCGGGTGGCTTTCACATACATTTGCAAATATATGCAACTAAGACTTTTGCATTTTTATCTACAGTACAAATGGCAGCTCTTTGCTGGCCATAGAAGGGTGGCTTTAACATACATTTGCATATGTGTGCAACTAAGACTTTTGCATTTTTATCTACAGTGGAAATAGCAGGTTTTTTGCTGACTATAGCAGTGTGCTGGGGGATCTTTCTGTGTGTTTGTTCCTTTCAAGCTACATGTATTCAAGCATCAGCACTCCTGCTTTGTTTTATCCAACACCTCTGCTCTCTTTCTTCCCTGGGATATTAAGGTATATTTACTAAACTGTTGGTTTGAAAAAGTTTTTTCTCCTGGACAATCCATGTTACAATGCAAGGGGTGCAAATTAGTTTATTATTTTGCACATAAGTTAAATACTGCCTGTTTTTTTTGTAGCACAAATACTTGATAGCTTTATTTTTATACTGAAATTTAAAGTTGATCTAGGACATGCCCTACCCCAAATATAAATCTGTCCCCACATTTTAAATTTACCTCACCCTCCAATGCAACATGGTTTTGCCAAGGTGCAAAGTTATTCTTTATTTTGGTTTACTTTCCTTAATGAATCTGGTCCGTTGCATATATCAACACACCTATTCCACCTCTGATAGTCCACCTTCAGGTGAAGGGCCTACAGGGAGTGCTATCCCCCAGGAGAATCTGTAAGAAACTTACCTGCTCTACACTCCTGCTCCCGATCAATGCTGCCTGCACTGTCACATCCGGGTGAACGGTGCGGCTTGCTGCAGTCATGTGACCGTGGGCAGGGGAATTGAAATCTGTTTGCCTATATTAGAATCTCACTCAGCCTGTATCAGAGCAATTGGTTTTCTGCCCCTGAGTTTGGCTCCTCTTGTGTCCCTCCTTTGTGCTATTGCTTGTCTCTATGTGTATGATCTCTGACTTGCCTGACTGTGTTCCTGGACTCCTGTTGTGCTACGCTACTCCAGTGTACCAGACCTCTGCTACTACCTTCAGACTACGGCTCCGGATACTCCCTTGTACCACTCTAGTCCTGTGAACTTTTGGCAGCAATAACCATCCCTCCTTGTGGTGGCTTTAAGTGAAGACCTAGGGGTTTGTTAGACTCTGCACCTTGGGAAGCTCTGTGCTAACACTGACTAGTAGATATTTTCCCATGATTATAACAGGGGCAGTATGGTGGCTTTGTGGTTAACACTTCTGCATCACAGCACTGGGGTCATGAGTTCAATTCCTGACCATGGCCTTATCTGTGTGGAGTTCTGTTCTCCCCGCATTTGTGTGGGTTTCCTCCGGGTGCTCCAACACTCCAATATATACTAGTAGGTTAATTGGCTTTCTATCAAATTGACCCTAGTCTGTGTTTTAGGGAATTTAGATTGTAAGCTCCAACTGGGCAGGGACTGACGTGAGTGTGCTGTCTATCAGTAAATGCCAAGGCCTTAAATATCCTGGAAGAAAGGTCTAGAGCTTTATGGAAACTACAGATAGAAAAGGCTGACATTGCATTTGTGAACTTAAACAAGGAGTGGCCCCCAAACCATTGCTTTCCTCCCTTCTGTGTTTGCAACAACAGTAGGGAATGCCCAGGGGGTTGCAAATGTTAACCATTCCTAGATATAGAGATTTAAGTTGGAGAAGGGAAGAGCACTCCTGATAAAATGTAACCCTTATAATCTAACACGTTTGTCAATGTCACAGGATGGTCATTAACACTTATGTTCTGATGTGAGATTACAATAATTGTAAAAAGGATAATACAAATGTTTATCATATAAAATATTAAATTAAATAAGTGCAGAGTACAATTTGATTGTTAAGAAATGTCTTGATCTGAGTAGCCTTGTTGCTATATAGCACTCAGTGTAGTCAGGATAATTCACTAGACACAACTTTCTTCATGTTCTAGTCAAAGCTAAAGCTATCTGGGTGTTGGCTACAAAAAAAACACTCTGAATCCAACCCTCATCACAGTCAATTTTTATGCTCCAATTTGGGACCAACCGGCATTTATGGAAAAATATATGAATCAAGCTGATGCGCTAAAAGAAGGTATTCTAATTGTAGAAGGAGATCTCAATTGACTTTACATCCTCAACTGAATACTTCCAAAAAACCATCAGACAGCTGCAGAAACTTTATTGTACGGTAAGGCGCACCCTTCATGAACACCAGCTGGTCAACATGTGGAAACTTCAACACCTTAATGCCCGTGACTACACTTTTTTTCCCCACCCATATGGAGTCTACTCTAGAATTGACTACCTCTTCTTGTCTCATGGGTCTCTTCACATGACCCTTGATACCACAATAGATCAGGCTACTTTGTTAGACCACTCACCTATATCATTAATCTTACAATTAATTTATCTGCATGTTAAGGATTGCTCCTGGAGACTCATTGAGCTTCTTATTAAGGATACTTGCAATAAAACTAAACTCAAGACCACTATTGCTGATTATATTGAGTTTAATGACAATATTGAGGTTTCTAAGGTATCTGTTTGGGAGGCTCATTAATGTGTCATCCGGGGCAAGCTTATACAGTTAGACTCCTTTATGAAACAGCAGAGAGAAGCCCAGAAATACTAGCTTCTCCAAAAACTCAAACACTTGAAGACAAGCCATAAACCATCCCTATCCAGAATGACTTTGGCCGAATTGACAGAAAAGAAGGCAAAACTCCTTTATGATAAAATTAGGTTGGACTCTTGTAAGTGCCACAATAATTTTTTTCATTGGGGCAACAAGCCAGGTAAATTATTGGAGAAGGCTCTAAGGGCTCAAAGAGCAGTTTTATACATTGAAGCTATCAAGAATGATAAGGGAAAGGTTTGCAGGGCCACTACACTCACAGCTGCTGCTTTTCACTCATACTATTCGAAACTCTATAACTTTTCGCAAAGTATTCTCCAAATGGACCCTGTCCTTCGACGAAGGAACATTCTCTCCTATTTAGATGAGATTAACTTTCACACTCTGGCACGGACAAATATTTAATGGAATTGCCGTTCAAACCTGAAGAGTTGGAAGAAGTTATTAAATCTACCCTATTTTGGAAGAGCCCATTCCCTGCCAGGTTCACAATCTCATACTATCAAGCATTCAAAAACAAGTTTGTTCCTCTGATGATTCAGGCATTCAACGCCATTGTGACAGACACACACATTTCAAGGCAGGCGAAGGGGAGGGACCCATCTCAATACCCCAGTTACAGGCCTATTTCACTGATTAATGTGGACATGAAGCTCTTTGCAAAACTTAATGCAAATAAACAAAAAATTATTTTACCAAAAATCATTCATTTCACTTTTTCAGGGATAATATAACACATACTTGCCAACTCTCCCTGAATGTCCGTGAGACTGCCAAAATTCGGGTCTGTCTCGCGGGCTCCCGGGAGAGCTGGCGATTCTCCCACATCTGCCTCATCTGCCCACTTCAATAAAATTAAAGCTGGAATGTACTGGCGGAGGGGGTGGGACTTCGCAATTCGCGTCATTTTGGCCATATGTGTGTCAACGCAGCTGCACCCCCCCCCCTCCCCAAAAAAGCTAGGGGGGATATTCAATTGTTAGCGAGTTTTTAATTTTCCCTGCCGCGTAAAAGAAAAAAAATCTCCCGCAGGTTTTTGACGGCAATAGCGACCGTTTTGAGTTAGCGCAGCGGGAAAACTCGTGCAATTCAATTGAAAAAGAGGGAACGCTGCCCCCGCGTTAATAAATTGTGTTTGCGAGATTTGAGGGGAGTGAAGGGGAGTTTTAACGCGGTCATGTATAACACAAAAAATAGGTTTTGCATACATTTCCATACATTGGATTGCATTACACAATGATAATATCTACATTACAGTATTTTCTTTAGCATATTTTTTTATTGAACTATTTTTTACCATACAATCATCTATACCATGTCAAAACACATTACTACATTCATATTTGTACCAAAAACATACATAAATACAATTAATTAGTGATTTAATTTTTTTATGTTTTTTAATGTTTTTTTATTTCATTATTTTTTCACAAGAAAATGAACTTACACAAGTTAGGCATTAGTGATAAACATAAGTTTAACTTTTTTCCACTTTATTACATGATTTCAAATACTAGAGGTTTTTTATTTTTAACACACCCCAAGGAGGTGCGAGATAAAACAGCATATTTTCCTGTTTTACCCGCCGCATTAAAAAACAATTGAATAGCTTTTAACTCGGCTGCCTGTCGCACACCCTATACTTTCAATAGACCTTCTACTGGAGCGCGAGAGGACCGTTTCTTGAGAAAAAAAACGTAGTGTTAAAAATTAAATTGAATTGCGGTTAAAGTTAACCCACTTGAAAATTCTAAAAAACAGCATTAAAATGACTTAGCGCGGTAAAAAAAAACTTGCTGACAATTGAATACCCCCTATATATTCTATTTTTTTCTATTTTTCAATACTTGCCAATTTTGTAAGGGTCATTCAGTGACATCCATATTAAAAAAAGAGTGTCCATGTGTGAAGGTCAAGGTTGCTGCTCACACCCCCAAAAAAAACATATTTTCTAATCTTTTCTGTTTTCAATACGTGTCAATTTTGAAAGGGTCATTCAGTGAAATCTATATAAAAAAGTGAGTTTGCGTGTGAGGGTCAAGACAGCTGCACACCCCAAAAAAACGCTATATATTTTAATCTTTTCCATTTTTCAATACTTGTCAGTTATGAAAGGAAAGGTAATTGTATAAATAAATGATGATGCTGATAGACGAAGGTGGCCTGCAGATATACTACAAAACTTCAACGACTACAAACGCAATAGATTGTGAGAGCATTCTTCGTTAGCCAAGAGCAGGTCTTTCCTTACCTTGCAGCTGCATAAATAAATGATGCTAAAAAGATAAAGGTGGCCTGCACCCATACTAAAATACTTCAAAGACTATGCACACAATACATTTTGAATGTTATAGGGCATTCATTATAGACAGTGAACAGGCAGAGATCATTGGGTGGACAGTGGTATGACTGAATAGAGTTAAACATTTATAAAAGTAAATAGACTAAGGTGGTCTGCATCCATACTACAAAACTTCAAATACTACGCACACAATACATTTTCAGTAGCCAATAGCAGGGCTTTCCTAATCTTGCTTACTTATATGTCCTATACTGTAATGGTGCCCTGCTGAATCAAACCAGGGGCTCTAAATATATTTATGGCAAGAGCTGAAGAATCAACACCTAGGGGGAAGCTTAGTCAATCCACGGGGTAAAGAGGACTGCCCGAGATTTTCCGCAGAGGTGGTCCCCAAGAAGGGGTGAGTCATGCACTGATCTCTCAGGTCCTGTCTTTCTCGGTTGTCCCTGCAGTCCACAGGCTCTGCTGGTCTCAGATCTCTCTGCAGGATGCTGCCCAGTTTGTCTCCACTCCAGAGATCCCTCCAAAACCAGTACATGGACGCTGCCATCTTGGATTCTGTCACATGCTCTCTCTCAACCAGAGTGCTGCTTTAGCTCAGCTGACCACAGCCTCCAACCAGGGCATATCAGTTCCAATAAAAGGACTTCCTGGACCTCTAACCCATTGTCAGTGCAATGTTGATTCCTCAGACGAATATCTGGTTTCTAGCAGTCTCCAGTTTTCTCAGTTACTTATACCTAGACAATGCAGCCAGCAATCCTATTCCAGTGTGGTCCAGCACTCCGGTTCCAGCACTCTAATTCCAGTCCGGTCCAACACTCCAGTTCCAGTCCAGCACTCCAGTTCCAGTCCTTTCCAGCACTCCAAGTCCAGTCTAGCACTTTGGTTACAGACCAGTCTAGCACTCTGGTTCCAGTACGATCCAGCAATCCAGTTCCAATCTGATCCAGCAATCCAGTTCCAGTCTAGTCTCAGCTGCTGAATCTGGTCACCGCCTTGTTATTCTTGACTTCTTGCCAGTCTCCAGTGCCTTTCATATTTAGCAATCGCGTGAACTCTCAGCAACTACCACCTGCTCTGGTTCTTTCCTTCTCCTGCAAAGGAACCTAATCAAGCCACCCAGCTTTGTGCACGTAACCTCCAGTTCTGTTCAAGAGACACAACCCAGTTCGGGTAGACAAATCCTTAGATGTGACAGGGTGCAGTCAGATTTTGCACCTATCGCATGTCACAGGCCGCTGCACTAGCCAGAATGACTTGAGTGTTTCCAGATTGCTACCGCATTCCGGCCATTGCCCTGGAAGCCGAGAAGTCACTTCCGGTCCTTCGTGTCCCGCCCGTTGCCAGGGCACCCGGGATGCCCCAGCTAGTAATTAAATTAATATGCAGAGGTCATTGGATGGGCAGTATATTGAATGGAGTTGGAAATTTAAAGTAAATAGACGAAGATGACCTGCATCCATATTACAAAAATTCAAAGACTACACACACAATACATTTTTCAATGGCTAGAGCATTCATTGGTAGCCAAGAGCAGGGCTTTTCTTAACTTACCACTATATAAATAAATGATGATGATAGATGACGGTGGCCTGCACCTATACTACAAAAATTCAAAGATGATGCACAGAATAATTTTTTCAAAGGCCAGAGCTTTCATCGGTAGCCAAGAGCAGGACTTTCATACCTTCTTTTACTTACATGCTCTTTGTCATAATGCTGCTGTTCTGAATCAAACCAGGGAAACTCGTAAATATATTTATGGGGAGGGAAGGCTTAAGAATCATTACCCCGGAAAAAGCTTCGTCCAACCCCGGGGTAAACGGGACTGCCCGTGACTTGCAGCAGAGGTGGTCGCCAAAACCTATGTAAACAAAAAAGGAAAGTATATAAATAATATATTTACCGTATTTCCCCATGTATAAGACGCACCTTTTTCCCCCAAATTTTGGGTCTAAAAAAAGGGTGCGTCTTATACACTGCCAGCGCTTCTTACCTGAATGAAGAAGATGATCCCTGGTGTGAGGGGATGAGAGAGGACTCCCCGCTGAACAGATCTGCACTTGCAGGACCTTCAGGACCTTCAGGCGCCTCCCACAGTCTCTGATGTCTCGGAGCTGTCAGTCACATGACCGGCAGCTCCGCTGACCACCGATAATTGAGCCCAGATGACCCCTGTTGTGAGGGTATGAGAGAGGAGTCCCCGCTGAACAGATCTGCCAGTTTCAGGTAAAAAGACCATCAGGTCATTCAGGCGCCTCCCAGTCTCCGCTGACTGCCGATAATTTAGCCCAGCATGTAGTATGGTATGTACAGCGCTGTGCATCAGCACTGCCTTCCTGTAACTGAATGTGGGACTTTATTGTAAATTCTGCTCCTCTAGACCTGATGTGAGATCTCTCACTAAAATCACAACCGGACAAGCCTTCTGCTTCAGCAACTTATTGCAATACATCTTTATTTACATTTTGGGCCCCAAAATTGAGGTGCGTCTTATACATGGGTGCGTCCTATACATGGGGAAATACGGTATGTTTTATTAGTGAAGTGTAAGAAATATGTAAACAGACAGTTCAGATAGGCCAATATTTGCCCTTCCCACACATGTAAGTATGTATAATACTCTCATTGATGCAGATTTGGTTGCCAAAAACATGTCTTGAAAACGCAATTGAAAGTTCACATTCTGAGAAATTAAGAGGACAGATTTTGGCCCTAGCAAAAAATACATGTAGTGATGGAGATATAATGCTTGGCTGACAATGTATGCAAAGTGATGGAGTTAAGAGAACGGTTTAGGCTGATTAATTATTTTTTAAATTGAATGGGAGAAAGCAAATGCAATGGTGGCAAAATTCCAAAGTCCTTCATTAAGACAGCTCGTTGAAGAGCAGAGAAAGGCTGGAAAATTTTAGACCGGGGTGGGGATATAACTTGACTCAGCAGCCTACTGGGAACATTTTAAAGGAAAAAGAATGCAGGTGGCCCAGCCCAAGGTAGCCCAGTATGGGACCAACCAACCTGACCCAGCTGCAGGCTTTGGCCAAAATTGGTGACAATTGGAACAGGTGTGAAGGAATCATTATAAAATAGACTGGTAATGAATGTTCATGCTATAAATACTAATATTGGAGCAAAAACAGCTCAAAATGACATTATGTTACCTATTTTTCACAATTTTTAATTAAAGCTACATCCAAAACCAAAACACATTCTAATGTTGGTTTTGTTGCTACCAATAAACATTGTCCAATGAGATTATTAGATTTAATAGCAAAACATAGCAGGACTTACAGCAAGCCATGATGAATCAATAAACAGGAAAGTAGAAAACCAAATACATTACGATACACAAGCGCATCCTGAGCCCAGGGCCATGTTCATCCTTGTAGTCAGGAAGAGAGAGATCTCACACTGGCCCAGAACTTGCTTATATGCAGTTTCAGTAAACAACAAAACAGTGATGATGTCACAATGTACACAATGATAAACCAAGGTCTTTCTTCATTGGTCCAGGGGTCAGGTCAGTCCAGTACAATGCAAATCATAGGTCAGTTCAAAGGATTCCTCCGATAAAGTGGGGGCAAGCTCACTCCAAGAGCTGAGCACACAATATCATTTTGAGCATTAATCCTTTATCTTCCATAACTAGTGATCGCAACAATATTAGCGGATTCCTGATGGTAATGTGCAGATCAAAACGACACTAAACATGATACATTTCCTATATCCAGAGCCTTAGATACCTTTAATGTAGTTTTATCTGTGTATAAATAATCTGTAATAAAATCTGTATTATTTACAATTGTTATTGCGAATGTAAATGGGTGTTGTTAATCTGTGCAATTGCGTCATTACACGTGGCGCACTAACCTCAATCGCACGGTAAAACAATATCGATTTAGCTTCCTTTATCCAATTATTTGACTTCCACAACATGGATCAGCGGACAATTCTCTACTTTATACCCTTATCTGTTCTTAATACATATGGTATGTTCGTTTTACTGATTTTATGACAGTTGAATTTAGTGTTCCATTCTGCCTCGAGGTGAGATCCAGATCAGTTTCTATAAGTGTCATAATGTTTTTTATTTAGCTCTCCATAGTATTTGTTGTACTATTTTGTATAGTTATATCAAGGTCTTTATGGTCCTACACTTTGTTTTTATTCATAGTTATTCTTGTACTGTTCAGTATGTTTTCTGCTGGAATAGTCCAGCAGGAAAAAACCTTTATCCCCCTACAGTTTTCAATATTCGGTTCTAGTGGAGAATGCGATTAGAACCATATATTATCTGTGTCTTGGCCAATCATTTCAGTCTAAGTTTGTTATCTCAATGCAGTGCAAAGACATATACAAATCTTCTTTAAATATAAGTTATACAGTATGTAAGCATGACTTCCCATAAGAGCATACCCACTTGGATACATGTAAAACATAATAAATGTTTAGCAGTACTTAGTTTAACAATTCTTCGGGAACCCGATCAAATGACTGGCCTTTGTAACAAATTATTGTTGATAGTATTTTACTTATCTGAAACTTAAATCCTATAATATAAACCTAAATTTATGTATTGATGAAGGTCTGATATAAACATGAAAGGTATATTGTAAGATAAATGCTATATGTTGCCTAGCAACCAATAAACAATGGAAAAGACGAGTGCTTTCACACCATATATCCACATTACAAAGGTCTTCAAAGGAGTAGTACAGGCCTTAAATCTCCTCAAACTTACTTGATGAGTCCAATATAGCATACAAACTCTGACAGAGTTTGATATGAAATACAAAATTCTTCAAACAACGTATTGCCTAGCAAAAAATAGACATTAGTGAGTAAGAGTGTTTTTACTTAATAGAAATACATTAAAAATAAATATCTAAGGTGTGATGTGAGGTTTTCAAGTCCATCACCGTGACTGATATAAATGTAAAATAGAGTATATATGTGAAATTATGTGTGAATAAACACTAACATGTACCCCAATTGTACTGAAGTAAAATTTGCCCTGGTTTGAAATAATAAACTCACAAAATATACATTTTAAGATAGTGATAAAATATGAATAATGCTTCATGTACACACACTACAAATCAATACTCAGTGTACAGTATAGGCTTTAAAAGCTCCCTAGCTACTTAATGTTAATAAGAGTCCAGTATAATATATAATATTTCTTTAGGATTTCTTTAGGATGTTTTTGTGAATCTTTATGTACACTGGATGCCAGGCAACATGTGGGAACAGATTATCTAAATAAATGTTACATAATATACTGGACTCTTATTAACACTAAGTAGCTGGGGAGCTTGGGGGTCTCCCGGATATTCAGAGAAAGTGAGCAAGTATGGAACAAATGTAGGGAGTTCAGTAACACATCTAGATTTAAAGAGTGTGTACTCAGACATAAGTAAGGTCACACACATTGCAGATCTTCAGAATAGCAGGGTGAATACATGAGCAGGTAATCATATAGAAACATGTGTCGGGTCACAGTATCAGAAATGAAAAACAAGCAATAACAGCAGGTAACTTGGATACATGTGACAACCTAGCTGGTTTATATAGGTGAGGATAATAACCACAATGGCTCTCCAAGCCTTCACCTGTGGCCCTCAGCTCCTTCTTGCTTTATGAATAGTCGGTCCTTTTCTCAGCTTTATGCCCTACCAAACTTTACCCACAGCCCCTGCTGTTATCAAATAAGTGCTGGGCCAGTGGATGGAGCTCGGCAGCTCATAAAAAGAGAATAAGATTGAACTTGCTATTACCATCTCACTTTCTCTTTTGGTGGTCTTCACTGCCTCCTTGGTGACAGCAGCTGTCACTGTACATGGGGTACCTAAGTCCGGACTCTGTTTTTAGCAGTGAGCATAATACTAAATTAGACACCAGGCTACTCACAGCTACTCCAAATTTGCCATTAATAACAAGAGTGCCTGTCTAGCACGAAAGCAAAAGCCTTCTCCACAATTAGAAGAGGATGGCGGTTCAGCTTTATAACTGGGAAAGTGCAGTTATGCTTGACAGCAGCTGACTATTTTAAGGTTTCTACAGTGACTGGTTCTTGTTACTTGCCTTTACCTCCTGCTGTCTCTCCATTTTTACCCATGATGCACCACCGGTAGCTGCATGTCACAGTGCTGACAGCTCAAAGGAAAGAACCACTTCGTTGGGGTAGATATCAGAGACACACCACATCCAGCCAAGCCACCTAGTCCTGATTGGGATGGTAGTGAGGTACTAGCTCAAGTTAATGGATTGGAGAAGGTAGAATTGTCGGGGATCAAGCTGAGATTGAAAGATTGGGGAAGGTAAAATTGTGATGTACAGTCTATTTTTATAAATAAAATTATTAACAATGAACCATACATCACGCATCATTGTTAACTACCAAACTTGTGCTTCCTATCAGTAGGAGCAAAGTGCATGTCTGAAATCTAAATTTAAAGATACATTTAAGTATAAATAGGATGCATTTCTAATGGGTTATGTGTTATTTCCTGTATTGTATATGTACTGTTATGTGCGTATTGTCGCTAACCAATAACGATTGTCGAACCTCGATTTGTGTTTCCAAAGCACAAAGATTTATTCGCAATAAGTAGAATAATATGCTCAAGTGAAGTAATAGTAAATACAGCCGTTACTTATCGCAGGCGCTCTGGATCCAGTGCAGTCATTCAATCCTGAAGTCTGGGGACAAGATGTCTGCACTCTGGATCACAGGCTGCTGCTTATATACACAATCGCATACAGTAATACAATGAAGATGGAATAGCTTGCATCTATTGGTCCAGGTCTCAGGAAGGTCCAAGGGGTCGTCATCATTGGCCAGTTCATACAAAGGAATCCAAAGGAGGGGGTCATATCAGCAGGGGGTATGCTCTGCTCTTCCCGTCAAGATTCCTTAGTCTTAAGTAGTTCATAATTCCCTATCATTCATAACTTGCGTATGCACTCTGCGATTCCCTCGCAGAGTGAACCAAACAGTGGGATATGTGACAAGGTTCATTATGATACCACTCATGATGTTATTCCTTCAACCCATTCCGTGTATTTCACTAATATGCATGTAACTCTGATATAACATATAAATAAAACTATATTTCGACATAACTGACTATGTGTTGCAACTACCATTAATGTGTACTATTTTATAAGTATGCGTGTTTGTGCGAATGTGTGGTAAAAGACCGATTACTGTTGCTGCCACGTGTAGTGGATGCGCACGCCCTTTCACGCCGTAGCGTGCCCTTGTACGCCGTAGCGTACCATACGCATCTTTTCAGACAAAGACAACCAAGTTTGCTGGACTTTAATTGAAATGACTTTATCCAATTTGCTGACTTCGACAGTACATATGACCACGCCTGATCACCTTACCCAAGCCCAAGGGGATGCAAGTGGAAAGTTCATTTTACTCTAAATAAAGAATGCAAGTTTTGGTGCAAATGCATTTTTACGTCAAGCAAATCGACTTATGTCCAACTCTTAATAAGGCTCAAAGGGGGGAATTCAGTTGGCCGCAATGTTCTGAGGAATTGCACTAAAAATTACGGTAAAAAATTACGCTCTATGGTGTGTGAGTAAAAATTAGTGGTATTTCTGTTAAAAATATCTGCGTTTTCGCAGCTGTTCCGGAGGGACCACACATAGATTTTTTTAGAATTGAATTCCCCCCTCAGTTTCCACCTGTTTTTAATTTCCCAGGTTTTAGATTGAGATTTGTCCCTTAAAATGTTTATACAAGGAAATGTACCTGTTTTTCAATACTGACCAACTGCACAAAAAATATGCCTCTTAGATTGAATTCCAGCCACCTACATTTATTTTTTGGTCTTTATTAATTGGTATTCATGTAAAACACAAAATTGTATGATAAAATCAAAATGAGAAATGATATACAACCTCAGCAGTAAAGTGTCCCCATCAACTATTGTAAAATGTTGGAAACTATGCATAATATACACTAGAACAGGCGTCAGCAACGTTTGGCACAAATTGGTCCAAAGTCACTTTGGAGGGAGAAAACCTAAGGATACAATTAAAGGCTCCTACCGATATGGGGGCTGTAAAGCGTGTAACCATATTGAAAAAACCATTAGTGTTGTGGATAGATATGGAATAGTACACTTTATTGATGGATACATAAATTGTAACACATCTGGTATGGTTTATGTACTGAGATGCCCATGTCCAAAAACCTATGCGGGCAAGACGAAGAGGAAATTCAAATTGAGGGTATTGGAGCATGTGGGATCTATTAGGAATGCTAGGAAGACAAGGAACGTTTCAAACAATTACCCCCGGTGGCCAAACACTTTCTCCAGAAACATAATTGCAATGTGGAAAGACTTAAATGTTATGGTATGGAGAAAGTTTCTCTGGGAATTAGAGGAGGGGACATCGATCGATCTTTGCTGGAATGCGAGAGTAGGTGGATCTTCTTACTCAACTCACTCTCCCCAAAAGGGCTCAATGAACATAATAGCTATGTCAGTTTCCTACAAGATAATACACATTTTGGAAATAATCATTGAGGGGTTTGCTTACCTGTCCTCTTCGTCTAGTTTCACCATCTGAAGTATATCTATTTATCGTTTGATAAACATGACAATAATATTACGTACGAGGTGAGAGAAACACATTGTGTATTCTCTGTTTTTCCTAGTCATTTTAGAGTCGCCTCTTTCTCCTTTCCATAATACCTATGAGGTGTATCAGGGACCCCCCCCCCCCCCTCTATATATATTCCTTTGGTTTCACAATCAGAGAAAAATATATATTTTTTCGACAACCTCTGGGGTAAAGATAAGATGGGGGTATGAGAATTTCATTCTCAAATTAGGATATGGGTTTTGTTATATGATTGCCCATTACATTAAGGATGGATTCAATTTATCTGTGTCACGATTTTGCTTCCTACTCTCTTACCTGTCTTCCAAGCATATATCTGTTTATAGATACACCTTTTGACTTGGAAGCATTAAAATAATATAAGGACGATGTATTAGAGTTTATTTGTGTCATGTTTCTTTATTTCTCACTCACTTACCTGGGCTATTAAGGATTTTTTTTGAATACATCGGCTTACAGATATATCTATGATATAGAACAAGGATAATAATATAAGAACGATGTATCAAGACTTTTTGCCATCTTTATTATAGCTATTTACATGGGAGAAGTTTGTGATTTGTTTAGAGAGCCATCAATCATTTTTTGGATTACTGATTGGTTGGACTTCCTTTATTAGTATTATTATTATTATTATTATTATTATTAATTTTTATTTATAGGGCGCCACAAAGTATCCGTAACGCCGTACAAGGACAAACAATGGCACAGTACAAGGTGAAAGAGCACAGTACAAGTAACAGTAAGCACTATAACTCTGGGGGCTCAGGCACAGCATGAAAGAGAGGGAGGGAGGGGAAAAGTGAGTACAGGCAGGTAACTATGGCCCAAGAGGGTGGGCACGGATGACAGGTTGAGAGTCACTGAGGGGAGCGGAGAGAAGCGAGAGGAGACAGAGGGCAGAGGGACTGAGAGGAGGTGAGCTGAGTAGCTGGAGAGCGCAGTTAAAAGTGATGGAAACAGAAGGAAGGATAGCCCTGCTCAAAGGAGCGAAAAATCTAAAGGGAGGGGAAGACAGACAGACACATGGATGAGACGGAGAGACGGGAGGAAGGGGGAGAAGGGAAGAAGGGATGAGAAGAGAGGTAGCCGACCGGTTACTCTGGTTACTCCCTTTGAGAAAGCTCAATTGCGAAACGTATGTTAGGGGAAGTGACGTCAGTAGTGACGTCACTAGTACCCGACGGCGGCATCCGACTCGGCGTTCCTTGCCGGGGACGGTGTTTGGAACTATCAGATATGCGCTGAAGGTATCCGATTGTCATTTTTTTATGTGGAGATTGCTTTTTCATGGAGGATTTATCTGCTTATAGGGATGGGCTAGTGATACATACATATGAATAATTATCTACGGAGGGATTATGACCTCCTCTATGCCCACGTATACACTAAAATAAGAATAAGGGAGATGTATTAACATCTAGATACGCAATGGAGGAACTATAATTACCTTCACACCGACAAGATATTGAAAATTGGTGTTTGGTAACTGCATATATCATAGAGATTTTTTGTATCTCTTGTGTGAACAGTTTATTTGGGGTATTGAACCCAGGAAATTTAATGTAGAATCAGGTTTCCTATACTAGACACTGGTGCTTATTGAGGCAATAAAAAGATTAGCCTTTAAGAAACTAATTAATAATGAGTACACTCTCAATATACGAGTGATCATCTACCACTGTATACACATATTTGGTGAATGGAGGATATTAATTAAAAAAATGTAAGAAGTCTTATAGTGGGATTCTGACAATCATATTGGATTCTGATGTGTATTGTGGAATCTAACATACCAACCTCCTATGGTTAAATATTGACCAGCATACTCCCTCACACAATATAGAAAATCTATCATAAAGGATTACCATATCAGAATTGTATAAATGTCCTTGTGAATTAGTCATCTGTGGTTTGAGGATTATTTATTTGGAAGGGAATTGTATGACAATATGTGATAAAACTATACCCCTTAAGATAGTTCCTCTCTTTATGACCCCTAACTTCATGGAAGAATGATCTGCCTTAATATTATATGTATCACTATCATATGATACGTTTCATTGGGTACTTTTGTTTTAACTCACAACACACACAACCATTTTTTATATTTCGCTGCTTTTTTAAACAATTTAATAAAAGGTAGGTTTTATTTTACTTTTGTTAAGATTCAGGATATGGTTCCTTTACCAATTTACTATTCTCCAGGGACTGGAGTGCCTCTTTTGGTCTGTCTTTCTTTTTTGATGTATGATTAGTAACATATAAGGGTGCACCCTGCCTATTTGGTAATAATGGCATTAATCCATTATCAATAGAGCATTAGTCCTCCAGTTGTGTGCGACCACTCTCTCTTCTGTTTGTGCTCTCTCGGAATGTTCGGGAAACGCCCACATTTCTGGGAGACCTCCCTACGGGGAGAACAGGGCAACCTCCTGGTTCTAAACCCCGCAATAGATAAGTGGCAGGGGCGGGGCTTAATGACGCAAATATTGCATCATCTTATCTTAGTTTAGGGGGCGAGGCCAAACTGTTGCAATTTGTCAAGCCCCGCCCCCACTCACCCATCTCCCCCGGAATCTCCCTGAAGCCAACGAGGAAAAGTTGGCAAGTATGGACTAAAATACACCGTTAGTCCTACTTAGTCTCTAGACTACAAATTGTCAACCCAACCTGAGTAAACTATCTTCAAAAAAGAAAGAACAGAGAAGCCACTAATATTTTTAGTACCCATCTATTACTTTTGTAAAATTTGTATATGTTTTAATGGTGGAGGGACTCCGGAAATATATTTGGAATTCAATGTTCAATGACTGGCACCCAAAGACGTTGCCTACCCCTGCACTAGAACATGCAAACATAAATAGCATAGTTGTCAACATTGCAAAATATTATCCATGGACATTTTGTTCTTTTAGTAATGCATTGATGGAGATTACACACAGTATTCTCTCGGCAGACCTTGGACCACTATAATCCTTCATAACATTTATTGAATTTGATTTGTGTATTTTTCTCTGCATTTGTAATTGTCCTTTTCACTGAATGTCAACTTCTAAAACATTTCCGTTGACATTAAAATGTTTGTGGAAGCAGGACCAATCAGAAGCTGAAAAATTGGTTCTCCAGCTTTTTCCCCCCAAACCTTCTGCAGCATGGCACTGCCCTAGTTTCATGTCCAGAGTCTGAGACAAATCACAGGGCCACAGGAAAGAAAGCTGCATGTAGCAGCCTCCTGGGCTTGGGGAGGCGATTAGCAGGGGAGGGCTGGCAGATTTTAGCCAGGGAAACACTTGACTCAGTAGCCTATTTTAATGGAAAAAAAAATGCAGATGGCCCAGTGACCCAGCCCAAGGAGGCCCAGTGTGGGACCAGACCAGGGAGGCATATGCCCACCTCCCTCCAAGCCCAACCTGCCCCTGGAGATTAGCTCCGAGCAGTAGTGCAGCTTTTAGAATAGATAGAAGCAACAAACATGCCGAAAAATAAGAATTATATTGATCAATTGGTCACTACTTCCAAGAACAGGTACATTACAGTAAACAAAAATGTCCAAGGACAATCCATAAAATCCCAGGAAATTAGGGTCAGTTGCCAACTATAAAGTAATAGCTAAAAGATAAGCATTATGTGTTTACCTATAACAATGTTATAGAAAATTAACACAAATGAAAGATATTTAATTAGCGCATTTCAAACGTAACGTTTCCTGCCCTAGAAAAGTACGTAAGAACCGAACCAAGCCCACGCTTACGTTGTGCAGTTTCATAGCACCCACCAACATTACGCATGCGTCATGGGCAGCGGCGCTTTATCAACAGTGCGCAGGTGCGGTTTCTCTCGGTAGAGACCCCCGTCTGTGACGTCACTGCGCCGGAAGCCTCCCGTTCCGTGTCCCTCGGTGGCGTCGCTCCGCATACAAAGACAGGCCGCCACCATCTTTCGTACAGCCGGGCGGAGAGCTCGGGCCCCGGGAATGACACCGCTGTCTCCTCGGGCCTCCGCCGGGCGGAAATGAGGCCAAGATGTCGGTGTCTGGGCTGAAGGCCGAGCTGCGACTCCTCGAGTCTATCTTCGGGAAAGAGCACGAGAGGTTCCGGATCATCAGCTGGAGACTGGACGAGCTGCACTGTGTGTTCATCCAGAGCACTGGGGGGGCCTTGACCATCCATTGCAATATCACGGTATGTACATACACAATGGGCACTACTTGTCTGCACCAGCTGCACAACACTGTATCAGCTGGAGGACGGCACCGATCTCCCGCACCGTTACCGTCCTCGTATGCAAAATAAGCACACTGTACCTGGATAATAGGGCATGTACGCAATACATTATCATCTGGCGACTGGGCCTGTGTTATCCAGGGCACCGGAAGAGCTCTTACCACCCTTGCTATTATCTCGTGTGTACGCACACAATGATCAGCTTTATTGCCATTATAGTGTCAATTGGAGGCTAGTTCTCCTTCATGGTGTATTTACCTATAGGATTAGGGACCCCGTCCATTCACTACAAAGGCAAGATTTATAAATTATTCTTACAAATAATTTTATAATTAATTTATAACCCAGATCATGCTCAGCAGCTTGAGTCTATATATGTGCTGCAATAAGATAGTCTAGGTACGCAGCTAATTAAAAACAAAAATCTGGGTATTTTGTTTATTGTGCATGAAGTCAGCTGGGCCAAGTGCAGTTCTAGTAAAAGTTTTAGTGAAAGCCATGCCCAGTGCATTGTATGAGCTCAGTGTGTTTGAGGCTAAATCGGATTATTTAATAGCAGCACATTTCCTTTCTAATAAGACTTGAAGTATACAAAGTATGAATCGTTGCTGAGAAACTTATGGCTGCTTAGGTTTCCTGTTATAGGTGTATTACTGTGTATTTGTTACCTTTGAGCACACCTCTCCTGTCTGCAAATATCCTATAGTTGAACAGCACCTAATGTAGTGCTTTGTGATGTGTACATATACTCTGTATTGTGGTATGTTTATTTTTGTTTTTTATATTAGGGAAAACTTGCATGATTTTCTTGAAAGTAAAGTTTTTAAGCAGGGTTACATGTTTAGTTCATTCTATGAATTAATTTAATCTGCTAATATTGAACCAGCCCAGTTATGGTTTCAGTGACACCTCCATTTTTGCAGACCAAAACTTCTAGGTTTTTTTTTCTTTTCAAGCTATTATAATATTACAAACTGTATGTGTTCATGGGGTGCTAACATCAACTAATACACCCTCTGCCCAAGCAGAGGCCACAAATGATAGGTTCAGCACCAAGGAGATGGCTGTATGCAATTTATCAATCTCTAACTTTTGTCGAAATTAGACATTAAAATACAAAGAATTAGTAACACATTTCAAATGCATATTTTGTTGGCTTTTATTAAATATATGGACCTAGCACATTCATCCTGTTGCTTGGAAAAAAATATTCGGTCTCTGAAGAAAAGCCTTTTGTTTTGGGTTATTTGTTAAATACATGGCCTTATCCACAGGCCACATTCTTTTGTATGGCCACATGTTTGCATTGCCTGTGAGGTTCTATAGTATATGTATATGTGAATTACCATTAAGGTTGAAGATGTGTGTTGTACTTTTAATGTACCATTGCTGCAGAATTATTAGCTGCTCGTCGTATATGTATTCAGACACTTATCCGTAAAAGAATACTAAATAAGGAAGGAAAAAAATTCCCATTAGATATGACTGCAAAATGACATGCTCTCTGAAATGTGCCAATATGATGTGCAGTGTATATGCCAAAACCATAAAATTTGCATGCAAATGAAATGGGCTACCCAAAATAAAGTTGGTTTTAGTGAGTTACAATTCACACAGGTTAAAAAAAACCTCACAGAAAACTGCACTGTTGCAAAATTATTTTTGCTCCATAAGAATCCATTGATTTTATTTTTAACTTGTATGGCTTCCTTAAACTAAATGCATGGACTCCTGGTGAAAGCACAAATGTATGAGTATTTCCTTTCGGACTCTGGTTAGTTCCATATGCCGTAAAATTCAGTTCCATTAAGTTTACATAGTATTTTTCCTAACTGGAGTGAGTTTTTTTGTTCTTGATTATTTTAATATAGTCTGTGTTAATGTGTTTGGGTGACTTTATATATTGATCAATATATAACAAGAAGTTTAGTTGTGTTTTTTTGTTTTTATTAACCCTTTAAGCATAGTAATCTAAGCACGTGGTAAGCACAATGCTGTTTTTGCATATCTTAAGGCATAATGTACTTTAACTAGGCTCAATAACATCCTTTCTTGTACAATTGTGTTAACCACCATCTAATTAAGTGGTAATTTATTAACTAACTTGCAGTGAACAAATACTGTGTTCTATTCAGATATTACTGGACCTGAAATGATGTAAATAACATACATAAAGAATAATGAAAGCAAGGGCTGCCACACAGGCGTTCCTCATGCCTTCTATGAGCAAATAACATTCCAGTATGGTCAGCGTCATGTATAAAAATGCCCCAATGCCCTGTTTTCCTATAATCATGGCCAGCGTGGCTGCAAGAAAAGACCTCTAACTTTGAAAGAGAGGTGATTGTTGCGGCGTGTTTGGCAAGAGATTTAAGAAGTCTCAACTTGCTTGCTAATTTATTTATTTTTTTTAAATCAGGTAAAACTTTATTGCATTTTTTTTATCTTTTCTTTACATTCTAAACACTACAACAAAAATGAAAGTCCATAACAATAGGCTGAAGCACTTGCTTGCTATTTAACGGGCAACACTGTTGTCTAAGGTAATGTCAGCATGGACCTTAAAGGAAAAACTTAATCCACAAAGCACAACAGTGGGTGCAAGTTACTGCTACAGGATGGTCATAACGTGCATGAATTTGAAGTGCAAGACCAAACAGATGAGCAACTGCAGATCAATTCACTTCAATTTTCAACCTGTGGCATGAGCAGCCTGTTTCATAAAAAAAAAACTGTCCAATAACTCCACAGAGCAGGATATCATAGTCTGGTTGCAGTGCATAAATCGCTCCTCACACTTGGCACCGTATGTTTGGAAGTTCAGTGGTCCAAAGGAACAGGCGATGAATTGCCAAACACTGGAAGGAAGTGATATGGTCAGATGATTCAGCGTGTTGTCTGCAAAGTTTTCATGTGTGATGCCAACCTAATGAACTCTACAACCCTGAGTACTTGTTTCCAACAGTGAAGGGCTCTGGGTTGCTCTTCCCAGGCATAGTTTGGGTGCCGTCTTTCCCTTTGATTTTAAGGTCAATGCTAATTCCTATATAATAGTAGTGATCTTCGCCCCATGTTACAAAACAATTCTTTACTAGAGGGGTGCCTTTCATGGGGAACATGCCCTCATCCACCAATCACTTGTGATTGTCCAGTGTGTTGTGATTGACACTGATGCTATCCATATCCAAGTTGTCAATTGAAGCGATATGTTACAGTTTTAGCATTTGGATCCAAATGAGCACTAGTGCAATTTGATAACATTCAAATATTATGTTTTTGGTTACACCTTAAAATTTATAGTTTTGAAATGATCTCTTCCCTATGGAGTCATTTATCTGGCTAATGCCCAGATTTTCTTTAGAAGAGTGGATACTTTCGAAACAAACAATGGGAGTACAGGGATAGTTTGCCTCCATTCTGGTCCCTCCACTCTTTATATAAGAATACTTAATTCGGTAACACTTTTTAAAAGTTTCTTAAAAGATAATGCCACCTTCTTTTGTGTGGAGAACCTTAAAAATCAATTGTCAACACGCTTGTTCTGTTACCTGGACTGTGTGGATTCCTCCTATGTGACCCATATACTGTCTGGCCTAGGTCTTTTATGAATTCTAGCCCCAGCAAAGAATGTAAAGTAGACTGCAGAGGTTCAGTATGTCTGTCGCAGTAGTAATACTGCTTCAGGCTTCTGGCCACACATCATGGTCCAAGCACAGGAAATATTGACACTGGCCATTTGAGCTTTGACTGTAATAAGCAACTTTGCTGCAAGTTATGCTTCACAGTGGAATATCCATTTCCCAAGGTCTGATGTTCTGGTGATGGATTCAATTTTCCTCTGCAGTTCAGCAGCATTCTTCATTGTTTGTAAACTCATTTGCAGATTGATTTTAATTTATAAAGGCGCTGGGACTGTCATTATACTCCGATGTGGTTGCAGTATATTAATATGTTATAGGCCGACTGAAACCCAAAATTTGTGGAATTCTACATTTAACCGTTTTGAAAAAGTATGGTCTACTTCTGACTAACTCTCCGCTAACTAGTCTGCATAGATATGTAGTCCCCTAGAATACTATATAACAGGTGGCCATAATTTGCAGCTATGCCCACTACATCAGTCTGGTTTGAATGCACAGTTACATGCAGTTATAGTCTAAAAATTAAAAGTAGTCAATAAAGGTAAACCACTCCTTAAAAAATACACGCATATTGGTGGACCTGACTATATTTGTGAAGAGTTCATATTCATGACTTATGAAGGAGAGAACAAATAATTTACTGTCGGGCACATGCTCATTTTTCTCTTGAGAAATGGCCTGTGATGACATCAAGCTGTAGCTTTCCGTAGGTCAGCTTTGAATGATCATGACCTCTGAATCACTGGAACATCTGTCTTTACAAATAGCTAATTTTAAGTAATGCTTAAGGGAATGTATTACACACAGAGAGGGGGTATGGTTTTATAGTGTGTGCATGTTTTTTTTTTTCAATGGTATATGAATTATTAAAATTAAATTGCAATAAGGCTTGCTGTACTCTTGGTGTTCTTTTTCAAAATTGCATGCCAGGTCTATTTAATGTGTACAGAAATCTGAACTGTCTCTTCCTCTAGGAATCCTACCCTTCTTCTGCACCAATATGGTTTGTGGAATCAGATGACCCAAATCTGACATCCGTTTTGGAACGCTTAGAAGAAATTAAAAAAAGCAACACTCTGGTGAGTTAAATTTAGTGGCTGTCAGGTGTTAAGACTTGATACGTTACTAATCATTGTGATTGTTCACTCTTTATTTACAACTGGCTTAACAATTGTATTATCTCCTAGAAGTACCCACGAGAGTCTTGGAATGCTGAATGGATGCTGTGTGCTCTGCATGTTCTCTTTTCCCTACTTTAAAGCCTCTGTCTGATCCCAATTGCTACTGTGATTAGGTAGAAGTAACATGATTATGTTTTATTAATGTACTTCATTATTATTGGAGCTCATTCAGATGATTTTTTTCTTTTCTTCACTTTATTTTTAATCCATGATCACCAGTGAGTATGGATTGTAAAAATAAGTGACTTTGATGTTTAATAGGTCTGCTATAACGCTTATCAGGCCAAAATTTGAGAAATTAATGTCCTTTGCATGTGTTTTGGTCTGGCAGTTTGCATTTCATTGTTGCTCTTCTTATTCAATCCAGCATGCAGTTTGAGAATGCATGGAAGGCACTTTCCCAAACAGTTCCTTTTGAGACAGTTAATAGTTTGATATCCATTTCTGTTTTTATGAAGACATACTAGTTATAGCAGGAATTCTTTGTTTAAGGACACTTTTAAGTACTAGGATGAACATGTCACAAAAACATGTTTGCTTACATATTTTTCATTATCACAATATTTTAACGCTTGTATTGCAAAAAATTAGAATTTTCAAATTGTGCTTGTTTCAATTTCTAAATATCAGATTACCGGTAAGGTACAGATAAAGGAGCTTGTAGCTGCTTTTGTCTTGATCAAAATATAGGTGATATCTTGGACAACTTATCTAAAAAATTGTTAAATGTTAAAATAAACTTTGCACAGTTGGCTCTAAGTGTTAGCACATATGTGACATATCCCCTCCACTGATCTCTATGTAATGGCTTGTGCTCCCCATATCTCTGCTTGGCAACTGAGCAGAAAGCTATATTACATCCATGAGCCCATGAGCATGGAAGAGTGATCTGAAGTTTACGTTGAGATTTATTTTTTTCTACAATGTATTAATGGTAATTTTTGTTTTCTGTAGCTCCTGCAGCAGCTGAAGCGTCTGATTTGTGACCTGTGCAGATTGTATAATCTCCCACAGCATCCTGACGTTGAAATGCTGGATCAGCCTCTGCCTACAGGACAGGTAGTCAATATTTTTGCCTAGTGACATCTTTTCGAAGGCCAGATATTGGTGTAAAGATACACTGCTAAAATAAAAAACCTAATTCAGCTAAGCATTTACCTCCACTGCAAGTGCTAGAAGGATTTTGAAAATGTGTGATGCTTGCAAAGACACAGCTGATGAATTAAACTTTTATTTTAAAACCGTTCATATAAAATGGCTATTGTTTAAGCACCTGAAGGTTTTTTTTTTTAAACACTGAAATTTCTTATGTTTAATGATACTTTTCCAAAGTTTAGGATTGATCTATTTCCAGTAGATAAAGTAGTATCTAAATGAGTGGACAAATCATATTAACTAGTGAGACATCTAGTGGCTGCCCAGCATATTGCAATAGTAATGGGAAAGGCTTATCATTATTGTCTTTAATTTATAAGGCGCCACAAAGGTTCGCAGCGCCGTACATGACATATACAGAAAGGTGACCCATGATACATAAAGAACAAAATATGAAGAACAAAAATATATAAATATACAGACACAGGTAACATGGTAATGCTAATCAAATTATTTCTGGGAAAATGAGTGAAAGTGATAGTAGTAGAAATCAGCGATAAGTAGGCCGAAGCTTAAGAAAACAGAGCTAGGGAAGCAGGCCAAGAGGTACAGAGGGTGATGGAATAGTAGAAGGAGCACACAAGGAAAGAGAGCCCTGCTCCTGAGAGCTTCATCATTTATACAGCGCCACTGATTCTGCAGTGCTGCACAGATAACTCGTATCGGTCCTTACTCCATTGGAGCTGACAGTCTAAATTCCCTAACACACACACACACACACACACACACACACACGGGTCAATTTGGTAGTTGCCTACTAGTAAGTTTTTGGAGTTTTGGAGGAAACCCAAGCTCTGCATGGTTTTGTTCATGCTCTGCCTAGAAGTCTTGAGAGCAGAGCGGGTTCCTCTGACCCCCTAATTTTTAACGTTATCCTATATAGTGGCTTGTTTACCTTTTTGTTTCCATAACCATTGCTCATTTATGCAGAATGGCACAACAGAGGAAGTTACATCTGAAGAGGAGGAGGAGGAAGACATGGGTGAGGTAAGTGAAAATAGTGTGACTAGTGACCTTCGATTAGTATGAGCTACTCCATTCCACTCTGTTAAATGTAGGGCTTAATGTATTCTCTGAAAAAGAGTAGATATCTTGGCTGAAGTGCAGTGGGTGAAAGGGAGTTGAACAATGTGACCAACCTGTAAATATTTCAGAGATGCTTAAATGCATTCTCTAGAACTACATGGCGCATTTAATGTTGGGCCCTTTCACGCAGGTTGATCATTACTATAACAGTGTGGCAATGCACCTACACTGTCGGCTAAGCTGTGGAACTTCAGAAAACCATTTTGTCTTCTGGTCATGTGAATGCTCCCTAAGAAGAGTGAAACCCGGATACCTGCTAGGCAGCCCTAACAGAACTGTCAATAGAGTGTAGTAGTTGGCTTGTCAGTTACTGTTTGTCACAGGATGGTCATTACCTCTTATGTTTTGGTGTGAGATTACAGTAATTGTTAAAAAGAATAATACAAATGTTTATTATGAAAGATAAATATACAATAAATGGGTAATTGGCTGTGGAAAGCAATTTGACTGAGAAATGTCTTGATCTGAGGATCTCCATAGCTATATATCACTCAGGATAATTCACTAGACACAGCTTTCTTCATGTTCTAGTCGAAGCTAAAGCTTTTTGGGTTTTGGCTGTCTAATAAAACTCTGAATCAAACCTCCTTTTTCCCCCTGAATCTAGTTAAAACCAGTTATTTGCTGGACATTTAGAAATGTCTTTGCACTAACATGGATCATTGTATGTATTTTATCTACAAAATAGGGTGGACTGGCATGAGTCAACCTTGTGAACCATTTCCATCACGCTATTCAATACAGTTAAATCTGAACTTTAGTGTTAGCAAAAGGGGAAACCTACTGTAGTCTAACTGTTTATGTAATTAAAAGTGGTTTAAAAATGTATGTGGAGGAGATATATACTAGAAAAGTGGCTTGGACCTTGAATACATGTTTGCATACTTGGTGGGGGTATTCAATTGTTAGCGAGATGCGTTAAAATTTCGCGCTCGGGGAAAAAAAACGCTAGTTTTTTTTCTGTTCGAGCACGCGTTTAAAAAAAAAACAAAAAACCCTCAATTCAATTGTTTTTTTGCATGCACCCCCTCGCGCTCTATTGGTCCTAGCGAGTTTGAAATGAGGAGTGGTTAAGGCACTCATTTTACTATAAAAAAAATAAAAGTAAATTAATGCAATCAAGAAGGGCCCCAGCACTGCACAAGAGAATGGGCCCCTACACTGCAATGAAGAAGGGCCCCAGCACTGCAAGCAACAATGGCCCCCCCCTGTACAGCAGAATTAAAGATTTTACAAGGAGGTAAAATTTTTTGAAATTTACAAACATTTCTTGAACACTGGCCAAGCATGGACATTTGTAAGGTACAAATATTTGTGGGACAGGGGGCAAGCCGGACCTTTCTTCGAAGGTACAAATATTTGTTGGGACTTTGCGTAAATGAGTGTGTGTAAGTAAAGCATCATAAAACTGAGGATTTCGTCCATGGTGAGTATTTTTTTATTTTTTATTTTTTATTAAAATCTATGGTGTACATGAGGGTGTTTACTGTATTTCTTGGGGTTTTATTATTTTTAATAAAGATTTGTGGTTGGAATGAGGGTGTTGTGCTTTTATTTAACATTTTGCTTTGTGGAACTACAGATCACAGCCAGCCGTGGGTGTAAGAGGATGTTGGCACTTGTGGTTCTACTACAAGTGCAAACATGCCCTGGGTGCTATGGGTACGCTGGTGCTTGTAGTTAGACAAGTAGCAGCATGCCCACACTATTTAGGACAACATGGCTGGCTGGGACATGTAGTTCCACAAATCAATTTATTTATTTTTTATTTTATTTCTTATCCAAAATCCCCATTTATTACCCTACTACCCATAGCCCAGGGATAGTAGGAAGAGCCCTAGTGCTATCGGCACTGGCCTGGGTGTCCCTAAGGGGGTGGTCCGCTTACATTTTTCAGTGCGTTTCACCCCCCCCCCTGCTATAGTGCCTTTCACCCCGGCTGGTTTGCCTAGTGCTGGTTCAATTAAATTAGGGGGAACCCTACATCAAATTTTTCACACATCAATAGCCTGCCAGCACTAGGGCGAAGACTAAATAGAGTGGGGAGCAAACGATTTTGCTTTTAAAAAAACCCCCCCCAAAAAAAATGATACTTTTTGGCACAACCACCCCCTTAAAAACAAAAAATTAATATAAAGTTTAAATACATACACCACTATGGTTTTTTTCTAAAGGGGGAAATTTCTAATAATTATTATACACTTTTTTAAGTACTTTTTTTAGGTTACTTTTATGAACTTTTACACCTATTTTTTCAGTTTAATGTATATTTTTCTTAACTTAATAAAAAAAAAATTTCTTTGAGCAGACCATGGAGGTGCGAGATAAAACAGCATATTTGCCTTTTTCACACTCGGCGTTAAAAAACAATTGATAGCTTTTTCCGCTAAGGGTTCGCAGCCAGCCTATACTTTAATATTGACAAACGCTTGGAGCGCGATAACACCGTTTCGGTAAAAAAAAAAAATTAGAATTGCGTGAAGTTTTCGCGCTCGAAAATAAGGTAAAATAGCAAAAAAATTACTTTGCACGCTCGAACTTCCAAACTCGCTAACAATTGAATACCCCTATTGGTGTCCTTGTATCAACTGATGGCTAGCTGGTTCAATTCCTAATGGTACACTGAATAAGAAACATTTAATGACATTTTTTTTTTAATAATGATTAAGGATATCGAAGATCTGGATCACTATGACATGAAGGAAGAGGAGCCAGTTGATGGCAAGAAATCTGAGGATGAAGGCATTGAAAAAGAAAACCTTGCCATCTTAGAGAAGATCCGTAAGAATCAGAGGCAGGACCACCTTAATGTAAGTGACAGAGCATTGTGATATTTTCATGGTGAGAATCTGTATACAGCGTCTATAAGAGGCTTTCTGCGTGAACCTGTAAGTATACAAATATAATTTTAGGCGCTATTGGAGACCTTGAGTTTGTTTTAATTATTAGAACTTGTTTGTTGCAAGTAAAGTTGTAACTGGAAATTTAAGCATTACAATGTTGGTATATCAGTTGAAGTTCAGTGTCCTAGTCATCAATTTTAGTTGTTAACAAGGGTCCGTGTATTCATCCTTTTATGTCCTGCTGGTCAGGGCTAGTGCAAGCAGTAGCCAGTTGGAACATTATCATAACTACAGAAGTGTACTTCAACTGCCAATTCCTGGCTGTCCTTGTGTAGGAAGGTGTGATGTGAGCAAAGGTAGGCAACATGTAGCCTGTTGGTGCATCTCTACATTAACAGCAGAATGGTAGTGAGGCTCTTGTCAGATGGGTGCAGAAACACCATGGTATCCAATGTACCTCAATCTGAAACAAAATGTGGCGTTTTTCTTTGCCCTACCAAAATGGTAATTTATCCTACTCATGTGGTGATAAAATCTTCAAGCCTTTCTGAATTCATCTAATGCACAACAGTTTCTCTGTAAGGGAGGTGGGTTTGTTGCTAATAAAAATGTATAACTCTTATTTCTTTTCTTCTGTTAGGGTGCAGTTTCTGGATCTGTACAAGCTTCTGATCGTCTTATGAAAGAGCTCAGGGATATATACAGGTCACAGAGTTATAAAACAGGTTTGTTAATCCAGTTTTGTTAAAAACATGTAAAAATGTAGAATTTCCAAAAAATATAAGCCATATAAATAAAAAAACTTTCACAAATCCTGAAGAGCTGTGCTTTGCATCTTTACAATGGAGAAACATTACAGAAATATAGAATGACAAAATTGAAGCCATAAAATATAGTTTTCCTATCTATTCTGGCCTCAATGTTGTAATTTTATATTTCTGGAATGTTTCTCAATTGTAAAGATGCAAAATACAGCTCTTCATGATTTGTAGAAAGTTGTTAACTCTTGTGTCCCCCGACCACATTCTCTGTGCGCATAAACGTAATTGCTCACAAATTAGTACGTCTATGTGCCAGAAACCGCCACCAATCCAGATTGACATCTGATCAGGAAATCTCACTTTTAGGACTGGCAGATAATGACATCTGATTACCCTGGGAAGTGTGCACATTCATTGTCATCCAGCCACATAAATTGTGCCCCATAGAATTCAGTCTTTTGAGCAAGAGTGTGAACAGCTACATCTTAGTTTTTTACGTAGATCCGAATGTTAAGTAGTTGGATCTGCTAGAGTATCTACCTTTTAGGATTGGTAGACCTAAAGATTACTTAACAGTTGATTACTTTGTTCAACCGATAATTGCTTATAGAGCTGCTTGATATGGTGGTAATCTTCTGTACACCCTTGAATAACCGTCCATTCTATTTCTTTGTAGGAATTTATTCAGTGGAGCTTGTAAATGACAGTCTGTATGAGTGGCACGTTAAGCTGCTAAAGTAAGATCATTTCACCGTTTACTAAATGCACCTTGGGCTCTAGTTTATTTTGGGGGTAACATAAGGTTTGTGGTTAATTTGCTTGTTTAGAGATGTACATTAGGCCTATGATATGATGTATATACTAATACTACAAGCCGTAAGCGTCGTTTCCGACAAACCGCAGATTCTTGACTTGTCATTTTTTAAAATGGCAATTTAATTAAAGACCAAGGCCATTGGGATTCAAATTGAATAAAATTGCAGTTTTAAGAAAATTACGGTAAACCACAGTGAATCGTCAGTTTGTCAGTGTTGCTACTTAGTAAATATACACACTAGACTATAAACAGCCTTGGAAAAAGTACTATTACTTTAGACTGAGATGTTTTACAAAATTGCCAGTGGAAGCCCAGTTCTTTCCACAATGCCACTCTGTATGTGTTTTATAGGCAAATGTGGGATATGAATGATGTCTCGCATATCCTCAGTGCTAGTCAGGCAAAGTACTTAATTATTTTTATTCAGTATGTAGTTGTCTAAACATGTGTTTCTAGAAGACAAGAAACTAGATGTCTACAATCTGACATAGGATGAGGAATATTGCTGCGGTTTCATGGAACTTGGACAATTTAGCATAAGATTTTCTTTTCTCCCCCCACTCTCCTAGGGTTGATCCAGACAGCCCGTTGCATAGTGACCTTCTTGTCTTAAAAGAAAAGGAGGCCATAGACTGCATTTTACTGAATTTTTCCTTTAAGGTAAAGCATGTGTAGATGTCAGGTGGGTGTATTGTTCTTGTAACATTTTTGTGTGTTCATTGTCCTACAGATATACAGAAGATTTAATACTATGTTACAATCGTCAAAATTGGACGCATCCACATATATAAGCTGTGGTGTTTTTCCATTAACAAAGACTTTATTTTGTTAAGATGAAGCTGCCAGTTGTTTTTCGACATTTCTGTAAAGAGGAAAATGCCTGGAGAATGTATTTCAAGAGGCTGCTGTGCTAATATTCATACATTTCCTTCCTCTTAAATAATTTCTTTCAGTGGTGTCTTTACTGATGCCTCTTGTTGTGCTGAAAATCGTATCGCTAATCCTGAGTCTTTACTCTATCCAAAGTGTAATAACTTGAATGTGCTGGTCTTCTGCAGTCTACCTGTGGTTTTCTGTAGCATTCCCATGTTTGAATGATTCAAACTGGCAGTGGTGTCAATGCATGTGCCAGAGTTATACAGGACACCACCACTGGACTGTGGAAGGATTCAGTGACACCAGCAGGTTGTGTGAACAGTGTATGCCTCATAAGTTAGACTCTCTGTTATCTTAGTGGATGTCTGTGTTTACACCAGGCCTGGCCAACCCGTGGCTGTCCAGGTGTTGTGAAACTACAAGTCCCAGCATGCTTTGCCAGTAGATGGCCAGCAGCTAGGTGGCAGGGCATGGTGCTTGTAGGTTCACTTCACCTTTAGAACCACAGGTTGGCCAGGCCTGGTTTACACACTCCCCCCTCAAAATAATTGGTGCCTCCTACAGCAAATATTTTACCCATTCTAAAATCTATATAGTTATGGAAATGGCCATACCTTCCTGCTACATCCTATTAATGTGTGCTCTTTACACATGGTCTCTTTTTAACTTACTAGATTTTCAGTTTAATTAAATGACTATGTTTTGGTTGAAGTGATCTGTGTTGCTGTATAACCTATTTTAATTTTTTTTATTTTTTCTTCCCCTCTGCAGGACAACTTTCCATTTGACCCTCCGTTTGTGAGAGTGGTATCCCCTGTACTCTCTGGAGGGTGAGTATTGGCAGACAAGCCAGGCTTTACATAAATTATTCAAATCAAAATGTCCGTTTGATACTTCATGGTGGAATTTCTCTGTTACAACGGTTGATGGCTGTCACTTTTTTTACTTTTTTTACCAATTGAGTAGCTGGATATTGACAAATGGAAAGATGCTGTCACTGTCCCAGATCATAAACAGAAATGCATAACTGTGATTAATAGTCCTTAACAAGTGTAGGTTATTCTGCGGCTGTACTACCTTTTGGTTTTCCAAAATTCAGATGGCTAAGGGGTGAGGCCTTAATATTGTTACCCCTTCCACTCTCTGGCAACTGTGTATTATGTCACTAGCCGTGTGGCCCATAGTGTGTTTCGCTGACTAGTGACCAATATTTTTTACAGAAAATTCTTTCTTCCAGGTATGTGCTGGGTGGAGGTGCTCTGTGCATGGAGCTACTTACTAAACAGGTAGGTCATAATAGTTATTTTTATTTTAATTCTGTGAAGAACAAACAAAATTATATATTTTCCTACATGTATGTGATACATTATCTGTAATGTTTAGCTTATTTTCTGTTACTTGGCAGTATGTCTGCTATATCATATATAATGTTTTGATTCGTTCGTCAGCAACATGAATATGTTTTAAACATTAAGGGGCATATTCAATTAGCCACGTATTACAGGTATTATGGTAATTCTAGTAATAGTGCACAAGCAGCGTTACTTTTGACAGTAACGCGGCCAATTGAATATGCTCCTAATACTAAGGCATTGCCTAAGTAAAATAGTTCTACTGACAAAGCTGTTACAGGGAAGTATGTTTATTATTGGGCTCGTCGATAAATTGTATGAAGAGATCATGCATATTGTATACTGTATTGTAAGACCATCTAGTTTCCTCTGCAGTCATCTGTAAGGAGGGGGGAGAACACATCTCACTATATGCATTGCTCATCCTGTCAAGTGTTCTGTATTACTAGTTTCTAAGCGTCATTAAAGTTATATTTAACAAGAGGATCTGTCAAATAGTAGGGTAATCTGTGACACAGAATTTGCCAATTTGTCTATATGTAAAGCATCACCCTATGGCACAGCAGCATTCATAGGTAATGTTATAAAATGCAAACCATAAAACACATAGTGTACCCCAATGTAAAAAGTAACAAACCTACCTGTTTTCACTGAAGATTTCTTTCTTGAGTGACATAAGGGCTAATACTTTTTTCATTTCTGAGTATATGTGAACAATTGTATGCGTGTCTTGAACTTAATATGCCTCTGTTAATTGTTTGGTATTTTAGGGATGGAGCAGTGCCTATTCAATAGAGTCTGTTATCATGCAAATCAATGCTACCCTGGTTAAAGGAAAAGCACGTGTGCAATTTGGAGCCAACAAGGTGAGGCTTAATTATAGCTATGTGTATGTATCTAAGAGGATATTGTATATACATTAATATATTTTCTCTTTTCAGAATCAGTATAATCTTGCTCGAGCACAACAATCCTACAAATCACTAGTACAAATCCATGAGAAAAACGGTACTGTCTTCTATAAAAGCCTTTCATATTTAGGACTTTTCTTATTTTTTTTAACCTGCTAACTACAGTTGTAGGGTGGTAGAACATATCTGTAATCACTTCTCCTTTTTCCTCCCTCTATAGGCTGGTACACTCCTCCAAAAGAAGATGGGTAACTTGAACTCACATTGGACCAAGATTTACACAAACTTATTTTCTATTTCTTTCCAAACAGATCCAATATTGCCCTTTTGGTCCTCTGTACAGCATATGTTAGCTATTAGATAAAGGAACTGTCAGACCTGTATATTAGACCACGTCTGCTTCTCTGGATTTGAGAGCAGCTGCCTTTACTGAAGAGGCCACTCCAAATATTTTAACGTCCTATTTAAAACAGAAGATATAGCTTAGTTACATCCATTCCACTTTTATTAGACTATTGTAAATTGCTTTCACTTTGTTTTTGTTCGTTTTTTGTTTTCTTTTGCAGACTGTTCTGCTAAATAAACTGCTTTGTATAGTTTTCATAAAGCCAAACAAATGTTTGATACAATTAAGAATGCAGTTTTAAGATATGGTTAAAGCAGCGGACTAGCTCTCCAAATGAAATCCATTACTGGAGAAAATTTGTAGCATTGCCAAATTTGTTGGGGGGGTTGGGGGCTCCCATGGCTTAGAGAAGCCATTAATTATATTAATGGCTGGAAAATGTGAGGTTAAGACTTTGAAATCCTTTAGGTTTCTGTTTAACCTCTCTAGTTTGGTGTTGAATAGAATAATGGGCCATGAATTAACCTTGCAAACAAAAGATAATTTAAGAGAAATGTTCAGGCTTTTTGTTTTTCTCCTTGACAAGGAATGCTTTCAAGACCGCTTGTGAATGGGTACATGTAAAGTGCAGATGTATTTCCATTTATTGCAAGAATACAATATGGTATTTGATGTGATATAATTATGCTGGTCATTGCCATCCTCTTCCAGTTTCTGGTCATTATTTCAATATGGTCCTTTTTGTTGGACTACATTTTCAGGCAGAACAGAAATCTAAAAAAAAGCAGAACTTTATTTTCAGTTCCTCCCTCCCTCCCTTTTGCTGTTAGTGCTGGATCTGATTCTAACCCCAGGAGAGCATCACTATGAAGCTTGAAGTAATTGAGTACTAAGCTTGTTTTCCTAGTGTTGCATTTTTTCATTAACGGGTTGTTGCAATTGTTCTATGAACTAATGAAAACGAATTGGCACATAATCAATAATTTAAATGGGCAAACTGTGTACATTTTTGAATAAACATGTCATTCTGAAGCACAGTGTACAAGATGATTTAAGACCCCAAGCATAATGTGCTTTATAGACATTGTAGGGGCGTATTCAATTGTGAACATTAACGCTGCAAAACGAGCGCTCGTTGAATATTACCGTTTATACGGTAATATTGCGTGCAAAAAGCGTTAATACGGTAGTTTACTCGCGGAATTTCAGTTTGCCGCTCAGGGAGCTGCGAGCTGAAATTCCGCGAGTAGTTACCGTATTAACGGTAACATTTTTCGAGCACTCGTTTGTTAGCGTTAACGCTAACAATTGAATACGCCCCTGTGAACGTAAGTAACACTTCAGCCCAATCCTAGTTTCATTTTTGTTTTTTTTGTTTTTTTCTTAAACCTTGCCAAATTTGTTTAGTCTGTAAGTAAACTTTACTCCTATTGTATAGTAAGACGTTGAAGATGAGGTTTGCTTGATTTTGATGTCTTTATTTTTGTTCTAATAAGGGTGAATCTATAGATTAAGTGAGAAAATCTTAGACCTAGAGCAAAACATTCAATAACATACCTTTGTCACCCACCCCAGTGCAGTTTGTACTATTGCAAATTGTACCTCTGTGCTACTTTGCAGGATTTGGCTAAATGATTTTTCACTCCCAAAAATGATCCATTATATATATTTTGCGTGTGCTTATGTTTTTTTACAAGGCCCTTGTTTAACATCTATTTCAACTAACTTTAACAGAAAAGGCAAAAACCCGAAAACTGATATTGATATTTTTTTTTAGGGTGTAGAAGGTTTGCTGACTTGGCATGAATTTTTGGTTTTGTTTTTAATTTTTTTTTTTCCATTGCAGACTTATTTGGCAATGTACAGTAATCTGTAAACTTGCATCAAGTTTATGATTAAACCATTTTAAGATATAACCTGTTGATTGAGTTCTCAATTATTTCCCTCCTGCCTGTGTACATTAGACAATCCCTCAGTATACATCAAATAAAATAATAGATTATGAAACAGCAGATATGTCCTGAGTTTTTTACAGAGAATCTTTGTTTGCAATCTGTACACCTTTGCATACAATAAAATAAACACAATTCACTACTGCTAAGGAATTTTGTCTACATACCCCCTTTCACACTTGCATTCTGATAGCCATCCTATCCAGCACATGTGCAGTTTGGGTGACTTAGTACTTGCCACTGAGCTGGGAATTTATATGTGCTGTTTCCTGCCTAGTCATCGACGCTCATGCAAGGCACAGCACTATCCCAACAACTTGAATAGCAAGAACATTTTCTCATGACTGAGGTGTTCTTGATTGAAAAAACAATATTTGGGGGGGTATTCAATTGACAGCAGGATCGCCGAAAATCCCATGCTCGAAAAATATTACTGTTAATACGGTAATCCTGCGTGTAAATACCGTTAATAGGGTAATTTACTCGCTGGATTTCAGCTTGCAGCTCAGGGAGCCGTGAGCTGAAATCCAGCGAGATATTAACGGTAATATTTTTCGAGCGCGGGATTTTCGGCGATCCCGCTGTCAATTGAATACCCGCCTTGGAATTCAAAACTAAAATGGGGCATATAATAGAAATATTTTACAGGCCTGCCTTTTAGGTTGTTCATTATGCTTTATCATGGCTTGTAGATCTCATGTGTAAAATTTGGACATCAAAAATATAATTTTGTTAAATATGGATACCTGGTGGCCACTAAGGCACACCTGCTCGTTAATGTAAATATTTAATCAACAAATGATGTGGCAGCAACTAAATAGGGTTAGTTCAGACCAAACACCAGTATGGTGATGAAATGTGATCTAAGTGACTTTGACCGTGGAGTAAGTCTGGTGGTTTGAGTATTTCAGTAACTGCTGATCTCCTGGGACACACAACAGTATCTAAAGTTTACAGAGTATGGTGCACAAAACAAACATCCAGTGTATGCCGTGGTTGAAAGCACCTTGTTAATGAGAGGACAATGGCTAGACTGGTTCAAGCTGGCATGCAACTAACTCTGACAGCAGTGGTATGGAGAAGAGCATCTGAATGCACTGCATGTCAAACTGTGAAGTGGATGGGCAACAGCAGTAGAAGACCACACAGTGTCCCACTTATGTCTGCTAAAAAAAACACACTGAAGATACAGTGGGCACAGAAACTGGACAGTTGAGGATTTGAAAACATGTAGCCTGGTCTGACTAATCTCCATTTCTGCTGCTACAGGCAACAACCTGAATCTATCCTGCCTTGTGCAGGTTGATGGTAGTAATGGTATTGCTGACCCTGTTTATCCCTTTATGACCAGTCTACCCATCTTCTGACTACTCCAGCAGGATAACACTCCATGTTACAAAGCAATTCCTTTTAAATATAGTACTCTTGTATAATGAGGATTCTGTGAATCTGTAAGCATTACTTTGTACATACTTTATTTTGTGTGGAGTTGTGTATATGTACTATATTTTAAAGGAACTGGCTCAAGTAAAGTTTTGGCTATTTTGTAACAGGATTTGTATTAATTGGCAACTGAGAATCAGTAATCTGTTTTTGAAAGTCTGTAGGTATTGGATGAAACGTGTCAGCAGTGCGCTCCTACAGATCTTGACTCTGAGCACCCTGCTCAGATAAACCGCAAGTTGAATCAACACACAAGCGGTTTGTGAGAACACCTTGGTATTTCAATATCTAAGCACCTGGACAACAGGTCCTTGTTGCCTGGATGTCAGGCGCAAACTGTAGGAACATCTTGCTATAGGTTTCAGCCAAATTAGTGTGTTTGGAGTAATGGATTGTGTCTTTCATATAAAGTTGTGCGGACACACTACAGTTAATATACGGGTAGCACTTTGGGACTCTTATGCCTTTACATCATTTGGGGAACAAAGGTTTCCATAAAAAGTCATTCGGGAAGTTCCTAACAAGATTTTTTAATTTTATTAACCTTACTCTGTGGATTAACTCCATTCAGATTGCTAAATATTAATGAGCCTAGATTGTCTTTGATCTAACACTAATGTTACTGCTGCACAGGTTCCAATTTCTGTTCTCTGGTATATGAATATGAAATGTTTTGAATATGTAAAATTTTAATAAATGTGTGGTGTTTTTATTAATGAGCCAATTCCTTTTGATTGCATTTTTTTTGTGATCATAATTGTTATACATTGTATGTAATTGAGCGACTTGGTAATATGGAAGATACCCAGTTTGGCTAAACTTAAATGTACGAGAAAAAGAAATGCATGTACATATTCTGTTTTATAATTCTTTATTTTAACTGGTCAACAATAATACATTAAAATATGTTAACAGGATCAAAGCAAAACAGGATCTGAAAAAGTCAGACCATATTTTAACAGTCCTATAGAGTACAGAACCATCTGTCAAAGAAAAAACATTAGCTAGTGTTCATTACTAGGACTCATTTTTAGGAAGGGATGTGGTGGGGGGGAATATAGGATTAATTGTAGAACCTTCTTATCTTTCTAGATAGGGAAGGAAGAGGATGTGCCCAGCTGACGTAATACTATTCTAAGGGCAAGCAAGCACTGATTGATACACAGAAGAGGTTACCATAAGAGATACCGAGGTTGGGTTTTGTCTGCGACTGAGTTAAGACAAACGTGTTAGTCGGTGTCTCCTCATTTGGAGGGAGACACCGTTTGGGGAAAGAAGGCTTGAGCTTCAAGTATTTTGCCTACATTTTTCTCTGGTGCCACACCAGAAAGAGTATTCCCATCTATTCTTTATGCTGTTCTTTCAAAGTGTAAATGTGAAGGGTTTTGGCTCCTGGCATTTGAATATTGTAATGGGAGAGCTGTCTTGAAATTTTTGTAGTATTGAATTGTCAAAAGAGATAGTTTTCCACATATATTGCCTGCTGGAATCTCCCCCGTGCCACTCCAGCCTTAAAAATTTTGTCCTGGAATGCCTTAATACCCCTGTTAAGCAGACAACAGTTTTTTCACATCTCAAACATCATTCCCCGATTATCATCATCCTGCAGGAAACCCATTGGAAATTATGAGCCTATTCTAGTCTGAAGGATACATGGCTTACTGAATGTATATCGGCCCCTTTTAAAAACAAATCCAGGGGCGTGGCCATCTTGTTTAGGAAAAACATGCCTTATACCATCTCAGATGGGGTAACTGCCCCCAAATCGATACATTTTACTAGATATCCAAATTTGTCAACATATACACAATCTTAAACATCTATGCTCCCAACATTAACCAATATGCGTTCTTTCACAACTCTTGTCCCAGGATACGCCAAATTTAATCATAGAGGGTGATTTCAGTGTAGTTGATGACCCTAGTCTAGACAAACACCCTATCCATCAGAATAATTGATCAGACTTATGGACCCAGATCACTGAACATAAACTTACACATGGTTTAATGGACCCTTGGAGACTGCTAAATCCCACAGATAAATCTTTTACCTTTCTCCCTGGGGTCCACAACTTACCTCCTTCTGGCAGATCTCTTAATAACATTAAGACAATCCGTCTTCACTTGGCAGGTTCACGGAATACCTCAGGGAAGTTCCCATCATATTTATATAATTCAGAAACTTTAAGCCGCATCTTAAATACCACTGGATGGACTATTTTGACAACATTGAACACTTTGACAACCCTGTGTTGTTCTGGGAGACCTTCAAGGCAGTGTTATGGGTGTCAAATAATTGGATGAAAGAAAGTATATTGATTATTATTGGTTTACTGTGCGATTGCGATCAGTACGCCACGTGTTGTGATGCAATCGTACAATAAATAACACGCATACACTTGCACATAGTTCATTTTTATAATAGTTCCAGTTTAGTTATATATGATAATGGTAAGCACTTTATGGAGATCTAAGGTTCAGGTTACAGGAAACCTATCATGTAAATCTATCTATGCTTAGTTATTTGGTTCCATCGGCTATGAGATCGCACTTTGTGTATGCTAGTTATGGAATAAAGGGAATTCGTGATCAGAATGGTATTGTGTGTATAATGTAAATAGACCAGTTTGAACTAGCTTTTGTCAGGAAGATTGGTATGCATCTGACCCCCCCCACCCTTGGAGGGTGTTATTTGAACTGACCTATGAACTACACTACACTATACTGGACTGTCCTGGAGCCTGAACCTATGAAAATATGCCAAGTCATCTGTATTGTATTTACTGTAACACCAAATGTATATAACTTTCTGGAATTAGCTTACAGTCTCTGACCACAGACTTCAGGATTGAAAGACTGTAAGTTGGATCCAGCAGCGGCGTATGTATCGGCTGTACTTATATATTTAATTGTTATTCTTTTGCTTTTGCTAATAAATCGGTTTGTGAGTTGGAACCACACAAATCGCATAGACAATGATTATTGATAAACGATAAAATAACTTTAATAAGGGGGAACATAATAACATACATGGCCAACAGAAAAAGGGAAACCAAAAAGACTTATCAGTTCCTAGTACAAATTCTATGGAAGCGGTATAATGCGTATGTCTCCTACTTTAATGACACGTCCTTAGCCAATTATGAACAAACAAAGCTGACTCTAGAAAACTTCTTATTAGCCCAGGCACAATCTAAGATTGATTACTCAAAAAAAAAAAATACAGATGGAACAATGAGCCCGGTAAACTTTTAGCCACTATGTCTAAGCCCTACAGACGCATAAACCGTATTGTGGCAATTAAAACTAGAGAATCTCCTGTCCTCCTAATCTAAAGAGATCACAGCAGCCTTTTATAAATATTTCCAAACTTTATATACTGCCACTCCCCCCAATGACTCACTTCTAAATGACCTCCTGCATGTGGCCAATCTACCCAAACTTACTCCTTGTTAAAAAGAGTCACTGGATTTGGATATTTTTGCACAAGAAATTTCAGACAGAATCTCAGACTTGAAACGCCATAAATCATCTGGCCCAGATGGCTACTTTGAATATTATAAACTACTGAAAATAGAAATGACTCCAATACTCTTAACATTGTATTGCACCATTCATTGACAACGTCCCCAATACCCTAATTTTAACTAGGCATATACTACTATCATTCTGAAGGCGAATAATGACCCTATGTTAATGTCCTCATATCGCCCTATTACATTGCTGAACTTAGACTTTAAAATACTCTCTATGATTATGGTAAAACATCTCCTAAGTATTCTCCCTTCCCTATTCACTCTACATCAATTAGGATTTGTACACAGATGACACTGTGGCAGGGGCATTTGTACTGTAATTGCATCTATAATAGCTTCCTCTCAATTCCAAAATACCTCTAATATGCTCTTAAGTCTGCCCATAAGGCCTTTGATACGATCTCCTGGTCTTTCATGAATGCTATACTGGACAGGAGGGATGTTGGTAGGGATTTCATGGCCATTATTTCTATAATACACTTTCGACCTCTCTGATAATAAAAACACGCTGCTTGGAGATCTCCTCGTGATGACAAGAGGGACTCGGCAAGGGTGTCCAAAGGCCCTGTGACAGGCCAAGCGAAATGGCACCTGAACTCCATTTATTGTTCTAGTACTTTTATGTGTGTATAATGAAATGTTGATGTTACTAAGCCAAAGTCGGGACATGTCAATATATATCTGTTAGACGTGTTCCAATGCTATCTGCGCATATACAGAAAGTACTGGAAAGTCCCATAATGCAAAGGTATCTGTAGTTAACCAAAGCTCTTGTTTTTAACTTCACTGCTATTGCACCTACATGGAATAAGTATTTGAAATTGTTTAATGCTCATAGCTGTACCAATAAGAAGTTCTGAATTATGTTTATACCTAAGTTTATACCTAATTTCTTAGTGATATCCGGCACCCTTAATTTCCTGTCTTTAAAAGCTGGGTTGCTGCGACACACGGTGCCTCTTCCTGGATCGTCTGCAGCGGTGTCAATCATTTGTCTATCCAGCCCATAAAGAAGAACGGATTCCTGGATAATTTCGGTTGATTGAACATATTGCTATGGATACTATTTGATGCTAAGTACCTTATTATTATGTTTTTAACTTGTTTGCAATAAAAGAATAATATTTGAACTTTAAGGTCACGAGGCTTTAACTCATTACAACCTCAAAGAACCTAAATATTTACACAGGAAACAGTCCACTCTGTTGCTAAACCTATCGCAGGATCCAATGTTGCAAGTCATTCGGCAGTGGCCCCAGCTTCAGCATATTCAGATTGGTACATAATAGACTAAGATCACAGCATTTGCTGACGTCTTTTTGCTACATATATATTGAATCCCGAATCCTCTTTGATTTCCCTGTTGAGGAAGATTGAGATGCTTAGATCAATGTCTGGATTTGCAGTGAACTTTGACAAATTGAGAGCCCTCTACTTAGGGAAAGGCAGAGTGAAAACCCCATGGGCCTGTCCTCTCTCATTACAGTGGGCTAACAAGTCTATACCCTATTTGGGAATTCGACTCCCAAAGAACATAGCCACACTTTACAAACTCAATATTGGCACAGTTATTTCTAATATGGAAAAATAACTGGTAGGTTGGGAACACTCCTATCTTCCTTATTTGGGCAGGACAAACCTCCTGAAGATGATATCGTTTCCACGATTATTGTACCCCTTACAAACACTGCCCTTGTTATTAACCAAAATAGCTACACAATATATTAGTTATCTATTCCACACTTTCATCTGGAGGAAGACACTCCCCCCGTATTACTTTAATAAAGCTCTAGCAACCTAAAGCTAATAGGGGTATTTATTTTCCTGATGTCGTCCAATATAGCCACGCGGCACACTTGAGAGATTGGCTGACTAACCAAAGCACTTCCACTAATCTAGCAGTAGAAAGGCATTTTCTTCCCAATTTATATATTAAAGCCTTTCTCCACCTTCATGACCAAGAAGTCCTCTCTCACATCTTGGACAATTCACACCTAGGGGTAAATGTATTAATCTCCGGTTTTGTCAATTTGCGGGAGTTCGGCGAGATGACAGCTTAAATTTAAAGCGGCGCTGCCTTGTAAAGGGAAACTTCCCTTTACAACGCAGCGCCGCTTAAAATTTAAGCTGTCATCTCGCCGAACTCCCGCGAGTTGACAAAACCGGAGATTAATACATTTACCCCCTAATCTCTGTTCAGAAAATTTGGCATATACTACATCACAAATTGCACCTCAATCCCTACAAACCCATCTACCTACCCCTTGTTGGAAACCCTGACTTCCAAAATGGCATGGCAGCCCGTCCCTTCATTACGTGAGAGAAGCGTTTACTGGAGCTGGTTGGGCAATTGATAGATAAAACTGGCAGAAAACCTCTCTGTTATTTCAAAGCAAATTAATTATTTTCTTTCCTGAGTCCTTGTGGTCTCACTTTCTGCAGAGCCAACAGTATACTAGTAATGTCAATATTCTATCACACTGATTAGGATAATCCCCTTAACACTGTTTTGTTATCTGCCCCCTCTCGAAGAAGAGCAATATCCTACCACTACACTTTTCTGAGACCTATATTAGATCATACTTACATTAAAACAGGTTTGAGCCAATGGTAGAGATGTTTTCCTCAATTAAGCGAAGATGCATTACTTAAGCCGTGGGATACTTCAATTAAACTCCCCCCTGCCTCCACCAGAAATGTTTCTCAACATTTTCCATAGAGGTCATCTTTCGCCCCATTGTAGACATATTATAGGCCTCTCTAATGACTAATTGACCCAAATGAGACGAACCCCAGACAGACCTGTTCCACTGCTTATGGGCTTTTCCCATCATTAAGAGCTTCTGGACCCGTGTGTGGAGATTTGAAATGACTGATTTGGTGAATTACTTACCATTTACATTTGAATAGGTGATTTTGGCCACTTTGCCTCCAGACACAAGAGCTTCTGCAGCCAGCAAAAAATTATTGATGGCGATATCAGCAGCATCTAGAAAATGCATTCTCCACATGTGGATCCAGAGTTCTTCACCCACACTTGAATTATTTAAAGAAAAGATGTTTATATCCTACGGATGGACTGGTTGGAGGTGCCTCGTCAGAAGGCAAAATTAACCTGTAAAATTATTTGAGACCCAAGAAAGCTCCTCTGAGGGAATAGCTTTGGGAGTGCTTTCGCCAAACGATTTGGTATGAAACCAGAGTACTTTTACAAGATCTTATGATTTACCTCTAGTGGGTGTGTGTATGCCCCCTCTCTGCTCCCTCCGTGCCTTAGATCGCTATTATAATCTATATAGCCATTTCTTTTTTGACTCTCCGTGATATTGAACTCTTGTACTTTGGAAACACACGTTACAGTTGTTATGCCATGCTCACAATACTTTTGACTGTTGATTCGGACTGATAATTTTTGGACTGGTAATGAACGGTACTTCGACACGTTTACCACTTTGTCATTGTGAAAACCAAATGGTACACATCTGAACTTCTTCAATAAAAACGTTGTATAAAAAAAAAAAAAAGAGATAGTTCGGTTTCACGGAATTCTCAGAGTATGGCCTCTTCCACCTAGTAGTAGTAAAGCCTCAGGATCACATCCCTAGGTTCTTGGGTCAGCTTATTGTTTAGGGTGTCAAAAGCCTTCTGAAACTCAGATTGAATTGTCACTTGTTTCTGTCATCTCTTTTAGTAAGAACAGAAAATCTCTATGGGAGGTTGTCAAAAATCCGAGGGTAAATGTATCAAGATCCGATTTTTTCAGCGTGTTAAAATCGCAGCAAATTGCGTGTGATAACCAGCGATTTTAGTCCAAAAGTTCTCAAATGTATTAATCTGCGGTTTTTACCCTGATCTTCAAAATCGCTAGTCATCTCTCGCGATTTGCTGCGATGTTAAACACTCCCTTGTTTAGCAAACTCTCCTGTGTTGTCATTATCTAGCTGCGAGATTAGTAATCACTGTTACACTGTCCCTGCCTATAGAACCGGAGGTCCCAACAGCTGTCAAAAGTGTTAAAAATAGATAAAAGTTTTTTTAAACAAACACATGGGGTCCCCCAGCCCGGCTACTATTAACCCTAGTGCTGCCATGGGGTCCCCCTAATTTTCACTTAGCCAGCACTAGGCAAACCAGCTGGGGTGGGTAGCACTATAGCAGAAGGACACACGGCAGGGGTCCCCCTGCCATAATGACAACCAACCTCAGGCTGTTTAGTGTTGGGCTGGATTCCCTAGAGAGTGGGGTCTGCCCAAAAAAATGAGCCCCCCCCCCCCCCCCCCCCCTCTAGGGACAACCAGCCCAGTGCTCATGCGCAAGGTCTATTTATAGTATATGGGGATTTTCCCACGCTGTCGTGGGAAACCCGTAATACTATAAATAGACATTGCTGATGAACATATTCATTGCGTATCGGAGCTTCTACAGTGTGGAAGCTGTTTGCAGCGTCTCTCATAATTTTTTTTATTTTTTGCAAACAAGCATGTTCCGTACGGGATCTTACAAATATGGGGTCCTTCTGGCTGAAGATAAGAAAACTTCAATCAACAAGGGGGCTCTTCTGGCCAGAATTTGCCAAGCATGGACTTGGGGAATTACAAAATTATTTTGGACTTGGTCAAGCAGGACTTTGGATACAAATTTATTTTGGACTTTGTCAAGCAGGACTTTTGGATACAAATTTATTTGGGACTTGGATTAAAAGCTGCTGACGACAAATGAAAACATCAGTGGTGAGTATTTTGGGGATTTATTATTTTTAATAAAAGTATGTGGTATAAATGAGGGTGTTTAGTGTCTTTATTGGGGTTTCATTATGTTTATTAAATGTATGTGCTTGTAAACAGGGTGTGGTGGTTTATTTTACATTTTCTTTTCTGGAACTACAGGTCCCAGTCAGCCGTGGGTGTCAGGGCATGTTCGCACTTGTGTTTCTCCAAGTGCCAACATGGTCTGGCTGACATGGGTATGCTGCTGCTTGTAGTTATACAAGTATCAGCATGCCAATACTGTTTATGGCACCCTTGCTGGCTGGGACTTGTAGTTCCACAAAACAAAACGGCGTACGTTTATTTATTTACATTTATATCGCCGTTATTACCCTACACCCACCGCCCAGGGGTGTAGGAAGAGCTCTAATGCTTTCAGCACTGGGTTGGTTATCCCTAGTGGGGGGGCCCACTCATTTTTTTGGGTGGACCAAACTCCCTAGGGAATCCAGCACAGCGCTAAACAGCCTGGGGATGGTTATCACTATGGCAGGGGGATCAGTGCCGCGTGTCCCTCTGCTATAGTGCCACCTACCCCAGGCTGGTTTGCCTATTGCTGGTTAAGTGAAAATAGGGGGGGGCCACGCAATTTTTTCCCCCAATTTTCACATAACCAGCAGTAGGCTGGCAGCACTAGGGTTAATAGTGGCCGGACAGAGGGACCCTATGCTTTTTTTGTTTTTTACTTATCTATTTTTAACAGTTTTGACAGCTGTCGGGACCTCCGGCTCTATAGGCAGACAGTGTAACAGTGATGTGATTACTAATCATGCTGTTAGAATGCAGCATGTTGTATCTGGCGTGTTTTAAAGCAAACTCAGGAGAGTTTGCTTAATTGCAGCTTCATACATTTGAGACTTGTATAGCTAGAAAGGCAAACAGTCAGGAGTTTGATCTCTATCTATTTTGGAAGTAGCGCTTTTAACGGAAACGCGATTTTACATGAAATCTCAAGTTCATACATCTGCGAGTGTCAACTCACCTGAGAAAATCGCTGATTTTGCAAAATTGCACCTTAATACATTTACCCCCAGATCTCTAACAATTGTGGATTACCACTATATCACCAGGGATAAACCTTGGGGCTCTGACCGCAAGTCTTATCTACTGGCTTAATATTCAATGGGGCACATGTATCTACACCTAGGCAATTATATTTTATCTAGATTACCTCCAGTATGTATTTAAGTTGTAGAATCCCTGAAAATGTCTACAATAACCCAACAGTTTACATACACACACACACACACAATTGCATAAGGTGACACGATGAACAAGGGTATACAATGTTGCACGTTACCAAAAGTTCCTCAGAGTCCTTCACAAGGGTGATACAATGCCAATATCCCACTGTCACATGGACAGTGACCCAAACCAATGTGATCTGACTTCTGGCAGGCAGACAAAGACGTACAGTCATAAGGGCTGGAGCCCAATTCCATCGTGATATGGTCCTTATAGCAACACATTTGCTAAAGCAGCACAACCAGAATCATGATTCTGGACAGTACTGTCAGACAGCTAGCCGGCACTGATTCTTTTAAGTCCCCTGATTTTTCCACACTGTCACATGCCTACAGGTTGGAGCAGGTGATACGGGGACTAACTCATCATAGAGATTTTATCCCAGGAGGGCAGACTGTAGAAGAGATTCCATCCCCTAAAGCAGAGGTCACCATCCTGAGGTGTATGACTCTAGTATGGCTGAGTGATGAAAGGAAAGCATGCAATTGGATCCAATTCTTCCCAGCATTATGTAGATTACCAGGGATAATGCTCATTAACTCCTCACTATGTAACATTAAGTTCTCCCTATTTTAACCCTTTACATAGTTTTCAGGGATAGTTGTGAACAGCCCTCCCCTACAGGTACTGTAAATTACATATCCCAAATGTTTATTACTCCCCCATCCATTGGTGCAGCTGTGGGCTCCAATGGATATCAATAGAGTTGTCCATATTTATGGATGCATTTCTGCAGTGGCACTTACAGTTACCAAACATTAAATCATAAAATGTAGAGATATACAAAAATATTTTAACTGTACACATGGTGGTGTTTAAGAAACCTACAGAAAGTGTCGCCGGAGGGATAAACTTTATTGCCCAGTAACTGGGATCCCAATCACAGTGGTTAGGTAGAGATATTTTTCCTCCAAGTCTGGCTCCATGTGGATATGAAGGATTCAAGTATGTTGCTATTCGTGTGTGGAAGATTATTATTTTTTCTTGAAGTATTGTACTAGTTGCCATCTCTGGCTTTTTTCCCTATGACATGTTGGTATTTATGGTATATAGCATGAGAGGTCTTTATGCGTAAATTGTTGAAGGACACCAAATTGGTAAGTTTGAATTTCGAGGGTTATTGAAGCTTGTGTTTAAGATCTTGGGAGTTCGTAGTTTAGCTAAATTAATTGAACATTTCAAAAAATGTTTGGACAATACTTTTTCAAGATATCGAAGAATTCTCTGATTATAGATCAGGACACAGAGTGAGATCACATTAGATGATTGAGGGGATGAGTGATCATGCAAGCTCAGGCAGGATAAGCTAGCTGGGAGGACAGTCACAGTGTTAGCAGGTTTGCCCTGACTTATTGTGATGACCTGTGGTTGAAAGTGGAGGGTATACAGTGCTATATCATATCGCCACTTCTCCTACTGCCTTCATTGTAAAACTATTAAATTCCATTCACTTACATTCCCATTACATTTTTCAGAACCCCACTCCTACATTTCCACCTCGACCATTGGTGATGACACAATTCTACACAGGGTTATAGATGTTTCAGGCTGTTTGTTGTGTGGCCTTTCCTTTGTACACCTCTCTTGTACACTTGTAAAACCAGCTTCCTTTCAAAAGCTTTTTGTGTGAAAAACAGGATAGGAAATCTTTTGCATTGATGTAGAGCAGTCTGAGTGTATTGAGCTTTTTGGATTTTTCAAGTATAGCTGAGTGCTCGCATCTTCTAAGGTGTATATTTCAAGTAATATTTATTTGAAAGCATTTTCCTCCTGGGGGTATACTTACTAAACTACAGGTTTGAAAAAGTGGAGATGTTGCCTGTAGCAACCAATGAAATTCTAGCTGTCATTTTGTAGAATGTAGAAAAGAAATGATAACGAGAATATGATTTGTTGCTTTAGGCAACATCTGGACTTTTTTTCAAACCCACAGTTTAGTAAATATACTCCCTGGTGTTTTGTTATGAGTAGTCCCACTGAGGGAGCTGCAGGTATTTATCTTACATTACCTCCAAAATGGAGCAGTCCTGTGGGAGGTTGCAATCAGGGCAAGGTCCAGGATTTGAAAAATCTGCCACAAGTGAAGGTGCTTAGCAGTTGAAGGAGGCTTCTGTTTATAATTTCAAACAGAATATAAGTCATACTTGACAACTTTTACTCTTTGGCTTCAGTAAAATCCCGAGGAAAGTTGGCATGCGGGGGCGGGGCTTTATGATGCGGTTCATTTATCCCCGCCCCCTAAACAAATGTCACAATTTTGGCCAATTACAGCAGGGGACGGGGCAAAGATGGTGTGATATTTGCATCATTAAGGCACGCTCCCCTCCACTTTTCTATTGCGGGGCGAGAACCGGCAGGTTGCCCTGTTCTTTAGGGAGCCCTGGAGGTCTCCCAGAAATGTGGAGTCTCCTGGACATTCCGGGAGAGCAGGCAACTATGCATTAAAGAAAAGCAGCTATTGAATCTCTAGAGACTGAAGTGTCTTTAACATTTCTGTGTCCATTACTGAAGTCATGTTGTCTTACCTGTCAGACGTTCATTAAATATTGGTCTCCATGAAAATGGCCACCTCCATAGGCATCAATACATGGACATAGGACACAATTTCAGAACTGTGTCATCATGCCACAGATGGCGAAGCCAACCACGTCTTGTACTGGCTCAGCATCAGGGAGAATGCCAGACTCTTCATGGAGTGAGAGAGTCTCCCTGACATTCAGGGAGAGTTGGCAAGTATGATATAAGTATTTCATTCACTCAATCACCTGGAGCTGATGGAAAGAACGCCCCTCCAATGTTAAAACACGTTCCCTTTAATTGTATTTTTTACGTTTAGGCAGTTGATATATATTATAAGGCAACAAACAATTAATATACCAGGGACAAAAAACACCAGGCAAATGTTTAAAACCAATTACTATTTCAGTAAAATCAGATATTATGTTGATACCCATTCTATTGTGTTTGTGATTAGCGTCATTACAATTTTATTTTCTCAGTATAATATAGTTACAAGGAGTATATAAGGATTACACGGCAATATTATGCAAACCACAGATATAAGTCATTGAATAATATTTCCCAAATCAAACATGGCGGGCGAGCGGCTGATCAGTTGAGACTATGCCCGGAGTACGTCTGCCAGTTTCCTATGACAAGCGGCTGCTAGACTCCGTGACGCGAGCAACTTCCGGCGGATGTTGGAGGAGTTGTTATTATGTGATAATGTCTGGGATGGAAATGGATTCGTTTGGGGAAGTGTTGGAAAGTAACGGGCCTAGAACACACAGCAGCCTGGAGAGGCAGGGGCACTACGTGCTAAGTACCCTGGCCGAGGTGGTGGAGAGAGTGATGAGCTTTTTACCTAGCAAATCCCTGCTGAGAGCAGCCTGGTGTGTCTATTTACAGCTGCTTTATGTATAGTGTATGTACGCTTGTATTCTCCGGCTCGCCAGCTGTTGTGAAAATACAAATCACAGCATGCTAGTGCTGACAGCCACCTGTTGCCTGATCCATGCTTGTAAGTAGAACAGTTATAACAAGGGTGTAACAGCGAAGATTACATATGGTCAAAAGAGAACTCTGGAAAGAAGACTGAATCACATTAGCTGAAAATACTGCCACAGTGAATAGCCAATAATTGGTTTTACAACTCTGCACTACAGCCTTTAAAATACTTGTTTTTGCTGGGGTATTTTGGCAGGCTCCTACCCACTGGCTGCTTATATTTTTTTAAAAGATTTATTCAGTGATAATTTTAATGTGATGTCAGTGCTCACTTTTGCAGTCATACCCATTTGCACCATCATTCTGTGTTTGGTACCTGGTGCATTTTGCTGAAAGTGATTGGCAACAATGCTCACAGTGACACATCCAGCCATCCTGGGACTCACCTGTGTGGGCACCTGTCTCAGTAATTTATAGGTGCATGTCGCCTATAAATTATACCACATGTGCCCTGGATCAGGGCACATGTGGTGCAGTGCCCATGATGAGTTATTCCAAATACCAGGCTGGTACAATCACTACTACTTGGTGCTTTAACTTCTTCTGACTCCTGATCAGACCTATCCCTTTAATTTGGATGACACTTTTAGCCTCCATGCCACTACTGTATTTAACTGATTGTTAGCCTCTGAATACTGATTTGGTCCTATATCTGCCTAATTGTTAGTGACTCTGGCCTAATCTAATCCTGACCTTAACTGTTGAACTTTACTCATGTGGACTTGATCTGGCTACCTGTTGACTAGGCAAGCATGCTTATAGTAGCCGGGTGTCCCTTAAAGTGAGATATGCCCACCATTCTCAGGACTTGTATATCAGTAAGATGTTTTAGTGACTATCAAGATTAATCCTTATGGAATTCAGGTCGTGTCTTTTTGGATTTAGAATTAATTTTTTATTTGGATAGAGGAGCTGATATATCTAATGCAAATCAACAGTGTGAAAGCTAAAACAATTAACTTGAACCACACCCAGCTCTTCTCTCTTACTCCATTCGGTTACTTCGCCTTCTCCTTTGTGCACATCTGTCTACCCCCCTAAAATGTATTTATTTTCTAAAACAAGGGGAAATAAAAGCTCTAAAACAATCTTTTTGTTGTAGTGTCTGTAGACTGTGGAGGGATTGTGCATTCCGTAAACTGAAAGTAAGGCAAAGGGTCACATGGTTATCCTCCACTGGAAAAGGGGACATTGATTTGGGTGGTCACTCACTGGTCCAAGTTGTCAGAGAAGACCTTGAGGTAAGAGATAAATATTCTCTTAAATTCTGTTCCAGTTTGTAATCTGCAAGACATAGATATTGCTTACTGTTGACTAGCTTTATGTGAAATCTATTTAATGTGGCAGTATACTAAACAGAAGTAAAGTGCATTAATGAAAAAAGACTGAACAGAGAAAATAAAATAAGATAGGGAGTAATATAAGAAAATGAAAGTCTCAAGTGGAATATGGAATGCAAATTCACTAAGGGATCTTATGAAAGTACATTAATGTTTTATGGTATTATACAGATTATGTATTACAATAAATGTTATAAATTATCAATTCATTTAGCGACATTCAGAATAGAGTAGTTCATTAAGGCATGTGTTTTTATTACCTTTTAACTGGTGCAGTTAAACTTGTTAAACTCCTTATTTATTGGTGCTTGTAACTATAGTTCAATACACATTCCTACACAGTCCTTTGCAACACTTCCTCTTACGTGCATTATGTATTACTTTGGACATGGATATGTAAAATGTTTTTTTGAAAATTAAATATACAGGTCCTGGACCTCTTATTTAGAAACCTGTTGACTCATTGTAAAAGAAGTTATGATCTTTTTAATTAAGCAATGTATAGCTTTCATAGAAATAGGTAATGTAGAAGTCAATTAGTTAAAAATGATTAACTACAGATCTTCATAGCTAAAGGAATTTCCAATTAGATTAACAACCTCTGTTTTAATGATGAGCGGATTTGCTTCAAAAACTTAGATATAACTCATTTTCAGTAGAAATAAGCAAGATGAGCTGTCTGTCCTGCACTAAGTAAGATTTACAGATATCTTTGTACAATTGATTTAAGGTCATAACTACAATGTAAAGGATTGTGTTAAATATTATACTGTGTAACCACAAGAGGGTATGCTATGTTTTTTTGTATAAATATTAGTATACCAGTTTCAGTAAAAGAGAACTAATTATTCCAGACAACTGTGTGTGTGTCTCAGATCAATTCTCCAGTGCGCACTGTATACCTGAATTAGAAGGGATTTTGCAGGTGGCAAAAGGTCTATTGCATTTAACATTCATACAGCTCTGAAAGCCAGAGAGGGAAAAAGAAAGATAAATAATTGCTGCTGCTCTATGAAAATGTCATACAGATAAATGCTCATTGAACATTGCCTCCTATAATCGATATGATGAGCACTGCTAAACAATTTAATGTGGAGAGGAATGCCAGGGAAGGTGTGGAAAATATAGGGATAAATTGTAGGTGTAATGTAGTATGTTTTAGGTGGTACTCCAGTTTATGGAGGAAAACACTTATCTGGAAAACTCTTAAGACACAAGTATTCCAGATAATAGAATACATAATTGATGTACTGATATATACTGTAAAAATTGTGAATTATGTTATTGTTTTTCTTTTCTCTGCCAAATGAAGGGTAGAATAAGAATAGAAATCTTTTTTAAATTTAAGAAAACCTTTTATGACATCTTGATGAAGTTAACAAATAAAGGTTATAATTATTCGAGTCTAGTTATTACTTCTTATAGATGACCGTTCTTTAAAGTAGTTTGGGTGAAAGAATGTTAACTTTTTTTTATCTTTCACAACTTATCACATCCTACCTTTTTTCCCTATGTAGTATATGGTGGGAGGGGGCATTACCTGCAAGGTAAGCCAGACTGTGCTGTGTATGTTAAGGCTGCCACAGAATTTCACAGCATAGAAGGACTCCATCTACTTCTATTCAATAGAGCATAATAATAGAAGCTGTCTCTTGCATTGAACTGGACAGATTGATTGATATTTATCTAACTGGAGGCACATGTTCAGCTGTAGTCTTCCTTCACCGTGGCCCTTCTCACTGCCGCCCCTGGCTGGCCCTTGTTGACCGTCATCAATGCAGGTGACCACTGCTAGTCCTGAGGCCTTTACCTATGGAATACTTGGCCTCCACCACCTTTGCTGCCTGCCTGACCTGTAAAGCATCACCAAACTGTCCTCTCTACACCCCTCATTCACAGAGCAGACATGCCCGACACTGGGGTCCAGAATCTACTATCATCTGGGCCCCATAATATTCCGGAGTAGTGCAGGTAGTTCCATCTGTTGATCATCAAACTAATTGACATCCACTTCGCTGACCCATGACCTGCTCCATGCTTATGTTACCTGCCATATTTTTATACTCATTCTAATATATTAGCCTACTTGTCTATAACATCATGTTCATTATATGTTGCTTTTATATATTATATAACTTGCTCTTTCCATTACTTGCATTGCATGTCATTTTTATTCTGATTCCAATATATAATCTTAGCAGTGTTTCTTTTAAATCAGTTTTCCATATTATACAACATGTTCTTTCCATTGCATATCATTTTTATTCTATATTTAATATATAACCTCATTCAATCCCTTCTTTGTGTTCCTTTTGTTTCATTTTTACATAATGTGGGTATTTCGTTACTTGTTCGTTTTATTCTGTTTCTCATATAACCTGTTCATCCAGTATCCTGCTTTAAATTAGTTTTATTATATTATAATTTGCATGTATGTCATTTTTCTTGCCGTTCTAATATATATATTTATTCCATTACAAGTCCTTTCATTCCTTTTCTTGCATTACATGTCATTTCTTTTATTATAATACTTTTGTTTAATTACATGTACTTTTCATCTCCTGTATTATGTTATCTTCTTTTCTAATATTTAATTGTGGGCAGCACGATGATTTAGTGGTTAGCACTTCTGCCTTACAGCACTGGAGTCATGAGTTCAATTCCCAATCATGGTGGAGTTTGTATGTTCTCTCAGTGTGGGTTTCCTCCGGGTGCTCCGGTTTCCTCCCACACTCCAAAAACATACTAGTAGGTTAATTAGCTGCTAACAAAATTGACCCGTCTGTGTCATGGAATTTAGACTGTAAGCCCCTATGGGGCAGGGACTGATGTGAGTGAGTTCTCTGTACAGGGCTGCGTAATTAGTAGTGCTATATAAATAAATAGTAATAATAATAATTGTGGAACTTTTAATTTAGTATCCTGCATGCAATTTTCATTCTTTTATCAATAATTTTTGCCTCCCATCATATTTTGTCACATTTTATCACATTTCATATAACCTGTCCTTTCACTTCCATTTGGGACATTTTTATTTTTTTTTATTTTTTTTTAAGTATCAAATTCTTAAATACAGAAATAATTTCCCTTTTTACTTTGGATCATTGATTAGCTTCTATTTAAATTTTCTCTACAGGCTTGGACTTTGTTACCTGGCATACCTGCCAATTTAATTCCCTTACTCTGTGTTTCCCCACTCAGTTACCCTCCTCATTAAATTGTTTAGCAGTGTTCATCAAAGTTGCTATGGAAGAAACACTGAAATGCAGTGATCATTCTTCTTTTTTTTTTTTCTTTTCTTATTTTGGAAATCTGGTATAGCTCCTTATAATTGTCATTACTTCCCTTCGTCACTCTTTTCAGTCCATTTAACGTGTCCCTTAAATGTTTAATTATGCAATGTATAATACAATCATCAAATTAACTGTCCCAAATACATTTTCCTCGCTGTTGTGTATATGTTAAGTTTAGTATATACATCTAATATTAGATGGTGCGGAGTTTGTAACAACATCTAAATATCTCATTTGGATAACATACGGTAGATCTCCCGAACAATTGTCCACTTCTGAAAACTGATGCTGAAGCTCAATTTATTCTCTTTCTTGCAGAAGGTATATATTATTCCAGAGATCTTTCTATACCTCACAGACTCCGAGTCACTTAATGATCATGGAGCAAACTCCGGGCCAAAGAAAGGTAAGATGGCGCTCAATCATCCCTACGTATGTGAACACCTTATCCCATATTGAGATTAAGCTTCTGCTGCCTGTGTGCAGGGGCGGGCTGGCCCGGGGGGCAGGGGGGCATCGGTCCCCCAGGCCGCTCAGTTTATACATTGTTAGGGCTGGCCGCCCAGATCCCCCTTCCCCCGGCTGCACTATAACCAAATTATTACCGGCGGCCGCATCACATGACGGCTGCCGGTAAAAATGTCATGTGACGCACCCGCCTCAGCGCACAGGCGGGCGCATCTTGCCAGCCCGCGCTTGCCTGTGTGTGTCGTAGATTACCGTTGACAGTTTAAAACACAGGTAATGTGGCAAAGACATGGTGTGGGTGCCATCTCGGGGTAGGTATAGTGTTACATCCAGATTTAAGGGCACAATTGTCACTACTAAGTAATAAATATCTCTGGTGAAAAGCTTCGAAAATACACTACATAAGCCATAGAGGCCACAGTTGCTGCTACTTTACAACAATGAATCTTAACCTTCTCAATACACAACTTATATGCTATTTCTTAGAGGTTTCACTCTAAGTTAATTTTATTGAAGAATTGCTGAAAAGTGTTAATGGAAGTAATGTATACTATCGTCAAAATAGTAAAATCTTCAAACAAAAACATACTATGTTACTATAATGATCTATTTGTTCTATTGAGATAGTGTTATGTGATTGTACGTTTTTTGGGCCCTTTGACTTGGATTTGTATTATTTTGAATACCTCTGTATTATTTTGAAGTCAGAGCTTTTTATGCATGACTCAGCTAGCAGTTACTGTGCTGTCATAACTCTGTTTCTCCATGCATGTTATGACTTAGGCAGGTGTAGGCTTGTTCCTCCATGGAGAGACATGCGTTATGTCTATTGTTGACAGGGAAAAGCAATTTGTACCGACCAGTATGGGAGACGGTTTTCCTCCAAATCCATTTAGCTAAATTGCTTTTGTTGGCCACTTCAGGAATGTTTCTAAATTAGCTTCAGCAGTTCTTCTTGGGTGGTGTGGGGAAATTGTGTAGATGGTTTCTTTAGATTGCTATATTTCTGCGTCTTTATCTTCTCCTAGTGACAACAATCCCATTTGTTCCTGGATTTGTTTTTGCTTTGTGGCACAAATAGAAAGACTTTTAAGACTGTTGGTAAATTAAAGCAAAAATAATACAAATTACGAAAATCCACTTTGCGTTAATCTTTTACCTTTTAAAATAACAATGAAAAGTGCTGAATGCTATTTAATGTTAAAACCTACACACAATCTTTATATTGTGTTTTTGTTAAGCCACAGTGACCATGACCCACGGAGCAGACACTGGTACTCTGCTGAATGACGCTCAGGTTTAGTTTTCATCCTACCTGGGAGTGCTGTTTTAAAGTACAGTGCTCTACTAAGGGCCTGGCCAACCTGTGGATCTCCAGGTGTTGTGAAACTACCTGCAGATAAGCAGCCGACAGCTGGCAGTGCATGCTGGGACTTGTAGTTTCACAACACCTGGAGAGCCAGGTTGGCCAGGCCTGCACTACTACATTGCCAAATGCTTTAACATTCACTATGTGACAATGCTGTTCTTTTGCCCACTATTTATGTATTTATTAATTAGTTAACCTAATTGTCAAAAATAAAACATTTCTTCCAGTGACTGTTACTTTAGGATATTTCTACATACTATACGAGACCAACAGTTATCCTTATGTCTGTGATGCTGTTACTGGGTGGGATAAAATCCTGCTCATGTTCTTACGTCATCAACAAAATAAAAATTCAAGATATAAATATATATCTAGCCTCTGTACTAAGTAAGTCTTCTATTTAGTTCTTGCTGATGATGTTGAATCTCCTTTGTAGCAAAAAAGAAACATGGCTCAGAAACTGCAGCTGCCATTGAGAAGCTTCTTCCAAAGGGTTGTGAAATTCTGGGAATGGCCACACCAGGAATTGTAGGTAATATATCCCATCCTGCACATCTAAGACAGAGCACAGCAAAAATACACTTTAAACTTGTTTTTCATATAGTATAACTAAATGCAATTAAAACACTTACTGTTAAAACGCAATGTAATAGGTAGGTGTCTATTTTCATATGGTGTAGATTAATGCTGCATTATGAGCCTTTAGCAACTGAAAGTGTCTGTATGTAAAGAAAATAAAACAATTTTGCTGTACTAAATATTACAACTAACAGATCATTTATTGTCCCAAGTCTGTGACTTAGGTAAGTAACATGAAACGTGACTTTCTGAATGTCGTGAAAGATGATTATTTAGCTACCCTTCCTCTATAACATGTATACGTAGGCCATTGCTAGCATGGAAAATTATCACATATTTGTGAGAGATCATTTTACACTATTAAAATGACTAAAGTTTGGGAGGGATGCCTTTGCTGGGGATGGATGCATTTGTGATTCACTTACAAAATGATGGAAATTCACAGTAAACATGACCATTGACAGCATCTAAGGACTACAAGCCACACTATCTGCTTCATCCAGAAACTGCATTCATCATCTTACTGCCCTGGATAATGGAACGACACGCTTTTATTTGTCAATGCTTCTTTTTGTTTATTTACCATCATCCATGCCACTCATAAAATCCGTATCAAATCCCAGATAAGTTAATATACTATCTTTATTCCAATCCCTCCATGGAATTATTATTGGGATCACCGCATCCTTTACACCCTGCATTTGTTCTTCCTACTCCACTTGTAATACTGTTTCCCTCTCTGACAGTCACCTGTAAACTCTCCTGCAATTTAACTTTTTTGCTGTAACTCCACTAAGCCTCTGGTACCCCATATCAATTCCAGTTGTATTATTTTTCAACAACAGCTTTTCACCTCTCTTGAAAACTTCTCTCGCCTCCTTTCTACACTCTCCTGTCCTGATCTGGTAGCTCCACATCTTAATCACACCCGAGCAACAGCCTATGATCAAATGGCTTTAGCTACATTTTGTTCCCAGCTTCAACAATCATCTTCGTCTTAACACACAAAGGAAACCGCTCAGACTTCTAACCCCAGACCTTATCATACCAACCCTCAAACCACCATCACTTCTTAAGATCTAGATTCAAGGACAAGATTGGCAAAATCCAATATGAAATTGTGTGCCCTTCCTTAAGCTGGGTGCACACTACAGAAATTTCGACCAAGTTTTTATGCCGAGCGATTTTACATGCGATCGATGGTCCGATTGCTCAGTCCATGGACTGCATACACACTAGCCTTGTTTAGGACGATAAAGGGAAGAGCGGACGTCCCTTTAGTGACTTTTTACAGCCATGTTGTCGGGAGCAATGACTGTAATTTCGTACTCACTGTTGTGGATCGGTCAGAAGTTTATACACACTGCACAGCGGAAACGAGATTAGAACGAAAATATTAAATGGTACGACCAACCAAATGAGGCGATAATCGTCCATTTGGGCAGACTTTCGACCATCGTGTCACTGCACACACTGACCCAACTTTTGAACGAGCGGTCGTATGTCGGCTGATTGAGCCAATTATTGGACAAAAACAGTGTATTGTGTACCCAGCTTTAAGCAACAACCTGCTCAATTTCTTTATTAAACCTGGTACTTTCTCTTCATTTGAGTCCACAAATGACAATGAAGTCTAATACCCTCTTTTTCTTTCTACTGCTTCTCCACTCAACCCTGTCCCCTCACAAATCCGTTCTTCACCGTCTCCTGTGCTTATCCCAGTTTTAACTTGTCATCGGTAATCTCTCTCTCCACTGACATCTGTTCATTAATACTCAATTGTGGTATTTAATCCTGTGCCCCTAGTAAACACTCCAGAGACTGCACTGACTAAAGGGGATGATTGAGTTGATCGCTGCTTACTCTAAAGGCCATTACTCTCTTTTAATTCTCCTGGATGTCTTTGCTACTTTTGACCGTTGACAACTCACTGCTCATACTCTACTTACTCTCCACACTGCTCAACTCTACTTATCTACTTGTCCCACTTATCAAATAGCTCCTTCAGTGTTCATTTCTCTAGATCCATCTTCTTTCTGCTTGTTGGTTGGCTTCTGACAAAATTAACCCTAGTTTATGTGTATGTTCATCTAAATAGCCTTCAATTGGCCAGAGACTGATACAAATGATCAAATATTCTCTGTAAAGCGTAATAAATAGATTCTTTCTATATCACTTCTCCTGGCAAACTATTAAGTTCCTTTGGGTTTCAGTATCGCCTCTATGCAGATGGCATCCAAATAGTATCTATTCTCTCCAGATTTCTCACCATCTGTGTTGGCCCCACGTTAGAGAATGTCTTAGTCATTTCCTCTTGGGTGCACTCTCACTACCTCAAAATCTATGTAACAAAAGCTGAGCTATTTATCTTTCCACCAACCAACATCTGCTACTTACCTGACATTTTTGTCAACACAAGCAGAAACCATACCCCTTAAACACGCTGGCTACGTGTCTCCAAATCTTGTTACCTGACTCCAAGAAATATCTTTAAGAATGTGCACTTCTCTCACGTAACACAAGCAAAAACTTTACTTTGTGTAGTCATAATTTCCTGACTACTGCAATCCCCATCTTACTTACTTCCCATAACCAGGCTTTTCACCTTTACAACCTGTTTTGAACAAAGCCGTTATACTGATTTTCCTCGTAAGATATATTTCTGCTGCTCCACCCTTCGTCTGTATATTGGTTGTATGCACTTTTTAGAATCTAATATAAAATACAAAGACATTAACAAATCTGTAAACGCATACATCTCTTCACTTGTCTCAAGGACTTTCCAGGCTGCACCCACTCTGGAATTCCCTACCTTGTACAACTAGGCTATCCCCTGGGCTCCGAACCTTCAAGCATTCCCTGAGAACTCATCTCTTTAAGACAAGCTTCTTCAAATTCCTGAACCATCACATTAACTTCTCTAAGCTATTCTACCTGATTTACCACCTTTACACAATTATTCTTTATCCTTTATTTGTAGGGCGCCACAAAGGGTCTGCAATGCCATACACAGAGCATACAATACAACAGTACATAACATTACAGCACAATACTATAAACACATTGCAGCACAATTTACTACACAGCTATGAATAGATGCACAGGGCAATAAGGTGCAAGTCGGTATAGTAACACACTTGTAACTAGACTAAGGAAAGAGGGCAAGTGGGAAAATGAATCTTGGCAAGCTGTACCTTTGCCAAGTAGCATGGGTGCAACAAGCAAGATCAGAGGCACTGATTGAGATGCGAGATGAGAGATGTGGGGACCGAAGGCAGAGAGCCCAGGGAGGGGGTGCAAAATATAGCTGGCATGCAGAGGGCATAGGTAGCAAAAGGAGGACAGGAGGGAAGAGGGGCCCTTCATGCTTGAGCTTACAATCTAGAAGGGCAGACAAACACGGTGACACATTGGTGTGGTGTAAGGGAACTAGAAATTAGATGGAAGGGGTTGAAACAAGAGTGGCTGACACAAAGAAGAGGATGAATGAGGGTGAGGTATACTTTGTTTGTGAAAAGACACACGAAGAGGGGTGATAAAGAGGGCAGGGGTGAGGTTAAAATGTGGAGTGGTATTTGGGTTCATGCAAAATGCATAGTTTATTCTCTTTAAGCAAACAACCTACTGACCTCAAACCCAATATTGTGCATTTCCACATTATAATCCAGCTGAATCTATATGCAATATATTGCAATTTTCTATAGATTGTAAGCTTGTGAGCTGGGCCCTTTTACCACTTTGTCTGGTACTTAATACCCAATCTTGTTTTATTACCTTGTTTGCTCCTAATTGTAAAGCACTGCTCTGTGTTATGTAAATATGTGTTGATAATACTCCTATATTATTATGCTATATAGTTTTCTCTTATAAAATATATATGGGATAATGCACTCCCTACTGTATATCTGTACATTAACAGTTATAATACGATTAAGTGTTTTATACAGGTCACAGAAATCTATGGGGACTGTTAATATCAGTAATTTACAGTAAGGGTGCAATATTCTTTATCCTTCACATGTTTTCCTAGTAACATCAGAGCTCACTGTTTATGCATATGTTATTTGTGTATTATGTATTTAATAATCTGTCTTGCTTAAGTGACTCCCACGGGTTCGCCAAATAATCGACCCTTGGAGATGGAAGATGGAGAGTCTGGCTTTGCACTTCTCTTCCCAAAAATTAATGGGGTCAAAATTCAAAAATTTCACTTCTTCAAAGACTCCAAGAATAAAGTGTTTGACGAGAACAAGCTCCAAGAGGCTGGTGAGTTAAAACTATTTAACTATTCACTTTGTTTAGGCTTTCAAGAAAGCACAAATAATATTTCCAACTTTCCGTCTATCCCTAAACAATTTCTCTTTTGCTACATTCAGAGTCATTGAGACTAAGCCAAACCCACACTGTACCTTAAGTAACTTCCTCTTAAGCTTATTCATATTTTATTTATAGGTCTTAAAAATAACCCGGATTTGCGGGTGGTTCTAATCTTTGGCTACAACACATGGAAAAATGGATCAGTGCGTTTCCTACATCAAGTCCTAAACCCTCTGAATGAGAAAAGTATTATCATTGCTGGAGGGCAGGTCGAGTACCTTGCATCGTTCTCTTCCCAGGCGTATGTTTGTTTATTTATACTGTAATAATTTCTTTACTAGCTATTTGTCAGCTTCACAAATGTCCAGTAAAATGTATTTCTTTTTAGAGCTGTGTAAGAATACTAGGTATGAAAGAAGTTAATGCACTCAAACAGTAGCATATTTGGTGGAAATATATCACTGTTCTGTTTTATTAGTATCACTATACATTAAATGTATGGAAAATTGTCAACCAATTGTGGTAACACCATCCATTATAGACATGTTTTTTTGGAAATAATGTTGAGATGTATACAGATATGGTGATGGCAATCCCTCTGTGAATTTGTAAATTAAGGTTGCTTCCTTTTTTTTTTTCTTTCTCTTTCTCCCCCCCCCATTTTCTTTCTTATGAAAATGGTAAAGAGTCAATAAAATGAAGTATAACTATAACAAAATAGCTTTTATCACCAGTTGTACTCTTTATCTTGCAGAAAGACTCAGGGAACCGACTGTATTGGTGTTGTTGGGCTGGCACTGAGTGGACCTCAGATCCAAGGAGCCACAGTACTTCTAGACCAAGATGTATATGATGAAAAGACTGCAGACTCCGCCATGCAGCGTCTGAAAGCAGCCAACATACCTGACCAGAATAGTGTGGGCCTCATGTTTGCATGTATTGGCCGAGGAGAGCAGCACTACAAGAAGAAAAATGTTGAGGCAGACTCATTTCGTAAACACTTTCCCACTATGCCTCTCTTTGGTTTTTTTGGCAATGGGGAGATTGGTTGTGACCGAGTAGTTAGTGGTAATTTTACTCTGCGAGAATGTAATGGTGAAAAGGACAATCTTTTACATGGATACACCACAGTGATGACAATAATTCATTTTGGATCTAGCAAGTAGTTCCTGGCAGTGGTTATAAGTGCACATATTCTGACATTCTTACCAATTGGATGTGTTGGGGTTCTGTGTAATCTTGCCAGCAATGATAGACTAGTGACTGTGTGTCATTTTATGTGATACTGCCTCATAGAAAAAAAATATAATAATAAAAAGAAAATAATGGTTAGTTTGTAAAACATTCCTATTTCCTGCATCTCTAATAAAATGTTTTTTATTGCTTTCATGTATTTATGCTGCCACCACAATTCACTGTTCCAAAACATGTATATCCAGTTTCTAAGCTGCTGTGAAATATTTCCATATGTACACCAGTCAGTCACAACATTAAAACTACCTGCCTAATATTGTGTAGGTCTCCCTTGTGCCACCAAAATAGCTCTGACCCATTGAGGCATGGACTCCACATGATCTCAGAAGGTGTCCTGTGCTATTTGGCACCAAGACGTTCGCAGCAGATCCTTTAAGTCCTGTAAGTTGCGAGGTGGGGTCTCCACGGCTCTGACTTGTTTTACCAGCACATCCCACAGATGCTCGATTGGATTCAGGTCGAGGTAATATAAAGGCCAAGACAGCACCTAAAATTCTTTGTCATGTTCCTCAAACCATTACTGAACAATTTTTGCAGTGCAGCAGGGTGCATTATCCTACTGAAAGAGGCAACTGTAATTAGGAAATGCTGTTGCTATGAAGGGGTGTACTTGGTCTGCAACAATGTTTAGTTAGGTGGTGCGTGTCGCAGTAACATCCATGTGATTGCCAGGACTCAAGGTTTCCCAGCAGAACATTGCTTGGAGCATCATCCTGTCTCTGCTGGCTTGCTATCATCCCATAGTGCATCCTGGTGCCATCTCTTCCCAAAGTAAACAAAGCGCACGCATGTTAAAAGAAAGCATGATTAATCAGAGCAGGACACCTTCCATGGACCACTTCTGGCGCTCACGTGCTCCTCTTATGCGTTTTCAGCAGTGGACAGGGGGTCATCAGGGGCTCCCTGACCAGTCTGCGGCATCACAGCTCCCTATGCAGCAATTTTGCATGCCCTGTCTGTTCCAACAGCTTTCTATTTTAGCCTGTATTAACTTTCCAGCAATTTGTGCTACAGTAGCTCTTCTGTGGATTTGGACCCGGCGGGCTAGCCTTCGCTCCCCATGTGCATCAGTGAGCCTTGGGCACCCATGACCCTGTCGCTTGTTCACCGGTTGTCCTTCTTTGGACCAATTTTGGTAGGTACTAACTACTGCATATCAGGAACACCCCACATGACCTGTTTTGGAGATGCTCTAACTCATTTGTCTAGATATCACACTTTGGCCCTTGTCAAAATCGCTTAGATCCTTGCACTTGTCCATTTTTCCTGCTTTTAATACATGAACTTCAGGAACTGATCACTTGCTGCCTAATAGATAGCACCCTTTCATAGCTGCCATTGTAACAAGATAATCAATGTTCTTCACTTGTCTTGGGCTTTAATATTGTGACGGATCGGTGTACAACTCAGGCATGAGAATTGAGAATTCAAATATTGACAGAAAATGAAATTAAGTTAAACCACCCATTTTTTTTTCTTTTAAAACTATTGAAGGGGCCAATCGCAAGTTGTTCCCATTTTCCATAGTGTAATGTGCACAGTGGTTTATTGATTATGGGGGGGTTTAAATCCACCCACATACAGTGGAATGCCTGTTGGATAGATCCCATTCTGTTATGTAACAATCTCTCTAGATTCGATCCATTGGCCTCCATGACACAGTTAATACATGGTTCATTTCCTACCTATTGAACCGCTCCTTTAGTGTTTCTACCTCTGACACATTTCTCTCCTGCACTCCCACTATTTGTTGGGGTCCCACAAGGCTCTGCTCTTGGCTCTTTACTTTTTTCATTTTTACATCTTTCTCTTGGGGCACTAATTCGCTCATTCGGCCTCCAAATACCACCTCTGCGCTGATGACACCCAAACCTATAATATCTCCTCCCCTAACTTCTCTCCTTCTGTACTATCTCGTGTAACCAACTGTCTTTCTGCTATCTCCACATGGATGTCCAAACGCTACCTAAAGCTCAAAACAGAGCTTATTATCTTTCCTCCTGCCGGAGTCAGCACCTGACCTCAAATCTCCCTCACTGTCAATAACACTGCAATTTCCTCAGTCTCCCAAACCCGCTGCCTTCGGGTCACACTTGACCCCGCTCTCTACTTTATTCCTCACATCTAGACTCTCTCCCAGTCTCCCATCTTGACTATTGCAACCTCCTGCTATCTGGCATTCCTGACACCCATATATCCACTTTGTAATCCATTCTAAATGCTGCTGCAAGACTGATCTTCCTTTTTCAATGCTCCATATCTTCGGCACCACTTTGCAAACTCCTACACTGGCTCTCTGTGTCCTCCAGAATAAAATTCAAATTACTCACCCTTACCTACAAAGCCCTTAACAACACTACCCCTGCATACATTTCACATCAAAATAATCTCCCTCCCGCCCTCTTAGATCAAACTCTGACCTTTGCCTTCTCTCTCTGATAACCACCTCTCACTCCTGCCTATAAAATTTCTCCCGTGCTGCTCCCCACTTATGGAATTCCCTACCACGCTCAATCAGACTTTCCCACAGCCTTCAAATTTTTAGAAGCTCTTTGAAAACCTATCTCTTTTTTTAGAGGTGAGCTTATCCTCGATAACACTATCCACATTAAACTGCCCTCACAACTATCCCAATCTCCACTCTAAGCCACACTGGCTCCTCCTGTTTCAGATGTGCCCTCTTCCACTTAGAATGTAAGCTCTCTAATGTGCATGGTCCTCCATACCCTTTGTTTTCATGTCTGCATTTATTTTGTCTAACTTATATGTCCCTGTTTATGTATGTCCTGGTTTCCCTACTGTACGGCACTGTGGCGCCTTACAAATCTACGATAATAATAATTAACATGCACACGTTTAAAGTAAGTTTAGACTAGTGTGTTTTAGCATGCAATGCTTGGCTCTGTTCTCTTTATTTTAAAGCCAAATGCATTGTCATTTCAGTGTACAACCAAAAAATGTATGTATAGAGTGCAGAAGAGACTGTTTACTTTTGAGTGGCCCTTTTACCTTCTGATAGTTCATAGAGAAATTATAAACACCCTTTTTTGAAAAAATGTAATCAATTGGTGGTAATCCAATGCTAGGGTGTGCACCATCTTCTTGCTTTTATGTCTGCCTAAGATATAGTTTGAATATTTTATTTTATGCATTTTGTTTATGAAGTAGGTAAATAGAAATGACTCTCCAGCTCTTTTCAGTTATTGTGTATGTTAGGTTAAATGCATATCTCCCAATGCTACATCTGGCCAAAGAGTGACATTACATATATGTGTTAATGGATGTACTTTTACTTGTTTTCATACACAAGCACCTTGGCATAGTTTGAGGTATACATTTAAATGAAAATAGTTTGCTATATCCAACTACTAACACCACAAAACAATACTATAACAGCATACACAGTGTAGATGACATTCAATTGAAATTAAAATAATCTGTATATTGAAGTATATTAAAAGTAAGTGGCTCCTTAGATGAGGGTATTAGACAATAAGGATACCATCATGCTTAGTCACACATAAATGTATGCCAGGCCCAGTTGCCCAATATCGTGTTTACCATGGCTAGCAGAAAAGACCAGAGTTGGTTATTGTGGCGTATTTGGAGTGAGCAGCAGTCATGAAGACTACTCAAATTGTCAGTGTTGTATGGGGAGAGAGGCTAAGGTGATGTTAGCATGGCAATCTAATGGAAGGATGTCAGCCATGGGCAGCTGTGTATGAAGGAGAATCAGGAACTGTCTCTGAGACAGTGTTTTCAACCACCATTCGTGAAACATCATCCAATAGAATTTCGGGTGGAAGAATGTGTCAAATCCCACAATAGAGTTTCAGACACTGGTAAAATCAATGTTAACATGCACTGTTACTGTTATCATTTGCTCATCATACCGTGTCGCTGTCGTCGTCATCTTCAGCAGCAGCTATATATACTGTGCTATGACACTTGGATGTTTCCTTTATTTTGGGAGTTAGAGGTCATTAAGGAGAGGAAAGCAAAAAACAAGGAGTAAGTTTGCTTTTGGACAAACCACGTGACAATGCAAGGAGTGCAAATTAGTTTATTATTTTGCACTTAAGTTAAATACTGGTTGTTTTTTCATATAGCACACAAATACTTAATAGCTTATTTGTACACTGAAATTTAAAGTTGATCTAGGCCATGCCCTACCCCAACTATAAATCTGCCATCACATTTTAAATTTAGCTCCCCCTCCAATGCAACATGGTTTTGCACAGGTGCAAAGTTACCCAATTTTTTATGCTTTGCTCTACTTAATGACTCGCACCCCTTATGTTTTGTCCATAAAATTACTCTGTTTTTGCATTTTGCACATGTGATAATTTTTTTAATTTTTTTTTTTAATTACATCTACAATAAAAAAGGTTCAGTCTTCATTTGTTGTACAGTTCCCTGCTTCATCACAAAGGCCAAGTCTACATCAAAATCTTGTTTTAAACGCTTAATGATCAAAGGTTTGTCATGAATTTGTTTTGCCATTTTATAGATACAGTTATGGACAAACTACACTTTTTTTTTTTTTTTTTTTTTAACTATTTATTTTGAGAAATAGCAATCATGTACAGATAAGAATCAACTAATAATACATTTGCAGGAATAGAAACAAAAACAGAGAACAGTACATATCATGGGTAACTGTCAATGAAGCTGAAAATATTTGAGTAGCAAATATCCAAGACAGCCAGAGGCTGTCAATAACCAGACCGGCAAATATACAATTGTTATCCAGAATACACAAGACACTATAACATTTTTTACAATATAATGTGGGAGGGTGAAGGGGGGTAAGAGGGGGGGGGGGAGTACTGGTCGCCACTGAGAATGAAGGAAAAAGAGAACACACTTCCCTTTATCCACACAGTTCCTTATCCTCATCTTGTCCTTTTTAAGAAGAGAGACAAATAATTAAAAATAAATAAATAAAAGAGGGGCAATAAAAGTTTCAAAGGAGATTATTACTTAGATTCTCTGAGGAGGGAGAACGCATCAAGAGTCAGGCCACCTATGAGTACAGGGAGTTCTTTTTTTAGGAGGAAGGAGATGGTACAAGAGGTATGGAGTTATAAGTAAAGCCAAGGAGCCCATATCTGGTGAAATTTATCACCCTTATCATGCAGGTGGTATGTAATCTGTTCCATCCGGGCAATAAACCAGACATAGGATCGCAGGGCCGCCATAGTGGGAGGCTCAACTTGTTTCCAAAACTTAACTACTAGGCATCGCGCAGCTGCAAGGACATGGGAAGCCAATTTCGCAGACTCTCTATCATCATCAATCAGAGGGTAACAGAGAAGAAAAGACCATGGGTCTTTCCGGACAGGGCATGGAAGGAGGGAGGAGAGGAGGGCCCTAACTCGATCCCAAAAGGAGGATATTTTAGGGCAGGACCACCAAATATGAAAAAAGGAGCCCATCTGGCCACAACCCCGAAACTACACTTTTTAAAGAATTCTGCTTTTCCTAATAGTTTTAATTATTGATATATGACCTGTGTTTATTAATTTTAACTTTTAAATAACTATTTTGTTACCCTAAATCTAATAGTGTTCTTAACAGTGTATCATTACATCTAATCCAGCTGCTTCTCTTAGATCCAGTTTACATTAATCTCATAATGCCATCAGGTTGTACATTTTACCTGGGACTGGAGTTTAATAGGGGGGTATGGGCGGGGTCATTGTGACATCACAGTAGTCCTAGTTGATATGAGAAATGAGCACAAAGCATTCACTTGCTATGTGCTGTGATCATTGTGCCAGGGACCAAAAAAAATGGTTCTTTCTATGTTTCGCTGTTTTAAATCGGCAGGTAGTCTGCAAGTGGCTTGTTTAATTCAAGTGTCAGACCCAAATATACCGGTGGTAGTCATATTTCCGGTAGAAGAAATACAGACATTTATCCTGCCGGCGGGTTTAATGCCAGTATTTAAGTTTCCCCAACACTGATAAAATAGTGACAAGTTAGAAATTGACCAATGTCGCCTGAGGAATGTGTACACCAATAATAGTAAGGAAATAAACTACAATTAGTGGTAAAAAAAAGGCCCAAGTGCAAAAATATTTTCTCATTTACAGTAATATAGAGGAATGTATGGAGGAGACCATGCATCTCCCCCCCTACTGTTGCACTTGACATAATCCATTTCAAGAGCTGTAGTAAATTTACCAAGATGTTAGAGATCCTTTTCTTTGGTCTGTGTGGCTCCAAATAAGCATATCTCCCTTCACTGCTCTGACCTTGGTTTGCACACAACTTTACCTTTTATTTGACATATAAAAACAACTTAAAACACACTTATTTCTTTAAAATTGGTTAAGCATATATGACAAAAGTACCCTTTTCTTTACTTCCACAAACATTCATACCGGATATTAGTAGTAAGTTTGCATCTCAATAGCACATGTTGATATTAGTCCCAGGATCTGTCATGTGTTTTCTTTTCTCCAGCAAACTGAGTAATACCAGGTACCCGCCTGCAGTTGGGAAAATTACCCAGAAGAACCAATGCAGTTCAACCCACAAAGGGGTCGTTATAAAGGTAAGGGAGCTAGATGCATAATGACTCCTTTTTATAGAGAGCTGATCACAATGGGTGAAGAAATTGGAGCTCTATTGCAGATAGCTGTTTGTAGTCCCTCCAAATCAAATTTCACAAATAGAAATACACTACTAATGAAACAATATCACTAAACATTTCTTGATTAGCTTATAATAGCACTTTTGCAATGTTCTTAAAACATTACACAAACTTAAACACTCCAAATCTGTGTTCACTTGAACACCAACCAATCAGATTTTAGTGATGTCATCAAATTTTATTCATACAAGACATTCTCAGTTCCCATGTAAACAGTCTTGTCTCACAATGGGTCCCACTAGACCTATATAGCCATGTAATAGGATCCATTATAAGGCAAAAATGAAGAGCGCTAAACAGTATATGACCTGGCCACAGAAGGAATGGGAGACCTAGGAAAAATTTTGTGACCTATAACATTCTATAGCGCTGTTATATAACTATATGAGTGCATACTGTTAGATGTATTAAAAGTTATTGTTAGTCTTTAACCACCAAAAAAATAAATAGTTCTTCTTAAGGAATTTTTCTTTGGTACTAGTAGGTTATACAATTCTCAAGAGGTTCTACCAGTATACTATTTTCCCATTTGATTGTATTGTCACTCTAATTAAATGATGCAATTAAGGATTTATAATTACAATGCTCCAGGATACATAGAACTCAAGGAATTCTACCAATAAAGCATTATAATACAAGAAACCCATACCTTACAGTACTGAATAAATTATGTTCTAGATTCAAAAATGTACACAAACTTTATATATGGGTTATTCATTTATAGCACTATATCATCCTATAGCCAGTATACCCACATAACAAGGGTGAGTCATCTATGAATTTTTATATAGTTTCATCTTATTATAGGAACCATTTTAATTTAAAATATTGATTCAAACCAATAGGATGTAACTTTTTAATTGTGGATACATTTCACCTCTGCCCTTGCTAATACTGAGGAGAAGTCGCTGTGTCTCCAATGTTTCTGAACATGTTCAATACCAATAAAACTTCTTCTACATAGAACACTTAAGTATTTACTTAAAATGACATGATAATGAGTGATTTTTTAAACCCTTTTTAATGTTCCATATGTGCTCACACCACCTTGTTTTTAGTGAGCGGGAGGTATGGTTGTTTAGATTTATTTATGTACCAATATTGATGTACATAATTCTTATGCGCCATAGGTCAATTTCTAACTTATTAAATTTGTATTGAACTTTGCAGTGTGGTGGTACTTCATAGATTTGGCCAGGCTGCTATGTATGTGGTATAAGCGCTTGAGGGGTTCCCATATTTGTTTTAGGTTACAAATATACAGGCAGCCCCTTCCTTAGGGTCTATGTGGTTGATGTGTCATCTTCTCACAGCCTCATAGTCTGTATCTTCTTCACCAGCAGTGAATTCTGGGACATACAGGTGACTTACAAAGCACACCACAAAATGCCATAGTTTTGCACGCATGTGCTAGCATGGTCCACCCAGTGCACTTCAGGGTACATGCCTGCTCTCAGGCTGTGCAGAGGTGTAAACTTCACTTCAAACTCCAACTTCCTCTATTTTCATCTCTTTCAGTCAAATAACATTATGCTTAGTTTATCCTACTATATTGCTATAGCTATGTCTTTATTACAGCTGCAAACTTTATACATATGAAAATATTTATTACTCTGAGTGTGTCTGGATTTGCTCTTCTCTGCCGAAATACAACATGGGGACGCAAACTATTAAGGACGTCATTTAGAGTCGGACACAATGTGCGTCTAAGACGTGGAGGAGTGGTAGTGTGCCGCAGCTTGGTAGGCTATTACGAGTAGCATGCAACTCCAGTTGCATCACACTCATAATACCCTACCGAGCTGCGAGCATTTTTTGTTGCAGCTAGCTAACTACTTGCGCCACCTAATTCCTGCCGCATTTTTAGCCCTTTTTTGACGTTTGTTGCATCTGCGCCTTACTGCACCTAGGACTTACGGGTCATACCTTCACAATTCTGCGTTACGCTCTTTCCCTCGTAGTAAGCCGCAAGCTGTCGCAAGTGTTAATTGTGTCCAAGATGCAGGCAGATATGGTGCTTGCTGCACATGCGTGATAGTGGTTTTTTGGTTGATGCACCTAAAACGGACTTTGCGTCCCACTCTAAATGAAGCCCTAAAAGTACAGGACTAGTCCAGGGGGTAAATGTATCATAGTGCGGGTTGTACAAGTCGCCGGAAATCGGCGAGATGACAGCTTAAATTTAATGCGGTGCTGCCTTGTAAAGGGAAGTTTCCCTTTACAAGGCAGCGCCGCTTTAAATTTAAGCTGTCATCTCGCCGATTTCAGGCGACTTGTACAACCCGCACTATGATACATTTACCCCCAGATCTCCTCCAGCTCTGAGCTTGTGCAAAATTTGAGTCTTTGTAGATTACAAATACAGCCTCCCTACCACTTTATTTAAGCAATCTTGCTCCTTAAACTGAAATCTCCTTCCTTCACTGCTCCACAAATCTAGATGCATATGTGAGTCTACCCCATCCATAGCTGGTAACACCTTCACCCCCCTTATGCCTTTCAAACTGTTGATCCACTGTAAATGTGCTCATCCTACACCATTCAGCTCAGGGCCATCTTTTCCATTGGGCACGATAGGCAGCTGCCCGGGGGCCCCACGAGCAAGGGGGCCCCATAGGCACGGCTCTTAATGAGAATAAATAATCCTGCAAAAGAAAAGAACCTGCAAAAAAACCTACAAGGGTCACTGAGCAAGTACATCTATCTATCTCTATCTCTATATATCAATATCTGAATCTGTATACATCTATATATCTATATTTATATCTATATCTAGGGGCCCAGATGCACTGCTTTGCCCTGGGGCCCATAATGTTGTTAAGATGGCCCTGATTCAGCTATGTGCCCTGGCAAACATATCAACGTGCATTTCTGTGAAGCAGCTATTATGTGCATTGTAAATGGCCTCTTTCAGTCTTCAGACCCTTCCTTGGCGGCTCATGTGTAATAAATTCTCTTTCTGTATCAAAATCGGTCACAGCTGCGACTATGGGTTTTATATTTCTAGATATCTCCTTTTATGGAATTTAAGTTTTTAAAATTATAAATATATTTAGTAGAAAAAAGTTAAAACACTGTATTCTGAGCATCTGAGCGCCTTTTTGCTTCAAATGGTTAGAAAATAGCAAGGTTTTGAGAATGTTCCTTTCCTAGCACATATTTACTTGTATAGGTCAAACTAAAGTTACATACCCAGTATTTGTACACATTTCCAGTACATACAATGTATCATCTGTAGTGCAGAATATTTTTTATTACAATTAAACTGAATGTTTCTTTATAAAGCTAAACTTTATGCTCTATTTCAGTAGAAACACCTAAGCTTTGCTCACATATCAGAGAGTTTTTAAACCTGGCTTATTGACCCTCCTCGCGAAGACTATGAGATATATAGTTCAATTGTATATACTAATGTAACAAATAAAATGAAATATTTATGCCCATTTTATTGTCTTACATCATAGAATCAAAACAGATTTATTTGGGAATTCTTATGAACATAAACAGTACTGGTAAATAAATAAAAAGGTTGGTGTTTTTAAAATTACTTTAGTTATTACAAATAAAAAACAGACAATTGATTACATAATTATGACCACTTTGTTTTAATATTTGGTAGAAGCGCTTTTAGCTGCAATTACTATTTGGGTAAGTCTCTACTAGCATTGCACATCTAGACATTTCTCTTCTCACCCATACTTCTTTTGGTCATTGTCCTGCTGGAATATGAATTTTCCTCTTGAATTCTAGGTCTCCTGCAGATTCCTGCAGGTTTTCCTCCATGATTTGTTCAGATCTTGCTCAATTCCTTTTGCTCTCTATCTTGATTAGTCTCAGAAGTAGAGCAACATCCCCATAGCATTATGCTTCCATCATCATGCTTGTAGGTATGTGAATGTTCTTGGGACGATGTGTAGTGTTAGACTTGTAGGCTTGCATCGTACATAATACCTTGCATTGAGGCTAGAATTTCACTCTTGGCTTCTTCAGACCAAAACAAGCTTCCTCCACTTGGTATGTGGGTCTTCCCCATACTTCCTGGCAAATTCTAGGTAAGATTTCAGATTTACTGTGGTGATGTGTGTGCCACCCTCCAATAAAGTGCAGTTGTGTGATGTGCCAGGGCTATTGCTGTCTCGTAGACCATTTCTTCTATCTTTGCCATGGAATATTGTGACTCTGTCAGAATTGCCACAGACCGCTACCTGACCTCCCTTACAAGCACCTTTCTTGCATATATGCTTATATTTTGAGGATGACCTACTCTAGACAAATTCAGTTGTAAACAGGAATGTACTGCACTGGATAAGCCCTCTGACCTAGCAAAACATTTATTCTATCAACATCAATGTCATATGATATTTATTTCATAATATTTTATTTGAATAAATTCACAGTTGTGCCATATTTTCTTCATTTCTTTATGATGGACTTGACAGTCCTAGGAACGATATTAAAAGTGTTAAAATCTTGTATCCTTCTTCTGCTTGGTGCTTTTCAATAGCCTTGTCTTAGTTTTGCTTTGCATGTTCTTTGATCTTCACGATGAAGCTCTTTCTTTGAAACCAACAGTAGGACCTCTAACAGACTGGCATAATTATTTTTAAATCAGTTGAAACAATTTAATTGTTAAAATGCAACTGCTATTAACAATGTGAATTCTGAAGACAAATGATAGTAGAATTTATTTAGGTGTATCTTAGCCATGGAGATAACTGCTTGTCTGTTATTATTTAGTTTCTTTTATTTGTAGTAAATTAGGAAGGCATTTTTACAGCTTTGTTGTCATTTGTCATTGCATATTATTGTGTGATGATCAGTGGTAGCACCTTCCATATAAATCCATTTTGATTCCATGAGGTAAAAACATAAAATGTGAAAAATGCCAAAAGGGGTAAATATTTTTTTTTTATAGCCGCTGTACTTCCTATTCACTGGACCCAGTGATTCCACAGTCATTTCTGGTGCATCTTCTTGACAACTGATGGTTTACTATGTCTTGCTAGTACTTTATAATCTAAATGTATTCCCTAGAGATCTGGGTGGCTGTGTTTTTATTAGTCGGCGCCATCGTTTCCTTTGTAGATGTCATGCTGTACATAGAAGCTGACATTCCCTCATCTTCCTTGTCTCATCTAGATTGACATCTAGATCTTGTGGCTTGGAAACCATAGCATATTTAGTCCTGCATCTATTGTACAGAAAGGTGTTGATAGATAAAGCAGTATTACATTCATGTAATGAGATTCAGATTGTGCAGCAAATGTTTCAGGACTGTTTCCCAAAGTGCATAAGAACCGAGTCCATATGAGACATTGAATCCTAAGTCCCCAGGAGCAGCAAGAACACTTGATAAAACGCAAATCATCGTAGCACTTCTAATTAAATGCAGTTCAACGGTCCAATCTTCAGTAAAGTTGCAAATGTCGTCTTACACCTACGTAAAAGAATATATTGTAATACTGTATGAAATGTTTTGTGTGTTTTCAAAAATAGCTCAGATTTGCCAAACATACAGAATACACCAAGATAGAATGTACCTCCGGTTATTTGGAAAGGCAGTGAGATGTCATCTGTATCATTTTTATGGCTCGTCTTCACTACGAATCTTAAATTTTCTTCTGGAGGGTTTAAAAAAAAAGAGACATCACATGGGCATGTTAGAAATAAAGTTTCCCTAACTAGAGACAAAATTAATTTAAAAAAACAAAACTCAGTGGGAACAGAAAACAGGGTTCAGTTATTCAAATGGCAAAATGTTGTGCAGTGACCACTGCAGCCTGAACACAAATTGTAAGAGGCATTACTGATCCCTATGATAAAACTCACTAAGGAAAACTTGAATGAAGTCCGTCCGTATGATTAATGTCACACATGGCTAAAACAGACCCTAATCAGGCAACTTTTACACAAACCAAGCATTACCCACATAATCAGTTTTATTGACAAGTGAGTATAAGTAAGCAGTCTTTAAAAACAGTAAAATGTGTATGTTTTATAAAAGATAAAATAAGAAAGTAAGCATTTCAACAAAACAAACAAAACAGCTAGCATAATATATAGATAGGGATCTCATAATTTTGAAATAAAAAACACAACACACATGGATTTTACTCAGGCCATAAAAACAATCCTATGCTTTCTATTTGGTGTCAACAAAGTAAAACTGATGTAGGAGCTTGTTAAGCTTTGTTCTGTTAATTTGGGGATTTCAGGAGTCTGAATTATGGGAGCATAATCATTGTGAATAAAAAATTATGGTGAGCCCTTTAGTAAATTCATATGACAACTGTATTTTGAATGTTATATTGTGTAAATAAGTGAATATCTTCAATAAAATATTTAAAAAAAATAGTGGAAAAAAGGGACTGTGCTAGGATGGGACCCTATATTCACGTATAAATTATATATAAGTATATAGGGAGAGTTGCAATGTAAAGCATACAGATGAAATATTTCATGAATATCCAAATTGTGAAATTAGATACAGAATTTTATATCTCATTTATATTTTCAAACATTTAGGGACATCAAGAGAGCACATCCTTATTTAAAGAGGATGTAGGCATTATTTTGATATGCACGGTGATTTGAACATTGGAAATTATGTCTAACAAATAGCATGTTAACAGCATTTTAATAAACAGAGCTCAAATATTTATTTAGTTTTAAAACACATTTTTTTTTAGTGCATTTGCTTACCTGCAACAAAAGTAGATGAACCCTAAAAATAGCAGGCCCAGGAAAATTGCTAAAATCAGGAAATGAATAAAATAATCACTTTTTGGTTCGGATTCCACTCTAGCTAAAAGGATACCTTCACAACGTTCACCTGTGTAGTTGTTAACACACCTGTAAAACAAACCATGCAAATGATGATTACTATAACTAGAAATCCACTAGATTCAGGGAAAAACATGGAACCAACAAGCAATTAAAGCATTAGCATTTGCCAAGGCAGAAGAAAATCTTCAGTACATCAGCAAGAATTTCTGGAAAATCGTCTTATTTCACAATCGTCTTATTTCACAAGCATTCCTCTTCATGTATTGGCGATATACTATAGAAGTAGTACAAAAATGTTTTTTGAAATTGTACTTTAAAATTGCAAATTAAACCTATAAACCAAAATATATTGTTAAAAATTATAATTCTGAGCCACTTAATATTTAGCAAATGTTTGTGCTGGTCCATTGAGGAGAAATCATTTAATGCTGAGAATTTTCTGTGTTTAGTTTTGTTCATCCATCTGTCCCTTAAATCATGTCACTGTCTGCTTTTCCTCTTTCCCAGTACTTCATGGCCAGTAATCAAAACATGTTTTAAGACTACTGTAGGTCAACTTTAAAAGAACAACACTCTTATCTTCCTTTGCTCATCAGCAACCCAACATTAGAAATAGAAAAAACTGACTTTTAAGTCTCAAAAGCAAACTTGAATGTTTAATAAAAACAAACAAAAAAAACCTCCACAAAATTGTTGTTGTGGACTGTACAACCAGTTTTAAGAGATGTTTAAATTAAGAATGAAGCTCATTTTTAGCCTAGTCCACAGAAACAAAATTTGTTTTATAGGACTAGATGGTTAAATTATGTTATAAGAGTGAAACTTGTGCATATTTCAATTTGTTCTATATTTTACAGATCATAGTAAGAACTTGACTTAAGGCGGCAAAATCTGTCATTTTCAATCAATTGCAGCTAATTCCCTTGCTCCATATATTAACAAAACCAATGTATTTAAAAAAAACAAACCAGGAAATGTACATTTTTGTCACTTTAAATAAAGGCAACCCCAATGGTCTGTTACTTATAAGAGCATTATGAGACTGGCAATATATTAGGAGAAAAAATGTTTAAATTTAAGAAAAAAAATTCAAATGGACCAGGACCTTGCTCTGTGTCTGTGTATGAGTGGAAGCCTAGAAATAGGTGCAATCAGCGCCGGTGCTAGGGTCCTTGGCGCCCTAGGCACAGTGTGAAAATCGCCGCCCCCCCTTTAAAAATCGCCGCCCCCCCCCCTTTAAAAATCGCCGCTGCGCTTCCCTCAGCTCCCCTCCCCACCCCTCCCCATGTCTTTCTTTAACTTACCTGCATGAAGCTGCTCCTCTCTGCTCTGTCTTCTCCCCTCCACTCACAGACACTGTCGGGCCTGTCACTGTCAGTGAGCGGAGGGGAGAAGACAGAGCAGAGAGGAGCAGCTTCATGCAGGTAAGATTCAATAGCCCCTTCCCTCCTTTCCTCCCCGTGGATTTCCGTTTTTTTTTAATTTTGAGGCGCCCTGCAGAGCCTGGCGCCCTAGGCAATTGCCTAACCTTGCCTAATGGGAGCGCCGGGCCTGGGTGCAATTGCACGTATGTCTGGCTCTACATAAATTACCATCCTGCATAACTTACATATATGCATATGTGTGTGTATGTGTATGTATATATATATATATATATATATATATATATCATTGTTCTTTCTATATAATCTGGCAGTGAGGCTAACTTGCAAACGTGCAAAAATTGTCATGTGTCTATTGGTGAGTAATTGCACCCATATTTATGGGAATTGAATGAATGTTGTGCCCATTAACATACAGATATCTATGGGGGCTACATATTTTACATATTGTGATGAGAAGAGCAGGACAGATCAGGCCATTCCTAGCTAAAGGCAGCATTTGCACGTGAATGCGCCTTGTATGTACATGCAAAAATGAGGCAAACAATATCTAAAAGAAATTCATGGGGTAGAGCGGGTGCATTCATTGGAGTGTTCTGGTGGGTGGTCCTTTTCCTCCCCATTAAAGAACTTTTTACGGGTGCTCATAGGTGCTAGTTATTGGGAGACATCCTATACTATCATCAAGACGATTAATGTACTAATTAGGCACACCTGTGTAACAACAACATTGAAAAAGTGATTTTATATATATATATATATATATACATACAAGTTAACCCGTGCATGATACTCATGCATTTTTTTGTAAAATAATGTCAGTATACCAAATTTCAGGTCATTCGGATGAGCCCTTTCTGAGAAAATAGTTTTTTCCACAGACACACACACACTAACACACGCCGCTACACATGCAGGGGCGGATCTAGAAAATGTTTGTTCCCCGGGGGGATGTTAGGGCGGGGCGATTTAGGCCCCGCCCCCTTTTTGACTTCTGAGGCTGCCGGGGGCTGCACAGTATGTGCAGGTCCGCTCGGCAGTGACAGGCAGGGACAGTGTGCTGCCTGGCTGCTCTGCCGGGCAGCACACTGTCACTGCCAAACGGACCTGCACATACTGTGCAGCCGTCGGCAGCAAACCCCTGCTAGGGGGGGGGGGGGCGATTGCCCCGATCGCACCCCCCTGGATCCGCCACTGTACACATGTGTGTTCATGAGGTAAAATTACCTCACGAAAATGAGTTTGACCCCTCAACTCGTCAATAATGTCAGTATACCATATTTCAGCCCTTTTTGAGGTTTTTTTCCCACACACACTAAGAATTTAGTAGGTCAGTTAACCCGTGCATGATACTCATCCATTCTAGTCAAATCAAGCTACTTAAGGTGTTAAAAACTCCCCACTGTCACCCCCGGCAACCACCAACCACTCCCAACTGTCACTTCTCCTTCAAGAAATATATAGGTCAGTGTATAACTCTGCCCAGCAGGTGGCGTTGCAGCTTGGTTGTTTTTTTTTTCCACACACAGACAGACTAACACACGCCACTAGACATTTATATTATATATATATATATATATATATATATATATAATAAGAGTCAAGAAGACGATTCTATCTCATAATTAATTAATTACATGAATATGGCAAAATAGAGCAGTATTTTAGGAATAATCAAAAAGTTTCAATTAATGAAATAAGTGGCCCTAAAACTGCAGTAGGTAGACTTCCAACCATGCGCTTTTTTTGGGTCCCGTATTAAGTCAAAAGTAGACACATCAGCATTTTGTGGTGGTAGTTCCCAAATGCACAATATAGCTGTGCACCCATATACGCGGGCAGCAGACTAATAGGTGCATTTGCCCATTTAAATAGGCATTGTGCAACCACATTTTTGCATGTTCGGAAATTAATTTTGGGGGGATTCATTTAGTCGCGATATTCCTCAGAATATCGTGGCTGCACACTTATACCATTACTATGGTAAAAACCTCAGCTCAGTTTTCCTTGCACCTCTATGGGTCTAAAGTGAGCGGAGATTTCTGTTAAAATCTTCGTCACAAATATCTCTGGAATGTCTGCGAGACAGCTGGCAGCTAACTGAATTCCCCCTTATAGTGTTTCTCATTTACACGTATTATTGACATTTCATCTATTTTCTCACCCATCCTATAATATTATTATTGCTGGACATTTTCCACCATGCAGTATATCATACCATCTGCCATTTCATATAGTCCCACTTCCCATAACAAAACAAAGTCTTATTATTTCCCTAATAAATATAATCGTTGGTGTTATTCTCTTAGTCCATATCACAGCATTCCTTAGTTTCCCTCTCTCCATGGGTGTAGATAGAGCTAGAATAGAGAAGGGAATGTCCTCAAATCCTAACTGCTTTCACACATTACTAAACAAAGTTTTGCACAAGATAACACAGTGGTGGATATGGAGTCAGAGCATTGTATAGAGCGGTACAAGGCATGAAAAAGCTTTATAGCCTAACCAGCACAACTGCTTGGCCTCATAGTGTAGCTCCACCCTGTGCACTAATTGTAGTTATGTTAATACCTCAATTTCATCTGGCGATTTTATCCCAACTAGCATGTTGCTACCCTGCCCAGTGCATGACCTCATAGCTGGCTTTCGGAGCTACAAATGTTATTAACAACACTTATTTATCTGCGTCCAGTTAAAAATATGTAGGAAGAATAACAGACCATTGGTTAGATGAATGCTGTGGGCTGTTGTGTGTCACTAGCATTCTTTTAAACTGAGAAGTTAAAACTGATCACAGATAATGGATGCAGAACATTACATGTTCACTGACCTGCAGAGTTGATTGGGACCTATGATATAACATATGCCTCCATTCATACAGAAACCTTTCTGCTCTTTCTCTGCGCAGGGTACTCCATGACCTGGAAAATAGGTGGATCCAGTGTAAATCACATAATCATTAAACTAAGCATGCAAACTTTCACCATCATATTAGTATCAATTTTACCTACAATGGAACAAGAAAATCATGTGCTCATTGTTTCTCTGTACAGAATGTAGTCAACCAATATGGTTCTAGAACCACCAAAACATGAGTACTTCTGAGTTAAAGCAGTAATTACAGCAAGTGGACAAAAGTAATGGGGAGTAATAGGGTTATGAGTCCAATTGTTAAACTAATCTAAATGGAATTATTCATTTATCTTATTATCCAATCAGAAACATTCCAACCTTCATATAAATTCTCGCTTGTCCTTTCTAGAACATGATTGTATTGTTACATTGTTAATCTTGCAGCTTTTGCAACACAGATAGTGGTTGAGCTCAGGTATAGTTACATCTTCGGTTTCCTCATGAATTTTACCTACATTATTAACTTCTGGAGTGTGCAATGCTTTATAGCAATTCTACAGTTCTGTGCTCATAAGCAACTAAGCCAAATAGAAATGTTAATACTTTGCATACTGTATTATTGTGGTTTGCTTTATGCGTCAGAACAGCTCTGGTTAATCAGAAAACAAATTAGAAGTTGCTGACTGCTTGCTGCTGTGTTCTGACCTATTTCTATGAAATTCCACCCCACAGCCTTTTAGTCACAGCATTTCCATTATTATATTATTTTCTTTCTCAATATAAAGGGAATACCACCCACTTTCAGATATATCATCATTAAAGTTCACAGCCAGAGATGGGGAAATCATGTAAGTCAGTAGAAAACACTCATTTATCAAGCTTGCATAAATAAATACTTTATAAGTTGAGTTTTAAAACAAGTGCTTTCATGTTTTAAATGAGTTCCACTTCAGCAGTTGAGCGTGTCCATTTTATCCGCTCCTGTTTATTATTTTACAAATATTACTGATTACTGTTACTGATCTAACTAGGTTACCCTTTAGCCCATAACACATTTCCGAACAGATGCAGTTTAGCACCTACAACATGTGACAGTGTATTAATGAATCATTCTGTTAAAAATATATGAAATGAGCGTTTGTAATCCAAACACTTACCTTGCCTTTGTTTGGGACGTTTTCAAAATAATTAAACTTTCAAACCTACAATTTGTGTTATTTATGCCATCATTTGATACATAGTGACTAGAACTATTGCAACTTAGAGCTCATACCTATACTACAAACTGGTGTATTTTACATTGATTTTACTTTGTGCTTTTAACATTAGTAAAATTCAGAACATGATGGGCCTGAGTCATTAAGGAGAGCAAAGCATAAAAAAAGAGTAACATTTGCACCTGGGCAAAACCATGTTGCATTTGAGGGGGAGGTAAATTTAAAATGAGGGGACAGATTTATAGTTGGGATAGGGCATGTCCTTGATCAACTTTAAATTTCAGTGTAGTAATAAAGCTATTAAGTATTTGTGTGCTAGATGAAAAAACAGCCATTATTTAACTTATGCGCAAAATAATAAACTACTTTGCACCCCTTGCATTGTAACATGGTTTGTCCCAGAGAACATTTACCCATTTTTTGCCTTAATGACTTAGGCCCGATATGTATTATACAAGGGTCTCTCATGTAGCTCTTTGATTCCTAATGTTATTTTTTGTAAGAAGTGCTACAACAAATTCCCTAGAGCATCATGTTAGACTTTTCTTTTATGATTAGAAAATCATTACACTAGTGCAATGTGTTTCAAACCTCAAACCTAAAGCAAGGCTGCTGATGTAGATAATTGCATGAGAACAAATTTCCATTCAACAATGAATCGATCTTAGCACCTTGGTCTTAGACCCATTACTTCAGTAGTTAAACTACACGGCTTATTAGCACAACTCTGTCTTCATAACAAGAATATATGACTACTCCTTTACCCTCCTTTCTTCACTATTCAGCAATACCTTCTCCTCAGCAAACTTTGTGTGTTTGCACAGAAAATATAAATGTACAAAACAATTACTTGTTCATTCTCTACGTGTTCTTTAGGTTAGGTTGTAGAGAGCACTGCCCTCTTGTGGTCTAGTTCCACTTATGTTCCTTACTGTACAGAGTATGTGGTGGGTAATAAAATAATCTGCTCTACAAATGCATCTCATGGTGCTTTGAAATCATAATCCGGTTAAAATGTTTGGTTTTTTTAAGATAAACTTTAGGGGGTGCAAAAGTGCCATGGATTTCTTAATTAACTACATAGAAGTTTAGAAGTAGGGTGTATAGAAAATGTATATTAATATAATTTGATAGTTTTTCAATCAGAGCAGTAGCATAAGTGGGCCGTATGGCATATCACCATATACACCCCCACTTCAACCACTGCTGACACATCTGTGCTTCTGCACCATGCAGAAATGTACAATGTTTTACATGCTCTCTACATAGTAACCTATGTCTACCATCTTCAGTAAGTGCTACATGGCTTACATTTTACATCTGTACAAATCACTCTGAACAAAATACCCTAATTCATACATCAAATTCAAGTAGACTACCAAGATATCATTAGAATACTCTTACATCAATATACTGTATACTTGTACCTGTTGTCATATTATGCAGACAGATAATTTGGTCCTGGCTTAAAGACAATATGCTGGAAAATGGAATCTGAAAAACACACATAAATTATTTTACTTAATAGATTTGAAAAAATAAGTATTCAAAATCCTGATTAAATAACACCCAAGATACTTTTATTTGGTATCACTTAACAATTGTGTAACACGTATAATGTGTCTAGGTGGAGAAATGAATTCACAAAACCTTAATCATCATTTCCATTGTAAAACCTCTACAGATGATACTACCTCTATTATCATTTCAATTCAATTTGCAGGCACAGGTTGCTGCTGGATATTTAATTGTCATCATTTTCATTTAATTATAAAGCCATGTACTATAATACACAGTTTCCCCAGCTCAAGTTTATATAATACAGTTAATAAAACATGTTTTTTAATTGAGTAAATGCATTATTGTGATAGTGCCCAACTATCCCACACATGGGGAGTCTCCTCCTTTTGGGTCCATAACCTTGTCCCTCTTTCCTAGCTCTTGGTTCTGAACTATATGGGTAAATGACTCCATACACAATTATTATTATTATCATAGATTTGAAAGGCACCACAGTGCTCAACAGCGCTGTACCAGAGCCGTAACTTAAATTTTTACTGCCTGGGGCACGAAGCAAAGCTGCAACCCCCTAGACCTCAATTTTAACCAAATGAACCAAAAATATTCATGAACTGCGACCCCTTCAGAGGTGCGCCCTCTCGCACAGCCCTAGCTACGGCCTGCACTGTACAGTAGGGAAAACGGTACATACATAAAACAGAGACATACAAGGCAGACAAAATAAATGCAGACATGACAACAGAGGGTATGGATGTCCCTGTATGTTAGAGAGCTTACTTTCTAAGTGGAAGAGAGAACAAGTAAAACAAGAGGAGCGATTAAAAGGAGAGTTAAAATATATCCGTTCAATAATAAAATGGCTAAATTATAGGAGGTTTCTACCTTTAGATGACAGTTTATTGGCATGTACATACCTCTACATGCAGTTTTGACTAAATATATGTTAATAGTCGCGGCGGCCACGAACACCGCCGCGACTCTCGGCTCTCTTCTGCTGGCGTCCCGGCCGTCGTTATGACGACCGGGACATCACTTCTGGTTTCTGTATCCCTGTTGCCTGGGCAACAACAAACGGGACGCTTCGGTCTCCCTGCCGCCGCACCTGGCCAGCTGTCAAACAGCCGGGCGTGTGCACGCAGGGCTGTCCAGCATCAGCCAATTATGGCTGATTAGTTAGGCATCTGCTGGCTCTCTGCCTTGCCATTAGCTTTGAGCTGGCACTTAATCATTCTACTGCTGGAGCACTTGCAGGGCTCTTGCTCTGATTGGTCACTTGTACTATTTAAGGCAGTGAGGGCTGGGCCTCACTTCCGGTTATAGCGTTCTGTCCCAATACTGCTGCCTGCTCCTGTTCTTGTTTGGTGTTGAAACCTTGGATTGATTTACCTGTGTATGACCTCTTCCTGTCCCTGGACCCTAGAACCATTGCCTGTGACCCTGACCTTTTGCCTGTACCCGGAACCATTGCCGGTGACCCTGACCCTGCTGGTACCTAACATCTCCTCCGGTGCTCTGTCCAGTTTGCAGATCTCTGGCCTGCCTCTGCTCCATGTGCTTCCTCCTGTACCTGTGCGCTGCCGTGTGAGCATAAACTACTCTGAGCATAAGTCCTGGGGGCATCCGAGTACCTGTGAGCATAACCAGTCTCTATGGGAAAGGCGGCTGCTAAAGGTGAAGACCTCTTCTACTAGTTCTAAGAGTTTATGCTGCACTGGTTGCCGTAACATTATAACTGGCCAGTAAAGATTGGAGGTAATTCTGCCATGGACAACGACTCTAACCTTTCTCCAGCCCAGGTCCTAGCTAATCAGATCCAGGCTATATCTCAAGTTGTACAGGGTTTATCTCATCACTTGTCAGTACAAGAAGAGGCATCCAGAAGCCTGCAGCCTCAGCAGATCTCCTCTGGTGTCTCTCCGGATCCAAAATTGAATTTGCTCGATCGATTCTCGGGAAGCAAGTCCGCCTTCCACAACTTTAAGGAGAGTTGCAGGTTATACTTTCGCCTAAAACCATGCTCCTCTGGCTCTGAACAGCAGAGAGTCGGGATTGTAATCTCCCTACTCCAGGGTGATCCCCAGTCCTGGGCCTTCTCCCTCCCGCCAACGAGTCCATCCTTACAAACCGTGGATGCCTTCTTCCAGGCATTGGGTTTGCTATACGACGACCCAGACAGAGTGGCCTCAGCTGAGTCACATCTCCAGTCATTGAGGCAAGGACGTCGTTCTGTGGAAGAGTATTGTGCAGAATTCCGGCAATGGTCAATTGATAGTGCCTGGAATGATCCGAAGCTGCGGAGTCAGTTCCACTTGGGCCTTACAGAGCAAATCAAGGACTCCCTAGTTCAGTATCCTGTACCTAGATTTGAAGATTTGATGCAGCTTTTCATCAAGATTGATTGTCGAATCATAGAGAGGAAAACTGAACGAGAGTCATCTATACCTCCTTGCTCACCTCCCAAGTCTGGTGGTTCTACTCTTTTGAATTCCCCTGAACCCATGCAGTTGGGCGCCTTCCGTCTGCCTCCTGAGGAACATTCCAGACAACGTTCTCTAGGTCTCTGTTTGTATTGTGGCCAATCAGGCCATCTAGTTCATTCTGTCCTAGCAAGTCGGGAAACGCCTAAACCTAAGCGCTGGTGAAGAGATGCGCTTAGGTCTCCAAGTAATCTCTTCAGAAAACTTTTTGTTGGTCCCTGGACGTCTAGTCTTCCGCGATAATTCCGTGGAGGTCACAGCCTTCCTCGACAGCGGTACGGCAGGTAACTTTCTGGACATCCACATGGCTAAGACGCTTGGTATTCCTAAAGTCCGACTGGGATCAAGCATTACCGCCTGCGGTCTCGATGGAAACCCATTGATTGGGGGTAGCATACTCACTAAGACTCCATTGATTCATTTGTCTGTAGAAGCTCTCCATACTGAGGAAGTCTCCTTCTTCCTGATCACCTATCACCTATCCCTCTGTTCCAAAAAGGATGGCAGTCTGAGACTCTGCATCGACTACCGCGGCCTGAATAAAATTACAGTCAAATCACTTACCCGCTGCCATTAATTTTTGTCAGCCACCATTTTCTCTAAAATCAACTTCCGGGGTGCTTATATTCTTATCCGCATCAAACAGGGAGACGAGTGGAAGACGGCCTTTAATACTCATTTCGGGCATTATGAGTATCTGGTAATGCCATTTGGATTGTGCAACGCCCTGGCAGTCTTCCAAGACCTCATCAATGATGTCTTGCGCAAATTCCTAGAAAAGGCAGTGGTGGTCTGCTTGGACGATAATCTAATTTACTCTCAGTCCTTGTCTCAGCACCGCCAACAGGTTCGGGAAGTTCTGGAGAAGTTGCACCAACATCATCTCTATGCAAAATTTGAGAAGTGCGAGTTTGAAGTCTCCAGAGTGGCTTTCTTAGGATATATTATTTCTTCATCTGGTTTCTCCATGGATCCCAGTAAAGTCCAAGCAATCCAGGAATGGGTTCTTCCTGCAAACCTCAAGGCATTTTAAAGGTACCTTGGCTTTGCCAATTACTAACGGAGGTTTATACGCTCATTTTCTTTCTTGGTGGCTTCTATTACTGCTCTCACCCAGAAGGGCGCAGATACAGCTAATTGGTCTTCAGAGGCGTTGGCGAGCTTTTCTGCCCTAAAAGCCGCCTTCACATCTGCACCCTTTCTTAGGCACCCAGACCCTGAGCCCCTGTTCATTGTTGAAGTGGACGCCTCAGATGTAGGAGGAGGCGCCATTCTCTCTCAAAGAGTCCAGGAAATTCTCGCCTGCTGAAATTAATTACGATGTTGGGAATCGAGAGTTATTGGCCATCAAGTGGGCCCTCGAAAAGTGGCGGCATTGGTTAGAAGGAGCAGCTCATGTCATAACAATCTTCATTGACCACAAAAACCTTCAGTATATTCAAACCGCCAAAACTCTAAATCCTCTGCAGGCCCGCTGGGCTTTGTTTTTCACCCGGTTCAACTTTCTCATCACTTACTGCCCAGGATCAAAGAACACCAAGGCTGATTCTCTGTCTCAGAGCTTTATGGCATGCCATCCTCGGCCTCCTGACCCGCAAACTGTAAGTGCCTCAACCTCCATTCATATCGGTCTAACTCAAGATCTTGGGGTCACACTTCGCCAGTTCCAGAAAATTGCTCCAGCTCAGACAACCGCTAGTAAATTGTTTGTCCCGGTTCATCTGAGGAAGTCTGCATCGAATGCCACGACAACCGCTCAGCAGGTCATCCCAGAATCCATAAGAACATTTAAATACTTTCCTGCTGGCTTTGGTGGCCCAGCTTATCATCCGATGTGGAAAACTACGTACGTACCTGGCCAGAATGTGCCAGAAATAAATCATCTAGAGACTGTCCTCCTGGTCAACTGCTACCCTTGCGGACTCCAAGCAGGCCTTGGAGCCATCTTTCAATGGACATTATTGTCGACCTCCCATTGTCTTCGGGTCATAACACTATTTGGGTGGTCGTTGATAGGTTCAGCAAAATGGCACACTTCGTACCCTTACTCAAACTGCCGGATGCCAGAAGTTTGGCCACCTTATTCATTGCACATGTCTTCCGTCTCCACAGCCTTCCGGAAGACATCGTATCGGACTGAGGGTCCCAGTTTATTGCACAATTTTTGAGGTCCTTTTGCAACTCCCTCGGATTCAAAATCAGTTTGTCCTCAGCTTACCACCCTCAGTCGAATGGTCAGACGGAAAGAACCAACCAATTCTTGGAACAGTTCCTGCGCATCTATGTTTCCAAGTTCCATGATAACTGGTCCTCTCTGTTACCTTGGGCGGAGTTTGCATACAACAATTCCTGTCATTCCGCAACACGTACATTCCCGTTCTTCTGTAACCTTGGGTTCCACCCGAAAGCTAATTCTTTCTCGTCTGTTGTTTCCATTGGCGATTCCGGGACGCCTGCCTTCACATCTAGGTTAAGGTCTGACTGGAAGAAGGTGCACTCCGCACTATATCAAGTTTCTCACAAATCCAAGTCATTTGCTGATCGTCATCGTGGTCCGTGTTTATTGAAAGTGGGGGATCGAGTCTGGTTGTCCACACGGAACATCAAATTAAGGCAACCTTGCAGGAAACTGGGGCCCCAATACATTGGACCATTTACCATTGAAAAAAATGATAAACCCAGTGGCATTCAGGCTTAAACTACCACCTTCTTTAAAAAATACCCTGCACTTTCCATTGCTCTCTTCTAAAAAAAGCTGTTTCTCCTAGCAAGCTCAACCAGCCTTCCTCTAACAGGCCCCGGCCTTTGCTTGTGAATGGAGACCGTGAGTTCCTTATAGAAAGAATTCTTGACTCAAGAAAAGTTCAAGGCCAAGTTCAGTTCCTTGTACACTGGAAAGGTTATGGTCCTGAGGAGCGATGTTGGATACCGCAGAGGCGTCTCCACGCTGTGAGATTAATTAAGGAATTTTTTAAGAAGCCTGGATGTCGGGGTTCCTTGACCCCTTCTCAAGGGGGGAAGTTCTTGTTTGGTGTTGAAACCTTGGATCGATTTACCTGCGTATGACCTCTGCCTGTCCCTGGACCCTAGAACCATTGCCTGTGACCCAGACCTTTTGCCTGTCCCCGGATTCTGAACCATTGCCTGTGACCCTGACCTTTTGCCTGTACTCGGACTCTGAACCATTGCCGGTGACCCTGACCCTACTGGTACTTAACATTGCCTCCAGTGCTCTGTCCAGTCTCTGGCCTGCCTCTGTTCTGTGTGCTACCTCCTGTACCTGTGCGCTGCCGTGTGAGCATAAACTTAAACTTCTCTGAGCATAAGTCCTGGGGGCATCCGAGTACCTGTGAGCATAACCAGTCTCTACAGGAAAGGCGGCTGCTAAAGGTGAAGACCTCTATACTAGTTCTATGAGTTTATGCCGCACTGGTTGCCGTAACAATATATTGTTTTTCTTTCTAGCTTTAATCATTTGATTTTAAGACATGCCCTAATATCAATTTAGATTATTAAATGTTACATTGCATTGTGGTATTTGTACTTGTGTATAGTAAGTTGTGTTTTATGTATATGTAACAGTCTGCTGTGGTGCTCTTGTCTATGGACACAGGTTAAAAAAGGCATCTTTTTATGTTAAATGTTATATCTTGTGAAAAATGATATTATTAAAAGCACCCAACCAGCAAAATTGTTGCATTTAATTTACAAGAAATTTGAATTCTTATATTATTACTGTCCAGTCTAAGTACTAAGACATTTTTGGGGAAATGTTACAGTCAAGAGCAGCCCTCTGAACAATCTATGGGATCCTGGGACATCTGGTCATTGTAACCTTCAATTATTATTAACTTTCATATCATATCATATATTAAATAATAAGTGATACTAACAATTACATTCATCATATGGAATGACAGAAGTGGTACTCTGCATTACTGGTACTGGTATTAAGAAGAACAAGAAAATAATTAAAACTGTGCGAGACCTTAGAAATCAGAGACACTTTGTGTCTACACATAGTATTTGTACAGTATAGTAGATATATGAATGTTATATATAATAACATATATATTCCTAATGAAAATATACTGATTATATTCATTCTAGTACAAGGCCATGTAAGAGCACACTATTTATAGTGCTATATTGATACACACATGTTTATATGCTGGGTAGCTTACAGATGCAAATAGGCCCATACACAGTATTCAACTGTTATACATTTCCACATGTTTCACATACACATGGATTATATTACTACCCACATTCATATACTGCTGACACATAACTGGGTAATGTAGCAACACTGTAGTGTTTTGTTACTTACAGTATCCTGTCATCTACGGGAAAGATAGTAGAGGTTGTTTCATGTCACTGGTCTGTGTAATGTCTGTGCAACCCCATGCAATCCTAGTATGGATATTGAACTTCCTGAGCTTCACACAGCTGCTCCTCCCCTGGGCTGAGTCTATCCTTGTTACTCTCGTTTGTTCCACTGTCTTTTTTTATCATTTATTTCCAAAATATTATGATTGTATTGAGCTCCTTTTTTATTTCCTTCTCTCTGTCCCAATTCAGCACTATTATACCTATTGGTCACAGATACTACAGACGTGTTGCTTCATTGGAATGTTGCTGATTGCATAATTCTTTTTTTTTTTTAGCAAAGACGCATGATATTGTCTATGGCTGGTGTAAGAACACAGTGGTTATGTAACTGGCAAAGCTCATCTGGGATATCTTTTTCCCAGAACAAAGACTCATATTAGACCTGGATTAAGATCAAGCAGTGGGTAAAGATCAAATAACAATTGTGGAGCATTTGGCACCCAGAGAAATCAAGGAGTGGCATTTATGAACTTAGCAAATTGTATGTCAAACAGCTATAGTCTATAAATTGGAGGGTAAAAAGATATATTAAAATTGTTTCTACCAAACACAGTCAATAAATGAATTAAAACAAATGTAAAACCAGTGACTTATTTTACATTGTGAGCTGTTGCAATGATTTTTAACAAGATTTGCGTCAAATTGTAACTACTGTCGCTTGTAACAATTGCACAATGCTAAAAAACATCACTTTAACATGTGAAATGAACACAGTTTTATATCCAAATGAACATAAAACAACATTAGCTATTAAATTTGCAAAGCAACATATTAAATAAAACCTAATATGTTTTTTTGCTTAAAGTTGTTCAGAAACAATTAAATTGCAAAATTGTAAAACTTTCTTTTTCAATATTTAGTTTCAAATTAACCTATTTTAACTTGCTTTATACAACATAGGACACTTGCAGTTTGTGGCTTGTAAAAATGCAGAAGAGAAAAGTGAGTAGGTACCTGGCTGTAGGAGAGCAGTCTCTGATGTCTACTGTAGCACTTGATGATACTTTAATAATGTTCCTTGGTGATTGAGGAGGGGCACATAGTTCTGTCTGAGGACTGGTTGGATTATACCATCTACCTTCTTGGCATCATTTCAACGTACAGAGATGAGAGGAAGACTGTCATCATTCTAGAATTGTCTGTATTCCTGCATTGATTTAAACAATAGAAATAGATTTCAATGACTGTAGTGAGCAGCTTGGTCTATCTTGTCTGGTCTATCTTGTTTAACACCAAATATAAGAATGTCTTTATCTCAGTCTTACTAATAGAAAAAGAGAATATGAATAAACAAATGAAACACAAAGATACTTATTGAGCCAACATAAGTTGTGTTTGTAGAAAACAAATGATAATGAAATATCCTTGAGTGGTTTGAGTCAAACGTTATAATTAATGAGACTACAATCCAACAAAAGCTATTTCTCATTCATTTATGAAGTCAGTGTCCATGAGTCCAGCATAAGGAAAAACTGCATAAGACTAGTGTTCATGGGAGACTACAAAGGATCAGTGTTCACATTGCTACTTGTATCAAGTTTACCTAAAGACCATCTGTGACCCAACAGGTCACTTGAAGAAAGTTTTGTAGACAAGTGAGACAAAAAGTTATTTGTTTTCTTTGTTTGGCACAAATTAGAAAAAGTATGAGTAGTGCGGTTTGGGGCTTCTTTAAATCCCCAGCACCAGGACACCTTGTAATCACTGAGGGAACAATGAAGTGTGGAGTGTACCAGGAAGTTCAAAAGAAAAGCTTATTGAGAAGTAGTTGTTCGCGCCAGGGCTGGTTGAAATTTTCTAAATGTACCCATTACTTTTCCAAATAGGGCCCTCAACATTCCAGGATCCAGACAAGCTGCAAGTAACGAAACCAGCAGCCACAGGTGGTAAAAGTGACAAGAACAGGTAGGACAGTCTGTCAAATGTTCTGAGTCTAGTGCAGGCTTGGCTAACCTGTGGCACTCCAGGTGTTGTGAAACTACAAGTCCCAGTATACCTTTCCAGCAATAAGCTGCTATATATTGGCAAAGCATGCTGGGGCTTGTAGTTTCACAACACCTGGAGTGCCACAGGTTAGCCAAGCCTGGTTTAGTGGGACAATCCCTATTTTTGGTGACTGTTCTGCCCAATCTAAGGGGCAGGTCAAGACTGTGTACTCTTTATATATACACTGCATTCTTTATATAGTACACTATGGTGCTAGCTGTCCTTCGTGGGCTGACCACTCCCCCTCTAGTGTCTGGTCTCGCCTCTATGATAGCTGGTCACACCCCCTCTGGTGGGCCCATAGCGCTGCAGTCCCCCGGTGGGCCCTTCATCAAAACAAATCTGTTGAATACTTTGCAAGCCACTGTATATTCCACAAAGTAAATTTAGCAACCGAAGTAGGTAAAAACAGCAAAGGTTGTAAATATAGTCAGCACATTGAATTATTTTACTCCCGGCTCAGATCAGAATACACTGAATATAAAGGAAATCTGTAGTTAATGAGATAATTATCCGTGGGTTTTTGGAGGGAAAACATATTTCAAGCATGGTCTAATATTAATATGATCAATGTTTTTTTTATATTGTTTAGGGAGAGTACAGGATTATTAACATTATTCTTACTTGGATATGACAATACAGATCAAAATAATGTGTCTTTCATGAGTACATTGCTTTGTTGTGTGTTCAGCTGGAGATGTCTACATGAACGTTGCCCGCTCCTTTTGATAAACTAAGGGTTCCATGAACTAGTGTAGTCTTACAGCAGTGCTCTGTTATTTAATTATTTGTTAAACTGCTCCAAACCTTGACCTGAACATCCCCACCTCTGAGTTGCTATATTTGAACACATAGTGAAGGGAAGGGGAGCACACATACCACATGGTAATAATTAGTCTCATCACCATATTTGTGCTTTAGCTCCTGAGTCGTTCTCCATACACTTCCCCCAGGAATCCAATAAAAAGCTTCACACATACAAAAGTGAATGAAAAGTTATTGAAAGGGGGTGGTTCTGAAGTGGTAGGAAATTGGACATTGACGTGATGCTTGCACTTTTGCAAACCTAGGTGCACTTATAGGTTGCAGAGGCATCTCCCGAGGGTAGAGAATAATCATGCACTTTGATGTGCGCTGTACAGACTATCCAGATGCACCTGTGCAATACCAATGCATTTTTAACTGCTGGTCGAGTTTTTTTTTCAAAAATGAGGCTCAATAAAATAAATTTTGGAATTGATAGGTTTTTCTCATAAATATGGTTATTTTTTAACCATATTTTATTACAATTGTTTTTATCTATTCACTGACATTGACTTTTTACATTTTTCATTTGTTATAATCTTCTTTTGTTTTACAGATTTTTAATATGACTTTGTGTCCCTGTAGCTTTTGGCCCCAGGAAACAGCCACGAAATGTGCTCAAATATACTGCAATTTTGACAGCCAATTAACTGTTGCAAATTGAATTGTGTGTAACTACAAAAATGATTTCTCCCTTTGTGAAATGATGTTACATTAGTCTGTTTTAGAATTGGTGTTGTCAGGGCTGTTCAAATACATCACACATTTATCACCTATTTCTGCAGAGCTGATCTAATTGACATTCTTACTAGGCATCCTGTACTAAGCTATCTGACTTTCTTGGAAGCTTTATCTGTTCCAGTACAACCACATTCCTTAGTGGAATGTATTGTGCTATCAATTATATTATATCTATCTTCTTAGAAAAAACTGGATTCATTTTGAAATTATGCTAAACTTAGTTAATTAGGACTAGTTCATAGATTAGATACAGTCTCCTACAATTTCACCAACTATCCTACACTAGATACTCATTTTGCTTCCTCCTAGAAATGGACAGTAAATCCTGGCATAATGTATTTTCTATATACTCTTCACTTGTGTAGGTGCATGCTACATGTAAGTGCATCAGATGCTGTGCACTGCAGCCAGACATAGGGACTCTATACCATCTAATATATTATGACTACCATATAATGTTATTATTTTTTTTTCATTTTATAGCCACAATCCCAGGTAAAAGTATTTTTTTCTTTACTCAGCAAGTTAAATACCTTTTAATGATTCATTGGTTTTCTTAGCTATCCTCCTACAAATCATTATCTCCTTTTCAAAATCTCTATGGAGGGCAAACAAATATGGCTGCCAGGCACACACACGCGCGCTTACAGCTCTCAGCAGATCATGTGAAATCTGACGGGGAATATAGAAGGGGAGGATTTTAAAGTGCACTCTGCAGACAGATCTCAGAGGGACGTTACAAAGTTTATCTGCTCACTACATCATGTGTGATGTGACTGTGGTTGTCATTCTAGTCACATGACACTGTGCAGAATTATAAATAATTACTATCAGCATGAAAAAAAATAATGAAAGTGGTAAATACCAAGATTCTTCTTATAGTCTGCTACAGTGATTAATGTAAAAAACGTAATCAGCAATTTGTCAGTTTATTTATTTTCTAAGTCAGTTGTATGAGCCAATGGTTATTGTGTTCGGCTGAGAAATTGAGCTGACTTCCTGTCACGCGCCGGTCTTCCGCGGCGTCTGCCCGGGAGCCGGCGTGTTCACCCATTGCTATCCCGCTCCGTCCCCGCCAGCCTGTCTTACCTGCTCAACTGCTGCGGCTATCCAGATGCCTCTCTAGCGTCGACTCTGCCGGCCGGTCCTTCCGCTGACGGTGGTTCTGCGCATGCGCAGAACCGCCAGCCTTTATCCTTTTGCTCTGCCTGACTATTGGCTGCCCTAGTAAACCAGCCCTATATATAGCCTCATTACTCTTGAGTCTGGGCAGGTTCTTTCAGTCAGTTTCTACCTTCTGTTCTGGAAGCAACTCCTGTTCTACGGCATTCCTGGTTCCTGTGTTCCTGTGGGTTCCTATATTCAGTATCCAAGTGATCCTGCTCTTCCGGGGTTAATTCGCTGCAGATCATCACTACAAACCACTCTCTAAGTGGCAACACTGCAGATCATTGCTACAAACCACTCTCTAAGTGCCAACGCTGCAGATCATTACTACAAATCACTCTCTAAGTGGAAACGCTGCAGATCATCACTACAAACCACTCTCTAAGTGGCAATGCTGCAGATCATCACTACAAACCACTCTCTAAGTGGCAATGCTGCAGATCATCGCTACAAACCACTCTCCCTGCAGATCATTGCTACAATCCTCTTCTTACTTGTAACTCTGCGGTACATCGATGCAATCCACTCCCTAGTGGTAATTCCGCAGATCATCACTATACTCCATTTGTCAGTAGTAACGGCTACAGATCTCCAGTTGTCCTACCTCTTCTACATCTCCCGTGGGCTACTGCCTGTCAAATCCTTCGCTCATTTTCTTGCGGTTCATTGGGAAGTTCTCTAGGGGGTCGTGACCTGCAAGTGGAAACCGCGAAGTCCATATACCCTTGCAGGAATCCCTGGCGAAGACCTTTCATTTGTTAGACTCCGCGTCTCTAGCTGAAGTCACGCCAATCCCAGCTGAACTGCCAGGATCTAGTTATCCCTCGATGATACCGTGATACTTCCTTGCACTTGCATAATACCCACCACCAAACTTTGCTGTCTTTCCTGAAACACATGAGTTATACAGCTGTCAGTGAGCTCTCTCCTTTACTCACTATAATCACACTAATGAATGCCACATAAAAAGAAACCTGAACACACTGCCTTAGTCAAGTCTGGACATAGGTCAATTTGCACAGCGTATCTTGCATGATTCCGCACTGCACATGCCCAGAAATGGACATTATGCCAATGAGCGCTATTGCAGGTAGTTCATATCCTCATGCATCTGACACTTATGACTTCAGAATGTGGGAAGAATGGGGCGGACTAACTTAGCCCATGTACAGTAAGGGCGCATTAACGCAGATGCCAGTTCAAGTCCTGTGTTTATCGTCATCCGTAGCTTTTACACATACTGCAAGTCAGCTGTAAATGCAGGATGATAATGATGACCGACACAGCATAATCTTTGATTTATAAATTACACATATGTGTCTCAATAGCTACCACAAAACCACTATATGCATTTAGGATTTATTTAGTTACTGTAAAATTATGAAATAAAAAAATATTCTCTATCTATCTATATATCTATCTATCCACATATATATCTATATACATATACAGTATATTATATTTGAAAGATTTTTTTATTATATTGTTAGCAGTTATTTTAAAATAAAAGTTATGTACGTTCTGATGTGAAATTATTGTACATATGCATGTGCGTCTGTTACATGTGTCCAAGTACTTTTTCTACAAACCATATTTCCATCCATATTCCAAACGTATGCTGATACACACAAAGTAGTAAAGACAGATTTATATTGAGGTTTTAATCAGAATGTAACCATCAAAGGCACAAATATATCCCAACGGCCAAAGACATAATTTACTGAGTTCCTGGATGTTTTCACTATGATACAAATAAACAACAATAATAATAATAATAGTAATGTCACAAATTAAAAGAGAGCACTTTCCTCCTGATGTCACATAGATTCTGCCTGAATGATGTGACTGGATGAACTCTCAAGGATGTATTTCTTACCATGCAGTCTTAGGCATCACCTCTTGTTAATGTAGGTATCAACCTTAGGAGCAGAAACTCAACTTGCAAATTCATTATCTTCAAAAGTTACAGTCAGACCTTCCTTTTGGTTCATTCATGTTGAATCTCCTTAATTATACATTTCATGGTCACTGAAAATATAGGATGTTGCTTGGAACTTAGAGTATTGTTTCTTCCTCTACTGACATAGTTATCTTTATCGAAAACTGGACATTTCCTTTTGCACAATCATATGGATATGATATAGCTTAAAGCTTCCATATCGAATTTCCCTCTGAATTACCTGATCCATAGGGACGTGGGGGGATAGGCAAAAATGGAAAGTAGATGGCACTAGAGAAGTTAGATGCAATGCGGGATTTTGCTACCCTTGTAACTAAAGATTCAGCTGAATCCATATGCAGAACTGTCTTATTATTTTATTATTATTTTAAATATGCTTCCAGAAAGCAGGCTCTCCTCACCTTCATTCTAATGTTGTATGTAATATTGTTAAAATGGTTTTAATTTCTATGCTTGAATGTACAGCATTCCAGAATGTTGGTGTAGGGCATAATAACATAGCATTCATTTTCTCCCGGGTAATGGTAAAGTGGTAACTGAAAGTGGCACACTCTCTTAAATATACACTCACCCCCTGGGCCTCATTTAGAGTTAGGCGTAAATCCAGCTAAAAGGTGCAAATTTGCACCTCTGCAAAACTAGGTGGTGCTGAGTAGGGGCAAAGTTAAAATGGGCAGACAGATTTAGAATGGGGAGTGGGGGCTCAACTATAAATTTCAGTGTTAAAATAAAGCTGCTCAGTAATTGTCTGCAAAAGCAGATAATTGCATTTGCAGCCCTTACATCACTATGTTTTGTCCAGGTGCAGATTTGGACCCTTTAGCTTAATTTGCTCCTAACTATAAATGAGACATAATTTGACTACTTGAGCTCCAACCAATGACGACAGAGAGAAGGAGTGTGCTGGTAGGATTATGGAGCCCAAGACATATGCACAGATATGATATCTTATTGCCGGATGTATCTAGTGTAATCCAGCACACATAGGGGCAGATTCAATTCGGCCACGTTAGTCTAGGATTAATGCGGCGTTAGTACTATTACCTTTAATACGTTAGTTTTAACACAGATTTTTACTCGCGGCTCCAAGTGGTGTGAGCAAAAGCAGCGGTAAAATTACCATACTAACGGTAATACTGCACACTTTTACTGTACTAATGGTAATAGTGTGCAGGCCGTGTTATTCCTAGAATAACGCGGTCAAATTGAATTGGCCCCATTAGTGTTAACTGAAGCAGGGACATAATTCACAACAGAGACTGAGTAGCAAAGTGATAATACAGCAGACATCACAACTGAATACCCAACAGCTGTACTTTAAATTTTGATAAATACACTAGTGTCACATAGTTTTTCATCTGCAGGGAATTTTATAGGTCCACAAAGTGCAGTACAGCAACTAATTAGCATGCCTCACAATTGTCCCGATTTAGGCAGATAGCTCTGATTTGAGGGGACTGTCCCACTGTCACCTCAATAGGTTTGTTTGTCCCAACTTGTGTGAAGTTGAGAGGTGTGCCCCACTCACCATGGTGAGTGAGTGCTGCTTGCACCAATGCACCCACGCTTGCCAATTCAAAGCTGTTTTCAAGGGGGAGAGTTGGTGGTGGCGTCGAAGAAAGACTGATACCCGTGACTAGACACCTTTCGATATACAAACTTTTCCAGAGCAGAATAAATATATGTATAATTAATGTTTTGGTTAAATGCAAAATGGTGGAATTCCCTCTGAGAAAAGGACACCACCTCAGAGGTGCTAACACAAAACTTGTTATTACTTGGACAAATGTTTGTTATATAATCTTTTTAATCCATTATATGCACAGTGGCTAAGTGGTTAGCACTTTTGCCTCACAGCACTGGGGTCATGAGTTTGATTCCCGACCATGGCCTTATCTGTGTGGAGTTTGTATGTTCTCCCCGTGGGTTTCCTCCGGGTGCTCCGGTTTTCTCCCACACTCCAAAAACATACTAGTAGGTTAATTTGCTGCTATCAAATTGACCCTAGTTTCTCTCTCTCTATGTCTGTCTGTGTGTTTCTGTCTGTCTGTGTGTGTATGTGTTAGGAAATTTAGACTGTAAGCTTCAATGGGGCAGGGACTAATGTGAATGAGTTCTCTGTACAGAGCTACGGAATTAGTGGTGCTATATAAATAAATGGTGATGATGATTATATGCTAATTGGGACCATTACTAACTTGAGACCTAAGGCATTTGCGTTGTTTGCCTTGGGGCCATTTGTGTTTTTGGATTGTCACACACTGGCCTTTTACAATGCTATAGTTTTCTGACCAGAAAATCATGGGTTTTCTGAAGGCATTAAATAATTTCATATTGACATTGACCACTGAACAACAATGTGACTTCCCTGACACAGAAGAGTGCCTCACTTCACCTGCTTGTAGCAAATCACAGCTAAAATGCTGCTGTGTAATAGGAAAAAGAGTTTCTTATTCATTGTAATGTCGTGTGCCACAGCTCTTATAAGCTGTGCATATTAGAAATAAGAAGACAGTTATGTTTCCTCAGAAAAGATGGTAACCCTATTTTATATTTGATGAACTGAGATTTCATTTGGAGGTAATATTGGCAAATGTCACCACTTGAAATTATTTGTTATCCTACTTTTTAGGTACACTAACTGATGTGTGTGTCTGTATGCATGTTATCTATATCATATTAAATTACTATAATAAGCACATCACTGCAGTAATCTATAGAACCCAACAAGCAGACCCTCCAACATGACCCGTTCCACCCAGTACAAAATGCTCTGCTGCTGAACATCTCACTTAATTTAGTCTTGCAGTTGCCTGGACTGAACTAAGTAATTCAGCAGGTGTCAATACTGACCACCAGCAGCTCACCGAGCCTTCACGTGAGTCCATCCGATCTTATCAGAAGAGGGACAGCCAACTACCACAGCATGTCACCTCCTCTACACAGTGCAGGGAAGTCACGCGGCATGCTCAAATTGATTAATATAGAAGGAAGAAGAGCACTGTGCCAGGGCCATTTTAACAACATTATGGGCCCCCGGGTGTCACTCGCCGCAGAGGTACTCACAGTCGCCGCGGCTCGCTTCCTGTCAAGGCAACGGCCGGACGCCTCTTCAGCGCCGCGTCCCGGCAGCCGGGTGCGCACGCGCATGGGGACAGGTAATTAGATTCAGCCTGTGGCTGAATTAGCAGGCATTAGCCTGCAAGTGTGACTCCAGGGCTAAACCCTGATTGGTGGTTTTAATATCTAGCAATTAGGCTGCAAGTGTGCTCTGTCTAGGGGGCAGGTTCTGATTGGCTGTTGGCTGTATTTAAGGCAATGAGGTCTGCTGCCTCATTGCCGGTTATAGCTTCTGTTTGCCAGTCTGCTGACCTGCTCTGTGCCTTGTTCCTGTCTCTTGGAAATTCTATTGACTACCCGTGTATGACCCCTTGCCTAGATTTGGACCCTGCCTGTGTTTCTCGTGACCTTGACGTCTGGCTTGAATACCGACCACCCTGTCTGCTCGTGACCCCTGACCTCGGCTTGTTTATCGGATCTGCTATCTGCTGCCGGCCCTTGACCTCTGCTTGGACTCCACTCCGCTTGCCTGGGTTCTCACCAGCCGGTACACACTTCACGACCCTCTGGAAGTCTGCAGCCCAGCCTGTCCCCACCATCAGGGGCTCCAGTGAACACCTGACTGGCAGAGTAGATTCCGGGTTGTGTTGTGCCGGCTGGAGGAGTTCCTAACACCGGGCAAAGCAGTGCACCGGGGCCCCTAGATATAGATATAGATATATAGATGTATACAGACACAGATATAGATATAGATATATAGAGATAGAGATAGATAGATGTACTTGCTCAGTGACCCTTGAAGGTTTTTTTGCAGGTTTTTTTCTTTTGCAGGATTATTTATTCTTATTAAGAGCCGTGCCTATGGGGCCCCCTTGCCCATAGGGCCCCTGGGCAGCTGCCCATCATGCCCAATGGAAAAGATGGCCCTGCACTGTGCACTCCCTCCTTCCTCTGTGTGACTCCTTTGAGAGCAACCTTTTTAATGTTGCCCTTCACTGAAGTAATTGATGTTTAACAACACCCCTTGTATTAATTAGTTAATTCTGCTAAGAAAAATGGAGTAGCAAGTTCAGAGCCTTTTCTACCAGGTACAGATAGTTGGAGAGTATGAATCAGGTATTGGCTTTTATTAGTCCGATAAAAGCTATTTAGGGGAATAACCAAAGAGCCCTATTGCCGACAAAAAGCATTTATCACTACAAATATCCCTAAGATTCACCAACTTTCATTGTGTTGGCTTCCCCATTTTCTTGCATGGGGAATCCTATTTAAGTACTGCCACAATACTTTTTCTTTTATTGTCATCTAATGATGACTGTAACAAATCAAAATTATTAAAAAATGAGGATGAAGCATTTTATTTAGAATTCAGAAATATTTTAAAATGTTTGTTTTAACTGTTAAAATAAGTTACATAATTTTTTAGACTTTTTTTGTTTAGTTAAGCATCACCAGGTCAGCTGAGTAATATATTTTTGTTAAGTTAAAGCCATAACTGATTTATCAGTGACGTTATAAGGATTGGTTCCTGTGGTTTGTTACACATTTACATTACGGCAGTTAAATAATGACCAGATTATTCTTAGACAACATACAGAAACAGACTAAAACAAGAGGAATCAACAAATATGAGATCATAGTTTCAGAAGATTACTGGAGTAAAGATTTACAATGTGTCTCTCAACTACTTGGTTGGAGGGACCAGTTTTCCCCAGTCACATTTACACCGATCAGCCACAACATTAAAGCCATTGACAAGTGCAGTGAATAACATTGATTATTTCTATGTAAAGGGGTGGGATATATTAGGAAGCAAATGAAAAGCCAATTCTTGAAGGTGATGTGTTGGAAGCAGGAAAAATGGGCAAGCATAAGGATCTGAGCGACATTGACAAGGACCAAATTGTGATGGCTAGATGGCTGGTTCAGAGCATCTCTAAAATGACTGGTCTTGTGGGGTGTGACTGGATCACTGATAAATAACTTCTGGTATACATTTATTTAATGGAAATATCACAGGGCGCTTATTTATATAATTGCACATGCACTTATTTTTGATATTGTGTATATTTTGGTAAGGGAAATCTTTAATTTCTGAGACCAGGGAAAGAAATTAATTTCTTGTTTAACCTTGCTAGAGGAGATGCATTATTTCTTAAGGTATATATCTGATACAATAAGCCTTTGTGAATGGAAGTGTTTTATGTGTTGTGATGTGGGGAAGTACCTTCCCTACAGCTTGGTTGGTAGTTTGTACCTTGTTTGGGGTTTGCACCTTTCTTTGGGAATGTGTATTCTGGACTGTCTGTAGAAGGGCCCCATGCTAATTAGATCTTTTGATGTGTGAAGGTCCAACATTGAAGGCAGGAACTTTTAATTAATAGACTGGCTCCTAAATTCTCTGCATTTGAAAACCAGATGCAGGACATCACAGCATCTCTAGAATTTCATAGATAAGTGTAAATATTGTTGGCTTTGCACTGCATGTAAATCCATGTTTGTGTAAACACATTGTATCCCGATTCTAAAAATAGTTTGTGTCCAAATCAGTATAAAAAGCACTGTCTTGTACACTGAAATGCTCTTCTTGTTTCATCTGACTTGATCACTGGTACCTTCAACCAGTGTAAGAGCAAATAAACATCACTTGCTTCAAAGACCTGCTTGAAAACATCGTCAATATTGCTGTATTCCTGTGACCTGCAGATTAGTCCCTAAATCTAATCCATTGTCTGGCTTTTTCTGAGGTTGGACCCAACTTTTTCGGTACCACTGCTCTGCCTGCTGCACTGCGGCTCTGGTCAGTGTGATAGGCCAGGGGGGATCCATCCACAGCAAACCTGATCCATAGTAAGAGGTCCAGAGTACCAGCCCAGGTACACCAGCAAGGGGGTACACTCCCAGCATCAGTTACCCAGACGAAACCCGGTACTGGGTGCTGGTAAGGAGTCCAGTGGTGGCAGCATTTATAAGCCCCTACTACTGCGGCAAAAGGGCGCATTTGGGATAACGAAAGGGAACGGTGGCAAAGTAAGCCTAGCCGAATCCCAGCAGCAACAGACAGGGTGGTGTAGGTGGTCCATCCTGTCACATGGGGTGTTCCCGCTATGCAGTGGTTAGTACCTAACAAAAGTGGTCCAAGGAAGAACAACTGGTGAACCAGCGACAGGGTCATAGACGCCCAAGGCTCATTGATGCATGTGGGAAGCGAAGGCTAGTCAGTCTGGTCCAATCCCACAGAAGAACTACTGTAGCACAAATTATTGAAAAAGTTAATGGTGGCTATGATAGAAAGGTACAAAAGTGGAAGCTGCTCAAATCAATTTATAGGCCATAACAGGTGCTTGAAAGGGTGGGGTTATCCTGCAAGGAACATACACATGGGGCCAGTGTGCTGGGGGAAAAAATGTTGTATGATAGAAAGGTGTCAGAACACATAGTGTATCACAGGTTGCTGAGGATGGGGCTGTGTAGCCGCAAACCAGTCAAAGTGCCCATGCTATGCTAAATCCTGTTCACCGAAGGCGCTCACAATGGGCACGTGAGTGCCAGAACTTGACCATGGAACAATGAAAGAAGGTGGCCTGGTCTCATGAATTATGAATCCTTTTATATTACATGGACGGCCAGGTACGTTGTGTGTTGTTTACCTGGGAAAAAGATGGTACCAGGATGCCCTATGGGCAGAAGACAAGCCAGCAGAAGACGTGTGATGCTCTGGGCAAAGTTTTGCTGGGAAACCTTGGGTTCTGGCATTCATGTAGAATTAACTTTGACACGCACCACCTACCTATACATTGTTGCAGAGCAAGTACACCCCTTCATGGCAACAGTATTCCCTGATGACAGTGGCCTCTTTCAGCTGGATAATGTGCCTTGCCACACTGCAAAAATTATTCAGGAATGGTTTGAGGAACATGACAAGGTGTTGACTTGGCCTCCAAATTCCCCCAGATATCAATCCAATCGAGCATCTGTGGGATGTGCTGGAAATATGTCCGAGACAGTACTTAAAGGATTTGCTGCTAACGTCTTGGTGCCAGATACCCCAGGACACTTTCAGAGGTATTGTGGAGTCCATGCCTCGACAGGTCCGAGCTGTTTTGGCGGCAGAAAAGGGACTTACACAATATTAAGCAGGTGGTTTTAATGTTGTGGCTGATTGGTGCATATAAAATTAGACATCCAAATGAGATGGAACGTCACAAATGAGAAATATAAAATGAATGACTCTATGCTTTTATATCTTTTAATTGACCCTTTGTGTCCTTGATTCAGGCATTACTGTTATTACCAAATAACATGAAGTCATGTGTTATTTTTTTATCCACTAGAACCTGGTTTTATCCACCACTACCTCTACAAAGTACATCAGACACATAAGTTCAAGTAGATAAATAGCTGTGACTCAGCACTTCACCGAATGACTCTGGGACACATTTCCCAACATCCATCCCTCCAGCTGGACATGTTTAATAATTTCCTCACATGAGCACACAGTTGAGAGGTAATCACTGTTTTTTTTTTTTTACATTTTTTTATTTTGAAAGAGCAATAACAGATACAAGCTACAAAATACCTTTTAAATATAAATCTTTCAAATTTATAATAATATTAAATTCACCATATAAAATGATTGTGACGAAAGCTGATGAATTATGTTTTACCACACATGAGCACCAAACCAATAATATAATTAGTTAAAAATTAACTAATTTGAGTCAGAAACTAATCAAAGTAGAACTCCAGTTTGTTGTTGAGGAATCTAACCACACATGATGATTTATAACCAAGACTTTATAAAACAAAAAATGGTTACCAGTATGTGTGATAAGAATAGCCAGTAAACTAAGGTGCTGGTAACACATTTAATTTAGACAGGAAAAGTGAATGATTAAGCAGACATCACTGTTGTGCTGTTGTTAGTCACAAGTATGACATGACAGTTTCACATAAGTACAAGTACCCCAACATTAATAAGCAACAAGGATACTACAAAATTTGACACAGTTATAGGGCTTTAAGTCGTGTATCTTAGATTAATATTTTGTTTTTCCCTTATTGTACCCATGTTCACAAGTTCTTCAATTGGAAGAAGATGGGATGGGGCCAGGAATAGGAAACTATAGGGGTGATGGAGCAACTTGGTGGGTTCTGGGGCAACATTCTTTCAGTGTGACATTCGAACATTTTTGCAAGGGGGTGTTACGCTGCCGGTCAGATAACGAACCTGCAGAACTGTAGGCGGAGGTCTTCACCTATAGCAACTGCCTTTCCCGTAGAGCCCTCCCTGCCTATTATACTGAAATCAGCCAATCAGAGCCTAGCTCTGAAATCACCCTCAGTCCCTGCCTAATTAACAAATAAGGACTTAGTTAGCCCGCAGGCTTGCTGAATCTACCGCGCACTCGCCCGGCTGCCCTATAGTGCCGGGACGCAGCACTGGAAGGCTTAGCGTCCGGCTGTTGCCTTAGCAACGGTGGGGCCGGACCCGGAAGTGACGTCCCGGTCGTCAAGAAGAGGGCCGGGACGCCAGGCAGAGCAGAGAGCGAGCCGCGTCGGTAATGGGCACCGCCGCGGCTCGTAACAGGGGGCATGACATTCAAAATGCAAGAGTGTCACACACAGTATGTGACACACTCTAAGGGCTAGATTTACTAAGCTGCGGGTTTGAAAAAGTGGGGATGTTGCCTACAGCAACCAATCAGATTCTAGCTGTCATTTTGTAGAAGGTACTAAATAAATGAAAGCTAGAATCTGATTGGTTGCTATAGGCAACAGCCCCACTTTTATAAACCCGCAGCTTAGTAAATCTAGCCCTAAATATGATGGGTAAAGGACCTAGCAAAGGAAGAAAAAAAAATTATGGTTTTTTTTTATTTTATTTACATTTATATTTTGTCTCCTTTTTATTATTATTATTATTATTTTTTTAACTATTTCATTATTTATCTGCTAACACTTTAGAGAGGAGAATACAGTTGATTTTTGACAAAATATGACTGGCGGGCAGGAATCATAGTGGACCTTCTACAAAGTGCATGCTGGACCAGATCAAATTCACATACCTTAATGACATCTGTCAGTCACATTGCACAAACCACATTGTCAATTACATTATGCAGCACTCACTAAATAGACCACCTATCAGACAGACCCTCTTTATATATATATATCTACTATATAAATGCCTAGTGGCGTGCGTGAAAAAAAAAACCAAGCTGCAGCGCCACCTGCTGGGCAGAGTTATACACTGACCTATATATTTCTTGAAGGAGAAGTGACAGTTGGGAGTGGTTGGTGGTTGCCGGGGGTGACAGTGGGGAGTTTTTAACACCTTAACTAGCTTGATGAAGGATGTGGCGATGAAGATGAAGGATGAGGTGATGCAGAAAAATGATGAGGTGGTGACATGTGGACAAAACCACGTTAAAAAAGGGCGCTTGCGTCGGGAAGTAACGCTCTTCCCCTGAGGAGACCTGGGCTAGGCCCAAATGCATGACAAGAACCTTTTTAACACCTTAAGTAGCTTGATTTGACTAGAATGCATGAGTATCATGCACGGGTTAACTTGTATATATATATATATATATATATATATACATATATATCATACTTGCCTACTTTTGGCAAGTTGTATCCGGGAGAGGGTCGTGTCTAGAGGGCGGGGCACGGTGAATCACTTCATTTTGGCCAATATGCCATTTTTTGCGGGGGGCGGGGCCAAAATGACGCGATTCACCACGAATCACGTCATTTTAGCCCCGCAATTGCGAGAGTTTTGCCAGCTCTCCCGGGAGTCCATAAAACCGACACGAATTTCGGGAGTCTCCCGAACATTCCGGGAGAGTTTGCAAGTATGATATATATATATATATATATATATATATATATATATATATATATATATTTTACTAATTTTCATTTACTAAGCCCCCTTCCCCAACGCAATTAAAGGGGAAACATCTTTGGGGTTTGCCGTGTTGGGTTTCATTACATACACTAAGTGGGTTTGCTCACAAAGTGTTAGGTAATTAAGTTAAACAACACCGTTAAACAAGCACTGAACATCTGAAGAGATCTAGAAATACTCAACATCTACTACAACCTGACTGCACTTCTTCTCTAACTGCACTGGCAATTGCAACTAGGTATTTTCTGCATTTTCTAAGTTTATTTACCACAGTTTCTTGCCCTTTATTCTTAAATCACAGTGTTTAACAAATTGTTTTTCTTATGGCATTATCTTTAGTACTTTATCATCCCTCATCCTCCCTGCAACCCACCCATTTGTCCTCATTGCCTGCCCCCACACAACTCCACTCTCCTCTAATTAACACCGTCATGAACTTTATTCTTGTTTGTATTCATTAACTGTAATATCCTCTCATTGTCACTAGAAAAAAGGGCACACATCTTACAATCATCTTTTCTATCTTTTTCGCTTTCTATTTCTAATAGTTGGTGATATATCAACAAATCCAGGTCCCCCACATCTCCATACACGTATATATCTCACTCAGAACACTACCGAAATCCAGCTAACCTCAAACACATCACCTGTCTCCCATCCCATAAATGTCATGTACCGTGCTCTGGACATTTTCTAGCACCTTATAAATAAAAGGTAATAATTATAACATGGAGCATGTTATGTCATATGTAAATGAATTGAGTCTGTATAGCTATTAGGAGATAAAGAACATGCACCAACATACTAATACAAACATAAGTGCTAAGGGCTATATCTGAGTGGGGCAGTAAAGCAATACAGTATACATGTTGTGGTGCTCAAAACCTCAATACTTTACATTTTACCTTCTCAAAACATTCAATCTCAGAGAAATGGTTTTGCAGGAGATAAACATAGGAAGTTACTGTTACAACCATTGTGAAGTACTGGTCAGTGGGTAGCTCAACTCTATTTCAGACAGCACATGTACCTGCATGTGCTTTAGAGCATTCCCTAAAATAATGTAGGTCTGAAAGAGGACTGATACTTTAGGGTCTGAAAATTCACATCTCAGGTTAACCCTGAGACCATTCTGGGAAAGGTGTTTTTCTTGCTTAGTTGCAATCTTGGGGGTAAATTTATCAAGTTGCGGGTCTGAAAAAGTGGAGATGTTGCCTATAGCAACCAATCAGATCATGGCTATCATTTTGTAGAATGTACTAAATAAATAACTAGAATCTGATTGGTTGCTACAGACAACATCTCCACTTTTTCAAACCCGCAGCTTGATAAATTTACCCCATAGAGTTGATGTGGGTGCACGTTTACTGGTAAAGCCTAACATGTGCAGCAGGTCAGCAAGTTCTTAATGACATGCATATGTCCTTAGTGTGAGACCACAAGCTGAAAGGGAAACCCCCATTTGTTGCGATTGAATTTCTGGCTTCCAGCACTGCATTACTAGAAGCCAGATCTTGTAAGATTAGCAAATTTGCTCTAAGATATGGGACTACTGGTATATTTCTTGGCACAGCCAGGATATTATCTTTAGTGATGAAATAGTAAAGATCTAACAAAAATCCTATGCTAGCTGGCCTGCTGCAGTCTTGGGGCATAATGGCTGATTTGTGTGGTCTGGCAAGAGGCATTCCATGGTAACATCTGGTACAAGCCACTTTAAGAGGCCTTCTTAATAACAGAAGATGGCTGCAGCTTCCACTGATTCTGGTAAATTCTTAATCCGAAGATTGTTTATTCTGGAGTTGTTCTCAAGCTCCTCTACATGATATTTTAGAGACTCAAGTTCTGACCAGAGGTCAGATAGTTCCTGATCTGTGGGGTCTTGAAATTTGCAAATCTCATCTGTTTTGCGTTTCAAGAACTTGGTTAGTCTACAATCATAGTGACTTTAGGTTTAAATTCGTCATTGAGTGCCACTTGTATTTCCATTTGAATTGTGATATCCACTGCCAAGGGGTGTGTTCCAGAGACAGTGGAATGTGATTCTGGGTCTGGTGAGTTGGAGAGGTCTGTGGTGAGCCAGGAGCCGATTTCTCCTTTTTCTTGAAGAAGGATCCATTGTCTTCCTGGACAGATTTTTCGATTTCTCAGACATTTTGAAGACACAGTAGATGCCCTGGTGGAAGAATTTAGGCTGCAATTGAGTTTTGAATATGGTTTTAGAGTAGAACTGCTTAAATAGTGCTTACACTATGTCCACTTGTATGTGTATGTGCACTCAACATCCGTGAACTATCTTTTGAACATTTCAATATCTAGAAGGGGAGGTAGTTAGGAGTGCCAGGGTGAAGCTTATGTCTGTTACCATAAGTTTAATGAGTCCTAAGAAAGCATTTGCCCTTTTCTTTTCATATTGTTGCCTCCATGGGATGGATGATGGTGAAGGGGGGTCTAGGTGGTGATCTCCGGAGAACCTGCTAGAGTTATGATGAGACTGAAAAAATAAGCTGTTCCTATAAGCCTACCATCCATCCACCTAACCCTCTCTCCATGCTCGTTCTCATCACCTCTCTCTTCCCTGCCCCCTTACACGGTCCTCTTGCGCTAGATCCCCTCCACTGACTCCCCATTGTGCCTGCTGTCTGTTTGCCCTCCCTTTAGGATGTAAGCTCTTAAGAGCAGGGCCCTTTTCCCTTCAGTCTCTATACCTACTCTTCTGCTCTAACTTCCCTGTACCAGCTATACTTGGAGCTTTTGGACTCTTGGTATTATTTGTTTATTGTATTGTACAGTTTTACCCTGTATAGCCTGCTGTTTGTATTATCTACGGTGCTCCAGAAATCTTGTGCCACCCTATAAATAAAGGATAATAATAATAATAATAAAAAAGTGTTCATACTGGCTCTAATATTGAAGGGGTGGAAAGGATCAGTGGCTGGGGAACACTCTGCCTACTTGAAGATAGTGTAGCCATCAGCAGTGTCATTTTGTTGGACCTAACATTGTCAATACATGTGGGTAAAGTCTGTTGTGGGAATGGGCCTTGTGGAATGGGGTGGGTCATTCCTGGTCACAGAGACTGTTCCCACAGGTAGGTGGTTTCTCAGGGAAGGTACAAGGTACACTACATTGAGGCTATTGTTATTAATGTAATAGGATGTTTGCCGTTGGGCAGAACAGAAGTCACTTGTCAAGAACCTTGCTGGCAAAATCAAGTCTTTAGATGTAATATTTTCCAGTGCAAATTTTCTGCTCATGTCAAATAGAAGTGATCATGACGCATAGGCAATGTCTTCCTACAGAAAGTATTTCTGCATGAGCTAGGATTCCCTGTGAGGTGTTCAAGATTCTGAGCAGGACCAATGTTTTCCATACTAATTTTTTGCACACATCAGCCAGTGACCAGTCCTTTCTAGAAAAGATACTGTCAATTTATTGAGCTTCGTTTCACTAAACCAGCAGTTTTGAAATTCATTTTTCGACTGATTCTTCATGTTTGACCATCGAATTGGTTGATGATTCTTGTGGTTCCTATCCATTTGCATTGACTGATTAATCTTTTGGTTCTCAATTTATAACTCCTTTTCGGACTATTGTTTTATCTAATGTAAATAAAAATAACTGAAAACTACTCCTGTGGATACAGATACTGTAATTGTTGATTCAAGTATTTCACTTTATATATGCTCCTATTGGAATCTACGGGTCTATACTATCTATCTGCTACAGTCCCATACCCACTCTGAGTTCCACTAGTTCCTATTGTCTCAGCATTGCCCTCTCCCTCTAGAGTGTAAGCTCTCATGAGCAGGGCCCTCTCTACCCTGCACCTCTTTATCAAACTCATATGAAATTGTTCTGTTTTTATGTGTGATTTATATTTCTGTATGATATGTAAATGACCATCCGGCACTGCAGAGTTTTGTGGCGCCTTCCAAAATTAACGTTGATGATGATTGTCAGATTGATACAAGTTGATGAGGACCTTATATCACTGATACCAGTTTCTGGGGAGCTCAGACACTTATGACTGGGAATTTGTACTTCCGGTTCTCTCTTTGTTAATGTTTAACATATCTTGATTGATTAATCACTTGCACCTGCAGCTCTCTTCTGACCAATCAAGAGTGTGGTCAACATGTATAAACTCAACAGATTCTATCAGGTTATGTCTGTATAATAGGTTTCCTTGCGGTGAAAATTGAGCAAAATTTTTTTTCCTAGCATGTCTTTGACTACTGCCCGCTTTTGACGTTACCACTACTGCCTGTCTCTGAACACTGGCTTGTTTTAAAATTCCATACTTTGTATAGTTTTTGTTTTTTTAAAAGACTTTATTTATTAAGTTTCGTCACATAAAAAATAGAGATGTTCACTGACCCCCGTGTTCTGGTTTTGATTTTGGATCTATTTTAACTTCATGTTTTGGTTTTGGTTTTGGCAAAACTGCCCATGCGTGTTTTAGTTTTGGATCCGTATTTTTTTTCTAAAATCCCTATTTTTTTTGCTAAAATCACATAATTTAGCTTCCCCCCCCCCCTACATTAGTATTAACCTCAATAACACTAATTTCAAGTCATTTGCAGTCACTTTTGACCACCTCACAGGTCACAATATTATTTTCATACACTTTCAAACAAAGACTGCAGCAGTTCTTGCCAGTGATAAGAAGAAGGCCATTGTCATGCCTGGGCATAAGACCAAAAAATCCACCTCTTATGTGTGGAATTATTTTACCCAAATCCTGACAACAGTTGTCTAGCCATTTGTAGCATTGTAAAGTCACAGTCAGTAGAGGTAGGGACCTTAACCATCTAGGAACCTCATCCATGTTACGCCATTTGAAGCGAGTTCATGGAAAGCTTTTGTGAGAATCAGAAACTTATGCTAAAAAATAACAACAAGCAGTCCAGAATCAGTTACCTCCCTTCTCTCAGCTAGATCCCAGCACCTGCAATCTGCACCCCCAACACCTTCATCATCAATATCCTCACAAGTGATCGGAGTTAGTCCTGCATTCAAGTTTCTAAGGCGAGATGACTCCTACCCAGGGGCGGATTGGGAACTTAAAGTGGCCCTGGAAAAAATTCTTGAAGTGGCCTCATGTGGGCGGGTCCAAATCAACTGTGGGTGGGGCCAACACAAAAGTAGGCGGGATTTAAAACTACTAGAATTCGGTTGTAGTAACATTTAGGAAAACCTATATGTGATGACTTAAGACACAGTGGGTCATTTCTAAAGCAAAGCAGGGAAAAAGCTGCCAGTCCTGTGCTATAAAAATACATGAAATCTTTTACATTATCTGAGACTGATTTATGCCCCTGTGCTCAAACTTCTTTAGTTGCCTACTAACACATTCTTCCAAAATTCCCTTCATAGAAACATATCTGACTTTGTTTAACAAGTTTAACTATTACGAAACATGTTGGCAGAATCCTATTTGATCAGTCTGCCAGAGCAGCATATGAGCACCGCACCGCACTGTTGCATCTTTCCCTGACATCATGAGCTGTAACTACCAGCCAAATCTCTCTCTTTAATATTTAAAAATGTGTACTGTGTGTTTCAAAAAAATGCATCAAAAATAATCCTTATAATAAATGGCTATCAAGTGCGATCACCAGAAAAGTAAAATGCTTCAAGCATCTGCAAGAAAACACTTCTTTGGTAACAATTATGTATGAGCCCTAAATGTGCCCTGTGATTGGTGGTGTTTTGATTTAATAACAGTGCAGGGAGGGTTGGCAGACAATGGCATAAGTGAAGGGGAGAGCTATTCCACGGGTTTGCTGGTGATATAGTAAGTTTAAAGGAGGCAGGATTAATTATATTGTCAGTACAATGGGGACTGGCCATATGTTCAGCAAAGTAATCTGAGAATGGGACCAATGCAAGGTAGAAGGAGGCAATGGAATCAAGGCGAGAACCACTAAAGTATCGCTAGAGCTGGAATAAGGCTCTGGGGGGCCCGGGGCACTTAAGACAGGGGGGGTTATTATATATGACAAATAAACAGGCAAAACTGTGTGCACTACTGTTAGGTACACGCAGCTCTGCCTTCACAAGTAGTACAGTGTGAAGCGGGGCATACCTCCCAACTGTCCTTTCAGTAGGACCAAATCCTAAGCGAGACGGTCACCGAAATTCTGGACTGTCCCACCAAATTCAGGACAGTTGGCAGACTGTCCTCCTCTCTCCTACCTGTTCTTGTCACTGTCACCACCTGTGGCTGTTGGATCATTTGCTGCTTGTCTGGATTCTGGAATGTTGGCGGCCCTACATGGAAAAAAAAATGGGTACACGAAATTTAGAAAACTCCAACCATCCCTGGCATTTAATCAATAGCACCCACATTTAATAATTAGGCCTGTTTCCCTCTCTCCAAACAGCCCCAGCAATAAATTAATAGCATTTACATTTAATATAACCATTTTCCAAAAACATCACGGCATTACATAATTAATATTCACATTTAAATAATAAATAGCTCTCCTTCCCAAACTCAGCCCTACATTCAATTAATAGCCCCAAACCATCCCAGCATTAAATTAAAGGTCCCTTCACTCCATATTAATTTAATAGGCCCAGTATTAAATGAAATTATCCCACCAATAAATTAAATTGCCCCACCATCACCCCACAAATATTAGCACCCATTAAATAATTAGACCCAACATAAACTCCGCCATTAAATTAATACCCTATCTCCCACCCATGAACTATTAAGACAGCCCCCTCCCTTCCCTCTTATCACACAATATATTAAGACCCTCCCATTCCAACCTTTAGCAGCCCCCACTCCTATCCTAAACACCCTTTAGTAGCCCCCACTCCTATCCTACATACCCTGTAGCAGCCCTCACTCCTATCCTAAACACCCTTTAGTATCCCCCCTCCTATCCTACACACCCTTTAGTAGCCCCCCCCCTCCTATCCTAGATACCCTGTAGCAGCCCTCACTCCTATCCTACATACCCTTTAGTAGCCCCCCTCCTCTCCGACATACTCTTTAGTAGCCCACACACACACACACTTTAGCAGAGTGACACACACACACTTTAGCAGTGATACACATACACACTTTAGCAGACACACACACACACACACACTTTAGCAGAGAGACACACACTTTAGCAGTGACACACACACTTTAGCAGTGACATACACTTTAGCAGAGAGAGAGACACATACACACTTTATAGCAGAGACACACACACTTTAACAGTAACACACACACACTTTAGCAGAGAGACACATTTTAGCAGAGAGACACATACACACTTTATAGCAGAGACACACACACTTTAGCAGTAACACACACACACACTTTAGCAGAGAGACACATTTTAGCAGAGAGAGAGACACATACACACTTTATAGCAGAGACACACACACTTTAGCAGTGACACACACTTTAGCAGAGAGAGAGACACATACATACACACACACACACTTTATAGCAGAGACATACACTTTAGCAGACATACACTTACCTTGTTCCTTCTGCAGACTCCCCTCACTGCACACATGGGACGGCAGCTGTCATGTGACACGTCCCATGTGACCTGTGTAGGAGACTGCAGCCACAGAGGGGGGGAGAGGGGAGAGACCATTCTCCGCGGCCACATTAAGGTAGGTGGCTGGTTCTGGAGGAGGGGCCAGCTACCTAGTACCACACTGCCTTTCCCCCTCCCCTGCTGTTCGGGGGGGCACTAAACATAATTATTTTTTTTTAAAAAAAGACACTAATCGGCCTCCTGAGGTCGTCGGCCTCCCGGTAGGTTACATTGCCAATCCGCCCCTGCTCCTACCCTATTCAGAAGAATCCTTGAGCGTTAGGCCCACTGATGCTGCACTAGCTTCTGGGGGTGGATCTTCAACCCAGAAGCAGACCAAGAAGAAGACTACTAGTAGCTTACAATAATTGACTGTTAAACAATCCTTTGCAAGAGCAAGCAAGTATGAAAGCTGTCACCCAGTCGCAAAGCGGATGACAGACGCCATAGCGACTATGCTAGTATCAGATCTGCATCCAATATCCACTATTAATGCAGCTGGTTTTAGACAGTTACTTGAGGTCTTCTGTCCCTGTTACCAAATTCCATCACAACACCATTTTACTAGAAAAGCTATTCCTCACCTTTACCAGAAGGTTAGTAAAAATGTAATTATTGGGCTACAAAATGCTATTCTACCCACTGTACACTTAACTAAGGATATGTGGACAAGCAGAACTGGGCAAACTAAAGATATATGATTGTGAAAGCCCACTGGGTTGATGATTCGCCTTCACCAGCAGGGACAGCAGCAGCATGTACCCAAGAATGTCGCATTTTTCAGAGGCAGGCTACTCTGTGTATCATCTGCTTCACTAAGAAGCATATTATTATTATTATTTATTATTATAGTAGATTTGTAAAGCACCACAGTGCTCCACAGTGCCGTACAGTAGGGCAGACAAGGACATACATAAAACAAAGCATACGTAAAACCAGAACAGACAAAATGAATGCAGACATGAAAACAAAGGGTATGGAGGACCCTGCTCATTAGAGAGCTTACATTCTAAAGGGAAGAGGGCACAGCTGAAACAAGAGGAGCGAGTGTGCCTCAGAGTGGAGATTGGGATAGTTGTGAGGGTGCATTAGTGTGAATAGTGTTTTCGAGGATAAGGTCACCTCTAAAAAAGAGATGGGTTTTTAAAGAGCATCTGCCCTCTCTGGATGTCTTTTTTTTTTTTTTTTTCATCAATCGTTTTTATTGAGATTTGTTAGGTAAATGGGGGTACAGAAAGAAAAAAAAAAGGGGGGGGGGTGGAGTTTGAACACACCAATACAGCATTTGCAGGTTACAGACAGTATACAATATACAGTATTCAGTCTACTGTGGAACTTTAAACTAACTCACCAGACCTGGTCTAGGTCTTGGAGGACCCTCTGGGTGTCTTTTAAGCCCAGAAATGACCTCATCGGCAATTCCAGGACAGGCCTGATTGGTCCTTTTAGTGTGTTTACCTTTTCACAGGTAAACATACAGATAAGGAGATAGCAGAGTAGTCACTCCTGATTTAAATAGGAACAGGTATGGTTATGTGACAGCCGAGTTTGCGTAAACAGGAAAGACCACACTCCAGACACACTTACATTTGAATCCCCAATTCCATCCTCTGTAATTAAACATAGAGCTCTGTCTGTGGACCCTTTTCCTATGCTTGCACATACAGATAAAAGCTAAAGGAAGACAGGAGAACCCCTGGCGTGAAGTACATTCATACAGGACTAGTGGACAATAAACCTTTTGGCCTAGACTGAAACAATGGACTAGTCTGCATGCTAACGATACAAGCTGGCAGTTATTTTAACTACTTTCAAAATAGAATATACACAAGCTTAAATATGACTAACAAACATGGGGGAACAAGAGGGCTAGAAAAAGTACTGTATATACTCGAGTATAAGTCGACCCGAATATAAGCCGAGGCACCTAATTTTACCACCAAAAATTGGGAAAACGTATTGACTCGAGTATAAGCCTAGGGTGGGAAATGCAGCAGCTACTGGTAAATGCACAGCCTAATGTCAGCATCTGTAATCCAGGTGACAGAAGTAACAAAGGCCAGGAGACACTTACAGAATGATTTACTGCCACCCAATGAGGTTATCTTCTGTCAGTAAGAAAGCTTCTGTCTAGCTAGAAAGAGGTGCAGGTGCAGTTACTTCCTGTTATTTGTTGTTCAACAACAGCAGAGAGGCACAAATGGCGAACCTCTGAAATAAATCCTTTTCCCTACTACGGCCTACATACTGCATGAGAGTAGATATTTTTTTATTTAACAGTTTTTATGAGAGAGAGAGAGAGATTACATTTTTTAGTGAAGGTGAAAGCTTTCAGTGTAAATCCTACACTATTACTTGTAGAGATACTTTCACCATGGTGGCCACTGGATAGGAGTGTGCTATCTTAGCATGCAATAGCTGTATGCAAAAGTCTGGCTGAATTACTACCGCATTATAGCAAAGCTAAGCGTCAAATGTTTAAAAGTTCACTGCTTCTCCGTCCAGATAAACACTGTAGACCGGCTGCTGTTGAAAAGGCTCACACATCAGATACCATTAACAATGGGAGAAAGGGCAATTTGTTTTTTTTGTTTTTTTGCACAGTAAACCACGTCTTTGTACTCTAGCAGCTAAATGGGGATAAAAGACAATACTCCAGCAGCTTACTTGAAGTAGTTGGTCTCCAGCCAATAGTCTTCCATCTCTGACAATGTTTATTAAAGGAGTCTCGCTACCGCCAACGATGCTGATCCCCAGCTTGATGTAGGGGTTGGAGCGGTGAATTTCAATCGTAGCATTGGTTCAGTGAGAGAGATATTTCACCCTTGTACTTAACCCCGCAGTGGAACGCATGTGCGTTCCACTGACAGGAAGTTCGGCATTTGCGGAACTTCCTGTCTGTGGAACGCACATGCGTTCCACTGCGGAAGTTAAGAGCTGAGGGACCGCAGACCAGGTAAGTTCACCCGTGTATAAGCCGAGGGGGGCTTTTTCAGCATAAAAAAATGTGCTGAAAAACTCGGCTTATACACGAGTATATACGGTATATGTTTTATAGTCTGCAGTCGCCTCCTTTCTCCACAATCACATTCCCTGTTTTGCTCACACAATCAACTTGGTTTTACAGAACTTTTTAAAAAATGACAATGACATGCAGAGGATGCTGTCTGTGTCCCGAAATATTTAGGGTAATTTTCAGGATTTTGCAACAGCATGTAGGAGAATGCAGCAGTTGCAATAAGAATAGAATTTAGGGAGAATGTACTTTAGTCCAGCGCAGTGGAGAATACTTTTCGTGTTGTGCAAGGTGCTGCCTGAAACCATTTGAAGTAGTCACCTGTGAAGAGAGTGTAGACACTATTAGCTTGAGTCAAGTGATTCCCCTAATTAGACTTTTTGAAAAGCAGCAAGAGAAATTGAAGACGGAAATGAAACAAAGCAATTCCGCTAATTATGTTGGACTTGTAGATTAAGTACTTTATTTGCTTTGCCAGGATCCAAGAGTTATCAACATCTTGAAATCGGATAATTATATTTTGGCAGCTGTGCTTAATACGAGGTTTAAGAGCTATGTCTTTTCTTTCTTTCCAACTGACCCAGATCTCAAGAGAAGCAATGAGCTCCTGGTCAGCAAGCTTACAGCTCAAGTGGTACATGACACAATGACGTCTCCTCCTTTAGTTTCTCTGGAAATTGCTGCTAGGAAAAAACTTAGCTAACCAAAACACCCAGAGGTGATGCAGATGTCACGGTCCTATTAAGGAATACAGTTAGGAAGCACGAATATGGTGAAAAACACTCAATTTTTATTTGCTGAATAGTACAAACAGAAGGTAATCATGAGCTTGCAGTAAAGACCAGGTACATGGCTGATGCAGGTAAGCAGGAGGTAATATGAGCTTGCAGTAAATACCAGGTACACGGCTGATGCAGGAACGCAGGAGGTATGGAGAGATCCCAAGCAGCAAGTAAACCAGAAGGAAGCAACAACAAAGTAACAACAATAACCAGCAAAGTGTGCTGGGAGTGGCAGATATAAAAAGGGATACACCCAGGTGCAAGGGAATAATTAATGAGCAGGTTAACCCCTAATACACACAAGGAAGGCACAACAGCAGCACCTCTGGTGAATAGAGGTACTGTCACAATATATATATATATATATATATATATATATATATATATATATATATATATATATTCTTTATTATATCACAATAATAAAGTTCAAAAGGCAGGAGCAGCCAGGCAAAGCAGCATGCAATGCAAGGCTTGCAGGCAGATCCTGACAGCAGATGAGTCTGCACAACATTTTGACATTTGGTCTGGTCTAAATGAATTGGCCAAAAATCATGATAGCACTTCCGTAAAATGAACTACAAATTCCATGAGGAAGGCCATTTACCGGCAATTACATCAAAGTACACAGACTTCTGTGATGGTGGATTCCAGCAGGATGAAATAGTATTGTTTGAGGATGATATATACACTGATGAGGGTGAATATGATGACAGTGTAGATTGCAGGCACTGAGATCTAGCTGAGAGAAGGGAGCAAGCTGATGCTGGTATGCTTGGTAATATTTTGGGTAGAATGGCATGTTGGCAATTTTATGTTTTTCTACAGTAAACTTTCACCTTTATTACAGAGGTGTTTTTTTCTTAACAAGGGTACAAGCTTTTTATTTACATTTTTGTTTCCCTGCCATAAAATCACTATGCACTTAAACATATACTTTAGCACATGTGGTAGAGGGATTAGTAGCATCATGACTGAGACTGGAGAGTGACAAGAACAATGCCACCCCTCCTGTTTCTGTATGAGCTATGGTACAGTAAAAATGTAACTGCAGATTTAGACCAAGCCTGCCAGACCAATTATTTCTATTTCAGCAATGACAATTAGCAATGGAGCTCTCCTCTTTGTGTTTTACCTATATAACACATTACAATGTGACTGAAGATTTAGAAGACCAAGCCTGCTAGACCTATTATTTCTATTTCAGCAATGACAATTAGCAATGGAGCAATGGAGCTCTCCTGAATGTCACTGGAGACTTTGAAGAACACTGCTACCCCTCCTTTTTCTTTTCTACCTATGACGCTGCCCAACTGCAGTAGAGATTGCCAAGAACTGTGCTATCCCTTCTGTGTCCCTCTGTGAAATGGTGCTGGATCGCCGTGGAGGGCAGTACTTATAGAATCCAAAACTCGCGAGATCCGATAACGTAACAATGACGTTTTGCCTCGTTTTCAATTCCAAGGGCGTGCAAAAACACCGAACCGGCTCGGCTCGGTACTCGGATCTGCTAAGTACGGGTGTGTTCGGTTATTGGGGAACCGAGCCGGATCATCTCTAATAAAAATACCAAAAACTGACATGATCAAAAAGTAGTAGAAATAAATGATACCTTACAGTATAGGCAAGAATAGAAGACCAAATTCGTTTAGGATATTTGCATAATATAAACATATATACTGGGTATAGTAGCACAGAATTGGAAAAAGGCCTTGAAGAAGAGTATAGAAGTGTGACAATGCATAAAGTGGGTAGGGAAGAGGTAGAAAGGAGAAAGGGGGGAGGAGGAATTGAGACCGAATCCAGGACCCCCGAAGGCCGATTAACCTCCTAAATATCAATGATCGGATGAGGGCTGAGATACTCTCAGGAAGGTAAGGTGGTTGGGCAGGATCAGAAGTATCATTATAACGGAACCTGTCACTTCAGATTTGGGACAATTTGTGAGTTTTTTTGTTTAGATATGCAGAGATTTTTTCCATAGATGCCAGTTATCAAATTTTGTTAATTAATTGTTGTCTAGAGGGAGGATCCGGATTTTTCCAATGCTTCGCAACTAGATATCTGGCAGTGTTGAGGATCTGAATAGACAATTTGTCTGCATGTTTATCTAGAACCTCAATAGGAGAGCCGAGGAGAAATGACCATGGACATTTGGAGACCTGGACGGTAATGACGTCGCTAATGAGAGTAGCAACATCATCTCAGAAAGAAGCAACCTGTGGGCAGGACCACCAGACATGGAAAAAGGATCCTCGTTTCCCACAACCCCTCCAACATAAGTGAGAGGTGGAACCATAGAATCTTTTCAGCCTGGTGGGGACAAGATACCATCGGTAATATATTTTATAGGCATTTTCCTAAACAATGGGTGAGATGGATGTCCTAGAGGCTCTCTCTCTAATTGTTGTCCAAGTGTCCTCATCTGGTGGCCTGCCCAAATCAGACTCCCACTTGAGTTCATGGATGGGGGTGTTGGTTTGCTTGAAAGAGATAAGGAGATTATAGCATGGAAATAATCCCCCTTTGCAGAGGCGAGTGTACACACAAGAATTCCGGGGGAGTTAAAGATCTTGTGCAGCATGGTGGCTTAGTGGTTAGCACTGCTGCCTCACAGCAATGGGGTCATGAGTTCAATTCCCGACCATGGTCTTATCTGTGAGGAGTTTGTATGTTCTACATGTGTTTGCATGGGTTTCCTCCGTGTGCTCCGGTTTCCTCCCACACTCCACAAAACATACTGCTAGGTTAATTGGCTGCTATTAAATTGACCCTAGTCTGTGTGTCTGTCTGTCTGTGTGTGTGTATGTTAGGGAATTTAGACTGTAAGCTCCAATGGGGCAGGGACTGATGTGAGTGACTTCTCTGTACAGCGCTGCAGAATCAGTGGTGCTATATAAATAAAAGGTGATGGTGATGGTGATGATCTTGTTATATCAGGTTTAGGAAGAGAGTCAACATAGTGTCTCACTTGGAGATAAGCAAATGGGCTAACATTTGGAAAGTCAAATTTCTCCCGCAGCATCGGTAGTGAAATACATTGGTTGGCTTGTAAGATGGCACCCACCATTCTGATGTCCCTTTCCTGCCAGGCTCTGAAACAGAGAAAGCATTGTCCTGGGGTGAAGCCGGAATTGTCCCAGACAGGTGTTATGGGAGAATGAATGGATGTGATCTCGAAATGGAGCTTGCAATAATCCCAAGTTTGACAGGTGAAAAGGGTCACAGGGTGTGATCTCAACCAATGGGATCTGGCACCCTTTGGGACCCCCAAAGCCGAGCCCAAGGACACCCCTGACGAGTGCCATTGGTGATTGATATCGGGCAGGATATCACCCCATTTACTGAAATCCTAGCAGAGGGTTTCGAGCATAAAGCTTGGATGCCTTGAAGAAAAGCGCCATCAAAACCAAATGCACTAAGTGTTTTTAGCATGAAGGGCCAGCAAATTCGGTCGAAGGCCTTCTCTGCGTCCAGAGAAAGCAGTACAGCCGGGGTTTTAACAGAGTTTGTATAATGAATGAGGCTAACAATTCTTCTGGTGTTATCATGCCTGAAGGCCTGGTATAAAGCCCACCTGGTCTTTGTGGAGCAGATGGGGTAATATGGCATTAAGGTGATCAGCAAGGACTTTCGCATAAATCTTGATGTCTGTGTTCAAGAGTGAAATAGGTCTATAATGGGCACAGTCCGACGGATCTTTGCCCTCTTTTGGGATGACAATAATACGTGTCTCAAGAGCTTCCTTAGAAAAGCAGCCTCCCTGTAACACACTGTTAAACAAGTCAGTAAGATAAGGCGAAAGAAACTTATTATATGTTTTATAATATATAGCTGTGAAACCGTCAGGACTTGGCGCTTTGTTTGATTTCAAATTTTTGAGAACACCAGAGATATCCTGAACTGTAAAGTCTGACCCTAATTGTTGGATCACGGCCGGCAGGAGTCTGGGCAGACGGCATTGGGAAAGGAAATGCTTAGAGGCCTCCGCCGAGGTCAGAGAGGGACCACGTGAAAGTGAAATTTTATAAAGTTTACTATAAAACCTCCTAAATTCTTCTGTTATTTGGTTTGGATCTTGAGTAATACCACCTGACTGAGAATTGATACGGACTACATTGCTTTGGGAAAATTTAGATCGCAGCCTAGACACCAATAATATATCCGCTTTGTCACCTTTTTCGTAAAAGGTTTGATATACACATTTAAGGGAATTCTCTGCCCTAGTAGAGAGCAAACGTTTGGGTATAATTTTTTAATATCAGCAATCTCTTGATTAAACTCCTTTGGAAGTAACCTGTGGTCTCCTGGCAGCGTAGTACAAGTTTCCTCATGGGGACCTCCGGGCCCAAAGGAGCCAGTGCAAGTTATCAGAAGCACAGAAGGTCTACATGATTACCCTGTCCTTATTGTTTGTACAGGCCATGGACCCTACTGACATATCACTACCTCCCACAAGTCTACTGGATCTATCTGTCAGGATCAAATAATAGATTTCTTTAAAGGACTCATGAGTGTCTATTCTACTTAGAATAATTTTAATAAACTACAAATGGGTGTTTTACATAAGAAACAAATTCTCTATATTCAAATTTATAAATCATGTAACCCACTACTTCTTTTCTTGCCATGTCTTCAGAAGCATACCCCTGTCTTGTACATTCTGTCCTGGGAGTCATCTTGCTTCACCTCTTGCCTTTAGAAAGTTGTTCCAAATTCCCCTGTCTGTGTCACGGACTTACCTGATCCCCGCCGCTCCGTCCAGCCGCACTTCCGCATTCAGGACCATGTGACCGCACCCGGAGGCGGTCACATGACCACAACCCTAGAGGCGGGAATTTTGAATCCCCTTCAGTATAAAAACCTCATTCTGACACTCAGCGAGTGTCAGAGCAACACTTACCTGTTCCTGGCTCCTGCTCTTCGTGGATTGCAGTGTCTTCCAGTTTCCTGTGTCTTCCTGTGTGCTGATCTCTGCCTGTTTGACTTCCCTGGCTCTCCTATCCCTGTGTACCGACCCGGCTTGCTGACCATTCTCCTATTCTTGTGACCCGTGTACCGAACCTGGCTTGTTGACTCCGAGTTGCCTTCTGATTCTGCCTGACTCCATTCCTGTGTACCGAACTGTGGCCTATGTGATTTCGTTATTGTCCGGTCAAGCCTTAGCATGGGCTTCCCCCTTATGGGAGAGGGACGACCCCATTCTACATAACTTCAACCTCTTCTTGTCCACCTTCAAGAAAATATTTGATGAGCCAGGAAGGGTGTTCAATGCCGCTTCCGGCTTACTACGTCTCCGCCAGGGAAACCAGTCTGTGGGGCAGTATGCGGTCCACTTCAGAACTATGGCCTCTGAACTTCGCTGGAACGATGAGGCCCTAGTAGCTACATTCTGGCAGGGCCTTTCAGACCGAATCAAAGACGAGTTGGTATCCCAGGAACTCCCTACGTCTTTGGACGACATTATCTCCCTCTGTGTCAAAGTTGACTTGCGTTTCAAGGAACGTAATTCCGAGAAGGAACAGTCGCGGCGTAGTATGATTCGCTTGGCCCCCAACTTCCAAACCCCTGTTCTTCCCCCTGAAGAGATCATGCAACTTGGGAGGACCCGCCTATCAGCCGAAGAAAGGGAGAGGAGATTTGGAACAAGTTGTGTTTATATTGTGGAGAGAGCGGCCATCTTCTGAGTTCTTGTCCCAAACGCTCGGGAAACGACAGGGCCTAGCGAGTTCTGGAGCTGTATCGGTGGGCCTCTTTTCTCAGTGTCAGTCAGTTCCCAATAGTAATGATTGCCTGTCTATTCCCATTTCCCTTCAGTTAGGACAAAAGACCTTCCCGCAGTCGGCTCTTCTAGATTCCGGAGCCGCAGGAAATTTCATTTCTGCCACAGTAGTTAAACAATTCGCTATTCCCACACAAGCTTTGGAACAACCCATCTCTCTGATGGCCATTGATGGGGGAAGAATTCCTGAGGGGTCCATTCTGGTACGCACTATTCCTCTTCTGCTTCAGATAGGAGCACTTCATCGGGAGAAGATTTCTTTTCTAGTAATACAGAGATCTACCAACCCAGTCATCCTAGGACTTCCATGGCTTCGTGTCCACTCTCCCACCTTGGACTGGAAATCTGGTCACATATTGTCCTGGGGACAGTCCTGCTTCTCTCGCTGCCTACAGAGAGTGGTTCCTCCGAATAGTCCCAGACGTTCCCAAGAATTTCCTGTGACTCTCCTGCCTGAACCATACCAAACTTTCTCTGATGTTTTTTGTCAACAAGAGGCCACTAGACTTCCCCCTCACAGAATCTGGGACTGTGGCATTGATCTGATACCTGGTAAACCCATTCCCAGGGGCTGTGTTTACCCCCTTTCCCTCCCGGAGTCTAAGGCTATGGAGGAGTACATCCAAGAAAATCTAAACAGGGGCTTCATCCACAAGTCTGCCTCCCCAGCTGGGGCTGGCTTCTTCTTCATAAAAAAGAAAGATGGGGGCCTCCGCCCTTGCATTGATTACAGAGGCCTGAATGCCATTACCGTTAAAAATCGGTATCCACTGCCACTGATTTCTGAATTATTTGACCGGATTAAAGGTGCCACCATCTTTTCTAAACTTGACCTCAGAGGAGCGTATAACCTTATACGCATTAAGGAGGGGGATGAATGGAAGACGGCGTTTAACACCCGAGACGGCCACTTTGAATATCTGGTCATGCCTTTCGGGCTATGCAATGCCCCAGCCATATTTCAGAGCTTTATGAATGAGCTGTTTCAAGACCTCTTGTACCAATCTGTAGTCATCTACTTGGACGACATCCTCATCTTTTCTCAAGATCTAGCATCTCATCGTACTCATGTATTGGAGGTCCTCTCTCGTATCCGAAAAAATCAGTTATTTTGCAAATTGGAGAAATGCACCTTCGAGCAGAGACAAATTCCCTTCCTGGGATATATTATTTCGGGCACCGGTCTACAGATGGATCCCACAAAATTGAAAGCCATACTGACTGGCCCCAACCTTCGGGCCTTAAGGCCACTCAACGTTTCCTAGGATTCTCCAACTATTACCGTCAATTAATCAAGGGGTACTCCTCTCTCGTGGTTCCCATCACAGCATTGACCCGCAAATCTGCTGATGCTGGTATTTGGTCCACTGAGGCTATCCAAGCCTTTATATTATTAAAGTCTCTCTTTTCATCTGCACCCATTCTTCAACAGCCAGATTGTTCTCGTCCTTTTGTCCTGGAGGTAGATGCCTCTTCTGTTGGCACAGGAGCCGTACTATCACAGGGAGGTCCTTCTGGAAAACTTCATCCCTGCGGATTCTTTTCCCGTCGCTTTTTACCTGCTGAGAGGAATTATGGGATTGGCGACAAAGAGCTCCTGGCCATCAAGTTGGCTCTCTCCGAATGGAGACATTTACTAGAAGGAGCGCAATTTCCTATCACCATATATACCGACCATAAGAATTTGCTTTACTTACGCACTGCTCGATGTCTAAACCCTCGACAAGCAAGGTGGTCCTTATTCTTCTCACGCTTTGATTTCAACATCACTTTTCACTCGGGATCTAAGAATACGAAGGCAGAAGCCTTATCTCGCTCTTTTGATCCAGCTGACATGGAATCCTCGGAAGATAATAAATTCATTGTAAATCCATGTCAAGTATTGGCAGCTACACACCTGAAAAAGGGTTGTCCTCCAGGCAAAACATTCATCTTGCCACATCTACGCACCCGGCTCCTTCACTGGGCTCATCACTCACTCTTCTCTGGGCATGCCGGCATTCGCAAGACCTGGGACTTATTGTCCCGAAGCTACTGGTGGCCTTCCTTGCTGGAGGATGTGAAGAGATTTGTTGCTGCTTGTTCCAAATGTGCTCAACACAAGACCTCTAGGAAGAAGCCTTATGGATGCTTGCTCCCATTACCCATTCCTGATTACCCATGGTCACAGATCTCCATGGATTTTATCACGGACCTTCCCCCTTCCAAATCCTGTACTGTAGTGCTTGTGGTCACGGATCGCTTCTCTAAAACAGCTCACTTTATTGCTCTCAAAGGCCTTCCTTCTTCCTCCTCCTTAGCCGATATTTTTATTAAAGAAATATTTTGCCTCCACGGCTGCCCTCAACATATTGTCTCCGATAGCGGATCACAATTCATATCAAAATTTTGGCGGTCTTTTTGCAATAAATCCGGGATTAAGCTTGACTTTTCTTCCGCATATCATCCCCAGTCCAATGGGGCTACTGAGAGAACCAACCAAGAATTAGAGAAGTTTCTAAGAATATTTATCTCTAGTAACCAAGACAACTGGGTGGACCTTCTCCCTTGGGCCGAGTTCGCCCATAACAACCATTTCCATGAGGCCATCTCTAACTCCCCCTTTTTTGTTCTGTATGGCTGCCATCCTAGACTACCCACCTTCTCTCAAGTCTCATCTTCTGAAGTTCCAGCAGTGGACTCTCTGTTTCGTAACTTCTCTGATATTTGGGAACAAACCAAGACAAATTTAAAGCAAGCAACTACTCGTTCCAAAAAATTCTACGATAAAAGGAGAAGAATGACTCCAAGTTTTGCAGTTGGTGACAGGGTATGGCTATCCACCCAGAACATTCGTTTAAAGGTTCCCAGTAAAAAATTTGCTCCCAAGTTTATTGGCCCATTCGCTATATCTGAGATTATTAATCCCGTAGCCTTTAGATTGAGTCTGCCTCCCTCTTTACGCATACCCAATGTCTTCCATGTCTCCTTGTTAAAACCGATGGTAACCAACAGATTCTCCACCTCATCCAGAACTCCTCCTCCTGCTGTGGATCTGGATCAAGTCGAATACGAGATTAAAACTATCCTAGATTCTCGTAAAGTTCAAGGTGCCATACAGTTCTTGGTAGATTGGAAGGGTTACGGCCCTGAGGAGCGCTCATGGGTAAGAGCCATTGATCTACATGCTCCCCGTCTACTTAAATCCTTCCATAAAAAATTTCCTTTGAAACCCTATTAGGTGTTCGGAGTCCACCTTTATGGCAGGGGGTACTGTCACGGACTTACCTGATCCCCGCCGCTCCGTCCAGCCAAACTTCCGCATTCAGGACCATGTGACCGCACCCGGAGGCGGTCACATGACCACAACCTTAGAGGCGGGGATTTTGAATCCCCTTCAGTATAAAAACCTCACTCTGACACTCGCTGAGTGTCAGAGCAACACTTACCTGTTCCTGGCTCCTGCTCTTCGTGGATTGCAGTGTCTTCCAGTTTCCTGTGTCTTCCTGTGTGCTGATCTCTGCCTGTTTGACTTCCCTGGCTCTCCTATCCCTGTGTACCGACCCGGCTTGCTGACCATTCTCCTATTCTTGTGACCCGTGTACCGAACCTGGCTTGATGACTCCGAGTTGCCTTCTGATTCTGCCTGACTCCATTCCTGTGTACCGAACCGGCTTGTTTGACTCCGCTACCACCGCTTCACTCCGCTGTACTACATCTTGAGGCGAACCTGGGGACCGCGACCTGCGACTCCTGGCAGCGAAGCCCACCCCGCCTTGCGGTGGTTCTTGGTGAACACTGGGGAGATCGTTAGACTCCGCACCTCAGGTAAGCCAGTGCTAATCAAGATTAGTAATATAGTATCCAGATCTGTTACAGTCTGTAGTATTTATGGAAATATTTCAGGTTCTCATTATTCCCCTTACCAAGATGTTTTTACCAAATACAATACAGATATACTGCAAATTGGCCATCCTTAAGATTGTGTTGTCAAGCTCGTGCCAGGTGCCTCTTTACCTTAAAGCCAATTATATACATTTTCCATTCTCAAAACCAAGGATGACAGTCAAATATATTGCAGAGAATCTGGAAGTAGGTTTAAACTGAAATACGTTCTCTCCTGCTGGTGCTGGCTACTTCTGAAGGAGAAGAAAGACCACTCTCCCAGAAACTGCATCGACTTAACAAAATCACAATCAATCCTTTTCCTTTGATGTCTGCCCTATTTGAGCCCATTTTGGAGCTATAGTGCTTACTAAATCCAATTTTATTTGGATCTTAGACTTTAAACAAGATAAAGGAAAGAGATGATTGGAAAACAACTTTTTATATTTGGGATGGACACTATGAATACTGGCCTCTAATACACTAAAATTTTGTTAGCAAAATGTTTTGTGATCTTTGTCATCCTATGCTTACCTAATTTAATTTTCTCTTCAGATTTGTCCTCTCATCAGAAACATGTCAAGACAGTTCTTTCACATCTGTCAAAGTTTGTTATGAAAAATTACAAAAAAATATCTTTGAACAGTTCTCAGCCCATAAGTGTAAAGGCCATTGAAAGATTCATTCAGCTTCACCAATTATTGTAGCTAACTCCTTTTGACATTTCCTATTAGAGTTAGAGGTCTTCCTCAGTTACAGTAGGAGCAGTGTCAACATAACAATATTGGAGAAAAATAATCCTTGTTGCCAAAAAAGCTCATATTAGTAGAACGGAGGCACTTCCTACAAGCAATATTTTTACAACCACAAAAATCTGCAATATATCCAAAATTCCAAATCATATGAATCTGAACCTAACAAGCTTGCTGGGCACTGAGACTGAGATCTGCTAACATTCAATCCTTTATCCAGTGTTAGAACAGAAGCTCACTCATTTAACAGAATGACACTGAATCACAGAATTAACTCTCCTACAATGGGTTTCAGATTTTCTTCCATAAAGATTTCCCCAGGCAAAACCTTTGTTGTTGAAGAACCTTGGGTTTAACTACTAACTTAGGCCCACAACTCTAAGCTTGCTGGACATCCAGGGATAAAGAATTGAAAATTATTAGTCATTGGTGGGCAGGTATTCAGTAGATATTGTAGAATAATTTACAGCTTTTCCATCTGTGCACAAAACAAGGTGTCTCATCCTATAGGACCTCCTATTCACCTCCTCTTCTAAGAAAATCCTGGATACACATTTTGATGGACTTTATCACTGATTTATGAATTTCTAAAGGCTTTTCAGTTATTTAGTTCATAGAAGATCATTTTTCCAAAATGTCACATTTTGTCCCTATGCCAACATGTTTAGCAAGAAAATGCTTCATTTAAATGGGCTCCCAAAGAAAATTGTTTCAGATTGTGGGGTACAAAGTGTGAATAAGTTCCGGGGAGCATTGTATATGAATTTAGGAGATGCATTTGATGTTCTTCTTATATTTGATTTGTTGTGATGCCCTGAGGAGTCACCTCTCCTCTACTTCTTTCCACCTTTTCTCCTCCCTTCACTTCTCTTTTCCTTCTCCTACTACCTTGAAATTTGTTTGTATGTTTGAAATCCATTTTTTTTGTTTTTTATTGTTAGAATTGTTTAAAATTTGAGGATGGATTGGATTATTTGTTTCAGATTTCATGGTTGTGCTCTGTTCCATCTGCTGAATTTTCTCAATAAAAACAGATTACACAAAAAATAGAAATTAAGGGTCAAACTGAAATGTTCTTTCATGCACTATTGAAATTCCTGTCAAAAGCAAGCAGGAACAAATGCTGACCTGCCCCTCAACTAAGACCAGGAGACAAAGCTTTGGTTTCTATAAAGTATATCAAACTAAAAGTTCATTCTTTTTGTCCTTTTCAAATTCTTTGCCAAGTGAATCCAATAACTATTATCGTCTTTGAAAATACCTATTGTCTTCCACATTCCCTCATCTGATATGCCTTCTGCATGCAACTGGAAAAATCTCACACTACACCTCTATTCTTGGGGAGCTAAACCTGTCCCATTTTGTACAATCTCTTTCAATCAACTGTTTCTCTGTTATATACACATGGATGTTCCAACACTACTTAAATCTCAACACGTCCAAAACAGAGCTTATCTTCTCTCCTCCCAGAGTTACCACCTCCTCCAAAATCTCCTACACCGACAATAACACCACAATTTCCTCAGTCTCCCAAACCCGTTGCCTTGGTATTACACCTGACACCACTCTCAGCTTTATTCCTCAAATCCAGTCTTTCTCCCAGTCTTGTCATCTCCACATTAGAAATATCTTGTCATCCCGACCTCACACTTACTTACAAACCCCTCAACAACACAACCCCTTCCTACATCTCAAATCTCTACCACCTCTCACTCCTGACTACAAGACTTCTCCCATTCTGCTACCCACTTATTGCAACGGCTCTCACTGACACTGGATAAATTCTTAGAACAAAGGAATACTGAAGTTTTCACCTACAGTAAGCCATCTTTAACGTATAGAGCAATATTCTCACAACTGCTTGGATGCCCCCAGCACTTGAGCTCAGAGTAGTAAGAACTTATCGCGGATGCCAGGTAGCATGGAGACTAGCAGTAGTTGGCAAGCAGAGCAGTAACGCCCAGAGGTAACAAGAGCTATCTGGGGAAATGCAAATGGTTGACGCATGCAGCAAAAAAGGATTCCAGAGACAAGCCAAGGTCAAGGCAGGCAGCAAGCAAGAGAGGTCCGATAAACAAAGTCAATGGTCAAGACAGGCAGCAGACAAGGATATCACGGGACAAGCAGGGTTAGGTAACAGGTATTCAATCAGCAGGTAAAGGAAACAGCAACACAGCAGGCTTCAGGGCAAAGATGCTTACCGGCAGGGAAGCTAAGCTTTAGTACTATTGACAGCTTTAAACTGTTTGGGTATGATGCTTCTTGTAGAACTACAAGTACCAGCATATCCATGGCCATGGTTGCCAGAGCAACCATTTAGAACCATAGAATTACAAGCATGCCCTCTGCTGGGACCTGAAGTGTTGCAGGAAAAGAAATATATGAACATACCGTGAAAATATAATTTATTTTTATTTATTTAAAAAATAAAAAAAAAAGATCCCCACACATCCACTTTTTGCAACGCAGGGCGGTGTGTCAACTTCTATTCAATACAGATCATCTTCACTCTGATTGGTCAGAGGGGGAAAACTGGTCTGTATTGGTTAGAAATAGTTACAACCCAAATTGCATATAACATGACTTGTCCAGACAGAAAGGTAAGAAGGTTCTGCCCACAAGCTCCTAATCTATGGGATATATGCAATGTAAGCTAGTTTTCTTCCGAGTCTCCTCACCCAGAGGTTAACACCACTGGTGGCATAAAATTAAATCCACAGTCCTAGTGGTCAAAAGAATGAGGCTCTGCTTGGTGTACTTGTCATCATACGAAGCACAATATACTGGCAATCAGATGGGACACTGAATAGTTTATCAGACATGTGAAGGGGCTCAGCATTGTATACTGTGCATCAGATGGAATTCTCATTATAGCCATGTGATGTGTATAGGAGGACTATGTGTAATATATTCAGGAGCTGTGTATTCAGCCTCACTGCCAGTTTAGGAAAAGATGACATCACAAAGCAGAAAAATGCATCATAATAGCCACAGCCAACAATGCAGCCCCCAGCCACCTGTATAAAAAGGTCACTCCTGCTGTTGGTTTAGACATTGATCAGAAAGATGTCTCAGCCAGAGACTGAGATCAAACCCAAGACCAAGTTCAGAAAGCTAGGGGACATGTTGACCATGAACCGGATTCTTCCGGCTGCAGTACCCAGAACCAAAAGCATAGTGTGGCGGGCTAAACGAGCCACCGGAGTATCAACCTTAGGGATCTGCTCCCAGCGAACAAGATGCTCTTCCTGAAGTGGGTAAAGGGAGAGGAACCTCTTAGGGATCGTAAACTTCGGGTCCAGCTGTTTCCAGGCTCCCTCTGCGATATCTCTTAATTGCACAGATGGTGGAAAACGCATAGCACGTTTTCTAACCTTTTTGAAAAGACATTGATTGAAAGATTTAGGTTCATCCAGATCCGTAAGGTCCAAGGCTTGCCTCACTGCTAGAACCAGATCATCAATACCGATTTTTAGAGGATTCCTCCGGGTCTGTGATCTGAGCAGAGTCTGAGTCAAAAATGGGTTTGCCTTCCTCTTCTGAATACCCCTCAGAATCAGAGGGGGATAAAAGAGGATTTGTGGACCGAAGCCTCTTATTTCTTGAAAATCCAGATTTTGGAGATTCAAACACTACTGGAAGGGCCGTTTGTTCTGAAACAGCTGGATTAACAGCAGAGGCTACTATTAACTCCGTGGACTAGGTAAGAGGCTGGGCCAGGGAAGTAACCGTCTGCGTCAAGAAAGTTACCCATGCCGGTTCCTCCGGTATCAGAACATCAATAGACTGGGCCTGCGTAGTGAGTGACCTCGCGACACAATCAGTACAAAGTGCCCCCAGGTCCTTTTGTCCAGAAGGCAATCTAACCTTGCATGATGAACAATATTTTGTAAGAGGTGTTTTTCCCTTTTCTGACATATTTGATAAGAGAAAAACCACGCACAATGCAACAGGATCAGTCACACAAGATATAGTCTGACTAAATACAAGTATAGCAACTAGTCTATAACAGTAAAAGTTGTAACTTGTAACCAGTTAAAGATGGCTAAGTAGAATACAAAATGATTTCCTTTATTACTACTTGCACCATATAACAATAGCCTTCTATCTAATATGATTAGAAAGGTAAATAAAAAGAATAATGGTACTTAGCCTTCCAGCTAAGCACGCTATGCAGGAGAGGAGTCAGTCAGCAGTGTCCCTTCTGGCTGAGGAAGCTGTTCCCAGGCTTCCTTTGGCACGCAGATCGGGCTCACCCATGTCTATGTCAGGGGTGGGGGAGCTCTATATTCATTAGTTCCTTTCTCCCGACTCTGTCCTGCTGCTGCTCTGAATCGGTACTGTACTTATGCAGACACCACATTATGTGAACTGTTTCTTGCTTCCTGATCGTGCAGCCCGACCAAAATTCCCCACTCCTATCTCTGAAGAGGGAACTTGGTATGCCCCGGCAAGATGGCGGCCGCCACTGCTCCGAGAACCAGCACTCTAGCGCCGGTTGTCGGGAAGCTTTCAGAGTGACCGGTTTGAATAAACCGCCTGTCACTCTGTTAAGAAAGACACTGTCCGCTCTGTTAGTGAGAGCCGTTCGGCTCTCTCTCCAACAGAGCAGTGCCGCAGCAGCCACAAAGGAGTGTGTTCTCTATATATAGATCACACTCCACCGATCCACTTAAAAATAAAAACACTATTAGCATGTAAAGATAAGCCCAACTTCTTGGGCACTTAGTTTTAAACTGAGGCTATAGGGGTTTGTAGAGGGGAGGGGTCTGTCAGCATACATTTAACAATGTTAACTAGCTAAGTTCCAACTCCCCAAGCTCCCCTCCACAACCCATGGTAGCAGTGTCCCCCAGATAGGATGATAGAGAAATTAATGTTTTTGTTAATTGATGAGTTATTTGTGATTCAGAGTTGTTTGATTGTTATGTCAATTTACTTCTGCTTGATCAGATGATGCAGATCAGATGATGTGACTCTAAAATTTAAAAATTACATCATTTACATTAAAATTATCACTGAAAAATATACCCACAATTTGACAACAGTCCCCCACAACTTGGTACCCACTGGTGCCATCATCAACAATTATTTATAGAGCCTTAGCAAATTCCGTAGCTCTTTAAAACGGTAATAAAATAATACTATGTAATACAGATATTGATATAAATATATTAATGAACTCCCGAGACTGCCGCCACCAGCCAAGGCTGTGGGCACTAGTGCTGGTAGCATTTTGGAAATAGGGGTGATGTTTTTTTTAAAAAAAATTATATCTTTTTAAACCAGTTATCATTGAAGTGCCAGTCAACTAGTTAATGATGATGACTGTCATCTCTCTACAGCATATGCTTAAAGTGTATCATATGCTTTATATGAATCTTCATGTATGTGCAGCTCAGCATACAGACATGATTGCGTCTTATTTTTTGGGACGCGATTTTGAAGTATAAATTGTCCAACTCTACGACGAGGCCCAAAGTGTGAGCACCTGATATTTCTATGTAAACTGACTGTGTGCAAGTATTTGGATGAGAATAAACGTGCACCTGTTTTACAAGATATCTTCTAACCTAGTGCCTTTTAACCACTGTACCCTGGTGTGTAACTGACAGTGCACAGGGTTGCCTTAAATTAAGACAATGAATCTAAGGCTATCTTTCTTTGTGGGTTGTATAATTGACTACTACAGAATTATGAAGTAAAACAAATGCAAACGTAAAGTTTACGATTATTTTCTTTCTTTAGTTTGTGCCATCCATGATTGGTTTTCGTCATTGATTTGTTAGCCTACCAGGGAGATGTAATGAATCGCTTTCTCATTTTACTGTAATCACAGAAATTTTAACAGTAGCTTGCCTTTTAACTTAGTATGGACAAGCTAGAGATCAAAAAAGAGGATTTTTGTACTTACGTTAAATCTCTTTCTCCGAGTCCATCTAAGGGACACTGCTACCTTGGGGTTGTCTGAGGGCGTTGGAGTTGGCACTTAAACAGTTAAGAACTAAACTTTCTGTTGACTCCTCCCCTCAGCAAGCCCACAAACTTCAGTAATACTAAAGTCGAGAATATAGGAGAATTCAATTGATAGTAGACATCAACTGAAAAGAGTAGTATATGGGGCACTCCTGTCCATAGAAATAGAATAAAATCAACTTTATTAGTAATTATAATTAAAAATTCGGACAAATATCCAATGTCAGACTAGGCGAATTATTAAAAATATAGAAGTGAGAAAGATTAGAAAAAGTGTAATGAGAATAATAAAATAGACCCCTAGGAAGAGCCGGTTTAAATTATTATTAATCAATTACTTCATATATTGGCTGAAGTGGTAATTGATTTCTTCTGATTTATCAGTTAACAGAATCGTGCACTGTGAACCAAGATTGGTTCATGTATTCCTTCAATATATGCAAATACTATTATGTCAATTAGGGATCACTTCCCACCGATCTAAATATCAGTGTATGTGCATATATAAGGTTCATTCGTATTAATTATTATTTTTTATATTTTTATTATTACTTCCTTCATTGGATAGAGAGAAAGGATAGGCTTGTTGATATTAAGACAGGGTGCAAGATTAAAAGTTGTTAAATAGTGTTCAATTAGGGTATGATTACCCTTGGGTATGTTATCGGTTTATTACACAGATATTTTATTGTTCTGTCACACATAACATAAAAGACACGAATTATAACTAATTAACACTAAGATTCCCCTGTCACATGAAGGTATATCTGCAGTGTGTAATCTCCGTTATTGATAGGAGTATAGGGAAACACCAGCTATTAATCACTATGATATTGAAAGGTGTATCCTTGCTATTTATATAATTGTAGCAAGAGGTACTGGTAACCTTATCCCTATTTTGCGATTCCAATATGAATACAGTGTCCCACCTTAGTCTGATTAACACATATACACTATGCGGAACTCCCTATGAAATTCGCCGGGGTTTGACCGGCATGTAGCCTATCGTTCCTATCATCTAACAGGATTATAGCATTTTCAAATGAACCTACTAAATATGGTTTGTAAAGGACTTGGTCCACGGCACGATCGCAGGACAATCCTGCTGACCGGCTCCCTAGTTCCGGGTCTGTGACGTAAACACGTCACGCTACCCGACGTACGTTTCGCCCTATCGGCTTAGTCATGGGAATTACTTGTCTGTTGCAGATTGGGGGTTTATAAACTAACAGCGACCAATGGTCAGCTGATATACATGATTGACAATCATAACGACCAATAGCGGGGTGTGTCATACTAGTTCCATAATACACCTCTCCGCTCGTGAGTTGAATAAATATTGAAAGATAATATTATAAGACCAGATAAATAATCAGGGTAAGTATATGTGGAATATGGTATGGTTATCCTTAAATATTATATATCAAAATTACTACAAATCTGTACGCTGTCAAAATTGCTATGCATAGGGGGACTATATTACTATAGAGTAATGTAAAGAAAAATAGTTAAAATATGATAATAAGCAAAAAGAAAAAGTGTTAAAAATAAAAAAGGGTACAAAATATAATAATGATTATGAACTTGGTGTGCTAAGACCATGTTTTATTCATGGATGGTAATAAGTGACATGATGCTATTAAAATAAAAATAACAATAACAAAAGCAAGGACACTTTCGGTCCCTGTGACAAGATGCGTGAAAATACCAATATATTAATAGTATTAAAGTGGTAATAGTATCGTGTGTCAGATACCCCAAAAAAAATTTTGGGGGTCTGATCATATTCAATATAAAAATAGACATTGGTGAAATATGTGCAAAGTGATGTGTAAAGGTGAGATTGAATTACTCATGATTAAGTCCAAATGGGAAATACATCTGTAGTATTGAGTATGAATATGTTAAGAATAAAAGTTATCATAAAAATGATATTATTAAGGTCATATATGACTGTGAGTTTATTCACAGATATCCAGATGTCCAATAGAATATTTTATAATATTTAATAATTCAATACATAGAATCTAAACTTTTATTCAAATATCTAAGGTGTCAAGATATTAATGTAACTGGAATTAATAAGCATTGATAAAGATTCCGTCCAAAGGTACTACAAGGGATGGACATGTCAGTATTCATATCCCTAGTGTATATACATGGAATAATTTATCATGGATGTAATAGGCCTTATAGAAAGCTAGAGTAATTAATATTTTCATTGAGACCATATGGTATGAGGGAATGGAGTAAGAAAATCCATCTACTTTCTCTTTGGAGTAGTGTTCTCATAACATCCCCTCCCCTTATGCCCATGGATATTTTTTCTATCCCAAAAGCACATAAATCGTCAGACCTTCCTCCATGAATTTGTAAGAAATGGCGTGCTACAGAAGTAAGTGGTTTGAAACGTTGTTGGTCCATAGCAGCATTTCTAATACTTCCTACATGTTCAAGGACTCGTTGTTTTAGAGGTCGACTAGTCATACCTACATAGATCTTATTACAGGTACATTTTAAGACATAAATAACTCCTTTAGTATTACAATTAATAAAACTGTTAATAGTGTGTTTTTGCCCATATCTATCATGTATTTCGGTGGTTTTAACCATCACTGAGCATGCCTTACATGACCCACATTTATGTGAGCCCTTTACAGTTAATGTTTGTTTTCTTGGGTTATAATGGCTTTGTACCAATTTGTCTCGTAGGTTGGGTGCGCACCTCCAGCTGAAATTAACTTTCTCATCCAGTGACCTAGCCAATTGTTGATCTGACATAAGTATAGGCCAATGTCTTTGTACAATTGATTTAATTTGTTTCCATTGCTGGCAAAAGTCTCCAACGAAACGGATTTTATTATCTGGTTCCCTCTTCTTTTTGGGGTATATCAGATCTACACGGTCTACCTGTTCAATTGAATTGATGGCTTTCTTAATAGATCTCTTACTGTACCCCCGTTGAATCAGTCTTATACTGAGTTCTTTAGAGCGTTTTTGATAGTCCTCTGTGTTAGAACAATTCCGTTTAAGTCGGAGAAACTCCCCCTTGGGTATATTTTTGATAACTGATGGGAAGTGTGAACTGTCATTATGAAGGACACTATTGGTCGCTGTTTTCTTCCTATAAAGATCTGTTTCTACTCGACCCTCTGTTTTTCTGATGGTAATATCCAAGAAATTAATTTGGTTCTTGTCCATCTCATAAGTTAACCTGAGGTTATTGTCATTGTTATTGAGAATCTGAATGAATTTCTTAAATAATTCTTGGTCTCCCTGCCATAGAATAAGGATGTCATCGATGTAACGCATCCATGTTATTACCTTATCTGTATATTGTGACAGATTTTCATGGAAGACAATGTCTCTCTCCCATTGCCCCAAATACAAATTTGCAAAAGTCGGGGCACAAGCAGCCCCCATTGCTGTGCCCCGTATCTGCAAATAGAATTGGTTCTCAAAAACAAAGAAGTTCTTCTTGAGAATAAATCTCAAAAGATCTACAATGAAAGCTCCGAATTCAGAATTTTTATTACTCCGTAGAAAAAATTCAATGGCTCCAATACCAATATCATGTTTAATACTTGTATACAAGGACTCAACGTCACATGTAATCAGCCATATGTCCTCATCTAGGGTTACTCCATCCAAAAGTTTTAAGATGTCCATGGTGTCTCTCACATATGACGGTAGTGATGTGACATATTCTCTCAGGTGGGTGTCAACAAATATGCTAGCCTGTTCCGTTAGGCTGCCCATCCCTGAGACTATTGGTCTTCCCGGCGGTGATTTCGCATTTTTGTGTATCTTCGGTAGCAAGTATATAGTTGCTACTTTAGGATAGTCAACTTGTAAAAAGTTAAATTCAGTATTAGTAATGGTTCCTTCATCAAGAGCTTTCTGTATAAGTTTATCATATGCTAGTTTGAAATCCTCCATTGGATTCCCAAATAAAGGTTTGTAGCAGTTGGTGTCTTTTAATTGTTTATACATCTCTGTCTTATACATAGAGATGGGCCAGATCACCACATTACCCCCTTTATCAGAACTCTTAATAACCACTTCTTCCCATGAATGTATGTCTTTTAGTGCCTTCCTCTCATCTTTTGTTAGGTTATCAAATTTGTTATATCTAGGTTTAATTCTTAGCTTGTCCAGATCTTGTGATACCATATATTCAAAGGTTTTGATTTGTGGACATATTATGTCCTTGGGAAAGAAGGAAGATTTCTTCCGACATATAGACCTTCCCTGTGAGATCCCAGGATTGATGTTTGTCTGTTCCAAATTTAATTCCTCCAAAATATTGAGTGTGTCAAGATCATCAAAATCCAATTCTACATGAGAAGGATTGTCTTGAGTATCTGGGTTAATTATTGGAATTGTTGTTTCCTTATTATCAAAGAGCTTGGTGAGTTTAAGTTTCCTTGTAAAGAGATTTAAATCTCTTTCCCAGGAGAATCGGTTGAAATCACACATAGGAGAAAAAGATAAACCTCTACTGAGCAGTTTAATATGTGATGTGGACAGGGTTTGCCCAGACAAATTAATAATTTGTAACGCTTGTTCTTCATGTATTTGTCTTATTGTGTCTTGATGATACATTGATTGTTCATTTATCTGCCCCTCCGTTGTTTTTTCTTTACATTACTCTATAGTAATATAGTCCCCCTATGCATAGCAATTTTGACAGCATACAGATTTGTAGTAATTTTGATATATAATATTTAAGGATAACCATACCATATTCCACATATACTTACCCTGATTATTTATCTGGTCTTATAATATTATCTTTCAATATTTATTCAACTCACGAGCGGAGAGGTGTATTATGGAACTAGTATGACACACCCCGCTATTGGTCGTTATGATTGTCAATCATGTATATCAGCTGACCATTGGTCGCTGTTAGTTTATAAACCCCCAATCTGCAACAGACAAGTAATTCCCATGACTAAGCCGATAGGGCGAAACGTACGTCGGGTAGCGTGATGTGTTTACGTCACAGACCCGGAACTAGGGAGCCGGTCAGCAGGATTGTCCTGCGATCGTGCCGTGGACCAAGTCCTTTACAAACCATATTTAGTAGGTTCATTTGAAAATGCTATAATCCTGTTAGATGATAGGAACGATAGGCTACATGCCGGTCAAACCCCGGCGAATTTCATAGGGAGTTCCGCATAGTGTATATGTGTTAATCAGACTAAGGTGGGACACTGTATTCATATTGGAATCGCAAAATAGGGATAAGGTTACCAGTACCTCTTGCTACAATTATATAAATAGCAAGGATACACCTTTCAATATCATAGTGATTAATAGCTGGTGTTTCCCTATACTCCTATCAATAACGGAGATTACACACTGCAGATATACCTTCATGTGACAGGGGAATCTTAGTGTTAATTAGTTATAATTCGTGTCTTTTATGTTATGTGTGACAGAACAATAAAATATCTGTGTAATAAACCGATAACATACCCAAGGGTAATCATACCCTAATTGAACACTATTTAACAACTTTTAATCTTGCACCCTGTCTTAATATCAACAAGCCTATCCTTTCTCTCTATCCAATGAAGGAAGTAATAATAAAAATATAAAAAATAATAATTAATACGAATGAACCTTATATATGCACATACACTGATATTTAGATCGGTGGGAAGTGATCCCTAATTGACATAATAGTATTTGCATATATTGAAGGAATACATGAACCAATCTTGGTTCACAGTGCACGATTCTGTTAACTGATAAATCAGAAGAAATCAATTACCACTTCAGCCAATATATGAAGTAATTGATTAATAATAATTTAAACCGGCTCTTCCTAGGGGTCTATTTTATTATTCTCATTACACTTTTTCTAATCTTTCTCACTTCTATATTTTTAATAATTCGCCTAGTCTGACATTGGATATTTGTCCGAATTTTTAATTATAATTACTAATAAAGTTGATTTTATTCTATTTCTATGGACAGGAGTGCCCCATATACTACTCTTTTCAGTTGATGTCTACTATCAATTGAATTCTCCTATATTCTAGATTCGTCTAGTTCTGGGAGCACCCCCTCACAATATATATAATATTCAACGAGGTTTGTCCTTACCTTAGAGCGGATTGGTAATCTCCTTCTTTTTCGTAATACTAAAGTCCCAAGAAATGGGCACAACAATGTAACTAAACTAACAGCTAAAGGGAGGGAACGCAGTGTCCCCCAGATGGACTCGGAGAAAGAGATTTAACGTAAGTACCAAAATCCTCTTTTCTCCATCATCCATTCTGGGGGACACTGCTACCTTGGGAACCTTCTAAAGTAGCCCCTCTAAGGGTGGGAATTAATTGGTCTACCTGCTTGTAATACATTTTTGCCAAAATTGGCTTCCGAAGAGGCAAAAATGTTGAATTTGTAAAACCGAGTAAAAGTATGGACAGAAGACCAGGTAGCTGCCCTACACAGTTGATCTGCAGAAGCCCCATGATGAGCACCCCAAGATGTCCCCACCGCACGGGTAGAGTGTGGCGTGACAACTCTAGGCACAGACCGGTTCACACTCATATAGGCATGCCTAATGACAGACTTAATCCAGTGAGCAATTGTCTGTTTGGAAGCTGGCCATCCTCTCCTTGAGGAGTCGTAAAGCACGAAAAGAGAATCAGTTCTTTGATAAACAGAGGTCCTTTCCACGTATACTTTTAAAGCTCTGACCACATCCAGACCTATTGACAAAGTTGGAGAAGAGGACCCAGGAGAGGACTCTTCTTCCTTAAAAGCTGGAACCACTATTTTTTGATTCATATGGAAACTTGAAACCACCCTTGGCAAAAAAGACGGAATTGTCCTGAGGACCGCTATGTCCTCATGGAAAATTAAGTAAGGAACTCTACAAGATAAGGCTCCTAATTCAGATACTCTTCTAGCTGAAACGATGGCTAAGAGAAAAACAACTTTCCATGTCGCAAATCTGATGTCAGCCGATTCCAGAGGCTCAAAAGGAGCATGTTATAGAACATTCAGAACTAAATTTAAATCCCATGGGGCCAACGGAGGAGTATGGGGAGGCTACACATGCAGAACCCCCTGAAGAAAAGTATGAATATCTGACATGGAGGCCAAATGGCACTGAAAGAAAATAGACAGTGCAGAGACCTGAACTTTCAGGGAGCTTAATCTAGGACCCTTCTCTAACCCATCCAGGAGAAACGCCATAAACCGAGTTAGACTAAAAGACACAGGATCATGACTATTACTTTCACACCATTGTACGTAAATCTTCCATATTCTATGGTAAATTGCTGATACTGATTTACGAGCTTTCATCAGGGTATCCACTACGCTAGATGAGAAACCTCTGGAGCTCCAGAGTTTGGCTTCAATAGCCACGCCATTAAAGCCAAACGAGTTAAGTCCAGATAATAAAATGGACCTTGAATTAGCAGATCGGATCTGAGGGGAAGAGCCCAACCCTGACCTTCTGCAAACTTCAAGATGTCTGTAAACCAAACTCATTTTGGCCCATTTGGTGCTACTAGAAATACTGGATGCACTCCCATTCTTACTCTTCGCAGAACTCGTGAAATCATCGGAATTGGGGGATAAAGATATCCCAGTTTGAAATCCCAATTCATTGACATTACCTCCACTGCCACTGCTAAAGGATCTCTGGTTCTTGCGCAAAATCTTGGAACCTGATGATTGAATCTCGATGCCATCAAATCCAGATCTGGAAGACCCCACCTTTGAACTAGTTGCAAAAACACCTGTGGATGTAGAGACCATTCCCCCGGAAGGATTGCATGCCTGCTCAGATAATCCACTTCCCAGTTTTCCACTCCTGGAATGAAGACTGCGGAAATCGCTGGAACCCAGATCTCTGCGCAAGACAAGATCTGTTCCGCCACATGCTTTGCTCCTGCACTTTTTGTTCCTCCCTGACGATTTACATATGCCACTGCCGTGGCATTGTCCGACTGTAGACGGACCGGTTTTCCTTGAAGGAAGGATTGCGCTCCTTGCAGGCCCAGTAACATGGCTCGTAATTCCAGAATGTTGATTGGAAGATGAGCCTCCCTGCTGGACCAAAGTCCTTGTAGTCGGAGATGGAGAACTACTGCTCCCCATCTTTGCAGACTTGCATCTGTAGTCACTATGACCCAGTTTAAAAGAACAAAGGATCTGCCTATCCTTAGATGATCCCGAACAAGCCACCAACCCAGAGAATCGCGAATCTTTTTGGAAAGATGAATTCTCTGAGATTCCAGATGTAAGTGTGATCCTGACCACTGACCAAAAAGATTCCACTGGAAGGCCCGAGAGTAGAATCGACCGTAGGGAAGAGTTTCGAATGCTGACACCATCAATCGTAGAATCCGCATGCCCAATTTCATTGAAGGGCGAGGATGGTTCAGGAGTAGCTGAACAGAGTTCTGAATTGAGCAAATCTTTTGCTCTGGAAGAAAAACCTTTTGAAGAGACGTGTCCATCAAAAGTCCCAGGAAGACCATTCTCTGAGAGGGCTGTAGATGAGACTTTTGATAATTGATTATCCATCCGTGTCGTTGCAGAAAAGTCAGGGACAAGGTAAGATGTTGAGACGGGAGCTGATGCGATGGAGCCTTTATTAGCAAATCGTCCAGATATGGGATTATGTTTATTCCTTGAGCACGTAACCCCGCTGCCATTACTGACATAATTTTTGTGAAAATCCTGGGGGCGGTGGAAAGACCGTAGGGAAGAACCCGAAATTGAAAATGAGAGCTACCTATCGAAAAACGAAGAAGAGACTGATGTCCCTCCCAAATAGGGACATGTAGGTATGCATCTTAAATGTCTATCGATGCAAGAAACTCCAGAGGTTCCAAACCGTTTATCACCGAGCGGATTGATTCCATACAGAATTTGGTTACCTGAAGATTTAGATTTTTGAGGTTCAGAATTGGTCGAAACGACCAAGAATAGGTTTGAGTAAAACCCCTTGCCTGTTTGACTTTCCAGAACCTTGCAAATAACGCCGGCGGAAAGAAGAGAAGCGATCGATTGTAACATTGCATTTCTCTTGATGCAATCTTGAGTCTGGAAAAAACGTTGGGGGGTAGGGCAAATAAAGTCTAGAAAATAACCTCTGGAAATTATTCCCAATATCCAAACATCCTTGGTGGAAGCTGTCCACTGATCTTTGAATAATTGAAGTCGACCCCCCCACCCCCGCAGCCACTAGGAGAGGGGGAATGACTTCATGCGGAAGGCTTATCTGATGTCTTGGACGATGGACGCCTCTTAGAGCAAGAACCCCTTCATTTCTGAGATTGACCTCTAAGAGCGAATGACTTACCCCTAATGGAGGACTGTCCTCTTGAAATTGAGCTACCACGAAAGGACTGCCAAAAGAAACTGAACCGTGGAATTCTGGGTTTAGAAGAATTAACTGGTAGTAAAGTACTTTTACCTCCAGTAGTCTGACTGATCATATCATCTAATTAGAACCGAATAGGACGGACCCTGAAAAAGGTAACGCCTCCCAAGATCTTTTAGATTCCAAGTCCGCATTCCATGAACAAAGCCAAATCGTTCTTCTCGTAGCCACTGCTGAAGCAGAGACAGTGGAAGAAATTGAAGCCGCATTCTGGGCTGCCTCATAGACCAGAAGCCTCTTTTAAATGAAGGGCTAAAGGAATTAATTCCATATCCTGTAAACCTGCTACTAATTGGTCAGCCCATGACTCCATAACTCTAGCCACCCATGCGGATGCAAACAAGGGTCTAAAAGAAGAGCCTGCCCCAAGAAAAATATTTTTTAGGAACCCTTCCAATCTACGATCAGTAGAATCCTGGAGAACCGCTGCGCCTGGAACTTGCAAGGTGGTATGACATGCCAGCCGAGCCACCGGAGTGTCTACCTTGGGTAGCTGTTCCCAGCTAGATACATCCTATTCCTCTAGAGAATTAAGCATAGCATATCTACTAGGGACTGAAAACTTCTTATCTGGATGTTTCCAGGCAGATTCAGCAATTTCCGTAAGTTCAGGGGAAGTAGGAAAGCAGATAGTTTTAGGTCTACTGAGCTAAATAAACCCTGGACGGGATGAACTAAATCCTCTTCCATGCGATCAAGGGACTGACGCACCGCTAACACCAAATCCTGAATCCCCTGGTTTCTGGAATTTTCATCCCAGTCACCTAATTGTACAGAATCTGAATCCTTTCCTACCTCGCCTTCCTCTCCAGATGAACCGTCAGAAAGTAACAAAGGATGAGAATGGCGAGGGCGCTTTGCTCTGGGAGCTAAACATGTAGAAGAGACTAAGAAACTATTCAATCTGTCCAAACGCTTCCCCAAGGTGTATGACCATGTGGGTTCAGATTGAGATGTAGAGGGCTGTAACTGAGACAAGTCATGCATCAAATCGCCTGAGGTCCCAGTCTTAATTATTTCGCTAGAATTTGCAGAAGCAGAATCCACTCCAATTACAGTGGAATTTGTCTCTGCCTATTGATAAGCTGGATGAGCATAGAAACAGATTGCGCCAAAGAGGAAATCCATACCGGTTCCTCCACTATGGGGGAAGGGCCACCCCGGGTCTGCCCGCCCTGTGCTCCCGAATCACACTTTGCACACACAGCCCCTTTGTCCACTTGACCTACTGGTAGTTTAGCAGAACATTTAGAACAAGAAAAATATTTAACGCTAACATTCTTTCCTTTGTCAGACATTTTATATATATAATTCCCCTCACAAATTAAATATAAATTTCCTGTGCTTTCTTTTTTTTTTACTTTAGAAAAAAAATAGCTTTTAGCAAATATATTTAACTTGTGCACGCTAAAAAAAATAGGTTACCAGCCCTTATTTCAATAGGGTAAGGGTGGGAATAGGGGAACAGGTTGTGAACTCAAAAAATATACATATATATATATATAGAGAGAGAGAGACTATACTACATATATATAAAAACATGTATATGTATATATATATATATATATATATATATATATATATATATATATCCCCTATGGGGTACTTAGCATTTTTAACAACAGAGGACTCTGAAGAGGATCCTGAGGGGAGAAGTCAGCAGAGCCCTGACAAGCAGACTGTGTCTAAACGAGTCGCTGCCCAGTCCTGTCAGGTAGAAAAGGGCGGGAAGATCTCCCTCCTCGGGATCTTCCACTGAGCTGCCGGCAGTCTTAAAGTACCTCCGACTGTCTTCTTTGTCATAAATAAAACCTCGGACAGTTCAGTCCTGTGAGCATATATTGTACCTCTCCTATTGCTCACTCGGGACTCCTTCCGCATCCACAACACCTCCTGCGGCTATAGAGATTCAAGCCCCCCCCCCCCCCCTCCGCCTCAGCGGGGGACTTGGTATCTCCCAACCTGTCCGGTCCTCAGACAGAGTGCAACACTCTCTGCCTTATGGCAGTGTCGGACCCGCCGGGACAGAGTGATGACAGGCGCTTAGCGCTGCCACCGCTCACTAAATACCACATAAATCGTGTAGTTTCTTTTTTAAAACCTTTTTGCTTCTTAAAGGAACGGAACTTTGTTCCATTATACATATCTATGAGGAAAAAAATGTTAATAACATTAAAACCTCACCTACACTCATTTGAAAACTAATAAAAAAATAATAAAATCTAACACTAAACAGCAGGTACTGCTAAGCATTCCCAAACGCAGCCCAACTCCTTGGGCCCTTAGACATAACTGAAGTTTGTGGGTTTGCTGAGAGGAGTCAGCAGCAAGTTTAGTTGTTAACTGTTTAAGTGACAACTCCAACGCCCTCAGACAACCCCAAGGTAGCAGTGTCCCCCAGAATGGATGATGGAGAAAGAGAAAACATGAAGATGACTGTGGTGAGGATGAAAAGGAAGACAAAGATGGAAATATGAGTGAAAAAGAAATAACAGCTCCCATTTACAGTAAAAGTGATGTGATTAGATGACAAAAAAGTTGTCTCTATTTGAACAGTTATTCAGATCTGGATTTTTCTGTGCTCACAAACATAAAAACTAACAAGAGGGAAAAGCTACAATTGGTCGAGGAAGAAATTAGGGTATGTCTGTCCAATATTTCACCTACTACCAAAAGGATCTGCCAATCACACTGAGCTCCAAATATCTCACTAAATAGTTACAGGAGACAAGTTAATTTCTGTTTATTTTATTGTGATCTATAATGCTTGTGCAAGTACACACTAGCAGGCTTGTATATTTTATATTTTGTATGTGTGTTTCAAGCACTTGTATGTTTTTAGTACTCTTGAGAAGTGGTTCTAATGGAAACTTGACTAGGGATGCCGCAGAATCAGATATATGTCTTCGGGGTGCCATGACCGAAAAATGGTTGAAAACCACTGCTCTAACCATTTCAAATTTGAAGCTATAAAATGTCATTGTACATCCCTTATTTTTGGGCAGGGGCAGGCTGGGCTGGTGGGCATCTGCCCCCACTGCTGGTCCCATAATGGACTACCTTGGTCTGGGTCACCTGCATTTTTTTCCATTAAAATTGGCTGCTGAGTCGGGTCTTGCCCCCAGGACTGAAATTTGCCAGCCCTCCCCTGTTTTGGGGTCATGTGTGTGATTCTTATTTTCTGTTTTCATGTATGCTCTAGCAAAAATGACTAAAAAAACCCCACATATATTCCTTTTTTTAACATGTAATGGCCAAATAATGTGACAATTAATGAGAACTTCATTCAAAAGGAATTGTGCATTTGATCAATATTGAAAATGAATGAGTTACAAGAACAAACATTTCCAGAGACACATCTTTTAAGCCTCTGCATGATTCTGGACAGTAGAGACAGTTGGCAAGAATGCTACACATGAAATTGCCCCGTCGGTACAGACAGAAGCTTAATAATGTTCTTGTGTTTCCTATCTATATTAGTATGTACTGATAGATCACCCCGGATCCCATAAACAGATTGATCGTTTTGAAGCAGATGCCGCTAACGACCATCTCTCGCGCGCTCTCGTCCACTGTCATATGACGGAATGACAACCGGCAGTCGGCAGATGATCTCAACTAATTGTACACTATAGCCCACATCCAAGATGGCGGCACCTGCACATATATCATAAGGTCCACTATACAATGACCTGAGGTGAACTAAGCGGCACGCTGGCATGTCACCTTGGTATACGTAGGACACGTGATACCCTGCGCATCCTCTCATTGGTCGGGAAAGCTGATCATATGGTGTGTACTCAGTAGAAGCTCTGTGGCGGAGTCGTGGTTTCCAAGGAGACATTTGGAGAGAAAGTGGAGGAGGAGCGGGTCCGTTATATTGTGGGGGGAGAATGACAAGCGAAAGGCAATGTTGTGGGGCTCTAGTAGAGGAGGGGTGCTGGGGCAGTGATTTGGTGTGGGATATCCGAAGTACTGTTTAGGCGTAATTGCTATATAGAGGGAGAGAGAACGTGGCCTGGGAGATTAAGGGCATCTGAATGACCATACGTTAACAACAATAAATATGAAACAGTTTGAGAGAGAAATCACATTATTGTGGGTTTGTGTAGGTAGATCAGCATAAACATCAATCCGACCCATATAATCAGACTTTTGTCTGACTTGGTTTTTCTCTTTTATTGGATTAACCTAGACTGAATCAATTGATGTAAAGCAAACCTTTTACATTAATTAAGCATAGGTTAATTCCTTCAGAAAGTACTAAACATAGGAAGACACATATCTCCTGGATGAAATATTGAGCTCTGATGTCTCTGGGAATGTATGGAAGAGGAAGTTAGTCTGGATGTTAACAGTTATTTATTTTTAATGCTGGGCTTTTTAAAATGCATTTTGTCAGGGTTGATTTTTCAGCAGGGCATATATTTCATTGTGTCAATTCAATCAACGCTCCACAGTTAGAACATCTAGTAATAAGCTCCCAATTTCTTTTGATATGTTATTTTGAATGCATCAATTAAAGGATTTGGATGTTTTGTTTTTCTTAAACATGCTGAATATTGGGGTCCTGGCTTATCATTTGCACAGAGCCCATCTTGTAACCATAGCCCTGTGGATCGCATACTGTCCATTGTTTGTACTGTGTTCGGCGCTGCGGAAACCTTGTGGCGCCTTATAAATAAATAATAATAATCGCATAACACAGCTTGTGCACAGCTAATATACTTGTAGGTGATTTGGATATATTGTTGTACAAGCATTATGGTATGGCTGTGTGACATAGGATGAACAAAGGGCGCAATATCTTTCGAACAGAATGACAAAGCTGGACATGTATATCTGGTAAAAATATCTATTTTTACCAGCTACTTGACAGTACTGGAAAAGAAAGAGAAATAACATATTTGTAAGCAGTGGTGAAGAAGGGGCAATATGACAAAATTGAGTGACAGAAATGCACATTGAGAGGAAGTCTCGTGAGACACAAACTTAGTGGTTGACCTGCATAGTCATATGTTAAACATCTCATTTATACATTGAATTGGTTTTTTTGGTTGATATGTTGCTCTCAGTGTTTTTTCATTTGATGAAACAAAACATCTAATACTTTGACAGATGCACTGTTTCAGTGTGGTCACTTTTGTCCACAGAAGTGCAAGATGTTCCCATATAATGACATGATTGGAAATTGTATTTTTACAAGTGTTTGCTTACAATTCCTTAAAAGCTGTAGTCGAATAATACAGTATCTGCATGGATTAAATTGTCTACCCGAGTGTAACCTTGTATCATAGATTTTTCTATATAAATTTGAGATGATATTGTCAGTTAATTGTTATACTGTTTTAGTGGTAGCACTTTTTCCCTTTGATTTGGCAGCTCAAATTGGAGCAATCTGCCTTATTAAAGCTCTGTAGGCAATTCTTTGGGGAAAATCATTTTCTAGTAAACCAAGCTCTTGTTCTCTAAAAACAACACCCAATGTATAATTTCTTCATGGAGAAACAAAGCACTTTGATCTACTACAGTTTTTTAAAGGAAAAATGTTAAGAAATGAGATTCCTTTCTTTTATTCCAAAGCAAAATGCACCATCTAATTCTAAAATAATATATTTTAAAACAAAAGTTATAGTTCTACATAAATATTTACACCTTTTCAAGTTGATAAACTTGTGCTGTATTTATTCCCAATATTGTTCTTATCTAGGGATCCAACTGATAGCAGTAATGTAATGAGAATTCTCTGCTGAATGTCCCGTCATTCCTATTAGTGAGATCTGTGCAAAGTAGCAGATCCAGGTACTGTTTACTAATCACTTAGGCTATTACTGTAATGGCTTTGCAGTAGGTTCAATGACACACACAATTGCACAATGTCTTTGTTGTATTTAGTGGTTAGTTGTTTCATTGTTCACTTTCACATTGTGAAGGTAGAAGTTAAGCATGTTTCCCAGCTGCCCTACTTTTGCAGGGACAGTCGCTCTTTTTGACCCAAATCCTTTGTTGCTCTTTCCTTCCAAATATTTCCTCTTTTTGGGTCTGATCTGTAGATATGTATGAATAAACTCCTCTAATTGTTTTCAGAAGTGACTATTTGGCTCCCAAATTCATAGTAACATGCACCCTATAGGACAAAAGCGTGCCATTTTATACATTTTTAATGTGTTTTACCATGAAATGTAATGCTTGGAGAAATAGCCATAATACTTTTCAGAGTCACAAGATTGCCCTTCAGGTAACTAGAACGCTGTAGTAACTGGATTTTTCCTTTATCTTACAGATGGAATCCATGGATACGTTTTCTCTAATATCAGGATGAAATAGTATCTGAAATATGAATGTGGTGTCTTTGTGGATATCGCCATGGCTAGTCCACAGTATGTATTACAGAATTTCTTCTAAATCCGGATTAATTTGTCTGTTTAAGTGAACAATAGTAGGTTTTGGGTCAGTTTAGCTGAAAGTTTATTTCCTTTGTTATTTACCTTATTGGTAGACACAGGTGACAATGATGCATTTAGAGGTTAGACACAATGTATAAGAAAGTTAGCTCCTCTTCCAATATGACGTATAGCTAAACAGTTTTACCTTAGGAGGTAAACCTAGGCCTGTATCAAGCTCCCACCTTTATTTTTTACTTTTTTATTTAACAGGAAAGGGAAACAATGTATTAATCTGTTTCTATACATTTGCAGACTTCTCTTTTCATTAGGCTGTGCACAATACCAGCTGCATCCCTATCATGTGACAAGGAAGCAAGAGCAACTTTTTATTAAAGCAGCAGTCCCTCATATAATTTTATTTTTCTTCTTTAAATAGCAAGTTAAGTAAGTTTTAAGCATGTATTTGATCATCTGTATTTTTTCTTAGCTATCCTTCTACAAATCATCATCTTGTCTAAAGCCTTTTTTTCGCAAACAAAAATACTGTCGGATACCTTCAGTCTGCTACACAAACACTCACAGCTCTCTGTGTGTCATGTGATGGCAGAGTGGGGAGAAGGAGGATGTCACAGTGCAGACAGAGCTAAATGGAGTTCCAAAGCCTCACTGCATCATGTGCCATGTGACTGTGGTTGCCATGGTAGTCCAGAATCATAAATATTTAATAGCCACACTTGGAAGAAAATAGGGGGAAATAGTAAATACCAGCATTCTTCTTATAGCCTGCCATAGTGATTTATGTTTAGAAAAAAACAAAACCCAAATTTTTAAATGGGATTGCTGCTTAAAAGCATGTTTATGTAATTCGAGAAGACCATATAAGGGAAACATTGAACTGCTTATGCCATTTCCAAATTGCAAAAGTAGGAATAAAGAAGTTAAATAATTGCTATCAATGGACATAGGGCTCAATTTGTAAAAGCACAAGTTTCTAAATTTGCACTATTTTGGGGAAAGCGCATGACATTGGTATCCTTCTAGACCATCTTAAACTTGAAAATGGCAGTTTGTCAAATCAAAAGCTAATAAACTCTAAACTAAAGTTTGTCAAATTGGGATTTTGAAACTCAGAAACTATTAAATGAGGTGACTTCTAAGATGGGTGTTTTAGTAGATTCTTGCTGAGGTTTTCTATCATTCACATTAATATCATATAAAGAACACTGGAAATAGTTACATGCTAATGACATAAATTAGTTGCTTTCTCCCAGGGATAACATTGCATTGTTCATTCAAGAATCATCAATTACAATTGCGGTTAATAGGTGTCAAAAGCAGCAGTGATAGAGGAGAATGTACATGTGTTATAATAAGTCTAATTTTACTACATGGGAATGCTCCAAATAAGGAAAAGAATGCATTGTGCCTCGTTTGCCCTGGCCTCTGTTTTTACCACCCACCTCCCAGCAGTAACTCATTCTGTCACATCACCAGCTCACCCTCTTTTGACACCATCTCTAAATCTCCTCCCTGATGATAACTTCCTCTGCTAGTTGTCCCAGTATCAAATACCCAGATGACAACCTTCTCCTTACAAGCATCAGTGTGCTTTAGCACATTACCTATACCTCCAACTGCAGTCACATTTACCACTGTCTGCCATTTATTTTCAGCTTGTTTTTGTAACATTCTGCATGTTAATGTACCCACTGTTCTAGAGGTTGAATCAGCCATGTTCATCCCCAGGCTTTCTATTATCTTTCTGGTTCAGAAATAATCCACAAGAATATCGCTACTAGTCCACAGCGCCACTTACTTAGGATTGTGGTAGCAGGGAGAGTGTTGATGCTGGGTTATTATGATAGCGTCCCAAACATAAACTCCTAGAACAGGCGGTAGAGGTCTTCGCCTGTAGCAGCCACCTTTCCCGTAGAGTGAGTCTTGCTCACAGGTACTTGGATGCCCCCAGGTCTTAACGTTAAGTAGTATGTTTGGCAACTGTAGTACATTGAGTAGGAGGATACCTGGTGACAGGACTGTGTCTGGGATAGTCCAGGGATAAGCCGAGGTCCAAGGCAATAAGCGCACAAGCAGTAACCAGTAATCAGGCAGAGGTCAGAGCAGCTAGCGAACAAATAGATTCCAGTAATCAGTCCGAGGTCAAAACAGAAGGCAGTCTAAAGTAGCAGAGTCTCAGAGACAAGCTATAGCCGATAAGCAAGCAGGGGCACTGAAGCTATAACCGGCAGGGAGGCTAAGCCCTCCTTGCCTTAAATATTAATACTGCCCAATAAGATTGCATGGTCACACCTGGACCGCTCGGCCTCAGGGGCTGAAACTAATTAAATTTAGTACAGTGCGTGCCCGGCTGTTTGACAGCTGGTCGGGGGCGGCAGCAGAGTTAAGAGAGCGTCCTGGTTGTTGCCCAGGCAACTGGGACGCTCAGAGAAGAAGTAACATCCTGGCTGCTTGGGCAACAGCAGGGGTGCAACAGGACAGAGGCAAGCTGTTGTGTGCAGCGCAACTGCCCATGACATGGGTTCACCACAGGACACCTGATGAATGGATAAGAGAAGTACCTCTTATCTGTAGATCAACATGATTTCAACCAATAAGAGGTGTCTTAAAAGGATTGAGGAGGATCTTTAAGAAGAGTAGTGTTTATTGCTTAACAGTAGCTCTTAAGAAACTGTTACACATCACTAAAAGGGAACCGTGCTCTCCAAAAATCCAGTAAGCCAAAAAATGCTAAAAACACAAAAAAGGTGCGGTACTTCTGGTTCTCCTCAAAAACGGAGGGGCCATTAATCCCCAACCCCCTGGAACCATAAAATCCTTTAGGAGGCAAAGCTAAAGGGGGCACTTTACCCTGGGATCTGCTGATGCTTCACCCATAGACTGAAACATTTTGCTCCTCTCCCCCCTCCTATCTTTCGACATCAGAAGTCTCGCAGAGTTTGGAGCCCCAGGGCCACACCATCTCCACTAGATCATGGGGATAACCACACCCCCCCTAATCCAAGTAAAAAAAAATACAAAACTATAAAGTGACAAAAACAGTGCAGTATATTAGTAAGTAAATTAGTGCCGTGAACTAATATTCTTGGTCAGCCAATGGGCTAAGGAAGAGAAGTGCAGTAAAAACGTGAGACCACTGCATATTGCTGTACTTACAGTGGGGTTCACCACTCCCCAGTGTTTTTCAGCATCCATGGGTCACTAGTCCATGGGCACTTACGTCTCCAACTTTATTTTCTGCCAGCTAAAGAGGACCATGGTTCATTATGGGAGGGGTGATCTTGGCCGAGGTTGAGAAACAACGAAAAGGTAGTGATGATACACAGAAAAATACTCAAATATAACAACATGTGTTCTTTATATAGATCCAAAAGCAGTTTCCACCCCAGACATAAGTTTATGTAAGCACTTAAATCCTAGTTGGTGTTGTGAGCAGGGTGGCCAATCTGCGAGATGGTGTAGACTGCACTGAGCCAACCAATCAAGCATTAAATCATTTTCCATTGGCCCACTTGAATATACTCCTATGTGTAGCTTATTTCTCCCCTGGATAGTCATGGGGACAGACCTCTCCTCTTGTAAACAAGGAAAGCCTTCTACACAGCATTATTTATATTAAAGGTTGACCTAAAGATGTAGCTCTTACCACAGGGAACAATGGGCAGTCCAAAACTGTAATTCACTCTAGCATATTCTGTGATTCACAATTCACTGCATATGCCTACAAAAGTTTGGTTCATCATTGGGACAGCTTCCACAACTAGTCCTAACATGCACAGGAAGTCTCTCTGTGGTTTATTGTCCAGTCCTTTCAACAAAACAATGTGGTTGTTAAAATAATGCCTATCTGAGCTTAGACCAGATGCTCAATTAACAAGTCTTATCCTGTGTCACAGAGATTCACCTACAGAAACAGACACTTCAATAACTGTGAGTGGACACCATACATCATTTCTGCATTTAAAATAACATACACAAGACCCACTGTGTCATCCATGTAAATAAATATGTACATTGTTATTTCTTCCCATTTCTGTGTGAAGGAAGGTGGATACAGCCACATTGATCATTTCTTGTGATGTCCAACCTTTTTTCTGTTGGACTTCACAAGAAGTCCATTAGCCTAAAAATATTGGGGCTATCGTATAAAAAAAATCAAAACTTTTTGAGGAAAGGCTTAATATGGTCCCTAACTTCTCTGATGGAGTCATGCAGTGTATAATGAGAGTTGCACTCTAAACAGTTAGTTGACTAGCCATAGATGGCTCCCCTGTTGATATAGTGTAACACAATAGTTACACTATAAGCCCAAGAGCTTGGAAAACTAATAAAAAAAACTAAAATATGTTATGAGAATAACACACATCAGGGGGTAAATGTATGAATCTCCGGATTCTTCCTCTCCGGCGTGTTCAGCCTCTTCAGCGCTTAAATTTAAATCGGCGCTGCATTGTAAAGGGAAGTTTCCCTTTACAATGCAGCGCCGCTTTAAATTTATGCGCTGAAGAGGCTGAACACACCGGAGAGGAAGAATCCGGAGATTCATACATTTACCCCCAGGGCTGTTTTATTTGTACATTTAAATATGTTTTTTTTATATTGGTTTTTGTGCTGTAGGCCACTGTGACAACTAGAGCTGACCTCCATCAGCAATAAATGCAGCCAAAGAGCTGCAAAATGCAAAAGGTATCCATCTAGAGCTGACCTACCTTCCCAGGGGAAGGAACCAGGAACTGAAATTCCCAGCCAGGACTATTTAGAAGTCATCTGTTTCCACTGGTGTTTTTAAAACTAGGGCTTCTTCCCATGACTAGTCTAAGGTTTCCCTGGGTAGGACTACTATTGGGAGCCCTTATCACTACAGGATTTCCCAGATGCTATGTGTCTAACCTGTGTTGTGCTCTGTTAAGTCTTGGGGGTAAATGTATCAAGCTGCAAGTTTCCAGCGGGTTTGAAAAGTGGAGATATTGCCTATAGCAACAAATCAGATTCTAGTTATCATTTATTTAATACAGTCTACAAAATTATAGCTAGAATTTGATTGGTTGCTATAAACAACATCTCCACTTTTCAAACCCGACGGAAACTCACAGCTTGATACATTTACCCCTTGGAGTGGGACTGCTGGAACTATAGGGAGTGCTAAAAAAAAAAAGATGTTCCCAAGATATGCTGAAAAATGTTAAAAATTTACATTGGATTTGTTGATTTGTCTCTGTAGGTCGTCCTGGCTGAAGCCATGCTGTGGTAGAAGGGCCACCGTGTGGCACGTTTTTCTGCTCAGTGCTGGTGTGAATTGCTTTCTCGTGGCCTGTGTAATACTAGTGGTAATTCTAATGATCGTGGAACTGCTGATAGACACAAAACTGCTCCAGTGTGAGTTACAAACCAATTAGCTAGAGATGGGTAGTCTCTCTAATAGTATATATAGATAAAATTAATCTTTCTGAAATACATTCATGTAACTCTGATCTAACTAAATATGAATGTATCCTGTTTTTTATAGTACAACTAGAAGTTGGTTATATGCTTTTTATCGCAGAGATGCTGCATGTATGCTCTTTAATACAGTGTCTGAGTGTGCCCTTTTTATTTTAGAATGTCTGGACATGCACTTTTTATTGCAGCGTGCTGGATGTACATTTGTTATTGCAGAATGGCTGGACATACTGTAAGCTCCTTATTGCTGACGCTCTTTATGGCAGGGCGCTCTTTATGGCAGGGTGGCTGGACGTAAAGGGCACTCTTTATGGCAGGGTGGCTGGACGTAAAGGGCACTCTTTATGGCAGGGTGGCTGGACGTAAAGGGCGCTATTTTCAGCAGCTTATCTATTGTGTTAGTCTGTAATACCTGCTCAGACAATTATTAATTACAGTTAACCTAATTTTTCTACAGCATATATTATATATTGCATTTATTATAGCTTACTCCTTTTACTTTTAGTCTCAAATGCATCACAGTGTTCAGGGATCATCCATTGGATCAGCATTTCCATTCTGTCCATGTTCTTTGTGGAGGTAAGACGCTTTAATAATTCTTAGTGTCCTGACTTTTGATTTTTACATAAAGAATTTATTTTTCCTTCTCTTTTCTAATTTGTAAGTAAAGGGGTTTGGCACTCAAGAACATGCATGGTTTTGCAAGACAGTCATTGATATGCTGGGGGTGTTTAGATGATTGTCTTCTAGCCAACCTGCAGAATATTCTTCCTTGACAAGCATATGTTTCTCCAGTATATATTTGCAAGTCTATATTGCCTTCAGTAGTGACTAAAGCTATAACTGTGCCAATAGATGCATCCCCCAGACAGTGCTGGAGATATTTCAACGGTGAAAAGACACACTTTTTAGATGATCACACGCATAGAGATGATAATGCAATCCAAAGGAGCTTATTAGTTTTTCAAGATACGGTATAGATAGAGAACAGCATAGGACCTAGTACTGAGCCTTGTGGTACTCCAACTGATAAGGGAAGCGGAGCAGAGGTGGATCCAGAGAAATTAACACTGAAAGAGCGATTAGATAGATGGGATGAGACCAGAATATGTGTCAAGAAGACCTAGGGATTGTAGTGTTTGTATGAGAAGACAGTGGCCAACAATGTCAAATGCAGTAGAGCGATCCAGGAGAATTAGAAGAGAGTAATGGCATTTAGTTTTAACACTGATAAAATCATTAACAACATTAGTCATTGCAGTTTCTGTGGACTGTTGAGAACGAAAGCCTGACTGAAGTGGATCCAATAGGTTGTTTGCAGATAGAAAGCGTGTGATGTAAGTGTAGGCAATTCTTTCAAAAATTTTGGACAGGCATGGGAGCTCAGAGATTGGACAGTAATTTGTTGGGGTTTTTTTTCAGAATAGGAGTAATCACTGTGTGCTTGAATAATGTTGGAAAGTTACCAGCAGAGCGCGAGAGATTACAGATTTTATTTAGAAGTGGAATGAGCACAGGACACAGGGATCTGCTGATTTGTGAGGGAATAGGATCAAAAAGACAGGAGGTAAAGTAGGAAGATAAAAGTAGATATTTCGTCTTCATTTGTGGGATCAAATGAGAGTGTGTCAGAGGGTGCTGTGATGGAATTAAGCTGATTGCTTTTTGAGGAAGATTATGCGATTTAAAATCTGATCTTATCAATCTTGTCCTAGGAGTAGAAAGCAAGATCCTGGGCAGTGATAGACAGAGGGTTGAGAAGAGATTTAAATGTGTTAAAAAGGCATTTGGGGTTAGAAGCCTGAGCAGAGATGAGATATTGGAATATGCTTGTATTGTAGTGCCCAGAGCAATTTCATAGGAGTGGTAGATAGTTGTATATGTCAGGAAATCATTAGAGGTTTGACATTTATGCCAGTGGTGTTCTGCTTTATGAGAAAGTCTTTAAAAATTTAGTGTTACTTTAGTGTGCCATGGCTGACATTGAAGTCGATGCGGAATATGAATATTCGCTGGAGCCACTTCGGCTGTTGCTAGGGTTTGGTGAAAATGAAGTATTGCCATATCAGGGGAGGAGAATTAGAGTTTGGAGAGAGGTGGAAAACTGTTGAAAATTAATAGTTAAGATTTTTGTGGGTATGAGGAGACTTAGAAGAGTCTGACAGCAGAGAGGTTAAAGTACAGGGGGTGATCATGTAGCTGATAAGAAGATGATCCGAGAGGGGAAAATGAGTGTTAAGGAAATCAGAAACTGAGCAAAATCGAGAGTTGTGACGAAACGAGTGTGATAACCCTGTAACCATTCTGTTTCTTGTTTCTCACATAATGTGGATTATAGCAAGTACTTTTTATAGGCCTTGCTCTTGTTTCCCAGCTCACCAGACTACAACTGCATTGTCTAATTACATGTGGCTAAGGGGACATTGTAGCTCAGTGTAAATATGTATATTGTATATTGATGAATTGCAGTAAGGTTATTCATTGTCTTTAAAGTGAAGCCAGGGAGATTATGGGTAGGGATCTGGTTGCAAGGTGCTAGAGTGGGAAAACTAATTAGTGTCCATTGTTCTCACCAGGCTAGTCCAGGCAGGCCATCTAACAGGGGAGGTTCTGTGGAAGGACAGCTCATCTTCACTCCCCTGTCCAACACTATTCCAGCACTGACCAATGGTTAAGAAGAATAGACCCAGGTGTTTGCCCAGGGAGGGGAAAGACTGTGGAAATTGCACCCGCGATATAAGGAGACACTCCAGGGGGGAGGGGGTGTTCATTCTGGAATTTCATTCATGAAGAGTGCAAGATTTAGTTGTCGTTCTCTACTAGAGTCTATATATGCAGCTGAGAGAGATCCATGAGTCATGAAGTCTGGACAGCCAGGGGACTATAACTCCTTAAGTTAGTGGGGTAAGGGACAGATGATGTGGTAAACCTGCCTGGCATTTATTTACTGTGTGTACATAATCTAGTATTGTTTGTATGACAATAAATATACTGTTGTATTTTTCTAATTGCATTTGCCTGAGTGACTATACGAATCCTAGAAGGTACTGGGTAGACTTCCCTGGCATAGGAAGGCACCCGTGGGTGGCCAGCCAGCGTGATGGGGGTAGCATTGGGCCAGATAAACCCGGTATCTTCACAAGAGTAAACAAGGTCAAGGCAGTGCCCATCTTAATTCAACCCACTGGGAGAGGCCGAGGGAGGAGGTTAGATAGAGTAGTTTGGAAGCAGAATTGGAATGTGGATTAGCATTTGGGATGTTGAAATCACCCATGGTGATGGTGGGGATGTCAGAAGATAAGAAGTGAGGAAGCCATGCAGAGAAATGTTAAAGAAATTGTATGGCCTGGGGGGGTCGATAGGTCACAGCAACACGTATAGAGAATGGATTCAAAATCCAAATAGCATGTACTTAATTTTGTTACAAACAGAACTTGCATTCTATAGGGCACATTTCAAGGACTTTGGAAAAACTGGGAGACAGGTGATGTGTTTGAGGTTTGATAGATTTCAATAGTGTTCTGATGTATGTGTATTGGAGAAGTGTGGGGGAACTGGATTAGGTGATGTATCACCAACTAATAGAAGTAGAGAGAGCCAAAGATAGGAAAGATAATTGTAAGATGTGTGACCTTTTGGCGACAGGATGAGGCTCTTACAATTAGTGACTATAAATAGGAAAAAGTTCATGAGTGTTAAACAGGTGAGGGGAGTAAAGAAGAGGAATGTGGACAAAGGTGTATGTTACAGGATGGGGTGAAGGATGATGTACTCTTAAAGATAATTTCATTTAAGGAGTGTAAGAAAAGCAATTAGCTAAACATTGGGATTTAATAGTAAAAACAAGTGACTGAGGGAAATAAAAGAAATATAGTTGCAATGTCCACTACAGTTGGAGAAGAAGTGCAGAGTCAGGTTATAGCAGAAGTAGCTTATTTCTGGATGACTTTAATTGTTGTTCAGTGCTGGATATATAATCTCACTTATCCTTACTTTAGCATAATAATTAAAATGGCTTATTTTTAAAGTCCATTATTTTGTTCTCAAATAACTCTAGATATTTGCCAGTCTCAATAATTGTATTACCAAAGCTATCTACATCTGATTTTGCTTTGAGCTCCAAAATCTCAATATCTAGTTATTTTTATTTTTATTTCCTGATAAGCAAACTCATCAGATTAAATGAGCAATTCCCTTCATCCATAAGCTTTACAGTAGTCATACTATGTGTTGGCATTTTGCTAATAAGCAGTACTTTATGGGATCTCTTGTTCCACCAAATCCTTATTTCATGTTCTAATTCCGAAATATTGTAATTAAAAAGTTTTCACTATTATGAAAAGTCTGTTATACTTTTCATTTAGTTTTCATTTCTCTCCCCTAGATTCCCAAACTATGGCTCCATCCTGCCTCCTTATGGTGGCATGCTTGAGCTATATGGTGTCTTGATGAGATAACTGTAGTGTCAATGATGGCATTGTATGGTGTTATAAAAAGGTTAGTTTGGTATTATGAGAAAATATGGTGCCAATTATCGGGCTATATGGTTGAGTTATGAGCTTATATGGTGGCATTATAGTAGTGTAGAGTAGCAAATTGATAATCTTGTAACTCTATATGGTAGACTGTATGTTGTGGACATGGATGTACCAGAAGTTAGAGATGTTGGGTTCTATATAATGAATAAGTAGATCTGATTTCCACAGTGCTTTTTGCCATAGTAAGTATGCTAAGTCTACTTTTTGTCATGCCATAGACTGTGTTGTGAATGGCACATGAAGAGTATCTTATCAGCCATCATTTCATTCATGCATATTCGTAACGTTTTACATGGTCGGCACCCATTCAGTCTCCTACTTAGGATGATATTTAAAATGAGTACATATACAATATCTTGAGTCCATGGCTTTAATAATTAATGATGTCCCTAGCTGTGTTCTTTAGTACAGCTATGGTCTTCCTCCTGATTAGCCTGATTACCATGGTAGAATTGTTTTCCCACATGGAGGTTGTCTCTCACCAAATGCTGACAACCTGGTGGTTTGTAACATTAATTGCATTGCTCCTCTTCTCCCAAGTGTTCAATATTGACTACTTAAGGTATGGCAAGAACTCATTGTTTGGGTACAGTCTACATCAACAAGACTGTACAAATGAAAAAGTATACAAGACAAATAATATCCAAGATGTTGGCACTCACAAGGAAACATCAGCAGCTATGCCAAAATACTGTTTTGATAAAAGCATAGCTCATTGAATTAACTGTGTTCACCTGTGGATAAGGCCTAGATCTTGCTTAAATACTGTTGCATTTAAGAGAGTGAAAATACCTTTTAATGTTTCTTTTTAATCAGACCGTGTTGAGGATTATTATTCTTGGCATATGGAATTATATTGAAAATAAAGTTGAGGTAAGTTTTATTTCTTTCTTGCAAATACATCTTTTTGCATACATTAACAGTTTACTGTACTTTTTTCAATAACTAAAAAATAACCATTATACAAAACATTTCAAGAGCAAAATGGTAAGGGTGCATACTATTGATTAATAAATGTCACATTTATGATTAGCAACTCTGTCTCGCAACTATACAAGTCTGTGCATGAATTTGGGATCCAAGATGGCGGCCACTGTACCAGAAACTTCTGAGAGAAGGAGCTAGGCAGATGGGGGGCGTTATATTTCTGATCGTCAACTTTTGATGATGATGATGATGACTGTGGTTTAAAAAAAAAAAAATGACTGAATCTGGCCCTTAATTTTTCAATAAACTGTAAAATCTGAGATAACATATCAGAGATTAAACATATTTTGTTTTATAAAAAACCTCTTCATACTCTGACAACCTAAAGTGATATAGATAATCCCTAATAGAATCTAGGTGGATATTAAGGAGATATCTAAACTCCCCTAGAACTAGCACACTTTCCTTGAGGCCTATATTTAACTGCTCTTCAAGTATAACTACAAATATTGACTTTGGATCCTCATTCATTTTTTATATGCATCTATGTCTCCCAAGAGTCTGAGTGTTTCCCTGTTATATTTATCTCTATCCATTAATATAATTCCACCTCCCTTCTCTACTTGTTTTATGATTAGTTCATTATTATTAATCACTTGCTTTCAAAGCTTCCCACTTTTGTAGTGTAGATTGGACTTCAGCATAGATGTATTAGAGCATAATTTGCCAAGGTCTTTTTTCTTTTTTTTTTTTTTTTTATCAACTGAAAAAACATTTCAATATAGCTACCTCAGTATCCTACAGGATAAAATTTAGACTTTGTTCTAAGACCAGGGGTTGATCCTAAAACATCTCCAATGGGCTTCTCGTTTTGTGTTTTATGTCATAACTTAACACCTTTTATGGTTCAAGCTTCATATGAGTGTGTGTGTGTGTGTATGTATGTGTGTGTGTGTATGTATGTGTATATATATATATATATATATATATATATATATATATATATATATATATGTATATGTATGAATGAATGAATGATTGATAGATAGGCTGGTCATTGCATTCCTAGATTATAAATTCCGTGGCATTGTGTCTGATCTATACACCGAAGCATTGCAAACTCGTTGAAACTGTACCGTAATGTGAAATATGTGCGGTACTAATAAACATGATATAAATAATATGATGTCTCCCATATATGAGGTACAGGCTATGTGATATAATGTAACTCTTCTTTCATATTTGGGGTTGCACTGCTACCTTGGGGTATAGATGGCTTGTCTAGGAGTAGCCCTTATTTTTAAATCCGTTCAGAATTCAGAAGCTCCTAACCTATATTCCTTCTTCACGGACAACATATTTAAAACTACTTATGGAGTATGGTGCATCCAAACTGTGTTGCCAATGGCAGCAGGAAAATTTTTATTTGACTCTTATTTTACTTTATTTTTCTTTATTTTTGTGTCAGCTGTGCTTTTGCCAGCCACTTACACCATTGAGGGTCAGAGTAGAAATGATAAGCAACTCAGCTGCCGACCCCATTCCCTTCGTGGGATGGCTTCTGAAGCAGAAGCCTGGTCATTACAACGGGTACCTAGTGTTGGCAAACGATTTCACATCGCTCTGTCACCTGACCGTGCCTCTGGACCTGTGGATTAGGCGTGTATGGAAAACAGGGCTTGTGCGATCAGTGTCTGTTGCAGAGTTCTCACGGAGGAAACCGGTCTGAACTGACAGGCAGCTCATCTCCTCGCTCTTTTACAGAGGCTCCTCTCTACAGGAATGTGTTGGGGAGTTTTTTACAATTTCTGTATAAAAATGTGCCTCCTCTTTGAGTACTTCCAGGTCCGACACTTTGCTATGTCCTTGCCCGCCTCTGACACTCTTAGGCCCCTCACTACCTTTGAGTACATGTGTTTGCATTCCCCACTTACCAAAGGGATGGTGTCGAGGATTTATAACTGGCTAATAGATATATCCTTTGACACTCCAGGACGCCATGAACATGAATGGGAGAGGGATCTGGGACCCCCTCCGGATGAGTCTTGTTGGGAGGAGGTCAGAGAGGGGATTACCAAGAGCTCAATATCCACACTTATTAAAGAAACTGCATACAAGCTGTACTATAGGTGGTACTACACCCCAGATAAGTTGTCTAGAATGTTTCCCACTGCTACTCCGAGCTGTTGGCGGGAATGTGGCCAGAGAGGCACAATGCTACATATATGGTGGACCTGTCCCCGTATAATCCCTTACTGGAACATGGTCCTTGCACTTATTAATTCCGTATCTGAACAACAGATCACTAAGGATCCTTGGTCGTTCCTTCTCTCTCGCCCTATCCCTGATGAGAGCGCCCCTTCCAACACGCTGATATCCCACATACTAGCTGCTGCCAAATCCCTAAAAGCTAAACACTGGAAAGATCCTAACCCTCCCTCTATGCAGTCCTTACGGAACTACATCTGGCATATCGCAAGCATGGAGAGTTACCTTCACGATAAATCCTACAACTTTGACAAGGTTTGGGCCCCCGTGGTATCTCCAGGAAAGCCGTAGCTGTTTACCCCCTTTGGCTCTCTCGTCCTCTAATGGTACATAAACTCTGGGCTGTCTCCAGATCCTCCAGGTTGCTCATCGTGCGCCATGGGTAAGAGATCCATATATCTTGCTGTCTACTTTTTATTTTCTTATTTATTTTATAGGTCGTTATTCTGTAAATATGTTGCTTACAACCTCCTTTGCAATAGGTATGGTGATTATACGTGCCTGTCCTTCCCAACCCTCCCCCCTGTTCCCCCTCCTTAACCCGTTTTGTTTCCTGTCCCTTTCCTACCCCTCCCTCCTACTATAAAACTTTAAAATAAGAGGAGACATCTTGTTGTCTTAACACAGTTGGTTTTTACTTGTTGTTGGCTCTTTTCTATGCTGTTTCCTCTTGTAACAAATAAAGAGTTAAAAAAAAAAAAATGTGCCTCCTATAAAGTATGCTTGGTGTGTGTCACTACAGTTTACACCATTTCCATATTTTCTGTGACATTTCTGAGTGATTGATTATATCCTTGAGAAATGTTCCTGTGATTGCTCATATCCAGCTGTACAAATCACTGTAGTGACTCTTTCCTCTGTGTATTAGGTACTACAGTTTATTACATTCTTGTCTGTTTTTTGTAGAAGCGCTCTCTACCAGATAACACAACAGTTCATTATTCCTGTCAGTGTCTGTAGACTGACATTCACTTTAAACTGTGCTCTACAGCTGTCCTTCTATTTCACTATTATGTCATATCAGATAAGGGGACTAGTTCCAGAACTAAATCTGATAAAGGAAAATCATTAATTTTACTTGCAGACAAACGGCCGACCAGAACCAAATGCCTGGTGCGCTGCTTGAGGACCTCAGAATGTCTGGGGAGGGAGGCAGCCGAGATTGTGGAGCCCTCCTTGGCGAAGTTGCTGGCCCAATCCATTGCAGAGCTGACATGGCTTGCTGTGTGTCTCAAGGAGATAAGTGAGAATCCCTTCTTTAAAAAAATAAATAAAAAAAATTTAGAGGTTGATTCTCTGCCTCAGCAGTGAGCCCATGACAGTGTCACATGTGGAGCTATTTTAAGCTCGGAGTTTGTAAGAACCCCGGGACAGGAACAAGGAGGCCATTCAGTTCCTAGTCACCTCAGTGGGTATTGCACCAGTTCTAGAAAAGGTTTGCTTTTTTACTACAATCTGTTTCTGGACACAACCTTTTGACCTGTCTTGAACCTGAAATTCCTAAACACTGATTGTAGGGTGGACAAGTTCAAGATGTCTTTTAAAGTCAGTCATAAATGGCATGGAGCAGGACAAATGTTTAGCTTCTAGGGACCTAGAAGATGCATATAACCACGTTCTGATCTGGCAGTGGCATCTGAGCCTCCTCAGATTGGCAGTAAAAAATTTTACAAGTTTGGGCTCTTCCCTTTAGCCTGGCTACAGCACCAAAGGTGTTTACAAAAGTTATGATCAGAAGGGGTAACTGTGATCCCCTACCTAGATAACTTCTTATCAAAGTGGGCTCTTTGTCCCTTCTTCTGACTCACTTACTGGGAAGGATTTCTTCATCCAGAAGCCTTCTTTCAGATTATGGAAAGGTGGAGTCAGCCAGAGGTCAATATAATGGCCTATTGGCTGAATCACAAAGTAAATATTTTTTAACTAGGGATCTGAAGGCATTACTGGTGGAAGCCATGACAGTCTCTTGGAATTAACGGTTGATATCTCTTCCTGCAGATAGCTATGCTACCCCGAGTACTAAAGAAAGCCAAAATAGAGTGTGCTCCTGTAATTCTGTTAGCTCCAGATTGGACAAAGAGATCTTGGTGCGCCAACATTCTAAAGATGGCAGCAGGGCCATTGTGGAGGCTCCTTTCTACAGCAGGATTTAGCTTTGTTGGATGTCATCCAGACCATCTTTAAAGCCACAAAACCTGTCTCTGCAAAATATTACTATAGCATGTGGAAAATGTAAGAAGAGGCTTTTGCATATCTCTTCCTTTAGATTGATGCATCTTTTGTCCTCTCCACAAGACGACCATTACAGTGGCTTGAGACTTAGCTTTTTAAGAGTCCATATCTGTGCCATGCCAATTTAGTTTCAGAAAAAATTGCTTCCGTTTCCAGAAGTCCAAACTTTCTTACGAGGAGTGTTACATCTTCAACCGTTATATGTACCCCAAATTTTGGTCTTTATGGGTTTGCAACATCATGTTTGAACCATTGGAGTCTGTTGGGCTAAAATTCCTTATGCTGAAGACAGTATCACTTGTAGCGCTATGCACGGTAAGGAGAAGCCATCTTTTCAGCCTAAGGTACTGTAACAAATCCACCTGAATCAGGACATTATATTCCTACTCTAGGACAGAATGTATCTCTTTGTTTGATAGATGTGGTCAGGGCCTCGAAGATCGATCTGGATAGAACTTCATCTTTGCATAGGGTCCTTTCTCTTCCTATAACAGAAAGTTTGAGGAGAGGTTGGCCAGAGACCAAGCAAACCATTGTCACATGGATTAGAGCTGTTTCTCAGCAAGCTTATATTGCCTCAGGAAAGCCAGTTCCAGATAATATCAGGGTCTACTCTACAAAATCAGTCAGCACTAACTGGGTAGCGCAAAAAAGAATTGTTGTTCTCGTTTGGTTGATCCTTTCTATCCTATCCTATGGGACTTTGTTAGTCAATAATAGTTAGTCAATAGTCCGTTTTAGAGGGGATATATGAAGGGTGGAGCTTCTGAATTCTAGATGTATTTCAAATTAAGTGCCTATTCACTGGACAAGCCCTCAATAACCCAAAGTAGCAATGTCCCCCAAATAGAATCGGAGAAATCAGTTTAACGTAAAGTACAAAAATCCTCTTATCACAGACATGAGTTACTGTTACTGATGGAATATGATACTTCACATACATAATTTACTGACTCTATAATATGAGATAGATCACATACATTAGGCATTGGTTCTCTTATTGCTCTCCTCATCTCTCGTCCATTTATCCTCACTGCTCTCCTTCTCACCACTTGCCTCTTGATTGGTCATTCAACTGCTGCTCAGAACATATTAGATTGATGCAATAGAATGTTGACCCTTGTGCATGGCATTATGGGGCGTTAATCTTATTTCGCCTTCATCCTGTGTAGGACACTGGAGACTTTGGGTATAGGTGTGAGAGTGAAGTGCTCTGGCTCTTTAAATAATCATTCAGTTAGACAAGCTACTCCAACTCCATAACTCTACTGGCCAACAATAAAATAAGTTTAGATTAAGTGTCTACAATAGTTGGCACATTTTTCTGGGGCTGCTAACACAGCCACCACTTTTTATGTTATTTATTTAAGTTATTTTCTTTTGTTAGACATTTATTGCACTGAGAAACTTTCTCTGGAACTGAGAGCTGTGGCAGTATGATAGAAGCGAGCTGTGAGAGGACTACTCCGGTATCCCGGCAGCCCGCTTCCTACAGAATATACCTCTGCAGGGGACCCGGTCACTACTGCCACAGGCAGTGTCCAAGGGTCCCAGTGCCACCACCAGGACATGGAGGCGAATTAGGTATAGACAGCACTCGAGGTACTAGCCCAAAGTAAGGCTCCTCTCTTCTCATTTAGTTTGATCAGCAACCTAGGTCTCTTAGTCTGGGGAAGAGTGTATCAGCGGTTACCACCATAACCACTGCACGGCACTTGGATAGGATCAGGTGTCGTCCGATGGACGGTGATCTCCATTGCAGTGAGACAGAAGGAGAGCTACCTCCCCTTTTGGTACCTCCTCTTTTGGTGGGCTTCCCTCTCTGGCAAGTCCACCAAGACCCTTGTAGACACATTTGCCAGCAACAAAGAGACTACCTCAGATAAGCTCTTCAGGACTGTCTCCTCTCTCTCTGATTTTATATACAATACAGTGAGGCTTAGGTTAGAGTAGCCTTGTGGCATCCTCATAGGTTTATATTGTAATTAATATACAATTTGTGAAGGGGTTAATCTTTCTGAAAAAAAATCTTATATTTGCCTATGTTTATTAAGAGTACTTATTGTCTGTCTGCACCTCCATTATCACATCCTCTTGGGAGCTCGTGTATATTGTATGTATGCTAGCCGGCATTTAATTTATGAAGAGGTAGTTGATGATTATTATTACACTCTCTCAAAAAAAAAAGTGTATACATATATTTGCATTACCTATTTTATCACCGATTCAAACCCTCTCTGTAGGTGTGTTTTGACTACTTATTCACTTGTTCTCACCATCTAAGTGAGCGTGTGTAACTATTTCTGTGTGTGTGTGATATATATATATATATATATATATATATATATATATATATATATATATATATATATATATATATATATATATATATATATATATATATAAAAAATTATATAAATATATAATGTCACACCTTCTCTCCGAGCATGTGTACCTTCAGATGTTATTTTACTCAACGGTTAAGCATTTAACTGCATATAAAGTGTACTTTGATTTGCTCTCTCATTGAAGTATGTCTGGGAAGGGTACAGCTTCACCAGTCTTTTTTACAAGGGAAGCAGTGGCAAAAATAATTTGCCTGCTCCTAATGTAATACTGAATTTCAGTTTCAGACCCACGGGCCTTGTGTCCAGCATGCAAGGCAGAGGCTCAGCAGCCTGTTGTGGTTTCGCCAGAGGTTGTGGAACCATTTTGGGCACAATCCATGGTTCAGGCCATGACAGAACTTACCCAACCACTGGTTGCTAGTAGGCAACCAAGCAGAGGTCCTTTTTCATCTGCTCCTTTTTCTTAGCCATGGATAACACCCTTCTCCCAACAACCAACCCAAGGAACCACAGATTCGCTTGGGGACTTCGGCAAAGATTGTCTGGGCCCGAAAAATTGCCAAGACTGTTCAGGGGTTGGCACTTCTCATTGGAGCGGATTCTCCAGGTGGGTGATAAAGATTCTGCATCCACTGCCAGGTCCCAGGAAAGCCCACTACCAGCGTCTGTGTGTTCCCGGGATGGTTCCATCTTGGATCTCAGAACACATCAGGGCGGAATACCTAGGAGAGGCTACACTCTTTGGTTGAGTGCCTAGCAAGTACAAAAAGCCTCTGGAATCCTTACTCTTTCTAGGGTAGATACTGTTCGGTCCAGAGTTAGACAAGATTATCTCTGGCTACCTGCGGAAAGAGTTTGTTCCTTCCATCCAACACTTCTAGGCTTAGAGGTCCTTCCTGTCAGTCCATTCGTCCACCAGCAAAGCCTAGAAGTCAGGCCCCGTCTAGGACCCAACCTTCATGTCCCTGTGGAAACCAGCATAGAGGAAAGCAGTCTCAGGCAGCTAGATGCCCAGCTTCCAAATCTTCTGATAAACAGTTGGCGTCTGGCCTTCACACAAACTCAGGGGTCCCTTTGGTGGATGCCAATCTGCTCGTGTTTTAGGACAGGTTTTTTTATTCAATGTAGGATACCTGGTCAGAGAAACTGTCTCAAGAGGATACATCATAGACCTCAGGGATCTCACCGGAAGGGATTTTTCGCTACAAGTCTACCAGGAGAAAATAAAAATACTGGCTCAGAGAGGCCATTTGAACTCTTCTGTCTTCCGGGGTGGTCACTCAGGTCCCAGAAAGGGAAGAGGACAGTGTTTTACACCAATCTTCTGACCTATCCTGAATTTAAAATCTTTGAACATCCATCTGCAGGTGGACAAGTTCAAAATGGAATCACTGAGATCTGTAATCAGCAGCATGGAGCAGGGGCAGTGCATGGTGTCCGTTGACATTAAGCATACATACGTGCGCGTGCCAATCTGGGAGGAGCAGCAGTGTCTCCTCAGGTTTGCTGTGCAGTCTCAGAATTTCCAGTTCAGGGCCCTACCTTCCTGCTTCTCTTCAACCCAAAGGGTTTTTTACCAAGTTCATGGCGGTCATTGGGGCCTTGCTGCGGCCCAGGTGGATAATAATGATCTGGATCAAGGTGATCAAGGTGAGCTCCCCAGCCTTTACAGCCATATGACAGAGACTGCAAAGACTTTACAGACACACATGGATCTTAAACTTAAAATAAATCCAACCTGGTCCGATCCCAAAGGATGGCTTTCTTGGGTTTGCTATTCGACACCTTTCAACAATGGTTGTTTCTGCCTGAACACAATATCTTCTCTCTTCAGGACTTGGTGAAATCCCTCCTAGCCAAGAAAAAGGTGTCAGTGCACTTTTCCTTTAGAGTCATGGGCAAGATATTCTCCAGCTTTGAGGCTGTTCAATTCACTCAGTTCCACTTGAGGATTCCAGAATTATATTGTAGTGGAACAGGTGTCATTTACAACTGACTTCTCAGTGCATCACCCTTTCACCCAGAGTAAGTCAGCCCCTGTTGTGGTGAAAGACCATTCTCAACAAGGGGCGCTCTTTCAGCATTTGGAATTGGGTAACCTCCAGCTTCCGAGTTTGGGATGCTGTCATCCTGCAACACCGCTTCCAGGGTCGGTGGACGACAGAGGAGTCCACTCTCCAAATTAATGTACTGGAGATGCAGGCAGTGCTAAATGCAATGGTCAAGGTTTGGCCCAACCTTCAGGGAAGGGCCATAAAAGTACATTATCGTGGCATATCTAAACCACTGAGAAGGCACAAAGAGCCCCCAAGCTGCAATAGAGACTAGTTGCATCATGTGGTGGGCCCAAAAAATATATTCCGTCCTTCATGGTTGTGTTCATCCGCAGGGTGCACAAATTGGAAGCGGACTATCTCTGCTAGGACTTTCATCCAGGGGAGTGGTCACTCTACCTGGAGGTCTTCCAACACTCGTGGATCATTGGCGGCAGCCTGACGTCAACTTGATGGTGTTTCAGCTGAACCACAAGGTGAAGGAGCACAGGGCAAGGTCCAACAAGTCAGCTAGAGTGGGGACTGAATCAACAATGTATACCAGCATATAATTTGCATAGATGGATAGCCATACCTCCAACTCCCCAATGCCCATTCAACGTCATAGACTGCCTGTTAGGAATTGCCAAGAGCTCTTTTATAGCAATTGAAAAAAAGTTTGGAGAAAGAGGTAATAGTGATTGACCCTATTCTTATTGTAAATATTAATAAATATATGTAATTCCCTGTGTGTTGTGTGAGGTGCACAGGTTACGCAGTGCACCTTCTTCTCTAACCCTGGCTAGCTCATGGGTATGGGTGCAAATTACCAGGGGGTCTCACGCACATGCAGGTTTTTGTTTTTTTGTTTTTATTACAAAGTCTCTTTGTAGTTGGTAGGACACAGGTTATGTAATTTGGTGGTGCAGTGCAATCAGATGTTTCAATAATTTGGGCGCCAGACCATCTCTATATTACAAAATAAACACTCCTTCACTCCAGCACATTCTTAAACTGTTGCAGCAGTAAGCAAATCTATGCAGTTCCCATATACATCTCCTGTCTCCTCCTGCACAGTGCATAACGGTTACATGGATCTTCTCAAATGCCTCTGACCACTATTACTTTCCTCACAGCTCAAACTGTCACTTCCCTCATTCACAAGCTGCTGTTTTCTTTATTATACCCTGGTGACTTTCCTTGTCTCTAGTTTCGTGTCTCTCTCTCACTGATCTAATCAACCTCTCACTCTCCTTCTGTCTCTTCCCTCTCCAGCATGGGGGTCCTACCCCTCTTCCAACATGCTGTGCTTCATGGCAGCTGTCACACTTCCCCCTCTGTTGGTTTCACTGAGGGTACCCCCTGGTGGTGGGGATCCTCCTATGGACATGTCCCTAAGAACTGACATCAATAATTATGTCCTCGAGGCATGAGTTGCACACTCCCTTAACTAGCCAAGGACCTGAGACCAGCCTTCTACCTCCTGGGTCCTGGTTGCAAGATGTCTTCCACACAGTATCAACTGTCACACTCTTGACTGCCATACAGGTTATGATCCTCGCATACCAGCCTTGTTGCTAAGCAACCCTCCGGGTGTGTCTCCTCTGGGTCCCAGTGCCAAGCCACACACTGTCACTGTGAGGCGCCAACAACAACACCAGAGGGGGTGTTACATATATGAATTAGTTCTAATGTGTGAGAGTTGTGCAAAATAGCACAATTTACACAGGAGTTAAAAAAAAAAAATGGGACTGAAGCCAAAACATTACATGCCTTTTATAGATATGGCCATCTCACTGAATCAAACACTTTGCAGAAAGCAAGTATAACTATACACCTGGTTCGGTTATGAGGGGACTAGTATATTGGTTGTAACCTCTGAATGTCACTTTGCTTAATACTGTTGGAAAATTTGGGACAATATTTTGACTGTTAGACTTATGAATGAAATGGTTTTGTATTATACTTGCCTACTCTACTGGAATGTCATGGAGACTTCTGCATTCCTGGTAGAGCATGCACTCTTCCAGATCCCCGAAGAGGGTGGGGCTTAAATACGCCATTTGCATTGTTAAGTTCCGCCTCCTGTTGCACAGTGCCGCAGACCAGTGTGGGGCTACAGTGAGGCAAATGACGTCACCACGCTCCCTCCCACACTTGCCAGCTGACGTCCTCTTGGGAATCTCGGAGGGGAGACAGCAAAAGTTGGCAACCTCTATACTTTATTATTAATGTCCCAGGACAAGGACATTGAATCCCTTGGTAATGATGGAAATCAGAATGGGCTCATGTGCAAGGCAACTGAGGTAAACTGCCTTTGGCCCTCGGTATTAAATTCCCAGGCTAACAAATGAGTGAGTTTAAATATATATCTGTGAAAAGATTAGTTTGGTATTATCTATAGCTTGTATTATCAAGAGGGGCGTTATTGGCCATCGCCTACCTTTGCTTTTCTCACCATGATATTAATTTCAGTACAGTTCTGTTCATTTGCCTTCTTGACATAAGGGATTTACAGTTGTCTACTAGAGTATGTAACTCTTATAATTAGTGGGATTTATTTAAGTTAGTGATCACACTTTTTAAATTATATGTAATAGACCCAAAAGGTATATTTTTCAAATAGAGCTTTTTACCTAGCTTTAAAACATTAGTTAGATACAGTCTTAGGTAGAGTATCTAACAACGAATCTGATAAAATAAGAGCATGCACTCTCTCCTTACAAGAAAGGCATATTATGTAGTCATGCATACATGCTCGTCTTCTGTGCCACTTCATTAACGTGAAATCATAAGGTTTGAATTGTAATTTTTTGTGGGGTGGTAGAGTTATTGGAAGATGCAGGTAGATGGGTGAGGCCTACATGTTATTTTTGCCCCCAAATGGCAGTATACACAATCCATGAAGTCCTAGGGATGTGAATCTATATCATCTTACTGTTTCATCAATATGTTGTTATGATCCTGACAGGTACTGGATGGAGCTGTCATTATTCTCTCACTGGCTCCAATGGTGGCTTCTACTGTGGCCAATGGACCAAGTAGTCCATGGGATGCCATCAGTCTCTTCATTTCCCTGAGGATATGGCGAGTAAAGAGAATTATTGATGGTAATTGAAGTTCATCTACCATTCTGCACAATGATACACACTTAAAAAGGTGTAGTGGACTCTGTTTTCCAGATAATGTTCTACAACTATGTAGTAGTATTATATGAAAGGACTTACACCACTTAATTTTCCCTCCTTCACTTTCCTTATAATTATTCTCTGTTTACTCCAATACTATAATTATCTATTTCTTCTCCCTCATATCATGTAATCATATGTTTCTTCCCTCCCTCTTTACACATAATTTTCTTGTTCCTTACTTCCATTATGCATCCCATTTATGTTCCCAAGCTGAGACTACTTCCCTTTTCACATGAATTATTTTTTTAGTCCAGTAACCCAGTATCTGGGCTGTAAAGCTCCTTCTCCTGACCACAGGGCACACATGTGCAGTTCTGTGTCATAGTTGGTGCTGATTTAGGTTTATCATTACTAGCGACAAGCCCATTCTGTAAGCACATACTTAAATACCAGATGTTGTATGCACCATTTAGAATTGCTTTTGAATTCCTTAAGTTCTGAGTACAGAAAAATTACATGTGCTTAAAATGTTGATGATTACAGGGGTCATCAATTAAAAAATAACTGTACTCGCCCATGTTATCCCCAGCTGTCAAATACCGGAGCATCTCTTCAACATTCGCCTATTTTCTCATTGCAAAAAGCAAGCATACCAAAGTGCATTGTGTACTACAACTTGTCACCTCACCCCTCTGTGCAGGGCTTGGACTACTCTAAATGGACTGCGATTTGTTTTGCTTCTACACAGCAGTATATGTTTTAGGAGCATGTTAGTGATTTTTTTGCACAGTGAAAAGAAAGTAGGTCCATAGCTGGAAGATAAAATTACAATTGGCAAGAATTTTTTGGTGCATTGGTGCCTTTGTTTTTGAATAGAGGAGATCTGATAAGCGAAACCTATGCCATGACACCCAACAGGTGAAAATTCAAATATGCAGTAAAGCTACATTTTCTGAACGCTGTAGAGACAAAGTCCGTAATGTTATCTCGGTTTCATACAAGTCCATACAGTGAAATGCATCAATACAAAGTTTTTGAATTGTATATGTGAATGTTTTACAAGCATATAGTGGACTTAATCTCCATATGCAGAATGTGTCTCTTACTAAGTTAGTAAATTGTTCTATCTCCTGTCACTGCAGCTTACGTTTTACCCATGAAAGCGGAGATGGGAAATGTGGTGCAGCAGTACGAGAAAGCCAAACTCATCCAGGAGGAGCAATTGGAAAGACTGACACAGATGTGCCAAGAGCAAGCAGTCAGTTGTGTTTCTTAGTTTGTGGCTTCAGAAATCCTTCAGTGCAGTAAAATGGAAGGGTGCACGGAGTAACCTACCAAAGCCAAGCACAAGTGTAGCCTTAATAGTATCAAAATAGTTCTGATTCAGCAAATCATCGTTTTCTTTATTTTTGTTTTTTTCTAATAAACTTGCAATTTTTAAACTTTATCTACAGCCCTACCCAGTGTAGAAATATTACATAAAATATGTATTCCATGTATAGAATGTGTTCTGTATAGTTCACTAAAACATACACTGTTTGGTATTATCCACTGCAGAGGCTGACAACCTATGGCTGGGGCAGTTTTGTATGTGTATATGTCTGTTGGCTTTATCAATCCAACGCTTGACATTACAATTTGATATCAAAGTTTTTTATACAGTTGAGATAAGGCTGTAAACTGTGTTGCACATACAGACAAGAGCATCACCACTACTCACCTTGACCAGTAGCACAAACTCTTGTACTGTTCTTTGTCCAACTTTGTTGCCGACTCACACCCCCCTGTCTAAACATACAAGCCTTATAGTATCTACCTGAGCATATATGTAATCACATCATATTCCCTGGGCTGCATTCAGAAAGTGTTCCCTTCTATTATGTTTACCCAGGAAAGCACTACCATGTGTATCAGTATATGGGATATTGGTAATCTAGTAGTAGTAATAAAGCAGTAGACCAATATTATTCTGCTATTGATTTAATAGGGCATTGGCTATTGTTTTAACCATTTCTCAACATTTTTTACACTTTTTCTACTGGTTACCATCAGTAGAATTATCCTTCCTAGCAGCTTGGTCACTTTTGGTATATTTGTCCCCTCAGTCACATAATCGCTGTTGTAGGGAAAGATTCCAATGCAGGGTTTAGTTTATGTATATTTGGAGCGTTAGTATGTAAATGAATGTAATAATATCATTAGTTCAATAGTTAACATGATAAGCTGCTATCATGCATTGTGATCATCCTCCATCATAGATATTCTTTTCTAACACTAGATGGCAGTCATTTTATTTGTTAATCACATGCCATGTTTACATTCACCAATAGAAAGTCAAATTTTACAATATGATCAAATCCTTTAAACTCCTAATTTCTATTTTTTATTTTTTTTTATCATATGTTAACACAAGCCATATTATGTTCTGTGCTGTCTCTTCTCTATTCTGAGAAGCAGAATATCTCCGATGACACTAACCCTGGAAGTGTAGATCCAAATGAAAATATAATTTACTTTTACTTTCCTACAAAACGAAAAATAATCTTATTTGACTTTATATTAGGAAGATCCTCCTAAAGTAGCATTTTTGTTCCTTAAACTCATGACTGATATTTCTGCTGCTTCCCAGTTTGAAATCAGACAGTTGAGGGCTCATCTCGCACAGCAAGATCTGGATTTGGTTGCAGAGAGAGAACGAGCCTTAAAACTCCCACATGACCTACAGAACAAAATTGACCGGTTCAAGGTTATGGCAAACAGAGATTCTGATGAGGAGGCAACAGAAAACATCACAGAGCTCTCACATGGTGAGTACACAGTTGCTTCACAATAGCTGTATAATACGCACATATATTAATGTACTGCTTATATACTGTACACATTCAGAATTCACAATAACCATTTCACAGAATGGATAAGTTTTAAATTAGCAATGGAAACTGTTTATTTGTTTTTGTAGAATGCTGGAATAGTTGATGTCCTGAGAGTTTACAATCTAAATTTATTGCGATAAATCTGCAAGGGATCCTGATCTTTACTAAGATTAAAAATACATACGACTTCATACAACCAGTCAGGAGTCTGCTCAGACAGGGAATGACACATAGTACACCCTTCACAAAATACTTGTCTCCTTCATGCATTGATTTGCAGATACCCCACACCAAATAAGAACTGTTCTGCAAAGAAGCATCTTAAGGGAAGGATTTCCCTACACACATTATAACACATCCTGTTCAAATATTACTAAACCCATACTCATAACAGTCTACACAGAATAGCAGATGTATTCTATAGTAAGCAGGCACCCCCATTCTACAGCCACCTAATAATCTTGATCTCCACTGCTCATGCCACTTCCTGTACCCTTTTTCTATCTTGCAATCCCCTACCTTCCTCTCTCTAATACAGCAAGTAATCATCCACTAGGAACCTATCTCCACTCTCAGCTTTTAAATGGGTGTGTCAGAGTTGCATGTATCTGTAAGTTTGATCTATATCTAGTTGTGTCTGTTCACAAAATGTGTATCTGTTTGTCCTGCCTGCATCTGTGCTAACTTGCTGAACGAACAGACCAGTGGCCAATTTAGTCTTCCTGTGAACTACAGGTTCGCTCCATTCAGGACTCTCGGACAAATACTGCACACCTATTCTAATGCGGTCATCAGTCAATCAGATTTACCAACATAACCAAAATATTTGATCAGTTCCCCACATACTTTGCAAGCTCCAGCCAAATTTGTCAAAATCACCAACATAGCAGATCAGATCAGATCAGCACTTTTGTGGCTAGTATAATTCTCTCCTTGTCTGCCTGTCTATCATGTGCATAGTTGTGGCTGTCCTGTATCTACAGTGGTGACGTTGCTTTACAGTCTGGTCATCATGACACAAATCTGTGGAAATGAAAATAGTGTAACAAAGGGAGGCATTTAGTTGGCAATATGCAGAGAAAGTATGGAAGTAGTGTAAAACATTTGTGCAGTAATGCACCTAGATTGATGACTTATGTGTAACAAACAATAGTTTTAAGTTTGGTTAACTTACCTGATAGAGAAATCCTTCCTCTCAGCAAACAGACAGGGTGTGTCTTTTAGTACAAACAGAGCCAGTGATGGGGCGTTTCCTTTTAAAGAGAAGGTGGGTGTGTCACCTGTCCATCAAGCTAAGGCTGGGGGAGGAGTATCAGGTATAAAAGCTTGTTTGTATCATTTGTGCACGGAGACTAACGCTGGGTAAGCTGGCTGGTCCTGAGAGAGCTGGTCTATGTATAGCTAGCGTTTAGGGTCTCCATAACTGCTGTGAAATTATACAGTGTCAAAACATTTACCATCCTGACAATAAAGCTACATAAAAAGGAAGAAGTTGTTCGCGTGTGCTTCTGCAGTAGCGGGCTCTCGCCACAATAGGTTTATGTTGGTAGAAAGAATTACAAAAATGTTTTATGGTGTTTTTAAGCCAAATTTAATGGAGTTTTTGGAGTCAATTTTAACAATGCCCATTTTCACTCTTTTGTATGCAATTTATATTTTGTGGTATACAGTGTAGAGATCATTTAGTACACTTTTTAAATAACATTTCTGCACTACTTAAACATTAAATTTTCTCACTCTTAGTTCAAATATTACTTACAACTAATTACCCCCAGTTTTTACATTTATCTCCACACATCTCCTAATATTAACTTAGGAATCTATAATTCAGATTCATTTATCTACCCATTGTACTCCTAAAACAAATTACGGTAAGTTAATTGAAATGTACTTTTTTTTGCTTTAACAAGTCGACATTGAAACATTTATTATTGCTTCATTTAATTAAATGTACATGTATATCCACATACACCCACACCCCAATAGCTAAAATATTTTACTTATAGTTTTAATGCAAGACAAGAGTTTTTTGCTTGTCTGTAATGAAACGGACACATCCATTGGACAATGTAATATTTAAAAGTTTGTGGCACACAAAACGTTTAATGTTTTCATATAATATGTATTGAATGTACATAAAGTGCACACAAACAAAAACATTTTAATCATCCACAGGTCACTGGTTGTCATTGCCCTACTGTGGTGATGAAAGGGTAGGAGTGTGCATAGCTGTATGTGGTCATGTGGCAGGGAGTATGAATTATAGATGAAAACAATGGAAAGATTGAACATCAGATAGCTTGCTGCTGTGCATGGTTCTTATAGTCTAACAGCCCACAGCTACACTCATGCTCATTCTAAACTCTCACATTAGCTCGCAGCTCTCCCTTGACTGCAGGCAATTCAACCTCAACACAGCCAAAAAAGCTTTTAAACATCAGCTCAGATCAGGAAAGCAGACTCGTTCTGTCTCATTGTCAACTTTGATTGTCTTCAGGATGCAGAGAAGTTAGAGGCGGCGGTTTGGGTCATATAAAGTGGAGAAAATGTTGAACGGAAAACATCTGTTTGTTTCACCTGTAAACCGCAGAGTGCTGTAGAGAGCCATCCATGTTCCCAGAGGACTGTGGGATATATAGCTCGCTGGGAAATGGGAACATTCCTGAAACACTACAGCTTTTACAGCTGATAAACCACAAGCACAGTGGGTAACACTCTGTTACCAGTACCCAACTCTTGAAACATAGAAACACTTAAAGCTGATAAACCACAAGCATAGCTGATAATGTTTTTACTGACACACAGGAATTCTGGAATAGATTAATGGTCTGTTACCATTGCTCAGTTGCTGGATCAAGGGAGGAATTAAAGTGGCAGGTAATTTGTTGGGCAGCCTAATAAGCCGTAGTCGTGGCGCACCAATAAGTGTAATTTTTATTTTATATACAAGCATAGAAAAACATATATGCAAAATGCATGTCAATAATATAAGCAGAGCAGTGGTGACATCATGGATTCACAGCTAACAGGCCTGCATATTTACCTTTGTGTGGAATCATTTAATCATATTAGGATTTCAGAGCTATAGCGGGAAGTACCCATACAGCCAAAGCAGTAAATTAAACTGTGGCTGACTAGCTCTGCTGGTGAGAAGTTATTACTATCCAATCATAGACTGGTGTGGGAAGATGCACTTACTGTGTGACATCCATGTTACTGCCGAGAGCTAATTGCTCTGATCAGGTGGGCTGCATATGACAACTTTAAAGGACACTTGTTGCCACTTAGGTCAGATCTGGTCTGTGCAGTACTTTGCATTTGTAGTCTCCACACTTAACGGTGGTATCACAGCTGACTTTTAGTATGGTAAAGTACAGAAAGCATAGGGATAAGCAGCTCGACTTCCATATATGTCCTAATTGTACAAATCACACTAAAACCATCTTGATGATAAGCTATAGAGACTATTTAGTAGCATTATGTTTGTTGTAGTAATATCACTATGAATATACATTACTACATTGGTTTTCAAGCTTTATTTGTTTTGTGATACACTTGCCAGGACAAATATAATAAGTTACATTTTCATTGACACATCGGTGTTAAATATGAAATACATAAAACTGTAATCGCGAATAGATCTGTATATTTGGACATATAGGTCATATATAATCAGACATTTTTTTTGCCATAGCATAGGTCAGTTCCTACAACTTTATTTTGCATATGTAATGCCTGATGTGCTGTAGGGCATCTCCCATATAATGCACTCTGAGAACTATGCTGCAAGATTGGGAATCATTCCTTTACTATAATATAAACAACATCGGCTACATGATTCATTCTTTGAACCTATTCTGTGTTATGGCGCTCATGGAGTCACAGAGAGTAATAACCGCTGATCTTTTTATGAATTTCCATACAACAGATGTAGGTACATGTAAAATACAAAACAGATGACCTAATATGGTGTTATATTTATATACATATTGTCCTTCACTAAGGATAGGCCTAAGAATTCCCAATAAGATAATAGATATTCCAATTCATATAGGTGATAAAGAAGCCACACTTTTCCACCAGGTGTCCTGTGTCAAACACTTTCAACATATATGCTTACAAGAGATTTTCTTTCATATTGCGTTGTAATCATATCACCCTCCTGTATTCCCCTTTATAATATGAACATCAATGGGGATAATCTGGTCTTCACTTTCATCAGATGAATGCATATAAATTATGGAAAACTTATTAGTGTATTACCACTTTAATGTAAAATTCACAATACATAGATAAAAAGATAAGATGATAAAATAGTCACATACAAAAATATCCTATATTATAAGGGAGGGTATCCCTACCAGAAATCCGGATTTCACGAGCACATAAAGAGTTTTGAATCATTTCGATGTAATGCATGATTCTTGCTCCAATGAGTGGGTCTGGCCTGGATAAGGGTCCAAATGTATTATCCAACACTTTTCCACTCCTTACTCGAGTTTTTCTCAAGGCAAAAAACCCTTGCCAAAACGAGGCTTCAATAAGTATCAGAACGAGGCTTGGATTGCCCGACTTTATAATAAGGTCCCAATGTATTGTATATAGCGATAACCTTTCTAATAACATTAAATATATAAAATAACATATAGACTGGAGTAAACAATATCGTATTCCACAAACAATCTTCATTACTAATAAAATATTAATACAATATTCAAAGCATCATTAAAAAACTACATATCCATAGATGTCGATGAAATAAAAAGCCGTCCCCCTTCATAGTTTATAGATGCAAGTTTCTTCCATTATACATATTTCCTCAATCCTGCATAGAACATGTCCTCAAAGGACATGGATGAAAACATTCAGATAGAAAAGAAGGGAAAAAGAAAATTGTTAAATATCCATCCAAAATATCTAAAGGAACCATTTGAGTTCAAAATCAAAATTCAGACCTCCTGGAACAACTACTCTGTATTGCCATTCATGGCTCTTATTTTTGGTATGCTAGTATATGTGATATCATGTGTTGTTGTTGTTGTGTTTAAGGTTCTGCTATTATTATTATTATCATCATCCGATATTTTGAGCTTTAGATAGCATTGGGACATCCATGTGGAAATAGCAGAGATAAATTTGGTTACATGAAATAGTAATAGTATTATTATTATTAATCATTTTTGTAGGATGCCACAAAACGTCTGTAGCGCCATACAGAGTACAAACATTAGGACCGTACAAGATAAAATAGTATGGTAAAATAAACAAGCAACACTATAACTCGAGTAGCTCAAAGCACAGCTAATAAGAAACAGTGAGGAATATTCAGCACAAGTTGGAAACCTTTACCCAAGAGAGTGGGTGCAGCTAATGTGTTAAGAACCACTGAAAAGCTGCAGAGAAAAGCAAGAGTGGAGTCAATGGGCAAGAGGTCCAAGAAGGAGGGTGGGCAGAGTAGCTGGAAAGCAAAGTTAAAAGTGGTGAAAACAGGAGCAGAGAGGTCCTTGCTCAAAGAAACTTACAATCTAATGGGAAGGGCAGACATACCGAAGACACAAGGGTTGAAATGGGGACGGAGTCACACATAGTGAGCAAGGGGAAGAAGTGGTGAGAGGGAGCAGTAACCGACACAGTGGGTAGTTAAGCGGATGACTGATGAATGGCTTTTAAGAATAGGTGAGTTTTTAATGCCAGCTTGAAGCTGTACAGAGTGGGGGATGTTCTGATAGAATGAGGGAGATCATTCCAATGGAGGGGGGGGGGGGACAGCACTGAAGAAGTCTTGAATGCGTGAGCGAGATGAGGTTATCAGAGGGGAGAAGAGACGACGATCGTTGGAGTGTGAATAGAGATGCTTGGAGATGTAGGGAGCATTTGAGTTGGTAAGGGCCTTTTATGTGAGCAGCCTGAAAAAGATTCTGTAAGGAAAGGGGAGCCAGTGTAGGGCTTGGTAGAGGGTGGAGACATATGTGGAGCAGCGAAAAAGGAAGATAATTCAAGCAGCAGCATTGAGTATAGATCGAAGAGAAGTGAGATGAGAGTGGGGAGTCCAGTAAGGAGAGGGTTACAGTAGTCCAATCGATAGATCATCAGAGAGTGGATGAGAGATTTGGTGGCATCCTGGAGGAGGAAGGGGTCGAATGTGAGCAATGTTGTGTAATTGAAAGTGGCAGGATTTGGCAAGAGATTGAATGTGGGAGGAGGGGCAAAAGAGATGGAAGAGTAGAGGATGACACCCAGGCAGCGGAGTTGGGGAACAGATGGGATAGTGGAATTGTCAACAGTGATAGTGAGGTGGAGGGGGAGAAGGTACTAGATGGAGGGAAGACATTGAGTTCGGTTTTAGTAATTTTGAGTTTAAGGAATCTAGAGAACATCCAGGAGGAGATGGCAGAGAGGCAGGCGCACACCTGAGAGGAAGAAGGGAGAGAGATCAGGGGATGAGAGGTGAAGTTGAGTGTTGCCAGCATAGGGTACTGGAGGCCGAAGGAGCTGATGAGTTCACTTAGGGAGTAGGTGTATAGTATAGAAGTTGAGGGCCAAGAACAGAGCCCTCTGGGACCCTGACTGAAGGGAGGGGGAACCAGAGGTGGAAATAGATGGGACCCTGACTGAAGGGAGGGGGAACCAGAGGTGGAAATAGATGGAACTGTTAGCAAAGCAGGAGGTGAACCAAGAAAAGACGGTGCCGGAAAGACAAATGGAGTGGAGGGTTTGAAGCAGGAGGGGGTGGTCTGCGGTGTTGAAGGCAACTGAGAGGTCCAGGAGGCTAAGAAGGGCGAAATGGCCCTGGCTCTAGCTGAGGGGAGATCATTGGTGACTTTAGTCAGGGCAGTTTTAGTGGAGGGGAGGGGGTGGAAGCCTGATTAGGGGGAACAAGAAGGAAGTGTTCAGAAAGGTAAGTGGTGAGACGGTTGCAGACAAGCCTCAATAGTACACAAGGAGAGAGGTAGATTTGGGTATTTGTCAGTGTAGAGGTGGTACTGGAGGCTGTAGGAGTGAATTAGATCCCCAAGAGAAGTGGTGTAAAGTTGAAAAATCAGAGGTTCGGGAACAGGGCCTTGTGCGACCACAACAGATAGTGGGAGTGGAGGATAGAATGTGCGGGAGGTTGAAACACTAAGTAGATCATTGCTAACTTTTGTGCATGCAGGGGGTGGTGGCTACTTTACTGTCCTCTGGTTGGACAATATAACCACAAATATCAGATTAATAGCGGTGTGCGGCAGAGTGCCTCCAGAATAGTCATTAAGGCACTCCGCGGCTAAGTATCATTGCAGTTTTGTTTTTTTTCTCGCAACCCACAGAGGTGTGCAGGGATGTCGACAATGTTTGCTAATTCGCCTTGAATTAAGAATGACCCAATGAAGAAGTTCAACAAAGAAATTAATGAAACACAATTACTTTTAAATATTAAAAGGTATAATATATACAAGTACACACAGGCATGCTTTAATAAAAACTAATGTCCATGTCCCAAACAATTCAGCCCCGTGCGCCCACCTACCCTTGTTCCTCAAAACCAATGCTACGACCGTACCAAGAACATGAGGGAAATAAGAGAGAACTCTAGCAAGAGAGAAGTTTAGCAACCACCATGTAAATATTGATTGCAAGGAGTGTGGATAAACCCACTACATTGATTTCTTGTATTAGTACTCATTTTACTTGTGTTTCTCAACACCAAGAACTACCTGCAGTGCCTGCCTGATATTACCTGCCATTAAGTTTTCAGTTGGTTGATATGAATTAAAAAAAGAAAATTAATACACATCTATTTGGAAAGGAAGGTATAAAGATATGTTTTTAATATAAGTGCCAACTGAAATATAAATTAAAATGTCCTATTAATCATGAGAAAACATACATTATATTTATGGTCTTCTCATCTCTTTAATTGTGAGAAGGTTTTACATTATGATGGGTTTTTGGAAAGAGTCAACAGAGGGAGTAATAGTTGGAACCACCGAGATAAGCTGCAAGGGAACATTAACAAGAGATTTGTACATTAACTAGAACAATTGTATTACATTCTAGGATGCAGTGTGTGTCATCATGTGAAGTGATACAAGAAGCCAAAGTTGCATTTTTAGAAAAGATAGTTAAGGAATACTGTTTGTGGTTTATCGCTCACCTTTGTTATATAAGTTATTAGTATTATTATTATTACCATTTATTTATTTAGCGCCACTAATTCCGTAGCGCTGTACAGAGAACTCACTCACATCAGTCCCTGCCCCATTGGGGCTTACAGTCTAAATTCCCTAACACACACACAGACAGACAGAGACTAGGGTCAATTTCTTAGCAGCCAATTAACCTACCAGTATGTTTTTGGAGTGTGGGAGGAAACCCACGCAAATACGGGGAGAACATACAAACTCCTCACAGATAAGGCCATGGTCGGGAATTGAACTCATGACCCCAGCACTGTGAGGCAGAAGTGCTAACCACTTAGCCACCGTGCTGCCCCTAAGTTGTGATTTACAAAAGCTGTATGTTCTCCAATATGAAATGTAGGTAATTTCTAAAACTCTTACATAATAAAAGATGGTCTTTATAAATTGCATAGATCCTTTTATAGCTACTGAATGCCTGCGGCTCACAAGTTTGCATGCATGACATTTTGCACTTTGTTTTGCAGAAGTGATTATGAAGGACGACATGAATAATTACATAACTCAGTATTATAATGAGCCCAGCAGTGGTAAGTTTAAAATATGTGTGTCCATTCACCCCCAAAATGTTATGTTGTTAGGCGTTCTGTAAGCATGAACTTGTGAATGAATGTAATTGACTGGGCCAGTAATTATGCCACCTCCCATGGAGTGCTAGCGGAAAAGGCTCCCCCAAACTGTTACTGCACTACACACATTAACTCTTGCTTTTCCTATTTATTTTCTTGTTATTACTCAAATAGTAGCACCTACCTGACAATTCAGGATCTATTTATAATAGATTGGGGAGTTAACAGTAAAATGTACTATATATATCTATATATGTGTGTATATATATATATATATATATATATATATATATATATATATATATATATATATATATATATATAATGAAGTATCTAGTGCTGTAGTATCTCTCTCTCTCTCTTGGATAATCTGGATAATTACCAGGTTATTTGCCACCTAAATCTATATGGGTACTGAAGGTACTTCCAGATTAAATGGTGTTTAATAATTGTGTATTTCATACCATATGTTGCCTGCAGAAAGCGGAGTTCCTGGTACCTGCATCATTACTACAACTGCTATTGATGTCCATCATCATCCCAACATATCATCTGACTTGTACTCAGCAGAAGTCCCATTGAACCCAGAGCAAACCAGCAGCTCCAGCAGTTTAACCTCAGTGAGTGTGTCCAGATCTCCAGAGAGCTCAGAAACGCTGGCACAAAGCATCAGCAGCCAGGTATTCTGCTCCTCTACAGACTGCAGTACTAGAGAAGAATCCACGGACTACTGTCCTTTGGCCCAAACTATAAGAAACACAGTGAATAACGCAGTGGTACAAGAACTGATATCGTCTCTTTCTGACGACGCGTCCTTCATTCAGAAAGGGCTGGATCCAGCCAACTTACACTTGAGTAGTCCGATTGGTTTACATACAGCTAGTCCCAGACGCAGGTTAAACATTTATAATAAGGTGAACTGTGAGGGGTTTGGAATGTTTCATGATAGGTCGGTGATTCCACTCAATCTCCCTCTTCTAGAGAATAAGAAAATAGATACAGAATTAAAATGAAGCAGAACTTAGAGAAATCTACTGCTGTAGGCTTCATTGAGTATAAATTTAAGTTCATAGCCAATTTTAAATGCTACATATCAGATAATACTTATTAGAATAATAACATTGTGCAGAGCTAAAAAGGCATCTCCTCTAGAGTTTACCCAAAGTAGAATGGGATCCAACCACTGTGATATTGAGCTGAAGCCAAACAGGACTCACCTTCTTTAGATGCCTATATTCATTATTCTCAGGAGATATAACAAATTCCAAAATACACGTTCTGCTGGATCTTAGCCCAGAGTTTACAAGACTGATTCATTAAATGCATGTATTTATGTACAATGAAGTTTGGATCAACAGTACCCTACATAGATATTTCTGCATTACTGCGTTAGTATTGCTTTAATATATTTCCTTTACCCATAACTACAGATTTTGTACAAATGCTGCAATATTTTTGGATGCACAGTGACATTTTGGCATTACTTGAAAATGCAAGTAATAAAATAACTCATACAACAACATATGGGCGTGTTTACTTCTAGAAATATCCACTGATACGGAGGAGGAACTGTTATATAGACTCCAATAGAGTGTATCTAACAATTCATGACAGAGATATGGTTACTGTTTAAGTCTCATTTAATTACATCTGTAGCTTACATACACACGCTCATTAAATGGATATCTGAGCATACAGTCTTATTTTTTACATATCTACATGAAATTGCCCATTTTTTGTTTAGTTATTTGTAAACAGGGAGTCGGCTGAGGATCGGCTTTATTGTCAACTTTGATATAGATTTATCAGCAGCTGTTATATACTATATCTACAGTCCTGACAGGCAGGGAAGTTCTGTAGTATATTTACGTTAAAATATATTTGCCATTTATGGGGTCAACTTTCCTTTTTTTCCTAAATATTTATACATATATTACTATCCTATTTTGTGATAATAGCCCCACACAGTTTAGGAGCATCTGCAAACTGGCCTAATAGTGATCTCTGTGGAACCAATCTAAGAACTGTGATCAAGTCTGAATACAGGCAGGTCCATATATGTTTGGGCACTGACAATTTTTGTTGTTTTAGCTGTTTAGCAAAACATATTCAAGTTGCGGTTACATAATGAATATGCTCCTAAAGTGCAGACTATCAGCTTTACTCAAGATGTTTCATGAACAGGTGTAGACTATTTCTACGTTACTTCTTTTTCCAAGTGTGGTATTTGTATTTGGAAGCTGTTGCTGTGAACCCACAACATTGTTCTCAATGCAAGTGAAACAGGCCATTCTTAGGCTGCAAAAAAACAAAATAAATCCAGCAGAGGTATAGCGGGGACCTTAGGAGTGGCCAAATCAACAGTTTGGTACATTCCGAGTTTATGCAAAGAGTCAATATTTGCAGTGTTCTTTTTGAAGACCTCTGCAATTCGCCCTGGCATGCTGTCAATCAACTTCTGGGCCACATACTGACTGATGGCCGCCCATTCTTGCCTAATCAATGCTTAGAGTTTGTCAGAATTTGTGGGTTTTTGTTTGTCCAGCCACCTCTTGAGGATTGACCACAAGTTCTCAATGGAATTATGTCTGGGGAGTTTCCTGGCCATGTACCCAAAATTTTTATGTTTTGCTCGCCAAGCCACTTTGTTATCACTTTTGCCTAAAACACTTGTTCGGAGAAGGAAAGGTGAGTGCTACCATCAGTCTGTGTCATGCCAACAGTAAAGTAAAGCATCCTGAGACCCTCTATGTGTGGGGTTGCTTCTCAGCCGAGGGAGAGGGCTAACTCACAATTTTGCCTAAGAACACAGCCATGAATAAAGAATGGTACCAAAATATCCTCCAAGAGCAACTTCTACGAAACATCAAAGAACAGTTTAATGACGAACAATGCCTTTTCCAGCATGATGGAGCACCTTGCGAATTGCAGAGGTCTTCAAAAATAAGGGTAAACACTGCAAATATTGACTCTTTGCATAAACTTATGTAATTGTCAATAAAAGCCTTTGACACTTATGAAATGCTTTTAATTTTACTTCAGTATACCATAGCAACATCTGACAAAAAGGTCTAAAAACACTGAAGCAGCAAACTTTGTGAAAAACAATATTTGTGACATTCTCAAAACTTTTGACCATGACTGTACACAGGGCCGGTACTAGGGTCCGTGGCGCCCTAGGCACATTTTCAAAATCGGCGCCCCCACCCTGCACACTTATAAAATAGTGTGTAAGTGTGCAGGGTGGGGGTGCCAATTTTTAAAATGTGCGTCTTTTCTTACCTTAACTTGCCTCCTCTCTGCTCCCCTCCACTCACTGACACTGTCGGGCCGTGATGATGATGTCACGCCCGACAGTCAGTCAGTGAGTGGAGGGGAGGAGACGGAGCAGACAGGCGGAGGTGGTGAGCAATAGTCCCTCCCTCCCTGTGGATGTATCTGAAGCTGTGCGGCGGCCGTGAAAGGTATGGTCAGCAGTCGCCGCACAGTTTTAAAGGAATTTTTAATCTGTTGTGCCCTCCAGAGCCCGGGCCTGACTGTACAGGTAGAAAGACCCACAAACAACAACTGAAGACCACTCCGGTAAAGACCTGGCAAAGCATAACAAAAGGAGGAAACCCAGCATTTGCTGTCCATGGGTTCCAGACTTCATGCAGTCATTGCCTGCAAAGGATTCACGACAAAGTATTAAAAATGAATATTTTATTTATGATTGCTAATTTGTCCAATTACATTCGAGTCACTGAAAATAGGGAACTATGTATTGTGTTGCACTTCCGAAACATTTCATATATTTTTGTTCAACCTCGAAAATTAACCCTGAAAGTATCTCCATTGTTTCATTTTAAATTCATTGTCGTACAGAGCATTATAAAAATTGTGCCACTGTCCAAATCTATATGGACCTAACTGTATATTGCATTTATAACAATCCTCCGCTTTCAATCATAAAGCCAGTTATCTTTCAATTTCAATTTTCCACTAGTCCTAACATCATTTTATGTACCAATCTGCTATGTGCAACATTATCAAATGCTTTTGAAAAATCCAAATATAGCACATCCACTGTACTACCAATATCCAGCTTACAGCTTACGATCTCATAAATAAAATCAGATTGGTTTGGCACAACCTGTCCTATTATTAACCCATGCTGACAGAGTGTTATAAGTTTATATTCCATAATAAACATCTGGAGAGCATTACTTCAAATATTTTACTCCCAGGTCTATAATTTGTTAGCCCTGATTTAGTCTCCGTTTGAAATATTGGTACCACATCAGCTTTACAACAGCATTTTGTTATGTTCTTAAATATAAGTAATAGTGGTTTATCTGTTACTGAATAACTCCATTAGTACACATGGGTGTATGTAAACTGGAGAAGCTTTTTAATGGTGTGCCTGGTTTATTACTACACAACATAATACCTATTGTGTTATTCTCCTTTGTGAACACTATTGAAATTAATTTTCTTAAGAGATCATCTTTCCATTTATCTCACTCAACACAGTCTACGTTTTAGTGGAACAATACTATCAGTTTTGAAATTTTTCAAATGATTCATTAGTGCTGTGATTGACTAGAAAATGTAATACAAAAATACAGGAGCACATTTTGAACATTAAAGACATATTTAAGGGGACATATAACTCTACACCCAAACTACCATCCTTTTTTCTGTCTAGTGTTTTGGAGATTGTGACTACATTTATTTTGGCCTAGCACACACTTCTATCCAGGGCCGGACTGGGACTAAAAATCAGTCCTGGCATTTCAAGCATACAGGCCCATCTCTGTTGATGAGCAGGACAAAACTGTGTGCCGCTGTGCAGCCACATTATGTTGGGGGCGTGGTCAACATGAGGCATTGATACATACATTATAATAATGTAATGTTTTATCAGGCCCTCCCTATCATGCCACCCCCCAACCCCAGAAACACATTACAACACCCCCAGCCCACTGTACTTGCTTCTGATGCTGCTGACGTCCATCAGAGTGTGAACTTCCTGTAGAGTGAGCAGGGAAGCTCTTAGTCTCACAAGATTAATAAATCTCATTAGACTTACAGCTCCTCGGCTTGCTGTGCAGGCTGTGTCCTATCCAGGGACTGGGAGTAGCTATCAGCTCCCTCCTGCTAAACAGAGCTGGATTAAGGCTCGCTGGGCCCTTGGCACTTAAGACAAGGGGGCTCCTATGATGTAATATGGTTATTAGACACATTTTCAACAAATAGGCAATACTGTGAGCACTACTGTTAGGTACACACAGTTCTGCCTTCACAAGCAGTACAATGTGAAGTAGGACATACCTCCCAACTGTCCTTGCAGTCAGACCAAATGCTGACTAAGCGGAATAGTCACCTGCCAAATTCAGGACAGTTGGCAGACTGTCCTGCTCTCTCCTACCTGTCTTGTCATCACTTGTGGCTGCTGGTGTCTTTAGGTCAGTTGCTGCTTGTCTGGATCCTGGAATGTTGGGGGCCTTATTCGGGGGAAAAAAAATGGGTACATGATATTTAGAAAACTCCAACCAGCACCGGTGTTAAATCAATATAGCACCCACGTTTTAAAATTAGGCCTCAATCAAGCCTCAACATTAAAATAATAGTATTCACATTTGATAAATACATCTATTTCCCTCCAAGTAGCCCTGACATTAAATAGTATATACATTTAATAGACCTATTTCCCTACAAACAGCCCCAACATTAAATTAATAATATTCCCATTTAATAAATAAACCTATTTCCCTCCCTCCAAACAACCCCAGCAAGAAATTAACTAACATTTACTTTTAATAAAAAATAACCATTTCCCACAACCATCTCAGGCATTAAATAATTCATAATCACATTTAATAAATAGACCTAATTTTTCCCAAACAACCCCACATTCACTTACTAGCACACATTATAGTCATATACTGTCCCCCACACACATTGGCCATTTTTATTTCCCCCTCCAACAGCCATTGTCCCCCCTGCAGACATTTTCACTCACCCCCCTTCCCCCTAGACATTTTCACTCACCCCTCCTTCCCCCTGCAGACATTTTCACACACCCCACCTTCCCCCTGCAGACATTTTCACTCACCCCCCCTTCCTCCTGCAGACATTCTCACTCACCCCCGCCCCTTCCTCCTGCAGACATTTTCACTCACCCCCCTTCCCCCTGCAGACATTTTCACTCACCCCCCCCCCCTTCCTCCTGCAGACATTCTCACTCACCCCCCCCCCCTTCCTCCTGCAGACATTTTCACTCACCCCCCCCCCCCCCCTGCAGTATCTGTCACTATCCCCTGGATGGAATACAAATAAAAAGAGCACACCAACTTACCTCAACACTCAGACCAAAGGCTCCTAGGTGCCTGCGTGATGTCATGACGTCACATCGCGCGGCCGCGCGGAAGTACATAAGGAAAAAAAAAAGCTGCGGGACTAGAAGCGCAGGGAACCGGACGGGCCCATACAGCCATCAGCCCTTCTGACAAAAGGCAGAAGAGCCAGATGGCCAGTCCAGCCCTGCTTCTATCCATAGGTGCTTTTACTTGGACGAATATTTACCTGGTCCCTAAGATCATATTCATATAACATGTAGGCAAAAACCAAACCACAGACAGAGACAAGTGCCCTGTTATAGAAATTGTTAATGTAGGTATCCATCTGAATGAGAATCACCTTGTCATGTTAGATGGGCATCCACAGTTTAATCAAAATGTGCACCAACTTTATTACAGGTATCATATTATATAGCAATATTACAAAGCTTATTGCACAAATTATTCCTATTGTGATTAGTATGCCACAGTTGAGGCATACTAATGATGCCTTTAATTTTCAATTATCAGACAGCTATGTTATATAGTTTTTTTTATATAAAAATGTGTCACAAAACTCACTTCCTCTATATTTATTTACTATACAAATACTCGAAATTAGAAAGGATTCCTGTAATCTATGCTTAAGGATTGCCAGAGTATAAGAAAATCCCAACTAGGTATCACTCACATTTCCTAAGGTAATTTGAATAGTGCAAAGCTCTGTATCATTAACCATCCCCATAGATAATACAAACAAAATAATAATCTAATGAGCACAGGTTTAAGTAACAATTGTGTTTATTAAGAAACTTCATCCAGTTAAAATCACAAATGAAACGATTATACAGTCTAACCCTGGCAGTTCTATAGATAAATATCAAAGTTAAGAGTATAGTCTATCAATCCAGCTCAATAAATTCATAGATGAACTTTATAAATCCCCAGTCATTTGGGTGTGATCATCCTCATGTGGAAAACATTATTTCACTTGAGTAATCTCAATATTAGTGTGATAAAAAGTTCTCATCTTGCTTCCTTTGACAAAATCAAGATAAATTTGTGAAGTTGTAATATCCACAGCATACAAACAGCAAACTTATAGATTAGTAATCAAACACTTTCTTTGTGGATGCGAATAGTAGTCAAACTGTAAATTACCAACAGTTTAATCCTCTTCAGACAACGATGGAAGCCATTAGAAAAGTAATTGATACTTATTGTTATTAAAATACAGAGGCAGCTTGTACCTTACTATCCGGAAAGTAGTTCACTGTAAATAATGGAGGCTGGAACTTCTCAAAATGGACATAATTCCCAGGCAAATAGAATTGGGCAAGATATTCTTGGGGTGACCAGCACAGGTAGGATACCCGCTGACGCGTTCCTCACCTCAAGAAGTTTCCGCTCAAGACTCTGATCCCAAAAATGTATTCCTTGTGGACATCACGCCAGAGACAGCTAAACACAGTTTTGTTGCATTATTTTTGTAAAAAGTAGAAATAAGATTTTTCCACAGTTTAGGACAAAGGTTTCATCTACAGTGAATACCAAGTTATGATGCCTACCGTTTGCAAAGGAAGTGAAAAATATCATTACCCTGTATTATGCTTTGCCTGGTAGACCATCTCAATAATCCTTAAAAGCACATTCTACCCATTCTTTTGCAGGTCCCTTCTGTAGCAACATATCTAAAAAAAAGACACGAGGAGCAACATTCAAATTTTTCTTACGCATGACAGGCTAAACACAACCCACAAACAGGGCAGTTTTGGGGAGGTAGAGTCTTCAAGCAGCATTAGTTAGATCTTCCCCTCCCAAAATTCTTGCCTTGTTCCATGGTGCACTACCTATGGAAGAGAAGGAATGGAAAAAAAATAAATGTATACTTACATAATTTACTATTTGTTTTACTTCTTCAAAAGTAACGGTTACAAGATCCCAAGGCTCTACCAGATGTACAAAAGGGGGCTGAGCATGTAGAACCCCTTGTAGAAAAGTCTGCACATTGTTCAAGTACCTGCTATGAACCTATAAATTGATCAAGTGACTTCTGCTTCTGTTTTTGTTTTTTTTACAGTGTTCATGACTGCCAACTTGCACTGAAAGAAAATTGAAACTGCAAGTTTAGAAGCTCTCAGAGAAGTGAGATTGAGACCTTTATCAAAACAGTCCTGTAGGAAGGATAGTAATGGAAATACGAAGTCGGGAAGTGTGAGAACTGTGACCTTCACAACACTGGACTGAAGCTTTTCCCACACGATAGTAATTTGCAGAATAAGATGAGATGGTTTCTGCACCTTAATCATTGTCCCCATAACCGGTTGAGAGAAAATCCGGGACTGAAGTATCAGAGTTTCAGTAGCCATTCAAAGCCAGATGACCAAAAGAGTAGCAGCGAAGAGAGCCTTGTACCAGAAGATCTGGACAAAGCGGCAACCAGAAAGCTGGACCTACTGCCATCCCTTGAACGTCTGAGTACCACATCCTGTGCAACCAGTCTGGAGCCCCCAGTATGGCGGATAACGGTTTCTCTTTTTAGCTTCTTGAGCACCGGCGAATGCATGGGAAATGGAGGAAATAGGTACACCAGACGAAACCGCCACAGGATCTTCCTGCAGAAGAGAGGGAACTTGAAGTTCAGACGGGACGCCATGAGGTTGATCTCTGGCTGACCCAAACGTTGAACGAAAAGACCGTGAAGGGACCATTTTCCCAGGTCGATCCTGTTGCAGCTGAGTTAATCAGCCTTCCAGTTCACCAGTTCTGGGATAAATATGACCAATATCATGGGAACATAGTATTACACCCAGGACATGATACACACTGTCTCCCACATTGCCATGGCCCTGGGTGTTCCCCATTGAAGGTTCAGGTAAGCTACAGCTGTAGCATTGTCCGATTAGACCTTCATGAGCCTTCCGACCAGAACACACTGACCCTGAACAATCACCCTGCATATTCCTCTGAGTTCCTGAACATTGATAGGAAAGGAGGACTCCAGCGGACTTGGAATTGAAGATGACCATGCCTCAACCGTTACCATTTGTGGTAACTAAGGTCCAGTCCCTGACTGGAAGGACTGACCCTTGACCAGAGGTGCTCTGGTTAACTACCACATGAGGGAGCAATGCCTGGCCAAAGACAGCATGATAATCTGCCTGTCCAGATGAAGGGTGGATTTGGATAATTTCCTTAAAAGTTCTCTCTGCAGCAGCCTGAAATTAATTTGTGCAAAGGCCACAGCCTCGAACACAGATACCACGGTCCCGAGCAGTTTCATGCAGCAGACATGGAACCTGGTCTTGTGCGGAATCGAAAAAAATATTGTCCTCCAAGAGGACGACCTTATAACACATCGTTTCGAAGTTGAGGTGCAAATCCACATTCGTTGTGCAGGAATCAAGGAAGACTTGGGTAGATTTAGAATCCAGCCGTGGGTCTCGCGAAATCAGCCATAATGACAGCCATAATTTTGGTGAAAACCCGTGGGGTAGAAGAGAGACCAAAGGGTAAAGCCCTAAACTGATAATGCTCTTCACGGACTGCAAAGCAGAGGAGACATTGATGTCCCTCCGTCTGGGGATGTGTATATAGGCATCCTTTACGTCTAGCGTCACAAGGAATTCATACGGAATATCAATACCTGAACCCTCTTGTTAAGAGTTTTGAGATTCAAGATCGTAACAAACAATCTGCCTGGTTTTGAGATCAGGAAGAGGTTGGAGTAAAACCCCAAACCTTGTTCCAGAGGCTTGACCTGAATAATCATGCCAGAAACCAGAAGTTTCCAAGTAGCCTCCTGGAGCACCAGTCTCCAGCTCTGTGGTGAAGAACCTACATGAGGGAACTTGACAATGTTTATAGCATAGCCACAAGTCACAATCCCCCGAACCCAGACATCAAAAGTCAAGGTTCACCACTGATCCCGAAAAGACAAGACCATGGCAGGATGTCCCATCATGCAGCGGTCTTGTCCTCCCCACCTCTGCCAGAGCCCCAGCCCCTATAGGAGCCCTCCCCTTTAGGAAGAAGGCTAGCATCTGACGGGTGCCACTCTCGACCTATCAAAAGGTACGAAAGGACCGAAACCTGGGTTGCTTCAGTTTAGCAGTGCTGACAGGCTCTCGCCGCCTGTGGCCACCTGATTTGCTCCAGTTTCGGTATCAGAGTAACACCGTCAAATGGCAAAGGCTCTACGGTACGATTTAAGTTTGGTCTAGGCCTATTTTCCTTGGGCCCTTAACCAATTTTTTCATCCCATTTTTGATTTTTTTTGTTGACCCAAGTTGTAGACATGTTGGGTCTAACCAAACTTCCTGCTGCCATACATGCAGAACGAAGAAGAAAGTACACTTTTTATTTGTAGCATCTCCAAGCAAAACTACACCCTGCACCAGAATAGCAGTGGTTCTGGTGATGTGGAGAATAGGAGGATCCACTTTGGGAGAACTTTCCCATTTTACAGACTCCAAACATGACAAGGGTTAAAGGGATTTCAATTTACCCAGCTTCTGTAATTGTCTGTCCAGTTTCTGCCAAGCCTCAAATACAAACTCCAAGAGCTGAGGAGAAGGCAGGGAACAAACACCCTGCTTCTTTTGCCTTTTAAAAAGGGAGAAGTCAAACAAATCCGCAACTTCAGGCTATGCAAAAACTAAGATCTGCCTAATGTCCAGGATTAAATTATGTACACACTGTGATTTAGAGGTGTCCTATACACTATGGAGAGTCCAGGGCTAAGTAACGTAGCTCATTGCGCATGCGCTACAATACTTGCGTAAGCTGTATTTACTGTATTACAGCTTACGCTAGTGTAGCGCATGCGCAATGAGCTACGTTACTTGCGTAAGCTCTAGGTACAGTATTATGTGATTTCCCCACTAGCGTGGGAAAATCACATTATACTGTCGTTTTAACTTACGCAACCAACGTAAGGGCATTGCGATTCGGACCTCCTACTAGGTAGGAGGTGTTTGCGGCGGTGAAAGTTTTTTTTTAATTTTTCTGCAATCAAGTACACAGAGTCGGGATCTTACAAATATGGGCCCCTTCTGGGCGAAGTGTTCCTGCTTTTCTTCAATCGTTTTTGGAAGTACAAAATGGCTGGGACTGGGGCAAGCCGGCAAGATTGGAGGTATAAATATTAAGGGACTGGGGCAAGCCTGGAAGTTTGGATGAAGAAAGAAAACATCATTGGTATTTGTTTTTTTTTTATTTTTATTAAATAGATGTGGTTAAAAAGAGGGTTTTTATGAGGGAGTTGTTGTTTTGTAAACTTTTTTTTTTGTGGAACTACAGGTCCCAGCAAGCCAGGGATGTAAGGGCATGTTGGCACTTGTGGTTCTCCAAGTGCCAACATGCCCTGGCTGCCGTGGTATGCTGGTGCTTGTAGTTATACAAGCAACAGCATGGCCACAGTTTTTAGGGCAACCTGGCTGGCTGGGACTTGTAGTTCCACAAAAAAAATTGGTGTGTTTGTTTTTTTTAACACTTTCTCGCCGTATTACCCTACTACCCACAGCCCAGGGGTAGTAGGAAGAGCCCTAGTGCTATCAGCACTGGGCTGGTTCTTTCTAGGGGGGGCCCACTCATTTTTTTCGGCGGACCCCACTCCCTAGGGAATCCAGCCCAGCGCTGAACAGCCTAAGGTTGGTTAGTCATTATGGCAGGGGGACCCCTGCCGCGCGTTCCCCTGCTATAGTGCCGCCAACCCTGGCTGGTTTGCCTAGTGCTGGTAAAGTGAAAATCGGGGGAACCCCACGCAAAATTTTCCCCGATTTTCACGGGACCAGCACTAGTCAGGCAGCACTAGGGTTAAGCATAAATAGCAGGGGGACCCCACGCTTTTTTTTTTTTAAAAAACTTATCTATTCTTTAACTTTTTAACACTGCCAGGGCAGTGTAACAGTGATGTGTTGATACAACACGCTGCTATCAAGCAGCATGTTGTATCTGGCGTGTTTAGAAGCAAACTCTCCTGAGTTTGCTAACTCGCAGCTTCATACATTGGAGACTTGTATAGCTGCAGTGGCAAACAGTGGCGAGTTTGATCTCTGGCGATTTTGCAAGTAGCGATTTTGACAGAAGCAGAACTCTGGCGATTTTGTATGAAAACTCAACTTAATACATCGGAGAGTTTCAACTCTCCCGAGAAAATCGCTGGAGTTGCAAACTCGCACTTTGATACATTTACCCCCTAGTGCGTAGTCTTCCCACTGCTGAGTTGTACTCTCTTTTTAGTGAAAAGATCTGCTCTTTGCTAGAGAGATGTTGGTAAGTCATTCGGGAGGGAGGACAGCATGTGCCACAGTTAAGGGGTGAGGGACACAAACAGGCTGCACTCCCCGACACAGGGACCCAGAGTGAAGGAAGCCAACAGGCTATTCACTATCTGGAAAAGGGTCCAAAAAGGAAGGAGTCCAAAATAAAAGACACTACTTCCTCAACACTTTAAAACGGAGAATGGCTCCACATGGGAGGGGGATAGGGGAGGAGCTATCCACCCAAATAGTTTGAGTTTTAAAAGTGCCTTTACTCCTGATCCACCTACTATACCCCATTGTCACAGTGTCCCCAAATGGCAGGAAAGAGAAATATATAAATAAATTATATATTGTTTTTCTCTATTTGAGTGTGAGAACTTTTATTTGTTAAACTATGCCATAGCCATTTATCTAAACTCACTTAATATTAATTCACACTTTCCCCAAACTCACTATAACGACCTTGAGTGTCTGGGCCATATCAATAACGGTTCAGCACCCCCACAAGATATAAAACCAGATTTTATTTTATTTTTGTCCAATTTCATTGTCTTGCTCCCAGGTTTCCAATGTGTGCGAACCTGTTCATCCATCCATTTGCAGTTTCAATATGCTCTCTTCAAAAGGCTTTTGCAAGGACAGTAGGATTAAAGCACAAAATATACCGAGGGGTTAAACACACCTGTATAGACAGTGGACCCACTATCTTATCCTGGCCCGGTCTCTGAATTAGCGGTCTTATTGCTCTCAAGTCTCCATTCACAGGAACATTGGAGCAATTCCTTCACCGTGCACCTGCCGAATAATAAGCTATATCTAAGTGCTTTAGCCAAAAGCAGTGAAATACCTATTATCCCAGAAGTAATGTGCCATAGGACCATGGGAATTTCTGGAAGAATAACATACATGTCCAGGTAGAGCTCAGGAGACTGGTGATCAAGGCTCCCATCTGGCTTATTTGTGAGAATTGTGTACAGCACACACAGCAGGCAATAGTTGGTTGCTGTGTACCATTTATATCAGATGCAGGTAGCCAGACTGGCCATGCCAAAATCTGGGAGACTCTATGGACTGATATTCACATTCGTATAGAGGGATTAAAACCTCATGACATTTGGAAACCTGTGGGAGCATTAGACCGTTGGACTGCAATTCTACGTCCTTTGCAAATTAGAGCAGGTGTCTAAAAGCCAGTAATATTACTTCAGTTGGTGTTTGTGTATTCCCATAATGTTAATGTTATGAGGAACAAGTGGCTAAAATGCTATATAAGATGATGATAATGATATACAGGCAAACAAATGTTAGGCTGATGGTCAAATATGCAAATACCATCTCTTAATGTTGATAAGTAGAGATGCAGAGATTCCAGTTTGTTTTACTGTATTTTTCCATTAAAAAATCCTTAGTTAGCAAGTGTTCTATTCACCCTTATACTAATGAGTACAAAACCAATAGCACACTTTGCTAAAGACAAGCAATGAACATGCCTAAGTGTATGGTGCAGTGGTAAGAAATAGAAGTCTGACTGTGTTTTCTAGAATTTATTAATGCAACATGTATTACTGTCCTATTCTTTGTTTGAGAAAGATACGTGTGTCTACTACATAAAAATGGTTAAATTCACATTGTTGACAGGTAGCCCATTTGCTTTTATTGATACATTTAAGGTCATGGAGGAGTAATTTAACAAACATTCAATACAAATTGTCATGTCCAAAAATGATATCTACTTTGGGATTCAAGATACATTATTGTAGCCCTGTAATATACAGCACTGGCCCAGTCCGAAGAACCAAGCAGCTCATGTACCTAAAAATAACTGTTGGCACCTGACGTTTGAGAGTCACTGCTGTTAATGTCAGTGACACACCACATCTTCCCTGGCTTCTTTAAAGATCCTGATTGTCCCCTGGATTCTGTATTATATTTACAACTCCTAATTGTACTATGATTTCAACTTCTATTCAATTCTTGACCCACTTTTCAGGAACTAGATTGGTGCAGTATATCTACTATAGTCAACAATTCGCAGGTGAGGTTGAATCGCGACAATCATTTTTTTTTAATACGACTCCCCTTGAATTTTATTATTGTCTGTAATGTTATTTCATGATACACTTAAACACTGCTCGTAAAAAAAATATATAAGGTTTCTTCCATGAGCTTATTATACAGAGATCTGTGGTGTTATGTCCATATTTAGTTTTATGGTTAATTACAAAGGTAAATTTTAAAAAAGCAGCTTTTTTTTCCCACTGTGTTCTCTCTATTTTTTCTTAAGCAGTTCAGTCATTTCTGGCACCGCCTACAAATAAAAAAAAAAATAGAGAAAGTTAATAATGAAGATCATAAACAAGCACCTATTTAAATGAATCTGCAGCCCTCATGTCAAATCTAATAAAAGCTTACAAGATCATCTCTTTGTGTATCATTAGGATCACCCTTGCCCAACTATGACAGATCTGCTCAGAGTGAAAGTTGGCTAATAGTAAAAAATAAATATGGTACATTTACAACAAAAGCAGTTTACAAGAACATGCATAAAATCTCAACTTATTGTTATGACCACTTCTTATGTTTATATGCTGCTGAGGTTTTAGAACTTGAACATAGACTTCATCTTACCCTAGGGTTACTTCTCACCACTTGTAGTCTGGACCCAACCCCAACAAACCTTCTAATAAGGTGTACCGATGTACTATTTTGGCAAATACTACACCAATTTCAATACTCTTTGCAGAGAGGCATTTTTCTGAACTACTAAAGGAAGCAACTGTCAGATCTTTTCTAAGAAGAGTGTAAGACTAATTACAGACCAGTATCAAACCTTTAATTTCTAGGGAAGGTTATTGAGAAAGTGGTTGCTCTCAACTCAACTGAAAATCCATCTAGCGAACCATGATATTTACGATCCATTCCAGTTAGGATTCAGGAGACAACATAGTACTGAAAAAGTTCTGGTGCTTAATGATCTTCTAAGTGGCAAGAGACAGGTGCGATTGTTCGATCTTAATCCTTCTTGATCTCGCTGCAACATTTGACACTTGGGATTTTAATAGAGCACCTGAAGCATTTTTTGGACTGGATGAGTCCTAAGCTGATATAACAAAAGGAAAAACAGACTCAACAACAGGCACCCAAAAGAGAGCAGCCCGTTTTTACCGTAAAGCAATACACCTAAAAATTGTCAAATGAAGTTGAAAATTCTTTCCAGTCCAAGCCACACGTAGTACTACTTACACAGTTGAACACAATGGAGCTGTTTCAACTCATGAAGAGTCTCACCTTGAAAAAGACTCATTAGTTGAAACGTGTCAGAGTGAAGGCTGAGGGAATATCATTATCACATAGACTGAGATATGGAGGAAAGCCCGTTAGCATTTGTGGAGCCTGATCCTGGATGTGTGCTGCCTGTTAATTGTGCATGCAACTTACCTTATTTCATATGAATCTTGTATATCACAGACTTTGTGGTATTTATGCCATAGTTACTTTTAAGAATGTGAGTTTGTTAATAAAAGATACTGTCTTTTTACTATAGGCCAGTATCACGCAATGTGTCATTTTTCTTTTGTTTAATATGTAATGTAAATGGAGTAAACGTCATACATCTATTTGGCGATATTAGATGAGCTTTTGTGTGGTAACAAATGTGGAAGACATCCATCAGAAGGAAGACTTCATAAATCAGGGTCCTGACTTGGGATCATCGGGATTGCACATTATATTCCGTTCCATTGTGTTCAACATCTTGTAACTAGTACTACATGTGGCTTGGAACGGAAAGAATTTTCAACTGACACATTAGAATCTGTTAGATTAATTTATTGAATTTACTATTGCATTATTCATATTTTCCATAGTGGGAAAAGAGAAGTGCCTGCATTTCTCCCTTCACTTGACAGTCCTAAGCTGGTTCAAACAGTTTCTCACTGTCACAGAATGTCTTCAGTAGTGCACCCATCTGCACCAGTGCCCCTGCCATGTGGCGTCCCACAGGGCACTATCTACCATGCTATTTGCAGTATACATGCTACCACTAGGTAAAATAATCAGATGTTATGGCCTGGATTACTACTGGTATGCAGATGAGAACTGTCCCTGTCCTTTACTCCAGGTACTAAGAACCCAATATCAATCCTCATTGGCTATCTAGCTGAGCTCCAGGAGTGGATGAGTGCTACCTGACTTAGGTTGGATTCTGACAAAACAGAGGTTCTTGTGATGGGAGCTGTCAAATGACAAGCCTGTAGCTGGGTCAAACAACTAGAATTAAGCTTGGGAGTTCGCGCTACCAAACTCTAATAACGTGCAGAATCTTAGCATCGCATGCAATTAATTTCTGAACGCAAATGACACTACTGCCTACGACTTGATGGATGGAACAGGAGAGGGAAGGGGTGGATGAACGATACACAGTAAAATTTACAATAACGGTGTGCGAAAGCAGATGCAGCCGATTCAATGTCTGGGTTTCTCTAAAGTACGGGGTTTTTTTTTAGCCGTATCATTTGCCCCAGCTACACTTAATCATGGATGTGTCCCCTCATGTATGGACAACTGCAATGCACTCTACCTGGTTCTCCAAGGAAAAGAACCACTTGCAGTTGGTACAAAAAGTAGCAGCCAAGCTATTAACTAACCAGCCCCATTCCCTTCACTGGTTGCCTGGCAAATCTGTTTCAAGATTGGTTTATCTGCATAATCAGGGTCCTAGATACTTGAAGTAGCTTCTGATTTCCTATACTGCCATTTGCTCATTTTGATTTGCAGATGAAGAACTACCAATAGTACCTAGAATCTCCTAGATTTGATTTAAGGTTGGAGCTTTTAGCTTCGCAGCTCCTCCGCTATGGAACTCACTGCCTCACAGTCTAAGAAGCCTCCTCTCTAGACATATTCTAGAACAGACTCAAGACTTATCAGTTGAGTCAAGCATTTCATTACTGCACCTCAACTTTAATAATAGCCCATGTTAAGTTCTCTTTTCTGTATTCTGCTCATTTTATTATATGTTTATTTTGTATCAAGTGGTTTTATTCCGTAAATAAGAAGTGCTGTAAAGCAGAGGCGGCCCGAGAGAGCTGTGGGCCCCAGTGCAAGGAACCGGGCCCCTGACCCCCTGCACCAGCGGGCCAACACCTGCCGCACCAATGGAAGTTCCACCACTGCTGTTAAGCCTATCAGGAGAAAAGGGCTATATAAATAAAATTATTGTTATTAACAGTCTATGAAGGATGCAGAATCTGTAGCACATCCACAATCAACAAGTATTCAGAAAAACCGAAATGTCACAGACACGGAGTAGAGATTGTATGTTTTGCAAAATAAATCAGCATGACTAAATTGTCTTCATGGAAGCATATATAACATTTAATACAAGTATCTTGAATAATTCTGACACAGGATATGAAACATCTTATTATCAATGAAAAAAATTGGACTCTTTCCAGTCCTAAATCTTTGATTATGTGCACTGCTTGCCAATTGTGAGTAGTCCTGTTATTAACATATCCTTGTTTTACTAAAAATATATCTATATTAAACAGATTTATTGACAGATAAAAGCAAACAAAAAACACAAAAAGATGGAATAGGTGCTATATTTGTACTGAATAATTAAAAGCCACCAAAATAGGGTAAAAAAGTCAAACCCTATAGAACATAAATATCGAAAAACCAACTTTGTGGTAGCGCTTTTCTAAATAAAATATATGCTGATTAAAACAGCATAATATAGACACACATGGAATTAGTTTGATTTTTTTTTTTTTAAAAAAAAAAAACAACTTTTAAAATAAATGCAATAAATATGTATAAAACAATATTCTGTCAAGATCAAAAAGTACTTTGGTTTTATTGTGTGTATTTTAAATAAATATATATTTATTTTTTTTAAAAACAAAACAAAAACTAATTTCTCATGTGCCTGTATTCTGCCATTTCATCACTATATAGTTTTATTAGAATAGAATTGCCACAAAGTTGATGTTTTCAAGATCTATTGACAGGTAGTGCAAATAGAATAAAAAAGTCTAATATTCACCCAATTAGCACAAATAATACATGGGACAATATATCAGTGGGAAAGTGGAGCCCTGTTGTTCTTACTGAAAATCCTCTGATGAAAACAATCCTTCAATTATTCATAATATCTACGTTTCCATCAGGTGGAATTAATATGCTCCTACAAAATTTATTGAGGAAATTGTCTACATGTTGTACACAGTAAGTGGCTCTGCCTTGGATGTCGCCAGCAGGCATAGGTTCAGGAACAGCATTAAGTACTGGCACTACCACCTGCTTTCCCCATTACACACAGGAAAGGGCAAATAAGGCAGCCAGTATCTCAACCTATAATCCATGTCTGAAATCAGCGCACAGATAAACAAAGCTTAGAAAAAAAACAAAATGCAAAAAAACTGATTGTATTTATATACTAACCGGATGTAAAAGAAAAAAAAACAATCACTGAAGTTATTATTTTAGTCAAGCTTAAATTTGGCAAAAAAAAAATATAGCATCTAACCCATAAAGTGCAGCTGTAGTATATACACTATGAGATGCCTACTCCCCTCCATGATTTATAAGAATTGCACTTATCGTGTTGAAGACACTAAGTAAAACACACTGGAAGCTGTGACAGTGCATCTGAACTCTTTGACATATATTGAATAGCACCGACATATGTAATAAATACACGGTACATTAATCAAACTGTGTTTTTATAACATGATGTCTACCCAATTCTGTGTAGCAGTCAATCTTTCAAAGAATTCAACATCTAAGTTAGTTGTTTTTATTTGTGGCTTTTCTGGAGTGATAATGCTAGACAATTTCAACATAAGCTTATCTGGCATTGTAGCACACTAGCTCTGTAATTGAAACATTTATTTTATTCAGAGTTGACAATACGTAAAATGCAGTGTTCAGAAGAGGTATAGTAAGTACTACTTATCACACCCATGTAAGCGAGTCATACATTATCATCATTATGGTTAAAACACTTTTTTATCACAAAGTTAGTATGATCCTTCAAGACACTAAGGGGCGTATTCAATTGTTAGCGTTAACGCTAACAAACGAGCGCTCAAAAAATCTACTCCTCAAGCTCCACCTGCTACTTTCACTCCACCTCCATTGTCTCCGTTTACTACCCTAATCCACAAAATTAACGCTCACGAGTTTGTCTCTCTCTACCTCCTCTATCCTCATCGTCGTTGTAATGTTTCCTTTGTTCTAGCTGTGCAGTTGCTTTCTCTATAGTCTCTTATTGATTTTCACCGATTCTATTGTTTCTCTTGTCCCTTACTTATCTACTTTTTTTGTTGATTGCGTGGTGCTGTGGAGTCATATAAATAAAGATGATGATGATTAATATAGGACAGCACATTCCAGCATGCAATGAATGAGACTCCGATGTGGCTGTGACACATTGCTGCACCATGGTCCCTTGTTACCCATGAAGAGTATCATGTACTCTCATCTCCTGTAACATTCACTCTTTGTGGATCTAGGCTACGGCATCAACCAATACCTATACTTTTTATGTTTAATGTTCTGTACTGTTTTGCCCTGTATGGTCTACTGTTTGTACTGTGTACGGCGCTGCGGATACCTTGTGGCGCCTTACAAATAAACGATAATAATAATAATACTACTGACTGGCCATCTTAACTGTCATCAAATGCATGAGATTTTTTGCAAATATCATTACATGCACTATAGTGTTTAACAGACAGACGCTAATCCCATTGTACACAGACAAACTATGTCTGAGGACTAAAATTTAACTTCTGTTGAACCTTTTTAAAATGTAATCACTTTTCAGCAAGAGGGAAGTCTGGCTGTGTTACAAAAGACCAGGGAGAAAGGTCATATTGCTGACCTTTTAGTAACCTATTGAGATGTCACCAAGAACTTCATTAAGACAAATAGAAAATATAACAATCCTGTATTATAATTTGAATAGGTCATTTTCATGTTAAAACCATGGGGAATAGCAATTAGGATGATTTACATATCGTCAGAAGATGCAGTGACATTGCTCTAAGCGGCATGATTTTGTTCTTGGGAATCTGAAGGGTCTCTTTTGTCCATTAAAAGACCCTGACAATCACTACCCATAGGTCCCACTAGTGTTAATAAATACTGCACTAAACATAAAATGCAGATAAAATACTATAAACATGAAGGATAAAAACAAAAATCAATAAAAACACTTTGTAAGAAGTTCCAGAGATATATTGTATAAACTAAAAAAGTAAACAAAATATTTATAAAATATTTAATATAAAAATATATTTAAAACAAAGAATAGACCCAGGTTTGGCTTGTTTTTTGCCAATTCGTTTGAATATCAACGTGAACAAAATTAAATCACTTAAATAAAGCAGGTGACTCATACAATGAACATTGGTGTTATCCCCATTATGGAATTTGAAAATATTGATGACAATGTGGTTTTGAAAGAACTCACAAGGTGATGGGGAAAGGTGAACGGGGAAGAATGAGCCACAGCATGCCCTGCAATACCTGGGATATTGTATAAGAGGAGAAATGGAAAATTTTCCTTGACTGTCTTTAGGATGGCTCTTCTTTCTACTCCATATTATACAACATTATGTTTCCATTTTTTTCTGCCAGTTAAGTTAATGACTAAATATCAGGCATTTGTACTTAATGTCTTAATAAAACATAATTGTTCTAAATACGAACATAAAAGAAATAGACATTTTATATGCGTTTTGCACTTTAAAAATCCATTTGACTAAACAACTTGCCAACAACAGTACTTTGGTAGGGATCCCCTACTATTGGCAATATTCAGCAGGGTCCAGGCGCTTACATATAGCTGGACTTTGGCGCTGCTTGGCTCTCTCCATAGATGGAGATCTGACACAGCAGCTCTAGAGAAGGAATATATATTTAGTCAAACAGATTATTAAAGGTAAAGCAATAAAAAAAAAAAGGGAGAACATCTATTTCATTAGGACATCAAGACAAAAATCAGGAGGAAATAAAAAGAACTAGAAAAAGGTATTTTATACATAGGCAGGTGCAGATTGCAGGTCATATTTTATCTAGGAAAAACTGGAGCCATGAGATGCCTGTGGTGTGACTTTGCTTGGTCAATTTAAAAATCAATCACTGCACAGTTTCACAATGTTAGTTTTATAAATCCACATTTAAGACTACAAAATAGAAATTTACCTTAAATAAATCTGCCACCAAACCATAATCTGACACCTGGAAGATGGGAGCCTCTGGATCCTTGTTTATGGCAACAATGGTCTGAAAATAGACATCACCATACAGTTGAGCAGGGCACAAAGAGTAACACAAGGTAATAGCTGAAGATTTCTGAAGGGAATCATTGGGGTAATTAGAATATTAATATGTGTGAACAACAATAGTTGAACTGCGCACTAGCCCAAAAGCAATCTTAATATTTGTGTAAGCAGCTAGATTCTATTGCAAGGTGATCCAGTCTTGCATAGGATGCATAAAGAATATAGGAGAACCAGCGCTAATGACCAAAAGCATACACAAAAAATAGATATATAGTATTGCATGGAATATATCAATCTTGGTTAAAATAATATTTTAATCTCATACAATGCTGACAGAATCAACATTAGATCAGTGTAATAAAAGAAATACACACAATAACAGAAATCGTGATAATGAATCAAAATTAGGGTAAATCCAATAAAAAAAAAAAAAGGTTCAAATAAGAAAGCACTTTCAAGTTCTGAAAAGTGAGCTATTCCAAATTCCTAGATGCTCAAATGAAAGTTTCCAAACTTTATCATGTGTCCCAAACACAATGGAGAGTATCCTGATGTCACAGAGTTTGTATATTAAACGTCCAATATAAGAAAAGTCCAGGCGTACTAACGGCCACAGTACTTGCGCTATTGTAGAAACGAAGGCTGGGGTTCTCTTGGGGTAAATCTTGGGGCTGGTCTCGCCGCTCGCTGGAGAGAGGTAAATAATATTTCTTTTTGCAATTAAACGCTGGCGTGCGTTTCACTGTGGAACGCACGCTACTTCTTGGTAAGCGCTGTCACGTGTCCCAACCGGTTTCGTCACATTAGTGACTTTTTTAAGGTGCAACTTGTCAGACCTGTTGGTTGTGGCTTAAATACCGCCAAAGGATGGTTTTGATAGCCAGGATTGGTTAGCCTTTTATAGGTGTTTTGCATACATAATAAAGAGCTCCACCTCCGATTTCATCAATGTAATAAAGGTACAATATAGGTTTGCAGGTTGGAAATTTTTGACTCTTTGTAGAACAGTAAGTCCTCTCTGTTCAACTTGGAGGTTTCTAAAAAGGCCTTGTCTACTATTTCTGGGTTGTATATTTTTACTAAAAATTGATTTCCGAGATGTGTACCTTGGGTCTCAAAAGTGTCTAAATCTGAACAGATTCTTCTAACTCGCCTAAATTGGCCAAAAGGGATATTGGATAGCCATTGAGGATGGTGGTTACGCATTGCTAAAATAAAACTGTTCGCATCTACTGGTTTATTGTATGTCTTGGTCTTTAATTGATGATTGTCAACATAGATTTACAGGTCGAGAAATTCAATATACTGTTGACTTTACTTTGTGGTGAACTTGAGATGGTCTGAATTTTGAGCTCTACAATGAAATTTTGAAGTGAAGGTTCGTCACCTTTCCATACGAAAATGATGTCGTCAATGTAGCGTCGCCAGAGGACCAGATTCGCCCCTACCTTAGGGTGTGACCAGATGTTGTCGATCTCTCATTTACTCATAAAGAGATTAGCGTAACTTGGGGCGAATCTGGTTCCCATGGCTGTGCCTCTAATTTGGAGTTGGAACGTGTCTTGAAACCAGAAATAGTTATGAGTTAGTATAAACTATACTGTCCAGAATAAATTGTGCTTGTTCTGGTTTCAAGCTGGAATCTTGAAGGAGGAAATATGAAACACTGGCTAGGCCTCGTGTATGGTCTATGACCGTATAGAGTGATGTCACATCGCTTGTTGCCAGCCAGTATGTGCCATCCCAATTAATATCCTTAAGTATATTAAAGATTTGGGTGGTGTCCCTGATGCAAGATTCCTATTTTCCCACAAAGATATGTAGAAAAGTGTCTATATAGTGTGACAGATTGGAGGTTCATTGAACCGATACCTGATATAATTGGTCTGTCTGGTAGGTTGATTATGTTTTTGTGTACTTTCAGTAAATAGTAAAAATAAAAAAGGCATTTTTGGATGTTGTATATGTATGTAATTGAATTCAGATTTATAGATAATACCTGCTTGTAGGCCCTGTTTCAAGTGATTGGTAAGAATCTTATGAAACTTGGTAGTCGGGTCTGATGTTAGTTGTCTATACGTTATGTCATCTTGTAGAATCTTATACGATTCTTGGATGTAGTTTTCTTTATCTAGTAGCACAACTCCCCCTCCCTTGTCTGCTGGTTTGATAATGAGATCCCTATTGCTTAGTAGGTCTCGTAATTCTGTGGTTTCTACTCTGGCGAGATTACAATATATGCAGTTCTGGCGGGTGTTAATCTTGTCAATGTCATTCTTAACCATTTTTTCAAATGTTTGCATCATTCGACCTTTAAGGTGAATCGGATTGAATTTTGAAGACGGTTTAAAATTTGTATGTTGAAATGATGATATTTGTGAGGTCTTCTGATGCATGCTGGGATGTTTAATAAAATACTCTTTCAGGGCAAACTTCCTTGTGAATTTGTTAAGATCTAAATACATCTCAAACTTGTTCAAATGATTATTGGGTGCAAATTTCAACCCTTTCTGTAGTAATGATATATAGTGGATGCCTACTAAGGTTGAAAATTCCCGCTCTCCGTTCATTGGAGTGAGTTGGGTTGATATTTGACCATCCCTACAGCCTCTTCTATAAGCTCTAGTTTTCTCTTTGTGTGTGGGATTGGGGTAATTATCTGTGGCGGTATCTTCTTGGGAGGGGGGGGGGGCCTTATAATTCTTATAATCAAAAGACTGATTATAAGAATTTGATGTTGTGGAAACTGATGCTGTGTTATTGAGGTCCACTGGTGAATTGTCTAAATTCACACCAACCTGATTATCTGACAATGAATCGTTAAGATTATGCCCATTCGTGATAGGGATTTTGTTTACTTGAATAATTTGTGAAAGGTCAGCATCCAGCCAGCCTTGTACAAATCATTCTCTCGCAATGTTGTTAAGACTAATATTGTCATCTAAATCATGGATTGAAAAAGAACAAATCTGTTTCTGATGTACTAATGGTCTTTGTTGGATGTATTCAACTCATGTGCTTCCTTATGAATAAGAGTCATGTACTGTTGGTATGTTAATTTGAGTTTTCTGTATGTTGGAATAGTTTGTTGGGGAGGATGTAGGTTTCTGTTTGTAGATGGTATCTGAGGTTGTGGCTTGGTTGTTTGAAGTTCTTTGTTGTTGGTATTTTTAATAGCTTTAATGCCAAATATATTCCTCAATACCTTTATTTATTTTGGATAATTTCCAGTTCTTTTTTGCCTAACAGATTTTTTTTATCAAATTCTCTAGTGTAACAAAGTCATGGTTGGTTTTGAGACTAGATAAAGATGAATCTAACTTAGTGATAGCCTCATCTTAATGCTGGAGTTCCTGAGTCCTAATCTCTATAATGAGATCAATAAGCTAAAGGGAGCTGTGACAGACCCGGGCCTTATATTGAGAATATCGTGTCAACCCGGTCTGTCCTCAGTGGGCCAATTGATCAACCATGGCCCACTCTGTTATTAAATGCCTCCCGGTGGCCAGATCTGTTATTGTTGTGGTGTCCAGAGAGGGAGGGGGGAGGCAGCTCACAGGAAGTGTGAATCAGCTGTGGACCCTGTGACATCAAAAAGTAGTGGAAGGTGTTAAAAAGAGGAGGGTCAGGACATTATCTAAAATCAGGAGGGGGTCTCTCCCTGTTTGCTAACTATTGTTCTAGCAACTCTGCAACACAGTCCGAATGGCACCATCACCGCGTGGGGAGACCACTGATGTCATGCACTATTTCCACCCGTTACCACCCAAACTCTTCACACCACCAATCACAATGGGGGGTTGACCCAGGGAGGTGGCCAGGTTCAGAGGTCTTGTGAGAAGGCACAAAAAGGAGCTGTCTGGGGGTGGGGGGTTGTTGTTGGAGAATCCTGAGACAGCGAGGACTTGGACTGTTTGAGAGTAACCGTATTCTCGCAGGGCCTTAAAGGAATGCTTGAGGCAGGAGCTTCTTGACAGAGATCGGACAGTGTACCTTTTAGGACTGATTCTGTTACCACTCCATCGGGAGACACTCGCAGATTCTGGGGAATTGGTGAGCCTACATTGGTAGGGAGACTAATAGCCAGGGTCCCACCAAGCTGGTGGAGAGTTGGCCGAGCGGCTGGGATCAGCAAGATACCCACCTTAAGGATCAGAAACCCTGGCCCACTTGGATTGTCAGCTGTGGATTTTATTACCAGGAGTTTGGGCCAGCTAGGACTCTGTGCTTGGAGGTAACCTTCTGTGGACTTTGTTGGGGAGTTTTTACTTGCACTGGTGATTTTCTGACACTTGATATATTTGGTGGGGGAACAAGTTTCTCCTTGGGAAGCACTGTTGTATTTTACTAAGTGTGTGCACTTTGTTTAATAAAAGGGATTATTATTTCTTTCCCGTCTCCTTACCTGTGAACCTAGAGGACTGGGTATCTAGAGAGCTTTGGTTATAACCCCGATGTCCTCACAGGAGCATTGTTTTAAAATGGCTTCCCATTGTTCCATAAAGTTTTTATTTTCTAGGTGATGTGTATTTTTTTTGCTAATAATGAGGCCCTTAGGTATAATCTGTTCGCTGCGATACCATTGAAGTGTATGTTTATAGAACATTAATGTGTCTGCTCTGTTAGGAAGCTGCTGCAATAGTCTAATGTCATACACATCAGATACATTACAGTGAGTGTGTTTATGGGTAGAATTAGGATTGTTAAGAGAAGAGATGAAGAGCCATTGTAAGAAGTGAGAGAGTGAGTAACTACAGGGGAAAAAATGAAAGACTTCAGTTTAACAAATATTTTTCCAAATGAGCTACACACGCTCCGCTGGGATTGCACATGCATGGGACACCCGCATTTCACGAGGAAATTAGCTTTAATGTCACCTCCACACAATAATTCTTAGGTTCAATGGTTTGGATAAAATACTAAGGCTTTCCAATCCGCTTATATCTACAATGGTGCTAGAAAGTTTATTTATCCTTTAGTATTTTCTGAATTCCTGCATAAAGTGTTCAGATCATGTATGGTCATAGAATTAAATAAAGAGTACCCAATAAATCAAATAACACAAACATGTATACCTTTTTATCCATCAAAATCATTCAACATTAAAAATTTCTGCTGGAAAAAGTATGTGAACATATGCATTCAGAAACTGGTGTGAGCAGCAATCACTTCAGTCAAAACGTTTACAGAAATTGTTAATCACTTCAATGTTTATGGTAATTGTTAATCAGTCCCGCACATGGGCTTAGAGGAATTTTGGCCCATTCCTCCTCACAGAATTGCTTCAACTTATGGATGTTAGTGGGCTGTTTTTGCATGAACCACCACTTCAGATCATGACATCCTTTTGATTGGTTTCAAAGTCTGGGCTTTCACTCGGTCATTCCAAAACATTTTTAAATTTCTTCTGCTTCAACCATTTATTTATTTTTGTGTATACCGACTTGTGTTTGCGGTCACTGTCTTGCTGCAAGACCCACCTCCTGTTGACCAGTTCAAGGATATTCTCTTGCAGAATTTGCTGGTAGAATCCAGAAAAATACAGAAGTGGAAGTTGCTCAATCAGTGTATAGGTTCATAGCAGCTACTTCAAAAGGGTCCAGAATAAAATCCAGAATAAATAAATTATGGCAAGCAAAACCGCCCCAAACCATGATAGTGCCACCATTGTGTTCCACGGTTGGAATGCAGTGTTTGGTTTTCTCCAACTATAACTTTTCTCATGTAATCAGTACACTGAACATTCTTCCAGTAGTCTTCTGGTTCATCCAGTTGGGCTTTAGCAAACTTTAAAGGGTATCAATGTTCTCCTTGGAAAGTTGCAATTAGTTCCTCCTTGCTATCCTCCTCCTATGCACACTATTCTTGTTCAATGTTTGCCTAATGGTGGACTCATGGACATTAGCCAGTGCAATAGAGGCCTGTAGATCCTTTGACATTATCCTTGGGTTCTTTGTGATCTCCCAGAGCATTATATACCTTGCTCTTGGAGTGACAACCACTCTGGGGAGAGAAACAATGGTGTTGAATTTTCTCCATTTATACACTGTCTGATGGCAGATTGGGGAAGCGCAAAGTTTTTATGAATGGTTTTGTAGCCTTTTCCAGCCTGATGAGCATCGACAACTCTTTTTCTGAGGTCCTCAGAAATCTGCTTTGATCAGGGAATGGTATGTGTTCACAAACCTGTGGGGTGGAGACCTGTCTTTGGTCGTGAAGACCCAGGTTTATGTTTTTTAAATAGGACAGGGCCACCCAATTACCGGTTATTGTCACCTCATTGAGTGACACTCGTGACTAATTATCCCCTTAACTGAACTGATAATCCTCAAAATGTTCATACTTTTTCCAACAAAGAAATTTACTGTTGGATCATTTAGACAAATACATGAATAAAAGAAAAAAATATTCTTTGTGCATTATTTTATTTATTTGGTCTATTTTTATGACTTCGATGAAAATCTGAACACATTTAATGTCAAATATATGCGGACATTCAGACAATTCTAAAGGGTTCATAAGCTTTCTAGCACGCCTGTAAACTTATCTCAGTGAAGGTAGCATAAATGGACTTAAGTTGCGCAGAGAATGAGGCACCTGCCTGGACAGTCACTGTTCACCATTCAGGCAATCGCAGGATCGCAGGGAGCTCCACCAAATCGATACAGGGACAGGATGGTGTTTGAGGTGGGAGGGGCAAGCTGCCCATGGACTTCAGTATACCAATAGTCTACTCTGCACTATTTTGTTTGGCACTTTCAGTAGCACACGGTAGATGAAGAACAAATGAGGGACAGGGGGAGAGGCTTTGTAATGTGGCTATCAAGCAGCATTAAACACAATTTTTACTACAGTGGAATATACATGAAACATAGCTACAGAATAGTGTAGCTACTTGCCAGTGAACACAAATACAGCTAAAAAATAATCATACATGGTTTCCTTCAAACATTTTATATAAGATTCTCCGCAATTTGCTGAGTAATTATTATTAAATGGAAACTGATTATACAATATGTGATGTTATTCAGACAACCAGACTGCACATTACCTTGCTATCTTTCATTCCAGCCAGATGCTGGATGGCCCCAGAGATCCCTACTGCAATATACAGCTCCTGCAAGCAGCAAGATAGAGTTAAGCACAAGTACTTTAGATGTACGCATCACTCTCCATCATTATTATTATTATTATTATTATTATTTAGCAAAAATAAATCTGAAATGTCTCAATGCAAACTCATCAAAAAGCAAAGAAAAATGCCTGAATGTGATTATGGGTGGTAACAGGGTTATATGGAATACAACATTTTAAGACCACGGAATACAGAATCTTCCATAAAGAACGTTACTTATTTATATACAAATTTGACATGAAAATATTTAAAACATTTTAGCATCACGCACCGTAATGTCACATTAAAATATATATTTTCATGACAGACTGCCACAGATATTTCCCCACATTGTCTGGCCCAAGCAAAGGAATACATTTTAGAATATAAATCTATAATAAAGGTCGAAGACCGGATCGTCATCGTGATTTGCGCATCTATAAACTCTACTGAAAGTGGTCATCCACCACCTAATAACCCCTCCCCATAATAAACATTTCCCCAATACAGAGCTAGTGGACAGACAGCCACAATTACCCCATACAGGAGTGCCCTGAATCCCCAAATATGACCGTCTGTATGCCAAGGTATCCCTTATGAGCAGACACAGTGATAAAATTGCTATTTATGACTGGACAAACACAGCTCTGTTCCCAGGAGCTGCGACTGGAGTCATAGCTGTCCAATCACAAGCAGCCGATTACTTCAGCTTTACAGATATGGCACATCTTGAGAGTTACAGATTTCTCTTCAGCTGCTGACATTAACAGTTATTATTTAAGGTAACTGTGTCACGGTAGAGGGCCCTACCACCTAGCTGCTATATGAGGGTGATGGAGAAAACATTTATGGTAAGGGAGATCTCTCAATTAACTGCAAGTTAATGGTTGAGCATAAATGTTCTGAGCATGCTCCTTCCATAAAGCTCAATCTGGGAAGAAGCTTACACAGCACAATGTTTGGAAATCAAACTCATGACCCTAGTGCTGTGAGGCAGAAGGGCTAACCACCAAGCTGACAGTTTGTGTGTCACAGACTACAGAGTTTTCCATTAATGTCAATGGAATTTTATATATATATATATATATATATATATATATATATATATTTCCCATTGACGTTAATAGAAACATCTGTAGTCTGTGACACACAAACTGTCGGTGTGTGTGTGTGTGTGTGTGTGTGTGTATATAAATATATCTATGTATCTAGATAGCTAGATAGATAGATCTCTTTAAAATTTGCTAGGTGAAAGCGCTATTTGTAGCATTCATGTACAGTTAGTGTGCCAGCAAAGAAGATCCCATAGACTTTAATGATCAGTACTAACAGAGGTAGCAGTTGATATTTTACTAACAAAATGTAGACATGAAAGCAGTCCAAGGTAGAATTAGGCAACCTGTAGCTCTTCAGCGCACCCAGCCACCTCCTGGCGTTTCCTATAACAATTTCAATAATTCCAAATTGCCAAAAACAATTATTAATGCCACATCTTAAAGTCAGTCCATTCACAATACTTTAACACGCTGCTTGACAGTTGGACATAAATACCTTATCCCTCTCTAGAAGGACAAATAATAGTACATCGAGTTGTTCCCACCATTGCTATCTAAAATTTTAACTGCACATTTAACATTGTAGAGTACATCACATCCTATTTCTCATGTATAGATACAGACACAAAGTGTACAATATGTCAGAGAGATGTGACATCATTATCTTCATAAAAGGGTAAAAAGTGTCCACAAATTAAAATTCTGTTTTGCACCCATCATCTATTTATCTTCAATCTATTTGACCCAAAATTATTACAAGAGAACCTAATGTAATAAATATTCCTAACAGACAAGCCATCAGCAATATTTTGTTTTTGTTTTTAAAGAATACATTAAAAAACAAATATTTGTTTTAATTGGGTGGAATACTGTGTGGACCGAGAAGAAGGAAATAAAGTACATACAAATTACACACTTAGGAGTAGCCGTAGCCGAGGAACATTTCTGACCATAAAAGTTTAAGCAGTTGGGAGGAGGGGGAATGATATCGGGTGGGAGTGATTTTTACTTTCTTATTAAGCCCCTTAAAAAGCTCTGGGCTGACAGCCTCTTTCATCCTGAATTATCCAGCTCAGCCTTTAACTGCAAGAGAACAACATTCGCAAATTGATTCGCAAGTCCTTTGGGGCAGCCGGAAAAAACATTAAATTGCTGTAAAATATTCATATGTCAGTGCATTTGGCTGAAAGCAGTTGATGTTCTACTCCCTGGGGATTAAACATAAAAGCAATTTGGCCAGCATGTTCTGGATCCCCCTTTAATCCTTCTTATTAACTCTTCTGCCGACAGAATAGTGAGAGACACATGGCACAAAAAAGTTCAGTCTCATTCAAAGAAAGCCAAATGCTGCATGTATTTAATTCCACCCACTTGTGTCTTTCTTTTTATATTGAATGTAAAATGTATTGTAACCAATGGAACTGATCACTTTGCTTCCATAGTAGAACAATTATTAACAGGATTACAACAAGTAATGTCAATTTCCTAAACAAACGGTTATGTAAACATAAGGTACAACCACCCCTAAATCCCAGTACATAAGTGGATGGAAAAATATATTTCAGCATTAATGAAAAAAACTAATAATGGTTCACAAGAACATAAATTCAGTCCAGTATATCACACACTTAGGGGCGATTCTATTAGGAGTCAGGTGTCCATTGTTGCCTCTCACGTTATATTCGCAGTACTGACCACGTAATAAAATATTCTCAATTCGCTAATTTTTGCTCACACCTCTAAAAAGCACAAGCTAAGTTGAGAGGAATTAAGCATATTTTATCCCACAATTAGTAATGCAATTGGCTACAAGTCGCGCTGGAAGAAACGCACATGGCAACTACGGAACTGTCGCGCCTAATTAAATCACCCCCTTAAAGTCCCTGACAAAGCTGGAAGGTGCCTTTGGTGACATATACAGATAGTGAAAGTGAACTGTTTGATCTCAAGTCTGCTATACAGTTTTGTTTCTGGGGGTAAATGTATCAATTCACAGTTATCTAAAGTTGATAATTTCCTGCAATTTGCCATCAGTATTTAAACGGCAATTATATTAAAAACTGCTGCTTTAAATTGTGTTGCTGAAAATCATCTGGTTTAGATAACAGCCAATAGTTACATTTACCCCCTGATGTCACTTGTATGTGCTGAATCTTGGTTATTGTGCGTGCATATTAATATTTGCTATTAATGTTTTTAGAAATAGTTTTACACTTGTTGCCATAAGTTCTCTCACACTATACCAACAGAAGACAGAGATTGGGGTCTTATATGCATCACTATGGATGTTATAGGATCCTGACCTATGGACCAAAGGCAGGAAGAAAAGCTTTTGCAAATGATATGTTTTAATGTTCTACTGAGGACCAATTTACATCTAGGGGGTCATTCTCCCATGTGGGGCTTTGGAATTGAGCACTGTGAACTTCAGTGTACAATACATACATACATACATTTGTGCAGACAAATATTTAGAAGAGAATCTTAGGGGAAAAAAACAAAAACACAAATGCTGCTAAGTTATCATTTACATTGTATTATGTTTCAACTAAAACCTACAACATCTTTCTAATCCATCTGATTTATGTTGAAGGAATTGCAGACAAAAGGGGTATTTTCTGCATAACCAGCGGAGTGGTCCCAGACTTCAGCCTTTGTGGACAGATGTCAGAAGCCTGATTTCCACTATCATCTGTACCATTGTGATGACAAACCAAATATTAATTTTACTTCTCTTGCAGATTCCAAATGTCCCTAGACATCAACACAAATTGATCAGACATATTCCTAGCTTGTGCCAGATTGCTGCACCATGGTAATAGACAAGTCCCCGCTATTCCCTCCATCGCATTTAAATGTATAAGTGCTGACATGTTTTCTTTCCACCCAGTTTTCCCCTTTGCTTACCACCCTCCCCCAATACAACCTTTGTCTGTTAACGAATTAGAAACAACGGCATCGCTTGTCTTCTTATTTTGCTTTTGATTCTTTTGCGTTTGCGAAACACATATGGAAAGTTTATTTGAATTTTGTTTTTCAACACTTGGTTATCTTTTATTTAACCTTGTTAGGTACCATGCACACTGTTATTGTATATCACTACAGTATTGCATGTGATGCCCCCAACAAACTAAAATAAAAATAAAATAAAATTATGCAATTACAAGAGTGGTACTGAGGTTTATATGGTCCCCAAACACACCTTGTACTTGTGAGCTTAGTTATAGTGTATAAGCTGTGCAGTTTATATAACTGCATGCACTACCTGGGTTTCATCCCCCTGCTGAGGATATTAAGCAATAGAGATAGTGAGTGGCTTACAAACACACACACACACGTTTATTGCCAGTGACATCCACAAATGCCTATATAGCAACCTACATCAGATTTAAAAAAAAAAAAAAAAAAAAATAGTTTTGCCTTTCAAAAAGCTTTACAATTGTATTTACACTTACTTACTGATCATAGAGTAACATAAGTTGCAGACAACACATTCAGACATTACCAAAAAATTGGTTATTTAGTTTTACAGTGCGTATACATAAAGCCCTCCTCTCTGAATGATTACCTTCCAGCATGTAGCAATAATGTCCATCCAACTACTAGAATTATCTAAAGCCCTTTGGTAGTAAAACATGTAACAGTAACTTACTTACAGGTGCAACTATCTTTCCTGTCTGTCCAACTTGCATGTCATTGGGGACAAAACCAGCGTCTACAGCTGCACGAGAAGCACCGACTGCAGGACAAAATATGAGTGTTAATATTAGGGACCAAGACACTGGCAGAAGAATATAAATAAAACATTTTTACTTTGTTTCATCTAGAAGGTATACATCATCTTCAGATGGGAGAGCGCAAAGTGTTGGTGGTTTCCAGAATGCAGGATGAACTTCTCTTAAAGTGAATGTGACATCCCGCACATTATATTTTTGCCTTTAAAGCCATTGCTGCTTTAAATTTTCACTGCAAACTCGCCAATTTCCGGCCACTTGCAGAAATCGGCACTTGATACATTTACCCCATGGTGTCTTTATATTGTCAACTAAGGATTATTATACATAAGGGTTCTAGGTTCTCCTCTAATTCCCTTAACTCCATGCTACAAAATCGGCATTAGGCAAGAATTGGCTACAGGAAAGACGCAGTCTTTAGTTTACAACTCTGTCACAAGATGACAGTAGTTATAATTAAAGCAGGGACACCAGATATATGTAGGAAAGCAGTTATTCTAACCACAAACCTTTCAAAACAGTTAATATTTCTACCAGTCAATAGAAGCTGCCAACCAGATGTCTCTATATCTGTCGACAACACAAAATTAAACCCTACCATTTAAGCTCGCTGCCGTGCTTGACCGAGGACTGTCCTTTGTTCCCACATGCAGTCTGCACCCAAATCCTTTTACATACAACCAAGAAACATTTTCAGAATCCACACATCTCACACAAGTCACTACAAAATCTTTAATACATGATCGCTGGCACTGACTATTGCAATGCCCTCCTTACTGGTCTTCCCGACCCAGACTTTCACTCTTACAATCCATTTTAAATGCAGCGTCTGTTTGCAAAATGGTTTTCTGCTCCGCTCTGTCAGTCCCTACATTGGTTTCCTGTACTATACTGCATCAAATAGAAAATACTTCTTCTAACATTCAAAGCCATTGACAAAACTGGACCAACATACATATCTTACCTTGTCACAAAACATCTCCCAACTCAAACCCTCAGCACAAGATTTGGACCGCACTCATTACTTGCTACCACTCCAAATTACAAGACTTTGTCAGATTGCACACACTGTGTGGAACTCCCTCCCTCGTACAACACATTTCCTTACCTTTAAACCCATAATGAAAATGAACCTCTTTAGGCAAGCTTACCACATTCTGAGCCACCTTCTTAACCTTCTAGAGCAGTAGTTCCCAAACTGTGCGCCTAGGCTCCCTGGGGTGCCTCGACGATCTCACAGGGGTGCCTTGGCCAGGACCAGTGGTAAGCAGGGCGGGGGACTACTTGGTAGTAATTTTGGCTTAGGTGTGCCTTTTAAAATTTATGGAGACCATAAGGGTGCCTTGAACTGAAAAAGTTTGGGATCCACTGTTCTACCAGATAACCACCACACTACACACACACACACACACACACATTTATTTTCCTTCTATATTGAAAACCTTTCTGAGCGATGACTTCATAGTCCAACTAATCACTTTTTCCCATTGACATCTGGCTTAACCAATACGAACAATCTCATGTCTGATACAGATATTATTTTAGATTGATATTACAAAGTCTAATACACACATATTTGTTAATGTCTATTGTATAAAGTATGCTCACAGACATTATTAATAAGTAGTGTAAAAATAAAAATGTAGCCCTTTACATCAAGCTGACCCATAATCTATGAAAAGCAAAAGCGTTAGTCATTAAAAGTATATGTAAACCATATATAAAAGGTTGTACTTTTACATGCCATATAACTTGACCTTGCATTGAACTAAACCTTTAACTGTTATCCTAAATATACGCTGCGTCATGAGCATTAAGAAGGGTGTAATACCTGTTAGTGTGTACTGGTGGGAAGCACCAGCAGTACTGCGATTTCCTCTTTCCTTTGTTAGATCGCACAGTTTTTGGGAGTACAATTTTCCACCAGGGCTCAGGGAACTCTAGTTGTACTTGCGTGAGCACCAAAAAGTTCTACTATATACAAGAAAAACATGTTTGTGTAATTTAAAGAACCACTATGCATAAATTACCTGCAGCATGCAGCTGATCTGCCAGATCATACAGCAATTTAAAGTTATCGCCACTCTTTAGCCCTCGCCCTAGAAAGGAACACAAAAGAAAAGTAATAGTATGCACATGACTCCGCTCAGATGCATAACTTCTAGGAGTCATCTGTCAACATGGGTGCAGGATGCAACATTATGTTTTTTTGTTACCGAGTGAGCTGAAGTTTTAATAAAGTAATAATCATAAAGTATAATTGACCTTAAAAACAAACTTAAAAGTCATTTTTAGCAATCACCCTCTTAACCAACTAGCACAGTTGACCCCCAGCAGCAATGCTAGCAACCGAGTTCTTCCAACCTTTGGTGATCGCTTTCATGGTAACTCTACAGTTCTGCTAGTTAGGGGAACAGAGGGAGAATTATAGTTACAGCTAATATTCTGAGTGGAATCAGTATTTAAACCTGCCGTCATTTAGACATTGTACATTTTCATTGCAGCATTTAATTTAATTATATCAGCACATTATAGTCAATGTCTATTTCTGTCACAGTAGCGCTCACAGTCTACAAAAGCTATGGACGACAATTGAAGAGTTTATAAATGCCGTTGTAACGGGAAAAGGGAAATTACAGTGTTTGATGTGTGCTGCTGATTTTCTTCTATCGCTGCAAAGCATAAAGCTTAAATATCAGCATATGGTCGCATAGAAAGCTTTATCTGCTCTCCTCAGTTTGCAGTGATATGGGGATCTTACCTCCAGAAACTACAACCTTTGCGCTCGTCAGCTCTGGACGGTCACTTTTGGTCAAACTCTGCTGTAGCCATTCAGATTGTCCAACCGGTGCAGGGGGGGACACTAGAGCATTGAAAATATATTATATTATAGGAGAACAACATTAATAAACAATAATGAAGATAGAGAGAAGCACAGTCTTTAGATATAATCTTTTTATTAAATAGAAGTAAATCCGTGGAACAGTTTTCAGAATTGTACAATTCTAAAAGTAATATTTTGTAGAGTTCTTGCTGAATGACATAATGGCACTTCCATGTCTTTCAGACGCATTAAATCAAACGTTCTAGCTTTTTGATAATCTTTAGTGGCATTTCAGCAAAGCAAGCCAGTTCTTTCATGCAGTGTTAAAACAGACAAACACAACACAAATAACGGTCTCGCTCTTGCTACCCCTAACCATAGTCATATTACGTTTCTTCTAACAGTCCCCACACAGTTGTGTGGCCAAACCGCACTTGATCCAATTATGCCAGTTCCAAGGCAAACAAACCTACTGAAAATGCTTCTTATGCATTGCTGCCTGCTCTCCCATACTAAACATTTGTTCAACCTAGTACCCACTGTACTAATTACAAATATCAAACTTGGATAAAGCATAGCAATCATCCTTGAGTAACCGTGGTACAATAGTTGGACATTTTGGCAAGTTATTGACTGTATATTTAAAATTTCTACACCTGTACACCAATACCCAATTCATCTCCTCGTACGTAAACGCCAACAGCTGCACTAGTGCTACCTCTCTGTCAGTTAGAGAACAAAAACAGCAACTGTTTTTGTGTGAAAATTACAACAAAACTAGTTTTAATCTAAATTCTAGAAAAATAATGAATGAAAGAGAAAACCATGCAGAAAAGCAGAGGTTTTTTCCCATACGTGCTTAATTGTCTGCACAGTAATAGGTGTATGCCCACTTCCTGGGTTTTTTTTTTGAAGAAAATCAATCTGCGGGATTGTGGTTCTAACTGGAAATATACATGGTGAAAAGGATGAAAATATCATACCTAGTACCAATTTAGGATGACCCCCCCCCTATATTAATTTAATTTTTATTTAAATATTTTCTCCTAAAATATTGTTTAGTTTGGCCTAACTAATGTCTTTAAAAGTCATGAGTGCGAGGGGACTACGGAACATGTGTTACTTGTGTGTGTTTCAAGATTTTCATTACATTCATCAACTACAAATGTATTTTCCTGTATAAAAGTGCACTTGGAGGATGCAAAGGGTAGAGGAAAACCAACGTCCACCATCTGCCCATCTCCTTCCCTAAGAAGAAACACCGCAGATGGCACAGTTAGTGAGGACTTCAACTCTGCACCACTCAGCAGTAGTGGCTTCTCCAAGTAAAGAGAGCCATCAATTGCAGCATTTTATCTGGAAATGTTAAATCATCACTGTATGATAAAAGTTGTCGACTTTAGCACAGAGGTGCAGATTCTCCACTTCTTACCATTATTTAGACTAGCATTGCCTCCTGAACTGGAAGCCATCTCAAAAGATGTGCCTCTGATGGTGAGTACCTTCACTGTCTCATCACACTTCACAGCGCACAGGGCATTTCCTAGAAAGAGAGCATTGATGCGGTTAGCTGCACTTTATAATACCATAAGAATTGATTATGACAATAGTTTATTGGAAGTAAGAACAAAAAACATCTAATTCTGGTGTAATATGGAGGAGCTGCAAGATCATTGGCAAGAACAAGAGGAGGAATCTTATCACCAATAATACCACACTCATCTATTCAACAAATACATAGCCCAATATTCCCATTTCCCTCATACTGCCTCTAGTTATGACTAGGAAGAGACTCTCCTGACAAGGGGTCTACCCAGCATCTGTTACTAGTGCAAATTGGAAACTAATTTGTGCATCCAGAGCAACAATTGGCAGGGGAGGAAACCACCAAACATGAACCAGATACCTATACCTGCTAGTAGGACACTATAGTCAGGGACAAGAATTTTTATTTTAAGGAACCAGTGACATTTTCAGCATCATCAGCTACATGAGTGCCGTTTTACACCACTATGGCAAGTGATAAAGTAAAATGCCTAGCAGCAAGATCAGTGGTAACAGCTGTTTATTCCCCACAGAATGAGAGCCATTTAGAAATCTTGCCAGGGTTATCTTCAGGTTTCCAAGCGCTTGGTTTTCCCATTAAATGGCATCATCTGCAGGCCAGCTGCCATGTTTCTTTCAGTCTCCACACCATATGGAGCACATACATTTACAATCATCACTATTGTTGGCAAAACGTAGGAGAAAATCCAAATGTGATCGCAAACCCAAACCATATATTTTTTAGCACACTTTTGCACATTTTGTTATGATTTATTCAAATTCAAATTCATGCATAAAAACAATTATGAAAGATCTAGAACAATTTCAGAATAACAGATTTTAAATAAAAAAAATAGTGATATAACGAGGCTATGTTTTGGGAGCTCCTGAAATTTTCCACATTTTAAAAACAAATTGCAAGAAGTGAAATATGCAGATCATGACATCTGTCTCAAGATATAAAGAACTCCAATTCTGTATTCATTTGGGCTACTTTGGAAGTGTAGGATTGCCATTTGTACGACAGCTGCCCCAGCAATCCCAGAGCTTTACACCTGGGATATTACTGTTGGAGCTGGATACTGTGTTCTGTCCTCCCACTGGGATTTCTCATCCCGAGGACACGGATTGTGTGTTGTTGTGACGAGCTCTCAGAACAGCAGGAAGTATTAATATTTAACAGGACATGTGGGAGGGGGGGGGGGAGCACTTGATATTACTCATTGCAAAAGGTCTCAACAAGGGTGAGGTGGAAGTACAGCTGGAGTGATTTACTAATTATAATCCATAAATCAGTACATAAAAACATAAACTTCCAAAAAGTTCACCTAAGTATAAAGTATTGGAATAGTATAACCAGGAGTATAAAAAAATATGTTTAAATTACCTCTATGTTATCCACTAATCATCTGTGGCAACCAATATAAATATGAACTCATCATTCTTTATTTAAATAAACATCAAACCTGAAACATGTACATAGATACCAGTTTATATTACTGCCTGTCAAACCATTTCAGGTTTTGTTTTTCTTTCTTTTTTTAGATTGCTGTTGAGATTAGAATAAGAACTAGTTATGTTTTCCAACTGTCTTACTGCTACGTCTTCTATCAAATGTATGTATGTATGCTCACCGGTGTAGAGCACTTAGACTAGCATTTCTTCTACAGCACAATGTCCGTTTTTAGCTAATAAAAAAAATACATAAAGGGTAGGAATACCCTAACAGTCCATTACTTTATATACAGGAAACACTCGAAATACAAATAGTGCTGAGACCTTCTATTTACATGTTACATAAATGTACAAACAGGAATTTTATACTTAGGGCACTGGAAATACTGGGGTAGAGAGGCCAATTTGGATTTTGGGCACTTTAAATTTGCCTCCGAAAGTTCAAGCCCCCCCACCTCCCATCTATACCCCTGAGAATTGAACAAGAGAGGGAAGAGAATAAGAAACAACGTCAGCAAATAGAAACAATTGGGTACAATGTGTTGACACATTTTTGGGAACAGGCTGTCCTGCTACAATGTGATCCTGACAAATTACCAAAGTAATCCACCTAGCAGTGGTCTTCTTGGACGCCATCAACTTCTCTTATGGGCATCATAGAGAAGGCGCACTTCACCTTCATTCACACCCGCGGAAGCATTGCCACCGAAGGGAACAACTGAATCAGAAAGTTCCAAGGTTCTGACAAATGCCGTCTACCAAGAATGCCTTTAGATACCTTGTCCTGCAGCAGAAGCACTTCACCATGTGGTTCAATGCATTCATGTCGATATGTGGCTGACCCCATCTATCCAAAATCTGCTGGAAGACTGCCGATAAAAGCACTATTCCCCAGAGTGAAAGGCCTGGCTGGTGAGAAAATCCACTCCACTCCGCAATATCCGGAATATTCTACTCTGCCAATAGTATGATCCTGCTGGTTTGTTTCATGGCCAGGGCACTTTTGGTGCCCCCCTGATGATTGAGGTGTGCCACTGCACAACTTGTCTGACTGGATTTTTACAGGCCTTTCTCCCAAGAACTGGCACCCTCTGACTAATACATTGAAAACGATTCTGAGTTCCAGTACATTTATTACTGTACTGTATTATAACCGTGGAGGGGTGGGTGGCTTCAACATACATTTGCAAATGTGTGCAACTAAGACTTTTGCATTTTTATCTACAGTAGTAATAGCAGATCTGTTGCTGGCTATAGCAGTGTGCTGGGGGGATTTGTCTGTGTTTGTTCCTTTTAGGATAACCCCACCCTTTCATGCACCTGATATAGCCTATAAATTGATTTGAGCAACTTCCATTTTCTTTCCAGTACATTTATCAAAGACCTTGAGGCAGCACTAAAGAGAAACTGCCCTCCGCTGCAAATACTGGCATCCGTTGTCGCTAGTGTTCAATCCCAAACAGTGAAGTAGTGACCGCTATTGTGTTGTCTGCCTACAGGCACCAGAGGAGTGACTACAGCACCTTTGGGGAGTCTGACGATGGCGAGACTTGTTACACTTCAAAATTCTTCCGAACTGGAACTCCGGAGTGGAAACATGCAAATTGCATTGTCTCAAAGGTCAAGACCACCTTCCTAAGACTTTAATGCAAAAAATGAACAAATGACAGTTCGCAAGCTAACACTGACTTTTCAAATCAGAGAGAGGTTCTTGCCAAGATCAACTTCTGCCAGGTGTCGAAAAGCAACCCCAGGAAAACAATCTGCTGGGATGGTATCACAATGGATTTCTTGTAGTTGATGATCCAACCATGAAATTCTAATGTTTGAGCCTTCTCCATAACATGAGCCCGCAGCAAGGCCAGCCAGCCAGCCTTGATCAGCAAGGAAGGGCAGCACGGTGGCGTAGTGGTAGCACTTCTGCCTCACAGCACTGGGGTCATGAGTTCAATTCCCGACCATGGCCTTATCTGTGTGGAGTTTGTATGTTCTCCCTGTGTTTGCGTGGGTTTCCTCCGGGTGCTCCGGTTTCCTCCCACACTCCAAAAACATACTAGTAGGTTAATTGGCTGCTATCAAAATTGACCTTAGTCTCTACCTGTCTGTCTCCCTCTCTGTCTATCTGTATGAGTCTGTCTGTGAGTGTGTGTCGATATTAGGGAATTTAGACTGTAAGCTCCAATGGGGCAGGGACAGATGTGAGTGAGTTCTCTGTACAGCGCTGCGGAATCAGTGGCGCTATATAAATAAATGGTGATGATGATGATGATGAAGGAAGGACAGTCATCATGTCATGATCATCATGAACAGTCTTAGTATCTATTGTTGTCAGGCTGAAAGGTAGAACCTGAAATTGAAAATGATGTGATTGAACAGAAAGTCTGAGAAGGCACTGGTGTTCCTCCCAGATTTGAGCATGCAAGTACGTGTCTTTGATGTCCATGGACATAATGAACTTCTCCTGTTCCATGCTGTTGATGGCAGACATCAAGGACTTCATCTTGAACCTGTCCACTGGAATTTGGATGTTCAGGAATTTCAGGTTCAGTATGAGATAAAATGATCATGATCATTCCTGTTTCTGGATCAAAAAAAGATACAAGTAAAAGACCAATCCCTTCTGCTCTTCCAGGACTGGAACAAGTACCCCAGAGCAAATCAAGGACCGAATGGCTTCCCATAGCGCAAAATGGTTTATTACATTGCCAGGAAGGCCAGTAGTGAAAAACAGTCTGGCTGGGGATTTATGATGTATCCCCTACTTACGATTCTTCTCACCCAGGCGTCTGAGGTGGAACTGAACCACTGGTGCCGGAAAATAAGCAGGCGGGCTCCAGGAGATCCCCTGTGGGCAGCATTCTTGTCATGTTGATTGTCTGTCTGAAGGCTTTGGAGAATAAGTCTCTGCTCCATTTTGTGGTGAGCAAACACAAAGAGGAGCGGAGACTTATTCTCCGGAGGTCTGACTCCTTGCTTTCCCAGAGGAACAAAACCTAGTTCCCTTAAGAGTGGGGGCATTATCAGAGAGAAAGGAACTCTTTCCCTCTGGTGAGGGAAATAATGATATACAATTCAGAATTGAACAAGACATTCACATTGAAATGGCATCAAAGGAGGCATCCTTCAGATATTTGGAGGTTTCATGCATATGTTCCACCAGATTTAACAAATCCAATCTGGGCCTACCTTGTCCATTGCTCTGAACACCTCTCCACTGCCATACTGACCCAAGCCTAAGAATAGTGTAAGGGAGGACAGGTAAACAGACATAAGGGCGACTTCAGTCTTCCTATGTGTGCGATCCCTTAAGGTAGCAGCTTTCAAATTCGAAACGAAAAGGCAGCTATGATAGCAGCTACTTAGGCAGAAACTCCCATTTCACCGTATCCTTGCTAGGGAGAGGATGAAGGGATTGCAGACTATTTTATGCCATTAGTACATAGCACTTGGATAGCTTAGCCAGAGCCCCCTCATACTGGACCCACTGGACTAAATCACGGACAGCAGAAACGCACAGACAAGTATTAGAATGTGGGGCAGATATAGCTTTATTGTTTTGCCCCCTACAAGCACTAATACTGATACATACATGGGTCAGTCCACATCAAATGAACACAATATTAGAAAAAAATTCTACCTTACATTCTCTAATGTCAATTAAATTTGGTATAATAAATGCTGCCATGAGTTTAAAGAAACCCCCCAAATCTTAGGCTGATTTGTACACTGGTTTTGAAGTTATATGCCTTTAAAGCTGTAATTCTTTTAGCGAAAAACTTGCTAACGTTTTTTTAAATTGCATTTGTAGATCACCTGATTGAGCTGGAGTTGGATGAGGTCTCATTTTCAACCTCTTTTATGGGCTTTCATATGATATATAATACAGCAGTATGCTTCAATAAAAATTAAAATATGTAAAATTTTCAAAATCACAATTTTGATTTTCTCAAAAAGCCATATTTTTTAATTTTTTTAAAAACAACATCTCAAAAGTTGTTCATACCGTTGTTAATAAATCCCCAAAGTTTTATTTTGGGATCGTCTGCTACAAGAGCTTTCAGTTTGAGCGATTCATGAAAATTGTATTTATTGAGGTACTACACATCTGGGAAAAGCAACAAAACAATACTTTTCCAGTTCACTTCATTAGAGGAATGCACGTTCCTCTTCAGGTGTGTTTGGGGACGAGATTTTACAGACAGCACCTGCTCCCACTTCTGCGCAGGCGTGTAAACTTATGTGAAAAGACACTCTACGTGGAAAGACACTTCAATTGTGTTGAATAGACCCGCCTTTTACAGGGACAGGATAGGTTTGGGTGGGCTTTACTTAATGAAGAAAAGCTCCTTGGTCACCAATTTAAGCCCACCCAAGCCTTACCTGACCCTGGACAATTTGTGTCACATTTGAAAAGGATGAGTGTTTAATTACAGTGGAGTATAAGACTGGGAGAATGTGCACTGGGAGCAGGGAGGAACAGCAACATGGAGAAGGGATGCTGGGAGGGAGAGAGACAGCAGACTAGGAGCAATACTGTGCTCATAAGAAGCCTCAGTCACCCAGCCAGGCAGAGAAGGCACAACAACCCATGAGGCTGCTGCTGATCTACACGGGTCAGAGGAGCATGTGATGGGCTCCTCCAATCAGAGCTCAGCATATGCTCCTCTCACCCCTCAGCAGAGTCTCATGGTAATTATTTCCATGGACTCCCCGGCAACCCAGTCTGAGCCTGCTGTGGTGTTTAAATTGGTTTAGAGCAGTGTTTGCAATGGTTGGTTTTTAAATTGGTTTAGAGAAGTAAAGAAGAATGAAGATGGAGGAAAGTGACAGGTACCTTGTTGTTTCAACCCATTTAAAAAGGCTAATCATACTTCTAATAAGACGGGGTTGAGAACTGTTTCAGAATAGATGTGTACATTTTTTTATGAAATGCCAAACGTTGCAAAAGTTTGTGCCAGCTGCAGTAAACAACTTGGGACACTTCGAAAAGAGCAATAGGGTCTTTGTTCAGTCCACAAGATAATGTAGTATCAGCTCCCACTTGCTGACATCAGAGGGTATGTAACTGCTGTATACGACAAGAAATGGTGGCTCGCATTTATTCTGGATAAAGATGAAAACATTGATGAAGTGAAAATTACATTCCTCCATCTAACTGGTCCATCACCATCTTTTTCATACCCAAGGAAGACGAATGTTTTATGGATTACTATGGTAGATGTTCTGTGTAAGGTGAATCTGCTAAGCCTGATAGGTGGAATGTACACCCTTCCTGAAATGGAAATACTAACAACAAATGAAGCCAGTTCTAACACATCAAATAGCACCATCCATACAGAGCAGCAGCACCAAATGGTAATGAGTAGTAAGCTCTCTTAAACAATGTGAAAGACATATAATTATCACAAAGGTTTTAAATATTTCAGTATTAAACATACTGTGTCATTGTACATAATATACATCAAAGGGATTGTTTAAGGAGATAAATGAAAAGTAATGAACAGGCCTAGATAGTTCCCATTTTCATTATTTTAACAAACAGTCCAAAATGAAAGCACCAGTAACAAACAATCCCATCATGATCCCAAAATAAAAACGTTGTGGATTTAATATCAGTATGAACAATTTTTTAGATGTTTTCCAAAAATTTAAAATATGGCTTTATGAGAAAATCAGAATTTTGAAAATATTAGTTTTTTTCGTTTTTACTGAAACATACTGCTGTATTATATATCATATGAAAACCCATAGAAAGAGGTTTAAAATGAGACCTTATCCAATTCCAACTCAATCAGGTGAGCTACAAATGCAATTTAGCAAGATTTTCGCTAAAAAAGTGCAACTTTAAAGGCGTATATCTTCAAAAGCAGTGCACATATCAGCCTAAGATTTGGGGGGTTTCTTTACACCCATGGCAACGTTTATTATATTGAATTTCATTACAATCTGAAATGGTCAGTTTGAAACCCTGTGTTGATTTGGCGTGGAATGACCCGCTTCTCTCAATTTCAATATGCCTGTCAACACTGCCATTTTGCTGTATTTTACTTTTTTATTTTTTTTATTTTAATCCTCCTTTTAACTTCCTTCTCAACCACGGGGATTAACTGTGCTCTCTATATCCTTGATAAAGTTTGAATTGTGTGTTTCTTATATCAGTTACATAAAATATCCATCAATCTGAAGCAATGTCATTTTCTTTTTAACATAATAATTACAAAGGCCCTGCAGAGAAAAATGCAGAGGGTACATCTGCAGGTATATGAATACAGCTCAGATATAAAAAGAAGACCGACAGATTACTCACCAGCATAGATTGTCCTTACGAATGTATCTGGAGACTTAATGTCAATGACATCAGAAACTGGGGCTACATCAAGCTTAGCTGCTACTCTGGGCAGGAGATTCTGGAAAGTAAATAAAGATACAATCACAGACAGATCAACACAGATAAAGAATAACTATTTAAATGGCATGATACTGAACAGTAATTACTTTGAAAAACGATATATACTTCTTCTTGCTAAATAAAATAAAATGTTCCCATCGCCCGGATGCATAGTTAAAGCTATTTCTTTGTAACGGCAATAAGACATTCTATCAGTTTTAGGTCATTTAATCACTAAATCAATTGCATTTAGCAATGTGTAACTAAATATTTATAGAAAAACAAAGTGAAAAAACACACATTAAAAACAGGATATATTTTCCTTAGTTTTGAGTATATAATTCCCAAACACTACGAAATCCAGCAATTGGTCATAATGGACCAATTGCTGGATTTGGCATGTGGCCAATTTGGAGCATGATCCTGATGCTTGGCTTAATGGCTGAGAAGGACTACACATTGTGGCCAGCTTAGCACTATCATCATCATTTGTATAGCGCCACTGATTCCGCAGCGCTGTACAGAGAACTCATTCACTTCAGTCCCTTCCCCATTGGAGCTTACAGAGGGAGAGGGAGAGGGAGAAATCACTGTGCCCCCGTGCTGCCCATAGCATGAATTCACTACTAATACATATATCCAATATCAATAGGTCTCTAATTTAGATTGCTTGAACTTCAGAAGTTACCGCCTTACATTTTTTTAAACTTAATGTGATTAATATTATAATGAATTAGTGGTTAATTGTGTACTGTAGACATATACCGATGCTATACCGAGCAAATCAATTTAGACAGTTACTATTCCCCCTATCATTATTCTAACCAATATAAGAGGACACACGCACACAGTACACTCACCTTTCCAAAGGCTGATGCTCCAGCACAGATGTGAGTGAAACTGAACTGCTTCTGTGCTTCCAAAATCAAGGGAGTCAGCTCCTCTGGTAACAAGAACAATTATTATTTATTTTTATTTTTTAAATCATACATTTAAATATAAGCACTGAATAATTCCAAAATGTTCTATTCAACTAGGAAGTGGTGATTAGTAAACATTTTTGCACATGTTAAGAAAACAAAAGATAAAATGTCAATACCAGAAGTAAAGACTTAACATAAAATGAGAGGAAATAAGAAGAGAGCAGGTGGTTGAATGAACCAATTTGTGATTTTCAAAGTTCAAAATATAAAATTCTTACCTGGTAGGAAACCTTTGTATGCTTCATGCTGAGCTACAAACAGTTTGGAAACTCCTTGAACCTTTGCCAACTGCTCTGCAACCTGCATATAAAATAACATTACAAATAAAATACATTTTTTAAAAAATAAAAAAAAAAGTGCAATGTTGTAAACTATTGGGTTAATCATTCTACTATCAATTATGGTAAGATACAGAAATTGCTACTATTGCTCTGTGCTGTAGTTATGATGGTATAAACGATGCCACACTACATAAAAAGCAGAGCAACAAAGATAAACAGCAAGAAAGATTCAATTCACGCACTCTAGCTCTATTTAACAAAACTGTATTTGTGTTTTAGCTAAAAAAAAAAAAAAAAAGACACAAGACAAAACAAAAACTCGCACAAGAAAATAAAAAAAAATGTGAATAAAGCAAAGAACTGACAGGTTCATTTAGAAAGTGCATCTGCCTAGCATCAGCAATGAAGGGAAATTGCCATAACTAACTACACCCCCCAGTCTCTGCTGGTTAACTCTGGGTACATTCTCCACCAGTCGGTGCGGGTGAATAGCCTATGGCGTCCCATGACATAAACATCAAATAGTAATGTTGTGATATATAGTGCATGAACAAACCTGTAAACTCTATATGTGCTTTATTGCGTAACAAAAATGTGCACGCCCCTGCATACTGCTAATTATTTTATCGTATGATAGAACACCCACAAGAACCCACACAGCTAGAATTCCTGTTTTCTCCAGCACCTGAAACACAAGAGCTGTGCAAAATTGTGTGCCTTACATGTAGCCCTATATGTGTCTGACCTTTCAACATGGCCAATATCTATTGATACAAAACTCTGCTCCTGAAACTCCTCCTTACTTTCTTACTGCAGTAAACATGGCAATAATAAAACAAATTTAGACAAACATTACAAAGCATTTTGTAATGGGTAAAATCTGTAAGGTTGCTCTCTCATTGTGTATATCAATAAAGCACACAAGTTAACAAAATAAATAAATAAAATAATACTCATATGCACTGGAGATGAAAGTAAAACATACCTTTGAGCAGTCAGTCCCAGCCACCAAACAGGACACATCCCCTCCAATTCTCTTTGCAGCAGATATGGCACTGAGAGTGATAGGGGTCACCTGCTGTGTGTCATGTTCAGCAATAACCAGAGTGCTAAGTAACCTGTGCAGGGCAGAGGTCTAAAGAAGGAGAATTTATTATTGCATACAAGTAATAACTGGAACAATAATACACTGGATGTAGATCATAAATGCTACAGATGCCCATATTTTATTTCACTTCCATTATAAGCACACACGTATACGCTTATTTCAAACATTATAAATCTTTAAATACACAACAGCCTAACAACATAACCTGCCTAGCTCTGTAACACATACAGACTGTAGATCTCACCCTCTGTTGTACGCCGGTGCTCAGAGCTCGATACATTTCAGACTCAGAGGTGACCGTACAGTGACGTGTAAAACCTACGACGGGGGAGCGCAAGAATATCACGTCACACCATTCTGCCAGGCCTGAGAGAGCAGATCACGTGTGCATGGAACACATCGGCCAAATGGTTCTGTATTAGATAGTGATGAGACGCTGCTGCTTCTGTGAGACATGTAATACAGGTAGTGGTGCCGGGAAGAATAAGAACTGCATTATATCCTTATTACTAATAGAGTTGTCAATCATTACTTTACAAGCAAAAGTCGTCTCTGCCCACAATATCTATAGAAGCCCTATCCATTGTGTGTGTTTTGTCCAACTGTAGTCATACCTGTCCCTCTAAAGAAAAAATATAAAAGTCACATGAATATAAATAACTGGAAATGCACAAAACACATCTGACTCATCTTAATGTCTATCTACATACATACATACCTACAGGAATACATACATACAGAAAAAAAATTATTACTCTCCCTTAAGTAAAGTTCAGTGCCAGAGTCAAAATTATTAAAATAAAATATATCAGACACACAAGACATGCAAAAATAAAAGAAATGTATTCCTTTGTAGCCGCAATGTTTCCAGACTTGTTCATTCTCATATATAAAGTCAAAATGGAAATTTAGAAACAGTGACGTGCATACCTGCCACTGTTGCATGTGGCATTGTGAGTGTGTTCTGAAGGTAGTTGGTCCAACGTTAGGAAGCATTGGACATGCTCCCGATTCAGAAGTGGAGCAACCCTTTTCTCGTGCATTTCACACTGTTTCTCGCATGCACTATGTCCAGATACCTCAAAAGTTGTGAGGTATCAAGAGACAGACTCACTGATAACAGAGATTGAGAATAACTTCCAGTTTTCAATAATCTGGCTCTATCACTAAAGAGACCAAAATGCACTGAGCCCTGTGTAAAAAGCTAGTCCGCTGTGGTTTCTGTATTGGTGACATTGTTTACCAAGTGGTGAGTTGATGAGCAGTGGGGAGAAGTGCTGGTATGATATATAGCCCTATACTGGCCCACTTTGACCACTGATGGACACATCTGCTGCTGTGAACATTCCAATAATCTGATTGGCTACTTCTTCTATCCCCATCCACTTAAAACTGAGGTCATCTTGGGTGAGAAGGAATTGAATACAACAAGGTGCTCACTCCTTAGTCTCAATGTTTTTCTACAGTGGGCAGACATGGGCTTTAAGCCTATGCACCATGTTAGTTATGGTGCATAGGAATGGCTGGAACAGCTGCACAGCTTTAGCTGGGCTGTCAATAATGACATGATCCCAAGGCCCCACTACATGAGAGAGAGAGTCAAAGAGACGTGAACACAAAAGGTCACAGAGACAGATTTATGCCTGTTTTTGGGCATATCTAAAAAGAATAGTTTGATCATGTGAAGTTCCACTCTGGTCAGACTGTTAGGATGTGACAGAAGGAAATCTGCTTTCCAGGGCGCCCTTCCAGCCCGCCTGCAGTGAAAAAATATATCTTCTCTGCATGTGCAACGTGCCTCTTTATATTCCAATCCTACTTCTGAACACAGCTGGGATCGGAATAGGCGATGGGGTTTGGGGGAGCAGCCCATGTGCAATGAAGCCCCAAAGGGGGGTAATGGCAGAGGTAGTGGGTGTGGTGACACTGAAAACAATGTACCCATTTACATGTGTTCTAATTGCATGAAATATGATAGTAATATACATGTAAAAAAACAAAACTAAACAGATAATGGACTATCATTAACATATGGTTAAAGATGACTGAACAAGGAAATTACTAACATAGAGTATTTTTGGTCCCTCTTTAATTATGTTTGTTAGTTGGTATTATATAACAGGTTTGCAAAGAAATTAAACCATGGACCCATATTAAATGGCTTGATTACCAGTATTGTGGGTCCATAGGCTAAAAATCTCTGCTCTAGAGTATTCACCTCCATACTAGGCCTGTAAGAAAATGTATATCATCATCATCATTTATTTATATAGCGCCACTAATTCTGCAGCGCTGTACAGAGAACTCAGTCACATCAGTCCCTGCCCCATTGGGGCTTACAGTCTAAATTCCCTAACCCACACAGACTATGGTCAATTTTGTTAGCAGCCAATTAACCTACCAGTATGTTTTTGGAGTGTGGGAGGAAACCGGAGCACCCAGAGGAAACCCATGCAAACACGGGGAGAACATACAAACTCCTCACAGATAAGGCCATGATCGGGAATTGAACTCATGACCCCAGTGCTGTAAGGCATAAGTGCTAACCACTAAGCCACCGTGCTGCCACATATATGGTTAAATATAGGCACATTGTCATTAGGGGCAAGGTAGTCATCAGTGTCAAATTATTGGCCCTTTAGCACAATGGCTAGAGTGAAGTGCCTTCAGTGGGACTGGAAATTGGTGCTGTCATCTGGCATCAAAGTCTGTATTAAATCCTCTTTCTATCACCATTGAAATTAGTCCTATAATCATAAATGTATAAATTGTATGCCCCAATGAGGTAGATGCAGGCCCGGCGCTCCCATTAGGCAAGGTTAGGCACTTGCCTAGGGCGCCGGGCTCTGGAGGGCGCCACAGAATTCTAAAAGACTTTAAAACTGTGCGGCGACCGCTGACCATACCTGTCACGGCTGCCGCACAGCATCAGATGAACGTGGAGGGGGGAAGAGGCTATTTTGTCACCACCGCCGCCTCTCTGCTCCGTCTCCTCCCCTCCACTTACTAGTGTCAGTGGAGGGGAGGAGACGGAGCAGAGAGGCGGCGGTGGTGAGACAAAGTAAGGAGAGGAAGGAGGAGGGCGGCGATTTTTGCGGGGGGGGGGGGGGGGGGCTTTTTTTAAAATGCCCAGGGCGCAGTGGACCCTAGCACCGGCCCTGGGTAGATGAGCAATACATAGTATATTCCTCCACTGTAAACCTTGATGGATAAACAAGCCTGTCCATTTTTACCATTTAACTAGAACCCAACTGCATAAAATGAAAGAGCTCAGGAAGGCATTTGCAATGAATGATAAATCATAAGCATTAGCAAGCATACGAGTCAGGACTGTGATATAGATGGGGACATTTTCAATAACTAATAATTATCAACATCTAGCAAATACAGTGCACCCACTATATACCACCGGTTGGCAATATTTCAAAAGTGACATTAGATGACTAGGATAGAAATAGGAATTTTAATGTTAAAGGGGGACTTTTTCATTTTAGGTGGAGTATTTATTTATTTTATCAGGTGACATAGACCATACAATGCAGATTCAACTGACGTAGTAATTTCAGAACCATTATACAAGTAAAAAAAGGTCTACATTGAGTCCCACTTTTATTTATCTTGAGGGAGCCAAAAGAATAATAAGAAACTATTAAAGAAGGTGCAGAATCTCTTGTCGTAACCTTTTTATTTGTTATCATTGATTTATATAGCACCACCATATTATATAGCAGGGAACACAGAATATTTATCATTTACATCTATCCCTGCTCCTTTGGAACTTAAAGTCTTACTTTCCAAGCACAAACTAGGGTCCATGTTTTAGTCTGCAAAATTAATCTATCAGTATGTTTTTGGACCATGGGAGGAAACCCACGCAGATTTTGGATGACATACAAACATGTGGAGAACATACAATAATATAGGGCCCTAGTTGGAATCAAACTCATGACATCTGTGCTGTGAGGAGCAACTCCAGAAAAAGCTAAATTCTTAGGGATAGAGGACAGGACAGAATGACTGTCAAAGCACGTCATCTGGAACCTCAGAGATATGCCAGAGAGATTCTGCCAAATAACTCCACTAAGAACCTCAGAAATATGCAGGTCCCTCAGGTAGGTTCACAGATTATTATGCCATCTGGTTCAGTTGGTTAGAGTTACAAGAAACAAGTAGTTATTATCTGCGAGGACATAAACCATATTAATTTATCTCACCCCGTTCCCGTTGAAAACTGTTTAACGTGAATAGTCCCCTCTATCATAAATTTGGCCACAGACCCTGAGATCCCCCCGTTTCTTCCCACCACCTTACCATCTCCTATCTCCATACCCTCTACCCCATGTTGCTGTTTTGTTATATGTTTTTCTAACATGAACTGGTTTAATTATATTGGAGTATGTACTATATAGATATTCTAAACACAACTGGTCATATATTCTATTCTCTGGGCCTTTCCTTATTTAATACAGTAATTAAAATATTTTTCCTTCGTTTTTTGGGGAAAATGCGCAGGACTGCTGTTGTTATACGATAATGTTGAACCCCGTGTTTTATTATGTTAATTGTTACTTAGGCCTCATCATATGACATGTTGTTTTTCCATTTGTTTTTTTCTCAATAAAAATTATTTAGCAAAAAAAAATATGAAGGCGGTGTCACAATCGGACGTGGAGATGCCGCTGACTGGTATTGACTCTACTAGACAGGAAGGCGCGGAGTCTAACATACCCCCCGGTATTCACCAGGGACCCATGCGAGGAGGTATGGGCTTGGCTGCGTGGGGCACGCAGGTCGCGGTCCTTCAAGCTAGCTAACTGCAGCAGGAGTAGTCGTACGGTCCGGGTCGTAGCCAAACGGTACACAAGGGTGATCCAGAGGGAAGGTCGGGAGGAAAGCCAAATGTCAATCCGAGAAACGAAGAAGCCAAATCGCTGGACAGAGAATGGTCAGGAACAAGCCGGGAGTCAAACACCAAAGGACACTAAATATGGGAGCAGGATACAAACACTGGAAAATGGTGAAACCAATACTCAGGCACCAGGGAAGGAAAAGGAGGATCCTTATATAGTAGGGCACTGGCCTTGATAGGTACCTGCACCTGACCGCCGATATAGCAGAGAGAAGCGTAGCAACGGGACGCGGCTACTGCGCATGCGGAAGCCGGAAGTACGCCCTGTTGCTAGGCAACGGGACGAGGGTCCGTCAGAAAGGACAGGCGTCCGTTCCCGACACCTGGCATGGTGCGGGAGCGGCGCCTGACAGGTGGTGAGGGTCCCTTTCCCCATAGCATAATACTTATAATGTGCTGCAGGTACCATGTAGTCCCGTAAAGATTAAACAGTTGGTCAGAATTGAGAGTTTAGAGACGTTCAGGTCAAAACAAAACAAATACAAGGTTCAAAGGCAGATACATAATCAAATAGCGGGTATTAGATAATGGCAAGAGCCATTACACCATAATCCAGCAAACAGGTTGGAAGCAGTAATAACAAACAAATTTATGGCATCCAGAATCTTTATGAGTGTAAATGTGTCAGGGAGGTGTCTGGTGGGTGCAGGACAATACAGTGTTCTGAAATAAGATTGGTCTTGTCCCGCTCTGTTTCACACATGGGGAAATTGCCTTGATTTCTTCCCAGTCAATTAATGTTATCAATAGACCCTGCCTAGTAAATATTAAGGCCAGGTACCCACTGGTATTGCATCTGCATTTCTTAACGCTACTAAAATTACAAGTGAAAACACATGTCAAACATGTTTGTCACACTTTAGTTTCTAGCATTTGGAGCTCACTGTAGGTGGTACACGCATTGTATACAGGGCCATTAGATAAGCGATAAGCCCCGTAAGCCTCTTTATATTCCAATCCCCCACTCTGAACAGACCAGGGATCGGAATAGGCGATGAGGTTTGGGGGAGTAGCCCATGTGCAATGAAGCCCCAAAGGGACTTCTAACGCAGTGCGAGAACAAGCTAATGGTAGAGGTAGTGGGTGTGGTGACACTGGAATCAATGTACCCATTTAAATGGGTTCTAATAGCATGAAATACGCTAGTAATATGCATGTAATAAACACTAGTGAGTATGAGACCTAGGGGTATTAGAAAACAGTTTTAAAGATGTTGATAAATACTCTGGAAATATTCACATCAAGGAAGTATAAATGGAGTGTGTTATGGCATCCTGTGAGTGCCTATGTTTTTTAAGATGGCTCACTCACAGAATAAAGCAGAGACACTTAAAAAGAATAAAAAATAAAATAATGTACACAAATGGGGCCTCATTTAGAATTAGGTGAAAAACAAACAAAGGAGTAAATTTACACCTTGTCAAAACTATGCTACACTGCAGCAGACAAATGTAAAGTGCAGACAGATTTAGAGATGGAAGGGGGTGTGTCCTGGCTCACCTCTAAATTGCAATGTAAAAGTAAGCTGCCCGGTATTTGCATGCTATATGTAAAAGCAGCTACTCCATAAGTGGAGTAATGGTTTTTATATGGTTGTCCTTTAATTATTTAATATTAATAATTTAATAATGAATTTACCTTCAATTTTGCAAATCACAATTTTTGTAACTTATTTATATAAAGGTAATGCAGCAATTCTATTAAGCACTGGGTGGCTGATTCATTAAAGCAAAACAAAGTGAGTAACTTTGAACCGTGGCAAAACTATATCGTATTGGAGGTGGAGGTAAATTTAAAATGTGAGGACAGATTTATAATTGGGGTAGAGCCTGTCCTAGATCAACTTTTAATGTCAGTGTAAAATAAAGTTCTCAAGTATTTGTGTGCTACATGAAAAACAGCCAGTATTTTATTATGTGCAAAATAATAAACTAATTTGCACCCCTTGCATTGTAACAGGGTTTACCAAGGTTCAAAGTTACTAATTTATTTGCTTTACTTTCCTTAATGAATCAGGCCCTAGGTGTATTTCTTAGCACAAATCACTGTGTCAGGCTATAAGAAGAAACTTGTTAATTGTAATTTCCTTGGTTTGTTTCTTCAGGCTGCAATTAATGATATGTCATTATGTACAGTTTCCACAGTGACATGTGACTACCACAGTAACCTCAGTCACATCACACTTGATATAGTGAGCAGAAAGGCTTTGGAACGCCCCTCTGAGCTCTGTCTGCATTGCAATATCCTCCCAATTTCTCTTCTCCTCTGCCTTCCCATAACATGCTAATAGTTGTGTGTGCTACTGGCAGCCATACTTGTCTATCTTCCAGGTAGATTTGTAAAAGAAGATAATGATTTGTAGGAGGACAGTTAAGAAAAATGCATTCTTAAATGTACTTAACTTGCTAGTTAAAGGAAAAAAAAATATGTGGAACTGCTGCTTTAACCCACCTTTCTTTTGGAAAATTGTCTGTTTAGAACATAGCTATTCAAAGTTCTTAAATATCGCTGCACACTTTTTTCTTGATTAACCAACGTTTGGGGATGAACCCTTAGAATTATTATTATTATTATTATATTTTATTTATAAAGCACCAGCATATTACACAGTGTTGTACATTACATACAATGACATGAAACTGAAGATAAAGATGGCCTTAACCAATGAGCTTAGAATCTAAATAGTGTGGGAAACAATTGATACATAAGTTAATGTTTTAAAAACTGTCAAACTTCCTACAGTTGAATGATGTCACAGAAAGGAGCACAGGTAAATTTAGAAGAAACTGTACAGCTGAACAAACAGTAAATTAAACATTTATTCATATGTTGCCTGTTCAGATGTATGTTTAATGTGTAGATGTGCTTAAGTTATAGGTTTATTTTATACATGCATCCATGTCTGACTAAAACTGCCTTACTTGTTAGTTATGTACTTCTTGTATGTTGTTGTTATTTCAGGTGGGAACAAAACACATTGAATTTATTTTAGAATTAAGCCACGTATTTAGGGTGATAAACCACTGTCGCCAAGGAGACGTTTGACATGCAGCGAGTAACCGCATTCTGAAGCTGTGAAGCTCTCCCAAGATGACAAAGTACAGTCAAAACAAATACCCATTGTAGATTTGTACCTGCTGCTGAACCTGATTTGTGAAACAATTAAATGCATATTTTTGAACAAAGCTAATGTTATATAGTGAACATTGTATCTGGAGAGGCGGTATTAGAGAAATATTTCATTTAGACCAGGGGGTAAATGTATTGTTTTTGTCGATTTGATGTTGGTATTTAAAATGGCAATTATATTAAAGGCTAAACCCACCGGCTTTTCCTGTAAAAAAATTGCTGTTTTAAATAACTAAATCACAGAAAACCGGAGGTTTTAGATAATATTTTGATACATTTACCCCCCAAAAGTAAATGTTACATAGGTTCACTGTAATACTGTATTTAATGGTGAGTGAAATTATAATCATTTATGGAGCAAATTAGAAGAACTAGAAGGATTGAATTTGTGGGACAATACATACAATAATAAAATGTAATGAGAAATTATAACATGAAGCACTGAGAGCCATGCTAATTATTTTATATTCTGGTTGGTTATGTTAAACATATACTTCTTGTATGTTTGTCATGTACCACTATGCTGCTGTTATTTCTAGGTTAATGTTAGTAAGATGGGAAGTGCTACTATACAGAATAATACTATTCTGGAAAGATATGGACTCATGAGCTCTCCCAACATGTGGTGGGGCAAATATATTATCCTGTAATTCAGATATGGGAATACGGGATCACGCAGTGCAGATGAGGTTGAGGATTAAATCCATTATGAGATTAAAGCAGATGGGAACTCCTGTTGTTAGTCGTAAAATGAGATTCCCAACCATCTGTATGGGAAGTTCAAGTACCTGACAGAAGTAATGGTGTTGTGTATTTCACTACTGTGTTTTGAATGTATCGTACATTTCTAGTACTATAGATTTCTAAGGCATGCAGTAAAAATAGCACTGTATAACAATGTACACATATAATAGAGATGACACAGTTCATGCACCTCTAAATGAGAAACACATCAGAGGTAATTTGATAATTTGGCACTGCCTTCTATATGGACACATGGTCTATGTGCAATACAGAAAAGTGGGACAAGTAGAGTGGATGGTTACATTTACAAAGACACAGATTCATGTGTAATCTATATATATATATATATATATATATATATATATATACATATACATATACATATACATATACTTATACTTATATATTACATTTACCAAACATATTTAAAATTAAATGTTTCAATAATAATAGGATAAGTATGACAGCATTGCATTGAACTTTTGATTTACACTTTGCAAAGTGCTTCTACATACTGAGGTTCATGTAAAGTTGGGCGCAATAAAATAGGCTTTTTACTTCTGTGCATGCGCACGAAGCACTGGTTACGGTTGCAGGCGCAGCCATATGAAGACTGAGTACCATCTTGCGCTTTCAACTGTTTATGATCCTTTATGATTGAAGGGGTGGAACAGAGGAAGGATGGGTCTTGTAAGCACAGACAAAATACATTATCGTCATCACCATCATCATTTATTTATATAGTGCCACCAATTCCGCAGCGCTGTGCAGAGTATATTTGTCATTCACATTAGTCCCTGCCCCATTGGAGCTGACAGTCTATATTCCCTAACAAACAAACATGGAGGGAACATACAAACTCCACACAGATAAGTCGGTAATCAAACTCACCCAGTGCTGTGAGGTCGAGGTGCTAAGCACTGTGCTGCCCATTATGGGCATGTTTGTATAAATGTGACTTATGTAGATTTAGGGCTAGATTTACTAAGCTGCGGGTTTGAAAAAGTGGGGATGTTGCCTATAGCAACCAATCAGATTATAGCTTTCATTTACTTAGTACATTCTACAAAATGACAGCTAGAATCTGATTGGTTGCTATAGGCAACATCCCCACTTTTTCAAACCCGCAGCTTAGTAAATCTAGCCGTTAGACTCAAATGCACATGCACATGTCAGGAGACAGAAGACTTGCAACTCCATATGAGGTACATTGCATGCATTTTTATTGCATTAGTGTACTTGCAGCTTCATCTATTATTAGCTTGACACTTGGGAACAGATTTATCAAGCCTTCTAAAAAGGAAAGTGGACGTGTTGCACGTAGCAACCAATCGATTTCTAGGTATCATTTATCTAGTACATTCTAAATCAGGGGTACTCATGCCAGAAATGGCATGCAGTGCTGTGTTGTCTGGGACGCATGCGCAGCAGTTTCTCCCAGGTCCCGTTGAGGACCTGAAGACTTGTGTGTGGACAAGAGGTGAGTTGCACTCTCAGTTGGTTAATGTAGCATAATGTGAATTGGGGACTCTACTGTGTGGCATGATATGAATTGTAGGCACAACTATGAAGCTTTTTATGAATTGGGGGCACAACTATGTGCATGATATGCATTAGGGACTCTAGTATCTGGCATGATATGAATTGGAGGTTGTAACATGTGGCATGATATGAATTGGAGGTTGTAACATGTGGCATGATATGAATTGTGAACACAACTGAAGCATAATATAAATTGGGGGCACAACTATGTGCATGATATGCATTAGGGGCTCTAGTATCTGGCATGATATGAATTGGAGGTTGTAACATGTGGCATGATATGAATTGTGAACACAACTGAAGCATAATATAAACTGGGGGGTCAACTATTGTGGCATAATACGAAATGGGTGCACTACTGTGTGGCATAATATGAATTGGGGACACTATTGTGGCGCAATATGAACTGGGGGCAATACTGTGTGGCATAATATTAATGTTTAATTGTTGGACCCATTACTATTAATATTATCTTGACAGTAGCATCATAAAAAAAAAAAATCAAAAAAATAATTTAACACATACATATATATGTATTAATATTATCTTGACAGTAGCATCATAAAATAATAAATAACACACACACATATATATATGTGTATGTATATATATATATATATATATATATATATATATATATACACATACATACATACACACACAACTGGCACACCTGGGCTTGACTGGATATTAGCCAGCACACTGATAGAATAAGGTTGCCGACCCTTGTTCTAGATAGTGATAGAATCTGCATGGTTGCTATAGATAGCAACTCCCCATTTCCTTTTTAGAAGGTTTGCTAAATCACACATTTAATGATCTTGTTTTATAAAACAAAATCTCTTATTCCAGAATATAATTTGTCTCAATGACTCATTTATGGCATATAAATCACACTTTTAATGGTAAGATATTGCCATCATCTCTGGTTTTATATTTGTATTAGCCATTCATTAGCAACCAAGAGTCGGTGTCCACCTTCAGCATTTTTAATTTGACGTTTTGGATCTATTTTACTGTTCTAAACTTTGGAGATAAAATAGTCCTACTTACTTTAGCAGACATGTATTTCAAAATATCACAGTATTTCATCTATGAAACAATGTCATTGTTTTGTAAGTTGAATATTACAAAAATTGTCATTATATGTAATGTGTTGCCCAAAACGAATACCACTTGAACATTGCAGTATACTTCATTAGAAAAATGGTGCAAGTTTTGATTATACTATATATATATTTTTTCTCTGATACCTTTCATGTCTATCTTGCTACTTGTGGTGGAGCTTTTTGTCATAAACCAAGCCACTTCCATGGATAATAATAGCACCACTGACACCAGTAGGATGTACTGTACACTATAAACCAACATGACGTACATGGAAGGGCGTTATGACAATGTAAAACATTTGGGTGCTTAGATTTCCACACAAGCTGGAGAGTCCCAGGTTGCTGCCATATATTGTCACTGAAGCTATAGACCAGTGTTTCCACCACCTGTGGATCTTTCAAAATGTGTCAGTCAATAATCATTACACCTGTGCTCCTGCAAAGAGATATATAAAACATGCACTGTTAGGGGTACTTGTGGACTAGGGTTGGGAAACACTGCTATAGACAAAGCTACATCAGATAAATATTTGTCATATTTAAACAATTTTCTAATATCCACTCAGTGCTATATTTGTGGTGCATGGATATACACACAGTGTAAGGCATAGTGTTATTACTGCAGGTGTTATCATTCAGCTTGGACCAATATAAACCCTCTCAGTCAACCTTGCATTAGGATAAACATCTATGGATTTCCTTGATTCCATGATCTTCTAATTAACGGGGCAGATCTTTTCCGTTTACCCTGATTAGTTCATTAATGAACAGATTGTTATTACAATATTGGATTTTGACAGTCCCCCAAGATAATGTAATTTACTAATTGCAGTGTGAGCATGATTAGGCTTGTGAGGATTAGAGGTCTAGTGTCTTGCTGGAAAAATAATATTTGCTTTCAGTCATCCCTATGTATCGCTCATCAAAGCTGCCCTTGTGGTCCCAGGATATAGTATTATTACTGTACAGGATAAGCCATGCAGTGGTGTTACTGTGTCCTTGTTTTAGTGGAGAGGGTTTAGATGGCACCACATCTCTCCTGATAATAGAAACGTCTTTTCCATGCTCCTAGGGATTATCAAATAGCTAATTATGGACAGATTGTCATTAATGTGATTATAGATTGAATATTAACCTGACTCAGAATTGATCTGGACATTTTTAGTCTGCTGCCTGTGGTTAATTGGATTTAAGGCCCTGCAGACAGCTTGCATAGGACTTTAGTAGCTAATAGTTTGATCTCTATTTCTTGCAATCTGTACTTTATACTTCCAGCAGGCAGACAGGTCTCCTGCGAACACTGATATAACTTCTAATAGTGAAATAATAGATGTTTTGTGCATGAATAAGGGCAAAGCTTCCATCTACTATGCTCAGATCTTTTCAAATCAGCTCTAGTAGAGTCAGAGGCAACAAGATAAATGTTTCTTTGCTGTCTTCACATACTGAGTCCTGTTTGTGGATCAACCAGCAGCTGAGAGGTTACAGAGCTTGGGGCCTGTCTAGAAGGATGGGTTCACCATGTGAATTCATTATTTCTTCCTTTTAAGAGCACAGAGAAAAAAAACATCATATAAAATATTCACATGTGGAAAACATTGTAACTGTCAGAATGACATTTATTATTGATGTATCCATTAAGGATCTTACCCTGTCCAATAAATGCACAAATGTGACAAAAAGTTGAAATACAAATAACAGAAAGAGCAACGACCCCACTTCATATTTACAATAAAGATAACAAATATTAGTACATTTAGCTGCTGTTTAGCTAATAACAATTAAGTGTTTCTTGGGGTGATCTTAACTTATTTAAGGAATACTTTATAGTTTTCATTTTGGACATCACCGTTCTGGCTCTTAGTTTGGTCCATATGTGTTTGGATCTAACTGCTCTGGCATCTCAGGAAAATATAGAAACATGCTTTTATTAAATGTGTTACCCTGTCTAGGGGCCTGGTGTAGAGTTGGATGCAATGTACACTGAAATCACAAGTGTAAGTTGCATCCCGTAATGTACATAGGATTCCAAAAGGGACGGAACTTTAGATCTGTGCGACTTGGAATATAATGTAAATTGCACAAACACACCTCTTTATCTGCCTTATGGTCCGGTGTGCATAATACACTTAAGTGCATCAGTCACAGCTGCCCTGTAAAGCAGATTGCTGAATGAATAAATGAATGTAATAAAAAATGGTGCTTCTCCCCGCAAACAGTACTAGGGTTGGTTAAGCTGTTTGGGGGGTGCACACCTTTTTTTTAAAGTTTAATTTTTTTTTACTTCTTTTTTTCAATATAGTAAGGTCTGTTGCCCCAGAAGAAAAGCACCCGCAAAAGATAAGTCTCCTAGAGACCTATCTGTGGCTGCTTTTAACACGCCTTTACATTGCTAGGCTCGTCCACTACCTAAACTCAGCTGAGACACATTATTTTTCTGCTTTGTACATTACCCCATATGTTTACATAGAAGCTTTGGTTTTTCCTCTTCCTCATAATAAAAGCACCTCATAAAATATTAAATAATAGGTGTGGAAAGAGTAGAAAGTGCATTCATTTATTACAGTCAGGGGCCGCTTCAATTAGCTGTGAGGTACCGTAGTAGCATCACGTTTTGTGTTTCCGCGTTATGTTTAGATAATGATCATCGCTTATTTTTTGTTCACACTTCTGTGAGGTCTGAGCAAAAATGAGCAATATTTTTTTTCATTACCATAATTGTTATTTTTGTGTGCATAATCACAATGCACAAGCCTACTACAGATTCTTGTGGCTATTTAATCAGTCCCTAAAATATTTGACTTCTCCTTTAACAAGTGCCCATCACCTCAGTTACACGTCCTCTTTTGATAATTAAAGACAATGGCTTGGGCAACCCGTATGCTAATTAGGATATTTATCATTATAACAGCCCATCTACCGTGCTAATGGCAGCCACCTGTTCTACATCGGCACTTTACACCAGGGCTGGTATGGAGCAGAGGGCTGGCTGGGGAAGGACAGCTTCTTAGACAATTGACATACTGAGGGCACATCCTCTACACAAATCAGATTGGAATTCCTAAAGACTAAATAGCTTGTAATTATCAACAGAGAACAACCAAGCTTCAACCAGGAGTAACTTTGCGTTATAAGCATGTTCTCATTGGTCACTGTCTCCATATTGTCAAGGCTTCAGACATATTATTTAACTTGTGTATCAGATTATGTAGATTAACATGAATTTCTAAAAGCTCCTTGTGGATGAGTCCACTAGTTGATAAAGTAAACTGTATTTCCCTCCACGGTAATCCACTCAATACAGCCACACCACATTCTTCCCCCACACACTCTGCCAACTAGAAAACAAACCCCTGCTCTAAATGAAACTATTTGGACCCTGAATGTGTCTAGTTTGTAAACAGAGCCGAGATATTGCGGTGATGGGATAAAAGCCTAAGAAAACAGTACACACAGTACGAATCGTAATAAAATACCAAAAGTCATGTTTGTTTATAGACCTAAAACCCTCAAAACTGATGTAGTTAAGCAAATTCTATACACACATGGAAAGTGGCATAGTTTCTGTATAAATAATGTCATGAAACACCACAATTTGGAAGTGAAATTGGAAATCATAATTCATAAATGGTAAAGAAAAATGAATAACAAAAAGTCTATTTAATATCGGGATAAAGGAGCTCCCCATTAGGACTTCCTCATAAATTCTGTGGTATAAGACATCTACATGTATATATGCGAATGGTGCATGTGGCTTTTATATAAACCTACTTGATGTATTTTCATATTCACAACGGTGGGAAATTACAGCAATCAATGCTAAAGCAATGGTGGGGACTGCAGGATGGGGTGTCTGTGACACCTTTACATCTTAGGCCACATTCTCCAACTATGCATATAACATGTGACTGGACAAGAAGCAGGATCAAGTGGCCAATAACAGTGTTTCCTTTAAGCTGAGCAAATTTTAGATGAAAGAGATACAATCTTACTTTTATGAGAACTTGAATCTGTAAGACAGCGTTGGCAAACACTGGATAAGTTTTAAAGGATCAGTGAAACCAAACGCAAAATATTTTGATTTAAGTCTACCCCGTCATTTGAAATAATGTTTCACCTGGCCCAGACTGGCTATCTGGCAACTCTGTGACTTGCCTGATGGTCGGTGTGACTGTGGGTGACCTGGGTTCCTAAAGGTTTGCTAAAATAGGCAACACAGGCTCAGACAGCCTTTTAATGAAGCGGAGTGTTCTGCATTTAGTCACCTCCAATGTAATAGGGCAGCAGCAGTGTTGTTAGATAGATAGATAGATAGATAGATAGATAGATAGATAGATAGATAGATAGAACCTATGGTGGAGTGCTTTGTATGTCACGGTTATTTTTATTGCCTGTCTGGCCCTGATATCCGTCCCCCCATCCCCTGCTTGCCCTTACTAATTAGGATTAGTAGGGCTTCAGTCAGAATCTCTGCTGGAGAAATTGAGAAGCATTTTCTCCATAAAAGGTCTGCCCCATATTTGGCTGCTATGGGACAGGCAACACAGTCAGCTGTGCAAGCATGGAGCAGACTTTTTAAGAGTGAACTGTTTTTACTGCAGGCTTCAAACTGAAGTCCTGTATAGCCGATGTAGTAGCTCAATTGGGGATTAAATAAAAATATTTGGCATTAAAGATTACAGGTCATTTAAGGAGTGCAGTTTTAGCTCTCTCATTTCCAGATTGTTCATTTTACAGAGGACAGTGGTCTATAAGTGTGAGCAGCTTAACACATGAAATGATGGATCATTAAAATGATAAATAATACATTGCTTAAAGATTGTTTTGATGATTTAATGAGGGACAAAGGAACAGAGGTGGAGGGTGCTTTGACATGACCAATACCTAGAAGAAGGGTAGTTACATCACCACCTCAAACGTCAGACTAACATATGCACATTATAGGTGTGCATATAAGTGTGCAAAATTAGACTTTTACACAATTCCTAACCAAAATCCAATGGTCCTCACAGTCTATTAATACATTTTATGTCCATCATTTAATACAATTGTATTATTCTTATTATGAATGTATTTTATTCCATATATCTCACAACCTGGGTATTGTTCCATATTTAGGAAATACCCAAAGTTAAACACATTTATGAGTGTGAAGGAAAGTGGGACATAGAATCAGTAAGACAATGATAAGCACCTCATGGAACAGGTGAGTTTGCAAAGTTCTAGAGAGGAGAAATAATTTCTGGAAGAACTCTAGAATCCTTAGTGAACATGAAGGACCTCATTTAGAGTCGGACGCAAAGTCTGATTTAGGCGCATCTAACCAAAAAACACTACCACGCATGTGCAGAAAGCTCCAAATCCGCCTGCATCTTGGACGCAATTAACACTTGCGTCAGCTTGCGACTCGCTACAAGAGAATGGGAGGAACGCGGAATTGTGAAGGCGTGACCATGTAAATGCATCCTAGTCGCAGTGAGGCACAGACGCAGCACACGTCAAAACAGGGCTAAAGCTGTGCGGCAGGAATTAGGTGGCACAAGTGGTTAGCTAGCTGCAGGAACTGCTCGCAGCTCGATAGGCTATTACGAGTGGGACGCAACTGGGGTTTTCTTGCAACTTGTAATACCCTACCAAGCTGCGGCACACTCCCACTTCTACACTCCTTACACGGACTTTGCGTCCGACTCTAAATAAGGTCCGAAGTGTTATATGAGATGTCTATGAACTGTCCCAGTCAATGGGAGATGCAAATTGTGATTGATACAATTAAGCTTAACTCGTATTTTTCCCATTCTGTCAGACTGGGCCATTTTTTAAATAAACAAATATATATACATGATAAATGTCAATGTTATTACCTCACAAGATGTCATATTTATATATGTCCAGCAGATGGCTCTCCTCCGCTAAATCTGCAGAAGGAGATAGCAGGAACACTGTGGATTCATAACAGAGGGTGTTGAGGGAAGAGAGATAGTTGAGGGGTTGGGGAGGGGGGTGTTTGGGGTTAGATGGAGCCCCAAGATTAGCAATTGGGTATGCTGTATCTACCTTCATGTTACATAGTAAGACGACCCTGCGTAGACTTTGATAAATCAAAGCTAAACCGGTTATTAATTGTATATGAGAGGGGAAAATGTTTTGATTCCAATTAACTAAATTTTTTGTTATAATTCCCTTTGGATTGGTATTTACATACAGTAGTGAGCGTTAATAAGCATCATATTCCTGTAGGAGAGTTTGTTATATTTAAAAGTTCGATGTCAAAGCTGCGGTAAAATTGGTAGAAAGAAGCTCTGTTGTGCTGCTACTAAAACTGTACGTGTCAGGACACAGCCGCAACGTGAGCACATCTTCGGGGACAGGTGGGCACTGTGCACATGAACCTGTTAGCTACAATGATTCTTCCTAAGAGTTTACCCAACACAGAACTCTACGTCTCTAATTATAATTATTATGACATCTGGATTCTATGGTCGATGTATCACAGAAATTGTATTATATATAAATATCTGGCTTTTTATAAACTATGTCATAATATTAAATATTGCATTTGTACATTGTATTATTATTGAGTTACAACATCTAGCAACTAATGTCATAGTCATCAGGATCTTTTCACCATTTATAAACATGAATAAGAAGTGTCAGTGAGTTGCTGCTGTCATTGGTTTAAGAGGGACCCCGGCTGATCTATTGTTATGGCTTGGGAAAGTGAGGGACTGCATAACTTGATGTACACGTAAATGTAGATTTCATTGGGTTTGCAAGTGTGTAATATAAAATGTAACTAAACCATAGTAATATATTGGTGGTAATTCGTAGTATCGTACATTACTTGAATGTCAGCACAATTCTGATTATTCAGAGATAATTATTCAGAAATCCATAGATTTGTCTGTTCTGAATTTTAAATCGCTGATACGTATCAATAAATAATCTGTTAGCAGAAAGTCTGTTCCAAAGAAATAACATCAGTCAAGTGGTCCAATATCACAGAATGTTCCTTTCACTGCTCTATGTACAGCACAATGTCCCATATATTTGAGTCTCCGATTACAATAAAAAGGATTGTTCACTGGTGAAACATGTTTCATCTCCATGTAAATATATGCATCTGATATTGAAAAAATAATATTTCGTTTTTCGGAGCCCTTTCCCACTAACATGAAATACAAGAAAACATTGTAACCGTTTAGCCTATTCTGGGCACCTACATGTAATCCGTTCATTTTCTGGTGAGAAATAATCGGTGAAGATATGTGATAAATGAGCTGCTTGAGTGTGTGCTGCTTGTGCTGTATATAATTTATATATCCTATACTCGCTTGAACTGCTGAAGTTAGTATTGTCTACATCACAGTTCATACTAATTTCAAAAATTATTATGTAAGATTTATTTAAAACATAGCTATCAAAATTCAATATTGTATATATATATATATATATATATATATATATATATATATATATATATATATATAAAGCTATTTATACTATCTAGAAAACATGCAATATTAAATACAAATAGATGATAGACAGTTGACAGATAGATGGATAGAGAGATACCAAGCTGTTTTAAAGTCATTATAATGAGGAATGTTCATTAATACTCATCTTACTCACACAAATTATCCAAATCACCCAAATTATGCCTTATATTAAGAGCCCATGATACAGCAGCTGGCACCTCTTTCATAAGCTGCCCATTTAAACTGCCGTCCAATCGGCTCCCAGCATTTCTTTTACACGCCTATTCTGGTGTCATTCCTGAATCCTTGGGCTGAGCCGCTTGGCTGTGCGTCGTGACGTCATGCACCGTGCGTGGGACAATCCTGTCTCCAGTGCAGGCTCCAGTCCTGGGAGCTGTGAGCAGGGTCCTGCAGCTCTGGCTCCCTGTCTGCCTCCAGCACCAGACTGCAGCTGTATGGTGGATCTCATCTTCCCTTATCCTTTCCTAGCTGCTATGGGGGATCATCCCAAAAGTAAGTTGTCTCCAACATTTCCACTGTCAGCTTTCCATGATCACAAACTTTTATTCTTTTTACTCAGCAGAAAAATGCAGTAACTATGTGGTACCCCAGCAACATCAGTACGATATTACTCCTAACTTTATCTTTTCTTTCCACGTATTTCTGCTTTACTACTTCTTATCTCTTAGCTGATTTCTAGTAGGCTGTGTGAAGCTGTCATTTAACTTAATATTCCAGTAAACCCTACATGGATTTACCCACAACTATTATGCACAGAGCCAGACATAGCAGGAAATGGTATAACTGTTATTTTATAACGTCGCAATATGCAACTAGCAGCATATAAAATAACATAATTCTGTATTTACGTATCCTTGACTTACGATTATATATACATCTGTATACCTTATGTATAGATGTGCGGACGCCAATTGTATATATATGTATATATATATATATATATATATATATATATATATATATATATATATATATATTACTAGAGCATACTCATTTTTGATGAGTGTGTCATTAGCTGTATATTATTATATAGAATACCGTACATACTACTATATAAAATAGTGGCACAATTATCATTTATTTGGGTAGATAGATCGATTGATAGATGATGGATAAATAGATAGATAGATAGATATTACATTTCAATACTTAGTTTTGTGCCATAGAATATAAATCTGTAGAGTACTAGGCCACTAATCTTCAATTCCTAACATAAACTTAGTACAGCAATGTTTCTGTGCTTAGGTATAATACCTTTACCTTGCATTGCATGGACCATACAGATAGATAGAGGCTAGTCTCGGATTACACGGTGATATTGTACACAGAGAGAAGTTACACTTGGTTACTGGCTTTGAATTTGATACCGTCAGAAAAGTATTGTCCCGTTTCACTTAGCGCTAATAAGGGTTTCAACACTGATTACTGAGAGCGATGGTTGCATGGACAATACACAAGGCAGGATGATTGTGTTTGATTTTACTTTAACAAGGCAAAGTTATTGTGTGAATATTAGATTGTTGTGTCTTTGATGTATTTGTATATAATGCAAAGTTCTTGCGCCTGATAGAGTGTGTAATATATAAACATTCAACAATGTGCTTACATTGCTGTGTATTAGTTTCAGATTGTTTTCTGTTTGTTTTTAACATACAATTCAAGACTGTTTTGTTTGATACATGTTTGTGTGATTGTTGGATCCAATTTGTAAGAGTATTGTGTGTGATTGTTAGATTACAGAGTGTGATTCTTCAAAATACAATGTCTGATTATTGTGTGTGATAAGGTTGTGTGTGATTGTAACACTGGGTACAGGCGGGATACACCATGCAGTGACAGTGCTACAGGCAGATGTACAGTCAGTATATGGCACTGCCCTGTATAATGCAGAGATTTGCCGCAGCCAGGAATAAATAACTAGTGCTCCTTCCCTGACAGAGAAGCCGGGGCTGGCTGTATGTGTGGGCTGCGGGAGTCACATCTTAGACCAGTACATCCTGCGGGTGTCCCCGGACCTGGAGTGGCATGCAGCCTGCCTGAAGTGTGCCGAGTGCTGCCAGTACCTGGATGAGAACTGCACCTGCTTTGTCCGGGATGGGAAGACATATTGCAAGAGAGATTACATCAGGTGAGAACCCCAAACTTCATCCTTCTGCCTCCCAGGCCCATGATTGCATCCAGTCTATGGATGGTGCCGGTACATTGTGCTTACATGATGGTGAGGGGGGAGCTGCTATTTTATGCACATTATTATTATCTATATTATTATTTTACATCGTTATATAGTTGGAATAATACATAATCACCCTTTCGCAACGAAAAGATTAGGTTTTTCTGACTATTACAAACTTTGATGATTTTGACACAGTTCTTCAATTTTTATGCAATATAGATTTGGGGTTAAATAATTGTTGTTTTTTTGTTTAGATTTGTTTGCTGGAAAATGCATCATTATTGTATAACGTGTTTATTTGAATATATTTGCACATAAACGGATTGCGTGAATTGGGTTTGTGTGATATACTCGTCTAGTCTAAATAGTGAGCCTATTATAGTCATAACATTACATTTTATATGCATAGTACACTGCCAATATAAATAATCTTTATCCAGAAATGCTATCAATCTGACTATAGATAGTATCTTTTCACGAATATGTCATGTGAGCACAGATCAGCCTTCTCTTGTCTGAGTCCCATCCTGGCTGCAGCGTGGAGCGGGGTTAAAGCGGATTGTACTCCGATAATAAATACATTTATGATTACTAGCCGATGACAAAGCGCGATCTGATTAAAGGCTGAAGCTAGGAATGAAATAAAATGCAGTATTTCCTGTGGTTAAACCATTCAATCATTTAGTAGTGCAGAGATTTACCGGGCCTGTCTAATTGTTCTTTTAACCCTATGGGACATAATTAATAATATACAGATTTATCGAATATTCGTACGCGGTGTCAATATAATATTTATTGATATACCGGAATATTACATATGCATGCCAGTAATTTAATATCTATCTATCTATCTATCTATCTATCTATCTATCTATCTATCTATCTATCTATCTCCTAATGAATTGTGCTAATACTGACTAAATATTTCAAGTAAGTTGGAATCCCCGTGGAAATAAATCAGTGCAGTTTTATGATCGGAAAATCCATATATATTATGTACTTTGACATAAATGCATGTTATTGTAATATTGTTCCATCCAATATATTTGTCATGTTATATCGTTACCCTTGCTGGTTCTTCAAACGTTCAAACGTCGCATCACCGATGTAATATTACTTTCAGTATTTAGGCTTGAATATATATATATATATATATATATATATATATATATATATATATATATTCTCTAATGTGTGAAAAGTATTATTTTCTGTCGGCTTTATTCCTTCTATTATCGGTTTTTGTCAGAGTTCTGCTGTTTGTTGTTTCTATCAATTTTGCTTAGTTAGATTTGCTAGCTAATGCCATGTCTCAGTGTGTTATGACTGAACGCAGCATATGATCTCACTGATTATTGCCAGATAATTTTATTAATATTAACTGTAATACACTGATTTAAATATTTTAAACTGCACTTGAATGTGCATTGATTTCCCGATTATTCGCCACTACTCTGTTCTGCGTCACTTTACGAATATAGACCTAGGATTTGTTTGTAACCACTTGCGGATGATTGTAGCAGGATCCGCGGAACATTGTTATCTCACAGGGATACTGTAGCGAGCGCATTGTTACATACTGTTCCACACACACAGTAACTATCAGACACGCTGATCATGTCACACCAGAAGCAGGCTCTGTTTGTAGGACACATTACCTGTTGTAAATTATTGTTATTATTATTATTATTATTATTATTATTATTACTATTATTACTATTATTATTACTACTTCATTTTAAGATAGCATTTTAATTCAATTTAATTAAGTTGTGATTTAGATTACTTATTCAGAAAAGTCCGCCTAAAATCACTGATAATGCACTTATTTTCGGAATAGGAACATTCCTGCATGTAAAGCAACTATTTCCTTATTCTTTATTTCCGAAGGTGTTCTATTTAATATTACTTATTATTTTCATTATTGGGTATATTTTGACTTCAGTTGTTTTATGTTCATCATCATCATCATTTATTTATATAGCGCCACTAATTCCACAGCTGTACAGAGAACTCACTCACATCAGTCCCTGCTCCAATGAAGCTTACAGTCTAAATTCACTAACACACAGACAGAAACACAAAATAGGGTCAATTTTGATAGCAGCCAATTATTTTATTTTTATGTTATTGTATTCTGTTAAATTAGTATCAATTATGTTTTTTAAGATTTAAAAATTGTAAACATTTGCAGAATGCTGAAAATATTTTTAGATGGAAATCTAATCACAATTTTTATTATTACTATACAATATACTGATTAATATGCTGATTATTATTACAGATATTAATAAGGATTATATATATATTACTGCTACTAGTGTTATTATTTTGTTATTGTTATCATATTTATTATACAATTTGTATGCAGGGCTGTATACATATTTTTCCAGGCACAGTTTCTTGCCCATTTGAGCTTACTGGCTTTTTCGATGTATGTAGTTATAATTTAAATAACCTGGTAAGATGACATATATTTATAATTTATAATTGATTTAAAAAGTGAAGAAAACAACCGTCATTTTTAGTGGAGTATATGTGATGTGTACAGATGATGGATGTACATTATGGGCCTGATGCTGAGTTAGGTGCAACGTAAAAACAAGGAGCAAATTTGCACTTAGACAAACCATGTTACAATGTAAGGGGTCCAAATTGTTTTTTTTTTTGCACACAAGGAAAATACTGTCTGTTTTTTATCTAGCATACAAATACTTGATAGCTTTACTTTTACACTGAAATTAAAGTTAATCTCAGACATGCCGTATCCAAACTATAAATCTGCTTCCACATTTTAAATTTATCTCCCCTCCAATGCAACATGGGTTTACCAAGGTGCTAATTTCCCCCTTTTCTTTGCTGAGCTCCTAACTCAACATCAGGCCCTATATATATATATATATATATATATATAAATATATATATATATATATATATATATATATATACACACATATATATATATATATACATATATTTTAAACCCCAGAATATTTGTGGCCCATTATCATTAGAACAATATATATGAATTACATTTGTATTTTGTCTGGGAAAGTTACTGGACATAGCAGAACATTTGAATGCATGTTGTGGAATAAATTGCACTGTGTTTTACTCCACTGGGCATTGGCATTATACAACAAGATGGCTTTGGCAAAGGAGCAATTTTCTTTGCTGTGAATGATGGGTGGTTGTTGTGTTATTATTATTATTGTTCATTTATATAGCGCCTGCATACATTGTAGCACTTTACAAGTAGGAACAAACACAGTGATAAAACAAGACTGAGCATTAATAAAGAGATAGAGAGGTAAGAGGGCCCTTTGTGCAAGTTTATATTAATAGGATTTGTGTTTTTTCTCCATATTGAGGTCATCACAATTATGTGGCAGTAACTAAAATATTATTTCATTATGCATGCTTGTTATAAAAATAAGCTAAACCATGAGGACGGTCCCTCAGTTGTATGACACTATTTGCTTCTCTAAGCTTGTAAGATAAAATAAGCAATAAATCAACGTATCTGAAGATACAAAAACATAGGTATCAATTGAAAAAGGCAGCTGATAACTATCCAAAATTATATCATGGCCAAAGGAGGGTTAAACACGTTGTGCATTCAGAAATATACATTAGGAAAAAGTAAAATAAACTAGTGAGCAGTCTTAATAGGAAGGTAAGCAGCAAGCAATGCACAATGAGGGGGTTAGATAGGGTTAGACACAAAGTGCGCTATGCCGCGTATAATACGCGTTTTACTTCAACACATGCCCACGCAGCGCTAGTTACATTTGCGGCCATAGATGAGGCTCTACCTATGGCCGCAGCTTGCAGCCCTTACCATTGAAGAGGTGGAGCTGGTGGGAAGGAGGGGGCATGTAAGGGCATGTTGGAGCAAATGTTACTTATGTAGACTGAGGCTCCGATGCACATGGGCCTCTCAGGAGACGGGAGACTTGCTTGTGCTCAATTACTGGTGTAAATTATGAACCGATAATGATGACGATCAACTTAGATGTATCTGGCTCAACACACCTTTATAAATTGTGCCTAATTTGTGGATTCAATCTCTTTCGGTGTTTTAGACGAAAATTGCACCCAACTCTGATTGTGCAAAGTATCTGTACAGACAGACAATTCCATTGCTCTTTGGGACAAACACCTAATACTGCCGTTTTATAACTTATTATATTGTATTTTGCATGAATTACTATTGCACAGTACAACAGAAACATACTAACACAAGCAACTAACAGAGCAGGGGACACATGTGCACATATTCATGTTAGGTCAGCATTCTAAAGTCGTACAGCAGGTTAAACCCTGTATTTCCCTTCATTGCAAGTTGAAACCAATCTGTTTGGAAAATCTTCCAACTGCACTCCAGTAATGACTAGTACGTTCTATTAGAGGCAAGTGTCACAGCTAAAGTCCATTCTAGTTGAAGTCAAATTAATCCACTATGCTGATGCCATCAAATATGAACGCAGTGTCTTCTATTATTTAAAGGGTAGGTTTGGGGACACACATCACAAATACAACTGTCTGTCAGGTATCAGTTTTTCGTTAGGAGGGACACGAAATTGAAAACCTTCAGTGAGAATTCCCAAGTTATTAGACAGGTCCACCTCACATGCTTCATTGTCCTTATCACATTGCATCCAGATAGGGGAATATTTACTATTATATTTCAAAACTTTGTCATGAGTTTTGCACAGTCTTACCTTGTAAATGGCTTCTCTTATGGAAGAGCTGACAATTATATGTTGTATTAGACCAGTGATGGGCAACCTGATACACTTCAGGCTCGCATGGTGTGGCCCTCTGTCCCTCAAAAGGGCCGCACAAGACCCTTAGTCTGACTAATAAGTTAAAACAATATATTGAATTAAAGAAAGAGACACCTATCAGTAATAACATTATTATTATTAAAATTATTATTAATTTTTATTTATAAGGCGCCACTCAGTGTCCGTAGCGCCGTACAGGGACAAACAAGTACAGTATAAGGTGGGACAGCACGGTACAGTAAACAATAAGCACAGTAACTCAGTAAGCTCAAAGCGCAGCTGGAGAGAGGGGGGAGGGAAGACCAGCAGGCGCCGGAGCCCAAGAGGGAGGGCGTGGATGACGGGGAGACCCCAGAGGGGTGGGGGGAAAGGTAGTTGGAGAGCAGAGTTAAAGGTGTAGGAAACAGGAGGAGAGAAGGCCCTGCTCAAGGGAGCGTACAATCTAAGGGGCGGGGTAGACAGACAGAGAGACACAGAGGTGAGAGGGAGAGAAGGGGGAACGGAGGCAGATTCAGGGGAGGGGAGAGGCAGAAAAAGGTAGGAAGTTAAGTGGGAGACTGGAAGGCTTGGAGAAAGAGGTGGGTTTTTAGAGCCCGTTTGAACCTGGACAGAGTAGGGTAACATATCACCAGGCATGTTAAACAAGTGTTATAAGTTATAACAAACAAATCTGATAATGAATTAGGAAAGAGCTGGGGCCACAGATGAAGGCTCGGAGGGCTGTCTGTTGTCCATCACAGTCTTAGACCAATCAGGTGCAAAACCTGCATCACGAACCTCTTTATTCCAAGCTAGTTGTAGAGATTAGATTACTTGGGGACGATGAATGAATATATACATTTCATTGATAAATCTTTTATTAGGGACAGTAGTAGCACACATTTATTTTTGTATAATCTCTTTTTATTAAAGTATTTTAAAACAAAAAAACAATGTGTAATTCACTTTAGCAATAGCGGTGCAGATTGTATGAACAGTGTAAACCAGGGAAGCAGTGTGGGGGGCGAACAGAGAAGGGGAGTAATGTTAATCTAGGAGGATAGAGATAGAGGTTAGACTCAACTTATTAATGATGTAGTGTAGGAAGGAATGTTCCTATGTAACACACAATTTTTCATAGAAGGTGCCCTCAAATTTAGAATGACCTCAGGAGAATGACTTATAGCAGCTAGTTAACTGGCAACAGTATAACAACTTTGCCAAGTGTATGGAGCTATATTATCCAGCTCTGTGGGCGCTCTTGGGTGCTTCAGAACACCATTCATGACATTTGTTAGTCATATCAGGGGGGGAAAGTGAAGGGTGCAAAGAGAACAACCCATATAATTTTAAAAGTTACATCCTATGAATGGAGCAGTTAGTGATTGTTCAAAAGTGAGCAGCCCCCGTGCAAACCAAGAGCTCTAAGAGTAGATGAATTTACCCACCAGCAAATTACCCTCAGCCAGAATGCAGTGGGAGGTAACCTGAGCCAAGAAATGAATGGAGGGTATGATAGACCATATTGGGTCCTAACGGAACACCCACAATTTTAGTGAAAATGTTATCACATTAGGAAAGGAGTGCAGGTATTTCACTATAATGGGGGACCTTAACTAAATGATTAACTAGAAAGGGTTAGCTAACAAACCTTGTATTTGAGCCCATCATAGATACTGAGGCGGTCTATGTGCCAAATAAGTGACCTTGAAGACAACCCCCTCACAGTCAATGGGTGTTAGAGTGATGCCCCCAATCATAATGATACTTATTACACCATGTAATGTTTAGTACTTCTTTTCATATTTTAGCCAGTTCCTGCTTAGTGGACCCAAAACTCTAGGAAATAAAGGTACCCAGAACAGGCCTCTAGGTCTCAAAGAAGTTGCTTAAATGAAGAAGGGTATTTCTATAAATGAATGTTGCTGAAAAACAGATGGTAAATTATTAGTAATATACCATGTTTTTACAGTTTGTTATTTTAAGTGCAAAATTTGGAAGTGGTGTCCATATACCCACTTTGTAAAGGTAATAATAGTTTGATCTGCTAAAGAATCAATTGTTATTATTACATTTGAAATATATATTTTCAGGAGATATAACATACATGTGAATGTATACATATATGTGTATAGGTTTAGTATGCTATATGCACAAACACAATTTTACAGCTACATTTGTCATGGTATTTGTTCATCATGTTCAAACATATATGCTAGTTAAATGAGAAACTGTGTTCAATACATACATGCATCCATAGCCATGTTCCACATTATCGTGACTAATTATATAAACAGCATCAGCGAGTCTGCAATGAAAGCTCTGACAATACAGATCCGATCATATCACTGCAATCGTACATCCCTGGCTAGGCACAATATTCCCTGGAGAGTTTCATTTTGTAACTGTGCTGCTTTGAAGTCTCTGCCTCCCAAATCGATCAGATAATCTGGGCAGCTTGTTCAGTCTTTTCTGGTGTTGGTTTACATTTTGTGGCACCATAAAATACATATATATGTAAGTCATGGTGAAAATCCGAATCCTTTGAAAGTCAGTAGGCACCGTGCAGTAAAACTGTGATAATTCGGAGCAAGTTTTGTCATTTCTACTAGTTATAATTTTGTGAATTTCAAATGATCATAAAATGTTATCAACCTTAATGATTACATAAATAGCAAGCTACAAACCCCTGCAATACATCCTTGGAAATAATACATTTTAACAGTAGTCAGGAAGGAATGGAGAAAGTAAACTTTACCTGTAGCTAAAATATGAGTAGCAAACATACAGTGGGTCATGCTAAGTTCTATGCAAATTGCGTTTTCAGCATATAATGCGCTTTATTACTTCTGGGAATGCACACAAAGCATTGGTTGTGGAACTAGAGCTTTGTGCGTAAAGAAGTGTATTATACACAGAGAACACAACAATGTATAGTTTGTATGAAGCATGTATTGCAGGGGTGATTTTCATGGGGACAAATAGGGTTGACAACCTGGCACCTGTTTACAGAAATATCCAATATAACATTTATAATCAGGTTTAATAGGTAATAGTCTCTGACCCAGAAACCTTTATTTGACAAATTCCCCCTTGTTGTATATTAGTACGCAAGATATTATGTAGTTTTAGATTGCTTTTTGCCGAGAGGCTGATTAGATCAATATTTACATTGTAAAGGTATGTGTGAATGTACAAATACATACAACATACATAAACTGATCTAATTGATTTAAATCAGATGTATAATTCAGCATTTTCTGTTTTTCATGGCCAGGTTGTTCAGCACTCGGTGCCCCCGATGCCAGGGCACCTTGCCCCGCTCAGAGCTGGTAATGAGGGTTGGGGAGCGAGTCTATCACACTGATTGCTTCCGATGTTCAATCTGTAGTCGACGGCTGCTTCCAGGAGAGGAGATAAGCCTTAGAGACCAGGAATTATTGTGTGGGGCGGACCATAACATTCCAGGTATAAATGGATCAGTCATATATACTTCAGGAGATGGGAAATGTTCAGGTCACAATTCATGTTGATTTGATAGTCATGTCCTGGGCTCTTTTTTGTAACCAAGTCAAAAGGCAATTACCCAATTTCAGAACATACTAATTTATATTACATACAATGTGTACTATAGAAAATGATCATATCGGTCTATATTAGAATATTATAGTCCTCCACCTCCCTTTTGCTGTGAGCTCTATTTTGTACAAGAGGCAAAGTTTCCTTGTAATCATTTCACATTATGGACCTCATTTAGAGTCGGACGGAAAGTCCGTTTAAGAAGTGCAGGAGTGGGAGTGTGCCGCAGCTTGGTAGGGTATTACGAGTGGCAAGCAACCCCAGTTGCATCCCACACTTAATACCTTATCGAGCTGCGAGCAGTTCCTGCAGCTAGCTAACCGCTTGCATCACCTAATTCCTGCCGCACAGCTTTAGCCCTGTTTTGATGTGTGTTGCGTCTGCGCCTCACTGCGACTAGGATGTATGTACATGGTCACGCCTTCACACATCTGTGTTCCTCCCATTCTCTCGTAGTGAGTCGCAAGCTGTCGCAAGTGTTAATTGCGTCCAAGATGCAGGCGGATTTGGTGCTTTCTGCACATGCGTGATAGTGTTTTTTTGTTGGATGCGCCTAAAACAAACTTTGCGTCCGACTCTAAATGAGGTCCTGTATGTACATTATTGTGTATGTGTTTTCTGTATACAAATCTGTAAAGAATCTTTCCAGAGTTTCTACTGCTACTTGTTTATACCATTTGTTTGTGTTCAGTGTCACATCTGTGTTTCATCTCATGACACCAATGTGTTCTACAGTTGTCAGTGTGTTCCAGTCACAGCTGTATGTTTTCCAGTGTCCTCTGTATAGCCTGTGTACCTCCATCATCCACTGCTTGGTACTGTGCCGAATGTCATATAGGAATTGTGTTTCCCGTAGAAAGCAGCACTGGCATATAAATCACATCAGTCCATATGTAGATGCACACAGAGCCACATGTATTCTTACTGTCAGCTGCCAGTGTCACAGGTACACAAATGATATAATAAAAGTGATGTATTATAAAGTCACACCCAAGCCATACTCATTATTGATGTGCTCAGATGTAACGATTAACCCATCACAAGAAACAAAACAAAAAATGCAAAGTCAGACATAAATGTCATACAAATCCATAAGCTGCAAGTGTAAGACAGAGAGTTCTTTTCATAAATGCCTTAATTCAAGGGGAGAACAGCCTAAGCTCTAGGCATAGGAACAGCTTTTATGTGATCTATTATATAGAATACATGGGTGCAGGGAGTTTCCAGGTAAGGCGGTGTTGCTGGTGAGTTATGGTGTTTTTGTATCATTGTTTTTTCACCACCACTTGTATTACCCTGCTCATGGAGTAGTTTAGGAGTGTTCCCCACAGTGACTGTAGGAGGGGACACTTGGTGGTCTGATCTCTGTATCAGACGTACTGGAACAAAGTAGATCCTCTTTCCAAATCATCATGAACACTGATTGTCTTATTAGTTAGTAGTTGGGCTTCAGGAGATTCAGAAGTAGGGGACACAATTGTACCAAAGTTGGATCTAGACAATACTTGCACCAAGACATCCCATCAAACTTTCAACATAATAATAAATATATTAAAACTGTTCCAAAAGGAAACAAAAAATGTTAATCCTCAGAAAACGGCTCAGTTCCTGGGATTTAGTATGTAATCAGCTGAAAGAGAAAAATTAATATATGTTGTGCACAAGTGTAGTTCTACTTTACATGACACCAAACACTATAGTCCATAATGACAAAATAATAATTCCAACTTAGTCATATTAGTCTTATCTATCAATCACAAATTTACAATGTTTCAAACAGCCATCAGGAATCATATGACTCAATAGAGATTGCCCTTTGTCCTCACTTGCAGTGGATTGGCTGTTAGTGAAGCAGCGCTGTGGAATAACAGAGATGAAAGAAAAGTTTTAGTATTTGATGTGTATATAATAACCAAAATGAATATTGTTTCCACATGGGCCTATAGGAAGATTTACCCAGTGGCTGGACCAGGCTTTGGTTTTGTTTTATACAGCATATTAAAATGTACAGCACTTGGTTAGCCTATAAATGTAATAATGAGAGCAGTATCTTTGGCATTGGAACGTCCAGATGCCAAGGCTGGGCCTGGTTTACAATGTGCACCAACGTTGCACAGTGTGGATTGTAGCACTAGCAGCAGACATTGACTGGTTATGTCACCACTTACAGGGAGCTCGACCCGTTCTGAGCAAATCAGAGTGCATAAGTGCAAAGGTCTGTACTAGTGAGAAGGTCCATCTGACAGCATAGGCTGCATTTAAAAATAAAATCCTAATAAGGGACTTTCACAAAATGTATGTTTAATAGTAGTATTTGATTATCAATCAATAAGTTATGTCACTTTGCTTTCTATCACTTACTTAGTTTCTATTCCTATGAGCCCCAAATGTTACATGCATTATCATCATCATCATCATCTATTTATATAGCGCCACTAATTCCGCAGCGCTGTACAGAGAACTCATTCACATCAGTCCCTGCCCCATTGGAGCTTACAGTCTAAATTCCCCAACACACACACACGCACACACACACACAGACAGAGACACTAGGGTCAATTTTGATAGCAGCCAATTAACCCACTAGTATGTTTTTGGAATGCATTATGGTAGAAAGCAGGGCCTCTTATTATACATAGAGGGTGATAAACTATGTTCCATGCACACATGGAGCCTCATAGTGAGGGGGAAAAAAGGAGTAAATTTGCACCTTGCAAAAACTATGTAGGGGGGAAATATAAAATGTGCAGACAGATTTAGAGTTGGCAGGGAGCTTGACCTAGCTCAACTTTAAATTGCAGTGTAAAAATAAAGCTGTCCGGTATTTGTGTGCTACATGCAAAGCAGACAGTATTTTCCCTGCATACAAAAATAAATGCGTTTTCACCCCTTACGTCACAACATGGTATGTCCCAGAGCACATGTGCTCCTTTTTCTTACTTTGCTCTTAACTCCATTTATCTGGGCTTATTTAATAGACATAGCTCTCTGTACTTGCCTAAATGTATGTCCCTTTGGTATTTTCAATTATCATCTCTTTGCCTTTGTTCCAGAGTCTGGCAGGTCCTCCTCACTTAGGTCTCATATTCACAAGCAGACGGAGAAGACAACAAGAGTGCGGACAGTTCTGAATGAGAAGCAGTTGCACACTCTACGAACCTGCTACGCAGCCAACCCCCGACCAGATGCCTTGATGAAGGAACAGCTTGTGGAGATGACTGGTCTCAGCCCTAGGGTGATCCGTGTCTGGTTTCAGAATAAACGCTGTAAAGACAAGAAGAAATCAATTTTCATGAAACAACTTCAACAACAACAGCAAATGAATGACAAGACTGTAAGTGGAACACTTTAACTGAACATTAGTTATAGTGGAGTGCCAGTGATATTTTTGCTGCCATTATGGACTTAAAGGGGTTCTCCACATGTAGCAAGTAGGGCTGGACAGATTAGTTTCACCTGTTGTACTAACAATTAGGCGATGATTTACTAAAGTCATATATTTACCCTGTGATCGCTTCCAACCCCCAAGATAGGAGAACATTTTTAAATTTGTCCATTTTAGCTCTTACTAAAACATTCCCTTTAGCAGAATAAGAAAAGACGCAAATGGACTATAGCAGAGTGTTTAAAAACTCAGGGTGTCAATGAATGAATAAACATGCCTTGATTCGCTGATTCGGACCAATTTCAACTCAGGAGTTCGGAATCACAGCGAATTTTGATTTAAAAAACAAAATGATCTTTAACCTGTCCTGGGCTGGTTACCATAATAATAGGAAGATTAGCCTGAGGTCTCTTTCTCTACTGGAAACTAGCCATAGTCTGGTCCTACTATGGCGGAGGATGGGGAGTGCAATCATTTTGTAGAGCAATGAAAGAACAAGATTTATTTTTGCATAGCAAGATTATTGTAGCAAGATAAGGGGGTGGAGAAGGTGTATTTAAAAAAACAAACACAACATTTAATAAATGTCCAGCGTGCCAACCCCAACTCTTCAACCATTATCGTCAGCCTGGGCTTGTGTCCACTATAACAGGTAGACCAAGAGCATGGTGTCACTTGCTCTAGAGAACACCAGCCTCAGGCTGGTTAGCGCAGGCCTGGTATACTCCCATGGGGAAAAAAGAAATGCAATGAGAAAAGCAACACTGCCCCCTTCTTGGAGGCTACAAGCCCCTCACTAGAAAGCCCTATAAAGGCGTTAGCCCTGCACTGCCCTACCTGGGACTACCCACTGTACTTTAAAAAAGTGACTTTTCCTGAGAAGCCACCGAGCTCTCTGGGGAGGAGGGAGCTAGTCCTGTCCACATAGGAAATTATGGTAGAGCAGGAATAGTGTTGTCTGATACTCCAGTGGGTGTTATTTGTACACTGAATGTTTTATACATCAGGACCGGTTTGAAAATTAATTTGCTAGCTCCAAATTTGGGCAAATCTCAGAATCGGCTGATTCCCCGCCCCCCCCCCCCCCCCCCCCCATCTCTAGTAAGAAATACTTAACTGAGTAGAATATTTTCCTGTTCCCCTCCCCATCCCTAAAACCTTTCCTTCCCCCATTGTTCGTCTCCCCCCTCCCCCTAAAAAATAAAAACAAACAACATTTTTCTTTTCCATGAATAACATTCCGGATTTTAGATAATTTATCTAAGTCTTTCTTACTATTGTGTGTAATCATTTGAGTTTCATATGCATACAGTATGTTTATACATTCTCTTGGTATGCTTCAAACTCATTGTTTTGTTTTGAAAAAAACCCTAATAAAAATTACTTAAAAAAAAAAAAAAGAAATACTTAACTAGAGGTAGCTTATCCTATATGCTTTCATTGTATCCCTCACTTAAAGTGTTCTGCCAGCATAGACTGCTGCTCAGATATATTGACTCAATTAGCAGGATTGAGGACATCTCCATGTAATAGGTACCATGTAAACTTTTTGGTAATTAGAATAAAGTTCATTGATATTAAATTATCATTGTGCTAGTCATGAATTCGTCATTAGTTTACCTGGAGCTTGTTTTTTTGAAGACCATTTACAAAATCAGGGGGTCATGTACACGCTTTATACAGCTGAGAGACATCTCCGTCTTGCTCCTCTCTATGCGTAGAGAGGCTGATCGGCAGAGGTAATGGGTGTGCTGGCATAGACATAGTGCAGTAAGGACGTCTTAAAGCTCCATACTCACTATACTGAGGGGAAGGAGGCGCAGGTACGTCTCTATCAGGTATATCTGCTGCTACTTTCCCCTGGTGTAAGATCACATTTATGATCATAAGATAAGTGTGGCTTGGAATACAAAGTAAAGTACGTACGTTGTGTAAATCGCATCCAATTTTACCCCTAAGTGTCTAGCTAACAGAAGTTGTATTAAACTGGGAACCACAGGCTTGTTCTATGCATGACTGATTCATGATTGTATCCTTACAGAGCCTTCAAGGGTTGACAGGGACGCCGCTGGTCGCAGGCAGCCCCATACGCCATGACAGTGCTGTACAGGGCAGTGCAGTAGAGGTACAGACATATCAGCCTCCCTGGAAAGCACTCAGTGATTTTGCATTGCAGAGCGACTTGGAGCAACCTGCATTTCAGCAGCTGGTGAGGAAAGAGCATGTACTGTATACAGCAATCTATGGGCACAGGCTATCACCTACTCTGTGAGGAGGAGTGAGGGGAATGTGGTATACTGGGCTTACAGAGGGGTGGATAGTCATCTTATGATAGGTGGTAGGGATAGAGGTGCACCGTGTATAAAAGACTATTGCTCACAAGATATCTGAAAAGAATCACATAGAACATTATAATTTGAGAAAACTGCAAATTTCACTCATTAAGGCACAACATAGGGCATTGGAAGAGATTGGTTTCTAATTATAGAACATTGGGTGGAAGAGAAAATTATCTCTCGTAAAAATGTTCTTGGTCTCTCTTTAGCCTTTTGCCCTCTCCATTATGTTATTATTCTCATATTCACTAGTTCACATTCCTTCTTTTCACTTGCTAATTGCATACCACTAAATAAGTGTCATTTACGAACTGGAAAAGCTCATAACCACAGCACAAGCTCTTTGTGCCGTTGCATGCCCTCTTTCGTGCATTTGCACCCAGTTTTACAGGGAAGTGCATGGCTTTGCCGGCCAAAATGGCAGTAGCTGCCGGGTGCACCAGAAGATGGGAGGAGATGGAAGGATCAGTGGCGTTATTTGCTGAGCATGGATTAAGCGTATGAATCCGCCTACTTTTCCTCCAATATGCAAAGTGAGATTTTGTTTTATTTACAAGATTTTGTTTATTAAAAGCTTGGAAAAGACCCATTTACAGTGGTTTTCCCTGCTTTGCAGAAGGGGGCACAGTCTTGTTATTGTCACAAATGACATCGGATCTTGTCCTGTACATCTAATTGGATGCACTCTGCACTTTCCAGTTCCACTTCTGCAGGAAATAATGTCATAAAAAGCCTCAAACACACAGAAGTGTAAAAAATGAATTAAACTCCCAACGTCTCCTCCAACCCATGGAAATTTAGGCTGTGAATTAAACTAATCTGAGCAATGTTTTAGGAAAACTGAAAAGTTAAAAAAAATAAGGAGGGGGGGGGGGATATGTTGGACATTTCCACATGAAGTTCACTGACAAATCATAAACAAGTACTGAAGTTTTTTATGGTTCGCAAATGATGCTTAATACCATACTACAATCCTACTTTAGTTTGTCTGTTCAGTATTTTCACTGTTAGGATCCTTTATATTTTTATAGCGCCAGCATATTAAGCAGCACTGTACAACGAGACAAGGTTCTTCATTCACACCAGTCCCCATCCCAGGGGGGCTGACAATCTATTATTACCACCTGCACACAAGCTGACATAGACACTAGAGACAATTTTGTCAGAAGCCAATTAGCCTAAGTATATTTTTGGATTGTAGAAGGAAACAGGACCACCCAAAGGAAGCCCATGTATACATGGGGCAATATGTAAATGCCGCACAGGAAATGCCCTGGTCATATACAAGGGTGCTGCCCACAGTATAATTTCTATTCGATCTTTTCACCATTAGTTATTTATTAGATGATATTTCTCACAATGAAAAGATTCACAGTACGTTTGTCCAGCAGCCTTCATCTTATAACATGATGGATCTCATATTAATCAAACACATTTATAGAAACTTAACTGGAGCATCTTTTAAAATGTTACCATCATGTTCAGTGCTGCTTCTGGGTAACATATGATGGCAAATGTCTGAAATATTAATCACAATATATATAGAAATGTGCATGAATATCCAACAGAACCTAGTCACTGTATGCAGAACCTAGTCAGTGTATGTAGGACCTAGTCACTGTATGCAGAACCTAGTCAGTGTATGTAGGACCTAGTCACTGTATGCAGAACCTAGTCAGTGTATGCAGGACCTAGTCGTTGTATGCAGAACCTAGTCATTGTATGCAGAACCTACTCAGTGTATGCAGGACCTAGTCTCTGTATGCAGGACCTAGTCTCTGTATGCAGGACCTAGTCAGTGTATGCAGAACCTAGTCAGTGTATGCAGAACCTAGTCGCTGTATGCAGGACCTAGTCTCTGTATGCAGAACCTAGTCTCTGTATGCAGGACCTAGTCTCTGTATGCAGGACCTAGTCGCTGTATGCAGAACCTAGTCAGTGTATGCAGAACCTAGTCACTGTATGCAGAACCTAGTCGCTGTATGCAGGACCTAGTCTCTGTATGCAGAACCTAGTCACTGTATGCAGGACCTAGTCTCTGTATGCAGGACCTAGTCTCTGTATGCAGGACCTAGTCTCTGTATGCAGAACCTAGTCACTGTATGCAGGACCTAGTCGCTGTATGCAGGACCTAGTCGCTGTATGCAGGACCTAGTCGCTGTATGCAGAACCTAGTCAGTGTATGCAGAACCTAGTCGCTGTATGCAGAACCTAGTCGCTGCATGCAGAACCTAGTCAGTGTATGCAGAACCTAGTCTCTGTATGCAGGACCTAGTCGCTGTATGCAGGACCTAGTCGCTGTATGCAGAACCTAGTCGCTGTATGCAGAACCTAGTCGCTGTATGCAGGACCTAGTCGCTGTATGCAGGACCTAGTCTCTGTATGCAGGACCTAGTCTCTGTATGCAGGACCTAGTCTCTGTATGCAGGACCTAGTCGCTGTATGCAGAACCTAGTCAGTGTATGCAGAACCTAGTCAGTGTATGTATGACCTAGTCACTGTATGCAGAACCTAGTCGCTGTATGCAGTACCTAGTCAGTATATGCAGAACCTAGTCAGTGTATGCAGAACCTAGTCAGTGTATGCAGAACCTAGTCTCTGTATGCAGGACCTAGTCTCTGTATGCAGGACCTAGTCGCTGTATGCAGGACCTAGTCGCTGTATGCAGAACCTAGTCACTGTATGCAGAACCTAGTCGCTGTATGCAGAACCTAGTCAGTGTATGTAGGACCTAGTCACTGTATGCAGAACCTAGTCTCTGTATGCAGGACCTAGTCTCTGTATGCAGAACCTAGTCACTGTATGCAGGACCTAGTCTCTGTATGCAGGACCTAGTCGCTGTATGCAGGACCTAGTCGCTGTATGCAGAACCTAGTCAGTGTATGCAGAACCTAGTCGCTGTATGCAGAACCTAGTCGCTGTATGCAGAACCTAGTCAGTGTATGCAGAACCTAGTCTCTGTATGCAGGACCTAGTCGCTGTATGCAGGACCTAGTCGCTGTATGCAGAACCTAGTCACTGTATGCAGAACCTAGTCACTGTATGCAGAACCTAGTCGCTGTATGCAGAACCTAGTCACTGTATGCAGAACCTAGTCGCTGTATGCAGAACCTAGTCGCTGTATGCAGAACCTAGTCAGTGTATGCAGAACCTAGTCACTGTATGCAGAACCTAGTCGCTGTATGCAGAACCTAGTCAGTGTATGTAGGACCTAGTCAGTGTATGTAGGACCTAGTCACTGTATGCAGAACCTAGTCACTGTATGCAGAACCTAGTCGCTGTATGCAGAACCTAGTCGCTGTATGCAGAACCTAGTCGCTGTATGCAGGACCTAGTCGCTGTATGCAGAACCTAGTCGCTGTATGCAGGACCTAGTCACTGTATGATGTAAGCTTCTATGAAGAGTATGTGTGACTATTAGGCTCAGCCAGCACACACACAAAGCTATGTACACAGCTCTACCCACGCTTTCAAAGCCAGTCTAACTGGCCATAAATAACATTTCCTTCCATAAATACCATTTATTAATTTACAGTTTAGATAGCTTTCAAATTTTCTCATCAAGGTCAAGTCCTTCATACTGTCTTCCCCTGTATATTCTTTCTACTCACTCCTTTAATTAATTGTTTGTTCACACCTTTGTTCTGTATTGCTACAGTCATCCTAGGTTCAGGCAATTTTTTTATAATCGTTTTATTGCTCTGTAATTTGTGCTTCTAATGTTATTGCTTTTTAGTCTTTTGTTCTCTGTTTTCTCTATTACAATGCATTTACTGCTGTCCTCTGCTCTTTACATCTGAAGCTATTCATTTGTTTACTCTCACTTCATTTAATGTTGATTCTTTACCCACTCTATTGCTCTCCATTTAGTTTTGTTCTTTTGTCTACTCAATAATTTGATTATTGTCCTTTCCTCAAGTGTTACATTCTCCAGCTCACTGTGATGTTTTATTTGCATTCCAGGTATCCTTCTCAGAATCAGGATCTCTGGGTAATTCTTCTGGGAGTGATGTCACCTCTTTGTCCTCTCAACTTCCTGACACCCCCAACAGCATGATCCCTAGTCCGGTGGAGACGTGAGGTTTTCAGATTGGGACTGAGCAGCATGGACCCCGCATGAACCCCCCTTACACTCCAAACTGAGAACAAACCCCAAGCACTCAAACAGCAGGAACCTCATCCCCATCATTGGGGCTATGCATCAGTCTGGAACCCTGCACATACCTGACTTTTTACTGGGATTTGGGAAGAAAACAGGAATTTATGGTTCTTTTTGGAACTGGTCTCACCCACAACTCATCTCAGAGGAGGATGACTGTGATCTGGCCATGGTTTGATCCTCCACTAGGGTAAGGGTCATCTGCTTTGCAGTGTTCTACTGGCTGAGACTCTTGTCTTCTTACCTGAAGTCATGGGATATAGAAATATTTATATAAGCTGAGACATTTGGCGAACACGGTAATTTATCTTGTGGATCGAGGACTTTATTATCGAACAAAAGTAAGTTATTAATATTTATTGTCAAAAATGCAGTTACATCAATTAATATAAAATGTTAATAAAAAAAAATAATCTAAAGGTCTGATGTGTCATATTAACTCCAGAACATCTTCATTTTAAGCAATTAATAAAAAGAAGAGGAAATGTAATTCAAGGTAGAAATTGGGACAATTATCTAAACATTAATACAAGTTAAATTGATTACTTCTTATCTTAAAGACACAACAGTCAAAAACAAGCCTCTCAATCATGGTAGAAACATGAGCATTGTTCAACTTTCTTCTATAACTCTGTGCGATCGCTGTGAGTTGTTTTACTTTTTATTATTATACATTAGCAAATACAGAGTGTCAAATACTAAAGGATCATGCAACTTTAACTTCTGTATTAACCTAACATGATGTCAAGCTTGCCCCAACTTACGGTATATTAAGCTAAAAAAAATAGGATTAAAAAAAAATAAAAAATAAATAAAAATATATATATATATATGTACATATATAAATATACACACATGGTGGGCCAAGAGGGCCATGCACCATGCCGCCACTTCTCCTACTGCCTCATTTTCCAAACCGCAATTCCCACTTTGACCACTATATGGTATATATATATATATATATATATATATATATATATATATATATATACATAAAAAGAAAAAAAATATATATATATATATATATATAGAGAGAGAGAGAGAGAGAGGGATATGTGTATATATATATATATATATATATATATATATATATTTTCCTGGTGTCACTGCATTATCCTGGAGTTATTTGAAAACAATTGTATATGTTTATTGTGCACTAAAAGAGCAGTGAGAGCTATTCACTCATGTACGGACCAGTCTGTGAAGGAAATACTTATTGGAATGACATAACATTACAGTAGATGACGTGATGTAATGTGAGGTAGTTCTATATATAAGAGGTGACATAGCACAAGAAGATATTTCCTGTCATTTGTAAATGATAGGAAACACATAACATTTGTGTGCTAGACATAGGGCCAACTTATGATAGGGAGAAAAGCCCTTTCTACGGTGAAAACTCCTGTTTACTCTCTATCAAAGGGCCGGTGTTAGTTGCCTATGTTAGCTATCACTGGGTATTGCTAAGCATGGTGAGGCCTATTTAATAAGGACAACAGTGATACAAAGTACTGTGGCTGTGCCCCTACCGCTATCACCATCTCAGGGCGGAAATAGCAGAGGCTCTACACAAGAAAAAATGTTTTATTACTTAATAAAAGCATTTTTTTCCCATAATTTAAATATATGTAAATATTTATCATTGAAAGTGGAACTGGAACTTGCTAATGGATGAAAGCTGGTTCATACATGCACATAACCCTCCAACCTGGCAAAACAGTAAGCTCGCTGCCAGCCAGTATCGCTGGAGAGCACTCAGCTGCCCCACCAAATTTTAATAGTAAACTACCCTGAATGAAGATTTTTCTATCTTAGAGATAAGCAGCAATAGAAATGTTTTGAAATCGCCGGATAATGATAAATAGACCTAATAGTGAGAATGTGAAATGCTCCCATACACATCTAACCTGGCCTAAATCTATAGGAATGTATTTATTAGCCAAGGAAAATGCAGACAAACCCTACATAAGTCTGTTCTGTAATCTATGCAATGGTTTCTCTGACAAAATGATTGCACAAATATTTCCACAATACGTTCCAGAATATATTACTTATCTTATCAATAAACTTGTGTTACAGGAACAAACCTGTCTATTAATCAAATCATATTCACAATCTGCTCTCTCTGTAATCACATCAGTGCTCTGCAGAACACATGGATCTTTCATACAATGACGAAACGCAAAGTAAAATAATCTGTGAATATTAACACTGGAAGTGCTGTGTGTATTCTCTTTGTATATGTGTCTAATGATAGATAGATAGATAGATAGATAGATAGATAGATAGATAGAAACTAGCTATAATCTGTTAAAAATCATTTTGTCATTTTATTGGGAATCATCATCATCATCATCAACATTTATTTATATAGAGCCAGCAAATTCCATAGCACTTTACAATTGGGAACAAACATTAATAAAACAATACTGGGTAATACATACAGACAGAGAGGTAAGAGTACCCTGCTCACAAGCTTACAATCTATGGGTAATACTGTCATCAGTAAACCATTTTAGTAACAAAATTATAATTCTAAATGTCTGGCTGCTATTATATTATTATTTATTATTAATATTTAAGAAACTATAAAATCAGTCCTTTATATCTAGAGATATACAATACTCTATGTCACTATACGGTGATGTCACATACATTTAACCTAAGATGCTGGTATTCCCTTTATTGCATCAGTATTCCAGATTCACTGTTAATAAGGATATAATTCTTCTTCTTCTTCTTCTTATTATTATTATTATTATTATACTATTTCTATATGTTTATTGTACACGGAAAAATAATAAGTCATTCAGAGACAATATACAGGTATAATGTGCAAAGTGTACAATTAATTACAAGTAAATATAAAATAATGTTTAATGGGTTAAATGGTCACATGCAAGGAATATATCTTCATGTGTTGGGTTAAATGCTGGGTCCCATGTGTGTAGACTAGCTTTCTGCAGAGATAGATAAATGTGGCCTTTCTGATACTGAAAATTGACATTTAAACACTGATCTTAAATCAAATTAGACACACAGCAAACACAATACATATTCCACCGTTTTACACACATGCCATTATATAACTAAGCAAAGCACTGCACTTGAATGTGTCCCAGGTTTGAGTGAGAAATACCCCCCTCAGACCATTGGATACCCCAGACTGCCTCCTCTAACATTGAGCTTGGTCCTATTACTTGTCTAGACAGCCGGCAGCTTGTTATCTCCCTCTGGCATCACCTGGAAATGATACACTGCAAGTCCCCGGTATGGCCTGCTCTGGGGTCCAGCCCATCTCCCAAAACCAGTCTGGCGTGTCCTGGTTTATTTTCATTTCCCAGGAGTAATAACAGTGTTGTGCAAGGGGGAAGGGATCGTGGCCCCAGGTTACAAAATGCCCAGGTCAGCTTCTGGGACATTTGTAGCCCTCGGAATGAATGAGGTTCCAGGAAATAAAGACAGATACTGAATGTAAAGGAAACCTAAGACTCCACACAGTTATTTCATAACCTCCTGCTCCCAGGCCCTTCCTCTAGAGTTCACCTCACTTGTTCCAGTCGTACTGAAGCGCTTTCACTGCAGAGAACCTTTTGCATCCTCCTTTGTGGTAAAACTATTTATTTATGTCCTGGTGCAGTCAGTATGTTTAGTGTATTAATGCTGTTGTCCTTCCAGTACCAGATCTGTATATCCCCTGCACAGTGTCTTTTAATATGCACACTGTCAAAAGCTAAGGAGTGCTGTGCTGATTCTAGTGTGGGACAATCTGTCTCTATCAGGGAATCTGTCACATAACATTGCAGAAGGGTTAAATCTAGGATGCTTTGTATTAATGCAGCTTTGTCTGCGTTTGTCAGTCTGCCCTTGTGTGATACCAGAATTTCCAAGGCTCACATAATCAATATGACAATTTTCAGCTTGATGGTGGAGGCTAAGGACTATAAAGCATAATAGGGCAAGTCTCTGCCTTTCAGGATGAAGTTCCAGCAACTGTGAAGTTTCATGGATTTGATCCCTGTAAGAGCTCCTGTGAGAGGACAGGCTTTATATTGGTGTACCAGTCTATTCCATCCTCACTGTAACTATAGGCAGGATAAGTAGTGACTGCCAGGCTCCTGTCCTGCAATGTGACTGAGAAGTATATCTGCCCCTACAGCTGGTGAGACGGCTGCAGCTGTCATATACCGTGGCACTCTTTGGTCCGCAAGAAGAATCCATGTATATAGGTTTTGTGGAAAGGTCACACAAGGCAGGGCTTGGTTGGCAGAACTTCAGGTGCAGTAAGTTGTTATTTCAATATATTCCTATGTTTTTTTAATGCTTTTCATAATTTGTAATTCATTGTGTCTTTGTTTTTGTTGTGGGGTAAAATAAACTATTTAGACAAGTGGGATTTAGGGAACTTTAGAGGCGCAGTATTCTATGGCAACACTAGGTGAAGTAAATAAAAGTAGGCCTACATGTGTGATGTCATACTTATGGAGGAATAGATGGAGACCAGTGTAATATGAGAATGTGCCACATGTAGACAGGGTAAAACAGAAATTATTCCACCACATTTATGTGGGTGTTAAGATTGATGTGGCCTCCCAAAGGAGAGCTCCACGTATTTCATGGTTCCATGCATTCCAAAAATCTGCAGCATGACTTTGTACAGTGCACAGTACATTCACAACCTTTCACAGAACATAGCAGCTGTGGCTCAATAGTTAAATATTGTTGTAGTTAATTCAGTGGTTTCTCAACTATTCCTCAGATGGGACCCAAAGTGTCGATGTGCCACTGTTCTAGGACTCCAAAATATACAGATTCCAAAAGAATATATTGCATAATTAACAATCAGGGATCACGAAAAAGATTCTGGGGGACCCCACTTATCCTACTTACGGTATCCTTACAACAGGTTGATGACTTTTGAGTTAGACTATACTACAGGAGTGCACAACATTTTGTGGTCCGAGGGCCGAATGTAAAATATGTTCAATTTACTTGAGGAAAAGAGGATCCTTGTGGCTGTTATGCCTTAACTCAATTATGACATACCTTTCAACATTGTTAAATAAATCTCCATGAGGACTGAAGTGTGTGAATCACTGTAAAACAGTGGTGAGATAGCAGAGGGGGTGGTCATGCTATGTAGTAGGTGTGGTCAGTAGGAGTGACCCGTGTCTCACCTCTGTGACCCTTTTGGGCTTTCACTCCCTCTGCAGCATCACAACCCTTCCATTACTTCTTTAATAACACATCCTCTCCATCAGCTCTGTAGTAATACATTTATTTCATCAGCTCTGTAGTAACGCATCCTCTCCATCAGCTCTGTAGTAATACATTTATTTTCATCAGCTCTGTAGTAACGCATCCTCTCCATCACCTCTGTAGTAACACATCCTCTCCATCAGCTCTGTAGTAATACATTTATTTTCATCACCTCTGTAGTAACACATCCTCTCCATCAGCTCTGTAGTAATACATTTATTTCATCAGCTCTGTAGTAACGCATCCTCTCCATCACCTCTATAATAACACATCATCTCCATCACCTCTGTAGTAACACATTCACTCCATCATCTCTGTAGTAACACATCTACTCCATCATCTCTGTAGTAACACATCCACTCCATCGTCTCTGTAGTAATATATCCCATCCATCACTTCTGTAGTAACACATCCACTCCATTGTCTCTGTAGTAATATATCCCATCCATCACTTCTGTAGTAACACATCCACTCCATCGTCTCTGTAGTAACATATCCCATCCATCATATCTGTAGTAACATATCCCATCCATCACTTCTGTAGTAACACATCCACTCCATCGTTTCTGTAGTAACATATCCCATCCATCACTTCTGTAGTAACATATCCACTCCATTGTCTCTGTAGTAACATATCCCATCCATCACTTCTGTAGTAACATATCCACTCCATCGTCTCTGTAGTAACATATCCCATCCATCACTTCTGTAGTAACATATCCCATCCATCACTTCTGTAGTAACACATCCTCTCCATCAGCTCTGTAGTAATAAATTTATTTCATCAGCTCTGTAGTAACGCATCCTCTCCATCACCTCTATAATAACACATCATCTCCATCACCTCTGTAGTAACACATTCACTCCATTGTCTCTGTAGTAATATATCCCATCCATCACTTCTGTAGTAACACATCCACTCCATTGTCTCTGTAGTAACATATCCCATCCATCACTTCTGTAGTAACATATCCACTCCATCGTCTCTGTAGTAACATATCCACTCCATCGTCTCTGTAGTAACATATCCCTTCCATCACTTCTGTAGTAACACATCCACTCCATCGTCTCTGTAGTAACATATCCCATCCATCACTTCTGTAGTAACATATCCACTCCATCGTCTCTGTAGTAACATATCCCATCCATCACTTCTGTAGTAACATATCCACTCCATCGTCTCTGTAGTAACATATCCCATCCATCACTTCTGTAGTAACATATCCCATCCATCACTTCTGTAGTAACATATCCCATCCATCACTTCTGTAGTAACATATCCACTCCATTGTCTCTGTAGTAACATATCCCATCCATCACTTCTGTAGTAACATATCCACTCCATCGTCTCTGTAGTAACATATCCCATCCATCACTTCTGTAGTAACATATCCCATCCATCACTTCTGTAGTAACATATCCCATCCATCACTTCTGTAGTAACATATCCACTCCATCGTCTCTGTAGTAACATATCCCATCCATCACTTCTGTAGTAACATATCCCATCCATCACTTCTGTAGTAACATATCCCATCCATCACTTCTGTAGTAACATATCCACTCCATTGTCTCTGTAGTAACATATCCCATCCATCACTTCTGTAGTAACATATCCACTCCATCGTCTCTGTAGTAACATATCCCATCCATCACTTCTGTAGTAACATATCCCATCCATCACTTCTGTAGTAACCCATCCTCTCCATCGTCTCTGTAGTAACATATCCCATCCATCACTTCTGTAGTAACATATCCACTCCATTGTCTCTGTAGTAACATATCCCATCCATCACTTCTGTAGTAACATATCCACTCCATCGTCTCTGTAGTAACATATCCCATCCATCACTTCTGTAGTAACATATCCCATCCATCACTTCTGTAGTAACACATCCTCTCCATCAGCTCTGTAGTAATACATTTATTTCATCAGCTCTGTAGTAACGCATCGTCTCCATCACCTCTATAATAACACATCATTTCCATCACCTCTGTAGTAACACATTCACTCCATCATCTCTGTAGTAACACATCTACTCCATCATCTCTGTAGTAACACATCCACTCCATCGTCTCTGTAGTAATATATCCCATCCATCACTTCTGTAGTAACACATCCACTCCATCGTCTCTGTAGTAACATATCCCATCCATCACTTCTGTAGTAACATATCCACTCCATCGTCTCTGTAGTAACATATCCCATCCATCACTTCTGTAGTAACATATCCCATCCATCACTTCTGTAGTAACATATCCACTCCATCGTCTCTGTAGTAACATATCCCATCCATCACTTCTGTAGTAACATATCCACTCCATTGTCTCTGTAGTAACATATCCCATCCATCACTTCTGTAGTAACATATCCCATCCATCACTTCTGTAGTAACCCATCCTCTCCATCGTCTCTGTAGTAACATATCCCATCCATCACTTCTGTAGTAACATATCCACTCCATCGTCTCTGTAGTAACATATCCCATCCATCACTTCTGTAGTAACATATCCACTCCATCGTCTCTGTAGTAACATATCACATCCATCACTTCTGTAGTAACACATCCTCTCCATCAGCTCTGTAGTAATACATTTATTTCATCAGCTCTGTAGTAACGCATCGTCTCCATCACCTCTATAATAACACATCATTTCCATCACCTCTGTAGTAACACATTCACTCCATCATCTCTGTAGTAACACATCTACTCCATCATCTCTGTAGTAACACATCCACTCCATCGTCTCTGTAGTAATATATCCCATCCATCACTTCTGTAGTAACACATCCACTCCATCGTCTCTGTAGTAACATATCCCATCCATCACTTCTGTAGTAACATATCCACTCCATCGTCTCTGTAGTAACATATCCCATCCATCACTTCTGTAGTAACATATCCACTCCATCGTCTCTGTAGTAACATATCCCATCCATCACTTCTGTAGTAACATATCCACTCCATCGTCTCTGTAGTAACATATCCCATCCATCACTTCTGTAGTAACATATCCCATCCATCACTTCTGTAGTAACATATCCACTCCATCGTCTCTGTAGTAACATATCCCATCCATCACTTCTGTAGTAACATATCCACTCCATTGTCTCTGTAGTAACATATCCCATCCATCACTTCTGTAGTAACATATCCCATCCATCACTTCTGTAGTAACCCATCCTCTCCATCGTCTCTGTAGTAACATATCCCATCCATCACTTCTGTAGTAACATATCCACTCCATCGTCTCTGTAGTAACATATCCCATCCATCACTTCTGTAGTAACATATCCACTCCATCGTCTCTGTAGTAACATATCCCATCCATCACTTCTGTAGTAACATATCCACTCCATTGTCTCTGTAGTAACATATCCCATCCATCACTTCTGTAGTAACATATCCCATCCATCGTCTCTGTAGTAACATATCCCATCCATTGTCTCTGTAGTAACATATCCACTCCATTGTCTCTGTAGTAACATATCCCATCCATCACTTCTGTAGTAACACATCCACTCCAGCCTGGTACAATGCGGGACAGTTAGAGGGGGAACTGGGATGCCAGGTCATAAATATTACATTTCTGTCCCAGATCTCCAAGTATCTGTCCTGCTTCCCACGGCAACATAATATGGCCTTGCTGGCAGGGTGTTGTGTTCCAGTATTATAGATAATATACTGCTTTTAAGTACTATATCGGTACACCTATTTACATTTTAAATATCAATTTTACTAAATTCCACCCCTTCCCAAAATTAGTACTTTTGAGATGGTTCCACCCATGAGACCCCATCCATTCACTTTATTTAGCACATTGCTGTCACTCACATATAGTCTCGGGTTGGATTAAGATTTGTGTGGGACCCCAGATATACTGCTATTATTACATAATGTGCCAAGCAGCATTGTGTTTGATTTCCGCAGGAACCTTGCAAAAGGTGTTTCTATGCAAAATACCAGTAATTACAGTACAGAAATCTTTGCTAAGATTTAAGTCATAAACATCCCGCAGAGACCTCTGTCGTGCAGAACCTTGCGGTTGACTGAGTCAGCCTCATGGTCTCTAATTAGAGCTGCTGTGTCAGATCTCTCCCGCTATCTAGAGACCCAGACAGCAGCAATGGTGAATGGGAAGTTCCCAGCTATATGACGGCTCGATAAATACAGTGAGGTACTCTCATTGGAAAGGGAGGGATTTAAGTAAAATTAAGATTTAGAGTTGAAAAAAACCTATAAAGGGCATAATTATCCCAACAATCAAAAGTATTGTCTTTAATATTTACAATATTATTACTACTATTGCATTTCAGCACTATGTCTTCTCTCTTCTTCTCCAGTTTGTCTTCCTTCTCTGCCAAGAGCCTTGACAACCATTGTATTTATTTGACCATGTATTTGAAAAATTGTTAATTTTTGGAGGGTGTGGAGCTGGGGGAGGAGGGATACAATCTCTGTGTTTCCACCTCTGTGCCACATTGAATTTCAGATGATGGAGGAGGATAGTGTTCAGCTGACCATCCTATTGGAAATCAGACAGAGGACAACTGCAAACCTCTTCTTCTTTGGATTGTCGTATCCCACAACCTACTGACGTCTGCCTAATTCCCTAAGGATCAGAGATATAATTATAGTGCTCCTTTACAAAGTACCTTGATGATTCCCCATATATTGCCAAGAACATATATGGTAAGAAGCATCAGAGAGAAAATAAGTAGATAGCAGTGTACATAAAAAGTGCCTATATGGTCCTCCTTTTAGTTTTATAGGTCAATCCAGCAATGCATGTGTTCTGCAACATGAAGATATGTTTGATATGGGATACCAAAGCTATATGCACACATTGTTCACTTTTGGACAAACCTCCTTAATATATCCTGCCCTTCGCCCCCACGTAGCTTTCGTAGCTGAAGATTGGACAACGATTGAGCAGAAGTTCCATACTCCATCTGTTTACTCCATTTCGGTAGCGCTTCCTATAGCTCTGTTGAAGAAGACTTGATGGGTTGTAACACTCCTGAGCAGACCGGTTTAGTAAACCTATTGAAGATTGCCTGAAATAGCCGATAACAGGGAACAATAGCTCGCACTGAGCTACATAGTGAAATATCTCATGTTCTGTCATGGAATTGTATGATATTTTTTACTTATGTATTTGTGAATGTTAACATTAATTTATTCATGTATGATAACATGTGTTTAAGGTTTGATGGTCGTAAATAAGCAGCTTGCCTATGTCCATTCCCCCCCCCCCCCCAGTAGGCTGACAGTATAACTGTGCTGGTGCTGATCTTGTGCTTCATGTAATTGTGAACAGATGCAGACCCTCACTGAGACGCATATAAACCTGCCAGTAGCCCTATCACTTGCGGGTGTCTGAGAGTTGGTGCAAATACACACTGATAATGATGGCGGTTACCAGCACTAGCTAACCTATTCTGAATGGCTACACACACAAAGGAATATAGGATTTTCTGTATTATAGAGGTTTTTTTCATTTAAATTAAACCAAATAGCAAATGCGTTTTCGCTATCAAAACAAATGTTAAACTTTTCTTGTGCTTATAACTTGTTTGTTTGTGTAAGTGCATGTGGGTGTAATTGTGCCTGGCATGAACCTGGCACATATGCTACTAGTGCACCATATGGGCGTATAAACGCTATTCTTAAGTGTGAGGTTTCTTTTAGATCTTATATTTTAACACATACACATTCAACTCAGAATCAGCTGCAGTGTGTGCACAATTATGTATATTTTTACAGGAGTTCACCACTGTTGTACGAGTTCATGGACCATCCGAGCGTCTAATGTGTGCACTGTACTGAATGTGGAACACAAACACTCATGTCACATGAGAATGTCATCACATAGAACAACTTACTATCACACTCATTTAAACTCTCTCTCCCAATAAACTGCCCTTTTCTCCTTTATTTATGACTCATATTACACTTTTTTTTCTTTAAAGTGACAAATATTTTCATTTAAAAAACAATACTTTGGTTTACATGTGCATATTTATTTATGTGCATTAAGTAGTACTTGTGCCCAGTCCTATGTAAGTATCACGTGGTCAAACAACATTGCAGCACTCTGAAAATCAGGAATGCCTTCAAATACACAAAACCATGTTAATATCCAGTAGATTGAACTCCTCCTTTAGCAAACTGGAAGCCTAGACCAGGGCATCCGTGTGGCTATACTGCAGGGTGAACAACATCTCCCATCTACCCCAGTCTACCCATCAACCCGTGCAAGATTTGCTCTTTCAGAATAGACAATGCAGAATTGTGGACTTGCAATGCTACTTTTTCTAATTACATTATATTCTCAGTGATTAATGTGGCTAAAGAAGCATTATCTAAGTAAGATGTTGTAGGTATTAATTGAAAAAATATTACCCTAAGTTTATGAGCCGGACAAACGTAACCTCACACACCCACACACTTCCTAATATGACTGGTTTCACTCTGTACACCAATATATCTGATCCAGTTTCCCCACATGTTTGCAGTTACAGTAATTTGGACTAAATTAAATGTTAAAAAGTGAGCATTAATTTGTGTACTATTCCATATACACTCAATTACAAAATTCAGATGACAAGCGTAGAACCACCCAATTATACTGGTGCCTTCATATTATTTCTGCTGATGTTGTATTCTGCAAACGTTATTATCTTTCTGTTCCAGGCCGTGGGATCAGCCACTGGAGTGAGTTGAGGTTTCCCCACAATAAGGGAACCTGAAAAGTATTGAAGGTCTATGGTTCTGTCTTCTTGTCTTATTCCACCTTGTTCTCTGTGGAGAATAACTTATGTTCTACTGACATTTACAGTTCAAATAAATTGTTCTATCACAAAATAAACTTTCAATATATATATTTTTTATGTTTATAGGGAAAATGATCAAACTATCATCACTATCTTCATGTTGTGTAGAATTATAATTGTAATGTACCTATTTAGACAAAAATTACTAATTATATTGTTTATTACGTGTACTCTCAGTTTGTTGAATAGTACCATAATACAGATGTTATTGTTGCTAGTAAATGAACACTATTACTAGCATAATAATAGCAAGAAATGAATCATATAACACAGCAGTAAGTAGATATTTATCTCCTATGGGTTTCTATGTGTTCTAGTTTTATAGATTCCTTCCACAGTCCCTATGTGATGACAACTTATCTTCCTGGCCTTAGTTTCAATCTGCAACTTTCTCCTGGGGGCATGCTGTAAAACAACTAGAATGAAACCACCCTGTTTGTTCATCCGTGTTTTAGCTTTTAGCTGTACTTGAGCTGTCAAGTGGGAACAGTAGTGAACTCTTAAGAATAACAGAACTGGAAACACAAAAAAACAGAACAACAAAACCTGCAGTTTTACAATCAATATGCAAAACCTGGACCACAAAGCTTGCAATCAGAATTTAAAGTCTCTAAACAACCAACCTTTAAAGGTGATGAATGATTTTAACATTTACGGTTAGGGTTAAGATAGATTAGGGAAGGGATTAGCATTACAATTTCCAAAGGCCTAATTTAAAACCTTCAATAACACTAACAACTATACTTCAACTTATAAGTATTTGCAGAGGAAGGACACTAGTCAACATACTCAGCACACAGTTTCCACATAGATGGGGATGTCTATGGGGAATATAGTTGTTGACCAACGAAACGCATAAAGGATGTAAAGAGCTTTACAGCTGATTATTATTGCTGACTACGGACCATCTTGCTGTTCCAGTCATTCCTATATGCTGTATTACAAGAGTTCTTTTGGTACATGTAAATCACATATGTTTTTAATCATTAAAATATGGTAATGAACTATGGAAGCACCCCTGTCTGCTTGATTTTCTCTCTCTCTCTCTCTCTATATATATATATATCTCAATATATCTCAATATATATATATATATATATATATATATATATATATATATATATATATATATATATATATCTCAATATATCTATATATATCTATATATATCTATATACATACATCTCTCTCTCTCTCTCTCTCTCTCTCTCTATATATATATATATATATATATAAATCTACACAATAGCATAGTGAAATGTAGCGTTGCATCCTCTGCAGATTTCCAATTTCTGTGGACCTTTGGATTGGAATATGGTGGATAGAGAGTACGTTTGGGAGAAACGAACATTGTCAGTGCAGATTAAAGTATGGCCAAGTTTTTTAAGTGGCGATGGTGAGTATTGTATCGTGAGAATTCATTGTGGGGTTCAGGATTATAACCCGTCAATAATTAAAATATTTAGTTTTGGATGGACTTCACTAAAATGTAAAAAATACACAGTTTACTTTGTTTAAGAGGCTGTTCTTACATATTGCAGATCTCTCCGTAGGCTCCACCAGTCCAGCTCCGCACTCCTGTCCCCTATTGAGTGGTGGTCAAAGCACCTACACCGAATAGGTCCTATGCATGTGAATGGAAAGTACATGCAGTAAGCACATTAACAACACCACAGCTTGTTTCAATCAAGCAAACTATTAAAGCCATTTTCTAGTTACTGCTTAGTGTAATGGAGCACACTTATGGGAAATTAAAGCTTTAAAATGATTTTATTTTGTTTCATCTGATGAAGTTTCTGTGTGATTAATTCATCTTTTTTACTCCTAGCTACTGCTTAAAAGACTACTAGCATAAACAGGAGTCCAAACACATTTATTCTTTTCACTGCCCCAAGTGCTAGGTGTGTGTGTGTTAGGGAATTTAGACCATAGTTGCTTACCCTCCCAGAATGTCCGGGAGACTCCCGAATTTTTAGCAGGGCAACATCCCGGGTCCAGCTCACCTCGTTTGTGAAGTGGGTAGGGCAGGGCTAAATGCGTCACCCTGGCTCGCCCGCCCCCACCCATAAGCTGAAATGGGCAAATATTGACAGGGGGCATGGCCTAAAGGTGGAACTCACGTGGCCACGCCCCCAAGATGAAGCCCCCTCCCGGACAGCTAGCTGCAAAAGTTGGTAAGTATGATTTAGACTGTAAGATCCAAAGAGGCAGGAACTGATGTGAATGACAAATACCCCCTGCACAGTGCTGCAGAATTACTGGTGTTATATAAATAAATAATGATGAGGACAGTCTAGGATACTGCATGGTAACACATGCTATAAAAAAAGTAGAAAAAAATATTTGGTATTTCAGTAAATGTCAGAAGCCACAGAGTATATATGCTGTGTGTATATATAGTATACATATAACTAACAGCACAAAGCAATGATATCCACAGAGAGTCAGCAACTAAGGTCTCCTCCACACTAGTTGCATTCCAAGCGGAGTTTAACTTAATTTAGATAATTGCTGGTGCTTGGCGATAATTTCATACTGACAGACATGTTCTATCACTGGTAGACAGTATAACACAGAGGGGAATGTAAAGGGCAGTGTGGTTAAAGACGTTTTTTTTTTAAATATTTGTTTTGCATATTTTAGGCATGGTGTTCCAAATGATGGGGAAAAACAACTAGATTTCCAAGAATTCTGGATAAAAAGTCATACAACTACATTACAATCTAGAGATAATGATGTGCCCTGTGTACTAACACCGCAAGGAAATCAGATTTCAGTGGATTCCAAATCTTGCCAAAATCTCATAATTATTAGCCCAGTCCTGGACAATGGTCATGATGCATTCTTATGCTGAGAGTACAGCAAATGTATATGTTGAAATCCCATTTATGTCTTATTTTCATGAACTTCTACAGGGGCACGCAAGGTTTCTGTTTGGTAACATACAGCTTCTCATTTTATGTCCATTGGTTAGAGAAAAAAAAGACACCAATCACAAAAAGATGCTTTTGCATATTTTTTATGGTTTCTACTATAACATACTCAGAGCAATCCCAGAAAATTCCTGAAATAATAATAACAACTACAGGGATGCCATATACATGTATTAGTAAAGGACCACTGAACCGAACATTTATATTTTCATGATTGAACCATGAAGACAAACTATATTACCAAGTGTTACCTTGACATTTTACTGCAGCTATGTTGAAAGTGATTCCTGCATTTATTCCTAGTAACTCATGTGCCGTGCATATAATTGTTGTACAAGTAGATAGTATAGGCAGCAAAACTCAATCGATCTCAATCCTTTCCTATTTCCCTTATGGTTTTCTCATATTGCATTTGGAATGCAGTGAGAGGGAACCGCGTCCAGACGAGCTCCCAGTCAAGTTGAATTAGTGTTTTTACAATCCTTTTTATAACAGGCATTTTTTATATCGATAAAGGCTTGTCTTATAGAGAAATATATAGAGTAACAAAAGTTGTTCATGCTTGGACTGATTCCACTGTCCTTGGTCTTCCACCATTAGCTTTCTTTAGCAAGGTCTAAGCACCTATAGCTAGAGACTCCTGCAATCACCTCTGTACTGCTCTCTCTGTAGCACAGGAGATCCGATCCAGGGTCTATATTTGAAGGCCTTAGAGCTGTTGTCTCCTGCTACAAAGAGACAAGCAGTGCAAAGGTAACTAACAGTGCTTCCAACTGCTAAATGCAGCCGTGTCCCTGCTAAATACAGCGAAAGGGGAAGGAAGGGGATTTAATAGAATTCATGTATAAAGTGGAAAGTCCCTTTTACTGCCTGATGCAACCTGAACGTAATACCCATCCTTTTAACATCTATTACGTGAATACATCAATATACAATTGCATCAAAGGATTTCATATTCCCTATTTCCTGACAGACCCAAAGTAGTCATATGAGCTGTTATGTTTATAGTTACATCAGTAGCGTTGTGCCTGTAATCTCTTAAACAAATTAGCAAATAGTCCTACTGCCTTTATTTGATCAATAAACAAAGAATACACAACTAAATTAGAAGTCTGCAGCAAATTTGCTTGAGCTAGAACCTTCTGCCTGAGGCAGCTGCCTCAATTGGCCAACCATTGGGTGCTGGCATAATGAACAGTGGTGGTGCCACTATTAGACTGATAGTTGCAGTCTTTATTTCATATACAATTGGGCACTGGGGATGACTAGTGAAGGTCGTGTATCTTTGTATAGGCAAATACCTTTCTGGGTGCTTAAAAGGAATCTGTTTAAATAGGAATTAGTTTCTGTGCATTTGATAGATCTACAGATAAACTTGAAGTTTTCTCTGTAATTTTCCATCTAGCCATAATACTAAGTCCGTTGGCCAGTGCTCTAGACAAACTGAAACCGCACAAACCTTTCAGAGCTCTTGTGAAAGCGAGACGTTTTTATGCTCACCTGGAGTCAGGAGACCTGAAGAATGTTAAAAAGCTGTAAAGCCGTGTTTAGGAGCCTTAAATCAAATGGCAACTTGAGACTAGAAAGACTCGGGACACATTCTCCTGGTGCAGCTAGGAATTAGATGAAAGAAAGCTGTTTTAGTGGTATTATGTATATATGTATGCATGTAACATTATTTAACTGCGTCTTAGTGGAAAAACCAACACTGAATAACGGGAATAAATGCTTCATAAAATAAAGAAAAGTACATTGTATCCATGATACCGGAGCAGAGCATTAAATAACATGCCATGTACCTAATCTACATTGATATAATTTATAACATTGATTTATAGCCAGTAAACTAAAATAATAATTTGATCCAATATAAAAAAGGCATCTTGCAACATTGACAGATATATATGTGAAAAGTTACGGCACTAGAACGGAATGCAGTATATTTGATACTGTGTGTACCCTTGACAATTAGTGAAAAACATGCCAGTAGCCTTCGTATATGGAATCTTGTACTTTAGGCTTAATGTTATTCTTGACTTTAGAAAGTGTCATTAGCACAGAACTTGTGTTCCTTATGAGTGTGGCTGTGTTGTATGCAATGGCTATTCTACATGGCTGCACTCTTTCTATGGGGAAAGTCCACATTAGTCTCTTAGATTACGAGAGCAACAAAAAAACAGAATGACTATAAAACAAGAAGGCAGACTCATGTAATAATCAATGTTAATATGTTTTCTAGACACTTTAATGGTAGTTACATATATAATAGTGTAACACAGATATTGATTTAAGAATGTGCCTAACAGAGTGTTAATCCAGATAGGATGATTGCATTTGATTTTTCTGGAGTAATGAAATTGGACATCTTGAAACTGCAATTTTCAGCATCATATTCCCCTAATTGTCACCACACCACACACAGACTTCCTTCGATACTGCAAATTGCATACAGTAGATACACTAGCTATGAGATTGGGGAAAAGATAAATTCACCCATTAACTGACATTCTATACTGCACTGCCAGACTAAAATATAAAAGGAGATCTTTATTCTATGCTAAACAGTTAGTAAATTCACTGTTGAATTTTATTATGTATCTAAGCTTGTCTTTTACTGAGGTAAAAAAAAAAAATCGTATTATATGAAACTGAGCTGAATCTACCCAGAACACGACATGTCAAATCTGTTTGCTGAAACCTCTCATCCATCCAACACAACCGTTCCACCACGAGCCAGTTGTCTGCTCCAGCGTGTTCTACATATTTTTTCAATTGAAATAATATGGAATCAGATTTGAGAAAGGCAGATTTTGTGGCGCTCAGGTAAAGATGCTGAACTGCACCCATCTTTCTAGGCCTCTACACATACAGAGGGTGTAGTCAAATAGCACAAGTCATAGAAAGGCAGACAATCCCCCTTCCTGATAATGGTTAGATGTAGCCTTCACACTGGTACAATTTCCTACTGGTAATTAAAAGCAGTGATCTGAGTTAGTCTTGACCCGTCCCCCAACCTTTGTTGTAACCAAGGTCATTGCCGTTTTTGCTTATGACTTATGCTACTTTGCCTGGAATTAGTTTTTACATATATAACAGTTGAAGGGTACATAAGTAATTATGATAATATATGTAACTGTACAGTCCTCCCTCTTTGTAATGTTACCCTCACATACCACCAAAGTGCATTAATATGTATTCATTTAATTATATGCCATTTGATTTGTAACAGAAGCCTTGCTATAACACCAGTTCTGCCCTTTGTTTTAGGCTGGTGATGTAGAGAGTTTACAGATGAAATAAACATATAATTAATCAGATTAAACTAGGGATGAGCGCACTCGGATTTATGAAATCCGAGCCCACCCGAACGTTGCGGATCCGAGTCGGATCCGAGACAGATCCGGGTATTGGCGCCAAATTCAAAAGTGAAACTGAGGCTCTGACTCATAATCCCGTTGTCGGATCTCGCGATACTCGGATCCTATAAATTCCCCGCTAGTCGCCGCCATCTTCACTCGGGCATTGATCAGGGTAGAGGGAGGGTGTGTTAGGTGGTCCTCTGTGCTGTTTAGTTCTGTGCTGTTTAGTTCTGTGCTGTGCTGTGCTGTGCTGTGCTGTGTTCTGCAGTATCAGTCCAGTGGTGCTGTGTGCTGTGCTCTGTCCTTCTGAGGTCAGTGGTGCTGCTGGGTCCTGTGCTGTGTCCTGTTCAGTCCAGTGGTGCTGTGTCCTGTGCTCTGTGCTTCTAAGGGCATAGTTATTTCCCCAATATTCCCCTGTGTTTAAAAAAATAAAAAAAAGTTTTTTTAAAAAATACCAAAAACTACTTTAATATTTTTTAATTACCACAAAATTTGCACAACCAATCCTGCAGTATAAGCCCATTGGTACTGCAATATTACCAAGTTCACACATTCAGCAGTAAAAGTCCAGTGGTACTGCAATATTACAAAGTTTACACATTCTGCAGTATCAGTCCAGTGGTGCTGTGTCCTGTGCTCTGTCCTGCTGAGTTCCGTAGTGCTGCTGGGTCCTGTGCCGTGTCCTGTTCAGTCCAGTGGTGCTGTGTCCTGTGCTCTGTGCTTCTAAGGGCATAGTTATTTCCCCATTATTCCCAAGTTTTTAAAAAATAAAAAAAAAGTAAAAAAAAATAAAAAATTTAAAAAAAAATAAAATATATAATAATTATAACCAAATTTGCAAAACCAATCCAGCATTATAAGTCCATTGGTACTGCAATATTACCAAGTTCACACATTCTGCAGTATCAGTCCAGTGGTGCTGTGTCCTGTGCTCTGTCCTGCTGAGTTCCGTAGTGCTGCTGGGTCCTGTGCCGTGTCCTGTTCAGTCCAGTGGTGCTGTGTCCTGTGCTCTGTGCTTCTAAGGGCATAGTTATTTCCCCACTATTCCCAAGTTTTTTAAAAATAAAAAAAAAGTAAAAAAAAATAAAAATTTAAAAAAAAAAAAAATATATAATAATTATAACCAAATTTGCAAAACCAATCCAGCATTATAATTTATAAGTCCATTGGTACTGCAATATTACCAAGTTCACACATTCTGCAGTATCAGTCCAGTGGTGCTGTGTCCTGTGCTCTGTCCTGCTGAGTTCCGTAGTGCTGCTGGGTCCTGTGCCGTGTCCTGTTCAGTCCAGTGGTGCTGTGTCCTGTGCTCTGTGCTTCTAAGGGCATAGTTATTTCCCCACTATTCCCAAGTTTTTTAAAAATAAAAAAAAAGTAAAAAAAAAAAAAAAATTAAAAAAAAAAAAAATATATAATAATTATAACCAAATTTGCAAAACCAATCCAGCAGTATAAGTCCATTGGTACTGCAATATTACCAAGTTCACACATTCTGCAGTATCTTGTGCTACATATAATGGAGACCAAAAATTTGGAGGATAAAGTAGGGAAAGATCAAGACCCACTTCCTCCTAATGCTGAAGCTGCTGCCACTAGTCATGACATAGACGATGAAATGCCATCAACGTCGTCTTCCAAGCCCGATGCCCAATCTCGTAGTACCGGGCATGTAAAATCCAAAAAGCCCAAGTTAAGAAAAAGTAGCAAAAAGAGAAACTTAAAATCATCTGAGGAGAAACGTAAAGTTGCCAATATGCCATTTACGACACGGAGTGGCAAGGAACGGCTTAGGCCCTGGCCCGTGTTCATGACTAGTGGTTCAGCTTCACCCACGGATCTTAGCCCTCCTCCTCCTCCCCCCCCCCTACAAAAAATTGAAGAGAGTTATGCTGTCAGCAACAAAACAGCAAACAACTCTGCCTTCTAAAGAGAAATTATCACAAATCCCCAAGGCGAGTCCAAGGGTGTTGGTGGTTGTCAAGCCTGACCTTCCCATCACTGTACGGGAAGAGGTGGCTCGGGAGGAGGCTATTGATGATGTAGCTGGCGCTGTGGAGGAACTTGATGATGAGGATGGTGATGTGGTTATTGTAAATGAGGCACCAGGGGGGGAAACAGCTGATGTCCATGGGATGAAAAAGCCCATCGTCATGCCTGGTCAGAAGACCAAAAAATGCACCTCTTCGGTCTGGAGTTATTTTTATCCAAATCCAGACAACCAATGTATGGCAATATGTAGCTTATGTAAAGCTCAAATAAGCAGGGGTAAGGATCTTGCCCACCTAGGAACATCCTCCCTTATACGTCACCTGAATAACCTTCATAGTTCAGTGGTTAGTTCAGGAACTGGGGCTAGGACCCTCATCGGTACAGGGACACCTAAATCCCGTGGTCCAGTTGGATACACACCAGCAACACCCTCCTCGTCAACTTCCTCCACAATCTCCATCAGATTCAGTCCTGCAGCCCAAGTCAGCAGCCAGACTGAGTCCTCCTCAATACGGGATTCATCCGAGGAATCCTGCAGCGGTACGCCTACTACTGCCACTGCTGCTGTTGCTGCTGTTAGTCGGTCATCTTCCCAGAGGGGAAGTCGTAAGACCGCTAAGTCTTTCACAAAACAATTGACCGTCCAACAGTCGTTTGCCATGACCACCAAATACGATAGTAGTCACCCTATTGCAAAGCGTATAACTGCGGCTGTAACTGCAATGTTGGTGTTAGACGTGCGCCCGGTGTCCGCCATCAGTGGAGTGGGATTTAGAGGGTTGATGGAGGTATTGTGTCCCCGGTACCAAATCCCCTCGAGATTCCACTTCACTAGGCAGGCGATACCAAAAATGTACAGAGAAGTACGATCAAGTGTCCTCAGTGCTCTTAAAAATGCGGTTGTACCCACTGTCCACTTAACCACGGACATGTGGACAAGTGGTTCTGGGCAAACGAAGGACTATATGACTGTGACAGCCCACTGGGTAGATGCATCCCCTTCCGCAGCAACAGCAACAGCTGCATCAGTAGCAGCATCTACAAAATGGCTGCTCATGCAAAGGCAGGCAACATTGTGCATTACAGGCTTTAATAAGAGGCACAACGCTGACAACATATTAGAGAAAATGAGGGAAATTATCTCCCAGTGGCTTACCCCACTTAGACTCTCATGGGGATTTGTGGTGTCAGACAATGCCAGTAACATTGTGCGGGCATTAAATATGGGCAATTTCCAGCACGTCCCATGTTTTGCCCACACCATTAATTTGGTGGTGCAGCATTACCTCAAGAGTGACAGGGGTGTGCAGGAGATGCTTGCGGTGGCGCGCAAAATTGCTGGACACTTTCGGCATTCAGCCAGTGCCTACCGCAGACTAGAGGCACATCAAAAAAGCATGAACCTGCCCTGCCATCACCTCAAACAAGAGGTTGTGACGCGCTGGAACTCCACCCTCTATATGCTGCAGAGGATGGAGGAGCAGCAAAAGGCCATTCAGGCCTACACAGCCACCTACGACATAGGCAAAGGAGTGGGGATGCGCCTCAGTCAAGCGCAGTGGAGACTGATTTCCGTGTTGTGAAAGGTTCTGCAGCCATTTGAACTTGCCACACGAGAAGTCAGTTCCGACACTGCCAGCTTGAGTCAGGTCATTCCCCTGATCAGGCTGTTGCAGAAGCAGCTGGAGAAAGTGAGGGAGGAGCTGGTAAGCCATTGCGATTACACCAAGCATGTAGCTCTTGTGGATGTAGCCCTTCGTACGCTTTGCCAGGATCCGAGGGTGGTCACTCTTTTAAAGTCAGAGGAATACATTCTGGCCACCGTGCTCGATCCTCGGTTTAAAGCGTATGTTGTGTCTCTGTTTCCGGCGGACACAAGTCTACAGCGGTGCAAAGACCTGCTGGTCAGGAGATTGTCCTCTGAAGAGGACCGTGACATGCCAACAGCTCCACCCTCATTTTCTTCCACATCTATGGCTGCGAGGAAAAAGCTCAGTTTTCCCAAAAGAGGCACTGGCGGGGATGCTGATAACATCTGGTCCGGACTGAAGGACCTGCCAACCATTGCAGACATGTCTACTCTCGCTGCATTGGATGCTGTCACAATAGAAAAAATTGTGGATGATTACTTTGCTGACACCATCCAAGTAGACATGTCAGACAGTCCATATTGTTACTGGCAGGAAAAAAAGGCAGTTTGGAAGCCCCTGTACAAACTGGCTCTATTTTACCTGAGTTGTCCCCCCTCCAGTGTGTACTCGGAAAGAGTTTTTAGTGCAGCGGGGAACCTGGTCAGTGAGCGGCGAAGGAGGTTGCTTCCTCACAACGTTGAAAAAATGATGTTTATAAAAATGAATAATCAATTCCTCAATGAAGTACAGCACTGCCCTCCAGATACTACAGAGGGACCTGTGGTTGTGGAGTCCAGCGGGGACGAATTGATAATGTGTGATGAGGAGGAAGTACACACTGTAGGGGGAGAGGAATCAGAGGTTGAGGATGAGGACGACATCTTGCCTCAGTAGAGCCTGTTTAGTCTGTACAGGGAGAGATGAATAGCTTTTTTGGTGTGGGGGCCCAAACAAACCAATCATTTCAGCCAAAGTTGTTTGGTAGGCCCTGTCGCTGAAATGATTGGTTCGTTAAAGTGTGCATGTCCTATTTCAACAACATAAGGGTGGGTGTGAGGGCCCAAGGACAATTCCATCTTGGAACTTTTTTTTTTGCATTATATGACCAAGCAACAGTCGTTTGCCATGTTCAAAAAGTAAAACCAAATGTAAAAAAATTCAAGAAATTAAACCAAAAGTAAAATGCCGTGTCATAATTTAAAACAAGAGGTATTGACGTGCTCTAAAACTACTGTATTGTTGTTTATATTTTATAAACACTACACTTGAAAGCTTGAGTCTTTCAATAGAAAAGTAACTGTCCATTGCACGAATATTTGCAACAGGGACAATTTTAGGGTTAAGAAAGTCAACTAATAATAACACTTCGACGCTGTGTGTCTTTATAAACACTACACTTGGAAGTTGGAGGAGGTATTGTGGCCCCGGCACCAAATTTACTACCGGGGCCACTCCACTGTGCAGTCCATATTTAGGTGTATCAGATATTAAACAACGGTGACAGTTGATGCCCAATTTTTTAATTATATTGTGGCCTCGGTACCAAATTGTGTACCGGGGCCACCACACTACGCAGTCAAGATAGATAGATGCGTATTGCGTATCATAGATAAAGTACATTCAGTGGTGTGGGGCAAATTGAAAAATATTCAAAATGCACTGACATTATCAAAAACAAGAGGTTGTCACACGCTAAAACTCCAACATGTATATGATGGAGAGGATGGAGGAGCAGCCGTATGTGTAGTGTAATGCAGATCTGTTGAAGGTTTTTTATATATTTTATTGTGGTGCCCAGTGCCCACTCCTCTACGCAGTCCAGGTACAATTATTGGTGCGAATCATAAAAGTTCAGGGTTTTTAAGATATTGTGGTGACCCACTCCTCTACGCAGTCCAGGTACAATTATTGGTGCGAATCATAAAAGTTCAGGGTTTTTAAGATATTGTGGTGACCCACTCCTCTACGCAGTCCAGGTACAATTATTGGTGCGAATCATAAAAGTTCAGGGTTTTTAAGATATTGTGGTGACCCACTCCTCTACGCAGTCCAGGTACAATTATTGGTGCGAATCATAAAAGTTCAGGGTTTTTAAGATATTGTGGTGACCCACTCCTCTACGCAGTCCAGGTACAATTATTGGTGCGAATCATAAAAGTTCAGGGTTTTTAATATATTGTGGTGACCCACTCCTCTACGCAGTCCAGGTACAATTATTGGTGCGAATCATAAAAGTTCAGGGTTTTTAAGATATTGTGGTGACCCACTCCTCTACGCAGTCCAGGTACAATTATTGGTGCGAATCATAAAAGTTCAGGGTTTTTAAGATATTGTGGTGACCCACTCCTCTACGCAGTCCAGGTACAATTATTGGTGCGAATCATAAAAGTTCAGGGTTTTTAAGATATTGTGGTGACCCACTCCTCTACGCAGTCCAGGTACAATTATTGGTGCGAATCATAAAAGTTCAGGGTTTTTAAGATATTGTGGTGACCCACTCCTCTACGCAGTCCAGGTACAATTATTGGTGCGAATCATAAAAGTTCAGGGTTTTTAAGATATTGTGGTGACCCACTCCTCTACGCAGTCCAGGTACAATTATTGGTGCGAATCATAAAAGTTCAGGGTTTTTAATATATATTGTGGTGACCCACTCCTCTACGCAGTCCAGGTACAATTATTGGTGCGAATCATAAAAGTTCAGGGTTTTTAAGATATTGTGGTGACCCACTCCTCTACGCAGTCCAGGTACAATTATTGGTGCGAATCATAAAAGTTCAGGGTTTTTAAGATATTGTGGTGACCCACTCCTCTACGCAGTCCAGGTACAATTATTGGTGCGAATCATAAAAGTTCAGGGTTTTTAAAATATTGTGGTGACCCACTCCTCTACGCAGTCCAGGTACAATTATTGGTGCGAATCATACAAGTTCAGGGTTTTTAATATATTGTGGTGACCCACTCCTCTACGCAGTCCAGGTACATTTATTGGTGTGATTCATAAAAGTTCAGTGTTTTTAATATATATTGTGGTGACCCACTCCTCTACGCAGTCCAGGTACATTTATTGGTGCGAATCATACAAGTTGATGGTTTTCTTATTATATATATTGTGGTGACCCACTCCTCTACGCAGTCCAGGTACATTTATTGGTGCGAATCATAAAAGTTCAGGGTTTTTAAGATATTGTGGTGACCCACTCCTCTACGCAGTCCAGGTACAATTATTGGTGCGAATCATAAAAGTTCAGGGTTTTTAATATATTGTGGTGACCCACTCCTCTACGCAGTCCAGGTACAATTATTGGTGCGAATCATAAAAGTTCAGGGTTTTTAAGATATTGTGGTGACCCACTCCTCTACGCAGTCCAGGTACAATTATTGGTGCGAATCATAAAAGTTCAGGGTTTTTAATATATATTGTGGTGACCCACTCCTCTACGCAGTCCAGGTACAATTATTGGTGCGAATCATAAAAGTTCAGGGTTTATAATATATTGTGGTGACCCACTCCTCTACGCAGTCCAGAAAGATACCTTGTTGCAGCGTTTTGGACTAATAACTATATTGTGAGGTGTTCAGAATACACTGTAAATTAGTGGAAATGCTTGTTATTGAATGTTATTGAGGTTAATAATAGCCTAGGAGTGAAAATAAGCCCAAAAACTTGATTTTTAAACTTTTTATGTTTTTTTCAAAAAAAATCCGAATCCAATACCTTAAATCCGAACCGAGACCTTTCGTCAAGTGTTTTGCGAGACAAATCCGAACCTCAAAAATAACGAAAATCCGGATCCAAAACACAAAACACGAGACCTCAAAAGTCGCCGGTGCACATCCCTAGATTAAACTGAGAGCCCTTTATTTGGAGATGACTTTGTATTTTTCTTTTTTGCTAGATCAGTTCCAATCTGACTGAATTAAATGTTGATATGGCATAATAGGGCCACATAGAGCACAAGGGTTAGCTAATTTACTAACAAGTTGGATATATGATCAGTGTTTCATATAGAAATGCATTTAACACTGCAATATTTTAGCATCACTTTGACATGAGCCACACATCTACTGTGCTGTCGGGGAACCGTAATCTTTCCATTATCTAAGTCAGTGGTTCCCTGCTTGCCTTCATTCCCCTACCCATCTCACAGGTGTATGGTTTCTTGTTTGTCTCCATCCCCCTCCTCATGTCATGAAACTGATGCTGTCACATGCAGCCCTGTCCTGTAATCACACAAGTGAACAGGTCACTCCTTCCTGCAAGATCAGGAGATGAACACACCCATCTCCTTCAATAGTCTGTGAACATTCCGATAATCAGATTGCCTGCAGCATGTTCTATGCTTGCCCAATACAAAACTCCTAAAAGACAAGCAGGACATGAACACTGAATACAATAAGGCGCTCAGACCTTAGTCAAATGCACGTTAAAAATTAACTAATTGGCCCAATCTGTACATTTGGTTAGCTCTATTCTAGAACACACAATATATGTGATTGACTGTCAACCCTTTATCACCTGTATTACTTTACTGTATTTCTGTATAAAATATTTTCATGGATATATAATGTATAGCATAATGTTGCTAGGCTTAAGGGACCTCACTGCGTAACTAAAATACGCTTACTGTAAAATTATCAGGACTGTTTACGTATCACTTTACCAAATCTTCTAATACCCAATTATACTGTATAATTTATAAGAACCAGAGATTAGAATTTAGTGATGCAGAGTTGTTCATTTTGTGATTTTTTTAATCCTACCTTATAGTATGTGAAGTACAAATATCATCTTGTGGAATGGACACCTGTTGCTACAGGACACATACCATGCTTATTCTCTGGTGTCCTCCTTCTGGATGTCATGGTCCTTTTATTATAGGCATTGAACTCTTAAGAAGAGCAAGTGTTTTTTTTAAATTTGTATTTCATAAGTCAATCTCCTTGGGTATACAGAAAGAAAGAAAGTACAGAATATGTGCTCTACTCTAACTGGTATTTGTATTGCTTTCTGTTCTTTATTCCCCCCATACATCAGTAGCAGATGCTCTTGAGCATCATTCTGTTCTTTTATTGGTTGAAACTGTGTATGCAGAATCATGATGCAGAATGTTGCCGTGTAGTTTACAGGGCTGTTCTACATTTCTACAACCTTTCCTTAAATGTCCTGCTTTCTCCAATATATTACTTTTCTGGGGGCTCTGTCACAGAACAAATTTGTACAAACAGTAAACATGGTGCAATGCAATGCTAATTTTGCAGGAAAAATCTTAGTATGTGTGGCCAGCATTACATATCTGTACACCCATATGTGATCAAGATACAAAGCACACCACACGCAATAAGATCACTCATTTTGAAAAGCATTTTACTTTGTCTTATCTGTCCATTACACTGCAGACGTCTACTTGCTCTAATTTGTTTTTTATCCAATAGTAACCTGGCACTTCTACGTTTGGTAATGATGAAACATTTGCATCTAATGTAGCTTTTACAACTCTGCTAACAAAGTCTTGTGTGATAGCTTTACCCCTGGTCTGTGGAGATGGCTAGTGATTTCAAAGACAGAATTTGCCATTTTGTATTCACAACTCTAATTTATGTTTTTATTGTTTTTTTTAACTATTATTAACTATTGTTTTTCTCAGCCTTCATTGTTGATTGCTAAGTACATAAGTGGTTTTCAAGATATTCCAAATTGTTGGCTATGCCAAGTTTCTGTGCAATGGTTTTATTGTGTCAATACCAATGCTTACGTGAAATATGGGGACCAAACTCAAATAGTGCTATTAATCTAAAACAAAACATAGGAGCACAAAAACAACAAGACATAATATGTATACTTGTGCCTATTACCATATTCTTCTGTTCAATTCCAATCAGAATTGTCTGAAACCACTGTAGTCCTAAACATGGGTGGTGATGTGGCACAGTGGTTAGTATGACTGCCTCACAACACTGGTTCTATGTAAAGTTTGTATGTTCTCCTGGTCTTTGTGTGGATTTCCTGCAGGTGCTTGTTCTCTCCCACACTCCAAACACATGCTGGCAGGTTTATTGTTTGTATTATAACAACAACAAGACAACAACCCTTTGACCAACATTGCTGTGTGATGGGATCATACAGCCCACTCAAAGGGGCGGGCTGGGCCGGCTCAGTCTAACCCCTGTTAGGGACGGCCGCCCCCATCCCCCCCCCCTACCCGATGCAATATTACCCATATTCACGACAGGCGATGTGGCCGTGTGTCATGTGATGCGGCCACCTGTGCGACCCCGGGCTGCATGTTGCCAACCCGCCCCTGCCCACTCAGCACTTTTTACCTTTTCAATCTGTCTGGACCAGTGTGCAATATGTAGCACTTACCCTCATATATGAAACTCCCATTTTCCTACAAATTATAAGCTTGCACGCAGGGACCTCTCTATCTGTAATACTTTTGTTTCAATACTGTTTTGATCCCAATTGTAAAGTGGTACGAAATTGGCTGGCACTATATAAATAAACGTTGATGATGAAGATATTGTAGAGAATTTAGACTGCAATCTCCACCGGGGCAGAGACTGATACAAAAGGTTAAACATTATCTGTATAACATGTTGTCGCCATCTAAAGAATAAAAATGTATGATTTTTACATGTATTACACAAACCTTTTACTGTGTTTATTCAGTATATATTGAAAGAGGACCTGAACCATAACAGATGAGTTTTTCCTGCAATGCTTACATGCCAATCCAAGCTATCATTTATAGTTACATCTGTGTTAACATCTTTTTTTGGTTCTTTTACAGCTGCCAGTGTATAAAATGGTACTTATCATACTGACTGGCTGAGACTAAATCATGTGCTAATCAAACCTGTCCTCTCTCTGATTATATATTTAATATAAAGTGACATATATTAATATTAATCGTTAAATCATGTAATGTGACATTGGCGCAGCTGAACGAACCATGATGTCCTTCAAATAATGCCCTTGTAAAAACTGATTTTTTAAAGATGTAACAGAAACATACACACTTCATCCAGATCTGTGACCCTGAGAGAGAATGAGCAAAGTTTAGGACCTTGGATGTCGCTCAAGTATGTCTCCCATCAATAGGGTTGTCTTATTTGTGAAACAGAAGACCAGTACATACATAACTTTACATGGGTTTTGCCTAGTGAAGATACCACCTTCATCATCATCAAAATTTATTTATATAGCGCCACTGATTCCACAGCGCTGTACAGAGAACTCATTCACATCAGTCCCTCCACACAAATAAGGCCATGGTCGGGAATTGAACTCATGACCTCAGTGCTGTGAGGCAGAAGTGCTAACCACTTAGCCAACGTGCTGCCCCACCTTGCTGTCTTTCAGGTGCCAAATGCAGTAGAACAGCTATAGGAACATATTCACACTATTTTTGTTACTCTAAGTACACCAGGCATCAGAATTCTGGAACTATAAGGATTCCATGATATATAGTAAAACTGGGACTGAACTTAGCCATTTGTGGCTAGATGCACACTGAAGGATATACAGTATACTTTAGTAACAGCTGAAGATTCAAATGTTATCCATGTAAAGAACAGATGATTGTTTTCCCTCACATATCCCCCCTTTCCTATTAAGGAGTTAAAAACTAAGGCACTGAAGCCCCAATGGTCATGGTGCAAAATCGTGTTTAAGATTTGAAACAGTGACTTGGATTTTTCAATTAGATGTTTAATTGAAATACAAACCCACTCCTATTTGGGGTTAATGACGTGCTGCCTCCATTATTTATGGCCAGGTTGGCAGAGTTCCCAAAGCTGTAAATAGCCAGCGCTCAGAGAATACAGCAGTGGTAAGAGACACTGAGACACTTCTACGTTTCCTCGCTGGTACTCATAGCAGCCAAGCTTGTGTGGCAAAATAAGTCGTTCTTCTTTGTCAGTGAGATCATAAATCAAAAGGAAACTTACTTCACATGTTGTTGCAGAAGAGCTTGACTGACTTTATATCTCCTGCCAGTGCCTTATTGCTGTGACTGTAATAGCATTCTGCATGGTCAAAAAGATTTCTCTTTTTTGTAACTTTACAAAAGTACTTTTTCATGAAAGATTCAACATTTATGCATATTGGATATGTCTGTTTATCTGTGTGTACTCAGTACACAGACACTGCCCCTTACAGCAGGACATTGATGCATCTTAAAGAGTTAAGGGGAATATATATAGCTGAGGTAAAGACACACCTATAGAATGGGACTGTTTAACAACTTGTGATGCTTCTATCTGGAATGAGAAGCAAGTCACAAGTGCCAAAAGGCTTGCCACACATGTGCCACAACTGTTGGGCAATTTAACAAATTTAGGACAAGATATTCCCAAAATGATCCCATATGTCATATGTGGTGTTCAACTGACCACCAAAAATTAGCAACAATGATAAAAATGACAAGTGAGGCTTTTAGGACAAACGCACTTAAAGGGCGACAGGGTTTGTAACAAGCTGAATAATTACCTTGTGTGGTTTAACATGGGGTGGGTACCGACCAATGGTGGCTCACGTGGGAGGGACCTTTGATAGAATATAGCAGGCTGTACTTCCTGCTTGGCTTCACTTGCAACACGAGATCCCACCCTCCCATCCCTCAATTTATTTGGGTTTTCAAAGTGGGGGTAGGAAGGCACTGCGTTCAGCGGCTGATTAATGGGCGCACAGGTAGTTGGTCGTAGGTCACTGCCCCCTTTGAAGCATCAGTAACTCCTTTTGGTCCTTCGGTGAGGAGGGTCCCTGTTCGGCTCGGTGAGGGAGGGCAGCGTGAGTTGTAAGGGGCAGTCACTCTGACGCCAACTCAGCGCTAAGTATGTAGGGATTTGTTCCCCGTGGTTTACGGACTTACGGCGGTTTGCGCCAGTCCACTAAGTGATCTTGTGTTATCAGCTCGTGAGCTGTTCCGCAGTGCCCTTTCTCCGCCACCATAGGTTTAGTTAACATAAAATCCTTACAATAAAATTTCTGCCATTTTTTAATAACTTATCCAGGTCTACGCGTCTTTATTTGCATGCAAATGTTTAAAGTTTAAGGTTGATGTGAAGTTTGTGTGAACATACACAGTGAGCCCTTTATCCAAATGTGTTGGAAATACAAGTCTGCCAACATCTGTATATGTACTGTTACTGGTGGACTACAATGGCTAAATGACTATGTGCGACCCAGAGGGATACAGATACAGTTGTTTGTAAATCACAGGAAATGACCCCATATAAAAGTGTGTGGCCATACTCTCTAACTTGCTGGTGATGTTAATTGTATTTATTTTCTTATATAATGCTACATGTTACATAGGGTTAACGCATTTATGAGACTGAAGTACAGCAAGTAATATGCATTACAGGTAAATAAATACAAATGTGCTGGCAAGCATTTAAGACACACAGGGTGTTTACGGCGTACACAATGAGACAGTGGAAAATATTTATGAACGCTGTTGCTAAGTTAACAGTGTAGAATAGGTGGTGTTGCTCATATAAACCAATCAGACTCTACCTGTCATTTTTCTTATAAAGATTAGATAAAGGAAGCAATCATAAGATTCGTTATTTATGAGCAACCCTTCCCTTTAGCCTCAGCTACCTGCCGAACAGTTTTCATAAATTTCCATCAGTTTGTCACAATTTAGTGTATACATCAACCTGGGCCACAAATGTGAAACTGTCAAGCTGGATTTATATACGTATCTGAATAATTAAACATGGTTGGTCGTACAGGGCAGAACACGCTGTTCCATGGCTGGGCCTAGTGACGGGAACATACAGAAGACTATTAAGATGACCACACACACATTAAAGCTGACAGTGACCATAATGATGCAATTGATTTAACTTGTTTTGGGACACACAAGTGACAGTAAGACAATTTGCCAATATGGTGTGTGTGCTCAGCATAAGGTAGTGAACAATAGTGAGCTCTGACTGGTGTTTGTGATATTTTACATAGGTTTCATAAGTTATTTCTAATTGTACATCATCAGCATAGAAAAATGGTGTCGTGCTGATCTGTTTGCAGATGTTAGTGCAACACACCTGAGATGCCACAACATAGGATAGTTGCGTTTGTGGAAGAAAGGAAAGTGCACTACTTCTAATTTAGAACTATCCTTTTTAAACATCTAGCCTCTTGTACCTGCCAAAGAAGAGGTGCCATTGGCAGTCATCTGCTGATTGGATGCTAGAACAAAACCAAACCATGATTGACACATGGCTATAACGGGAAGTGTAGCCCCAAATTGCTGTCAAGTAGTAGCACTTTGGACCTGCTTTATATTAATTGTGTTTTAGTAAATTTGCCATTAGGAATGGAAAGGAAATGAGTCTCATAAAACAATATCTATCTACAGTAGTGATGATGCATTCATCTATAAACAATCTACATTAGAGTTAGCTTGAATTAAGAGCTTTAAAGGCTGACAAAACCCTGGAAATTGCAATATATCAGTGTCTGCTGGGAAAAAAATTCCAAAGAATCAGTATTATGGTCCAGCATTATAACATGAGTGATTTTCTCGTAAACTAGAAACGTCTACACCTTCCAATGCAGTTTTTAGTATACTCTGCTAAGCTTATGCCTCAATAATATTGTGCTGTATTAATTGGAAATAAAGGAAGTCATTAGACAGAGTAAGATATATACTGGAAGCTTATTGAAACTCACTCACGGTTTTTACATCTCTCTCCCTTCACTGTGTTGGCTGGGGGCAGTAGTTACCAAGTATTTTATATAAGCAGTTCACACACTCATTTGTGAGAAGATGATTTTTCCAGCAGGTTTTAGTTGATGAAACTCTTGAAATATTAAGGTACTTTGGGACTATAGCTTTATATGTATTCTACATGCAAATGTAAAAATATTTTCCCGCAGGCTACTTTAATTTACTAAATTAATCTAATTGATACCAGGGGTAAAGTGTGTTTTGCTTGTGAGCTCACCTGATATTAGGAGGTCATACTTTCCAATAGCTCTCTTTGGGACCAAAACCCACCAGTACCTCCGATTCCGAATCAACACTTTTCTGGATCTGACCTAATGGCCTTCATTGGTTCCCAAAATTGTAATTGAATCATAAGTTTACAATAACATCCATTCTAAGTGTGTTATTTTCTACTGCATTCCTCAAGGACAACGTGCATTAGCATTTACATAATGTTAACCTTTCTGCAACATGGCAGTAATGCTCCTCTGGATAAGGTCTATAAAATATTTACCCAATTTTTCACTCACTGACGATATCAATAGGTTGGGTAAGTTTGGCCGATAAACATAATGCCGACAGTGACTATACCTACATAAAAATTCCGATGCTTACATGTCTGATTAGAAATATAGACTGACCTTAAAACAGAGACAACATAGCAGACAGTCTTCACCTAAATTCCAAAGAGAGGAAATCCCGACAGTGCATTTTCACGTCGCTTAAAATAGTGACTGTGATATTGGTGCTTTTAAAGCAGCAATATCATGATCACCATGATATCGTAATTTAGGTGAAGACTGTTGGCTATGTTGTCTGTCTGTTTTAAGGTCAGTCTATATTTATTTATTATTGGATTTGTAAGCAGTAATTTTATGTAGGTATAGTAATTGTCAGCATTAATTTAATTGAGGAAATGACTACCATCAATATCAATAATCATCACTGTTTAGTTATAAGACATCATACATCTACTGCAATATAGGATAGTTGGTATAACACGTTATAAAAAAAGCAAACAAATCATACATAGAAAGAGAACAAAGACATGCAAGATAGATGGAGAAGATGCAGACATGAGGTACTGTAAAAAGACCCTACTTGTGAGAGCTTATAATCTGCATACAAACATTTAATCAACCGATTTATTTCAGAAAATATAATGTTAATAATCAGAACTTACGGGAGTCTCCTTCCTTTTACTAAAATGCCAGTCCATTGTTGATTATCGAGGTGTGAGTTAGAGCCTTGTTCTCGAGCATAAGGTCTTGCTTAGACAGAGAAACATAGTATCAGTAAAAATTACACAAATCTGGAGTAACTAGACAAAATGGGTGAAATAAGAGGAAAGATGATCAAAAGTGGGCAATGTAAGAGGAACAGATAGTGCACTTTGTAAGGAAACTATTCATTTCTAGAGCATTCCCTAAAGCTGATAGTTAGGTTAGTCCTGTACATTTAGACCAGACCTTATGAAAGCTTTCAGTGTGTCACTCACCGGACTGTGAGTGCCGTTTCCCGTGTGTTCAGGAACCGTGGCCGTCCGCCATCCTGAGGGTCTGCGCATGTGCAGCCCTTATCAAGCCTTCAATACCTGTTGCTTTTAATTGATTGGATGATCAGGCAACCCTCCCTATTTAAACCACCTGTGATCATTATCTGGTTGCCTGATCTTGGAGTCTCATTCCCCATGAGCCTCTGAAGGTGTTCCTGTGTTCCTCGTGTATTCAGCTTCTGCTGATTCCTGTTTACTGCTATTGTGGTTGCCAGACCACTTCAACTCTCCTGTGTTCATCGTGCCTGCACTCAGCTGATTCCTATCCGCTGCCTCCGTTACTACTTCAGAGTTCCTGATTGTCTCAACTCTCCTGTGTTTATCGTGTCAGCTCTCCGCTGCCTCCGTTACCACTACTACTGGATACCAGACCGCCTCAACTCTCCCGTGTTCATCATGTTTCCAGTTTCACTTACTACTGCTTCCTGAGTATTGCTTCTTTGATTCTGGATTACCTGCCGTGTGCTGCACCAACCTGATTACCGCTTCCACCCTCCAGTGGTCTCTCCTCCTGCCGGCCTTCAGTCTTCAGGTATCCCTGCACATCGCTCTGACAGCCTGCTCTCCTGATCCGCGGTATGCATACTTTCCAATGACTTTGCTTTTGTATTGCATATCCATCTGGACTGAGTTGTGTTCTTCCCCGGAGCCTCCTATCCACTGAAGCTATTGTTACCATTGACTTTGTTTTCTATTGCCTGGATTGCTATTGAGACTTTGTATACTTCTAGCAGCGCTGGTCAGTTATTGTTGTATTGTGGATATCATCGTGGGATCAAGTTCTGTGTGCCCCGTGTATACTCTGCTTTACATTCATCTCCTCGTGCCCCTCCTCACATATATATAGCAGTGGTACAACTTGCTGATGCAGACCACTGTCTCCTGTTCCCTGTGACACCAGTTTCAAGTATCCTCTCACATAGTAGTGGTACAACTTGCTACACGCAGACCACTGACTTCCCCGTTACCTACCTTCACCTGGATTCCATTCCTTCACTATAGACAGCGGTACAACTTGCTATACGCAGACCGCTGACTCTCACTACCTCCTCACTATAGCAGTGGTACAACTTGCTATACGCAGACCACTGACTTCCCCATTACCTACCTTCACCTGGATTCCATTCCTTCACTATAGACAGCGGTACAACTTGCTATACGCAGACCGCTGACTCTCACTACCTCCTCGCTACTCCTGGACATTCCTCCTCACTATAGCAGTGGTACAACTTGCTATACGCAGACCACTGACTCTCCTCACGTTTCCTTGTCCATCTGGATCCTCGTGTACATTCATCTACTCATTACCAGTTGCTGCTAGTCATAGACTTTCCTTGAGCATTTTCTCACCATCTGCTGTTTCTCCTGTTCCGTTATCACCCTGCTACCAGAGAACAATAATACCAGCTATATTACTCTGGTAAGTCCATCATCTGGTGATATCCTGGGCAAAGACTCCTAGTGCCCGTGACACAGTGTTTTTGCAGAGTCTTGCTTTAAGAATTCCATTGACTTCAAATATTAAGACTCTCTTTAAAGATTGACAATGAGGGAGGTTTTGTTTGCTTTCAACAGATTAAATAACGCACCTTTCAGGTCCCTCCGTTTAAGAACTGGCATTACCAAAATGTAAACAAATGAGCTCAAAAGCAACTGTTAAGCCATTGACGAATGTGTAAATTTGGAGCAAGGATTTGCTTTGTACAGCTGTTGTAGAGGTACTGCTAATGGTGAGATGTCCTAAACTGTCAATGGGACACATTTTGCACCAAGCAGGTACACTTAAAATGTCAGATCAAGTTTTTATTTTGACAAATACCAATGTCCCTTTTTTTAAGATATCAATAAAGCTTGAACAATTTCTAGTATCATGATGGAGGAATGGAAAACAATCAAGCAAAGGCCTTTATCTGTTACAGCAACGATTGTATTGCAGATGCTTCTTGGTGGATGTTTGGGGACAGAACTGCCTGATGATGGTAGTATAACTTTCTATGGATTCCAGGTTATATATTTACTAGACCCACATAAAGAACAAGTAAGCTGCTCCATGTAAAAGTCCAACAACTGTGACCTCAGTCATTAAGAAACATGTTTAAGACAACTATGCTGTTTTGTGCACCAGCTTCTGAACTGTACCGGCATATCGTCACACATTCGAATTAGGTTGCAATGATCTTTTTCATAGACATGGTTGATGCTCTGGTAACCTCTCAGACTTGGAGTTTTTTTTCTCCAAATGGAAACTGGACTTACATGACTTTAGCATTGACTTGTGACTCCAAAGACAAGTGATGTTACCAAAACTTGTAATGTACAGATTAAAATTCTTAGGCCCTCCAAAGTGATACTTCATGTATGTCCCTTCTCTTCAGGAATATCAATATAAAAATAATCAGTGGACTATGGTTGTTTTGTATGGAACAATGCGTGATTGAAGAATTGTGGAGTTTCAGGAAATCAAGCTTGTTTCAACAGTCATTTGGATGTATCAGACAAAATAATGGATTAAATGATTAAAAAGAATCTTACCTTTCTCTCTCTCATGATTGCAGTCATCTCTGTGGAGTTTCTATATGCAGATAAACCACAGTGACTAGTCTGGATAGGGTCCAATTGTCCAACATGACACTTAATTTGTCTACTCAGATAGCTTCCCCAGTATCTCTTTATTTTCCATTCTTTCAATAAGTTATATAAATCTCTATACACTGAGTTACTGTTCTGTAATTGTTCTTGGAAATTCAACAAATTGTAGGTGTAGCCAACCATAAGCTTTAGGGCATTTTTACAGAAATATTTATGAAGGAGCATCTGGTCACAGAAAAGACTGTTTTTTCCAAATGCTGTATGGATTGTTTGTAGGCCTGCTTGTACGTGATGTGGATAAATGTATCTGCTGCTTCCAAGATTAGTACTATATAGTGCTGGGAACAGGTGAATTAGTTTGACAATGCTTATTTTTCCCCCTGTTGCAGGAAAACAGGGAAAAAACTCTTCAAACAACTATGTGAGTCAGTTGCAGAGTGTAGGGCCCCAATTTCCTCCTTCAAGCCCACACGATTTTGCTAGCACTGAAAAACTTGCACAGGCCCATCCTAAACTGCAAAAATACACATTGCAGAGACCTCTTACCCTTCCTATTGTACAGACCATCTATACCGCCAATCCACACATATTTAGGAGGCTGCACAGCAGAACGACATGCTCTATACTTGTCTTCTCTCCAGGGTTAACAGGGGGAGACCTCCCAGCAGTGATGGGCAAAAGTGGCACTGGAGGACCCCAGGTCTTACATAGTGCAAACCTCTGACACTATCTAGCTTTAATCCCCCATCTTAACAGACATTTAAAGCAGGAGGCAGACTTCTGTATTCTGGAGATGTCATGACTATGGAGCATGTGTGTCAAAACAAATATTTTGGTAAGGTTGGTTTATTCAATTCAGGCCTTGTAGGATCACAACTGCCTTGACAATTACCATGCACGAATTGTAGGTGCAATATTGTTTTCAAAATACATTTTTTCCCCTTTACGATGTGCTTTTAAATAAAATCCAATAGGGATTCAAATTGTAAAGATTACCTTTATGTAAGTGTATAATGAAAAAACATATCTAACCTGAGTGAAATAACAGACATGATATAAGCTCATTTATTACAGAAGACTCAAAAATGTTACTGGCATTATAAACATTATTTAAATAGCCCTGCCCAGAGCTATGATACTAAGTCCAGGGGAATAAGTGAGACGACATAAGGGTCTTGCAAATGTAGTAACCTGGATTCAATATAGAATGAATCTTGAAGAATATAAATCAAATGAATTATATAATATATATTTTGGTGTGGCCTGGAGGTATACAGATATGGTGCTTAAACAATGTTGCAGAGAATACCTACAAGGGAAGGGTTTAAAAGAATGATCACATTATTACATGTAACAATAATTAGATGTGGGTTTAGAAACTTGTTATTACAAGTATTTATAGGGTTGTAAATATATTAACTTCTTGCTGGTCTGTTCATCCACCGATGTCCAATAAGACAAGTGTTTAGACTGTGATTGCACACAGCCTGATTATACCTAACTTAACTGTGTACTTTACAGAGAAACCATCCATGCAGTAACAACACTAACTGCCATTATAGAGGGAGCTGTAGAGGTGATGTGTACATATGTAGAGAGCAGGCCATATATGCAGGAAAAAAAGAACATAACACCCCTTGAGGTGACTGTGTGAGGGGGCATTTTTGCTGTCAAAATGTTGTTGTTAGGCAGCAGAGCACCTGCAGGTTGTCAGACAATACTGTATATTAATTGAACCGCAGCCAAATGACTAATAATATTTCTTTAGTTACATTTGAATAAAACGTCTCCTAGCAATCAGAGCACTTTAGTTCCCAACAAGAAGAACCATTTAATACAAAGTGGATATTTAGTAGGAATACAGGTGAAAAAATGTGTTGGAGTAATCCACAGGGTGCATAGATAAAAGCTGAAGAAAAACTGCAGCTTTAGAACAGACACAAATCCCAATATGACTAAAACATATTGCAGGCATATTTCACCTTCCTGCTTCAGTATGGCGGACACAATTCCGAAGTCTTCCAGTGTGCTTAACCAGCAGCCGTTAAAACTTACTTGCAGTGACGCTCACTAGTTCAGATTTAGACTCATTAATGTTACTCAATCTAAATTGAGTATCAACATGTCTTCTTTGTAATGCATGGCCACTGGCATACAGGTTCTCACTCCGAAGCCTCCATTTCCTTCACAGACTCACTGTTCTCAATAATGCCAAGGCTGTGAGAAAACAAAGCTCTGTAGAGGAAAGACGAGGTGCAGATGATTGCTGGATACAATTCTGTGGAACTGACTCCAATAGTGATTTGAAGTCTGCCAGAATGTGGGCTTGTTCAATCTTAGCAACAAGTCTGTAAAATAAATGCAAATTTATATTAACCCTAACTGGATCTTGGTATTCTGTGAATGCCGACCACAAGCTGTGTTATGCCCCATGTATTTTTGGAACTATTTGTTGTCACAGTAGAAGGAAAAAAAAGCATCACATTTGCTTGCTGTACAGTACAGAGACCTAGAGGAAGACTGAAGAGGAGAGCACATCAGGAAACAAAAACATACTCACACAGCACACAGGGAAGAAAATAAGTTACTTTATTGCGAGTTATATAGTACAGACCGGTTCATTTTAATACAATTAACGGTCACTGCCAGACGATCTGCAACCCACAGCTAAACAATGTGCTAGGTGAGAATCCTTTGGTAGTGAGTGGGCAATATAAAAAGAATTGGCCAAGCCAAGCCTAGCATGCATGCCAAATATCACACTGCATAACATATAAATAGTGCACATTAAATACATGGAGGCATTTTTACATGAAGAAGAGAAGGCATTAATTACATTGTATAATTACATGGTATCTCAGTCCTGTAGCTGTTATGGGAGGCCCAGGTCCATAACCACTCATCCTACATTAAAACACATAAAAGAAAAGACTATAGTAGCTTAGTCTTTTTTCAGGAAAAACTGTCTTGAGGGCTCCCAGCACTGATGTGGGAAACGGCAGAAGAATTCCAGGTACTGCTGAGAATGGTCTGTGGTAAAAAAAATAGAAAAGCAACATTTTTATATATAACAAGGTTACATAAAGATGTTCTGCCCTTCCTCTGATGCTGCTAGACCAGTGTGATCAGGATATATAAGTGTAGAGAGGGGGAGATGCGATTACTCATCAGTGTTTACACAACCTCCTGCTAAACACACTAGAAATGCTGAAAGATTTATCTCTTGCGACAAACTCTGCTAGAGATTGGTAGTTCATTTATTGGGTTATTTGTTTTTGCATGCCATCTACTCAAGAGTTCTAGTGCAGGGACCACAGAGATAAAATGCCCATGCATGAGGTTAAACAAAGGTTACGTAGGATTGAAGCCAGGCTCTTCTAAGTTCAGAGTCAGTGTCATTGCCCTTAGAATGTCTTGTAATGCAGAATATGGCTCTTTTGTCTTTTCATGGGGAATGCAGTATTGGAAAATATGGCTGCTTACACTATAAATGTTCAGTAAATCATATAAGCATAGTTTGTTCTAGATCAGGGGTGGACAACCTTTATTGGTTTGAAGTCCGCATTATGGAACAGTACTAATTTGAAGGGGCTGCAATTAAACTTACAATTAAAATACAGAAAAGAGGAACGTCACTGCAGTTATGCCTTACCCCAGTTATGCCATACCTCTCATGATTGCTAAAGAGTCCCCATTGGGACAGAAGTGGGTGCAAAGTGGCGGTGACCACCAGAAGGGCATTACCATCCCATGCGTCACATAGGGAGCGGGACATTCCCCCATCTGTAACACATTTGTCTCCCCCTCCTTTGCGGTAACTCATTTCACCCCTCTTACATCTGTAAAACACTTCCCACATCGCGTCTCTAGTGACACCCCCACACATCGCGTCTGTAGTGACACCCCCACACATCGTGTCTCTAGTGACACCCCCACACATCGCGTCTGTAGTGACACCCCCACACATCACGTCTGTAGTAACACCCCCACACATCACGTCTGTAGTAACACCCCCACACATCACGTCTGTAGTGACACCCCCACACATCACGTCTGTAGTGACAACCCCACACATCACGTCTGTAGTAACACCCCCACACATCACGTCTGTAGTGACACCCCCACACATCACGTCTGTAGTGACAACCCCACACATCACGTCTGTAGTAACAACCCCACACATCGCGTCTGTAGTGACACCCCCACACATCGCGTCTGTAGCGACACCCCCACACATTGCGTCTGTAGCGACACCCCCACACATCTCTTCTGTAGTGACACCCCACACACATCGCGTCTGTAGTGACACCCCCACACATCGCGTCTGTAGTGACACCCCCACACATTGCGTCTGTAGCGACACCCTCCACTCACGTCTCTAGTGACACCCCACACACATCGCATCTGTAGTAACACCCCCCACATCACATCTGTAGCCTGCATGCTGTGCACCACTGCGGACAACCTACATTTCTCTGCATATTTGAATATATTGATGCTAGAGGGCACTGCCATACTCATAATGCAATATAGAGTAACATAAAGTATCTATGAAACTGCAATAGGACATTGAAGAATACTGATTAGGTTTTACTAAGCAATAGACTTTGAAGAAAGCATAATTTATTGGAGTGTAATGAAATATTATTTGTTAAGAATAACCTGTAACATTACACTGTTCCAGTAATGTTTATTCTTGATATACAATCAATGCAATCATTTCACCCCTTACTATGTTATACAGTTCTACATTTTACTGACTTCTGAATAAAAAGACCAAAGTAATCTTACTGACAACCACTTCTAGCAGGCTCATGTGCAGGCACATTTTAGGATATTTGTATTGGCATGAATGATTTCTTAGATTTCAGAATGTGTCTTATATGTCTACTAAACCTAAAAGACATCTCATATTACTTACAAATACATATAATAAAATAAGTAAAAATCTGCAGACTGTAAGGTGTTTGGATTTGAACATGTCCTACTTATTTAGCGATAATCAGCCATTTGGCATTTAAATACAGGAAGTCCAAATGTACATATAAGTTGATCACAATTTCTCAGATACATTTTTATTCAGCGTCTGAAGTCTTTGGGTGTATGTATATTATGTGTAGTGAAGTAATAGTTCTCCTGATGGCTTGATGGGAACAGGGTTTAAATTGAGAGACAGACATTATTTGGACAGGCTCTTCCTAAAGCGGAAACATTTTCTACCAATACACAAGCTTTTTTTATGTAGTGTCTTTATCTCTATGGGTTTGTCACATTTCTCCCCACTGCAAGTTCATAAGGCCAGCACTGGTAGGACTGAAGGACCACCCGCAGAGCGTATAATGACCACAGTTAATTGTCAGGTTCACAGCCCCTATGAAGTACAGTGTTTAGTACTGAGTGTCCTGCAGAGAGTGTGTAATGTGAAGGTAATTTAACCTACTCCCAAGATGCTAGTTTGTTTAGTAAGTAACCATTTCCATTAGCAGACAAAGCCTTTGAGTAAACTAGCTTTTGTTGCTACTAATAGAACAAGCTGTCTCTCAATAGGCTTTTGTTGTGAAGTTGTTCAGTGTTCATTATGTACAATGAATTAGCACCATGTTCATTGTGCTGCTTGGGCTGTCAATGGCATCTTCAGAAAACAAGTCATTTCCTTGGTCTGAAGGTCAGGAGGATAGACAGTTGTATGTCTGAATGACTGCAATCACCCAGCCTTGGTTACATTACCTTTGTGCTGAGATGTCCTGCTGTCAGCATGACTTGATCCTTGCAAACAGTCCTAAGACAAAAGCACAATGTACTGGTTAGCAGAGCGGCAAACAGCTACAAACTTTGCACACTGGTTCAATTCTCCATTTACACTGAGTTGGGCGCCACTGGCTTAATATTAGCACTGAGAGATTTTTAATCTTCTTGTTTATACCGTCAGAACGAAACAAAAAACAGCCAAAAATACAAAATAAACAAACCTTACTTGAAGCTAGAAGACATAAACATATGGACTAGTTTGAATGGAAAAAGTACATTTAACTCAAGTTTTCCAACTCTACATATCAATCAAGACACAGCACTATTAAAGCCCAGAGATGAGCCTGGCTGACCAAACATTCAGCGTGCATCTAACGCTGTATGAATGACTGTCATATTCTAGTTCTCACACTGCTAGAAAAACATTTCATTACAGTTTGAGTACTTTTTTTAAACTGTATAGGTACAATAACAGGTCATAAGACAAATGGGAATGTAGTCATCCCCTTTTCCAGCAGCCACTATTGAGTGCTCTGCAGATGAAAGCGTCCAAGCTCCTGCTTCCTCCGCACAATGAAAAATAAGCAAATGTGACACAGTGTTTATAGGTTATAAGATTAGAGGCCAGAAAGTAACTGAGCAGAGCAGAGGATTACACAGCTCACAGCTCCCGTCTCCACTGTAATTTAACCCACCCAATACCAACTTCTGCAGAGATATGGAAGAGGGTATATCACTGATAACTATCCTTCATCCATACAGATAATGTGATATTATATGTGTTCTTCATAGGCAATCTACACGGCACCAAACTCTTAAGGATCGCCCATACATTTAGCTGCATGGCATTATCCCATAGACTGGTAGCTTGCGAGCAGGGCCCTCTTACCTCTCTGTCTGTATTACCCAGTATTGTTTATTACTGTGTTAGCTTCCAATTGTAAAGCGCTACAGAATTAGCTGGTGCTATATAAATAAATGATGATGATGATTGAAGTAATTCCATTAAAATAATACAAAATGTAACATTGTTTAAATCCCTATTGTTTTTTTTTTTAATTGCTCCTATTACAGACAGGGAAAAGACTAAACAAAAAACCCATGTCACTCAGTTTAGACCGAATGGATTTTCCAATTTTCAACAATAAGACAGTTAATGACAGCATGTTTGGCAATTAGTTATTAGTTTGGAAAATTGATTATGGTTATGGCTCTTTGAAATATTTCTGGTTGCTGTAGGAGTGCCATGATTCAATTTCAAACAAATGATAGAAATAATGACATTTTGTAGTTAAATGTCTTAACTGCTAATTACATAGCTAAAAACTAATATCAGATTAATTCTGCTATATATATATATAAAACAGCTGCTAGCTGATATATCATGCTCCTTACTCTAGTTCCTAGAATTCGTTGTCATTTTGTTCTCATATATCAGAGTGTTTCTAATGATAAAAAAAAACACATACGTTTTACAGGCTTAATGTTCTGTCTCAAATTTAATTATATTCGGCCTTTGCTAACCTTATGCGGTTGGATAGATATGGCACAGAGAGACGATAAAAAAAACAGGTTCATTATGTTTCAAGGAGTTAATCATATGTTAAATACCAGTAGACAAGTTCATTTTCACAATTTCATCAGTTGCATGTCAACAGCAAGGAACAGAATGAGATACAACTTTTCAAACACGCAGCTGCTACAAATTTCAACTAAAGATACACAAGTTAATAAAAGAACTTTTCTGAAAGTACAGTAATCTATTGTAATGTGGATTAACACAATAATAATATTATTTTCTATGTGACATTTACAGAATGTTTTCGTAAGATGACAACAATAGGAGAAATACAAGAACTAGAATATTACATATGACATAAAGGCATAGGTTTTATTTAAAAAGGGTAATATAAATATAGTGCATAACTATAAATTGGATTCTTTAATATTCTAAAGCGAAAATTATAAACAATAGAAGCACTTTGTACCTCTTCATAATGAATGTAAGAAACATGAATAACTGCTACAGACATACATAGTAATTTAATAACATGTTCGACAGTATATCCCTAAATGGAGGAGTAACATCTCAACATTATGCAGAATGTATTAATAACACAAAAAAATAATAATAATAATAAAAATAATATGTAATTCAACAAATATATAAATATGTACTGCATATTATTAAATTCCTTTAATTATATTTTTAAAAATGTTTACTAATTATTAAAACACTGTGTGAAATAAGTCTTAACTAAGGTTAAAGCGTTGTTAGTGAAGTCTGTTAATTTGCACCCAAAAATCTCCAGGGCAGAAATCAAACGTTCTCTGTGTGCTTTAACATATTTGCAGATATTAACCATTCGAAAATTTGGTAAGAAGCAAAGTCCTGGAATTTGGCACATAATTAACTATCCAATTTGGGTAAAATGCCACCATTAGAATGTCTGTTAGTGTAACGTTATTAAATCTTTCACTTTGTTCAGTATTTAGCACATCAATGTAATTATAACTGCTCCAGGAAACATTTACTAATTTTATAAATAACTGAATATTTCTGAAACGGCAATGAGTAAACCATCAAAATATGTAACTTTGAAAATTAGGAGCTATGCAAATACCAAAGATTTTTTTTAAATTTTTTTTTAACTAAAGACTATATATGTGAAAGCTGAATAATATGTCTTCACCACACAGTAAATATATTGTATGGTCTTATATAGATAACTACAGCAATCATATCTACATAAGAAACTACACCACAGCGTACATCATTTGTATGTTAAAATGCCTGATTCCATTCAGATTTTATTAAAGATTTGAATAGTTTTCACCTTAAATTTACTCTATAATCTTCTATCATTTATGAAACAGCAAAATTATAGACTAATTTGCTTAGTTCTAACTGTAAATACCATTTATTATAATAATAAAAATAATACCTAGATGCCGTACAATTTAACAAATAAGATAACAATTTCTAGTAGTTCTACACTAGATTTATGTTAAAACAATTATTACACAACCATGTTTACATCAATTTACATTTGTTTGGTATTATCGCTAATTTACATGTCTTCATCAATGTGGAATGCCTACTTTCTCTAAAAGATATGACATTAGCAAACTTATACTTACGGTCATACCAGGTATCACGGGTTCTATGGGCAGTGCTGTGACAGTCCCGATTTTACTGTTCCCAGGATCACAACATTGCAAATCCTTCTATTTCACTATTGCCCCTTCTAAAAGAGCTCCCTATACATACACTTGCTGAAACCTTTCACAGCTATCCAGGTCACTGCTCCCTTTTCCAGCTCTTTACCTGAATGAAAGTGGCGAGCAGCTGACAGCTTAACTCCTGCTCCAAAATCAGTCTGTTCTGGGGGTTGTTGTAGCAGGCGGAGATCAGTGTGGGAAATAGGAGCCGGACCAGCCGGGAGTCACTAAAATACTGGAAGGGGAGCTGGCAGAGCTTCTGAAGAACGGTGGGGTGACGGCCAGACTGGACAATGACCTGTAAAAAAGAATAGCTCAAGTCAACATCCTTCTATGCTGTTCTGCAGACTGAGACACAACTTGTCACGTCCATGCAATTCTTCACATTCATTTTACCCTTTTACAACATTTTAGCATCTGGAATAAGTGCTTGAAAACAAAAGTGTCTCCTAAACGAAAATGCATTTGTGCTGAGTACTCTTTCTATTGCTACTCATATAGCCAAGCCATAGTAGTGATGCATAGGCTGTGTCAATGATTACCTTAGAACATGTGTGATAAATCTAATATCATCTAAGGCTGGCACTGATGAGGACATTCCAGTACACAATCTGCAAATCAACTGACTATTAACATATTGTATACACATTCTGATATATTAACAACACATTGCTACATTAATGTCAAAGGAGTGGATACTGTTTTACTTTTCTCCAATGAACCTATTTCATACCAGATGGCACATGCTCTTCTGCAGGCATCCAACAGCCTGTACGAGTAGCATAAATCCTATATATGTGACTGTAGCACGTGGAGAACCTATATTTATTAGAAATGATATAGGTAATCTGCGTGCTACAGTCACATATAATATACTAGCTGTGGCTGTCTGATACACCCAGGAAACAGATGTACAACAACAGTGGCATTACAGATACAACAGATTACTTGGTCCAGATAAGACTGGTGTTGTCACGACCCAGCAGTGTCCATGTAAAACCATGCTTATAGCTTGATGATGTCTTGTTAATCACTGTTATTTAAAGATATGGTAAAGAAGTGGGCTAAAAATAAATCAGTGTAATTATTACCCACAGTACAGGTATCCGCTTACATTTCTAGGTTCAATGGCATAATTGGTTTAAGTGACAAAAATAAAGTTTAAAGAGCTTAGTTAAATGGTAGATATAGGTTTTGAAACATTTGTTAAGATATATAATTTAAGTGACAAAAATGTTTTTTTTTGTTGTTTTTTTTTAAAAGAAAAGGAGGCAAAACTTGTAAACAAGCATTCTATGAGGTATCCATTAAACAGGCAGACATCTAAGTAGTTAAATATCTGATATTTTTATCCGTTTTCACAGATCCATCCATATGTTTCATGCAAAAACACTGTGGAAGTGAAATGTAGAATTGTAATGTGCCAGTTAATGATTGATCTAAACTACCCAAATTGTGTAAGTATTCCTAAATGTGAAGGAATGGAAATGTGTGCTTATTTTAATTTTGTTATGCAGTTTCAAAATATTCCACACGAAACGGGGGGAGAACAGAAAAAAACTCTTGATCCAATACTCAGCAATTATGTCCCTAAATGCTGGCGACGGTGATATAAAAATAAATAAAATATAAATAAATAAAATGGTGATAAGAAAATCAGTTATTAAAGCAAACAGGAACAGCTAATAAAATCTTCAAAAACGCATTATAGAATTATAATGTTAAAGAGCAAAATATGATATTTGCAGATAGAAAATCATATTTATGTTAATTTCCTTTATGTTACTTTTTATTAACTATGTTTCAAGCTATTTATTACTTTCTCATTTGTTTTCGAGTTTGCAATTCTACAACTTTGTCTAAAACTTGCTCCATTATCAACTTGATCAGTCGATTTGCACATCTATTACCGAGGACGACAATGCCTTTACTATGAATGAGCACAATACAGAGTGAAATCTATCAATAAGCAGAAATTCAGGAACCTGGAAACTGCTAATGAAGAAGATAGTCATTAAGTAAAGGCAAATTAACTACCTTGGAGATAAATGATAAGAACGTTACAGCAATGAATAACCCTGACTAAAAACAATATATTCATATTAAAAACAAGTACAATATTTTTTAAACATTAAATAAGATCGAACATATGTTTTATTTTACTAGGGTAATAATCACTAGATTAAGAAAAAATTGTGCAATTAATTCATATGTGCTCACTAAAATTACATAAGTCCAATAGTTACTTTATGTCAAAATACATTGCAAATCTATCAGCACCATTCATATAAGTTCTAGGTAGGGGCCATAGATACAAGATACTGTCCCCAAATTTACTTTCTGTGCGGCAATTGATTCTCATTATAGGTTATGGTCACAAACGAGGAAAATGTGGTACACATTTCATTAACCAGTTTAAAAGTGTGACATTTACATAAACGTATCAAACATTTTAGTATTAATAATCTAAATAAAACTACTTGTGGCTTACAGAAAACAAGATCCAATAAAGTTCTGTATGTGAAATAATGGAACGTGGTGCAGATAAATCTGGATCTGGAAGCATAGGAACAGGTAAGACAAAAGTGTGTGACTAAGAAGAACGCTCCCAGAAAAGACCCTTCTCTGTACAGTCATGCGACATTGGGAAGCTTCCTTTGTTTTGGCAGCAGAGACCCCTGATGTGCAAGGGTTAAACTAGTAAATGTCAAGGAGCTTTCTATACCCAGCATTAGTGAACAGTTCAACCAAAAGCCCTAACATTTCATAGCCACTTAGTCAGGCTTTGTGAAAAACTTTTCATCAGCCCATGATAAACATCTCCCATTAACCTTGATGGAGGGAGGGGCAGACTTCTAGGTGTAGGCATTGGGTCTGTGAAGTGGGACACCCAAGTTTTATCTTTGGCGCCAGATCAGCTTCTAGCAAAGAGGATCTTTAACCCTTTATCTACCAGAAGACCACAAGATTCCAGTTCATAGAAGAAACAAACACCAATATATACCAATATATACTTTGTGTCTAGTTAGCATTATGGACTGAAAATGTAGGACAAGCAGTGAACAGAAAACCCCTCCAATCCTCACATCATTACATATCACAGTCACAATTGAAGTGCTGCAAAGCTTAATTGGGGCTGTTTATTAGCTTAATAATAAAGGTTATAAATTGAAAAATATATGACATATACCTGGACTGAGCCATTGTCTGTTTCCTTTAAACATGTAAGAGCTTGGCTAGTGCAGTAATCATTTCCATAGCTCTTGTGATTAAAAATCATTAAGACTGTAGTGTTTAGTATTTGCATCATCAGTAATTAACATTGTAGTTATATTAGGAGCTAATGATGGCAACTACTAGTTCATGAGTAACATCTATCTTAAACAAACTGAAGAACAATGTAATTTTAGTATTACACCAGAAACAGGATTTGTTATCTACAACAAATACTGCTACTGAGTAAGCTCACATATAAGATGAAACAAAACAGGTGGCCATCACAGAGAATGTCATGAAAATGTTAGTTTCTGAACACTATAAAACACACCATGAATGACCTGGCGTCTTAATGACTCCCTTCTTCACAATGTAAAAATAGTTTCTTAGATTAAGACAAGACTGGAGGACTACTTTGAGCTAAATGATCTTCCAGAAGTCTCTAAATCCACACTGTGGACAGCTCACAAAGCAGTCCTGAGGGGGCACTTGATCAGCATGACCTCCAGACAGAAAAAAGAATACCTTGGCCGACCCAATGAGATCTCTATCCAACTCCAAACCCTAGAGGCACAACATAAAGCATCCCAGGACCCTGCAAACCTTACGGGCCTCCGTAAAATTAGAGCCAAGCTAAATGTCGGCCTCTCTAAACAAGCAGTCAAACGTCTTAAATGGCTCCGTCAGACTTTCTATGACAAAGGAGACAAAGCTGATAAAATTCTTGCATCCCACCTACATGTAATTAGAACCCATAGAAATAATATATCTATCTGAGATTTCCATAACCAACTAACTCACGATCCAACACATATCAGGACAGCATTCCAACATTATTACACCGCTCTTTATAACCTCCGGGCTTCCAATATGTCTCCACCACTGAGAGCTCCCTCTGCTCTGATTGCTGACTTTCAGGCTACAGCCAGGCTACCTAAATTATCCCATCAGGCCCTCACACTTCTTAACGAAGAGATCTCGTTAGACGACATCCAAAAAACTATCAAGGGACAAAAAAATGATAAATCCCCAGGTCCTGACGGCTTCACGGCCGCATACTACAAGAAATTTGCAGACTTATTGGCCCCTCACCGCAAATCCTTTTATAACAACACTCTCCGAGGTGACCCCCTCCCATCAGAAATGCTTGAGGCCAAAATCGTAGTTATCCCTAAAGACTGTAAAGGCCTGCTCCACTGTGCTAGCTATATGAAAATCTACGCCAAAATCCTAGCAAACCGTTTGAATACTTTCCTCCCCTCTCTAATCCACTAGGACCAAGTAGGATTTATCCCGGGACGCCAGGCGAGGGACAATACCAGACGTGCCATCGACATCATCCATTTTGCAAACTCTAGGAGATCCCCAACTATTATTCTCTCTCTAGATGCCGAAAAAGCATTTGATAGGATCTCCTGGGATTTTATGAATGCAGTTCTTCAATCCTTTAACTTCGCTGGCGATTTTCTCACTGGCGTCCTAGCATTATACACAACCCCCACTGCTAAAGTCCTGATTAATGGCACTCCCTCAGAGCCTGTCACCATTCGTAATGGCACACGACAAGGTTGTCCCTTTCCCTTCTAATATTCGCTTTAATAATCGAACCCCATGCCTCCTAAATTAGATCTAACACTAGCATACAGAGGATTAGGGTAGGTAATACGGACTTCAAGATATCACTCTTTGCAGATGACATACTCCTGTCGCTTACCCAGCCAGGGATCCAGCCTCTCTACCCAACTTATTTGCCATCCTCCAAAACTACAGTGTTGTTTCGGGATAAAAGATAAATTACGCCAAATCGGAGGCAATTCTGCTCCACGTCCCCCATTGGGATACCGACCTTCTCCGGTCTAATTTTAATTTCAAATGGCAGCACAAGAAGATCAAGTACCTGGGTGTTTTCCTTACATCCCGTTATGACCTCCTCTTTCATGACAACTTCCTATCTCTTATTTCCAGGATGCAGGTCGATCTATCCTCTTGGAACTGCCTCATTATCTCATGGCTGGGCAGGATCATAGCTGTCAAAATGAATATTCTCCCCAAATGGCCACACATTTTCCAAACCATACCGGTAGCTGTCCCTGCTTCTTTCCTTGCCAACACCCAGAAGGCCCTCCCCCGCTTTATCTGGAATCATAGACCCCCAAGAATTTCAGCCAATATCCTAAAATGTCCAATCCCTGGAGGCGGTAGAGGCCTCCCAGATCTCAAATTACACTATATAGCTTCCCATCTCTCGCAAATCGTAGCCACATAAACCCCCTCAGGTTCCATCTCATGACTCGACCTAGAATCGGCCTACCTAACCCTCCCCGATCTCGCCCCTCTTTGGGGCTTGTCACCTTCCCGCCGCACCCCTGCCGTTAAACTGCTCCCTTCCATCAAATTTGATACCACGCTCTGAGACTCCCACTCTTCCAAACTAAAACTCTCAACTGCCATATCCCCTTTAACTCCCATCTGGCACAAACCGGTGTTTCCTTCCGGCTCTGCCACCACAATACACCGCAGCTGGACTCGTGCAGGTTTTAAATTCCCAGTGGATTTCTCCAAACAGGGCCTATGGCTTTTGCTTGCAGATCTCCAACTCCAATCCCCATCCCAAACCCTCAGTTCCTTTGAATTTTTCCAAATTAACCTGTCAACCTGATGTTCGTCTGACTTGACCCATGTGCGATGGCCACAGTCCCTCCAATAGACCCCTCTCCCTTTGCTCTTGGTTCGTTACACCCTAACTACCCTCTGAAAATTTGCAGTGTTTAACTTCATGGTCCCCCCCTATCCGCCCCCCCCATGACAAACCCTTTTGTTCCTGCACTCTACTTTTAATATCGCTCCCTAAATTATAAAAACTGGTCATTTTTTATTTTATTCTTTATTTTTTGCCTAATGTCTTCCTTAAATTCGATACTTTGCAATAACTGTTTTGGTTTTACTATGTTTGTTACACAGTATATTCGTCTTCATGTTTGTATTTTCCTGACTGACCATTGCAAATAAATAATTATATATATATATATATATATATATATATATATATATATAAAAAACACACACCATGCAGCAATTACTTTCCAAAGTTTGTGTGAAATACTAAAAATACTATACTTGTACTATATTGAATTACTATACTAGTAACTACCATCTCAGCTTGCACCAAGTCTGCACTGTTATAACTGTAGCTGAAATAAATTCTCTGTTCTCGGTTCAAACACTTAATATTGCTTCTAGCCTTCTGAACACAATACAGTACATAAAATGACAGACTAGTCCAATATAAGTTATACCAGCGGCTGTTTGGACAAAGCCCCATAGTAAGACAGAGTAAAACCCACAGCATCCAGGCATTGGGGAGATTACAACATATTTATTCACCCCAAAGACAAATGTCTTAGGTGCACACTTGGTTCATGGGAACATATGAGAAATAGGAGACGAGTATAGTTTGCACATCTTTATATTTCTACTTTGAAGTTTAATATGTGCCTTGGCAGTGTAATATTAGGATAGGGCTGTTCTGTGTGTTGTACTGAGCTTATCTTTGGGAAATAAACGGGAAATTTATTAAACAGAGTACAAGCACATCCGCATACAACTGTTATCAATGTGTGTAAATGATGTTCCCATGGTCATTTCTGCAAACTGTATTCCAGTGCAACTGAAAGCTATTTTGCATACCAAAGTAATTGTTTTTTACATGAGTTGCTCAGTAAATGAGACAGATATACCTTGTACTATTAGGAAAATATTGATCTGTAGGGGGACACTTGAGACAAAATCTGGAACTGCTGTTTTCTAAATAATGAACCTGGTTCCAGTGTACAGAGTAATAGATTTGTAGATAGATTTATGTCAGCTCATCCCTTTTGGTTTCCTGTACAGGGAGAGAATGATAGTGACATGGACACCTGTACATGAGGGGAGGGTGGCAGACTTTGTAGAATCTAGAACAGATACTTAACTCACTTTAACTTTTGCATCTTGGCAGATAACTGCAAAGCTTTAGAGTAGTTTAGTACATAAATACTTTTGTAAATAATAAAATTTAAAAAAAATCTTGTATTAGAACTGATTGGTACTATTTAAGCAAGTGAAGGAATGCATAGGGTCAGGACAACATACATTGTAAGCTGGGAAGTAGTATATCACAGGTACACGCCCAGGGCATGGCCAACTCAAATTGAAACCAGGAGTGAAAGCAACATCATTCTGAGAGATTTACAAGGTTAAAAAGGCTTTGAACAATGCGCTAAGAACACACTCAGAGTTAATAATGCATCTTAATCAGGGACAAGATCAACAAACTAAGAGTTGACATTTTTCAGTTGAGGGTAGGAGGGAGAGATGAAGGTGGAGTCAGTTTATTGCTGAAAACCCTCTATATAAGCAGTTGAATGTGTGTTCAACTACAGACATTTACTAGCCGACTCTGAAACAGCGTCCTGGCAGTAACTAACAGCAGGGACAAAAGAACAGGAAGGGCCCTCAGAGAAAATACATAAACTCTATAAAATTGTCTCCTGTGCTTATTACAGTTTATGCACACACAAAGAGACATGGTTGCCGTACATTATATGAATATATCTTGATTGTAATCTTTAAACAGACACACAAAAATGCATGCAATTTTTCATGTGAACACCAATACATTTTCACATACCCACATGAGTGATTCATTGGTAAGATAATCATGACTTGGCTCTCTTACGATAACAGTGTTCCTGATGGTGACCAGTTTTAGTTTGGGATACTAATTCCAGGAGACAAATTTATATTCAAAGTGATACATAAATTACTGGTGAAACTATAATGAAAAATATGATCAGGTGTTTCGCAGGTAAATGAGGAGGCTCACACCCACCAACAGAGGATTTCCCATTTCCCTTCCATTATATCCCACTGTGACAATGTAAACCAGGGTTGTCCAACCCGCGGCCCGCATGCGGCCCAGCACGTCTGTAAATGTGGCCCAGAAGGAGTTTTGGTTGTGGCAAGGGGGCAGCACTGTTAATGGAAAAAAAAATCCTGCAAAAAAAAAAGAAAAGAAAATACTTACCTTGCGGTCACGCGGTCACGTCAGCTGGTACTCCGGCTCCCTACCTTGTCTCCTCCTCCGTGCGGTGCTCGCAGTGAATGTCGGGCGTGATGTCATCACGCCCAACATCCATTGCGGAGCGCAGCATGGAGGAGTCACCCGTGCGAGAAGAACAATCAGCAGCACAGAATTGGAGAAGAGAAGAGGACAGAAGAACAAGCCGATTAAAAGGTAAGTTATGGGGGATTTTTTTTATTATTTCAAGGGAGGCTGACCAGTGATTAAAAGTCACCTGGTCCTGGAGCATCATGGACCTTATCTCCCAGCTACATGCTTCTACTTGTAATACTAATGGGGCATTATATATTATTCTCTTTGACCCATTATAAGTTGTTATCCCTTAACTAACATAGTGGTGTAATTAGCAAAACAGGTCACAATTTGGGGTCACAGTGATGTATATGTCAGGTACCGCAGGCCTGGTCAGGGCACCCTGATATACAATGCCTGGCTTAAATGCACTTTATTGATATTGCATCGAAACAATACAAAACGTGATTATAGTATAATAACTAGAGAGGATTTTTTGAACAGGGCGATTGAAAGGTAAGTATAGGGGGATTTGAAAAAAAAAGTGATATATATATATATATATATATCTCACTTTTTTTCTCATATATATATATATATATATATATATATATATATATATATATATATATATATATATATATATATATATATATATATTGTCACGGTCGTCTGAATTTCTTGATCCGATTCGGGACCCTTGGGACTAGCTGGAGCAGGAGTGAAACAGAACTTAGCAGCCTGGATGAACTTCTTGCTCATGTTCGTGCTGATTGTAGAATATAGCAGGGGAATTAGCAGTCTGGAAATGTAGACAGGAACACTGCACTTGTAATGCAGTCAGGAACACTGCACTTGTAATGCAGTCAGGAACACTGCACTTGTAATGCAGTCAGGAACACTGCACTTGTAATGCAGTCAGGAACACTGCACTTGTAATGCAGTCAGGAACACTGCACTTAGGAGTGCAGACAGGATTACTGCACTTGTAATGCAGTCAGGAACACTGGAGCCAAGAACTATCCTCTGGAGAGAAGTGTGTTGTTCTGGCAATGAACAGATCACAGCAGCAGGTTTAAATAGGATGTCCCAAACAACTATTGGCTGATTAGTTCATGTGATCACAGCTTCTGAATCTGGTTGGTTAGGACTGATCACCTGACTGCATCCAAGATGGCCGCGCCCATGCAGCAGGACAGACAGTATGTGTTTGTTTACAAATGAAGGTGTGGAGAACGGGAATGCTGCAGATGACCAGAAGGGACCCAGGTAGCCGTGATATGACAGCGGCGGATGAGGTAAGTGCGGCTAAGATCCCGATTTGTGACAGTACCCCCTCCCTTACGAGTGGCCACTGGACACTTAGATTGGGGCTTAGTTGGAAACTTGCGGTGAAATTTTTTGATGAGAGATGGAGCGTGAACATCAGAAGCTTTGATCCAGGCCCTCTCTTCTGGACCATAGCCTTTCCAGTCGACTAGATATTGTAAGGTTTTATGTCGAAACCGAGAGTCCAAGATCTCTTTAATTTCATATTCGTCACCATGTTCAGTCTGCACTTCAGGAGAAACCAGTTTGGGTGTATAAAACCGATTTAGCACCAGTGGTTTCAAGAGAGAGATATGGAAGGTGTTGGGTACCCTGAGGTAAGATGGTAGATGTAATTTGTAGGACACTGGATTGATGACTCGGGAGATGTTAAACGGTCCAATAAAGCGAGGAGCGAATTTCATAGATGGAACTCTGAGGCGTAGATTGCGAGTAGACAGCCAGACTCTGTCTCCGGGTTTCAAGCTTGGAATGGCTCGTCGCTTTTTGTCGGCCTGAATCTTGTAGCGTTGGGATGCCTTAAGTAGAGATTCCCGTACCTGGCGCCAGTGGCCTGAAAAATTCTTTAGGAAAACTTCAGAGGCAGGTACTGAGGCTGTAGGAAGTGGAGTAAACAAGGGTACCCTGGGGTGTAGGCCATAGACCGTATGAAATGGAGTGGAAGCAGAGGATTCGTGATAATGATTATTATGAGCAAATTCTGCCCAAGGAAGCAGATCTACCCAGTCGTCTTGAGAAGAGGATATGTACAAACGGAGAAATGTTTCTAGGTCTTGATTAACTCTTTCCGTTTGCCCGTTGGATTGGGGATGATAGGCCGAAGAGAAGTTTAGTTTGATCTGTAGTGCTTGGCACAAGGATCTCCAGAATTTCGCCACAAACTGAACTCCTCTATCTGAGACGATTTCTTCAGGACACCCATGCAAACGGAAGATCTCCTTTATAAATTGCTGAGCCAGGATAGGTGCTGATGGGAGTCCACGGAGAGGAACAAAATGCGCCATTTTAGAGAATCGGTCAACGATGACCCAGATGGTATTGAAATTATTAGAATTGGGTAAATCGGAAACAAAGTCCATAGAAATATGGGTCCAGGGTTTGGTGGGAATAGGCAGAGGCAAAAGTTGACCAGCTGAAGATTGTCTTGAACTTTTATGTTGGGCACAGCTGCCACATGCGGAAACAAATTGCTGAACATCCTGATGAAGCGTAGGCCACCAGTAGCTTCTCAATATGAAAGACTGAGTTTTGCGGATGCCAGCATGACCGGCAAATCTGGAACAATGTGCCCATTGGAGCAATTTTTTACGCAGATTCTCAGGAACAAAAGTTTTCCCCTGGGGAGGTGTATTGTCGGGTCTACTGACTGCGATGCTGAGTGGGCTGATAATAGGCCGTGGATCCACAATGATGGAATCTTCTCCTTTTACCATAGAACGTGACAGAGCATCAGCCTTGCGATTTTTGGAACCGGGACGGAAGGTGACATGGATATCAAATCGAGAAAAGAATAGTGCCCATCGGGCCTGACGTGGATTCATGCACTGTGCAGTTTTAAGGTAGAGCAGATTCTTGTGATCCGTGTATATTGTGACAGGATAACGAGCTCCCTCAAGTAAATGTCTCCACTCTTCAAGCGCCAATTTGATGGCAAGCAGCTCTTTGTCCCCTATGGCATAATTTCGTTCAGCTGGTAAAAATTTTCGGGAGAAGAACCCGCAGGGATGCCATTGCTCATCAGCTGGTTTTTGGGAGAGAACTGCCCCTACTCCGACAGATGAGGCATCAACTTCCAAGTAGAATGGACAGGTTAAATCTGGTTGCCTCAGTATGGGAGCAGAAATAAATGCTTGTTTCAGAAGTTGAAAAGCAGATTGGGCTTCTTCAGACCACTTGGCAGGATTAGCTCCTTTTTTGGTGAGGGCGGTGAGTGGTGCTACTACAGTAGAGTAGCCACGAATAAATTTTCGATAGTAGTTAGCAAATCCCAGAAATCGCTGTACTGCCTTTAGTGTAGATGGTTGAGGCCAGTTAAGAATAGCTTGCACCTTCTCTGGGTCCATACGGAGGCCGGTGCCCGAGATGATATACCCCAAGAATGGAATGGATTCAACTTCGAAGGTGCATTTTTCAAGCTTGCAATACAGTTTATTCCTTCTGAGACGGCTGAGGACCTCTTTAACATGTCTGCGATGGGACTGGATATCAGAGGAGAAAACGAGGATATCGTCCAAATATACCACAATAGTATGGTACAGTAAGTCCCGAAAGATTTCGTTTATGAAATTCTGAAAAACCGCTGGGGCATTGCTCAGACCGAATGGCATGACAAGATATTCGTAGTGCCCATCCCTGGTGTTAAAGGCGGTTTTCCATTCATCGCCACGCCTGATACGGATCAAATTGTAGGCCCCGCGGAGATCCAACTTCGTAAATATTTGCGCACCTTTGACTCTGTCAAATAACTCTGTGATGAGGGGCAGAGGATACCGGTTCTTGATGGTAATGTCGTTGAGACCTCGGTAATCGATGCAGGGACGTAATCCACCATCTTTTTTTTTTTTACAAAAAAGAACCCGGCTCCTGCCGGTGAAGAGGATGGGCGAATAAAGCCCCTTTCCAAGTTCTCTTTTACATATTCAGACATAGATTTTGTCTCAGGGATAGAAAGAGGGTAGACTCTGCCACGCGGTGGGGTTTTACCCGGAACAAGATCAATGGGACAGTCCCAATCCCGATGAGGTGGTAGAGTTTCAGCGGCCTGCTTACTGAAAACGTCTGTGAACTCTTGGTAGGCAGAAGGAACTGGCAAAACTTCCTTATCAGAGGTGGAGCAATGTGGAAGAACACGTTGTAAACAGGACCCGAAACAAGTTGGAGCCCACGCCAGGATTTGTGGAGTCGACCAGTCAATATGGGGGTTATGCGTTTGAAGCCATGGAAACCCGAGAACCACAGGGCTAGTGGCTTCTGGGATGACCAAAAAGGTAAGAGACTCGGAATGCAGAACTCCTATTTGGAGCGTCACTGGAGAAGTCTGATGCGTAATGGTACCCCCTGGAATACGGCTACCGTCAACCGCAGAGAGAAAGATGGTCACTGGAATTTTCTCTAGTGGAATGGCTAGTTCAGCAGCTAATCTGGCAGACATGAAATTCCCAGCTGCTCCAGAATCCAGCAGGGCTGAAATGTATTGGGAGCCTTGAGCGTGTTTCAGAGTGACTGGGATAATACAGTCCTTGCCTTGTGGGGAGCGAAGAGCCACTCCTAGGCTCACTTCCTCATCGTCAGCTAGGAGGTTGTGTTTACCCGGCTTACGAGGACAATGATGTAACAGATGTCCGGAACTGGCACAGTATAAGCAAAGTTTCTCTCTAACTCGCCGTTCTCGCTCGGTGGGTAAAAGACGTGCTTTGCCTAATTGCATGGGTCCTTCAGGGAAAGGAGACGGTACACGGACCCGTTGAATAGGGTGGAACTTGGGGTGTTTCAGCTTCCTCTTTTCTAGAGCTCTTTCTCTGAACCGAAGATCAACCCGATTGCAGGTGGTAATCAATTGGTCTAGCGTTGTAGGTAAGTCCCGAGGCGCTAATACATCCTTAATGTGGTCAGACAGGCCCTGCCAGAAAACCGCAACAAGAGCATCGTTATTCCAAGATAGTTCAGAGGAAAGTGTTTGAAATTGAACGGCATATTGGCCCACAGACTGCTGCCCTTGCCGAAGGCGCAGAATATCTAAAGCGGCTGACGTTGTTCTTCCAGGCTCGTCGAATATTCTGCGGAAGGTAGACAGGAAGCTATCAATGTCAAATAAAATTGGGTCAGATTTTTCCCAGAGCGGTGATGCCCATGCCAGAGCTTGCCCTGATAGTAGCGAAACAATATAAGCAGTTTTGGTACGTGCAGTGGGGAAATTTCCGGGTTGTAATTCAAAGTGTATACTACACTGGTTGAGAAACCCGCGGCAATTCTTCGGATCGCCATTGTATTTAGCTGGCGTGGGAAGATGGAGTCTGGATGAAGTAAGTAGTGAAGCAGGTATTACTGGCTCAGGCGGAGTCTGGGATGGTTGACTGCGGAATAACTGCAAGGTATCCATACGTGTAGAAACATCATGCAGCAATCTCAAAATTTGCCCCTGGTTAGTTTCTTGTCTCTCAATGCGTTCAGCTAATATTTGGACAGAGTCCTCCCTCGGGGTATGTTCCCCTAGCGGATCCATTGGGCCAGAACAAACTGTCACGGTCGTCTGAATTTCTTGATCCGATTCGGGACCCTTGGGACTAGCTGGAGCAGGAGTGAAACAGAACTTAGCAGCCTGGATGAACTTCTTGCTCATGTTCGTGCTGATTGTAGAATATAGCAGGGGAATTAGCAGTCTGGAAATGTAGACAGGAACACTGCACTTGTAATGCAGTCAGGAACACTGCACTTGTAATGCAGTCAGGAACACTGCACTTGTAATGCAGTCAGGAACACTGCACTTGTAATGCAGTCAGGAACACTGCACTTGTAATGCAGTCAGGAACACTGCACTTAGGAGTGCAGACAGGATTACTGCACTTGTAATGCAGTCAGGAACACTGGAGCCAAGAACTATCCTCTGGAGAGAAGTGTGTTGTTCTGGCAATGAACAGATCACAGCAGCAGGTTTAAATAGGATGTCCCAAACAACTATTGGCTGATTAGTTCATGTGATCACAGCTTCTGAATCTGGTTGGTTAGGACTGATCACCTGACTGCATCCAAGATGGCCGCGCCCATGCAGCAGGACAGACAGTATGTGTTTGTTTACAAATGAAGGTGTGGAGAACGGGAATGCTGCAGATGACCAGAAGGGACCCAGGTAGCCGTGATATGACAGCGGCGGATGAGGTAAGTGCGGCTAAGATCCCGATTTGTGACATATATATGTTAACTATGCTTTCTATGGTTTTTTGGATTATCAGCTATCGTTGTTGTTAGTGTATCTTATGTGCGGCCCAAACCAACTCGTCGTCTTCCAATGTGGCCCAGGGAAGCTAAAAGGTTGGACACCCCTGATGTAAACTATACTAATAGAAACAACTATAAGTGTGACTTGCAGGAATATAATAGCTTTCCATCAGTTTTTAGGTCTTGTCCTATACTTTTAATGGACCATATTTTGCGCTTTTATGTTGCACTTCTGCCAATAAGTGAATTTGTAGAATTATTCCAAGCAACATAAAAAAACAAAATCTTCAAACACACAAATGCAGCACATGTAATAAAGACACTATTGTGCAGACTGTCCACTCATCAGCACTTTGATCTCGAAGAGGCGTCTCCCAGGTGCAGAGAGCACCTTAATCTGCCGGGCATTTTGGGGAACACACCCCATGCGCCTTGTAAATGAGGCCTTAAGGATAATATTTTAACATCTGACCTGGTCTTAGCAAGCAGCATGGTGTAGCTCCTGCTCATATGCCTTTCTGTACAATACTTACAGGCTTCACCAGCTACTGTGGAGCTGCAAACACAATATTGAGTAACATAGTATATATGAAATCACAGGCAAAGGGCTTCCCGATGCAAAATGTAGCTGTAAGATATAGTGATACTGTCTATAGCATTGCACCACAATTAGCACATAAATAGGGAGCATTAATGAAAGAAGTCATTTTGTCACGATTATTGAAACATTTACTAGATGTTTTGGAAGAATTTAATTTTTCACATCTCCCATTTCCAGTACATACTGGAGCGTGTTTTACAACAAGACTGGTAATAACTGAAAATATGCAAAAAAATAAGGTTCCCTGTACACATAATGATGCTATATTAGTATTACTTATTATAAACAATGATAATGTACATTGAGAGGAAAGGTTTGAGCAGTTTTCCATCTATTCAGCTTGGCATTATGACTTATTCCTAATGATCTCAGTGTGGGCTCGGGACACATCTGAATGCTCCATAATTATAAATAAAACATACTGAAAGCATCCGAGCTGGAAACATAATATTGGGTATGTGATACCACCGGTTCCAGATCACTTCTCCCTTCTGGCAAGTAACAAAGGCCAGGTAATAAGGATTAAATTGTTAACACCTCTAGGAAACTTTGCACGCCATACACAACTACAGCAGCAGGTAATTGAGGGAGACAAGAGCTTGTGACATGATCCATTATGTCTTAGGCAATGGAGAGAGTTAACTATTGGTAGGTCTGATCACAAAGAAGTATTCCCATTATTAATTCAACAAGAACGTCACCAGTCAATTAATACATGTGTTTATTGAACAGGAATGTGTGATAAAAGAATGTTAAGCTGTAGTGAGAGATTCAATTTATCCAAGTACACAGACAGACCTGGTGGCCAGGAATTCATACAGTGTAACAGCTTTTCGCCACCTACTACATATTATTGGGAACGGAAGTCATCGATAGTATTTGAATAAAACAATATAGTAGTTTAGGACAATATAAAGTATACTTGTGTTATAACTTTTTATTTTATCAGTCACTTTTTAGGTGCGAATGCTGATATTGTTAACTTACTACTCCTTCATGTATAGATAACAACTTCTTTAAATAGGCAGTATTGCTCCATGGAACAAGCTCTCCCCCCAATAATCATATAATCACTTCTATTTCTCACATTTATGACTACAGCATGCTATCAGACTTAGGTTAATGTGCAGCTGCTGCAAAGTAACAGTAAATATACTACATATTACATACAAATAACTGTACAGCAAACAAAGACTTGCTAGTCCGGACTGTCAGCTATCACATGACACAGGCAGGGGACATTGGAGAATGTGTAACAAACAAGCTCACTATTTATTAGAGGCACCAGCCTTTAAGCTGAAACCTTTACAGTTTAGGCATGTATACATTTGGTACTAATTATAATTACATTCATGTCCTAAGATATGAAATATACACCTTTACAAACTTCAGTAAGTGTGTGCCATAGGGAATATATTGTAGGGGTTACCAGCTATTGTCAATACTAAACTAACAATAGCATGCACCTCACTATTGATGTGGGCCTGCGGGGTCGCTAAACACTTCTAATGTCTGATCCTCAATATTTATATCAGTAAAAATGGGTGATCATCAGGATTTACTAAAATATCAGCAAAAATTGCTTTTAAAGGATTAGAAATCATGCATGTTTCTTTTTATATAGTTATTATACCCAGTGCAACTTTTCATATAAGGTGATTATTGATTGACATTCATATTAAATAGTTTTGCAGTGAAATAACATTTGTATTAATCGTCAAGTTAGACAAATACCATTTGTTTTAATAGTTTATGTTATAAATAGATGGGAGCTTTTTTAAAAACATTTTAGATTGTTATTGTTTTACTGATAGAATCAATTTGATGGAACATTTGTCAATTAATTTCACCTGGAGGGTGCTAAACTATTTCGTATTTAATAACTAATCAAACCATGCACTTATTTGGGATCACTTAATAACATTGCATTTAGGTGCAAAGTGTGCACTACACCAAAGCAACCAAATCAGACACCATTGTCTTACTCACACTAGACAGATAAAAAGTAATTGCTGATTGCTTTTTGTTGTCCAGTGCAAATTGAACTGCAATTAATGTGTGGGCACCATGGCTAGATGACTCCTGGTATTGTCCAGCCCTGAACATCACAATCAAAATGAGCATAATTTAAAGTAAATTTAGATTTCAGTAGTCCCATTTTGTAAATGCACGCAGATGTAATGAGCAATGCAATATATCAGCAACCCCCATCAAAAACCATGTACATTAACTAAACACCGCCCTGAAAAAACAAAAATGCACAATATGGGGCATATTCAATTCCGATCCCGATTTGCGGGATCGCGCGGGAACGGCCGCGAACCTAATCTGCGATACCGCAATAACGTATTACCGTATTACCGGCAGTAGTGCGCATTTTCCGCGGTAACGCGATCGGATCTGAATTGAATATATCCCTATAAATCACCTTTAGGTACAGCCTCCATAGAGGATCCATCAAAACATGCTCTGAATGATCCTCTATGAAGGAGGGGGAAACATGGAGGCTCTTTGTGTGCCATAGTATGAGCATGAATGTAATGTACATGGCTTACAGCCTTTTTTTTTACATTGAACTCCTTGGGCTAAACAGCAGTAACAACAACACAACAAAGAAACAAGAAACAGTAGCTGTGTCTTCCTGTAAGGTTACGTTGTAGTGGAACGGGGAAGAAATTAGATGTAAGCGCAGACTACACTATATGTCAAAATCACTTGATATTTGTTGCCAGAAATGTTACATCCCCAGCATGCAAGCAGATACATTGATTAGAAACACCTCTGGCTATGCTTCTTTAATCACCAGAAGACAGCAGAACAATTCCTAGGAATGATTTGCTAATTACCTTTTAATCACTTGGATATGTATTTTATTTTTAAATTGGAATTACCTTTCTGCTTGATAACACTTTTCTGATTGTTTCCCACCCATCCCCAATATGCCTTCAACTTCTGAGTAAATTATAATTTTTAGAATTGAGTTAATATTTTTGTGATAATAAGATTCAGCACTGCTCTGGTGGACACATGTACTGTAGCACACACATCACCTGAATTTGGTTACTAAGCATAACTCAGAGGGGGTCTGAGTTGCCCTAAATCCTACAAGAGACAGTTGTATGGCTAAATGCTGATGTCACTGTAATTATGCACACAATTAGCTGCCGTTTTGAGATGTTCAGGATTTAATGTGAGGTTCTGTATGGCACATTCCTTGCTAAATGCAGCATTCACAATAACCACCCTGACATGCCTCTGGTCTTATTAAATCCTGCTCTTCAGTCTTAAATCCCAGCACAAAGCACTTGACTGCTATGAGTCAAATACAATGTTGCAAAACATCCCACCTCTTTATTGGAAGAAGAGAAGCAGAGAAGGTGTGGGCAGCAGAATGATTGAACTACATGATGCAATGGTATATTTCTCATCAAGAGATACAACTAATGCAGGAGCAATAATATATAGGAGTAGTTTTAATTCATAAAGTTGGTTGTGTGTTACCAGTAGTGCATCTGTCTATGAGGTGGGAGGCAGTCAGCAAACAGAAGTAGTAGACTAATTAGAAGTCAAAACTACATTTAATTCATCTTGCTACTAATAGTCTTGATTTGTTCATCTGCTTTTGTGTAAAAAAAGCATGCAGGGGGTCATTTTGCAGACGTTAAGAGAGATAGTTATTTCATTTTGAAAGTATTTTGCAAACAGGGAAATAGCAGCTTTGATATATCTCCTCTTGCTTGATTAAATTAAGCAAATTGGTTGCCCCTTTAGTCTTGTTTCACATGCAGAAATAAGTGAAAGTGATTCGGCAACGTTAGAGACTGAATTTTACTGATTTGAAGCCACAGAATTGGTTCATGAATGCAAAGTTTAACCCCCCCCCCCCCCCCCCAAAAAAAAAAAACCAAACAAACAGAAAAAGATGCTAAAGGAAAAAACCCTGAACCTCACAGAATGCAGGGACTCATCACATAATCTCCAATTTAAATAATTTCTCCCCTCTCTTCTATACAGGGACCATCAGAAATGATGGGACAGGCAGTAAGAAAAGGGCCTCTCCACATTTCGCTCACCCCCCAGGAGTCTTGTAGCAAACTTTGATCTTAAGCCCCACCACACCCCAAGTAACATATGAATATTGCATTCTCTCCTTGCCGTTTCCCTCACAATCCCTTGTCACATATGACCCACTTCATCCCATACCTTGTCATATAAGTAGAGCCCATCTTCTCCACAATGATATGCTGTTGGATACGCAAGGAAGGCTCCCTCCTATTGTCACACATGCCTCCCCCACCAACCCCTTGTAACAGATATTCCCCCACCATTCTCCCCTTCTCAGGTGTATCCCAACACTCTCTTGCTCCTTCACTGGGCACCACAGCAGGGTAATAACTGGTGGAGGAGGGAAGGCTCATTCCCTGTCTCAAACTGCATAATATTTCAGGCCCAGGTATAAACACACATTAAACAGAGTGTAGCACAGCTCTATCCACAGCCAGGATGTCTCCCTCCAAGTGATGGGGCCTGGGATAGCTGATCCTGTTAGACATTTCTTTCTTCTAATGACAGGTATGCACTACCACCTTCAGTTGGGGGGGGGGGGGGGGGTAAAATTATATGTGTATTATGTTCAATAAGCTACATGGGCGAGGTGAGAAAATAAGGAACAGTACCGAGAGGCCAGATAGAAAGTGCTGCACACACTCTTATGAATATACAATGATTGGTAACACTGGTCAGCTGTCTTACACTTTGCCATACTTGAAAAAGGGGGTGATCTGTACTACGAAATCCAAATGGTCCCTATATTGTGTTTTAGCACTTGTGGATGAAATGAAGTAGCATGTCCTTTTGATAATCCTACTCATTGGAATGCTGGAGTTGTTTTCTAGACATTGGCCGCTGCCATCATTACTTTAATCTAATCAAAAATATACAGGCCTACCTATTATACTTAATAAAAGCGGTAAATATAACTAAGTATAGACCCCATGTATTTTATAATAGAAGACAACTAGCCTTATCTCTACATTATTCAGCGAGCCATGAGAGAAAGAAAACAGATAAGAAAAAAGTAATGAGAAATGAGAAACTCAGGGACAAAGGGAAAAGAATAAAAGTATAAAGATAGAGGGAATAGAAAATGAGACAGGGAAGAGGAAAGGAAACACAAAATAAAGATACATGAGACTGAACTACCTTTATTTACATCAATCCTAGTTATATTAAAAGATGGCATGAAAGGTAATGAGAGAAAAAATGAAGGGGACGAGAAAAGACTGAAAGGGAAAAAAAGAAAATACCGTTGCAAACAACCGAGTCACTTAGAAGAATTTCCAAATGTACAGATACATTCAGACTGTGCTCCTGTGCAGAGCACTGCAGAAAAGGATATATTCATCATCATCAGCTATTTATATAGCGCAACTAGTTCCGCAGCGCTGTACAGAGAACTCACTCACATCAACCCCTGCGCCATTGGAGCTTACAGTCTAAATATATTGAAGTATGTCAGTGCTTACAGCAAATATCAATCACAAATGTTTTTATGCACGTTTATATGTGCACATATTATCAACTATACAGTCAACACCTACACACATACACACAATGTCTTTGGATTGTGGGAGGAAACCGCAACATCTGAATGGGGACCTTGTAAACAGGGGGAGAACATACAAACTCCACACAGATGGTGCCGTGGTTGGTATTGAACCCATGATCCCATAATCCACTGTGGTGGTCCAATTAAGGAACCATATCAATTGCCTTTTCCCTGCATTGCCTTAGTAATGACCCAATGTTTATTAAGTCATCACATCTAGGTTTTCCTAAATGTAACTACAACCATATTCCAGTAGTTCTAAATCCCACCTACTTTTGTGTTAGCCCCACCTACAGCTGATTTGGTCCTGCTCACACGAGGCCACTTCAAGAATTTTTTCCAGGGCCACTTTAAGTTCCCAATCCGCCCATGATCCCAACCATAAATCTAATGCAATCTCTAAACTATCCCGAGTCTTAACTAAATTATAATCTTGTCCATCCAAATTCTAAAAGTACAATAAACCCTCAAATAAAATCATTTGTATCAGCAGAATAAAAAAAGTGCTACATTCTTTAAAAAAGTTGAAAATTACTACTTTTGCAATACTATAGACCTAAAAAAGACAGATAATGGGTAGTAGATTTAGTGCACTTTCAAGCAAGTTGTCGGTCTCTGTTTTTACTCTGTTTCGTAATGCATACTTGTGTTTGTAAACAATAAAATAAATAAATAAAATAAATAATAATAATAATAAAAAAGGTTTCTTTTATTGCATATATTAGCTGAGTGTTCCACTTCAATCCCAGCTAACATCAGACAATTTCTTGTGATTTTCATATGCTGCAGGCTTAGACTCTTCTTGAATATAAACTGCAGACTGAGCTCAGGGCTGTTTATCAGATGCGTTTCTGACAGATTATTTATAAAAAGTTTGAAAAAATTACTCTTGACGTTTGTGCACCCTCTGGAAAGTGGTGTCTGTGAATTCTCTGCCTGTATATAAACAGTCGGGTGTGTTCAATCAGCGAAGTGTCACTGCTGGGACTCTGCACATGGAGGTCACACTGTTTCAGCATTTTCGGCAGAACATGTTCCAAATTTCTCTGAGAACTTCTATATACAGATGGAGTAAGAAGAGTTTGGACAGGAAATTTAATTAAGTCTGCCAGCTAAGTAAGCTGACTGCAGCACTCGGTGTTATACTGTATTATCTTTATGTATTACACTATAAAATGTTTCTCTACGTATGCTACTTTATTTCAACGATCTAGTTGTATTCTGACCTGGTCAAGCAAATAGGAAAGAAACTAAATGGGGACATACCAACTAGGCAAGACACAATGGGGAGAAATGGATATAATAAAGTGTAATAATGCTTTATTGTTTTATGGTAGGTTATTTACTATATGTCCAAGCAGTGGTGTTTCCTTATGTGATGACCCCTTCATTCTGTGTTTAGGGTGGTCATTTTATCTCATACTTTATTTGCACAATATTGGAGAGTAATTTGGTAAGGCAGATTCAATCAAAAAATGTATAAAGTAATTTAAGCATTATAACTTTGGTTTAGTATATATGGATCGAGAAACTGCAGTGTTGATTATATTTATGTAAAAAATGTAAAATCTTTCAGCATTTAGGCTGCAAACACTACAAGCTTGGTTAGGTTTTGACACTGCTACATCTCTTTATCTCTTTTGTATAGTATCCACTTGAAGGTCCATTAACAGTTTTGCAATTAATCAGAAATGTACCTAAAGGTATAGCCCATTGTTGAATGACCTGTGTGGCATCAACTGCGATCATTTGAACTTCTGTTGTCAGTTTTGCTGTGTACAGTTCCTTTTTGTACAAAATGATGTCAAAGTGCTGCAATCAGCATCAGATTGCCTATTTGAGCCCATTTGGAGCACTACATGGACATTTTCAAGTACATAAAATAGCTGCCATTATTAAGTATATAATATTGCCACCAGTGTCCAGTATACAGATCCCATTGCTCAGCATATAATACAGCCACTATTGCCTATCATATAGTATAGCTCTCAAGCATCCATTGTCTGGTGTAGCGATCACTATGACCGTCACCATTGCAGTTGTAGATGCAAGCAAACTGAAAAGCAGAAGCACCTGTGCTATAGTGAATCAGAATGCAGCTTGCTCTGAGCTATAACCTATCCCCTTGTAGAAAGGGTAGGCACGGTGGCAGAAGGAAGGTTGATAGAGGAACCACACGGATATTCTGAAGCTTATAGAGCCCGGCTGGGGAATATGAGGTTGTAGTGAGGGTTCTAATTAGGTCCTCCTGTACATAGGACTACTGTGACCACATAGTTTCAGAGCTAAATCAAGGAGTCAAGTTATCCACTTGAAAGTCATAAAAACATTGCAACATACAGCAAGAAGAGGAGAATGGCGACTTATGTATTTATAGAAAGAGAAGGGTTTATACCTCTTAACAATGAAATGACTTAAGAGGGATACTTTTGCACAGACGGTCCAGTTTTAATACAGAGCTAGTGATTAATATTTTTTTCTTTAAAATATAGCGGTGGGGTCATTTTTAAGTAATATTTTTTTGAAATAAAACAGAAAATGAGAGGAATTGATTGAATGTGTTGTGTGGATCATACGATGCACCAATAAACTGTTTGTAGTGAACAAAATAATTAGTATAATAATTGCTACAATTTAAGCTTTCATGGGCAGGTTCCTCTCTACCCTTTGTCTCCTGTCTGTCGGTCCTGTCTGTACGCCCCTGTTACATTGTACGATGCATTTGGTATGCTGTATTGTACTGTTTGCTATGTTAGCGACATGTATTGTATTTTTATGCTATTTTGCGCCTAGGTAATATCTGGTGTATGGTTATTGTATTCATGTTTTATTACTGCATATATTTTGTTTTGTTGCTGTACAGTGCTGCAAAGTCTGTGGCACCTAATAAATAATAGTGGCTGTCATAATTCTGACACTGGAAATGTCGGCAGGCTAATTGCCAACACTTCCACTGTGCTGACAGGCTGACAATATCGATAGTGTGATAGGTGACATTCACAATGTCGCCAATCACATTGTAGACATTAAAGGAGCAATGGTGTCGGGTCTGGCGGCTACATATATTAAGTAGCAAACATTCAAAACAGTTATTATCATCATTGTATGATTTAGCAGATACATCTTATGCTCTCTTATCAAAGTCTATAAAAACAGGACAAAACACCTCATAAGCTTCAATATTGAAAGCTGTGATAGTGAAGCAATTACTAATGTTGTAATTAATTGCAAATCTCTATGGCCTGAAGGACTAATGACATGTCAAGCATATTGTGAATACAAACGGAGAGAAAGATTATGTGTAGTTATCCTAGTTAAACTGACGGTGCACTTTAACATACGGTTAAAAGAAAAAAACACGTCTTATGTCAAGAGACTTTCAGGCTAATTTAATAAGGCAATGGAAAAGCGCATGGAAAACATTTGTATCTTTGCTCTTATAAGCTAGTACAATTCAGCGACAACAGGTTTAGGAGCTACACCAGTCTAGTATATAACAGCTTCTTTAACTGGACATTTTACTATGATGATTTCAGCAAAGGTGTAACAACTGTAGTTGCAGGAGAGGGCAGCCTGTCAAAGACTAATGTGTATTTATGTGTTTTCACTATTGGACTGTACTAGATTTTGCTATAGGGCCCACAAACGTCTAGCTACACCCTGGTTTTCAGTGCTTATTTTTGAATAGGCCACATTTTTACTAGTATCATTTGTAACGTATGTTGCTACTGTTTTGCAGAATGGTAATTGCTTATAGGGATCTATTTACCAAACAATAGTGATTGAAGAGATTTTCTCACAACTCGCAGTGATAGACAATATTCTAGCTATTCATCCTTATCCTGGCAGCAGTAAGCAGAGACTTACCTCTTCGATTGCCAGTTGGGGCCCCTTTCTGTGCATGGGCGACCTGACATTGCAAGGTCACACATTAAAAGTAATTTATTTTTTTAAATCTTTTTCTTTTTATATACTGCAAAGGTCCATGCTGATGATCATTATCACCAGCACATACCATTGCTCCAGGGATTGAGCCCCCTCTTGACGGGTGTACCTGCATATGCATCCTTGTATACTTGTTACTGTACTTGGCCTATACTTGCATTAATCTCCACTCCGCTGTTCAGCCTCACCGGTCATAAGAAGACTCAAGTCAAGGAACTGTTGATATGAACGCGTGCATATGCATCTTTGGTGCGCATGCACAGTACGTACATGCATATCTTATGCAAGAAAAGAGTTTGTGTCCAACTCTAAATGACCCCCTTCAGCTATAGATTTGCAATGCCAACACAAAATAAACAACACCTCACAAATGGGGGTAAATCTATCAACCTGCAATTTTAAATTTACAGCGATTTTCTCGGGTGAGTTTAAACTCGCCAATGTATTTAATGACAATTTGATGTAAATTCGCCAGAGATGTGTTTCTTTGTAAATCGCAGGCCCAATTTTTACCAACACTAGCTATACAAGTTGCCATAGGTATGAAGCTGTGATTGTACAAACTCTCCCAAGTTTGAATTCAAAATCGCCAGATACAACACGCTGCTTTCCAGAGGCAAGATTGGCAAACACATCACTGTTACACTGCTGGGCTATACAGCTGTAGGATGCGGCGGCTCTATAATGTAAAAATTAGATGATTTTTTTTAAAAGAAATGCGTTGGGTCGCCCCATCTAAAGTCTATTAACCCTAGCGCTGCCAGTCTACTGCTGGTTGAGTGAAAATCTGGAAAAAATTTGCGTGGGGTCCCCCAGATTGCCACACAACCAGCACTAGGCAAACCAGCCGGGGTGGGTGGCACTATAGCAGCGGGACACGTGGCAGGGGGTCACACTGCCTTAATGACAACATCCCCAAGCTTTTCATTGCTGGGCTGGATTCCCTAGGGGGTGGAGTCCACAAAAAACACGTGCGGACCCCCTCTAGTAACATCCAGTCAAGTGCTGAAAGCACTAGGACTCTTCCTACACCCCTGGGAAACCCCCTTATACTTTAAATTAAGCTTGCGGCTCTGTTATTCTCATTAGCGTTGCATAGCTTGTGTTATGCACGAGCAAAGTAACGTCATCTATGATGGTTTTCTTTTTTCATTCAAGCATGTTCCAGATGGATTACAAAATGGGGTCCTTGTGACCAGAAGATAAGAAGACATTTTCAAGTATGGACTATTTGGAATTACAATTTATATTGGGACATCTTCATGGACCTTATTTGGAATTACAAATTATTTGGACATGGGTTGCCAGACAATTTGGATTGCAAGCTGCTGGGAACAAATGAAGATATCACATTGGTGAGGATTTGGGGATTTTTTATTTTTAATAAAATCATATGGTAATAAAGAGGGTTTTGTTTGCAAACTTTGGGGTTTTATTATTATTAAAGCTATGTGGTTTTAATGAGGGTGTTTTTTTAAAAGTTTTAATTTAATGTGGAAACAGCAGAGAGAATACAAAAATCATATTAAACAAAGGAATCTACAAAAAGTCTCCTCTTAGTTTTATGCATTATATTAATGGGGAAAGAGAAGGGGGAGGACAGAGGGGGAAAAGAGGAAGTAAATAAGAAAGGCACAAAATCACCAGAGACATTGCAAATTAAAATACATGGAGCATAGCTAGAAACAATTGTATGGTGTTTTTGTAAAAAACATTTTTGATTGTGGAACTACAGGTCGCAGCAAGCCATGGGTGTCAGGACATGTTGGTATTTGGGAGTGTAGGAAGAGCCCTAGTGCACTGGGCTGGGTGTTCCTAGAGGGGGTCCTGCATGTTGTTTTGCGGACCCCACTCCATAGGGAATCCAGCCCAGTGCTGAACAGCCTGGGGTTGGTTGTCATTATGGCAGGTGGACCCCCTGCCCAGCGTCCACCTGCTATAGTGCCACCCACCCCAGCTGGTTTGCTTAGTGCTGGTGAGGTATAAATGGGGGGAGGGGACACGGTGGGGGCCTGATTTTCATGCAACCAGCAGTAGGCTGACAGTGCTAGGGTTGATAGTGTTTAAACGGGGGGACCCCAGGATTTTTTTTCTTAATATAATGTTAGTGAGGCTAAAATCGCAATCAGAAATGGGTATTGGTTTTAAAATTGCTATTTTCAACGAAACACGGGCGAGTTTGAAATCGCCGCAAATCGCAAGAGATGAACAGTGATTTTGACAATCACACTAAAAATCGCTACTTAATACATATGGCGATTTTGCTCTTACATATGGCGATTTTGCTCTTCAAATTGATGATTGTCACTCGCAATTTGCGGCGATTTAAAAATCAGTGGAAAAAATTGTAGCTTGATACATTTACCCCCTGGACTGATTTACACAACATAAAACCCTCTTCTAGTAGGCTTCAACTGAGCAGCTGAGAAATGTGGTCATAAAGTCAAGGAAAACAAATATAATTTACAAATTTGCAAATATGCGGGAAGCACTGAATACAAAAGTTCCCGCTTCTGATTAGAGGAACTGAACGTATCAGGTCGTTACTTGCTTAATATGGGTCAGGAATTTGTTGTGTATTGCCGTTACATTCAAAAAAGGGCAATATATTTAAATTATTTTCAGGGAGTGGAAAATGCACATCATAGCAGATGACTTAGAGACTCTTTTTCACTGCTAAATTTCTGGATTTTCACATGTGCTTGTAGGTGCCTGTACTCATGCTGAGGCCTATACAGAGAGATGCCTTGTGCACTACCCAGGTGCATTTTATGCAGAAAAGCACACTTAAAGCTGCAATTTTACCAGTGCAACAAAAACATTGAAATGCACTACTTGAAGAATAAAATTATAAAAAAAACTTTCATCTAAGTTTAGATACTAGAAGCTCAAACAGCCACATAATACACATACTTTGTGTATGCGTCAATCAATGGTTTTCTGTGGTCTGCTGGAAGATGTATGAATGTGTGGGAATGCTCTATGACGACTGGTTGGTCGTCATAAGAAGATTGGTTGCGAGCTGCAATATCTTAGTTGTGGCTTGTGATTGGTTCTGCTGCTCTCCTCCCACCACAAAGTTTTTAGTTAGGGATATAAGAAGAGGGGAGGAACTCCGGGAAAAAACACTGTAGCACTATTACCTTTTACTAGTCGGTAGGGCAGATGTAATTGGCTATACAGACTGTGTATTATATTTTTGCACAGAAATTGAGACTTGTTTACTTGGGAATGGAGTCCAAAGTAGACAGAGAGGTGGCCATTTTGAAAGTTTGAAGTAAGAGGTGTAGAGAGCAGGCTGGAAATTATGAGTGTTTGACAACAAAACCATGGAAAAACTGGGTGGGAAAATGCTTTATTATCAAATTAATATAGATGGTTCAAAATATAGGGTTATGATTTTGTGTTAGAAATGATAAAAATACTATAAAACCAAGCTGAATAAACATATCACTGTTTTGGCTGGATATCTGTGGTGCAGCATCACCTGTTTTTCTCTCTTTATGGGAGCCTACAGCAGAGACTAGGACACAACAGAAACCAAGTCCAGGCTAGAGCCCCTTCAAATGGAGGTTACATTATGCCTTTATTGGCTCTACGACACTTAGATCCCAGTCTTCTCTGTACAGTATTAGAGATGGTGAGGCAGATACAACGTTAAATGCACAATGAAACAAGCCCAGATTTCTGGAAAGGGCACAAAGACCCAGGTCAGGTGTGGATTGTCCCAGTGACACATCACGTTTAATTGAATTCCCCCTTTAAGTACTTGTATAAAAACAAGCACACAGACTGAGGGGATAACAGGCCATGAACTTGTAAAATATGTAATTTTAATAATGGTTAAATATTCAAGCTAACAAGGAATACATACAATGATTGTGCTGTTACCAGCATAAATGTACAGTCTACATGTTCTGCTGTTAGCAGAAGTAAAATTAATAAGAGTAACCTACTCTAAATTCCAGATTCTAACTCGCTACAGTAACCAATCAGGTCAGACTTCACGTCAAACCTATTCACTGAAATTAAATTACTTTATTTAGATCATCCAAAATGCAAATTTAACATAGCCCAATTAGGTTAATTAGGTTAACTACCTTAATTAAAGATTCCGTTGTTACAGTCAAAACATAAGCATATGGTTTAATTAAAAAGATAGCACACAATGTGACTCCTCTAAACAGGATTGGGACCAATTCTCTGCGGACAAAGACTTTTGATAGATTGCCTACTAATAAATTGCTTGCTGGGCACACAGTAAACACATATCTCTGCCTAGATGAAAAGCAGGTGACAGTACAGGCTTAGCGGTGACTAATGAGAGGAAGGTGCTTTAGGTATTAAAGTGTCTTGGGCAGGCTGTTCACTACTGCTCTTATAGGGTGCCTGCATCAAGAAAGAGAAACAGTGTATTAAAAAGCTTCTAGCTTGTCATATACTGTACATGTGCTGCATGTACATTAAATAACACAAACTAATCTAATAATTTTGTATCAATAACCAGCACTGAGCTATGGATTCTGTGTGTTGTAGTGATCTCACCGTGATCTATATGGATTAAGTAGAGCTGCTGTAGTGAGACCTTTCCGCAACACATGGATTGTGCTAGAGAGTCTTCACTTTAATAGTACTACACAAGTAGATGTGTTCTCGCCCTCACACTGCCAGACAGCACTGCTGAGAGGGATCAGTTGCAGTGAATCCTGTGCACAGATAAGGGTATACCCTTAGGTATTTGACATCACAAAGATGTGTGGTAATGAGGATCAGTAGGATAAGTGAGACACCTATATAATGTACGGTTCTCAAACTGTCTTTATACAGTGCCAAAATAGCACAGCTTTTAAAGGGGACTGTAATCTATGTAATGTACTGGAGAGAGGTGGGAAAACTGAGGCCAGGAACAACCCTGGACAATTTCCTTGTCTCTATACAATACCATACCTCCCAACTGTCCTGATGTAGGCAGAACAGTCTCGATCTGAGGAGGTTGTCCCGCTGTCCAATGAATTAGTACATTTGTCCCAATTCCCTGACAGCTGTGGTGTGTGCCCCACTGAGAGGAGCCCCTTTATTACCAGGTGCATGACAGCCCAGCGGTACTGTAGTGACATGAAGGGGCTACAGACAGTGTGGTGTGACAGTACACCCTTCTCGTGCTTGTGTCACAGCAAAACTCAGACGATCGCTTGTAGATGTCCATCTATTATGGACATCTACAAGTTGAGAGGTTTGTAATATTTACAGTACTATAGAATTCTATATTCTATAGCACAGAATTCCTAGAGAATGTCTGCTAGAAAATTGGTGTACTGTACTGCCAATTAAAAAAAGTCATCTCACCGCCACTCCTTTAACCTGTGCAGTCTACACACATCCTGGACATCTAAATACCTTTACTGTTTACCATTATCTCCAGATGTTGTTATTTCTTCATATTTGAATAATAGTATATATACCTTGGGGGAGATCATTAACTGGAAGACTAGGAATAATGAATGCCTGAGCGGGGGGAAACATGAACTGTGTTTATGGATGACATAAAGTTTAGGCAAGACCTGTGTCTTGCATGCATTGAGTAAATACATGTAACATGGGTCAACATAAATAATATATAAATTGTAATCATTTGTTTTAATAAACTGTTATGGTTTACTGGTTACTTTTCAGTATATTGCATGAGAGCAGAAAGAAGGTTAAGTGTGAAAAGTTTCTCCACTCTGCGAACGTAAATCTTTATTAATAGATTGGACAGTATGTTCTCCCTGTGTTTGCGTGGGTTTCCTCTGGGTGCTCCGGTTTCCTCCCACACTCCAAAAACATACTGCTAGGTTAATTGGCTGCTATGAAAAATTGACCCTAGTCTCTGTCTGTCTATCTCCCTCTTTGTCTGTCTGTGTCTGTGTGTGAGTGTGTGTCTATATTAGGGAATTTAGACTGTAAGCTTCAATGGGGCAGGGACTAATGTGAATGAGTTCTCTGTACAGCGTTGCAGAATTAGTGGCGCTATATAAATAAATGATGATGATGACAGCGATTGGGATACAAGAGATTTCAAGAAGGGGTTCTCGTAGTGCCTTGATACAAGGAGTCATCATATCCATCCTTCTGAGTGTGAGGGAAGTGCGCAGTTGAGATCATATTGCTGGATTTTAGTCAGAGGGGACTGTAGCAACATGTGGCAGAAATGTTTTTATTTTTAAGTCCTCTGTCCTTGGAGAAATAAATGGCCAGATAAGTATATTTCATAGCATATTTCAATAAAGTATTACAGTTCCAGTAATCCTTAAAGTTCTACATACTTCCTCAGCAAAAGAAAGAAAATCAGTTTGGCACATTTGATCATTAAGAAAATCCCTTTGATTTCTACCAATAATATAGCTGTAAACAAATCCATGAAGACTAAAAATAGTGTCACGCAAGAGCTTTTGACACAGTAGACAAATAGCAGATTATCAATTATTTAGCTTCTCCATGAAACGTTTGACATGGTTCCCAAGCAGTTTAATCACTTGTATGACAGGTGCAGGAAAAGAGATAAACTTCTATGAAGCACTTTTTCTTTTACATAGGCCGTTTTGATGCTGGCCCTAAACGCTGCTTGTAGCAAATTAACAGCTATCAGAGCAGAAATCTGCTTTGTGTTACACTTTGTAGACAAAACCCAATCATGGCAATATGAATCAATACAATGAAATAAATATAAAAGCATCTGAGAAATATTAATCACGCGCAGGGAACCCATTAAAAGCAGATGATTTATTATGGAAGCACTTAACTCTTTAAGTGTGTTGATAGCTAATTTGGATCCCAGTATTTAAAGACACACTTTTTGCCAAAATGTTCTTCACCTAATCGCGTCCAACACAGAGAACTGCATTTGTTAGAATATAATTATGTCATGCCCTTGGGCAGGTATTATGAGCTAAAGTTTGGGTGATCACCACCCCTTCGTTAGCATGCCAGAAATGATATAAAGCCAGACCCACATTATAACCACCCTGCCACTAGGCAACGCCCACAAGACATTGTAGGACTGTGGGATAATAAAACAAAAACTAAACAAGCAAAATAAAATCCTACAAAAATTTTATTAAACATTAATTTCCTAATCTTGACATTAAACAAATAAAAAATGGAAAATATATATTAGGGCGAGTGTGTTTTTAGTCAAGCATAATTTATTTTCTAATTGCTTATGAACTTCAACCTTGGTTAGAGAATAAAATAAAACATGGATTTGAAACTATGGGGTCTATTTATTAAAGAACAAAAAGCTCTATATCAGGCAAAAAAGGGCTTCACCCTAAATATCAAGGGTTCACCTCCAGTGACAGCAGTGCTATCGTTAGTGGTAATGGTCATGATGGCGTGTCTCGCCAACAACAGCCTACTTAACTAACATCGCGACAGATACATGAACCAGCTCAATGTTTTTTGAATAAAGAACATTTTTCAATGACCTATATTTTCAGCATATTATTTTTACATATTTTTATTATGGTTTTTTTCCTACTAAGTTGAACTGAAAGCCCAAGTCTGGATGATGGTGCTAGCCAGGTCACACATGCACATATCCCCTCTGCGGAGTGCTATGTTATCCCTTACCGCTCTGGGCTAGTATTGCCAGTGCAGCTGGAGCCCAGCGTGCAGCTCCCGGGACACCTCTAAGGGGACGGGTTAGATTAGTTAAACTTTAACGTCTAACTGGGAGTGCTCCTTTCAAGACAAATGTCTTTGAATGCACTGTTATAGCAATAACATTAAAGAGACAAGAAAAATATCAGTATAACAACTAAAAACAATAGATTACTTATTCAGTAGACTTAGCAAATACATGACTGATTCACAAACAACAGATCTTATAGCATTAAACAAGCAGGGAACTAACACTGACCAGGGGTAGAGAGAACTAGTCCTGACCTCCTAAAATATGCAGTTTGACAGGTATGTCAGATATATATAATAAATCAGAGTTTCTCAACCCATTGTATCTACAGAGGCACCTCAACATGTTACATTGAACTTAAAATACAAGAAACACTGCAACAGATTAGTTCTCCCTGAGTAAAACAGTACATGTCACCAGGGGCGGGCTGGGCCGGGGGGCACCAGCCCCCCGGGCTGCTCAGTCTGACCGCTGTTTGGGCCGGCCGCCCCATAGATGCAATATTACCTGAATGCCGGCCGCATCGCGTGTCATGTGATGCGCCGCCTGTGTGCCCCCCAGGCTGAAATTTGCCAGCCCGCGCCTGCATGTCACTGCACTATTAAATAACAAAAAACATCCAGAAGCATGCATGCAAGGTTGTTCTAACTCTCCACAAAACGAGAGGTCATTCTACAATGGATTCAGATAAAGAAAAGCCTCTTTGGACAGGTTAGTCTTGAAAGGGACATTAAATCATACCTATGAAAAGCATTTAATGCAAAATGCAGAGCTTGCTGCTCAGAAGGGACATTTTTATTATCCTCATACAAATAACACAAGCACTGAGCTCAGCTCCCAAAATGTGTAACTCTTTCTTTTCAAACAAAATACAGTGTGATACACACTACTTATTAGGTAGGTGAGTCTAGGCCAAAGTAACATGTTGACTGATTACTGTCACTCACCTGATTGTCGGGATGGTTCACTGTGAAGTATCCAACACACACAATAATTTCATGAAGAAGATCCTCACAGGTGTACTGAGTGCAAAACCAAATCAGGGAACTAATCACATGCCGGAAAGCCAGAGACAGGCCCTCTGCACCTACAACAAACTGACATATAACAAGTAGAAAGTCAGAGCCTGGGAAGTCTTGAGAACAGAAATAGCACATTATGTGTCTATGTCACATGCACAGCAGGGGACTGACTCTCATTTGGAAGCACCATAATAGAGATTTTCTTCCACTCTAATATTTGAATTAATAACAGCTCTCTTTCGAGAAGCAATAGCAAAAGTTCATAATAGCAGAGCAGAAGAAACTAGAGCAATCTAGTGCAGGCAGTGGTGCACTTTGGGCAACCAGGTTAGAGAATACTAGTGCTGGTACCTGAGAGGCACAGATCAGACCCTTAGGGGGAAGAAACAGTGGGGAAGCAAGAATAGCTAATTTTTAAGCTAGACTCCCCTCCGTTTATTCTGTCTCAGAGTCTCATCTGCATCAGACCTCTTCTACAAATATTTTTAATTGTGCTATAGGGTTGGACATTCCCCAATTAGCAGGTATTTTAGGAAGCAACAGAGGCCCTCTATTACTCTTCTTTGTTAAGCACTGATCCTTTTTTCATATCCAAACCATTCAAATGCTGCATACTGGACACTCAATGTAAGTAGGCTGTTGGTGTGGGATAGATATTCGTGCTATGGTTTGCACTTGGGATGCCAAACCTACAATACACATACTGTAGTCATACACATTTGTTACTTGCAGAAAGATAAACTATAGAAAACTAATTTAGCTCTTATCAAAATTTCATAAGACATCAGTACCATAAAATAAGGAATATGTAATTGAGTTACAGTCAAAGAACCAGTTTATGATGATGACTGAGTAAATATTTCCAGTTATACCATGTCAATAATTTTGAAAATGTTTGTGATTTTCAGAGTAGTTTTGAGCCACATTTTAATGGTTACCTGAAACGACTGGAGATGAAGTGTAGCAAAGCTGTTAAGGAACCTCAGGCTGTGAATTGCAACTTGGATAGTGTTCTGTTCATAGGTCTCTTTAGAGCTGGAGTCGGAGGAGGAGTTGTGAAACAGTGCACAATACAACATATGCAGAACACCGACAACATCTGAGTTCTGAAGTGCCAATGACAGTCCTGTGGGATCCTGAGAGCTTTCAAATATGTCCCAGGAACTGAATTGAAACAGGAAAAAAATGATTTAACATTTATGCAAAAGAACAACTGAACAACAGTTAGCATAGAATTGTCTGTATTTCAGTCTAGGGTAGGAGGCACTAAACTATAGGCACCTTATTTACCTTGCGGGCACCATAAAGCAGCCTGAGTAACAGAGGCCAGTCACTCCAACCAAAATCTTACAGTGGAAAGCCAATTTTATGAATATTTTCTGCAAATAATTGATCAAAATAAGGAGCTATCTTAACCTATGAAAATTTACTTTACATAGGCCCTGGGATCGAGCTGTTATCATTAGATAGCAATAGGTGCAGATTTTATTTATTGAAATTGTGCATCACTAAACAGCAAGGAAATGTAAGTATAGACAGAAGTTATTTTATAGACGAATTAACATGCAAATGGTCTTAGCCTTTAAACAGTGTTTTATCTGGAACACAGGAAACGGCACAGACTAGATAGGGCAAATCTTTCCATCAACGTCATTTCTTTATTTACTGTAAAATAATCTTCAGCAATGCACAGCTATTACAAAGACATTGTTTTCCTTTTTATCCTGCTGCTCTTTCTTTCTACATAGCATCTGATAGCTTTCTCTGCAAGCATTACCACATGGGTTGATGGTATGAAAAGAGCTGTAACCACACATCAAAAATACTCCCAACAACAAAAATATTTCTAGTTGCGTTACTGGAGCCATGTTTACATTTAGGGCTGATAGTATAGTTAGGAGGTTCCCGATGTCTCCGGTTGGTTTGGGATGTCAGTTTCAATCATGTATACTTTTGAAATTTAGTACAGGAAAATGAAAGGGACTATTCAGCAATCCCAAAAAATAAGATACAGAAAGAAAGAGTATCTGTTACTAGTGGGAATCCAATCAGTATCAAATTTTGGTTTTGTGGTGTAAACAATGCAGGCTAAAATCAAGTAGTTCAGTTACATACAAATGGAACTGGTTAATATCATTTCAGTTTTATCATCACACATACACACTATGTAAAACAAAAGTACCACCATTGCTGATTCATATCCGTCTGTGGATTCTTATCACCAGCAGGTGGCAATGTTCTAATTCTGTCTATCTACAAGCTGGGTTGCCAACAATGACTTCGTAATCTGCAGCACTGTGACTTTATATTGTATAATACATACAGTATGTTAGCCATACATGGGCCGACCGTCACACTCAGCATCATTGCCAGTGTACATGATTACTGTCCAATTTTAGACAAGATACGGCTATTCAGGCCCTGGGGCCGAGCATCTCTTCTGATCTGATCTCTTCCAGTGTCATTTGGGGTCTGTTATTGTAGTCCGAAGATGACTGCACACAATGGACGATAGGGGCCACCTGCAGTTATCTTTTGACCACATTTATGAACATGCCTTATAATCATCCTATTGATTTCAATAGGATTATTTTCTGGCCAATTGCCCAATGCTGGCTTCAAAGTCACAGAAGTGTACAACCTGAAAAGAGAAAACCTACATAGGGAAGCGCAATAGTAATTAAAGGCATAAAGCATGCAAATAATGAAACCAATGAGCTTTAGCTGATCTGAGTGTGTTCCATCATTTCTTGCAAACTTTAATTAGTTTGATCTTTACACAGTACAGTGGTGAGAGAATGTTTTGAACCCTTAAAAATGGTTTGCATTCCTACATTATATAAAAGGATCAGGTCTTATTGTAGGTCTTATTCCTATATAAATATATTGAGAGATCAAACAAAAACATTTCTGGCATCTTACCTTTTACAAAACAAAATGAAGCCATTGATATTTTTGGGCTGTCTGGCATGAACTGCTCACTTTTGGGTTAATAGGGAAATGTTAAATATTTATATCTCGCAATTGATTATTATTCAGTTAGCAAATGATTGCCACTGACTTTGCTGCTGACTTCTGATGGAAAAATAAACATATACTTAAGTTTATAAGAGATATTAGTCTGAACTCTAACATTTCCTTGGCTTCCTGAGAACTCGCACACACTAGGTGAAACAATGGCACTGTACCTCTGGTGCAGTGAAGTGCATTTAGTAAACATTGGACATTGCTAGAGAAACTGTAATTATTGAATTCATTGATCTCTATGGTAAACATGTCCTCCAGAAACACTGAAGAGCAAGACGCACCTAAAATAACACATGCTGGATTTTAGGTGAGTACAGGGAATGAATTCAACTCACTCCACAGGATTTAAAAAATTATTTTACTGTTATTCACTGCAATAGAACTTGGCAGAAGCCCAACTACAGTCGGGTTTTAAAATGCATTTGATTAGGGTCAAAGCATATGCTTTGTTCCAATTTTTATCACACTGAGGTCTGAATGTCCCCAATTTTGAAGTGGGTGAGGATAGAAAAACCTAAGCCAGTAAGGAACATCACAGCAGGTTATATGCCATGGTACTGGGAGGGTGAAGGCAAGCAGGAAACCACTGACTGAGATATAGTTGAAGACGCAGGGTTCCCTAACATCATAGAGTAGCGATTTCAGATTTCAATTAAACTGATGTGGGAACTCTATGGGGTTATATATACTAAACTGCGGGTTTGAAAAAGTGGAGATGTTGCCTATGGCAACCAATCAGATTCTAGTTATCATTTATTTAGTACATTCTATAAAATGACAGCTAGAATCTGACTGATTACTATATTTAACATCTCCACTTTTTCAAACCCACAGTTTAGTAAATATACCTCTATGGTGTCAAACACACCCCTGTATGAAATTGTAAAGGTCTCTGTAAAACTGTTAATTGTCAGAAGCAGACAAGATTACATACTGGTTTTCAACCATAAGGAATCAGAAAAGTAAATGATAGTGAATATAAATTAAAGGAGGCTTTCCACCTTAAAAATCAGTTTACCAAATCCCTTTCCTTCCCAATAATAAAAGTTTGGATCTTGAATATTTGCAGTATTTAGCAGAGTTGTGGCACTTACATATAGCCAGGACTTTTTCCAATCACCTACAGCGCTGCTTGGCTCTCTCTCCAGCAGGAGAGATCTGACACAGCTACTGATAAACCGCTGCAGTAAGTTAGCATTATCACTGTATGAACATGGCACTGCTCATTCCACCCTGAATCTTTATTATCAAACTAATGGAGGGAAATGAAGATGCTATACTTTGTTCAAGTGTAGAATACATGTATGTCTAAGTATTATCTATTTCCTGTTGTACAATTTGCATTGAAACTTCACATGGTAGAACTTCTTTTAGAAACAGGGAAAACAACTGAAAAAAAGGCTTTTTTTCTTTTTTATAAAGAAGTACAGAACTTTGTATATTGTGCTCCTGGCACCCTATGCGTTATCATCAATTTCTGTTTGTTTGCTTTTTCAAATAGGAGGTGAGTGAATTGTAAAGGTTGAAGAAAAACAGGTGCGGAAGGCATAAAATTTAGGAAACTAGACAACCGTGTCAAATCACGCAGCAATTACGTTTCTATCCCAAACCCGGAATGCACAATAGATTCCAGGAGGTGGCGCAGTAGAGGAAATGTTTTCATATTTATCATTATTTATTTACAACATTGACGGTGGGCAAACGGTAGAAAAAGAGGGATTATCATACCTATTAGAAGAGCTAGTAGTCTGCCCGATAGACTAGTACTCCATTTGTATCGGTTGGCTAGGCATAATGGGGGCCAGGAGTACAATATGCACCTAATACTGTAATTTACATAGATATGTGTTCCTTTGTCTGGTGGTCCCAGGTGATCAAGACAATGAATACATTTAGCTGGCCCCCATATCTTACAAATATGGTTTCTAAAAGAGCTGCTCCATTGTATTTTCAAGATCATAATTGATCACCAGACAAGAAAAAACCCTAGTTTGAAAGTGGAGAGTCTTCTCTTTTTTAAAAGGAATGTGGGGGAGCATCCCCCCTCTAGTTAATTTTTCTGTTTAATTATTATTTTTTTAAAAACAAAAAAAGGACGCCCTAACTTTAAAGGGACTCCCCTTTTAAAATGAGGGTGGCCCCTTTATTTCTAGAGCCCGGATGAGCTCTCCCCTTCTCCAGTATGCCCCAATGCTATTTACTGTTTGCTGATCAAAAATAATCAGCAGGCAAAAACTAAACATGGGCACACTTGTTTGAAAGAAGGGACTTTGTCATTCCAAATGAGGTTGTCATCAAGTTTTTTTTCTGAGCCAAGAACATAGCGAAGCTAGCCCACCAATCATGGAGAAAGGAATAATATACTTACTGCAAATGATTACAGATATTAGATATCACCTCACAGTCCCATGATCTGTCTAAATTATGGTTGTGGTACTGTAACTAACTTCAAACATCCTTATAAGTTACAACAAGCAGTACATTATCCCATATGTGCAAATTATTCAGCTCAGTTATTCACAATCTTTTATATACATATATGAAACCTATTATATGGAATGTTTGAGAATGGAAGCAGAGTTCTTCACAGTGACATAAGGAAGAAACACCAGTGATCGTGTCTGTACATGTAACAAAAATACCAACTTGAGCAATTACTTACTTTTTACCTCTGTAGTTTACAGAACCTTCTGGATAATAGGTTTCCAGGTTAGATAACCAATACCTGTATATAACTGTCAAATAGTGGCTTTACTTGCTCTAAATAGATTATACCATATTATACCCATACATTATGAAATAGGAAATAGGAATTCTCCAGAAACCTGTAGGCTACAAAATAACCTTGGAGGGCCACACCCAGAGCATGGAAAATTTCTTAAGAACTCTTCATTTACCGAGTCATATAATAAAGAATATGTTGAAGAAGGTCCTTACCTCGAAGTTACAGACATGCACAGCCTGCAGAGTTCATGTAATAGAGTAGTTGCTGCCTGCAGGAACTCTGACATTTTGGGACTCTCATCAACAGGACCTTGTACAGAGATAAAGCAGCCATACAGCTTGTCAATGAGACCAATAGTTACTGCATAACTGAGGAAAACAGAACAAAGAATCAGTGATACTTTCTTCAATGTACACTGAACTGGAGAGAAAGACAGAAGCAGATATATATACATATAAGTGGCACTGGTAAATAGGTGTATACTCAGCTATGCTGTAGCTTCACTTGCTTCTCTGGCACATCTGGTGTGCACAGGATATGCTCCTTCTGGTACATTCACTGAGGCTCATTTAGAGTTGGACGCATTTGCATCAAAAGTGCAAGCTTATAATATAAGGTGCAAGTAAGCGCTTTTTTCGTGTTTATTTTGAGTTGCGCTATATCTTCTGATAAAATTGTGGGGGGACGATTAGCATAGGATTCCACCACTAAAGCTGCAACCAGTATGGCAGGCTGGGCAGGTCACAACATAACAGGGAGAACCACTGCTTGGGGTCACCCTATTATATCGTGACCCAGCCACAGCCTGTTCAAATACAGTTAAAAAAACAGTGAAATATTTTATTAAAGTAAACTCTCCCCAAAATCCACTACTAACAATTTATTCATCACCTAAATCCATAGTGGGGATCCTCTTCTTTCTTTCTGCTTTTAACCCATAGGGAATAAAACTAAGCAAAAAAACATATAGGCGACACATACTGTTCCTTGTGGAGTCCAGTTGGAAAATGACAGCTTAGTGCCGATTGGTCAGAGCATGAGAAAGCCATTCTGATCGATTAGTAGCGGCTGGACCTCATGTGGGATCTAGCTACCATGAACTGCTTTGCCACAATGTGATTCTTTGACAAAATGTGTGAATGAACTGTAGTTAATTGCAGTTACAGGCCACTCTTTTTTTATGAAGGCCCAATTCCCCTATACTTAATGGGCTGTGTCACATTATAAAAGGGGGACACCATGATGTAGGTTTCCCTGTTATATTGAGACCAACCCCGCCTGTTATAGCCTTGCACTGGTTGCGGCTTTTGCTCTTCGTATCCCAACAATTGCAGCAACAAGCCTAAACTATGAGCTCTGGTGCTTGGATTACTTTTTTTTTTTTAAAAATGTCTCTATTTTTTTTTAACAAACTGCAAATGTATCATCATCATCAGCACAGATGTTTGATCCAGGGGTAGACCACCCGCAACAAAATTTGCCTCCTGATAGGCGTATCTGTAGTTCTGTCCACCTCTAACTAGAGAACAATTATGTGAACATGCCTTTACTGTACATTAACCTTCCGTGTCTCCAGGCGTAAGGAGAAGCAAGTTACTCATATGCAAAAAGCATAAAATGGACGCCTAGATACACATTCTCCAAGCACACGCGCTGTATAACAAAGCGTATTTTACACTAAAAAAACAGGGTTTGCATGCAACTCAAAATGACCACCCCTATGTCAGTGTGTTCTGTAGGGCTCATCTACTAATACTACCACAACAACCAATCAACAATTAGCTTTTATCTGTCTAATAGAACTTAGACAGTGTTATTAATAGTATTATTGTTAGTAAATGAGGCCTTGTATGTTTCTGTAGGGAATAAGCCATTAAAATATTCTCATCTCCATCTTAATATCACCCACTATTCTGCTTTTGATTAATTTTATAACTCCTGAACTACTCTTTATACCTGACTTCCTAGCTCTTGGTGGTGTCCTGAATTACTTTAGATCTGCTTAGGTCTTGATTTAATCTTCCCATCTACATTGCTCCAACTTCAGTACGGCCTTACCAGGGATGGAACTACCGCCACTGCAGGCGGTGCAGCAAAGGGGAGCGGCCACCTTCCAGAGGCCTCCCTCTCTTCCGAGCATGTGCGGGGGCCAGTGCATGTTCAGAAAAGCAGAGCTGGGTAGTGAATTTAAATTTTCAGATAAAAACAATGAAGTTAAAAATATTGTTGGTTGTAAACTTGACATTCCACAGCAGTTCTGCTAAAAAGTTAAGTAATACCTCCCCACTCCATTACAGATAGCAGAAGCTCCTACTCCATTTTTAGGGCAATGTTCTGATGGCATCTAATACTAGAGATGCTTGGGTTCAGTTCTCAGAGAACCAAGCCCACCAGAACTTTGCCAATCCGAGCCAGATTGGTAATTTTGCACGCCCTCGGAAGTGAAAACAAGGCAAAACATCATTGTTGCGTCGACAGATCTTGCGAGTTTTGGATTCTAGAAGTACCGCCCTCCAAGGCGATCCAGCGCCATTTCACAGAGGGACACAGAAGGGGTAGCACGGTTCTTGGCAGTCTCTAGTGCAGTTGGGCAGTGTCATATCTAAAACATAAAGAGGAGGGGTGGCAGTTTTCTTAAAAGTCTCCAGTGACATTCTACTGAGTTATAGTTCACACAGAAACAGGAGAGGTCCATTGCTCCATTGCTAATTGTCATTGCTGAAATAGAAATAATAGGGCTGTCAGTGTTCTTCAAAATCTGCAGTCACATTGTACTGTGTTATTATAGCTCACACAGAAACAGGAGAGGTCCATTGCTTCATAGCTAATTGTCATTGCTGAAATAGAAATAATAGGGCTGTTACTGTTCTTCAAAATCTGCAGTCGTATTGTACTGTGTTATCAAAATGGATTCACAGCAGTACACGGACGACCAAGAGAACCAAGCAGCTGCTGGCACCAGTCATGATGATAGTAATCCCTCTACGTCATCTGCTAAAGCCTATGTTATAGTGCATAGTGTTTATAAGTCAGGGAAACAAAAATTTAAAATAAGCACACTTTACCTTGGTAAAGAAAAAAAAGACCTGTAATCCAGGCAAAGTTAACTGCAGGAAAAAATAAAATTGCCAGCATGCCATACTACAAACGCAGTGGCAAGGAAATAATCAGGCATTCACCTTTCTCTATGAGTGCTAGTTCTGCAACCGTCACTGAGGTATCTTCTTGAAAGATCAGTCATGACCAAGCAAGACCTTGTCAGTCTGACTCAAAAAGTGGTGCCCAAATACTTTTATGTGTAAAAGCCGAGCTGGAAGAAATTAGTAAGGCATTAAAAGAAAATTTATGTTCATATTCAGAAATGACACAACTCCCTGAGGAGAGTCTATCCACGAGTGCTATGTGTAAGCCTGACCTTTCTGATACTATACCCATAAAGAAACATCCTTGCAGCATTTCTGCAGATATGTGGATAAGCAGCCCAAGTGTAACAGGTGATTCACGAATTGAGGATGCCACTTTGGAATTGCAACAGGATGAGGGGGATATAGGTCCCTTCTCTCAGTTAAATCCTGGAACCTGCAATCTACATGCACAGCACCTTCCTCATCAATATCCTCAGTAGCAATCGAAGTTAGTCCTGCATCCAAGTTGCTAAGGCTAGATGACTCCTCCACTATTCTGGATTAGTCAGAAGAATTCTGGAGCGTTAGTCCCACTGCTGCTACTGGGGGTGGATCTTCATCCCAGAAGCAGACCAAAAAGAAGACCACTAGTAGTTTACAACATTTGACTGTTAAACAATCCTTTGCAAGAGGAAGCAAGTATGAAAGCTGTCACCCAGTCATAAACCGGAAGCTATGGCAACTATGCTACTATTAGATCTGCGTCCAATATCCACTATTAATGCAGTTCGTTTTAGAGAGTTAATTGAGGTTGTGTTACCGTTACCAAATTCCATCACGACACCATTTTACTACAAAAGCTATTCCTCACCTCTACCAAAAGGTTCGTATATTTTATTGAAGCGCAATGGAGAAAACTTTCCGTGTTGTGCAAGGTGCTGAAACTATTGGAAAGTGAAGTGAGTTCAGATACTACTAGCTTGAGTCAAGTGACTCTCTTAATTAGACTTTTGGAAAAGCAGCTTGAGAAACTGAAGGAGAATAAACAAAGCAATTACGCAAAGTATGTCGGACTTGTAGATCAAGTACTTTATTCGCTTCACCAAGATCCAAGAGTTAGCAAAATCTTGAAATCGGATCACTACATTTTGGCGACTGTGCTTGATCCTAGGTTTAAGAGCTATGTCTTCTCTTTGCTTACAACTGACCCAGATCTCAAGAGATGCAAGGAGTTCATGGTGAGCAAGATGACAGCTCAAGTGTTACGTGACAGGACGGCGTCTCCTCCTTCAGTTTCTCAGTCAACTGCTTCTCAGAAAAAACTTAGCTTTCCCAAGAGACCCACGGATGATGCAGATGACTCAGCACAACATTTTGACATCTGGTCTGGTCTAAAAGAAATTACCAAAATACGTGACACCTCTGCCGTAACTCCACCTGATCCTACTATCAACATTCAAAGGATGGTGGACTATTATTTTAACAACAGCATAGAAATAAACATATCAGACAGTTCCTTTACCTACTGGGAGGAAAAAAAGGGAATTTGGAGACCCATGTCCTAACTCGCTTTGTACTACCTAAGCTGCCCACCCTCCAGTGGGTACTCGGAAAGAGTTTTCAGCACAGCCGGGAACCTTGTCAGAGATCGGCGTAGAAGGCTACTTCCTCAACATGTGGAAAAGATGATGTTCATCATAATGAACTACCATTTATATGGGGAAGGCCTTTCCCGCCAATTATATCAAAGTAGAAACTTCTGTAATGGTGGATTCCAGCGGAGATGAAATAATAATGTGTGAGGATGAGTACACAATGATTAGGGTGAGGATGAGTCTGAGGATGATGACAACATCTTGCCACAGTAGAGTTCATAACAGCACTGTTAGCTTAGGTGCCTTAAGGCCATTGTTAGCTTGTTTTATGGGGGCCCAAACAAAGCAAGCACTTCAGCCACAAAAGTGGCACTCCATGTCGCTGGAAATGCTTGATTTGTTAAAATGTGCATGTCCTTTTTAAGATCCAACATAGGGGTGGTTGGGAGGACCCAAGGACAATCCCATCTTGCACCACTTTTCCTTTCAACTACCGCTGTGTGCCAATGTTACCTACGTGTGCTATATACTGTTGGGTGCTTTGCAAAACTCAAAGACACCCATTGATGATGCAAATGACTCAGCACAACATTTTTACATCTGGTCTGGTCTACTGTAAAATAATTGACCAAAATTAGTTATACCTCTGCTGTAACTCTACCTGATCCTACAATCAACTATCAACATCCAAAAAATGGTGGAGGATTATTATTAATTTTTTTGAAAGACAACAGTTTTATTAACGAAGGACAACGTTGCTTGCAGAAGTAATGTAAGCATGGATGTCTAAATAGACGTGAATATGTATTACTCAAAATTTCCAATTTCTGTTGCTGTTTCATCAGTATTGCACAAAATGTTTGTAATCTGCACTTAATGTCAAAGGTACCTAGCTAGATTTAAATTTTTGGGGGAATTGAGGCTGATTCGACCTTGCTTTTGGCTGTGAATTTCAATGGCTCTTTTTAGTGCATTTTCTGGAACAGACGATATATTTATGTCAGAGTGATCACAGCTAATTTTTGGACACCTGGTGGATTTATCCCTTTGAAGTTTGTTTTCAGTCAGCCTTTCAACTGCTTCTGTCTCATATCTGTGACCACATACTTTGTTTTTCACTGGGTTCACCATCTCCAACTGTGTTATAGGAGTGCTCTGGGTGACAGCGATCTCCTCATCTTCATCTTGCAAAGATTAGTCTGCAGGGGTCGGTGACACACTTGTTTGTTTCCTCAGGTCTCTTAGCTGTTCTTTAAACTGGACATATTTATCGTCCTGCCTCAGGGCCTCCTCTGTATTATTCTTCTGAAGCGTAGTGTATCTCTCGCGTACAAGCGCTCTTAAATCCGTGATCATGTCTGGTGGGTCACGTTTTAACTTATGTCCGTTCACCTCAACTGCATGTATATATTGGTTTATATCTCTGTTCAAAGCAGCATATTCCAACATGACAGATTCCATGCTACCCACATGTTCCGTGTCACAGTCTGTCTGAAGCAGATCTAATGCCACTCCAGTTGTAATATCCATTCCTGTGTCTATATAAGTTTGTCAGTTCTTCAGGGACGAGAGGGAGGTATCCAGAGAGGAGAAGGAGATTAAAGATGCAGCACAAGCAGACATGTTTTAATAATGTAGAGTACATTGCAGGACTGTTAATCTTAAGGCAGCTAAGCTATTGGTGGCTTGTTTTGTGGGGGCCCAAGCAAACTAAGCACTTCAGCCACAAAAGTGGCGCTCCTTGTCGCTGGAGTGCTTGCTTTGTTAAACTGTACATGTCCTTTTCAATATCTTACATAAGGGTGGGTGGGAGGTCCCAAGGACAATTCCATCTTGCACCACTTTTCTTCTCTGCCACTGCTGAGTGGCAATGTTTCCTAGATGTGCTATGAACCGCTGTGTGTTTGTTTCTGTCGCTTAGCATCCAGCCAGGTCGCTGCAGTCTTTGTCCGAAAGTGTATGATAATAATATTGTGACATGTGAGGTGGTCAAAATTGACTGCAAATGACTGGAAATTAGTGTTATTGAGGTTAATAATAATGTAGGAACAAAAAAAAGAGCAAAATTATGTGATTTGAGCATTTTTTTTAGCTAGTTTTCTAAAAAATCCAGATCCAAAACCAAAACCAAAGCCAAAACACACAAGGGCACTTTTGCTGAAACCAAAACAAGAACTTAATCCAGATCCAAAACAAGAGGTTCAGTGAACATCTCTATCTAATACTGGTTTAAAAACAGAGAGAGTTGCTGTGAGATCACCGGCCTTGCCCATGTGCATGAATCAACGCATCCACACGGTGCATTTCTGTAAAGCAAGTCTGACTAGCTGACAGTTACTCTATGTCTGTCTATTACGTTAGAGAAACATGGCATGACCTAACATGGCAGCCTGCTGCAGAAAGTAAAAGTGAGCATGGTGAACAGATTTAGATATGTATAAACACTTCAGTTATTCCATGTATATTATACAGTTAATAATTGGCTCTCTTTCCTTTTAAGAAAAATGAAAAAGAAAATCAACAATGTCATTCATTGGCAGACGCACATACCTAATGATGTCTTGAATACGGCCAATAAAAGCATCAGTTGGGGATAATTTAGCTTTGGTTACTGGTTTTATTTTGATGTTGTCTGTCTGTCCGCTTTGAACCAGAGAACTGGCAGTTAGACATGAAAATATCTTGCAGCAGAGATGGAGGAGTCCAGTGGTTAGACCATCAAATACCTGCTTGGTAACGCTTCTTCCTACAATTGTCTTATCTTCATCTGGGACAAACAGCTGGAAAACACAACAGAAATGTAATACGTTAGTGCATGTCATGCTTTCATTTGCAAAAAGTTATCTGCATAAATTTCAAGAAGCCAATGCACATGTCTCATTTATTTTTATATTGATGTGCTTATATTATAACAACAAGGATTGACATATAGAAGACTACTAGTTACTGAAGTACTATGCAAAAATATATTTTATTTTATTTTTACTATTAAGTGTTTGCAACCATTATAGACACCAAGGCAGATACTGTCCTGATTTAGGCAGAACAGCCTGCAAGTTGGGAAGTATGTCCTATTCTCCACTGCTTGGCATAACAGAGCAGCTGTGAACGGGTGGCATGAACACCTATAGTGCACACAGCATAACAGGGGTGTTTTAAAAGGAAGGTAAGGAGGCTGGCATAGTGTTTCGTGATGCGTGACCACACACACAATTGTGCGCATTGTACGATTCCTCAACGTAAAAAGTTATGAATAGAAAACAAATGTAAAATGAACAAAAGCATAGTCTTTTAGACTTCCTCTTTTCCACATTAGAATGCTCTAAATATACTGAAAATTTAACAGTTAAGTAAAGCTCACTTAAAAGTGAAGCAAAGTTAAACAAGTTCAACATATGAACTTAATTTCAGATATAGAACTGTATTTAACACTACAATCTTCATGCATCAGAAGCCAAGCAACTTTCAGTCTCTGGCTTTCCACTTGCCTTCTTTCCCTTCCTCCTATCATGTTACTGCCTTATCCATCCCTGAATCACACAAGATCAGCACAATCACTGAAATACTCTGTGCTACAGTTTCAAAAGTGAGTACATCCCCAAAATTCAGGGGATGAAAAGCAAATCGAATAAGGTCCTTAGACCCAAGTCAAAATCAGCCCTCTGTAAAACCTCACAGAAATTGCTCTAGTTACAATGGATTTCTCATTCTATGATGAAGCACTGTGAACAAAATGCAAAGTGGTTAACTGAAGCAGCAAGGTGTCAAAATATACTTCATGTGTATGACTCTGAAAGTCTGACTAACCAATAACTACAGCAACGTCTGACAGAGGGCTAAAGATATGAGAGTTTGCTATAGCTTAAATTAATGTTGCTTAATTTCTATTTTCAAATGGAGAAATTAATTTAATATGACATAACCAGCAGATATAAAATATATATTGGTTTGTGTGTAAGGAAATCCATGAGTTCAGAGGGCCATTATTGCAAAGGTGTCCTACTCTGACCTAAGAGAACTAATTATATAGTTTCTTATGGACCAAGTCTTTCCCATTTCCACATCTTGGGCTTGGAAAAAGTAGCTTAAAACATATGTTCTAAATATACCTCGAGCATATACAATAATTATTTTTTCAAACTATAATAATTAATTACATTACACTTTCAGCAATATGTGAGCCAAATCTAAATATAAACAAATGGGGTCTTGTCACTATCATTCAGTAGACAATTTTTAGGCATACTGTATGGGGGTCATGTTGTAAAATATTAAAACTATGCACTAAAGCTGAAAGAAGCAGACATAATATTCAGTATACAAAAGGACAAACAATTAGCACATTCTTTTTTTTTTCCTCAGCAAAACATGACAGAGATGAGTCACATGAACTATTCTACCTTGTTCGGTGCCGTATAAGAAAGAGGAGTGCAGCGTCTCTCATGAAGTGATTAAAAGGTTAGCAACATAAAGCAGTTACCTGTACAATTAATCTATTGTCTGTGATACCCCCACACTGCAGAAACACATGCTCCTACGAGTGAACACGTTATAACAAGATGCTTAGGGCACATACAGGCACGCCTTGGCCTTTCAGCATTCTCTGAAGGTTTTTCATGGCTAGAAGCATTATTTTTGGTAAAACACAGGGATGTAATCACAAAACCATCTTGCAATTGTCCTGTTAGATCTGCACTGATGAAGTATCTCCTGAACTGAATTGAAGCAACAGGTTTTGTTTCAATACCAATAAGAAATTAATCAATTTAAATAAAAGAAACTTGCCACATAGCATCTACTGCTTTCAGCTTCCTCCACATTCTCAATCACTCTAAAGCCATTATTTTAATATGCTTATGCAGTATGATAACAGTACGTCATCCGAGTCCACCACTAATAACATAGGCTTATTTTCTATAAAATATTCAGTGAAGCATGCAATCTTTACATCTGAATATATTGATATGAATGGCAGCTGGCAAATTTGCTATCATGTTGTGATAACACCAGGGATTAAATGTATGAAAGTCCGGTTTTTTCAACTCGCCGGAAAACGGCGAGTTTCCAGCTAAAATTTAAAGCGGCACTGGCTTGTAAAGGTAAGTTTGCCTTTGCAAGCCAGCGCCGCGTTAAATTTTAGCTGGAAACTCGCTGATTTCCGGCGAGTTGAAAACACAGGGCTTTCATACATTTACCCCCAGGTATCATATTGCGGTAGTAAAAAGAGTTCAAAATATTGTAATAAAAATAAAAACATGGACTTGCTGCCTGGCACTGCCACGCTATAATTTTGAACATTTAAGGGCCAATTCAAATTCCCATTTTCCCACATGATAATGATTCACGTGTGAAAAGTCAATAATTTTTTAACCTTACGACATTCTAGTCACCTTTTTGCACTAGTGCGATCAAAGAAAAACTTTTTACGTATAATAAACAATCCTTTTGGCACAATATTTTTGACCACGTATTACTGAAATATCACCTGAATCTGCTCACCACACTTTTAGGTGGTTAAAACATTGAGTGACAAATGTGCTTGAATCTCACTGCAGGACATAAATGTATATTTTATTTAAAAAAAACAAAAAACAACCCCCCCCCCTCCCCCAAAAAAACTATTTTAAAAGCCTAATCTTAAAAGCCGGTGCAACTGCATGCTATGAACATCTGCCATTAGGGTAAACTATTGTCCGCTGTACCTGTTCTGTTAACACTATCTGAAGATGGTGAGAACACCCCCAAAAAAATATTTATTCAATTATTTTTGTCAATGTCTCCTGGCCATATACTCACTGACACCGCCTTTGTATTAAAAAATATAAGTGAAAATTGAATGTGAAAATGCAATTTATGCAATTCACATGCCGTATGGTAAGATAAATGTTGTAAGCGTCTGCATGGGTTTGGGGAACAGAGCTTTACCAATTCATTTCAATAGCCTGCTCATTTCAATGGTGTTTCCAGCATGTAGAAATCAAACTGAAAAGAATAGGATATGACCCATTCCATTATACCATAATCTGTAGAAAATAAAATAAATAATAATAATAAAAAAATAGTTTATTTGAATAACCCCCCCCCCAAATAAAACCTGTTGTTTTCCCCTTTATTGTAAAATAAAATATTCTACCCCGATCCTTCCAGTGGGAAATTCTTCTTTCTTATCAATCCAATGGAAAATTATTATGTTTTTCTAATGCAATGTGAGAAACAAACCCCATAAAACCTGTTGTGACTGCTACTGGCGCCTGTTACTGAATGATTTTGACCTAGAGAAACCTAGATTAATTGCTCAGCCAATCGCAAGCATTTTCCCACGGTGGCTATTTGTGATTGGCTAGCGGCTAAGGTAAGTCACGGTCAAGTCAGCTTACAGTCTCATAGCGAGCTATTACATCAACTTTTATGTTTTTTTTCTTAGATTGCAAGGACAGAAGAAATTCTCATTGGAATGTCCTATTATTTTACCACAAAGAATGTAAAGATGATGTTTGATTTTAAAACCAGAAGGTGATTAAAGGCTTGGGTGAGTTTTATACAATTACATTCTATTTCATTTTTTTTGTATTGTGGAACAACATGTCTCAGCATGCATTGACAATCATTGACTAGAACATTGGTGCTTATGGTTCATCAAACACTGGCATGCCCTTCCAATCAATGGCTGGCAGTGCCTGTTGGAACATGTAGTCCCACAATAGCTGGCAGCAGTTCCTTAATATTTGAGGCAAAAACAGCTGGGGAATCAGTGCTGGATGACTTTCCTGCTCACCAACCCTTGCACGTATGGCAAGTCAGTTCAGTCTGATGAGATAAGTGAAAAGGTATGCTAGTTTTGTGCGCTTATCATGCCGGATTACATCAGACCCTTTGAGGTCTATTTTTTTCCAATAATAGTTTTTATTGAGATTTTTTCATTTACATGGTATAAAGAAAAGATAACATTAAAATGTGGGAAAAGGGGTTGGAAAGGGGGAAGGGTGGGGAACAAGGATGGTAGTACACATACAGTACAGTAGATTTAACAGCGTATAATTTCGGAACCCAGTAACAATATTTAAATTGGTATCACACTTGAGGTGTATTTTTAAAAGTGTAAAATTTTGTTTTTTCCATTATACTGATTCTTTCCAGTATAATGGTAAAGGGTTCATAAATCAATATTTATTATACTAAAATAAAATATAAATAAAGTACAGACACTATTTTTAAATAAACTTTTATTGAAATAAAAGCTCACCAAAGCCTTGTTCCAATTTATTAATAAAAACAATTCTACTTGTAATCTAATGAGAATTTTACATGTCATTTTTTAAATCTAAGGCACTTTATCTTGTAATCTAAAGAAAAATCTTTCATCATGTAGTCCACCGAAAATGTGATCTACCGTACTTTTAATTTAAACCCTCCTCCCCAATAAAATATTATGTGAACTCCCCCATAAAATGCGAATGCTTGGAACTCCACTGCAGAACGACTGAACTGAATTGTTGGGGAATCCCCTTAGACACTCAATCAATTGTAATATCACAAGCAGTTTCCCATGCTAGCCTCAGTGTGATTGGCTGGCAACTTGGGAGCCACAGGGACTCCATGCTTTGCTTACACATCAAGAGATCAATTGAATTACTGATGTGTGAAAAAAAACAAATTACCAATGTTGGGGACTTCCACTCATGTCCATGGCCCATTCATATCATGTAAGGTCTAATTACATATGCAGTGTCTACCTATAGTGCACAACTCCACTGAAATGAATGGGCCATTGATATGAACAGAAAAAACCGTTAGTGTTAACTACTCCTATAGAGTTGTAAATAGATGTTAATTCTGAACCTTTTTTGGGCTCAAAAATGTTCCATTTCGGGCTAAAAAAATAATGCAAAAATTACTAACAAATTACATGAAAACGCTCAGCACTAAAAAGTACCATCCAAGCCATGCTCCGCATAGCGTCTGGCTTGTTATAATGTTACACCAGTCGCAACTAAGGAGAGAAAGTCTGCATCTTCAGTAAATTGTGTGAGCAGCTTTTTTCACACTAGCATTCTGGTGCTTTAATCAAGATCCTTCATTGTCTTCATATTCATGCATCTTTTTCACAACAAAATATAGCTTTGTTTCCCTCACTACTACACCAACAAATATGCAGAAAAATGTCTACACAACATAAACATATATGGAAAAATTCTGACTTTAGTGAATGGCTAAAAGCAAGGGAATGGGTTAAATATGGGTGGATAATGTTGCAGCACCCCCTTGCTAAAGTATATGCATTTCTATTACAAGATTGTCTGTGGCTATAGCCTGAGGGAGAGTTTATATAAAAACAAAAGCTTTAAGACATCCGCAAAGCAGGAGGAAATCTTTCTTCAGCTCGTCAAAAAAATCACTTTCTAAAGTATAAGCGTCCACGAATAAAACTTACACATTGTCATTTTAGTTTAATGCAGGTATTTCTTATATTCACTATTCAGGTGACTCACAGGTCAAAGCTTCATTCTTCGTGTAATGCTGCACTCACACAACTAGGAAGGCTTTAACTATCTTTATACATTTAAGTCTATTCAATGGGCAAATTTGTAATCTGGTATTTATGGGGGAAAAAAAATCACAGAAATAGATCTGGTTGGAGCACTCACCAAGTCAACAGTAAATGTATGTTCAGAGTAATTTCTTTTGTAAATTAAATTATTATTTTAAATTGTTCCAAAATGTGAGTTTAACACATACATACAAGGGAAAAATAATCACTACAAAAATTGAGCAGAGTCAATGGGGTTTATCTATGAATGGGGAAGAAATATGAAAACACAATGGATATTGTCAGATGCTATTACGCCAATATTGTCTCACAACTTATACATCTGCGCATACCTCCATTCTGCATTTTCACAAGCAGATTCTTTGTGCTACATTTTGTGGATTTCTCACTAAAATGCACATCTGCAAAAGGGAAAAAAATCACCTTAAAGTACAGCCTACAATCCCAGCTGACCTGACCTTTCAATTCATTCAACTTTTTTTGTGCTCTCCTATAATACTGCTTATCTGATCCTCATTTACTTATCAATTATATAACTCATAAAAGAAAATCAACATTAGGGCTGTCTTTCAAGTATTAAAATTTGTCATTTTTTGATTGTTATTTTGTTCATTAGTTAATGCACCAATAGCATTGTACTTTCCCAATAAAATTTCATTTAGACTAAGGAAAATGCATTTAATTTAAAGTCATGGCCAAGTGCTGATTACCTCCACCTCTAAGGTGATGAAAAATCTATCCAATCTGCAAAGATAAGAAGGCTCTGTCAACTTCATTAACATAGTAGTTAGTACTACAACTGAATGCTATGTGCAATTCTTAGCATATGCTCATATATGGACAATAGCATAGTACCAATTCTCTGCATAGATGTGGTATCATGTCAGCCAGTAAAAGAGTTAAATTCCATTATGACATGATCATGAAATAAGTATCTGTTCTCATTCTGTATTATAATTGTAAATCACCACTCCCAGCATACTGGATGCAGTTTACAATATCGATTCTTACTCCGTTATATTTTATGAAACAACTAAAACACAGGGGTGCTTCTGTCTTGACCCGTGGTGAATACCTGAGGCGACACCTAGGGGAATCTCTGAATCTCTGAGAAAGAGGGAAGATAAAAGTCTATGTTGCATCAAAAAGACCCAGCTATAAAGTACGGTAATTTTTAAAACAATACAAAAATAATACTTCTACAAGGGCTGGTGTCAACACTGTCCATCTTGGGTGGTATAAGGGCCTGGAACGTCTCTGTGGGTCCTGGGTGCATACATATTCTTTTCAGTTGTTGGGAATGAATCTGGTACATCATAGAGTATTAAAGTCACATATTCACACAAGCTAAAGCTGGAACCCACCAATACATTCCCTTGTAACTCTGACAGCCAATCCAAGAGCAGCAATGTACTATTCATAAAATAAAATATATAAAATATGATTCAGTCTTCACCTCTATTAACCAGAAATAAAATCTTGATAGTGGCAATTTGAGATACCTCTGCTTGGGGAGTGGCTATATAGCTGCTAAACACAGAAACCAATACTAAAGAAAAAAATGGGGTAGGATGTGCTCTCTAGTTCAATATCCACACCCCTGTACATTGCTCTGCTGCTGGCTTCTCAACTGTTCCTCCTAACTGCTAATAGTATACTCTAAACACAATAATATACTCAAACATCCTCACTTGTAAAACCATTCACAACACTGTATTGACCAACAATATTTGCTAGGTTGGCCATACATTGTAAGCACAGCAAAAGTAGTCATCAAATGTCCAGCTTTTGCAGAAATACAATTAAAATTTGCTATTACGTAGAAACATTTCTACCAATACTTCCAACTTAGGCACTTCCACAATTCGGCTATGCCGAAAACAGTTGCTCTTTTACAATACCAGGGGCTGTCTCAGGAGGTCAATGAAAGGCTTAATTTCACCTTTATGCAACCAAGTAGTTAAACCAAGACCTCACCAAAACACCCACATGAACTGGCTTGGGAATCTGACTCAGGGGGATGTCATAGATGAGGAGGATTGGGCTGAAATAAGAAAGAATAAAGCCAGCAGCCCACTTTGTATCTAAATGAAAGAAAATGCCTACAACATTTTGTTAAATTGGTACTACATCCCAGTGAGGCTAGACAGAATCTATCCAGATGTTTTAGAAGATTGTTGGTGAGGCGGTTCTGTTGCCAGTTCCTTTGTTCACATCTGGGGGCAATGCCACAGAGTAATCTCTTTTTGGAGAGAGATTAAACTTTTAGTAAGCTCGATTCTGGGTATAGATATTCCATAGTCTTCCGAAATGTTCTCCTCCCTGGCCAGTAGCTGAGGTGTCCCCTCAGCTACTGGCCACCAAAACAGACTGATCAGATATATTATGTGTCCAACCACTTGCCAGCTAGCGAAGGCCTGGAGGTCCCCAGGAGCCTCAACTAGACAAGCAATCCTTGATAGAATTTGATATGTGTACTAAATGGAATTTATGACTAGCATTATCCGTAATACCTGCAAAGCATTTTGCAAGACATGGGAACTGTAGGCAAATTACTTCCACATCCGTAGGTTCTTCACCCAATATCAGTTTACATTTCTTGGCATAGGTAGGTTTCTTGGCATAGGTAGGCCCCTTTCCCTTGACCCAATCTATTTTCTCTTCTCCATCCCCCAAGCCCAACTGATTCCCACTCCCCACTTCTTTCTGGAAAAGCAGTCATCATTAGTGAAACCTATTTGTTATGTCGATCGAGATGCACCAGTAGATACTTCCCGCAAAATCGATATGTTTTGAGGTGTACTTAAAGCTGATATTTTGAGACATTTATATATATATATATATATATATATATATATATATATCTATATATATACATTATATATATATATATATATATATATATATATATATATATATATATATATATATATAGATATATAGATAGATATATAATGTTGATCAGTGAATAAGTAAAGTGTCTAAAAAATATTCATCAATATAGCCCATTCTATGTAGTTAATCATTGTATTATTATCAACTCTGTGCTGCAGGCAGTGGTGGAAGTGTGCCTCCAAATAGTATTCAGTTTTCACATTTAACAAGCTGAAATTCTTTTTTTTAGAAAGGAATTTTTACTTGTGAGTCGTATATTCATTTTTACAGAGATAAAAGAAAGATAACAGTAAACCACAAAAATAAAATATCATTATACAATACTTTAGTTATAGTTTTAACCACAGCCTAACTTTCATGCTGAGATGGAGCAATATTTGCCCATTTCTCCACCTAAATTGCTGGAGCTGGGTCAGGTAAGTGGTGATGGAAGGCTAGTTTAAGATGAGCATTTTTTCTCTCCATGATTTGCCTGCAATGTGCACCATTCATCTTTCCCTGCTGCTGAAAAGCATCCCCATAACATGATGCTACCTTTGCCATACTTCACAGGGGAGAAGGCAATGTAATGTAATGCAGCAATGTTAACAAAGTCCACAATTTATATTTTTCTCATAGTTGCTCTTATTACTGTTCGTTGAAAAAATCTATAGTACTCTTCAAAAATGTAAAAGAAGTTTTTTGGTTGTTTATAGAAACCATTTGAGTTTTACATTCATTTCATGATTCTTGTAATATAAACTATATTATTCTATTTATAAAGCACAAAATATTATGCATTGCTGTACGCCACACGGATCCTATTACAAACAGATTACAGATAATGATGAATCAGAAAAGGTAGAAGTGGCTGTGTGCTAATGAGCCTAGACTTAAGAACAGCTGAATTGATTTGACAATGAATGTTCATTACAAGATATGGTTTATAAGCAGGGAAGATGCACTAGAGGAGAGAGTTCAGCAGTACAGTGCATGGAGGAAAGATCATTGCAGGAAAGTATGATATGGGAAAACATTCTAGTTCTAATTTCCATAGCTTCTTCCCAAGTTATGATAGACATCATGCAATTCATTCTAATCTCTCCCATACAATATTGCTGCCTGCCTGTTAATTGCACTTACCCATCAAATGTTAGGCATGTAACACATACACATGGATGGATGAACTGATGGGTAGGGAATGTAATGACAGATATTGCACTGCAGCATAAAAGCAATTGTGTGTTATGAATGTTTCACAGACTAGCAAACAAGAACAGCCATTAAATGTCCCTAAACAGTCCAACTTATGTCTGATTCAAAAGGAGTTATGTAAATTATTTAAGGCACATACATAGATTTTCAATTACCAAACGACTTGGCTCGGAGACAGATTTGGACACCAAGCCTTAGGACGAATGTTGTGTCTGAATATCTTAAGATTATGAGGTACTGATAAATTATGAATGAAACTGTTATTTAAATATTCAGTGTGCTTTGCAAATACTGAACTGCGAGTATCAGAAAGTATTTAGAAATCCTAGAATTTGAATATTTTGGTGTGTTGAAATATGGGGTTATGTGAAACTGATGATGATCATTTCCGATTTGTTGTTATAAGACGTTTGTAATTGTGTCTGAGGCTTTTGGCCAACCATTTTAATTTATAAAACAAAAAATCTCCCAACATTTCAAATGGTTATGGCAGGAGCGGAAGTGCAAATAAGACTTAACATTGTCTAAACAGACACTATTGCTTGAGTCTGCAAACAAATATTATACATGTAAATATAGAACATAAGCTATTTGTAGCTACAAAACTATATAGCACAAAAAACATGGTCATTGGGAGATATTACTGTAAGACTTCAATACATTAAAATAGCAATGTAACTAAATTGAGAGACTGTATGTAAATGTCACAATTATCAAATCAAAATAATTATGGAGTAAATTCACTTTACTGCTTGATTTCATCATTTTTAAAGACAAATAAACCAATTGTTTTTCTTTAGCATTAAAAACACTTGTAGAGCCAGCAGAGAAACCATTATATTTTACTAGCACTTTCTGACAAATTAGTTTTACTTTCAGTCCAGCACGTTGAAGAATACCTCACTATATAATACATTTAGGAGCCAGAACCTTGGGAGACAACACAATGGGGTTATCTATGCAGGTCAAACGTTTTACCTCAGCACCAAAAGAAGAACAATTTAAAAGGAAAATCTGTACATCTGCCATAATTATCAGGATACAGGAATCATTCAGATTGAACAATACCAAGGGGTAAATGTATCAAGCTGAGAGTTTTCCGGCGGGTTTGAAAATCCAATCAGATTCTAGCTATCATTTATTTAGTACATTCTACGAAATGAAAGCTAGAATCTGATTGGTTGCTATAGGCAACATCTCCACTTTTCAAACTCACCGGAAAACTCTCAGCTTGATACATTTACCCCAGGTCTCAATACAATACACCACCAGTTGCATAGAGGCTCATTGCACTGTGAAATAACTTAGGGTCTGATTCATTAAGAATCTTAAATGAAGAGGTATCTTATTTCAGTCTCCTGGACAAAACCATGTTACAATGCAAGGGGTGCAAACTAGTTTTCTGTTTTGCACATAAGTTAAATACTGACTGTTTTTTCATGTAGCACACAAATACTTGATAGCTTATTTGGACATTGAAATTTAAAGTTGATCTTTGTGTGCTACATGAAAAAAGTCAGTATTTAACTTATGTGTAAAATAGAAAACTAGTTTGCACCCCTTGCATTGTAACATGGTTTTGCCCAGGAGACTGAAATAAGATACCTCTTCATTTAAGATCCTTAATGAATCAGGCCCTTAGTCTTTAACTCCTGATCCTGACCATAATTACATGGGAACATACCGATAGCTGCTGTATAAGGAGCTCCAGGAGAAATGTCATTTTACTGCTCAGCAGGACGTAGGTACAATTCTCTGGACAGTTACTACAAGTCAATGTGTAGATATTCACAGCGCTGCAGAGAGACCTACACAAAACAAAGAGGAAATAAGTTATCAATCAGAAATATGCTCCCATCACACGAAAAAACCTAAAAGAAACACATTTACTGATTCATAGATCCTTAATATGGAAAGGGCTAATCACCACAACATGACACAATGTTATCTGGAGAGATGTTCATGGTTATTTGGAAATAGAAAACATATCACAGACATTGATGATGGAAGACAAATCATCATTGTGTTAGCTAAAGGTGGTCATCCGTGAAATACAGTTGTTCTGTCTGATTTCCAAATGTCTGGATCTGTATCCAATTCTGACATAGGTGGGTGGCCAAGTTTGACAGGTCAAACTGTTCAGCACTGGCTAGATGGGGCTTCCTTTGTGAGGTGGGCTGAAGACTACATGTAAATAGCGATAGCGCATTTCTGGCCATGACATGAATTCTGAAGGCTTTTATTTGGTCTCACCCATCTAGGCGGACCCCCAAACATGCAACTATTGCTCTAATTTGGCCAAACTGTTGTATGAGAATTATCACATGTGTGGAGGATATCTTCAGATAGGAAAGAAACACCCATCAAGATGCATTATTGATAGCTTGTTAAATAAACACAAATATGGAGATTTGGAGTGATGAAATACAAAGCTAGAGAGATATACCAGTATTATAGTCAACTAAGGAAGACAGTTATATGTAATATAAGCCATATATATATAGGATTGTAAACTATGTAACTTCAAACATGTACTATTTCCAATGGTATTCAGCAAAATAGATTAAAACAGCCATACAACTACATAGAGGATAGAATATTAATGTTAAAACTGCCAAATTGTAGAGACACTTCTTGATTCTATCATCTTAAAGACACTTACATGATTTTTTTGCATTAAAAAAACTGGTAGAAAACACCACCCAATGCTATTAGAGCTATGTGAGACACTGATGTTTATTACTATTCAGTCTGATATATCATATAATGGGGTTTACGTGTGACATAGAATATTTTTGCGCTAAATATTAATTCCTATGGTATTAGTCACATGTTCATGGGTATTATAGGCAACATTATATTACACCTTCTCCAATGCTGCATTTTTCATCAATCTCAGCATTGTTAGCCACTCACTCATACTAGTTGATACGACTGTATAAATGTGTGAGATCAAACTCCATACTCTCTAATTCATTACGGACTGTTTTATCCACTTAACATCAATCTTCTCACTCCTAAAATAACAATGACTCTCCAAACTCTAATTCATTACTATACAAAATGCAGCACGCTTCTTATCTGTGTCATTACTGTACAGATATGTAGCACGCTTCTGATCTATGTCATTACTGTACAGATATGTAACACGCTTCTTATCTGTGTCATTACTGTACAGATATGTAGCACGCTTCTTATCTGTGTCATTACTGTACAGATATGTAGCACGCTTCTGATCTATGTCATTACTGTACAGATATGTAGCACGCTTCTTATCTGTGTCATTACTGTACAGATATGTAGCACGCTTCTGATCTGTGTCATTACTGTACAGATATGTAGCACCCTTTTTATCTGTGTCATTACTGTACAGATATGTAGCACGCTTCTTATCTGTGTCATTACTGTACAGATATGTAGCACGCTTCTGATCTGTGTCATTACTGTACAGATATGTAGCACGCTTCTGATCTGTGTCATTACTGTACAGATATGTAGCACGCTTCTTATCTGTGTCATTACTGTACAGATATGTAGCACGCTTCTTATCTGTGTCATTACTGTACAGATATGTAGCACGCTTCTTATCTGTGTCATTACTGTACAGATATGTAGCACGCTTCTTATCTGTGTCATTACTGTACAGATATGTAGCACGCTTCTTATCTGTGTCATTACTGTACAGATATGTAGCACGCTTCTGATCTATGTCATTACTGTACAGATATGTAGCACGCTTCTGATCTATGTCATTACTGTACAGATATGCAACACGCTTCTGATCTATGTCATTACTGTACAGATATGCAACACGCTTCTGATCTATGTCATTACTGTACAGATATGTAGCATGCTTCTGATCTATGTCATTACCGTACAGATATGCAACACGCTTCTGATCTATGTCATTACTGTACAGATATGCAACACGCTTCTGATCTATGTCATTACTGTACAGATATGCAACACGCTTCTGATCTATGTCATTACTGTACAGATATGTAGCACGCGTCTGATCTATGTCATTACTGTACAGATATGTAGCACGCGTCTGATCTATGTCAAGCACAGCTACAAAAGAAACATTTTCTGTGACCAGTGTTAAACAAAGGACATAGTAACACATTTCATACCCTCACTCACACTTTGTATATGTATTAATGGACCAATATGAATGCCAATAATCCTTGCACTTGTAAGTTATCCTCACCCCTATGTATCAATCACCACATTTAAAGCCATGAACCATTAATTTCTCTTTTAGCTATGTATCTGTAGGCTTTTCAATTCCCAAGTCAATTATATTGCTACAGTTCTGTGCAACATGTTTTTTTAAGGCTCACACTTATGTTTTGCATAAACACACGTTTTTCGAGCAACAAAATGTAATAAATGAAAAAAGACAGTTAAAAATCTAAACGAGAAGTAACTGAATTTTCATTAACAATGAGTTCAACAAACAGCGAATATCACAAATTTAATTAAGCTTTTTCAGTAGTATAAATTCAAGGACTGATGTTGTTGTCCCCTAAAAAACTACTACTGACACCATACGAAACATACTGATTTTGCTGACAGAAATCTTGGTCCCAAAAAAAAAACCTGGACAAAATGAATGCGTAAAGCACCTGTACCAGATGGTTTACATATGTATAAGCTCAGACAGTTTAGCTCAGTTATTTCTAAACATATTCAATGGTACACATTTATAACATGTTTAATAACTGGTTTGATGGCATTAGTGAATAACAAATGTGTAGTAGCTTTAATCAAGCAACATATTATCTTGCATAAAAAGGGGCACAGACTCGAGAGAAACATATAATTTTGCCTCTTTATAAGGAACTAGTAAGGCTTCACTTCAATTGTAAAGATACAATAATAAAGGTTTTCCCTGGCACAGTGTGAATTTAGTAATAAGTGTGGTCATTTAGAGAAGGTAGCAAATAAAAACAATTTTTGTATGTATTAAAGCAAATGCACAGCTACATTTAAACATGATTAGTCAAGGTCCAAAAGAAACAATTAATCAATTGTAAACACCAGTTCACAAAAAAGATGCCTCTGGATCTTGAGGGCGTAGTTGAGACCAACTGAATAGTGAGTTAAATGGAAGACTCAGCTATGAGGAAAACATGTCAGACTCCCTTACACTATAGAAGAGATGGTTAAGGAGGATATCATCACTATATATATATATATATATATATATATATATATATATATATATATATATTGCTTGTAATGTATGATCAAAATTTTCTCATAGTACATAATTCTGAAACCAACATTAACCTCATATCTGCTATAAAACACTATTGAATGTTATTTTGCTTTGTGTTGATCTCTTTATTCAAAACCTAATAAAATATTTTAAACAAGGAAAAAAGAAAAGAAATAGCAATCAGAATAGTGTGAGTAATCTGACTGGCATACTGCCCTCTTTTATACTATAATTCCAGGCCAGCGATCTTCTTATCTCTCTGCCAACGATGCTTCTCTTATTACTATGCAACTCTAGTACACAGCTGAAGTCTGACCTGCTTTTAGGTACTGTATAATGGGATTAGTTGTGCACCCTTACCACAGACTGGTCAGGAAGATTTGTGTTACTGGAGGGAAGATTGGAATCAGTACCAACAATATATTAATCCTATTACAAAAAGCATCAAGAACCACCTGTTCTTGGCTCTCGTCAAAAGAAATTTTAGAGATTTACCTGACAGAAGCAATTGATGCATAGTTTAAAGTCTCTCTCCTATAACCGACACCTACATATTCATACAGGGTAAATTTCCTATTCTAAAAGCACAACCTAAGTAAATATATTGCTAGAAAGCTATAGCAGAGTAAAAATGGCAGCATACAAATAACTTGTTACAGTAGGCAATTTCAGCTCTGTGTTAAAGACCTGTCCCAGGTATGAAGGTATGGGTATGGAAAAGGCAACAAAGTTGATCATTGGGACGATTTTCAGTTATTGTAAATTGTGGTTGCTGGTAGGTGCGGGAAGTAACATACTAATATTGTGCACAGCAGTCATGGTGCATCTTTTGAATTGTTTATAATTCTGCTATACACTACCATTATCAGAGGTTATGTCACAGCCAATGCAGCCTGTGATATGTAACTTCTTGAGCTGCCTTCAATCTGCTGTACACAATGCTGAAAAAGAGTCATAATTTTCAGCTTCAGTTTGCTTTTAGGGGAAGCTGAATGGGGAGGGCACCTTTCTGTATATCCAACTTCAAGACAACTCTCCATTCCAATGCCATCCTCATAAAGTTAATTTGCCTCTCTCAGTCACTCAAGTTCAACAACAGAGCACAGCAGATATCCAGTTTTTTAACCCCTCCATGTGCAAGATGAGAGCTAAATCTGACTGCGAACTGATTGTTATTGGATTAGAGACAGCTAGCATTGACCAATAACAATACAGGCAGGAGTTTCCTGTACTCCTTATTGCCAAGTCCAATAACACAGCAATACAGGTAGAAAAGGGCCAGGTCTCTGGCAGAGCAGGCAGCACAAAGTAAATTACAACATGATTACTTGTGACTCGCTCAACAGCTAGACATTAGCAATCAAACGTACCCTGCCTTCATTTGTATGTTTACAATGAAATGTAAAATGTAAAATTGTGAATCTATCGTACCGTTGATCATCTTCATCGAAAATATATTATATACAGTGGCGAGGAAGCATTCTTGAGGAACTCCTACACAAGACTGCATTTATACCAGTTAAACAAAAAAACAAAAAAGTGTAATGGGCAGAAAATAAGACATCTCCAAACTAGTTCTCCTCTAAGCCTTCTCCCATGTGTACTCCCCCCCCAATCCTGCTGCCCTGGATCTAAGTCTCCTCTCCCACACACACACAATATTTTTCTTGTTAAAAATAGGGATGTGCACCGGCCACTTTTGGTGTCTCGTGTTTTGGATTCGGATTTGCTTGAGGTTTTGGGTTCGGATTAGTTTCGCAAAACACCTGACGAAAGGTTTTGGTTCGGATTTAAGGTTTTGGATTCTGATTTATTTTGAAAAAAACATAAAAAGTGTTAAAAACAAGTTTTTTTGGTTTATTTTCACTCCTACGCTATTATTAACCTCAATAACATTCAATAACAATCATTTCCACTAATTCCCAGTCTATTCTGCAGAATCAGTGAACTTTGTAATATTGCAGTACCAATGGACTTATACTGCAGGATTGTTTTTGGATATTTTTTTTTTATTTCTTTTTTTTATAATTACCGTATATACTCGAGTATAAGTCGACCCGAATATAAGCCGAGGCACTTAATTCTACCACAAAAAACTGGGAAAACTTATTGACTCGAGTATAAGCCTAGGGTGGGAAATGCAGCAGCTACTGGTAAATTTAAAAAATAAAAACAGTGCTGGATATCGTTAACACTGGGCTCCCAATAATACAAACGTGAGGTTGTAAATAAATATATCAAAATTTATTGTTATTAAACATCAATAAAATTATATAAATACATAATATATACCCATATCCTAATAAATTGTACACAGATGGTTAAACTAAATCCTTTGCACTTGGTATCAAGCCTAATAGGTGAACACAGATATAAATAACATTCACTAAAGACAACTCAGATCATTAATATAGAAATCAATGAGACAGTCTGTGGATACTAAATACATGTGCCAGTTCCATGTATTCTCCTTTAGAAGGTGATGAGCAGTTACTCCTAAGTGTTCAGAACAGTACAGTAATTTAGGCTTTAGTAATGCAAAAGATGCTGCTGATATAATAGCTCAGATAAAGATAAGTTTGATTTTGTTTGCTGGAAGAAACATTTTAACAGAACAATACAATTTGCTTTGTGTGATTTAACCCTTATTATACTTGAAGTTTGGGATGTTTTTAGACTTTTCAATGATTTCACAGTTATGCAAAGGAATCTTCAGACACTTATTAATAGGTGACACAAAATGAAAATATTGGACTTTAGAAAACTGATGCAAATAATTGCAGTTGACAAGTCAGGGTACTCACATGTGTCTCTGACCAGCGGGGCTAGATGGAAATGTCCCGGTCTTTAGCTTTGACTGACAGGCTCCTTTTCATTTAACTTTATTGTTCCTTGTGCAATGAACACACAAAAACGGGCTACAATAAAATGATGGCTGACAGTGATCCACAGAGGCTGCAGATACCTGCAGATGAGCGGGGGAGACTGGAGACCAGGTAAGTGGGACTCGAGTATAAGCCGAGGGGGGCTTTTTTCAGCACAAAAAATGTGCTGAAAAACTCGGCTTATACACGAGTATATACGGTATTTTTTTTTATAACTTTTTTTAAAATTTTTCGTGCTGTGCTGTGCTGTGTCCTTCTAAGGGCATTGTTATTTCCCCAGCACAGCACAGCACAGCACAGCACGAGATATAGCAGGACAGAGGACCACCTAACACAACCTCCCTCTACCCTGATCAATGCCCGAGTGAAGATGGCGGCGGCTAGCGGGGAATTTATAGGATCCGAGTATCGCGAGATCTGACAGCGGGATTATGACTCAGAGCCTCGGTTTCAGTTTTGCAATTGGCGGGAATACCCGGATCTGTCTCGGATCGGCAACGTTCGGGTGGGCTCGGATTTCAGAAATCCGAGCACGCTCATCTCTAGTTAAAAAACGACATCGCAAGTTTCTATTTGTGTTTATACATTTTGACCCTTGTAATAACCTGATCTTTGTTCTTGGTGTTGAATCTGTTATTATTATTGTTTTATTGCAACCTTCTTTGCAATGCTTCTGATACATTTTTTTCAAAGATAAGGCATAGAGCCATCGATCTCACATCTGCTGACAGGTCAGATAGGTCTATCCCGAATGACTGCATGACAGGACAAGCAAAGGAGGATTATTCTTCTATAATCCACAAAGACTCACCAAGCTAATTGTTGCAGTCAATGAGAAGAAAAGTTCACCACCACCACCTCACACCCGGGAGCAACGCCAGGCTAGATGCATAACAGAGATGTATCTCAAAATGGGAGCCTGAAACTGGGTACTATGAAGAGATCTGACAACACAACCTGACAGTAGTTGAGCAGGTGATACATGTTCCAGTCCTGTCCACAGGAACCTAACACATAGTTCCCAAACAGCTTTCGAAATCCCTCTGGAGGACATGATATCACCAGGCCCATAAGCCACAGCAGATAATGGACATGAGTGTTCCACGGCTTGAGGGAAACAGTAATGGAGGCTAATGGAGGGTGAATGAGACTCCTGCCTCTTATTCCAGATTCTGACTGATACAAAGAAACCTTTTAACATTATTAATAACTGAAGGCAACGCCCATAAACATGATAAACACATTTAGCAATGAAATAAAAATGAATAGTTTCGACAATTCTTGTTGGTTGTTTCCTTTTTTAAAGACTAATAAAAAGAATCAGGTTACAAACGGGTCGTTTATGTCTAGACTATGAAACACAAGTGTACTAAATATAGATGATGGAGTATTAGTTTCATTAGCCTAGTCAATCTATGATAAACTTAAGCATTTTGGGATATTAGGACACAAACAAAGCTGATTGAACGGGGGAGGTGTTTTTATTTGGGGCAAATTGTTCATACTATCTCAGAATCCATGTAACCTGGAATTCCTAGAACTTAGGAATGGAATTTTATTAGCACTGGATAAGTAAGGGACAGGCTGGGCCGGGGGGGACCTGTCCCCAGGGCTGGTCCCATAGTGAGCTATCTTGGGCTGGGTCACTGGGCCACCTGCATTTTTTTACCTGTAAAAAGTTCCTAATAGGCTCCTGAGTCGAATCTTGTCCCCCGGGCTAAAATTTGCCAGCCCTCCCCTGGATAGCAGGGTATAGAGGGGACTTGTGCAGCCACACACCTGTGTCCCTTGACTTGTGCACCCACACTCCTGTGTCCCCTGACTTGTACACCCACACACCTGTGTCCCCTAATTTGTACAGCCACACACCTGTGTCCCTTGACTTTTGCACCCACACTCCTGTGTCCTCTGACTTTTGCACCCACACTCCTGTGTCCCCTGACTTGTGCACCCACACACCTGTGTCCCCTAATTTGTACAGCCACACTCCTGTGTCCCCTGACTTGTGCACCCACATACCTGTGTCCCCTGACTTGTGCACCCACACTCCTGTGTCCCCTGACTTGTGCACCCACATACCTGTGTCCCCTGACTTGTGCACCCACACTCCTGTGTCCCCTGACTTGTGCACCCACACTCCTGTGTCCCCTGACTTGTGCACCCACACACCTGTGTCCACTGACTTGTACAGCTACACTCCTGTGTCCCCTGACTTGTACAGCCACACTCCTGTGTCCCCTGACTTGTGCACCCACATACCTGTGTCCCCTGACTTGTGCACCCACATACCTCTGTCCCCTGACTTGTGCACCCACACACCTGTGTCCACTGACTTGTACAGCCACACTCCTGTGTCCCCTGACTTGTACAGCCACACTCCTGTGTCCCCTGACTTGTACAGCCACACTCCTGTGTCCCCTGACTTGTGCACCCACACTCCTGTGTCCTCTGACTTGTGCACCCACACTCCTGTATCCCCTGACTTGTGCACCCAGACTCCTGTGTCCCCTGACTTGTACAGCCACACTCCTGTGTCCCCTGACTTGTACAACCACACTCCTGTGTCCCCTGACTTGTGCACCCACACACCTGTGTCCCCTGACTTGTGTACCCACACTCCTGTGCCCTCCCCTAACTTGTAAGAAAACACAAAGAAGTTTCACCTAAAATGCACATGCTTGATCTTTTTGTGTATTGTATTTATATGTTTGTACACTGAAAAACATATCTATAAAAGATTTATTAAATCATTATTGAATCACTCATTCTTAAGGGTTACTCATATTTTGCAGGAAAATCCAGAGCCAACATAAAAAGTTTTTTTTTTTTTTAGAGGTGGCAAATGGGCAGTAGTCCAGCCCTTGTTGTGCTCTAGGTGTCAAACCAGACCACACCTTCTCCTCTATCTATGCAATGAAGAACTAAAAACGGCAAGTCTATCAACCACAACACAACAAGGGCCAATGGATACTCTTATGTAAGGGAATGAGCAGGCCCTGCCTGATGCTGCATTATTTTGTGAAAGTTGAATTCACCTCTTTATTCAGACTGGAAGACCCAGATATCTAATTTCTCTTTGTTTCCTTTCAATTTATTGGTTAATTAGGATTATTATTATGTTACGTATTAGTGTTCAGTCATCACTGCAGTTTGTGACAGTAGTAGTTGTTCTCCGGAATGCATTTATAACAGTGATTATTTTTTCTATTAAAGAAGAAAAGGCTTTAAAAAAAGATGAGAGATCAGTCACTGTCATGTCCTCTGTAACAGAGCTGAGAAGATGGATATTAAATTAAGTCACTCTACTCTGCACATAAAAACTTAATTTCAACTTTGGATTGAACTTGTTCAACAATGTCAGGAAAACAAAGTAAATATTGTAATTCAAATATGACTAAACCAAAACAATGACCAAGTATTGTAACAAATTGTTGATCCTTCCACAAATGAAATATCTGAGATTTGGAAATCTTTTAACAAAGATGATTGTGGGGAAAAAAACAAAAACTGGATTTGTTGCATGTAAAATAATTAAATAAGTGATGACATAAGACACTCCTCAAACTGTAACATAATCTCTAAGAAAACACATATTTAAGCTTTCCATTCCTTCTATAGGAGAATACATACCATAACATGCTAACTCCCCAAAAACAATGATTTTTCAAATGTCCAAGCAGAGACGTGAAACATAAAACAACCGATTTTGCAATGAAGTACGTATGTAAGATATATCTACTGAGGAAGTGGCGATGGCTTTCATGAATTAGCCCAGGCTTGGGTGGCATGATTAGGGCATGTAGATGTAAAACAGTTGTTATCTGATTCATATAGGAGTGTTTTTTTTTATTATCCGCACAGGAAATTTATCAACAATAATGGACCTCCCTATATTTCCAATATAAATTTACCTCTTAATATTCCAGATAGATAACTATAAGGTGGTGCTCTCTCTGAGCTCAACAAAATGTCATGTCACATGATTGCAAAGAGAGGAAAAGTCTCCGTTGTAAAGGCACTCTTGTTAGGTCCACATTAACATATTAAAAATGTCATACTTTATTACTATTTTTAAAATTAATCCAAATTATACGTGCATCACAAAATTTTATTGAAAACAGAATAAGGCAGTGAATAGAGAAAATAGAAAGGTGAATGAAAACGATTGTTAAACCTATATGTTGCACTCCACTGCGAGATTTTTTATATATCGAAATGGTTGTCACTCTTTAATACCATTATACCCAATATTGAAAACTACTAGATCCGTTGGTATATTCATAAACGTTATTGCAAATCTTATCATGGTTTATAAATATGTCACACTGCACTAGTGCCTAGTTAGTGGACCTAACAAGACTGCCTCCGCAAATGAGACTTTTCTTCTTTTTGTAACTCTGATGTAACAACTGTGCCTGTAACACAAATTATCTGATAAATCTCAACCATCTTTAATGTCTTAACTCAAAAGATAACTTAGAAAAATGGTCATGGGGCCACAACCTTACACATGTGGATTAATGATTATTGAAAAATCAGCCACCATTGTGTAACTGTACGTTTCATTATAAACAAATAAGTAGTAAACAATATGGTCAGGTATATGTAACAGACCATGGGGCAAACATGGGCATCTCAAAGATGGGCTGAATTTTATCACACATCTTGTAAACACCATGCTACAAAACACCCCCAGTCGGAAAATGACGGAAGATGACAGTAAAGAAGCATTTTCTCATGTTGGTGTTGTGAAGTCCTTGTAACTTACTACAAACGCTGTAACTTGCAGAATTTCCTTGTGGATAGGCAATCTTTGTATGAGAATATGAATTAGAGTATGAAAAGTGAAACATAGATGACTTAGAAATATTATATATAAATAAAATGACAGATTTAGCCCTTGGGCTATAAAAATGTGCACATGCGTATGCTATTATGGCCTAGCAACGTATGGAAACAATAGATTCTTACTTGAAAGGAATGCGGTAGAATGTGCTGCTGTTACACACAGGTGCCGCTGCTTGTAGGATCTGTTCTAAAACCGACAGCCCACCAGTAGCACGAAAGGATATCTGATCGGAAGCATTCTTTAAAAAGAGAATAACAGACACAGTTAATCCAGTCTTCATTGAGAGCAAGGGAAATGGATAAAAATAAAAATAAAAGAAAGTTGCAAGCTACACAATATAGATAACGTATAGATTGATACATTTGATTAAAAGTGGCAAACCCTACCTAACTCATTTAACATCCTCTACAAGTTGCAAATTGACAGGATGAAAATTAATAGGCAAAATAACACAAAAGGAAGATTTTCATTACTTACAGCTCTTTCTTTGGCTTCTTATTTCCCTTGCTTGTTTTTGCCACAATTGTAGAATTGCAAGTTTAGCAGAAGATCTTTCAGCAGATTGTTATTGCGTCATATTTACCATAATTACTCCTGAATATGGCTAATGATCAACTCTCTTTATCTGAATTTATTCCTTTCAAAATAGTTGGGTGATTTATGTTGTCCAGATGTGTAATACATAGAGCTGTTTATGTTATTTGCCTTATGTGACCTTTTAATGTAAATCATTACACAGAATGAAATAAATGATGAGAAATAGTTTTATTAGGTTATATTAAAATATTTCGCAACCTAGAATGTTTTTAAAAAAAACTTTTATAGTTATTTAAAAAAAAAATATGTATTTGATCTATCACCATATGTATTTTTATTCGTGAAAAAAAACCCCTCTGTTTTGCTTTATATCACTGCTATTAGTTAGTCACACAAAAGAACTAGTCACTTTTATTTTTCTATCAACCAGCTGGTCTTTCTTAGGAGCTGTCAGTGAAGCGGATCACTTTAGTTCTTTTTTTTTTTTTTTTTAATGCTATGATGAGACCATTTCATAAATATTTTTGTAAAATTTCATAAAATGATTTGTAATGAATGAAGTGATCTTCCTGTAGCTTTCTAGAGTGCCTGATTCATGTTTGGACTTAAGTCCATTTGCTTGCCGTATCTTGCGTGAAATAGTCCTGTGCATGTTCAGAAACAGACCTTACAGCAATAAGCGCAATAGCATGCAATCCATGTCCGACCTGCTGCCTACGACTTGAAGGGTGGAAGGGGAGACAGATGTTAGCAATATACAGTAAGGGCGTGCTGAGGGCATGCCCATGCAGATGCGGCTGCTTAAAGTCCTGGATCTCTCTTAAGTATGCTTGGTTTCAGACATATCATTTGCACCAGCTACAGGGCAGGAGTAAGTGCCAACTGATAGGGATGACTGGCACAGCATTGTCTATGTTTGGAATAGTACATGTATACACGCCAGTAGATAACACAGAACATGTATATGCAAGCAAGATAGTCTATAAAATACATTGTAAGTATAGGACACATTAAGAACATCTTGATTTATGAAAGATTATTATCTTTAAAAAAATAAAAAAATAAATATATATATATATATATATATATATATATATATATATTTATTTTTAAGCCAAACATTTATATTAATGATTATACTATTTAGGGGTTTTTCATATATTTTATTTATATTTTTTATGCGTTCTGATGTGTTCTTATTGCACCTATGTTTGTGCATATACTGCACTCTGTTCTTTCCGTTAACATACTTCAACTAAAGTTTAGTTTGCAATGTTCATTTTGCCACTACCAATAAACATGGTCCAATGCGATTATTGTGGCTCCAACGCACAAAGACATTTAATAGCAAAAGATAGCAGGATTTACAGCAAGCCATGCTGTAGCAGACAAGTATAAACCGAATACATTACGCCAGCGCTCCCTAGGCCCAGGTCCATCTTCATCTTTGTAGTCAGGAAGAGAGAAAGAAAACACTGGCCCAGGGGGGTTATATGCAGGTTTAATTAGCATAAAACTGATGATGTCACAAATACACAGATACCACTAAGAGAGGTCTTCATTGGTCCAGGGTTAACGATGTTCCAGTTGTCTGCTGGTCATAGGTCAGTTCATTTGATCTTTTCCAAGGGGGGAGGGGGGGGCTTCCCCCAACTATTGCCTATGTGTCTTCCCACCGAATAACCAGTTCAAACTGACCCATAAACAAATTACTTTTGAGTATTAATCTTATATTGCTCATAACTTGCGACCGCTAGATGCGATCGCTATTCTGTAAAAACCGCGTTAATGCTGGTGAAATAAGCTTTAATATGAGACCAAACTCTTTACCTTTTAGATGACCTGAACCATAAATACCTTTACTATAGTTGTATCCATGTATAAATAATCTCTAATACATTTTACTAATAAATAAATGTGGATTGGAACCTTAATAAATCTGTACTATTTACAAGTGTAAGTGCGAATGTAAATATGTGTGTTATTAATCCATGCGATTGCTTCACTACACGTGGCGTACTAATCGAACGTAAAACAGATATTAACCGATTTTGTTTACTTCATCCAATTATTTTACTTACACAACTTACACTCAGATTCAAATCGAAAAGCATATTGAGATTCGCTTTGATTTCAATACAGTTGAAACTACGCTTATATTCTGTGCTATTTTTTAAACAGCAACACCAACGAGAGAGATGTGCAGAAAGATCACCTTAATAATGCTATCTGATCAGGACTCAAAGAAATATGTCAATCAGTCCTAATAATGCTTCAAATCACCATGTCATGCCATACATATCTGCTACATGGGGCCAATAGCAGCCAGCAGTAATGTTGGCACTGCTGGACACAGACGAGTAGCAGAAAGGATAAGTGGCTGTAAGTGTGTTATTAGTAATGTTCTAAGGGGCATATTCTATTGTTAGCGAGACGGGTGAAAATCCCGCGCTCGAAAAAAAATAAAAATCCAGTGCTCGTTTTTTCCTGTTCGAGCGCTCGTTTTAAAAAAAACCTCCCTCAATTCAATTGTTAACATTGCATCCACCCCCTCGCGCTCTACTATTGGTTCTAGCGAGTTTGAAATGAGGAGTGGTTAAGGCAGGCATTTTAGTATAAAAAATGAATGCAAATTAAAGCAATCAAGAAGGGCCCCAGCACTGCAAATGAGATTGGGCCCCTACACTGCAATCAAGAAGGGCCCCAGCACTGCACAAGATAATAGGCCCCCACACTGCAATCAAGAAGGGCCCCAGCACTGCAAAGGAGATTGGGCCCCTACACTGCAATCAAGAAGGGCCCCAGCACTGCAAAGGAGATTGGGCCCCTACACTGCAATCAAGAAGGGCCCCAGCACTGCACAAGATAATAGGCCCCCACACTGCAATCAAGAAAGGCCCCAGCACTGCAAAGGAGATTGGGCCCCTACACTGCAATCAAGAAGGGCCCCAGCACTGCAAAGGAGATTGGGCCCCTACACTGCAATCAAGAAGGGCCCCAGCACTGCAAGCAACAATACCCCCCACCTGGACAGCAGATTTAAAGATTTTACAAGCAGGATTTTTTTTTTCCATTTACAAACATTTCTTGAACACTGGCCAAGCATGGACATTGGAAGGTACAAATATTTGTGGGACAGTGGGCAAGCCGGACATTTGGAAGGTACAAATATTTGTTGGGACTTTGCGTAAATGAGTGTGTAGGTAAAGCATCAGAAAACTGAGGATTTTGTCCATGGTGAGTATTTTGTTTTTTTTTGTTTTTAATTAAAATCTATGGTGTACATGAGGGTGTTTACTGTATTTCTTGGGGTTTTATTATTTTTAATAAAGATTTGTGGTTGGAATGAAGGTGTTGTGCTTTCCTTTAAAATTTTGCTTTGTGGAACTACAGATCACAGCCAGCCGTGGGTGTAAGAGCATGTTGGCACTTGTGGTTCTACAAGTGCCAACATGCCATGGGTACGCTGGTGCTTGTAGTTAGACAAGTAGCAGCATGCCCACACTATTTAGGCCAACATGGCTGGCTGGGACATGTAGTTCCACAAATCAAAATTGTGTTTTGTTTTTTTTTGTTTTTTTTATACAAAATCCCCATTTATGACCCTACTACCCACAGCCCAGGGGTAGTAGGAAGAGCCCTAGTGCTATCGGCACTGGGCTGGGTGTCCCTAGGGGGGTGGCCCGCTTACATTTTTCAGCGGACCACACTCCCTAGGAAATCCAGGCCAGCGCTGAACAGTCTGTGGGTGTTTAGTCATTATGGCCGTGGGACCCAAACTGCGTTTCCCCCCCCCTTGCTATAGTGCCTATCACCCCGGCTGGTTTGCCTAGCGCTGGTTCAATTAAAATAGGGGGAACCCTACGCAAAAATTTTCAAAGATTTTAACACACACAGCAATAGCCTGCCAGCACTAGGGTTAAGACTAAATAGAGTGGGGAGCAAACGCTTTTGGTTTTTAAAAAAAAAAAGATAAAAAAAAAATAATAAAGTTTAAATACATATAGGACTGCACCACTAATGGATTTTTTTAAAGGGGGAACTTTGAAAAATGTATTAATTATTACACTGTTATTTTTTTTAAAAAAAATAGTACTTTTCAGTTTTCATGTTATTTTAATGAACTTTTACACCTATTTTTTCAGTTTAATTTCTATTTTTCTTAACTTTTAAATTTTTTTTTTTTCTTTGAGCAGACCAAGGAGGTGCGAGATGAAACAGCAGATTTGCCTGTTTCACCCACAGCGTTAAAAAACAATTGAATAGCTTTTTCCGCTGAGGGTTCGCATCCAGCCTATACTTTAACATTGACAAACGTTTGGAGCGCGAGAAGACCGTTTCGGTAAAAAAAAAAAAAAAGATTTCAATCGCGCAAGAAGTTTCCGTGCTCCAAAATAAGGAAAAAAACAAAAAAAATGACTTAACGCGCTCGAACTTCTAAACTCACTAACAATTGAATATGCCCCCAAAAGTCTAAAATGAATAATTGTGTAGATAAGGCTAAGGGGTGTGTATTTTGTGATTTGGGGAGAATATAAATAATGACGTACAGCATGTGACTAGTGGCTAATAAAGGTGACTTGTTTAATTCCGCATTGGGATGGAGACACGCTTTTTCCTTTTAATTATTATTGGTTTGAATAAGAAGGTTTAATGATCCTGCACTTGCTGTGTAGGTAACTGTGTGTCCCACTTGGTCCCTGTACAATAGAGGTAGGCAACCTGTGACTCTCCAACTGTTGTGCAACTACAATTACCAAGATGCATGCATGCTGGAGCTCAGCCATAGTGGGAACACAAAATGAGGTCCCCACACAATGGACTATGCTAGTCAATGCAGGACACCTTCCTAATACTCCCAGCATCAAAATATGCCATGTCCCAACGAGTCACTTTTCTCAGACAAAAAGTTTGTGTGTTTATGCTGTGGAGGAGAAAGTGTGTGGGGAAAGGGCAGGCTGGACTGGGGGGCAGGGAGGGGCATTTTCCCCTTGGGCCGGTTTAGTGGGCTACCTTGGGATGGGTCACTGGGCCACCTGCATTTTTTTCCTTTAAAATGTTCCTAATAGGCTGCTGAGCCGAGTCTTGACCCCTGGGATAAAATTTGCCAGCCCTCCCTTGTGTGTACTCCACCACTGTCCCTTAGTACATGTTAGTTTACGTGAAGTCCTCTGCTGTGTCACAGAAACTGCAGGGTCCTTGGTGCGCTGCAAAAAAAGTGGATCCACCTTCCCCTCTTGATTACATTAATGGAAATCAGAGACAGAGACTATCACAGCCTTCTCCTGCAGAAAGGAAGGTAGGGACAGTGGGGTACGACACAGCCCTAAATATGAATATCATACGTGGTGTTTCTGGATGCTCTGATTATAGCCTGGATAGCAGTGGAAAGGAGTATGTCTCTGACCTGAGGAGACACCAGCAACAACACCATTGTACTGTTCTTCAGTATTAGATGTAGTGAAGATGACCAGACTAAGCATATTCTGTGCTGAGCCAGGCTACTGACTACAGGAGAAAAGGAATTTCTTAGAAACAATTAAAGGCCTCAACTTGATTCTTTTCTTTGCTCTATGAACAGACAATAGACAAAGCTCCTGGATTTATGGAATGGTACATATAGATGCAATCTTTTTTTATTGCCAAAGGGCTGGTCTCTCGGCAGTCTAATGCAGGCAACAAACACAGAAAACGGTTTAATTCTGTGTAAATTTGCAAAGCTTGACAGCTGTAGCATGAAGTTGAGCTGGTAGGATGAAAAAATTGGTAATCAAACATTAATTCTTTCCAACAGTGCTTTTTCCACAGCAAGTAACGTGTTAAAAGTCTAACTCTGTCTACTACTTGACATACAATGTGTGTTATTTATCTGCTGTGCCCAACACAGTTTTTTAAATCCATTTAGAGCTCTTAACTTTACGTGGTTTTAAAATATCCAAATGGCAGCCATCTTTAGTAGCCCCAAGAGAATGTTGTTTTATAACTGAACTTCATCAAAGCCCAATGCTGTAAGTACTGGCTTATCTGACAATGTGTGAGGAGATGAAAGGGAAAGGATTTAACATGTAAACCATTATACAATATTAATAAAGCATATTGGCTCTCTGAATCCAAATAAAAATAAAGTTTAGCATCATGCACACAGTACTATGCTGCTTCGTGGTGTAGTAACAAAGTATTTCATTTACCTATAGAAAGTAAGGGGTTCTATGCAAATGTTTGAGGTAGAGCTGGTTCTGACTAATGCTTCAAGTAAATTGTTCTCTCACTTTAGTTTACAGCCAATAGTTTCTTGAAATTGCACTTCAAACAGACTAAAACGTGTCCTAATGGAGATGCTTTGGTAACACCTTGCCTAAAATATAGAATACATATAAAAATGGCCAATCATTCCCTACCCTACCCCGTACTCCCCTTCTCATTCATTTATATAGGAGCATTACTAACAGTGACAGTAGCAGGAGGCATGTGGTGATCATATCTGATTATATGACATTAACACCGAGCAGCAATTTACTTTTATGATTCCCTGATTTTCTGAGCTCTCTGATAATGGGTCAGTGGTTTACCATCCACATCTGTATATTCACTTTTCAAACAGAAGTGACCAAAATGTAGAATTCAAGAGCCAACAAAGTCAAATTGATTTTAAGCAAGAAAAATATTTGTTCCTGCTGAACATAAACATATTAGGAAGAATGGAGCCAGTAGTAAACTTTTTATCACCTACTTGGTTCCTAGAGTATGTATAGGTAGTGCAATATACATACATATATTGACACATGTCATTATATTAAGGGACAATCCTGCAAAAGAAAAGTTGAGGTTATTAATACTATATTAAGTGCTGTAACAGTTCTAAAAAATATAAAAGGGCTCATTTATAAATAAAAAAAAGTGCAAACACAACACAAATGCTGTTTAGTGACATGTGCCTATTTTTTGGCAAAAATATAGGTAATTGGTTTAAATAGGTTTTCACAGTGGTGTGCTGTTTGTTGGCTTGTATTTTCTTTTTTTTTTATAGACTTTTTATACTCATCCAACCCAATTTTAATTTTAGCACTAGTTTCAAAGTCAAATCAATTTCCTTGCAAGATCTCTACTTTAACCAATACCACATAGTTCAGAAAATGCTGTGACTCATTTTATATTTTTTGCTTGCTTTTTAATATTATGTAAGTAGAAAAAAACCACTTTTTCATTATTACTATATCATTACTACAGCAAATAAAGTGGGGCTCACACAACTTTGCAGCAAATAAAGTGGGGCTCACACAACTTTGCAGCAAATAAAGTGGGGCTCACACAACTTTGGCACCTTTGTAGCTCACAATGACAAAATACATAAAATAATAAAATGAAATAAGCCGGGGGAGAAAGTTAATATAAACATCATTGGTAGTAAGTGGCAGCAACAGGCAGCCAATCGTGAGGCTGCCTGTTGCTGATTGGCTTCAGACAGGAATTTCACTTCCTGTCTGAGCAGCGCAGAGTGATGCAGCAGAGAGCACCTAAAGGTAAGAGTGTGGGTGTGGCAGTATAATGTGTGTGAGGGCAGCAGGGGGCTTGTGGTAGTATAATGTGTGTGAGGGCAGCAGGGGGCTTGTGGTAGTATTATGTGTGTGAGGGCAGCAGGGGGCTTGTGGCAGTATAATGTGTGTGAGGGCAGCAGGGGGCTTGTGGTAGTATAATGTGTGTGAGGGCAGCAGGGGGCTTGTGGAAGTATAATGTGTGTGAGGGCACAGGGGGCTTGTGGAAATGTAGTGTGTGTGATGGCACAAGGGGCTTGTGGCAATGTAATGTGTGAGGTAGGTAGTGGCTAATTAATGGGTGTTATTTTGTTTGTGGGGTGATGGTGAGGCAATTTAATTTAATAGTGGGGTTGGTGCAGACATATCAATGTAGGGTAGGATGATTAATTTAATGTTGGGGTGGTTTGGGTGCTATTAATTAAATGTGTGGCAGAGTTTTGGAAAAAGGATTGCTATTTCTTAAAAGTGAATGCAAGTTATTTAATGTATGGTAGGAAATAGGTTTATTTAGTTAATGTGATTACTATTAATTTAATGTTGTGGTTGTTTGGTGGAAATGGGTCTTTTTATTAAAGGTGAATAAAATTATTTTGCAGTCGGGCTGGTTACAGGAAAGGGGCACTAATAATAAAACATGAATTGTTTTGATCTAATGTCAGACTGCATAGAGGCAGGGAGGCCTAGTGTGTTCACTCATTGCTGATATTTCTATATCTCATGTACCTATTCTATTTCCAAACAGGGACCAACATTCCAGGATCCAGACAAGCACAACTGAGATTAGGACCCAAGCGGCAGCAACAAGTATTGAAAGCGGGAAGAACAGGTAGGAGAAAGCAGGACATTCTGACAACTGTCCTGATTCTGGTGGGGCAGTCCTGAGTTTGGGGACTGACCCACTCAGTCAGGACTTTGTCCCGACTACAGGGACAGTTGGGAGGTATGTCCCACTTCACACTGCTCTACTCATGAAGGGAGATTTGCATGCACCTAACAGTAGTGCACGCAGCATTGCTCGTGTATTTAAAGGGGAATTGGAAGAGTTGGCGAGCTACCTAGCACTGTCTATAATTATAGCCACGCCCCCATGCTTGCTGGTCACGCCCACTGGTGGTGTGCTGTGGAAACCCCCCTCCTCATATCCTGCGTTTGCCCCTGTACTGTAACCAGGAAAAGGAAACAAGTAATGAGACAAGGGAGGCCAGATATTTGTCAGAGCTGAATGATCAAGTTTGGATATTATAAGATCTATGTTGGTGCAGTTTTGTTAATGGCTTTGTATGCTAGCAGAAATATTTATATTGGAGTGGGTAGAGGTAAACAATGTAGAGAAAGGGGGAGGAGAGCAGCAGAAGAAGATTTGGTAAGCAATATTAGTCTAGCTGCTGCATTCAACATGGATTTTAGGGGTGATAGTCTGGTTATTTAAATTAATGCAGTGTTTTGTGTGAGATGTGGGTGTAATCTGGAGATGTATCCTAGATGTATGGAAATAGGATTTTGGAAGCTAATTGGATATCGGGAAAAAGGGCAGTTCTGAGTCAAGGATAACACCTAGGCAGCAAGCTGGAGGGATATGTGTATTGTCGGGATGTCGGGTATATGGATGTGAGGCAGTAACTTCTATTGGTTGGTGAAAACAGCTAATTTTTTTGACAATCAAAGTGTACACAAAAAAGCCTGTCCAAACAGGGCACAAGGAATCCAAAGTCAGAGTTTTTCTTGCAAAACAAGTGTTTGAACCATGGTCATCCTTGGTTGCCACATTGGTGCTTCTTACTAGTATCCATGTCACACAAATGTGTGATTTGATTCTTAGTGCCATGTATGGATATTTCTGTAAGTACTTAATCAAGGATTGCGTGTTGCATCCTGATTAGCTGTGCTACTTTGACCTATTTGCAGCCTTGCAAAAGACAATACACCCATGTGTACTTAACATACATAATACAATGTTTATAACTCTGCTGAAACACACATACACAGACAATGAAATGAGTCACTTTAAAAGATAAGTGTGCTTTTATGCAAAGCCTGACCCAGCATGAGCATTTAGGATATACAGCACTGTGATCAACGATGTCCTGGAATCTCCTCTGTGTGTGGCATCCCCAAAGACCTGTTTAAACTGCTAAATGATGCTTCTCTTCCAAGGCTGGCACTGTGAGTGACAGCAGACTAATAAGATTAGCGTCTGCCTTCCAGTAACACTGCCAGAAGGGGGATAACAGAGAGACGACCTGAATTACACTGCACAGGTATCCTACCAATTTAGAATACAAGTTACAATTACCTCGGCTAATGAAAGGAACAACAGCTGTTAATGTGGAGGAGGTTTTCCCTGGGTGAGGGGTCAAGACAGCTTTGTACTTGACTTTTTAAGAACAGACAGGGACTGGAGAATTTAACCCTTCCTTTGTAATAGAACAGGAGCACTCTGCTATTGGATGGGATAAGACAAGAATTTCTGGCCATCCAGCAACCTAGGTAAACAGGACAGAACAAATCTACCCCGAATCTCTACATTCTTGGATGCCTTACATGCTGTGTGTAGATTGTCAGGTTGATATAATACTGAAGTGGAGTATAATATTTTTATTACTATCTGAAAACAAGATATATTATCTGGTCGAAAAACCCCTTCAAAGTACATCCAACATGTTCAGATGATGTCTTATCAAAACTGAAATTCTCCTTATAAACCATGTAAGACTTCCTACTTGTATACCTTTTATATTTTTCTATACAAGTCTCTAGTCTACTCTTTGCATCCAGTGCAATGGTCCCTGATATTGATCTCCACACAACTCGATCAGCTAGAAGTGGAAGACTCCCTAATATTTGATCATCTTGGTCACTGAGTTACTAAACATTATCAGCCAATTCTGTATTAATCTGTTGCTAGGATTTTGATTAGCAAAAGACAGCATAAAAGCAAAACTCTATATGTTACTGCAGGCAAATCATTCTGCTCACTTACTATTCCTAAGTACTAATAGGTCTTCCTTGGTGAAAGTAATTCTTCCACAGTGTCTGGATGATCCCAATGTGCAGCCATGACCCTTATTAATAGTGTTGCATCACTTTTATATAATAAGGTTAACCCACCTTCAGGTCTGTACCTGGCCCACCAAAACTAAATAAAAAGTCTATCCATGTGACCAAGCCTATAATCATCTCTCTGACTTACTTACCAGGCAGTGGGTTAGCTATGTGAGGGAAGACAATCAGATACTGGGGAGGAAAAACAGATCTCCCTCCTATCTGCCCTCATATGTACCTAGACTGATGCCTTCATATGTATGTACCTACACTGACAGAAGAGGAGAGGAGGTAATCATTATACTCACTGACCTATCTAACATTTACATGCAACCCCAAAACAAATAACACTGTTTTTTGCAAATAATACTGTATATAAATCATGTCCCGCTGTTATCTTCCTTAATGTCTTAATATACTCATCTAGCCTTATGATGGAAACGCTCTTGCTCACCTTATAAACCCACCTAATTCTACATAATTTCTCATTTATATCTTATCAGAGAGTTGTAAAATTCCCAACCATAAAACTCCTATTTCTGTAAAATACCTCATTAACTCCTTCTATTTTCTTCTACAATTTCTTTTTAATACCCAAATAGTTTATCTTTCTATATTATTATTATTATTATTATTATGTAAAAGGCGCCACAGACCCTGAATCACTGGATACAGAAGCAAGTAACAAATAGATGGGGTAATACACATAAGTAGCACAGATGAGTGTGAGTAATGCTATGGGGACTCACACAGAGTGCAGCAAAAGACATGACAGGACGTACAAGGGAGTCAGACAGTGGACAGACATGGGACAATAGGTAGAGAGGACCCTGTTTGTGACAGCTTACATTCTAGAGAGAGAGGTGGCGAGAGACAGTAGGACCAACTGTGAGAAGATGGAAAGGTCAGGCGAGGAAGAGGAATTGATGGATAAGATGGTTAGGAAGAGGTAGGATAGGCGAGTGTGACGATTATGTGGTATATCTAATGACGAGCTTGAAAAGGTGAGTTTTGAGTGAACGTTTGAAGGACTGAAGGTTGGGGGAGAGTCGAGTGAGGAGGTGTAGGGAGTTCCAAAGAATGGGGCAGCAGGGCAGGTCTAGGAGGCGAGCATAAGAGGAGGTAATGAGAGGTGACTTGAGGCGGAGGTCAGAGGTGGAGCAGAATGGTCAGGTCGGTATCTACCTCGAGACATATATAAAACCCATCCTTATAATGCCTCCTACATTTACATATAAACCCATCATAACTCATATTTCTGTATACTGCCTCATCTTATACCTACTTCTAGTTCACCAACATCCCACATTTCATAACTTTTTATTTGTAATGTCCCATATTCTCCAAAGCACAACATACAGATGCTTGTATTGACAAATTTAATACTTACTGATGTGTTCTGTGACATATGAAATATGTAAAAGATGTTTGTGATAGGCATCCTAGTGCTTTTAAAAAGCAAGTCAAATATTAGTAGAACTATGGTATCTCTTATTATCAATCATCAAGGCATTTTAATGCACCAAAATGTGGCTCAACACACTGCAAAAAACTCTCTCTTCCTATATCTCCTCATACCTCCTCTGTCTTGACATTTGAGTAATGTCAAGACATTACTGAAACCCTGTGAGTGTGCTGTTTACAAATGTCTGACTCGCCAGGCATTTAACGGAAAAAGAATTGTTAGAACGTAAGTTTCTTTGTGTGTGATATAATATGTGTGTACGTGTGCATGTCCACCCCCCCAGGAACCTATATGTGATTCTTGTGCTACATCTCTCTGTAATGTAAGATAATATGAGACAAGGTTATGGTTCTGGGAATAACCCTGCTCCAGCTAATCACAGCTCATGTTTGCGTCTGTGATATTTCTTAGAGAGGTCATTTTGATTACAGGAAATTTCACCCCAATATGTTTTATCAGCAATGTGTTAATGTTTAAATCAAATTGTCTCGTTTTTCCTTAATAGGATCACGGTGAAGTAACAAGCCTGTCACCTCGTGACTCTGTAATAAGACAGCATAGGAACCTTTACTTCATTACAGTCCATGCGGCAGTTTCCATTTAATTAGATGCTCACCGGATACCATTGCCAACTTTTTGATACGTTGTGACTTTTTACAACATATTTACCCTTTTATGAGCAGAAAAGCAGTAATAGCGATCCTGTCCCCTTCTGCTGTGCTATATAACAGTCCAATCTGAACTTTATCAAACCCCCACATCCAGGGATAAATTAAAAGGTTGACCCCCTGCTATAAACGATGATCTGTAAAAGTACAGATGGGCCCAAAAGGCCATATAGTAAAATGAGTCCATGTTAATGTAAGGGTAATTTTGATCCCATGGTGGTTTCCTGCTGAAGCACAGTCTGACTTGTATCAGCAACAAGAGAAGTTTCTAAATATGAGCAACAAGTCTGAATCATTTCTATACAGCTCTAATCAATTCCCTGTATATGTGCGGACACACATCAATATTTTAACACAAAGCAGATTACTATAGCTCACACTTACAAAGTCAAATGTCTGAAGCACTTAACATCATTTATTAATATTTACTAGAAACAGACAGACATGCAACAACCTACCAGAAATGCATAGAAAGAAGGGTAACACAAAGAAGGAAATTAATTTTAAATTAAAAAATTAATTAAACATACATATAAGTTATGCAGTTACATTTCAAATATTTTAGATACAGAAACTTGACCCACATATTATCATAAAGGTTGAGCACGGTGGCTAAGTGGTTAGCACTTCTGCCTTACAGCACTGGGGTCATGAGTTAAATTCCCGACCATGGCCTTATCTGTGAGGAGTTTGTATGTTCTCCCCGTGTTCGCGTGGGTTTCCTCCGGGTGCTCCAAAAACATACTAGTAGGTTAATTAACTGCTATTAAATTGCCCTTACTGACTGATGTGAGTAAGTTATAGAAATAAATGGTGATAATGATGATGATATAAGTTAGAAAACTAGCATTTAGTACAACAGGAAATGGATTATTAGTAATTGGTACATGCATACACAGGACAACATAGCACAAGCAGGGTTATCAAAAGTGCGTTGTAAATTCACTTTTCATAGCCTTGTCCTGTAAATGAGAAGGATTACTGTGGGCAATAGTTTTACTGCACACAAATACATCTAAGTCCTTCTACTACATGATTACATCTATGAGAAACAGAACATTTGTAGACATAAGTTCAGCACAGCATCATGAACTATACTGACTGTGAGTGGGAGTAATTGAACACGTCTGCTTTAGTAGAAATTCTGTGCAGTTCTGAAAAAGTATAATACTGTATAGTACTTGCAACTGCAAAGGCTAGTACTACATGAAGATGAGATCTAGAATCCTGGCACATGAGGTACTGCTGGTCAAAGCTTCTATCAGAAGCCAGACACACATCTCCCAGCAGCTGTCCAGGTATCATCTAACAGTGGATTGTGCTTAGTTGTTCATCTGGTGGTGATTAATCTGCATTTGGAGTGGGTGGTAGGTAAGATAGGGAGACAGGTTTCCTGAACTTCCTACGAGTCTTTACTTTTTTCATGGCAGGACTTATCTGAACTTTCAAGTACAGTGGTACAGTGGTCATGCCAAGCAATTCCTGGAAGACATTGCTTTTTAACCATAAATAGCCACATATAAATTATATTAAAAAAGGTTAGTGACCTGAGGGACAGCCCTCTTCAGAGATCAGATGGGGGTTATTTCACGGGAACACTCCCCACTGGTCTTTATTCCCAGCAGTATACAGAATCCTGAAAGACTCAAGATTCAATGTTTGGAAGAATGAGCAGCCAGGGACATTCAAAACACTAGGACTGGGAAGTGTGTGATTGAAGACATCACCTGACTAAATTGGTGAGCAAGAGGTTCAATGAGGTGCCTACCATCCTATATGTCTGAAATTTCTTGAAGGCTCCAGTCCTTCAACACTATGTTAATTATCATTGAACTATTCAGATTTTTACAGCTCTGCAAAAATTTAGTCAGAGAGACAAAGTTAAACGGTAATCATTAACTGAAAACTTAAATCCTAGCTATCATTTTGGATTATAGTAAAGAAGTAAAAAGGCATAGACTGCCCGGTCTCATCCTTACGCAGTGAAACAAGAGAGCTACTGGTTTGTACTTTCTGCAAATGTTTTGAAAGAGGTTTGAAATCCAAGTTAGCACTTCTAAGTATTTCACGTGATTCTTTTCAGTTTATTAACAGTATTTTAGTAAAGGGACATTTATCCTGGGCCCACAATTCCGAAGGGCCTACCAAAATTAAGACTTATTGGAAATGAGCCTGGAAAAGACAGGCTTAAAGGAACTTGAAAGATAAAGAGACTCTTTGTTTAAAAAATGACAGCTGCCTATTTTTAAATGAATTGTTGTCTTTTCAGAGTATCCATGGGTCAAATAAAAGAAAAATAATAAAGTATATTAAACTTAATAGATATGATCCCAATGGGGTAAATTTACTAAACTGCGGGTTTGAGAAAAGTGGAGATGTTACCTATAGCAACCAATCAGATTCTAGTTATCATTTATTTAGTACATTCTACAAAATGACAGCTGGAATCTGATTGGTTGCTATATGCAACATCTCCACTTTTTTAAACCCGCAGTTTAGTAAATACAACCCTAAACCTTACAACTCTCTAACCTTAGCCCCAATTCCTAAATATCAACCTGTCTCAAGCTTAACACAAGACTTAAAGAACAAATGCACTTAAATGAGATAATATATATATCGACAACACTGATTGGAAAATAAAGCATTCATTTACATTGTTTTACTGCATTAAATATTACACCAATTATATATTTTTTTAAATCACTGTTGTTCTTTTAGCCTTGCCTGTGTACATTTACTTAGGACACGATATGCACAGCACAAAAGTGGCATTAGTGTGCTTGTAACATCATTATGCTAGCCTTACACTGTAGAACAAAGGTGGAGGTTTTGTATGCCTGAGATGCCTAAGCTAAGTAGGAGTACACAGAATTTGCTGGATAATGTGCCGAGTTACTTGATAACAAGTAGGCACATTTTATATGCCATGTGCAGAGATGCAAGCCACAAATTTCAAATAGAAAAGCCTTAGTTAACTAGGCAAATGAAGACCTTGTACCTACTGCTGTTGATTGCATGAGTGCTAGTAGAAGACATGTAAAGAGGTCTGACAATATAAATCATTGTTCCTTATATCACCATGTCCACTTGCCTTTTTACTAGTGTTGTGTTGCATTTTCATAACGCATCTTAGTCTAGTCAATGCATGTACCATTGTTATAAACGCACTGGGAAAGCCTACACCAGGCCTAGCCAACCTGTGGCTCTCCATGTGCTGTGAAACTACAAGCCCCAGCATGCTTTGACAGCAGATAGTCAGTTAATTGTTGGCAAGGAATGCTGGGTATGAGTTGGGCATGTGTCAACATTTGTGGCATGTATATATGCATTTGCACAGAATGCGTCTGTATCTAGATTTGTGTATATTGTAGACATGCATCCCTTACACCTGGAGAGATGGTATGGGGGTGGGCTATCGTAAGTTGAATACAGTAAGGATACACAGTAGCATACCCCTTGGAGAAGCGACACACGATAGATGCGGAAACATCCCCAGATACGTCTCTTTGAAGGGCTCTCTCTTGCAGGTACTGGAGGGCTGGTGCAGACACAGGATGACGACCATCATCAGCACTATCTTGCCACTACTGATAGTACTTAAATTGTATATGAAAATGCGACTTTCTCTCTTCATTACAATGGTCAAAATACTATTTTCTTTTGTGTATATGACACATCATTACATTATTATACTGTGGGCCTGACGTGCACTTGTAGCAAATACTACTGTTTGTTTGTTTGTTTTTAGTTGGGTGCATCTTGAGATATGAGGGACACAACATACACATAATAGGTAAGTATGCTTTTGTGCAACAAAATTTTTACACCTATGCTCAGAGCATAAATGCATCAAAGGGTAAACAATTTTTAATTATGTGTATTTTGTGAAATGTGGAGTTAGCCTTTACAGGATTAGACAAAACAAATAAAAAAAAATCACAATGTTCATGAAAAATAATGGTAAAATGCATTGTTAGCCTTTCTAGCTTTTAAAAGTTTAATAATAATCTTCCCATAGCCACCTCCATAGAACAGACACTAAAAAAAGTACTGATAAAACAAAAAGCTCAAGTATAAAGCAAAGCATTTCAGTTATGCTTTCAATGCTATCACTTGTGCTGCCCTTTTTTAAGAAACCATACAGCTTGTACATTGCAATTCTGTTATCTAGGAAATGATCACAAACTATGCCAATATTTTTATGAATTTTTGTTGTATCCGCATCTCCTATTTTATGTTAAATAAAGATATTAGCTCTTGCAGGTGTATTATTTTGCCTAGTAATACACACATTTTGGTATACATGGTGTTCAAGTGGCTGTACTTTGGCTTAGAAAGATTGCCTGTTCAGCTTTAATGCTAGATAGTGCCCGACTGACTTTACCCTAATATCAACTACTCAGATCAGATCCGATTATCAAAAACTCTTTTAATCTTCTTTCTCAAGCTAAACTGTTATCCAATCTATCTTCTCTACCAAACCTGGATAAACTGCCTGCACTGTATATAGCCAACTTATAAAGACAGCTAGTGCATTTTATTGCCTAATTCACAAAAACAAATCACAAACTTTCTTAAAATCTACCATCAAGATATATACTTTAATATACTCTGCAAAATTCCCAATTTGAATTTAAGTATACAAATCTGACAAAATTGTAAATGTCACCCAGAATTTGTGATGTAACTTATGTAACTCCGCTCATAGCTTTCAAATATAAACAAAGTGTGCATAAAATAAAATATTTGAACACTGCAGTATAATTGTCTGTTGCAGTACCCCTGTTTATTTGAGCTTGTATAAATTGTTGCTAATATGATGTATTTTAAAAGAATGGTAAAGTAGTTGTGACGCTGGTTGTTGAAAAACTAAAGTAAGCAAATAGACCTGTACACATACACACTTTCTGACAAGTGCTCACTTTGCGTCAGTTTCAATGTTGTCTGCAACATTCACAAGTGTTAAGGCTAGGTCATTTACAATGAAGGTCTATGGGAACAATTAATAAGTACATGGCACACTATTCTGGATTTAGAAACATAATTCTAACACTGTTAAAAGTGACTACAAGTAGACTTTGTCTTGAACATGTGTTGTTTTTCAACACCCAGGTGTACGATCCTTTAAGCTGCAGTGATTTTAAAACTTTCAGTTACTGGTAAAAACTCTGCACCAACAGCACTATAGGCAGTCAGGATTTCATTATTGTTTATCTACAATGATTTGGAAGCAGACAATACAAACACTCATGTTGTGTAAAGAAACATTTTGAAAACCATGTTCACATGTGTGCAAATAATATACTAATAAAATGTATTTCCATCTTTGCTTAATTTCTGTGGCTGTACTATATCATTAAAGAGGGCAAAGCATACAGAGTACATGGAAGTTTTAACATGCTGATTGGAAAGGGTTGGGGAGAGTCTCCTGTGTATCTTCATTATGATGCAGCTCATAAAGCAGTCCATTTAGTAAGTGAAGAGCTATTGTCCTGCACTCTCACCCTCCCAGGAGAGCATTCTGTATCCGATCTCTGCGATTAGCAACAGTATACAATGCATTCAGCTCAAGTACAGAGCAGCATACTCCATCCTCTTCCTACACAATAACTCCCCGGGGAAATTCAATTAACAGTGTCAACTGTACTGCCTCTAGTCAATGGCTCACACCATCAGGGTGCTTCCTCCCGCCCACCATACAAGAGAATTACTGCCCACATTTAAGTATAATCTTATTCAGGCATGGCTATACACTGCTAAACCCATCTGCTGGAAGGTTATCGATCTCGCACTAAGAATGGATGACCCTCCAGGGAGTGTGTAGGAATACTTCACAAGTATGCAGAACAACTCGCACAGCTATGTATTGAGTAGACTGTGGTACATTTATAAAGCAGGGATTTAATGGTAGAACCTTTCTACGATGACTTTGAGCAATAGAGGATAAATAATTGTGGGTTCAGTGTGCATGTGTAATATGGTATTGTTATGTTTGTTGGTTTATTTATTATCTATAGAGGTGTGTAAAACATATAGCCATGATATATAATGCAATCTTACATCTCTGCATATTTGCACTTAGCGGGTGATGTTGCAAACAAAAAATAAGCATGCCGCCCAATAGGCACATTATTATGAAAATGAAACTACAACAAAAACTGTAATGGGATATAACCCATATTTTTTGCTGATAAAGAAAAGTAATCTACAATATGTTCCTTTTAAAAACTGTATTTTTCACTAAAGAGTTATATTGATTGGTGTATACCCTCTATGAGACACCCTTTGATATCCCTATGCTGCATTTTATGACAAAAAGCCATATTCTAAAGCAGAATAAATGTTGCATTCGCAATGTGTGGTCAGGTGGTTGTGCAATACAGACTGGATCTAACAGTAAATGGCATGTCAGCTGATGTTACACACAGGTTGCACTGAATTTACCAATGGCAGCAATAGGGGAAAGCCGAACCAAGCTCCCATGGTTAAAATAAATGAAAAAGTACAAAAAGAAATCTAAACAAAATAATAAAAAAATAAACTTGACTCTAATCTCCATGCTTTATAATTGTAGCATGTCTTAAATAAAGTAGATACATATTCGATTTTAATACACTAGGGAGAACTGGTTAATGAATTACTGAGGTCGCATTACTGTAATTAGGTTTAAGTATATATATATTGCTAGCCTGTTTTGTCTGTATAATATTTTTAATATATATATATATCTATAAATATCTATATATCAAAATTCAACCAAAAGAAACCCCTGTCCCTGAAAACACACAGAGAAACTCACAAGGGTACACAAAATAACAAACATTACACCAGGATTAACCAACAAATAGCCTAGGAGGCTAGGAGGGGGGGGGGGTGTGACACATGGAGGGACAGTGATTATTTTTGCAGAAAAATAAAGGGATCTAAGTTCTAGTCTACTGGGTATGTGTGTGACATAATTCTTATGGGCAGCCCTAAACACATGCAACGAGTTTTGGTCACAAAAGTCTAAAAAAAAATGTAAATACGACAGAGTAATAATTCCCAAGCCTTCAGGCAACACAGTATCAGGACTTCTAAAAGAAAAGTGTATAAAGTCTTGTCTTGTATAAATAATAGCTATAGAACAGATGTAACATTTTAGCTGGTAAAGAGGGTTTGTATAATGGAAAAGCAAAACTTTGGCTCACGTCATTAAACAAATATCAGTGATCCCAGGAGGATATTAATACACTATGATGTTGATTGTGGTTTCGGTACCTAAACTACATTACTCTGTGACATACTGTAAGCAATGCAGTCACATCTGATCATGAACCTTGCTAGTAGGCTTCTTGGGAACTGTATGTAAAAGCTGCAGTTTTCACCTGTTATTTATATATCTATCCAGATATGGGTATGCCTGATAAGATATTAATGCAGGAAATTATATTATCCCGCTAGGGCCCCACTAATGGCTTCAATTTTGAGAACATGATTTAAAGTTAATGGGAAAGTCTGTAGAATGGAAAGCAGTTCTGCTATCTGATTGGCAGCACATTAGATGTGGGGGAAGGCAAGGACTCCTATCCAAGTAATCCCTCAATTGTGGCTTTTAATGGGAATAACTCTCCGTGGCAGTGCTGGTATATCCGATATCTGATAACAAACAGTTACGGTCAGGATCTGACTGGGAAAGGCTACAAAATACAGTCTCCGCTGGAATTTTATCATCCAAATGCTGCACACTTTGAAAGTCGATCCAGAGCTTGCAGTGAAGCCTTCTTACATATTATGAACACAGGCTTGAAAATGGCTGCACTTAACAAAAATTGTAGCAGAGGACACAAAGACTGCTTATACCATATAGATGCCATTTATATCTGCTCTGTTTTCTCATAGTGACCATTTGCATCCAATCAGTTGTGAGAGCCAGCATTACATAAAACAACAACAGTGAGATTGTTGTATAGCTGGTGTTGACTCTTACAAAGGTGCAAACCAACACATTCGCCTTCAATCAATTTAGCATCCTTGGCGAATATTTAATCAGAGTTTCAAATTCTCACAGCATCCAGATGACTCTATAATAAATGGTAAATGGTAAAAGTTGCTGTATGCGAGATGCAGGAGTTGGAGAGAGGATTTTCATGTGATAATAACATGTAGCTGTGCAATGTTACCCACACACTCAGAGACCTAGAATATCCGTGCAACTGTCCAAAACGAAACATAATGTTTATCTGCTCTAAATAATATGTTGCTGAATGTGGGCATCCAGCTGTGGACGGCAGATCTTGTCTGCCAATTCACCAGACGTAGGAATGATAAATGTAAAAGACTGTACCCAAAATATTAAGCATTGTTCTGGTCCACTAGTGTACCTATGAACACTGTGAGTGGCCTCTTGTATTTATTAATGTCCTGAAAGCTACCACACGAGATATATACTATGCTGAAGCGTATATATATATATGTATATGTATATATATATATATATATATATATATATATATATATATATATATATCAATTTCAGTTAGAAAAGCATTTAATTTAATTTGTCCTCCCTATTAGAGTGAGGGGAAGTTTTTCCAAGTGTGGGTCATATTTTTCAAGGTAGTCTATTACTGGATCTATATTACACACATGACCTGCATGCACCTCAGCACAAGATGTTCATGGAACCAACAACATCTCACAGCAACATCTTTGACTTAGAACACAGAGGAAAACTTGAAGGAAACTAGGATCTGACTGACATTTTCTTAATACTAAAAAATTCAAAAGATTTTTAATTTGCATGAGCATCAGAGTTGTCAGTCATGCTCTGGTCACCTACTGTACCTCCCTTACATCAAAGATAATTCCTTGACCAAAAAAAAGCATGTTCTCGCCTTCTAGGTGCACTACACACAGGTAGAGAGCTTGCTGGTGCTTGGTGGATGGATTGGTTTGTGTAGCGGAGGCCCAATTTACTGTTTGCGCAAAGCATGCCTAATACAATATCATAAGTAAGTAATTTTATTAAATGATAGAGTTTGGTCTTGCCTGCTTTTCTAGGATTCGGGTGACTTCTCCTAGAGCTCTGTCCAATGCAGACACTTTATTGGTGGCCGAAAGCCCACTGTCTTGTGATTGCAGCTGTTTCTGGAGATCTTTGGTAAGTCGCTGCAGCCTGAAACCATCGAAAAAAACCACAATGTTCAAAAGCAGCAGTGCCTGGGTGTGTACTTTTCACTGTAAATATGTTTGCCAAAGTTCAGGTATGCTCCGTATTATATTTAATATTCTAAATACTTGGGTTGTCAGTCAACTGGTAGCAACAGATTGATTAGTGAGCTATCAACCAACAGGGGAAGGCAAATTTCTTAATTATTTAAATCACATTCAGCTCTGCAGGAAAACCAGGTTGGACTGGGTTGAAGGATAAATATGCTACATAGAGTGGATATAAAAATTCTAAACACCCTTATTACAATTGATGTAACGATGGAATTAAGATAAATCATATCAGGCCTTTTCCAGTTTTAATGTGGTCTTGCAACAAACAAAATGCATGTAAAAAACAATTTTTGATGTAAAAACCTACAATACCCTGGTTGCACAAATGTGCACATGCTTTTATAATGGGGTTGTAGCTGTGTTCAAAATTAACCAATCACATTCAAAATCATGTTAAAAGGTAATTAGCAGACATCTGCCAGCAACAAAAGTGATTGTGATTAACCCCAAATAAAGATCATTTCAACTTGACAGGAAGGATACCAAGAGGCCCTCAGTAACATTAAAGGAGATGCAGGAATTTCTGGCAGGAACTGGTCACTCCCTGCTTGTGACAACAATGTCCCATATTATGCTCATTATCTGGGCTATGGGGTATGGTGGCAAGACGGATTTCTCACAAAAAGAATACCCATGCCCATTTAAATTTTGCACAAAAAAAAATACAGTTGGAAAATATCTTATGGTATGTTGAAACCAAGGATGAACTTTTTGTCTTAATTCTAACAGATATGTTTGGCTCAAAAACAACAAGGCACATCATCCAATGAACACCATGTGAAGCATGGTGGTGGCAGCTTTATGTTTGGGGCCGCTTCTCTTCAGTTGGAACAGGGGCTCTAGTCAGGATAAAAGGCATATAGCTCCAAATATCAGAAAGCTGAAATTCACCTTCCAACACATTATGCAGGAGATTAATGGAATGGGCTTCCATGGCAGCGCAGCTGCATGCAGGCCTCACATCACCAAGACCAATGACAAGCGTCGGATGGAGTGGTGTAAAGCACACCGACACTAGACTGTGGAGCAGTGGAAAAGTGTTCTGTGGAGTGATGAATCACACTTCTCTGTTTGGCAGTCAGATGGGCGAGTCTGGATTTGACAGATGCCGAGAGAATGTTACCTGCCTCACTGCATTATGCTAACTGTGAAGTTTGGTGGTGGAGAGATAATGGTATGGGGCTGTTTTTCAGGGTTTGGGCTAGGCCCCTTATCTCCAGTGAAGGGTAATCGTAATGTTTCAGCGTACCGAGTCATTTTAGACAATGCTATGCTTCCAACTTTGTGGTAACAATTTGGGGAAGGCTCAATTCTATTCCAACATGACTGTGTCCCAATGCACAAAGCAAGTACTACAAAGACATGGTTTGATGAGTTTGGTGTGGAAGAACTTGACTGGCCCGCACAGAGCCCTGACGCCAACCCCATTGAACACCTTTGGGATGAACTGGAACGGAGATTGCGAGCCAGGCCTTATCATCCAACATCAGTGTCTGACCTCATAAATGCTCTACAGAATGAATGGGCTCAAATTCCCACAGAAACACTTTAACATCTTGTGGAAATCCTTCCAAGAAAGGTGGAAGCTGTTATTGCTGCAAAAGGGGGGCCACCTCCATACTAAAGTACATGTATTTGAATACAATGTCATTACAGTCCCTGTTGGTGTAATGGTCAAGTGTCCGAGTACTTTTGTCTATATAGTGTATATAAATATACTTACTGCTATAATAAAAGCAAAAGGTGTTTCCACAAAGCTGAGGGATGTGCACACTTATACAACCATGGTGTTGTAGGATTTTTTTTCACTTCTTTTTCTTAAAAATTGTTTATTTGTTTTCCACATGAGTTTTGTTGGTTACAAGGTCACATTAACCCCTTCCTGTTGAGGCATTTCTCACACTGTGCTGAGCTTATTTTGGCACTTTTTGGTCTGGTTGCATTCCAACATCAATAACACTAATTTGTTTATGCAGTATCCACACAAATTATATTTTGTTTTTATTTTCAGAACACTTTGACTTTTCAGAAAACACCAATAGTCTACTTACACATCCTGTCACGGCAAAGAAAATGTATCCAAATTGAGCAAAAATTGTTTTCTTTCTATTGTAAATGCAAAAAAGCGAACAATCAGCAAATGTGTGTATTTTTTTTAAATGACATCGATCCATCTTTCCAAAACAGCAAAAAGCTATTTTGGAAAGATTTTACACATGTGCATGATAACACATTTTGCTTTTCTTTCTGATTTTTTGCTAGTTTACGTGGTCTTGAGTGAAATACATACAATGTGTAGGCAATATATGGGTAGCCCATTTTTAAAATAAACAACCTACCACATCAAATGGGGGTACCTCAGGATCTGTACATTAAGCCCTCCCCCATCTCTGGACTTTTATTTTTTTATCATTTTACTGTTTTTAGCCAGATTTATAAAAGATGGAAAGAAGAGAAAGGAAAGAGTAGCTAGAGAGCATATACAGATATACAGACTCCCCTTTTTCATATGAGAATGTCGCTGAGTTTATTTAAACCAAGATGAGGGAGATCCTCCCCAATTCCTGGACTTCTTAATGATTACTGCAGTGTAGGGCGTTATTGTTTGGCAATCAAACTGATCACCATACAATAATTTCTAGTGGGGCACCAAGTCTCTAGGAGTTAGGATGGGGAAGATAGGACACTTTATGTGGACTCCCCCATCCTCTGCACTACTGATTTCTTCTGTGGAGGCTTGTAAGTAGGTTTTTACTTCATTAAATTCTGCAGTGCTAAGTATGTGCTCAATAGGAGTGGGACTCGAATGGGGAAAGTGACATTTTAAACAATGTGATGAGAACACATTCTAATGGAAATTTGCATATGTATATAATGATGATGACCTGGCTAGGATTTTTACTTGTACATAGCACTTCAGATTAATAAACATAATTATAATGCAAGAAAACATTGTGCTTGGCCCAAAAAATAAATCAGATAGATTTGAAGTCAGCATACATTATAGCAGAACATGTAACTCATACTGAGCTATAACAGACGTTGTACTCACTTAGCTTTATATGGAGAATCTGACACAGGAGGTTTAGCTTCCACAGCTTTCTCGTATTCCTTTGCTCTGAAAGAAAAACATAACACAATGTAAAGTTCTGAAAGTAATATTATAGTCCATGATACGTCCCCCTCCATATACATCATGTACCAATGTGATTCCACAGACTTGCATCTGCTCTATCTACTACCAGGATGTCTTGCCTTTCAACAGTTATTTTAAGTTTTAATACAACTTTAACAAGTGTTACACTACAGCAGATGACGCAACAGTAGGGGCCAGATATATGCAGATGACTGCATACAATCCCCCACCTACTGAAGAGGACAATCTGCACATACAGGCACTGGTAAATAGTAATAGAAAGTGTATTTAACCAATGGTAACAAATCCGAAGGGACTAGCATTTACAGAAGAGACCTTTGGGGTCTAATATATATATATATATATATATATATATATATATATATATATATATATACATACACACACACATATAAATTTTTGCTTAAGAAGTCCAAATGTGCACTCGTCTGATATATACAAAAACTGAATTGAGAGTTTCTGATATTTATCCTAGAAAAAAGAATGAAGTGGATTTATTATTTTAATGAACAATAACTTAAATCATCTCACCATGTCATATGTAGTTAGAAAGCCAAAGATTTAAAATCTGCTGCATCCCCCTTTACAAATTTTACCCTACTGCATATGCATTATCAATGGGTCTTTGTAAATCTTCCTATAATTGGAATGTGAGTCACATATCAATTATTTGATATGCTGGAACTACTGACATGTGAAGCATCATTGCTCAGAGGAACAAAACAACAAATAAGAAAAGCAACATGTAAAATTAATTTATTATACTATTCTGACCTTTTTACGTTATAAATGGGTAATGTATACAGTATAATTTCAGTAGGTTAAAAACGTAGGACAGTCATGATTTCTCAAAGTGCATGCTACTACTGTAGAACTAGATAGTTATACAACCTTCTTATAATGGGAACTACAACATTTATAATCACTTGAAAAAACATGTGATACATGAAAAGGGACAACAATAATTCCAAGTAAGACCAAGAACACAATTGTGATATGTTTATGAATGGTTGGTCTGTGTGTGTGCTAGTGAATTTAGACTGTAAGCCCCAATGGGGCAGGGACTGATGTGAGTGAGTTCTCTGTACAGCGCTGCGGAATTAGTGGCGCTATATAAATAAATGGTGATGATAATGATGATGATGAAAGAGTATCAGATTATACGATTACTGTCCCTTGCAGAACCTGCAAGTCATGTTTTTTGAATTGTACCTTTTATGTAGAACTCTTATAGGCAATGATAAAATCTAGTTGCTAACCTGCAAAACTGCATTTGCTGATAATATAAACACCAGTGTGGTGAAGCCTGATAAAGACGGCTGCACACCAGCATCTTTTTATTTAGTTACAATGTATATGTAATGTAATCTTTGTTAATGACAGGGACCGTCATTCAGGATAATAGTAAAAAGTTTGGTCATTTTAATTATATGTACAGTAGATGATAGTAAGATTGGCAAAAACAATTTCCCATGTCCAAATTCAGAAAAAATTATAATGTTATCAAAGCTAGAAGGAGTACAGATAAGAGAGGTTCTCCTGGATGTCATTTTAACTAAGACTTTTATGGTTTATAGAGAGGTTAAATTCCCTTCTGTAGAAGGGGGGCACGATTTCAATATTAAACAGAGGAACAAACCTGGAAACAAACACTACTACAGGAAAATTTACAATTAGATAGTACCAAATGTAGAAAGAGAGGAGAACAACTATCGAAAAGAACCAAAAATCACTTATTTCCGGAAGGGAAAGTACGGTCACTCACAATGGACTCAGAAGAAAGGAGTTAACATTGATTATAAAAATCATTTTAGCTTTTTAGTCTATTGGGAGATGATAAGTTTCAGCTCTTGCAGGGCAGAAATTTGACAAGTTGACTGACTTTTTGAAAAGGTGGCATCCTAATGACATGCCACATTGAAAGTCACTGAGCTCTTCATTAAGACTCATTCTGCTAATTTTTGACTATGAAGATTGCATGGCTGTATGCCTGACTTTATGCACCTCTTAGCAATGGATGTGGATAAAATGTCCAAACACATAAATTACAATGGGTGTCCACATACTTTTGGCCAAGTAGTGTATACAAAGATACAAAAAGCTGTACATACACCAATTACTGCATGTGACCACTTTTTAAGCTTATAATTTCCTATTTTAATTAAAAATTAACAGTATTATATCCTATAATCAGTCCTTATCGTTATCCTACCTAGCTTAGACTGTTGAATTGCTTCTTCAAAGACAACCAGTAAGACATATTTGGCTTAGCGATGAGCAGAACGACTGGTCCCATTCATTAGATAACACAGTGCTGCTTACTGGATATTTCTCTCCTGTGTCACACTGTCATATACACATCCCTCCGCTCTGACAGATTAAAGTGTTTCTCTGACAGACCCTCCTCACACGTTACACAGTTCACTCGCCTGCCCATAAATTATCACATTTTCTACTACCTAATTTAATAACCTGAGGTTATAAATAATATTAATAAGACCAACAAAACTTCTACAGGGAAATAATAAGCCATTTATCATTATCTGTCCCTCTGCTCCCCTCTGCCCCCAGTAACGTGAGGATTTAGATGAGAAAGCAGCTTGCAAAACCTTTATAAACATTAAACCAGTATAATAATAATATTAAATAACATTATTTATACAGATAAAACTGAACGTCCACTTAAAAACATGAGCATTTTTTCTTTTACTTTTATTTTTTTCTTTATACCTAACATGAATAAAAAGAATAAAGGGACATCCTCACCTATCAGCTTCTTTAAAAATCATTTTCAGAAGTTAATAAATGCATGAAAAGCCCACTGACAACAGGATAAACATACTATACGTACCATTGTGTTCTAAAATATAAACATTTTAGATTGTGTTAAAAAAGCACTGCGTGAGAAAAGCAGGGAACCATGTGAAAGCGAGCTTTAGTTTTATGCTTTTTTTAATCCATTTTCAAAGTGCAAGTATGTGAGCAAAGCCTGATTTTACAACACATTACTATACATGGCCCTTAGACCTAGCTATCCTGTTTTAATCAGAAATTGTATTTGATATTTCAAAAGAAAATTGAACAAATACAAAATATATTCCAACACATACATAATATTTTCCATATACAATATGGAATAAATAACCAATACATTTAGAGTAAGCATATAAAAATACTTTGCATTAACTTCAAATTAAAGTTCCCAACAGCTTCATAACTAGATTTAATTTGTCACTTTAATAGGATAAACTAGCATTTTGTGATTTTTAGTTTGTAAGGAACAATTTGGGAAAGGTAATATGGGCATTGCACACCTTCCCTAGATCTGGCATGTGTGTGTATGTGTAGGGAGGTTATGTTCAAATAATCAAAATCTAACAAACCCTAAATAATTTGTATATCCAGGAATTAAGCTGGGTGATCCATTGCGGAAGCTGTTAGCTACCATCTGCATGGTGACCTCCAATCTATTTAGGGAGAGTGGGTTAAAACATGCGTGGGGAGGGGGGAATCTAGGGTTCCTGACAGAATGATGCCATACTTGTCCATTTTGATCTTGCATTTTTACACAGCAGTGACAAACTGCAGACCTGACCACTCTCCTTCCACAGGATGATATTTTAGCTTGTCCCATGTTGTGACAGAACTCTAAATTGATTAAACCAGCCCCGAGATTTGACACCAGTGGCGGACGCCTTCTATTTGTTGATTATTATTGATTTTCTTTGATACTTCATTTAAAAATCAATAGCTGCGGAGAAGAATCGGCCTGGTTTACCCAGTCTGAAACAGGCTATTGTGAACTGGAGATGAGCCACAGGCTCACACGACAGCGCCTTCCAATTATGGAAAAGCTCTTAACAGGTAAAACTTCATCTTAAAAATCAATACTCCGTTTTCTTGCTCAATCAGAGAAAGTGGTCATAAATTAGGCTCTTCTCTGTGAATCTCTAGGCAAACACATAGCAAATAATCTTTACATTATTTACATTCATGTTAAACCTTCAAAAACATATGGCCTGAAATATGTTTACACAGGAGATAACAGTTTGGCATGCGAAGCGCAACTAAGTATATTCATATTTCTAACCCGATCCCTGCCCATCTAAATGCCTATACTGGCACAAGTAAGCAAGATATGAAATGAAAATGATATAACTAACAAAACTTCACAAAAGTATTTAATATGTTATCCCAAGAAGGTTAACTAATAGATGCGATAATGTATCCCAAATTTAAATTAAGGATATCAAAAGTAGTATTAATGCTTTTATACAGGTCACGGAACTATAAAGTGACACAAAAGAATATTAGCATCACTTGTGTATTATAGAAACATCAACCCTGCCAATGTCATATAGAAATACTCCACAGATAACTTTGTATAACTTAGTAAACTGTATTTCTTTTATGTTATATGGGACTTTTTGGGATATATAGGGAGAATGTTATTTGTATGGAAGAATGGAGAGAATATATAATTCAGAGTTCAATTAAATAGTGAACTTTTGGATACACATATTAATTTTAAAGAACGTTATAAGTTTTAGAAACCTATAATGAAAAGTGGAAAAAGATGGAAAATGTTCGACCCAATATTACAGCATCTCCCCCCTCAGAGACCTTCATAAGGTGTTTTTTTTTTTAACAATGACCACAAGTATCTTTAATTTGGTGTAGAACTTCTGGGAAACACTGAAGAAAGATAGCAACGTTAAAGTGTACTATATCTGGATGTGTGGGAGGAGTACTGAGCTGAGGGACACTGCTGAAGAAATCAATGCACACTGTGATTTTGTCTTCATTCACATAATGACTTGATATTGACTTCATTACTAAAGAATTACTGAGTCTCAACACTTGTTCGGGACATACATTTTATAATTGCCATCATTAGGATGATGCAAGTTGTATTTTATTCATGACATCAGTGAGTAGAAATATCTAGAGATATCAGCTTATAGTTAATAGCAAATGCATATGTGCAGGACCCAACCTCAACAAATGAAAGCAAATTCTGCTGTACTGCAAAAAGAATAAGATAAGTATAAACAGCCAGTTTTTAGAGGTCAAACTGTAGACACTTATAAATATTTATTTGTGACTATTAGAAAGTATTGTTTCATATATATGGAACTTGTATTTTAGCTATGAATTTTCTCTCATGTCATAGAAGGTCTGTAAGGAGACATACCTGTTGTTCATACGGGTCTTCAGCTTCTTGGCTTTTTTTTTATTTTTTTGCTTCTCTTCCACATCCTTTACAGGTTCAACAGGAAAAGTAGTTTCAACCAGAATATCCACAATATATTTTTTCAGAGAAAGATGCTCCTAGAGGAAAGAGGTAAATGATTAAGTTCTCAAGGGCTCACTCCATTTACGTTAGTAAGACAGTTCAATTTCAAATATCGTCATAGGAATAATTCTAGAACCAGTTCTAGAAAATTAAGGAACTGGGCTTCCTCAACATATCACCACATTTTTATCATAAAAAGCCTAAGTAAGGGGTGGTTTGGTCATAGATTTCTAAAGTACGCTATACCTAGCAGGAAATACTGTCTGGGATATTGTAGGTGGATATGAGAAGAGTTGGGGTAAATACAGTGGGTGCAGTACCACTTGTTACCATCAGGAAGATATGCAGAGTTTCCATTTTCCATAGCCTAACTACTGGACAAAGTGGCTTCTAGACTATTCTAGGGCAGAGTCGACATATTCTCAACAATTTTTTAATGTATATGGCACTTTTTTCAATCCTTTTGCCATTTATATAATTAAAAAAACTTTTTAGGGTTTATCTTGCTTTCTTTTGCAAATTGTTTTTCACTTTCTAAATCAGTCAATCTAATTTTCTTTTTGCATGATTTATTACATTCCTTGTAGATACGGAACCACTCCTCAGTCCGTTCAGACTTAAACAATTTAAATGCACGCTTCTTCTTATCCATTTCTTCCCTTACCTTTATATTTAGCTATATTGGTTTATATTTGGTTGATTCTTTTACATTTGTTTCCCATAGGAATGAACTTATACATGTAGTTTTCCAACAACATTTTAAAGACAGACCACTTTTCTTCTGTATTTTTCCTTCAAAAACTGTGTCCCAGTCTATGCCCTATATAGGCTCCTTTATCCTATTAAAATTTGCCTTTCTGAAGATCAAAGTCCTAGTTGATCCCTTATAACGTTGCCTCTGGAAACTAATTTCAAAAGGGGCATATTATGATCACTGTTTCCCAAGTGCTCCCTTACTTGTATATTTGATATTACGTCTACATTATTTGTTATTACTAGGTCCAGTATAGTCCGGTTTCTAATTGGTTCCTCTACTAATTGGGACAAGTAATGGTCTTTTAGCGTGCTCAGAAACCTATTTCCCCTAGCTGTACCGCAGGTCTCAGTACTCCAATCACTGTCCAGGTAATTAAAATCCCCTATAATTAAAACTTGACCTAGTTGTGTAGCCTTTTCAATTTGCTGTAGAAGTTGGGCTTCCTCATCCATACTAATATCTGGCGGTTTACAGCATATTCCTACCAGCAACTTCTCTGAACTTTTTTCTCCGCTGGATAATTCCACCCACAATGCCTCTATATTATCACCAATACTCTCGTAATTAACTTCCTGTATATTTGGCTTTAAAACTGGGTTAATATAAAAATGTACTGCTCCTCCTCTTTTATTTATGCTACCTCTCCTGGAGAGTGTAGACCTCCAAGTTGAATGCCCAGTCATGTGTATCATCCCACCATGTCTCAGTAATACCTATAATATCATATTGCTCGCTCATTGCTACTAGTTCTAACTCCCCCATTTTACCAGTCAGGCTTACTGCATTTGTAAGTATCCAATTAAGTCCATTAATTCCCTTCTGTATTCCTTTTTGCTTTGATATCACTGTATTAAAGTAATTCTATCGTTTTCAAATAAGCATTGCATAGGCGATTGTATTGTGTTTCCAACGCACAAAGTGATTTATTTTAGCAGATGTAAAATAGTTAACAGTTCAATACATTATTATATTATGATACAGTACAGTACAGCCAATACCAAAAGATACATACATACCGCTGCGCTTCGCTGCGCTCCCACGGGTCCCAGTGAACAGTATATCTGTTTAGAATACTGTGGTCAGAGTAGACTGCCGACTGGGAGCGCAGCTATGGATATATATACATTCAGTGTTACAGAGAGAACAATAGAGATGACGTGGCTTGCTTCTATAGGTCCAGACTTAGGGTGGTTCCAGGGTAAACAGGTCATAGGCTAGTTCAAACTAAAGAATCCAAGGGTGGGGGTCATCTCTCCAGGGGATGTGCTCCTTTCTTCCCGCCTGACTCTCCAGTTACAACTAATCTATTAGCATTTTATGGTCAGTATCATATTAAAGGTTTATTCCCTAACATCAATAACTAGAGTATGCAATGTGCGATCTCTTTGCCGAATGCACCGGACAGCTGCTGATGTAAAGGGGATTAAAATGATATCAGACATGACACATTTCCTTTAACCTGAACCTTAAATAACACTGAGTTGTACATATAATCATAGCATATAAACTAATATTAAACTAAATACTATCTGCTCATAAATTACTGTGTAACGGAACCAATATGAATATGAATTATATAAATAACTAACTGTTGTAATGCGAGTGTGTATGTGCGTATTTTACCGTGCGATCGCAATATGCCACGTGTAGCGTGGCATACTGAGTGCAATCGACCAATAAAACAATATCAACCAATATACTTTCGTTCATCCAATTATACGACTTCGACAACTGTTTTTCTTATTGGCTTTAACAAGGGCCTCTCCCTAACGGCTATGCCTTCCTTTTCCCCCCTCTCTCTACTTGTAATGTCTACTCCCTCCCCCTTTTATAGCCGTCCCCAACAATCTGTCCATCCGATCCACAATGTTCCTACCACCACAATCTGCCTAGGTCCCTGAGTAACTTAGGTCCCCTCTATGCTGGAGAGACTGTTACCCTGGTTGCAAGTGGAAGCAGTCTCACTCAATTCTGAACTACCTTACACAATATCTTTATCAAATCTGGGAAATCTGCTGGGATTGTTTAGATCAGAGCTGGCCTGCCTCTTCCTCCCTCTGCTACCCCTTGCAACTGGGCATCTTCCTCTTTCTCTGCTCCACTCGGCCCTGCGTACACATCAACGGTGAGCTGTAAACTCTGCTCCAGATTGGCAATCTCTCTCAATGTCGCAATGGTCTGCCTTAGGTCAGTTATCTGAGCTTCCACAGAGACCAATTGCTCACATTTCTCAAAGAGGTATATACCATGGAGCAATTGCTCCAAGTGTGCATGCATATAACAATATATGCATTGAGTAAGATCTTCAATCCTGCTGCCACTCATCTTATTATGACTAACTTAACCCCTTATAACTTACAGTGGACTCGAAACTACTAACCATTGCTAGCCCCTTACAAGATTCAACACCTCCCTGGATTGAACTCCTTTCTATATATAACCTTTAACACTTTAAACAAAATGCAGCTGAAATCACAAGTTCAATGAAATCGCTCACCACCTCCTTTTAAATAGAGCTAGCACTAATCAGGTGTATCAAATGCAATTTAACCACACACACACTAGCTCTAACAGGGGAAAAAAAGACAATTTATAAACAGAGAGAAAAGCGAATCCCCCTCAATAAGCACTCAGATTAATTTCTCTATATATCTCATTATCCCAGCACAACACTCCTTACTGGATATAACTCCACACATAAACAAAAAGCAGTTGACATCACAAGCTCAGTGAAATCGCTCGCTTATCACCTCCTATTATTAAAAAAAAAAATACACTTATTATTTGACCCAAAAGTTTCAAAACCCCTATCTTATGTTTAACAATTGGTAAGACACAGTATATAGCATAGTGGATTAGATTCATCTTCAGACGGCAAGGCATATGTAGTCCTTTGGCAATGTCCATCTCCTCCAGTGCCTCACAGCCGAGGAGCGTGTATAGCTATTGCACTACAAGGTTTAAACCACTGATGTCAGTTAGATGACATGGTGGTGGGGCTGGGTATAGACAGATGTGTGTATTTGCCAGACTCCCTAAAGATGGAGAATATGACACATAAGGTATTTAAAAGATACTACACTAGCTCTATGGTGATAATTTTGCATATTTTTACCCCTAAAATAACTCAACAAAGATGGACTATAAATCAACAAAACAGGTAATAATAGTCAGGAGCATCTAGATGCTGGAGATGGACCTTTTAATATTCTTCCCAGCCTGTGTATATGGGCGTCTCTCAGCCACTTCTCAGACTTCTCAACTTTCAGAGGAGGGAAATTTGGATTAATCCAAACTTACACTAAAAACTCATCAAAAGAAGGCAAAGGGAACATCAGAAATACACAGATTGGAGTGGCATTTATACTCCAAGCAGATCAAAAAGAAGGATTAGTGTTGTCTCCAAAATAAGTGTGAAGTAAAAGCTGCATATTAAGTAACATCGCTGTTGTACGGATATCACAATCTAATTGTAGGACAGGTCCGTGTAATCAAGCTATATAAAATATTCACGTTATTAATAGAACATATAATCAAAAGATGAAAACCATGATTTTTTTTAAAAAAAGAGCGTTCTGTATTGTGGAAAAAAAAATAAAAGCAGGAATATAGAAAGCTGAGCTTCTGAGAACTGGTCATGTTACTGTGACCTCTGTCCTCTGGTGGTTCTCCTCTCAACAGAAGGAAAAACTGGTGCCACTAAAGGTAAACTACCAGGAAATGCAAAGCTTTATCTGCCCAGCTACTACAACTGGCACGATTCCACTTTAATATGTGTTCCATAATAAACCAGAGGACTGAGTTGTTTCATTTTAGAATAAAGGTAATCTGTAGAAGGAAAGAGATGATCCAAGCACAAGCTGTGTTGACCATATTACAAGAATACAATCTATTTTTTACATGTGCATACAATGCAGAACAAATGTCACACTGCTGGCAATCACCCATGTGAGGATGTCTTACAAAAAACCCAAAAACAAAACCACATGAAAACCAGTATTTACAAAAAATATTACCATGGAGAACTGTATGCAAATTAAATGGACGAAATATGCAGCCCACAAAGGCGTCGCTGTTGGAGGAACTATCATTAGCTGTTTATATAGTGCTACTTAATTCTGCAGCAGAATTGTTGGACAGACGGCTGTGAGTCCGTACACACTGCAGAATTGGTACAACATCGTGCCATAGTTTATTATGTCCATTTATAAAATTAAATTAAAAAAAATACAATGTGCTTTGGTACGATAACACATGATCGTGGGAGCGTACACACTAATGCGATATCGGCCCTAACAGTCGGTTATCGTGTAATTGGCACGATGATCGGGTGGAAAACCTGTAGTGTGTACTACTAAACATCCCAGCAAAAGTTGTTTTATCTATAACAAAGAATGGCAGAAAACATTTGTGTAGCTGACTGGCTGCTAAAAACAGAATCCATTTCAGCAAGGATACAGGTGCAGAAGTCAGATTTCTTGTTATATAATCAAATATTAAAATTAAAATCTCTCGCTTCCCTCTCATTTCTGCAGAATGCCACTGCCATTTGGTAAGACATGCAAGATATTTAGTGGGAAGAGACACAAAATGCCTTCTAATAAATGAATGAAACAAAAATGTGCATTCATGGCAACAGGTACATTATAAATGAAGCATAAAACTAGGTAACAGCACAGTGGCACAGTGACCCCTATCACCCCAGTATTGCTGTCTCACAGGGCTGGGGTCATGAGTTTGAGTTCTACCAGGGCTATAACTGTGTCGAGTTTGCATGTTCTCCCTGTGTTTGCATAGGTTTCTTCTGGGTGCGCTGGTTTCCTCCTATAGTCTAAAAACATACAGCGAGGTTAATTGGCTTCTGAAAAAAATGGACCCTAGTCTGTGTATGTGTGTGTGGTAGGGAATTTTGATTGTAAGCTCCAATGTGGCAGGGACTGATGAGAATGACTACATATCCTCTGTACAGTGCTGCGTAATATGATTGGTGCTATACAAACAAATAATATTACTAGAGTAATAATATTCATATTACAGCGTTTGAACTAGAGATGCTCAGGCTCGGTTCCTTCGAGAACCGAACACACCCGAACTTAGGGGATCTGAGTACCGAGCCGGCTTTCGCGCTTTTTCGGAATCGAAAATGAGGAAAAGCGTCATCGTTATGTCGTCGGACCTCGGGAGTTTTGAAATCTATAAATACCGCCCTCCACGACGATCTAGCGTCATTTGAAAGAGAGGTAGGTAGAAAGGTAGCGTCATTTGAAAGAGGTAGCACAGTGTGTAGAGCAGTTGGTCAGCCAAATAGATAGAATTGAAAGAGGAGGGGGTAGCAGTGTTCAGCAAAGTCTACAGTGACATTCAGGAGAGCTCCACTGGTAATTCTCATTGCAGAAAAATACAAATACTAGTGCTGTCAGGGTTGGTTTAATTCTGCAGTCAAGTTATACTGTGTTATATAGGTAACACACAAAGAGGAGAGCTCCACTGGTAATTCTCATTGCAGAAAAATACAAATACTAGTGCTTGCAGGGCTGGTGTAATTCTGCAGTCAAATTCTACTGTGTTATATAGGTAACACACAAAGAGGAGAGCTCCATTGGTAATTCTCATTACAGAAAAATACAAATACTAGTGCTCTCAGGGTTGGTGTAATTCTGCAGTCAAATTATACTATGTTATATAGGTAACACACAAAGAGGAGAGCTCCACTGGTAATTCTCATTGCAGAAAAATACAAATACTAGTGCTTGCAGGGTTGGTGTAATTCTGCAGTCAAATTCTACTGTGTTATAGAGTTAACACACAAAGAGAAGAGCTCCATTACACCATTGCTAATTGTCATTGCTGAAATACAAATACTAGGCCTTGCAGACTTTTCTTCTGACTTTTCTTTTCTGCCACTGCTGTGTACCAATGTGTCCTAGATGTGCTATGAACTGTTGTGAGTTTGAGTTATTGCTCTGTCGCTTAGTATCAAGCCAGGTCGCTGCAGTATTTGTCCAAAAGTGTATGAAAATAATAATGTGACCTGTGAGGTGGTCAAAATGGACTGCAAATGAATTGAAATTAGTGTTATTGGGGTTAATAATAATGTAGGATCAAAAAAAGAGCAAAATTATGTGATTTTAACATATTTTAGCAATTTTTCTAAAAAAAATACAGATCCACAACCAAAACACACGAGGGCAGTTTTGCCAAAACCAAAACACGAAGCTAATCCAAACCCAAAACCAAAACCACTTCACGGGGGTCAGTGAGCATCTCTAGTTTGAATACACTATAGTGTGCTATCACATCTGGCACATTGTAGTGATAATATAGGAAGTCCTGTTGAGATGCAGTTTTGCCAACCTGTCATATGGTTGTAACACCTGCAGGAATAATGAAACTGAGCAGAAGCTACTGATACTTTGGCCACAGCTGCAATCACCTCCTAACACTACACCCTGACTCATATATCTACCTCTGTTCTCCTGGGGTCCCATCCCCACACTACCATGCCATGCCAATAGAAGACTTGGGCCAACATATCTTTATTTATTTATTCTAACAACAACCAAACAAGCAGCACTAGATCACCAACTGATCAGACTCCCAGGTGACTCTCTTTATTATGCCATAAAATGACCTGGTGATGATGTAAAACACATTTTTATGATATATTATAAAACAATTATTTTATTAATATTTTATGATTATAAAATAATGACATAATATTATTTATGGCCTGCAACACGTTTTTATATTGAATTATTGTATCTATGCTTTGTTGGGTAGAATTATCACAAAAGAAAGAGGAAAAAAAAATCATAAGCAACAAATCAGCAGCAATTACCAACCGAGTATTAAATCAGGCATGGTTATGTGGGGGATATTACAAACAAGATGATTTCACTATATTTTAGCTAGGGGGTCAGAACTGCATAGAAGTCAGTCAGATAAATCTAGGTGCCAGGTGAGATATATAGTAATAAGTTAGTAGTACATTCTACTAACATCATGGTCACTTGGCTTCAGGAATTTTTACAACCCTGGGATTACACGTCAGGCACCTCTATTTGACTTCATTACATTAAAACCCACAGCCAGATGCACAAGAGAATTAATTTGTTGGGAACTTATTAATGCAGAAAGTGTCATTGTAAACAGCTTAAGTAAACATATTTGAGTTGAGCCTTTAAACCATAAAACCTGACCCCTTGTAACAACATTCACATTTTATTCCTGAGCTAATGAAAGCCAAAATATCTTCCTGGAGAATCATAAATTAGATACATTAATTGCTATACACATCTAGCAACACAGATCTATTATTATATTCTGTACAGATTAACCACATCATTGATATTCAGAGATCATATAGCGAACAATCAACCGGAAAGCAGGCTTAAAGTAGGTATAAAAACAAATACAGTAAAAGAAGGGACAATGTAATCTTGTGTTGATACATCACTACTATTAGGTTAAAACAAGTATTACCATGACCACTTTCTTTAAATTGGGCAGGTTGTTAATTGTAAAAGGTACGATAGATTGGAAAGAGCTACATTGACCTCATGGGAATTTCTTCTTTGTTAAATTTGCCAAAGAATGCAAAAAAATATGCAGAAAGATATATGTTAATTTTCCACGTCCAAACTCACACGTCCAGCCAGACCAATGCATTCAATCCTACAACTCTACCATATTAACTGTACATAAAATTACACTGCTGTCTTTGAAACAGTAAACAAGGATATATTTGGTGGACTGAAAAAAACAACCTATGTTATGAATGATTTTTATGCCTTTGACACAAGTTCATCTTTAATTTGCAACTTATCTGATAAATGTGTCCACTCCACCTGGTTTTACATAGAACACAAATGATATTAAGGATTGGCTGCCATAATAGGAGAAGAAAACGAGCGTCAAAGCCTTTTTGTTTTAATTAACTAAAAATAATAGCAGTTCAGGGAAAAAAGGCTTTGTGACGCCTGCAGCATAGCTCAAGAGGTAATGTTACATATGAAGACATAACAACAGACAGTTACATCTCAGCACAAACTATTTACATGGCCGAATAGAAAGTCCACAATAGTAGAAATAGTACAAAAGAATGAATATTTTGGCTGGTAAAGGGGCGTTAACACTTTTGCACCTGACAGTCAGATATCTGACTGGCAGGTGACCATGTTCTCCCTGAACAAATACATTACCCTACAATTATGATTAGATTTGTAATTTCAGTGGCTGGTGACTTATACATACATTTAGGAGTAGCGTCACATTGTCAATTTTTCAATGGTGGTTTTTTGAAAGCAAAATGGCTGTTTATTCTCATAAGTGAATTATGACAAATTTTTCTGCAGCAATATTTACCATGAGCTATAGTAAAAGCAAGTAAAATGCTTAAAAATAACCAACAGCACTAAGAATAAATGTATGGTCCTCCTCTGGAAGCTAAGGGGTTACGCGGTGGAAAGGCCCTCGCTTCTCACCCGTGTGACCTGCATTACCTCTTAGGCATCAATACAAAATATGTCAGCAGGGCAGCTGTATAAAAAGTCAAGTGTGTGAGGTCAGAGCGGCAGCTGTGTGAGTTCACAGGAGAGGTGTTTGTTATCCAGGCAACTAATGTGTGAGGTCACCAGAGAGATACATTATATAGGGGGACAGGATGCTTGGCAGTTATAATAACCCTGATTAGTCACATTCACTGATTGCAGTTGGACTAAATAATATGCGCTACTGCTTAAAGGATAATACCACTCAAAAGCAAAAATAACCAGTATATTGTGTACTAGTTAAATGTGGAGTCTTTTACTTTTAGCCTGATTCTTTTTCAATATCTGACAGTGTTCCCTGTTTGGTCTGAGCCACGCTCGGCTATTACCTTCTACTAATCGACAACCTGGTTGGCAAGTTCAAGCTGGCTACAATAGGGTGTCAATGCTCCTCCCCTGTCTTAGTGGCACTAGTAAGTGATGGCTGGAGACACAAATGCCTCTGATTCCTCCCTCTCCTAAGCATCTCTCTATTTGTGCAGGGCTCAACAGAGAAGACGGCCAGCGACTGCACACAGTTATTCTTTTAATTACAGATCTCATAGGACAAATATAATGATAAAGATCACAGATGACCACTATTGACAATCATTTCACGGACACACTAAAAGGCCTAAGTGATGGCATGTGACTTACCTGTGTGGCCAAACCGGACTGTGATCCTGTTGTTTGGTGCTAGGACCAACCAGCAGGATTGTACTGTGCATGGCCACATAGGAGTGTAAAGAATAAAGGTGTCAAAGATTAGCCACTAAAAACACAACCACCATGGAAGCAAAACTGGGATGACAGGTTACGAAATATATAGTTACTTTAGCTACAAAAGGATTTTGGGTGCAAACTCTATATTTAGCAATAATAAGGATTACTGATTTTATTAACTATCCCTACTTTTGTGACCAAACACCCTGTGTAGCTATCATCCTCCTCCTGCTAGTGTCAGATTATTCCCTTGGTGTTTGATGGAGCTGCTATTGGTTGGGGAGTACTGGCCTGCAGAACCTGTGTAAGTCTCAATCCATTTAAATAGCATAGCAACAATTGTGTTGAAATTCTGAATGAATTTTTGTTTAGTTGAGTGTAGGCAAGCTGGAAAGACACTGGTGTGAGCTGGCTAGCTTAATGTGTATTGCAAGACATGGAACTTCTACATACTTCCCAACATTTAGAATCAGAAATCGGGTCAAAATAAGTCCTGCCTTGTCCCTCCCAATCTCCACCCACAAATAAACAAATTTGAATACACCTCCAGCCATTTTTGGCAAAGCTCCACCCCCTGAAGCCTGACTACTTCAGTGGTTTTGGCTGGCTTGCTGAACAGGTGGCAAAAACATCATATATAAATAAAATAAAATAACATGAAGTAACTCTTTGAGTAGTTGTGACCCATAAGCC